>NC_139490.1:3700000-4900000 GCF_008360975.1 Lichenostomus cassidix
CAGCACCACCAACACCTCCCAGTGACCAGAAACTGGTCTAGTAAAGCATCATTCCCAAACTATCAAAATACAGCCCTGTATAAAATATTTTTATTACATTTATTATTCTGGTTTTCTTAAGGGGAAAAAAGGGCATTTTTTTTCCAAGTGAAAATCATGGGGATTTTACAGCAAAAAGTGTGTCCTTTTGCTTGGCAGAGGGTGGAATATCTCAGTCATGCTGGAAAACCACAGTGTGCTGGCCTGATATTAGCCTGGATCCAATTAGAAACACTTTTCTGTTTTAACCCAGGTGGAATTGCACAATTATAACAGCAAAGCCTGTGCTTGAGAGGAAATGGAGAAAGTTGTTCTTGCTGAAGAAAGGAATAAAGGTCTGTTCAGTGCTCCACAAAGTGTTACACAAAGAGGAGAGCTGAGCACAGCTCTGGAACCCAAGATCAACACCAGGGTTATGCTCCATGGTAGGATGGTACTGAAGATGGATTTGTCCCTCCAGAAGGAGGAAAAGCATCCTGGTTTTCCATCAGGGAGAAAATCAGCTTCTCCAGAACATGATGGACAGAATCCATATCAAAACTGCTCCACCCATGCACCTACACCTTGTCTGTGCCCAAATGAACACAGCAAGAGAAGCCCATCAGTTCAACAAAGCTCCTTCCACCAACTCAGCCACTCTGCACCTTGAAAAAGGGAAACACAGCAGTTGTTCAAAGCCACCTTCCATCATACTGAGGGGATGTGGCTGTGGACACTGCAACAGCCAAACTGCAGAGCAGGGGTCACACTCATCATTCTGTGTTTGTGTTTGCACAGCCCCAAATCCTCCTTTGGGGGTTCTGGCTGTGCCACCAAACCCCTGCCAACAGCTTGCTGCAACAGGTGCCTAAATCCTGCCAGATGCAAAGGATTTCAGCAGAGATTCTTCCACAAACTGTGGTGAAAAGACTAAAACTTCCTACTGGATGTCATTTCTTCTGAATTGAAAAAAAAATAATAAAATAAAAAACATACCCACACAACTCTAATTGCATTTTCCCTTTAATTGCTTTGAAAACCATGAGATAAATTTCATGCATCTCCATATGTCTACAAAACACCTACCAAAAAAATGGGTCCACTGCTCTACCCTGTGTGTCTTTGGCTTCCAAGACATGTTGTGAAACCAGAGGATTCAGTTTGCAGAGCTGAATTAAAAGGGAGCTGTAGTAGGACATTTCCTGACCTATTTTTCTGTAATTTAATGTGGCAGCATAGCAGGAAAATAATTTACTATATATTTGTCAAAATGACCTGTTCATATTTTTCTATTCATATTTCCAGTGAAAATATTTATGTAATTATTTACCTCTGAAAGGCCTTGATATGCCTGCAGCTCAAAATACAGACAAATATGGACTTGGATTTGATGATCCTTGTGGGTCCCTTTTGACTCTAGATATTCTATGATGCTACAATTTTTAAATAGAATAAATTACAAACTGAACCTGGTTTTTAAGGGTTAACAGCTGAGGGTTACAGATAACTTCTTTTTAATTACTTGCTGCAAACTTTTTGAACTCTTTTCCTGGCTGCCTTTCCCAGGTCACATTCAGAAGCAGATATACCAAAATACTCTACCATGTGTCTGACCCAAACGCAAGGAGGACAGGAACTTTCACAAAAGAAATGGAAAAGGAAAGGAAAAGATAAAGAGAAAAATAAAAGTCTATCCTCTGAAGATATGCAGACCCATATTAGAAATGCAGGAGGTTGAGATAGTTTGGACAAATGCCCAAACTTCTGAGAGTTTAATCAAAACTAAACCAACCAATCCTCTTCCCCTTTTGAGATTTGCCCAGCAACAATTACGATCAGTTTTAAAAACCACAAGTACTTAATAAAAACGAGAATATTATAAATCTTCTGCCACATGAAGCTAATAAAAATAAATAATAATAATAAATTTTAATGTTTAAGGTACCCAGGCCCAAAGGCACTAACCTGTATTTGTGCCTCAAGTCAATGATATTAATAGTTCTAGAAATATTTGAATAAATGAAGTTTTTGCAAAAGGGTATTTTTCTACCAGCTTGCCAGGTATTAGACAGATTATATTGACTGCACTAGGACTCATAATGAGATTGTTTAAGACATTATTCTATTTACATGTTCATCTGACATTATTAAACCTCTATTTGTTTCTATCACAAAGAATTCAGAAATATGTTCCAGAGAGCAAGTTGTTGGCCATAAGGGCCATCATCCACCTCATTCTTTCCAGTTTGATATTAAATTTAACAGCATCCACGCTGGGCTTGCACCAACTGCTCAGCCCGGGCTGCCTGCAGCCAAGCAGCCCCACACACCTCTTTGGGAGCACAAAGAATCATTTCCTTTGCCAGCCCTTCGAGTGATACTTTTTGTTTCTCGCTGCCTCATCCATCTCCTTCACGCATTCATTTAAATGCAGACGATCCCACAACACTGTGCTTGATACCATCCCAAACCCAGTGGGTGTATAACATTTCCACATCACCTACGCACCACAGAAAATATTCATTTTTAACGGAACTGTTTTGGTTTAGCTGAGTTGGTTCTAGCGGGAAGAGAAGAGGTAAAACATTAATCATCCCTTTAAAAAGTTTGGAGCTGGTGGCTAACTGCAGTGTGATTTCAGTGCCATGATCCCACAGGCAGCAGATTGTCCCTAAGCCCCAAACTTGAGCTCTTTTCCTATTTCCATGCAAGAAAAATTCCCATATAAATCTTCCAGCAGCTTTTGCCAGCGGTAAGGATAAGAAGTTGCTAAGCAAAGATATTTTAATTGCCCCAGTTAATAAAAATAATGCACTCTCGTGTAAGTGGTGCATATTAATGTCTAGGAAACACTCTGTAGTGCTCTCCATGCTCAAGGGCTGGGTCAGAGCACCCTAGTGAAAGTGGCAGACACTGTGCTTTCACTTAGCATCATTCATTGGTAAAAAAAAATGAAAGCAAACAGACACACATGCAAAAAATCCTATTTTGGGAATATGTTGGAGCACTTCTAGAAATCGCTGAAACTCTTTTCATAATCCTTCCACTTGTAAGGCCAAATGCCTTAATTACCATGAGACCAGCTAGCTACAGAAGGCTCAGAAAGAACCGTAAAAACATTTTAGCGTAGCTTAAAATAGCTTTTCCTCCTCCTAAAAATAGAGCAATGCACAGAGAAAACACTTGGACCCCTTTTCGAGGCGACTGAGAAGTGTGAGGCCAACCCCAGGGAGGAGGCAGGGATCCCCCAGCCCCAGCACTGTGCAATTCTCCACTGCTGCTCTCCCAGGCCAGGACTCTCTGCCAAAAGCATGATGCTGTCCTGTATCAAAGCCCATTTCTAGCCTGTACTGAGTCTGACCAGCCTTGGGGCTTGAGCCAGAACGAGTTTTTTGGGAGGAAATTCCACATTTGGGAGGGAAAGGATGAAGCATTTAAAAAGGTCAGCCTGCCAGCAAAGGGAGGCAGTTATAGGAATAAAGGGGAGGAAAACATTTCCTGGGTCACTGAGTTTTGTTCAGCGCTACCAGAAGGAACTAATTCATATATCGTCTTTCACACACCGACCCAGCTCTTGCAACAGGCAGAAGTGTTGGGATCCACCTCAAAACCTGAGCAGGAGCCCCTGGGATGGCTTGTGGTGCCTCTGCAGCTCCTGTTCCCCACTGCTGCAACTCTGCATAGGGGCAAGAGCAGCACAGTTTTGCCAGGAGCCATGCTCTTTCTTTTTTTTTCCTTATTTTTTTTCCAAGCCTCTGCTGCTGAAGAGGCCCCTCTGTAGCACCATTTCATCCATTTCATCAGCTCAAAAAGCAGAAGGAGAAAACCCAAACTGTCCTGTCCGATGGGGATGAGCCTCCAAATCTGGGGTTGAGGACCCAGAGACTCCCACCATGAAAGGAGATTTGGATCCTCCCCTGCAAGGATGTGGCTTCAGCACTAATGGCTTATTAAGATTTGGGAAGTTCCTCCACTTCTCTGCCTCAGTTTTCCAGCTGCAGCATGAACATTATTATTTACCCATCGTTGTAAAGGGCTTTGTCATCTGTAGATGTACACACCCCCACTGGGACAGTTCTGACACTAATTTCTGCTTCATATCAGATTATGTGATCGTTATTAACCTTCCAGCTTTCAGTACTGGAGGGTCAAATCCATCTCAGCTCAGCAGATGAAGCTCTACTGACTTCACTTACTCCAGGACTGGATTTAGTCCTGGGCATTTTTCAATTTAAAACACCCTGGCAAGGCAAAGCCACCACTGCTCCTTCCAGGGGTGGTCTGATTTCATTTACAAGTATTTGTGCTGGCAAGTCCTACATAATGTTCAGATGCAATTGCGTCTGAGTATTAAATATAATGGGTTAGATGTTATGAATAGGAAAATGAGATAACTTGGTAAAGGAGGTTTGACAGCAAGAGTGAAAGAATGAAGATTCAACTTAAGCTGCTGAAAGCCTAACAAGATAAAGACAGGCAGGGGAGAGTTCTCTTAAATGTGATGAAAATAAGGCCTGAAGGGGTGGAATGATAGAGAGGCTGAGGAGTGCATGTTTCAAGACAGAAGATGAATGTGCCCAACATGACAGTAACATGTAGCTAAATTAATCAAAGTACCCACAGCACTAAATAGAACCAAAACATATAGATTTATGCAGAAATCCCAGAACAGCAGACGTGAGACAGACAGACGGATGCATCTTTTCAATCTAAATTAATTTTCCATATTTTTTGGTCATTGGCTTTTATCATTCTGTGTCACTGGAAACATTATAAATCTGCCTTTTACATTTTAAATACGTGCTGTCTGCTTCAGTGTTGAACCCACAGCTCCCTCAGCACACCCTATTTCTCCCCATTAAAGACATCATGGCGCATGACAGATATCCTGAAGCTAAATTACCAGGGAAAGTTTACTAAAAATCACAGCAGCACACACCCGTGTGACAAAAACAAACAGTTACAACCACTAATATTTCACCTTGAAAGGATAGTTTTAAGTTAATTCCATGATTCACGCTGAATTTACAGCCTTTGTTTTGCCTGGGCAGATGCAGCCCAGCTCACAACTGCTCTGCTCAGCCTCCCCACGCTGCTGTGGTGCTCCCAGCTTCTCCAGGGACTTCTCCAGAGTCTCCTCCACTCCCACAGCTTTTTCAGAGGTTGAGGTTTGACTTTCAAACCCCCTCGACTGCCAAAGGGCAGGCAGTAAATTGGGGGTCGTTGCCCCCTTGGCTTGGGTTTTAATCAGTGGCTGCCTGTCTTGCTCAGAAGGTAAACTCCCAATCAGGGCAGCTGCTGGAGATTAAGTTCAGGTCTGATCAGATGCTGATCTCCCTTGCAGCAGGAGTGCAGATTTCAGTGTCAATTGAGTCTGGAGCAGGATTTGGCCCCAGGGACTCAAACAAGCACCCAAACCTGCACGGTGAGCAGTGAAGGGAAAGCAAGGTGATGTTCTTGGGGTGGGACACTCCACAACCAGGAGCTGTATGAACTCGACGCATTCATCATCACATCCCAAACATGGATGCTGGCTTGTCACACCACATCCTGCCTTTCAAATGCCCGGGGGCAGGGGGGCTGATTTTTGCAAGGAAAGCTCGGGGCTGGGGAGGGTGATGTCCCAGTGCATCCCAGCTGCCCAAGGAGTGGCTGAGCAGGGCAGGGATCCAGCAGAAGGACTTGGAGCAGAAGGCTCTCGGGGTTCACAGCCCAGCTGCTGCTCCCAGACAGGCACCTCCTTCCCAGGCTTTGTCTGATGTGCAAAGGGCTTAGATCAGTTTTGTTCTGAGAGCCAGGGCTGCTCTACTCCTCCCCATCCCACACCACCCCCAGCCTTCAGAGGGGAAGGTGACAGGGATTAGAGGTTTGAATTCCTTTCTTTATTTTTTTACTTTTTTTTCTTCTTTAAAGAACTTCTGGATGCCAACATGACTTTTTTGTGTGCAAGAGATTAGGCAAACGAATGCAAAGGGTGACAGGGATGAGGACTCAGCCCTACCATCCAGAGGCAGGTTTCTGGGAGGACCAACTTTCCCTTCACTCTGCTGTTATGAATAGATTGATCTTTTTTGTGTGTGAGTCACGGCTCAGAGAAGTCAGTTGGCTGGTGCAGAGGGAGCAAACTCAGCCCAAACAGCACCAAGACACAAGACACTCTTTATTTGCTTATAGGTAGGTTTACAAGATGCAAAGAGAGTGAGAAAGAAGGGCATTGCCTGGCACTAACACTCCCTCTATTGGAAAAAGAGAATTTTCCCAGGAATGTGCATTATATTCCTAGAACAATGTAAGTTAAAGTGATCAGCATACAAACAAAAAGTCCTTAATTTATTGGAAAAGGGGCTGGGAAACCCGGATATCATCTTCCATTATGTGGAGAGCAAGGAAAAGTAGTAGAGTGCAAAAGTTAACCTTGTTTTAGGAGTCACAGCACTAGATAAAATTTACACTTGCAAAAAACAGAGGCCATTACACAAAATTTTAATTAATTTGCAGTCTACTGCATGCTCTCCATTCTCCTGGTGTGGCACCCAGCAGCTGCCCAGACATTTAGCTCAGGTAGCTCTCCGTGCTACCAAATCCATGGATTCCTAAACAGAGAGGATCCCAAGGCAGGGGCTTGAAATGAGATGAGCTTTAAGGTCCCATCCAACCCAAACCATTGGACGATTCTGTGACTATTCAAAGCAACCTAGCAGGAGCAATGGCAAAGGCAGGCGATGTCAAAAGCCAGAGCTCCAACCTCAGAATGTGCAGCTGAATGCAAAATGCTTCATGCCTGGTCACACTCTGCATCCCTTGCAGTGCTGGGAAGGCTTTGGGATGCCCTCCCACCTCTGGATGTGGACAGCTGTAAAAGCCAACTCCGGGCATTTAACGTGAGTTTAACAGGTTTAAGCCTGTTTCCCCACATTAAGCATGGGTGCATACACTGGAAGAACAGGAGATTAGCACATGGTGCTCACTGGAGGAGAGACATCCGCAAAGCAGGAGGGATTTAATAACTATTAGCTCCAGCCAAAAAAATAACCCATTGCAGTTTTTCTAGTGTGAGCCATGAAGATCTCGGTATCTCTATGTATGGCACCCATAATAGAGAAAGGGATGGAGGAACCTGATTATGGGGAGAATGTCTGAAATCTGAAGGAAATTTAAGCAAAACTACAATTAAAAAAAATAATGATAATTTGGTAATATGGGATTGGATTTGTGAAGTAAAGGTATAAAAAAAGAATGATGTCAAAGCCAGGACTCCAAACATTTTGGAGGATCTTTGCAATTTTTTTTTAATTCAACTATTAAAAATCAAGGTGTATCACAAAACAAGCAATGGATATTACATCTTTTCAAACATATCTTTTTGATTTCTTTTGCCAGACTGACCATTTCAAAACTGTCTGAAGAAACTTCCTTTTTCTATACTGAGAAAAAATAACATACTTAAAGGAATGTTGCCTCAACATTGCCATTTTTCAGTTATATCTGCAGACAATTTTCAAATACCTCTGCAGTGAGAAACACTGAATTTAACCCAAATATTGCCACGTCCAAACAGGACATGGCCATGAGAAGAGCTGCCTGGCTGTGGCAAAGAGAACCAGACAAAATCCTAGAGAACAAAACCTTGCTGAGAACAGGCCAGCTGAACTCAAGTAGAGCTCTTCTCACTAAAATCTACAGATTGCAATTTATAATTTAAAATTACATTATCTTCTTCTTTAGCAATATAGTGATTTATACTTCAATTCCCTTCAAGCCCCTCATGGAGCCTTGCTCTGCTCAGCCTAGGAGATGTGATAGCAACACAGGACAAGGCAGAAAGGATGGAAGTTAAATTGATCACACTTTTTTTTTTTGTGAATATATATATTCTTCAACTCCAAGCCTCACATAAAGCAGCCCTGCTTCTATTGGGTTTTTCTGAGACTCCAAAATAAATACACATCCAGAAGACTTATTCTCATATTTCCAGCTACAGCAGAGGCATCCAGGGTTTTGCTTCTCCTACCTTGGAAGTACTTGCCTGTGTTGATTCAGAAGCAGACTAACATATAGGACCTTAAATTCTGTATGACTCTGTGTAATGTAATGAACACCAACAGACTTTAAATCTCCTGTATCTCATGGGCGCATTTTATTGCATTATATGGCAAAGATCCAAGAAAAAAAATTTCAAGGAGAAAAAAAATTCAAAAATGAAAAATACATTGCTACTGAATTTTCCAGCAATATCACAGGAATGTGATCTCCCCTCAATATACATACTGATGATCTATTTGGAATTTTTATCCACAGTTATGAAGAAAAAGAAAATGTTATTCCCTCAGAGGCCAATTTTCATCTGCTCTGGAATTCTCATTTAAACCTCTCAGAGAACACTTTGCCTTCTCTAGATATTACCTACTATTCGTCTGGCTCAAGGCTCACGTCTGTTACCGTGTGAGCTACACAGAAACAAATTCCTAATCATATTTCTGACAAGAGTCCTCACCATCTAGTTGGCTGCCATTATCCCATTTCCAGTATTTCACTAGTAAAAATGCAGGAAAGGTTTAGCCTCCTTTTACCCAGCATGTGCAACTCCCATTACTTGGAGTCACCACATGTGTGCAGATCAAGGGAATAAATATATATATTTTAAGGAGGTGAACCTCACAGCAAGTGCTGCTGCCAGGGCTCCCTTTCAGCTTCCAAGATGTAGATATATGGTGAAGAGTTTGCAAGAGTTGCGGCAAATGCTTGGATCCTCCTCTCCTGCTGATATCCATCAGGATAAGCTGGGCTGAAGTCCCTGAGGATCCAGGGGCTTCACACAAAGGCTGGAGAGCACTGCCTGGTTTTACAAAATGAGTGTTTTTTGACATTAATAACCATGATTCAAAAATCCTCAGAGCCTTTCAGCACTGTGAAGAGCAGTACTGCCACTGATGGAACCTTTATCCCTTTTCTTCCTTAACACCTAAAACACACCAGTGTTTCAAGTTTGGTTTACATTTCATTCCACCCTGAGCACGTAAATATATCTGTGCTCATTGGGTGTCATCCTGATCTGTCAGCATTCAGTGTTTGGGCATTTGCCCTGTGGGATATGTGCAAATGACCACAGTCAAGTCCATCTTTATATTGAATTAGATGTTAGAAATGCCCAGGCCTGGGTCACAGCAGTGATCTCCATGATTTTGCCAATTCCTTTTAACGTTTCCCTGAATCCCCTCAGGATGTTATTAAACACAGAACTACACCAGATCAGGGCCATGCTGCAGGAACAGATAAACAGGCAAAGCAACCACCAAACTGTACTTGGTCTTGAGTGCAGAAATCACCACCAGCAACAGTCATCAGAAAGTACTGACTGACTGACTGTTTGTGGATATGGAATGATTAGGAAACGAGAGAGGGAACCTCCCTAGGGAACAATTACATGTCAGGGATGTTCCTGGGAGTGCACACACCTCACCTCTCCTAGGCATGCCAGGACCCAAGGAATGGGTTGGCTTGCTGACATCAAAGGAAAATTGAGAAGGTTTTTGGTGTAAGTCTCCAATAAGTCCAACTCAAGTGTATCCCGCTCTCTAACCTTCTCCCGACATTATCTTCCTAAATTTTCAAATTGAGTCTTTACTCCTTTCTGTCCATTTTCCCCAGCATGACCCCAGTTCACTTCAGTGTTTCAGAGGTCCTGTGTCATCCCAGCCTCCCCCTCACATCTCCAGAGAACCCCAGTGTGCTGGGAGTTAAGAAAACAAAGGAGAGCTACTGTGATCCTTCAAATTGCTGTTTGAGTGAGAGATAATGGAGAATGCAGCCTTAATACTTTCTCCACATCCCTGCAGTTCAGACAAACATCACACTGGTGACATCTCAGCCCATGGCAAGCATTGCTGTGAGGGGTTGCTTAGACAAAGAGCACACATTCATCTTCAAACCTGGAACCACTTGGGAGGACTGCTCTACACAGTGAACCAAAACAGTCCATGATCCTTAACAAACCTGTAATTGAAAAGTCAACATTTCTCCCATTCAGCAAAGCAGTTTCCTCTAAGAGATTTAAACTTTCAAGCACCTGAACTCTTTTTTCCCAAATTGTCTGTATATATATTGTCCCTATTCCTGCTTGAAATATTTTAATTCAGTCTCTTTATTTTCCTGCTCTCCAACTTTCACCTCCCAAGCCCTGTGTGTGAGTTCACTCCTGAACTCTTCACAGGCCAAAATTTTGTCACTGAAAGCTTTGTTTGCCAGGGCATGGGAAGAGATTCTCGATGTACATTTTCAAAAGCTCAGCTTGCAATTATCCAACAGAGCATAAGCCATGTAACCAGCTTGGCACACTGGTTGTAGAGCCTTTTTTAAAATCATAATTATGGTGTCATACTCTAACGCAGGTTTTAGGTGGACACCTGAAAACATGACGCAAACACTTTTAAAAACATGATTTTTACACTGTTTTTTAACATCTGCTGAGTAATTCAAACCTGATTCTGCCTGCAAGAAAATCAACAGTCCATTTCTCCCCTACAGGAACAACTGCAAGACTAAAGCTTTAACAGCCCAAAAGAAAAGGTTTGTCTATGTTCTGTCACACCTACTGTTACTTCTGTAATTAATGATTGTGTTTAGTCAAGGAAAAACTAAATCAATGGATGTGAAGAAATTTAAACACAGGTCTTCTTGTTCCAGTTATCCATAGAAAGAGATTTATGCTTTACTCATCGCACTGAAGATACTTTCTTTTTTCCACAAAGTCTGTAATTTGTCTGTTCAGTGGGGTCTGTGGTTTTGTTAAGCTGTGCAGATATGCATAATCCAGCCATGCACAGCAAAAGTAAAGTGCCAAACTCTTAATGCACTCAGGAGGCAGCAGAATAGTACAGCTGTTGACTTATTCCCAAAAATCAGGTTACCCAAGACCAGCACAAACCTTATTTGTATTTGTACATGAAAAAGTAATACCAGTAATAATAACAATTAAAAAAAAATCAGATGCAAAGACCATAACTGGTGTAAGTCAGCATAGCAGCACTCAGCTGATTGAAGCAGCTCTAATCAAAAGAGCAGAGATCTGCCCTAATAACAGAATTATTGATCTTCCTTTAAAACACACACTCCTATACACACAGCATATTCCCCATGTCTATCCTCTAGGATTATTATAGAGCCACAAGCAAGAGCAACAATTATAGTTTTTATTTAAGAGATGCAAATCAATATTAATTAAAATTAGACAACTGTTTGTGATGTAAGGGCTCCTTGTACTCAAAGGGCACAGTGGCCATTAAATATATTAAGACTTATTACTTAAAAGATTTTAGACAAAGTCAATGTCTGGTGTGTCCTAGGGGATAGTTCAATGCCTCAGTAATGTTGTACAACATTTAACTATAGGTGCCACAATCAAAGGCAAACACAATTAAGTATCAAACAGTTAAATGTTATGTGTCACTCTCTAAAGAATCTATATTGAAATGCTTAATTAAACTTTTTTTTATTAAAAAAAAAGAAAAAAAGAAAAAATAATTCCATAGCATGGGCTAACACCAAAACGAGAGCTTCTTTGGCTTGTATTAAATAACCTGCATATTAAGTTGCCTGTGTTTCTCCTGTTCATTATCATGAAGGCAGCATTTGCATTTCTTGATAGACTATTCCTGTTTCCTTCCCCTTTTTTTCTTGTCTTACATCAGTCAGTGGAAAGAGTGCCACCACAGGCCATCATTAACCTTCCAAATCTGCCTCAAAACAAATAGTACAAGAGCTCACTAATTTGAAGATCAAAAAGCCACTTGTCCATTATATAATTGGAATGAAAGGCAAAATGTTGCAGTTCTGAAGAGCACAGTAATTACTAGCTGTTAATTGCTCTCTCGTGGTGGCTCACTTTTAATTAAAAAGAACAGCTCGTCGCAGGCCGATAAGCAATGGTGGAGACCACTGGTTTAATCAACAAAGCAGAAAAATTTGTTTCTGCCGCAGCCAACAACAGCTTGAGAAATCTTCAGATGTCCAATTGAGATTAAAAACTGTCTATTTAGTGCAGTCAGATTTTATTTTAACCAAGGAAATGACTATTTGAAGTCTTCCAATGTGAGTGTCCCCACCACATCCCCGCTGGTGCTGCAGGGACTAATCACTGGCTTGTGGTTGTGATCATTCAAGTAAAGAAATTTAGCTACTTTCCTCTTGACTCCATCATTCTTGGGTAATTGGCCTGTCTGAGGTGAGCAGTTGTGTTGGGTTTTTTTTTTTTTTAAGAAAGAGCTTTAAAGTATGGAAGGCCCACAGACTGTGCATTTAATTACTGTTCATATTTCATGCAGTCAAACAGAATTTAATTTAAAAAGAAAATGATTTACCTACCAAAAAAAAAAAAAAAACCAAAAAACAAAACACCACCTTAACCCACCCTTCCCAAACAAAAAATAAAACACCTTATATTCGCTGCATTGGGTGTTTTGTTCCTTTTCCTTTGCTGGCTATATTTACATGCCAAAAACATATTTAAACATCAAAGTTAATTCTTTCAGAGTGTTCTGTCTTTAACTCTTTCATCTAATGCCTGTGGTCTTTGAGGGAACCCCTGCTGCATGTCGCAGGAAGGGTTTATTTAGTTAAGCAGGTTAGCTAGGTTAAGTGGAACCGTTTTGCCCTGGTTTGCCTCATCTCTCTCTAGCCATGAGCCCATTTGCATCTCTCAGCAGCTTCTGTCCATCCTCCCTCCTCTCCTGCCCTGTTCTGCTCCCAAAGGTGTTGTGCTCAGCCCTTTGCCTCCCTATATTTATTTGCTGCTGTTGAGTGAAGGGCTCTGCTTCACATTGCACTCTGCAGACGAGGCACACATGTACATCAAACCAGACCTGGCCAACCTTCACCACAACCCTGTCTGTCTCCCCAGCCTTGGATATGGATGTCTGACAGCTCTGGACAATCTAATATAGGAAAACAGGCATTTCCATTCAACGGGCTCCAGGCATTACTGTGCTTTTCTACCTTATTCCCATTAACATCTGGAAATAAATGTCACTATCTGCAGCTATAAGCAGCTTTGGAGGATTGGTCAACTTTGGTTTGAACTTTGAAGCTTATTTCTGAGCTGAGTAAACTCAAAGCTGCCAAAGAATATTTTTCTGTTTTCCTTCTCATATTGAGAAAAAAAATATTCTTTCATTTGTCTTCTTACACAGAAATATGGTTGTGTGTGTATATATATATATATATATATATATATAGTACTTTTTCTAGTCTCTTTTTGGGCTTCTGGGAATCACTTCTCTCCCCTGGGAACAGGTGGATTTTTGGTTAGTGTTTCTTTTCTTTTTAAGGTTTCCTTCTTGGGCAGACCTAAAAAAGTGGGCAAAAGTTACCAGAGCCCTTTTTCCTCCCATTTCCCCTACAAGTCACCACCATTTGGATGCACAGCCTCTCTCAACACAGCAGCCACATTTTCCTCTTCCTCCTGACCCAGCAGAGCTCTTGGGCTGGGATATGGGGAATGTCCCTCCTAATGCTCAAGTTTCTTTAGAGCAAAGTAGAACAAGAATTTGACTATTGATTTCAAAGCAGTGTGATCTGACTCCTCCAGCCCTAAATTAAAGGGTTTAAAACATTCCGTAAATGGTCTGTGCTTGGATGTTGTGAAGGATGTTACCTTGGGAAACTCCCATGGTATTATACAAATTTCCAAAGCATGCTCCATATATTTAAGACAGATCTTATCATACACTTTCTTATATATTCACTCGTTCATGGACACCTTTTTATTTTTCATATTAGAATGGCAATTGGGAAATTCCTAATGGAATTCCTAATGGGTATGGAATCCAGCGTGTTGCATTAAGTGCTAATTGAATAAACCTGAATGGATTAGTGCAAACAGTACAATCCTTGAGCTATTTATGTAATCTAAAATTTACAAGGAAAAAACACACTGTAATATTTTAGGCACATGTATGCCAAAAAGGTGAGAATTCTATACATTTGCTTAAATCAATGCACAGCTGTGAATATTCCTCTGCCCTTAGGTTAACATGGACAGCCGTCTGTCCATCTGTAAATATGAAAAATTAAAGGGATATATTTTGAAACACACTTGCTTATGTTAGGTGATGAAAAACATATTTTCAAGTCAAGCTTCTTCCTCATCCCTGGACAAGAAGTGGACAAACAAAATGGGATACTTGGTATCAGCCTTAGACTGAGTCATTTCTACTCTCACTTGTGAACAAATTCAAGTCTACAAAATGAGCTGCAAAACCCGATCGGGATATTAAAAAAAAAATAAATTACCAAAAGCCCCGAAAATCATTTCTCCTTCAGTTATGAGTTTTTGTTTTCATTTGCATGTGTTTACATATATATACATATACACAGTTTATACTCATGCATATTAATGCACATATATGTGTGTGTGTGCGTGTATTTATGTATGTATGTATATGTGTGTGTATATATATATGGATGGATGGACGTATTTTAAACTTTATACTGGGCAAACCAGGGACTCAAGCTGTTTCTCCAGCCCTGCCAGAGGCGCTCCGCAGCCCCATCCCGCCGTGCCCGCAGCCGGCGTTATCCGCATCCCTTCCTGCGGCGCATCCTGCGCGCTCTCCAGCCGCCCCGAGCCGCGATAATCCTCGACCTGTCCCTCTCTCCCTGCCGATAAGGCGAGCTGCGAAGACGCCGTGTCCTTGCCAGCTCTTGTCGCCCCACACCTTTCCTGTTCCCAGTTTTCGGTGGGCACCTGTCAGCGCGGTCCCGACGTTCAGAGCTGCGCCGCTCCCTCCGCCCCGCTCCGCGGGTTTATCGGAGGAAACACTCGCTCTCGCAGGGATGGCCCCCGCACTGCGGCAGATTAATCCGACTTGAGTGCACTTCCTTCGGCCAGAGGACACCAATTACCACGACGGCACCGGCAGCACAATGCGGGCGGACATCTGACAGCCCGGGTCCCGCCAGCTCCGCATTGTCCTCCCATCAGGCGCTGTCAGTTCCCAGCCTTAATTACATCCTGTTTACAAACACTCGGCCGGACTTCAGATGGAGCCTTAACAAAGGTTGACAAAGGTCAGGGCCACGTCACGAGGATGTTATCTGTGTGCTCTGGCTGATAAACGAGGAGGAGGAGGAGGTGCGGGGCTGATTTTGGAGATAGCGCGGAGAAACCGCACTGGGGCCGTGCGAAATGCTGAGCTGCGGTCCCTCTGCCCAAGAGGAGCTCGATGGGGCTGAGGGATGCACTCGTGCCTGGGATCACACAGGACTCGTGTGAGAGGACAGAAAACAGCCATCATCAACCTGAAATGGCAGCACCTGGAGCTGACCGATAAAATGACTGAAATAATAGTTTTTAAAAATCTTCTGTTTGCATTTCAAACTCTGTGTTGTAGAAGCAACACAGAGTTGCTTTCTGCAGAGCAGAAAACAAATCCTGTCATTTTTCCCACACTAAGACATCACTAACACCCTCCATCCTGCTTCCTGGAGCAGTGGCAGGGATGGGGACATCCTTCACATGCCCTCCAACCACAGGGAAACCAAGGGCTGAGTGGAGTCAAGCAAGTTTGCCCCAAATCCCCATGCCCCCCTGCTCTACCCTCTCATATTTTCCTTCTGCTATAGATATAGACTTTTATGCTCTCTTTGGTGCCTTTACGGATTTTGTTTTTCTTTTTGTGGGTAGCGTTCCAGCTTTCCAGAGACACCATTAAATTAATCAGGGCTAAGATTCTACCTTAGATTCCCATGGCTTGTACAAACACTTTGTTCACAGCAACTTCTCATTGTTCAATGTGAGTTAGACCCAAAGAGTGGAACACTGGGAGCATTTGACATCCACAGCTGGGTTTGTGCATATGGGAACAAGAAAACCAGGCATCTCTGTAAACCAAGACTGCCCATTAGATACCATGTCCCTCTTCCCAGTACCTTCTTTCTTTGTCTTGAGAAAGATGAGCACAAACATGAGTTTAATCTCATCTACAACTCAAGGTGGAGAAGAGTATACAAGAGCCCAGCAGTTAGATCAATATAAATAGTTGATATGGCAAAGTTAATAACATAAGAGCTTGGCAGCCTGACCCACCCCTTTATCTGTTTTCAGCTATTCTCACACCCCAATTAATGCACTCCAAACCGCACAGGATCACGCATTAGTAGCCATCAAAATTAAAACCTCAGTCTGTTATCATATCACTCCTCTCAGAGAAAATACTGGATTAACCACACGGTGTTAGTCAGTAAATGGTGTCACATCTTCATAATTCTCTGCTATTGTGCCCATGAAATCCATAAAGAACAGGCAGAAGTGTCAGTGGTTCAGTTAAAGCACCTCAGTGAATATCAGGGAATCAGCTCAGCATCTTCAGGCTGAACAGGAAAACCTCTCTGATACCAGTGCCCCTGCCTGCCCCAGGGAGGAGAGAGTGCTTTCACTACTTGAAAAGAAGGAAAAAAAACCCAAAACCTCTATTAAAAAAATAAAAATCAAAATCAAATTCTACAAATCTAAACATGAGAAGTGGAAGTGATGACTTGGTGGATAGGCTTAAAATGTTTGACAATCTAAGTGAAGAAAAGTTGAAGGTTTAAATAAAGTCTGCGAGCTCTCCACTGATTACATATGCTCAGAAATATTCCTGGCTGGTCCTGAGTGTTTCTGCTTTGCATGGACTGAGTTTTTCCTGCAGAGCAGCAGAGCATTGCCACTTCTTGGGTGCAGAATTAAACCTCAGCCACCCCGTGCAGGGACAGAGCTTACATGAAAAACCAGCAGATAACAGAATTAAAAGTAGCACTGCATGGGAATTACTTTTTACCTATTTACTAAATAGGCAAATTAGAAAGGAAAAATATCTCCAAAGTTTGGGCTGGTGTTTCTGAACCATTTCTGAATGGGTGACTCCAGCCCTTTCCTTGCCCTTATCTCAGTGCCAGGGGAAGAGCTGGTTCCCAGCAGAGCAGAACAGGACAGGAGTCTCTTGACTTGCCGCTCAGTAGTTTTTAGACTAAGCACTTGCTCAAGCCTATCTGTAGGTACTCAGGAGGGCAACCACCACTGCTCATTTCTGACAACATAGAGCTCTTTATCAAAAAACAGGGGGAAGAAATGAAAGCCTGGGCTGACCTCGGGAGCACAGTGTTCCCCTGCGGACACCACTCGGCCTTCCCTGGAAAATTAGGCTTCATTGCTGCGGGAGAGCCTGGCTAATGCAATCAAAGACAATTCTGCAGTTAGTAAAACGACAGGCTCTTCCTTTCTCAGCTTCGTGACAGTCAGGCTCAGTAAGCCTCCTGTTCCAGACAGCATGCCAGTCAGCTGCTGTTACTGCAGAGCTGTGTTTAACATCTTCTTAATTAGCCCAATTCCCCACATCTCAGCCAAGTTTTCTAGTGAGAAACAGCCTCAGGAGCTGTACAGCTCTGCATCTGGGAAACCCAGTCATTAATGCACATACCCAGTCCAGCACGTCCTGTTTTCTCCAAGACTGGCCAGGATGGTACAAGAATTGTATTTGGGCTAGAACCCCATCATGCTGAAAATCACCTGCAAACCTGCTGGCAGCCACAGAGCCGAAACGGTGATCCTGGACTTCCTGTGGCTTAATGCTCCGAGTTCACCATCAGCCCCAGCCGGAAAGACAACTCCACTCCTCTAATCCACTCCTCTAACTGGAGCCTCTTCGCCTCCATGCACCAGACATGAGTCAGAAAATAAATAATACTGATTGCATAGCTTGTATTTATTTGCTCAAACTCATGAGTTTTGGACATACACAAACCTCTTGCTGCTGAACTGGTATAAATACAGTACATCGCTGGTTTCACTTGAATTTATCCCAACTTAAACCAGAAAGAGATCTGTTCCTCTTTTTTATTATTATTATTATATCGCTATGCCCTCTCTTTTTCTGTTTTCTGTTCTCCTTTTTGTTTTTCTTTAAAGTCAGCCTAACATTTTATAGACATCTCTCTCGCAGCTTCCGGAAGGGTGCTCCATCTTAAACTCAACAGCAGCACTGACAGACAGGGTTGATATTTTCTTTTCTTTCACAAGTAATAAAAAAGGAACATTTCACTACACATGAAACCAGAGTACTGCCTTAAAAGAGCAGTGTTTGTGTGGCTATAAAAAGTTACCCTTTTGCCAGACCCAGAATCAAAGCACTTGTATTTATGTGCTTCCTTTTTTAATAAGTAAATCCAATATTTTTTAAGTTCATCAGTTTTAGATTATTATTGTTACAAATCCTATGAATGGGGCAGCTGTGTCTGCTGAGCACACTCGACAGCACTGCAAGGTAGATCCATGGCTTGTGTTATCATTTGTGATCCCATGGGGAACACTGATGACACTGCCAAGGGTAAAACCTGGAAATCACTACTGAATTCCTGACCAAATGCTTCCTTTAGCATGGCATTGCCATGGGCATCTCCCACAGGTGTGTCAGTTTTTACAACTGAACGAGGCATTTATATAAAAAAAGAGGGAAAACCCAATGAAAATCCATCACTGGGGGTCTCTCCTCTTTCTGTCCACACTGCAGTTGCCCCATCTCATGCTGAGGAAAATACCAACATAAAGGCTGGATGAGAACATTTGATTTTCATCACCATTAAAATCCTACAAATTAAAAAAAAATTAATAATAATAATATCATCTACAAAGGAAAGCACTGTTTGTTCCCAAGTATTGGCATCTTTGGAAAAAAAAATAAAGTGGGAAATACAAGGAGCAGTCTTTTCCCTCTCCAGTGGCATTGCCCTGAGAGAGAACCTTTCAGCCCTTTTCCATGCCTATCTGGGCTGTGTCCTAGCCCAGCTACCTGTCCCTGTTTTGGCAGCAATATTCCCTTTGCCCGTTATCAGCTGTGAGAGCACAGGGCTGCTCCAAGGGGGAGGAAGCTCACTCCTGGCTCCCAGCACCAGCAGCTCCCTCCTCTCTGGGAGGCGAAGCTCCAAAGCCAGGTTTGAAATACTGAAGTGTCAGGAGGCTCAGAGGAACACTATTTTGCAAAGGACATGATAACACAGCACCATTCAGCCCCAAGACTCTCACTGGAGGATGACATGGGAGATAAGGAAGTGCAGCATTACAGGGCTGCGTTAGCATAGGAGGAAATCGATTCAGGCAGACAAGCTAAATTTATTTACTTTATTGATTTTAAATTTTACATGAACTGCAGTATAAGTAAATCTTCCATGGTAATTCTAAATCTTGAAACCTATTGTAAATAACTAAAAGAAAAAAAAGTCCAATGTTCGGAATAACCATTTCTTTGTACTGAAAGCGCATTATTCTTAAAGCCCAGGACAAAATATTTTGTAATGAATACCTTAAATCTACCTTGGCAGTCAGTGTTGATATTTTTGCTAAAATAAGAGCCTGCTTTTGGTGTACCTGGTGATTCAATAAAGCACAGATTATTTTAATTTTTTTTTTTTTGAGAGGGTGGAAGGGAAGAAGAAAAATTGTTCCTGTAGTATTAAGTGAATACAGCAACAGGTTTTTGACCCTGTGGTTCATTGATAAAGCAGTTGAGTGCTAAACAGGACAGGTAGAGCTTTGTGCACAAAGAGTTGGCTACAAATGTTGGAAAGATGTGATGAAGGGCCAGGGCAGTGAATCCCAATGGATTAATGCACCAACATGGATTAATGCACCAAGCACTGCAGCCCAGACCTGGAGAGAGAACAGGTGAGCAAAACAAACACCAGAACAAAATCTCCTCGTCTAATTTATGTAAGAGGTCCAAGCCCAGACATCAGATGACAGAGGCTGGAGGGAAAGGTTTCATTTTGGAATTTTCTCCCACCCAAAGCAGCAGCTCACACCTGTGCCAAACTCCACCAGGGAAAGAATCACAGAATCACAGAACAGTTTGGGTTGGAGGAGACCTGAGATATCATTTAGTTCCACCCCCTGCCATGGTCAGAGGTGCCACTTTCTAGATCACATTGCTCAGGTCCCCTTCCAGTCATGCCTTGGGCATTTCCAGGGATGGGACATCCACAACATTTTTGAACAATTCAAAAGTATTGTGACATGTGAAAAAATTTGACATCTCCTCTAATGATCTCCTCCCAGCCTAATTGATGAAGAAGGAAAAAATCTGAAACTCCTGACCTGTGGTGTAAATCTCTTCATGCAGGCAGGCAGCACAGATCCTGGCAGGAATAGGGAATGCCAGGCAGGGATGCGTCTGAGTGGGTACAACATCCACCAAAACCCTCCCACACAGAGGGTACAGAGATGCCATGGCAAGGAGAGCTGGAAAAGCAGCCCTACATTCTCAAAATAACCCTACTCATGCCAGCAATGCCACACTTTAAATACATTTATTAAATAAAATTCCAAAAATCGCAAAAACTTTCTAGTTTTCCAGCCAGCTGAGCTGGGAGAGGCAAATTTGCAGCAGCACTTCGTGCAAGAGGTGTTCAGATTGTGCAGCCATGGGCAATCTGCCAGAAACTTGAGAAAGACAAGGCTCCCTCACCCCAAAATAATGTAAAGCATCCTATATTTGACACACTACTAGAAACAGTATAGATGTACAGCCATGCCATGATATCCCAGACAAACAATGATACCTATGAACAGAGACTACCCCTTCATCCTTTAACAACAGGAAAAAATACAGTGATGTTGACAAAAGCACTCATCCAGTGAAGCTTTTTTTCCCCCTTGGGGCTTTTTTTTCCCCTCGTTGTTGTTGTTTTCTAAACTAATCCATATTACCTGTGCCTTTTGATTTCATTATGTTAGATGCTATTAATCTGGATATATGATTTCAACAGTGAAGAGATGGAATTTGTCATCAACAAAAGGAAAACATTATTTTTAAAGGAGTGAAAGATTAATGTTCCACCATGGACTACTTAAACCCTCTACAGCAACAGCACTATAATATTAATCCAACTTTGATGGGTTTTGCATAAGGCTCATAATTAAACATTTTCTTTTCAATACTTTATAGAATCCCCATCTGTTTTTAATGGCATCATTTTGATGTTTTTCTTAATAATTCTGGCAGCCTGCTCTTGAAGCTCCAAGCTCTATTTTTCCTTCCTAATGTCTTCTTCCACAGTGGCTGTATTGTGCCAAGGCTGAATGCAGGTTTTGGTTGTGCAGTGTGTTCCATCCCTCTGAATTCCCGGGCGGCACAAGGCACAGCAGAGCTCTTTGAGCTCTTAGGGCAGGCATGGGATACCCGGGAAAATAATGGAAATATTTCCACCTTCCAGCCCTTGGCTGGGCACTAAAAGTCTCCTTCTGCCACCCTTCATCTCCCTGCACCAAGAAATTCCCTCCCAGCAGCGCCAGATCTGGCTCTGCACACCGTTGTACAGTAAATAAATTAATTAATTAATCAATAGCCAGGTTTACTCCAGGAAACTCAAGCAATATTGGATAAATCACAAGGATGCAGCTTAGCCACAGCCCTTGGATTTGCTCTGCACGCTGACACCCAGTGAAGGCAGAAAAAGGCATCCCTACCCCTCTCCCACCCCTCTCACCCTTAGGTATTGAAATTGCCTGGGCAAAATCAACCCAGGGCACAAAACAGCGGTGTGAGGGGTTTAAAACATCCATCAAAATTACCTGATGGAAACCTGGAATGTGAACCTGGCAATGGCTCCTGCAAGAAGCATCTGTTTTCCATGAGAAATATTGGGATTTTATCAAAATAAACAAAATAGAGAATGCTCCTATGCAGCAGTATCTTAAAAAAAAAAAAAATCAAGAAGTAAAACAAATTTCCATCTTAGGTATTTTTTTAACTATTCTAAATGAATTTTGAATTTCTGCCCAAAATGTAATAATTTCCAACAGAACACTATAAAAATAATATTTTAATTTTTAGCAGAATTTCTGCTTGAGATTTTTTTTTTATCACTCTTGGCATTTCTAGCTCTCAGACTACACTACTTTTGCCTCCAATATTTTTCATTCTTTTATATTAAATGCATATTTGGTGACCTCCTGTGGTTCCCATGGATTAGAACGGAGGAGCAGGATGATTAATGGCTTCAGTTTAAATATTTTATACTCTCTGTAAAAACAGTACAAACTGATGGATGTGTACATTGCTATTTTCACTGCAGTGTCAGGGTCTCCTTGATTACAATTTCCCCTTATTTTTTCCCCCATTACCCAATGTTTTTAACATATTTTCCTGTGGAAAAGGGACCCAAGAGCTCCTTGCTCCCAGGTTTGGCACAGGCAGGACTCCCACACATGAACAGATACTGCTCTAATCAGGGCTTTCAACCTTGAGGAGCTTTTAAATGCTCTAAGTGTATTATAATGGTCTCCTGGTCTCAGGACAGACAGATGTGAACCACAAAACTGAAATGTTTCATCTTTTGGCGCCTTTCAGTATGTTCCATGCTGTGCTTCAAGTTTGCTGAAGGATCAGAATTACTTCAGTTCTAGGTAATATAAACAGAGTGATCAAAAACATTTAATTATTCAGGGTCAGCAAATCTGGAGAATCTAATAGCAACAGACAGAAATAACCCTTCCAACCACTCTCATTTTCACTAACTATTATAAAATAGAGAACTGTTTAATTACCAGAAAATATCATAGCAGAAAGACTCAGCATCTTCCCAAGAGTCTTTCCCAGTCCTGTTGAATGTATTTGGCACTAAAGCATAATTTAATTTTCCACAGATGCAGGATTCCCCTCTTACCCACAGACACACAAACAGCTCAAACCCTTATCTCACGCCTCTGCTCCAAAACGCAGGTGCAGCCTTTCAGAATGCACCATGGAAAGCGACTTTCACACATTATTTCTGTACCTGTCACCCTGAAATGTGATGATGAGGATGATCCAAATGGAAATGACAACAGAACTGGTTTCCCCCATTATTTCCCCTCTTTAACTCCACGTTATGTACAGGTGTCTGGACAGCACGCCTCACAGCGCAGGGGCACACATTTCCCCACTCCAAGGAAAATGAGGATGGTGCAGAGACAATTCCCAACTCCCTGGTCTTTCCCTGGTGCTGTTTTTGTGCCTACAGAGCTGCTATAAATATATTCTCTTACCCTGACTGACTACACAGCCTCAGCAACAAAAATGTGCAGCCTGAGAATCCCAAATTTAATTAGAAAAGAATATGGGGGTTTGAGAAAATACAATTTCAGCTGGGACTCATGCTCTGCAATGACCTGGATTGCAGCAGTTTGCTGATGACACCCAGTCCTCGTGAAATCACATTAATTACGCTCATTATGTGTAATAAGAATAAAAGTCCCACCGGTTAACACACTTACTGCTCTAAGGGATGGTTTTACTAAGCTGAAAGCAATTATCAAAGCATTCAGTGGAAAAGGGCAAATTAAATTGAAGTATAGGAATGATACTTGAGATCAGTTAACATTTTACAAGATGTTTACAAGGCTTTATTCTGTAGTTGAGAAAGTAAGTTACCACAAAAGTAAAAAATAAAAAAAAATAAATAAAACAAAGAGAAAACCTATAAAACAGTGTCACTTAGAGGGGAAGTGGGAGCTGATATAAATATAACAGAAAAGAGGGAAGCTAAGAGCCATAAATGTTAATTTCAAGCTATAAATTACAGAAATTTGCCAGAGGAAAATAATGACACAAGAAAAACTCAAGTTCTGTAGGAACAAAAATGATCTGAATTATAGTACTGGTTGATTGTCAAAAATAAGGTACAAAAGCAAGAAGTGCTCAGATTCTCATGCAAAATATTTGGGAAAAATGTCATAGTACACACATACTCAACAGTGACCTAATCTCAAAATAACACAAAAGGGATTTAAATTTCAGCTATGAAAGCTAGGCCATTTTTTTATACTAACTTATCCCAAAAAATGGCATGAAATAGTTTAACAGCAGCTGAAGTAGACATCCCCTGACCTGTGACTGTGAGTTTGTAAGAAGTGCAAATTTCAGAGGACTGAAAGAACCCCAACTCTGTTTTGGAATCTGAGATGAGGTAGAGGGAGCAGCCAGGTAGAGTCAGATTGAGTTGCTACCGGAGCAAGCAAATTACACTGATTTTATTTTCTTAACAATGCTTTCTTCCTCAGAAATTAAAGTAATGCATTTAGAGTTAATGCTAATTGATATGCATTTATAGATAATAGAGCCCTATCAAAGTAAATAGATTTTTTTTTTTAATCTGGCAAAGGTAGCACTGGTCACATATTCTTAAACTATTGAAAATATTTCGCTAGACAACATGATTAATGTATAATACAGTATAAATCCTTGGATGATATTTTATAGACTGAAATAATGCAAAGACTACTAGTAAGTGATTATATTTTCTCTGATAATGGAATCAAATAGAATGACACTAACACACAACTAAAAGACAAATTTAAATTTGCAACTGCAAAAAGAAATCATCATCAAGTAACTACAATTTCCCAAGTCTCCTACAAGAACAACCTTCTGGCACTACCACAATCACAGTTTTTAACTGATGACAAGGAAAAGACACCTGACAAACATTCAGAAGATGCAAAAATTGAGGAGCTGGGAGCAGGGAAAGCACCAAGGCAGCAGAAGGATCATACTCCCCTAAAAATAGGCAGCAGCAGCAGACCAGCCTGGGACACAGCAGTGATGCCAAAGTGGTGATACCAAAGAAAATATTCCTGGGAAAATGCCAGGAGGTCTGGCACCTCTGCTTCGAGAAAAAAATGTGAAATGTTAGAGAGGATTCAAAAGAAGAGAGGAGCAACAAAAATCCAAAAGCCTTTGTACCAAAAAGTCAGGGGAAGAGACTCTTTAGCTTGTTGGAAAAGTAAGGGGAAAGAAGATCACAATGGTCTGACCATGGAAATCTCTGGAGCTGAAGTAAATGGATGCACAATGAGAGCAGTGCCTGGAAGATGGAGACACTGCAGTGAGGAATACAACCAAAAATAATTGTTAGGGAAGTTCTCCTGGTGCTGTGCTCACTCAGCCCCTGGATTCACTGTGGGGTGAGAGGTGCTCTGGTTCAAGCAGGGATTCATGCAAGGAAACATTGCCTGCAAGACACAGAATTCCAGGCTTAAAGAGCTCTGGTCCTTTCCAACAGCAGGATGGATGTGACCTCAGGATTGCTATCTGGGGTCTTACTAAAAGAAACTGGGGGAAGAAGACAGCATTATTAGTAAGCGATTATATAAATCTGTCTGATAATGGAACCAGCTTTCTTTGTCTGATTAAGATCTGGAACTCTGGCTGTGATTTATCATTTTTATACTATTCTCTTCCCCCAGGCTTCAGGTCACAGTGGTGGCATTGCCAAAATTTATAGCTCAGGCTGCTCAGCGGAGATGTAGAGCCTCCCTGACATTTTCCTATTTGGAGCACCTGGCTCTTCTTGTTTTTGCTCTCCTGACTGCAGTGGAGAGGATTGTTTGCCATTCTCCCATTTGAACATTTTGTAAATAAGCTGAATAAGAAAAGAATTATAATTTTCAAGGTTTTTCTTTTCCTATTAATCTGTTATATGGTGTGGACAGGAAGTGGCAGCTCTCGTGTGAAACACTCTGATTACCAAATTCCTGACCAAGGATAAAACTCCTCTTGTCCAGCTCATGTATGCACATCCTTCTCCAAAAACCCTTACAGCCAGGCAAGGAATTCATCCTTCCAGCCACAGCCTAATAATTCCCTGTGAACCACTTAAACTGCATTTAAATATATCAGTTTCATGGTGAAGGGGTTAAATCTCAACAAGATTTACAGGCAGGGAAACCTGCTCTGGGCATCCCTCACCTCCCATGGGCAAGACAGGGCTGCTGACCTCCACCATCCCAGCTCACTAGGAAAGGAACACAGATGAATCCTAGTTTTATTTTGGGTTAGGGATGTTTTGTTGCTGTTACAAATGCACGCTGGATTTTAATTATTTGCCATCTTATTTGGGAATGGTGTTGGCTCACTCCTTCCAGCTTATCTCTGCCACCACAAAGGCTGGAAACTTCTTTCTTCTCTTTTTTTTTTGCTTTTAGACAGAAGACATCATTGTCACTTACTCACAGCACTGAAGGAAATGGGGCTTTGAGAAAACAACCAAATAAAGCCAAACTCATGGTCTAGGTGCTGATGGAGAACCTGCTCACTCCCCAGGGCACCAGTGCTTTCAGATTTGCCCTGGCATGGTGCATCCCTGAGAATTACTCATCATCTTCCAGCAACAGTCCCTGATGTGGTGGAATTTATAACATGAACTGAGAGAAGGAAAGAGAGCAGAAGCCTTGTCTTCTCCCAGACAAGGAGTGGAGATGAAGAAACATCCAGGGCAGCTCTCAAGAAGAATGAGACACTGTACTGCCGCTGTCACCCAAAAGCCAGCTGCCTAAGTCCAGGCTGAGAGGCAGGAAAGACATCACTGGCACTGTATTTTCTAAGCCATCGATCCCTACCGACACCAAAACAGTCCTTCCTCAGACAAAAAAAAACATTTTCCCTCTCCCATATTACCCGAGGATGGTCAATCCTGCTTCACTTGGGGATCAAGCTTTGCACTGGCCAATAGCAACTCTTGTATAAGGAAAAAACAAGTTTTTTTTTTTAATAATTACAGCTACCCAGTGATATTATCTTCACCCATAGCTGTAAATGTTTTTGGAAGAGGTTTTAGTATGGTACATTTATTCTGGTTGTAAATTCATTTTATAATTCAGGTGTCAGCAGCTGACAGCCATTGCTGGGTGCTGTTGAACAAAATATTCTTTTACATATTTTTCACGTCCTCATGTTATCACTTCAACTACTTGCTCCTCCTCACCAGACACACAGGGAAAGGCCATCCTGGGACTTCAGGGGGGATCAGACTTAGTTCTAAGGCCTCAGCTTCACAAAGCACTTAAGCACCTGCTTAACTTTAAGCACATGCCTAAGTCTATCCATCTTTTTTTTTTTTCCTTCGAGAAAAGTCCTGAAAGTACACAATTAACCATGAACAGGTGCTTAAGTCCTATTAAAGTCAACAGTGCCTTCAAATGTCAACGGAATTTAAAAACATGCTTAAGTGTATCGTTGAATAGGAGTCCTAATGCGGGAAGAAAGAACAGGTTTTGTCATCGTCTTGGCAAATGCCATAAGAACACACTTGCAATTTAGAGGATTTTCTTTGTCTGTGGCACTCTGCCTACTCCGTTGCTAAAGAATTTGTAAAGAATGTTCCTGCATTACTCAACCCCTCTCACATTTATTGACCATATTTCCCATATTAATAATCCTCGGTGTAATTATACTCCCCCACCCCCACTCGCTGCCACTCCAAAAATCTCAAACATTTGTTTAGTATCACAATGTCCCAGGCTGGAAGGAGGGGACAGGGAAGAACTGGGATTAAAAGGAGGCAAGAGAGGTATGTTCAGGTCTTAGGCTTGCACCCAAAGTCTCAGGGAGATTTGGGAAGAGCTGGGGAGATGATGCATCTGCCCCTAAACCACAGAGTCATCCTTATCCCTTGTTACAGCACATGCTGAACTTGGAGAAATCAGCAAACTTTGATTACCGTTGTTTTTATTTGCATCCTTACCACCACCTCTTTGCTCAGATTAGCACACCTTCTTTACAGAGCTGTGAAATCATTCCTAAATGTGCACACACCATCTGAGCTGTGGCTCCCAGGGTGCTGCACCAGCTGAAGCTGTGCTCCAGCACCGTGCCCTGGTTTAAATCAGCCCCTCTGGCTTGCAGTCAAGCACAGTGTTACTTTTAGAAACTGCACTGCTTCTTTTTAACATAGTTTCACTTTGGCTGCATCTCCACAATTAACCAGAAAAACCTTCACTGATGCTGCAGTACTTCATGTTTGTCTCGCAGTAGCCTGATCTGAATGCCATGTGGTACAGGAAACATTCCCAAAAGACATTTCCTTGGAGAAGACACTGATCTTCTTTCCAGTCACATGGATTACCTCCTAAGAAGCTACTGTGTGGGTAAGAGGAAGACCTATCTTCAGTTCTCCTCAGTGCTTACATATGGAGATATGTAAAGTACTTGGGAAAACAGTGCTTTTTATATTACTGCCAGTAACATGCCATATAAAAAGATATTAAAACAAATTCTGACCAACTGGTGGTAGATACAGTAACAGACTATAATGTACCCATTGTAAAGAATTCCCAGTGGAGGCTGTGGAAATCTTACAATGATTGAGTCGTGCTGGGCTGGAGATGCATTGAAAAACTTCCAAATGGTAAAATATTAGAAATACTATTTTGAAATATTTACCAGTTAAACACTAAAGTACTGTTACTGGCTGACCTTTCCACAGCAGTTGTTTCTGTTGTACTTTTGTAAAAGCAGCCAAAAGTTTAAGGAAAAAAAAAAGGAAAAAAAAAAGAAAAAAAGCTTATTTTCAGTCTAGCTACCACCCCTGACCTGTGCAATAACATCATAATGGAAGAATAATCATTGTAAACAATGCCCCTGGGAGCTTGCTGGCTACAGCTAGGGACAAGAGCAGCCAACTTCACTGCTTTTCTTTACTACATCATTGCATTTTTGTCTGCCTATGGATAAGAAGAAGGTTCCACTCAATGCCAGTTGATGGAAAGTGCTAATTGTTGACACATTAGCTAATTGTTATGATTGCTTCTTAACAGTTTGTGTCTAGGAGTCCAGATTTCATCCACCAAAGTGTGAAGATTCTTTATAGCAACAAGTGCTGTGAAAACATTCACACAATGAGGTCCTAATCTTGTGGATCTCTCAAGCAAGTGACAGCCTGGCAAATGTGCTGTCAAAGTGCAGACACTCAGGAAAAAAAAAAAAATAGGAAGAAAAACTAACTCCCCTCGTCCACCCCATATTTCAGACACATGTCATCTGTTGTTATCATTAATGATCTGTTTTTACAAATAGAGTGCCACTATGGAAAACTGAGAGCAGGCCAATCAAAATAAACCCAGCAAAACCCATAATTGTCTACTGACAATCTGGGCTGCTCGGGATGTAAGATAATGTGGGTGTATTTAATGCAGAAATGCATTATGTGCCACGCTTTGAGACTGCCCTGTTAACTGCAGACCTTGATACAACACAGGAAGGCTGGGAGCAACCTTCTAATGGCAGCTGTGCTCTTCTGAGCCCTACCTAAGCTCAGGTGCTAAAAAAATTAATAGTGAGAAATTCTGGCACTATAAAAGTCCATGACAAAACTCCCATGATTTAAATGGAAACAAGATTTTCACCAATTATGTTGTTTGGGGAAGAAAAAATAATTCAAAAAACAGAGAAACAAATGTCTAGCTTCAGCTCTGAGCAAACATAACTTTTCTGGCTCAAGCAGTGCGTTCTCCCATTCATACATCAGCAAAGGCGAGAGACTGTGTTCCTCCTGTTTGTACAAGGTTCTCACCCCATGGCTTTATTTGGGGATCAAGACCCTGCTGCACCAATGATTGCAGGTAAATGGTGAAAAGGCAGCCCTTGTCCATGGCTGGAGGACTCATGGTTCTTTGCAACAGCACAGTTTCTGCTCTGCATTTGGCTGCTGGTTTCCAGCATGTGTTGCTCAGACCCCAACACTCTCCCTGTGCTCATCCTCTGGCCTTACCCATCAGGGTTTCTTATCCAGCAACTTCTACCAAACTTACTTAAATTACATGCAACAGGAGAAGAAAAATCCCTTCCACCTCACACTTCATCAAAACAACTTTTGTGGACACAAGAGGAATTCTTGATGCAAAAGTTTTTTTGAACTAGCAAAGAAATAAATCAAGTGGTGGGGCCAGGTGCACCCAAACTGCAGATGGAGCAGGAGGACAAACTGAAACCTGAAGACAACACTTCATCTGACTGGAAGACTCTTCAGATGGCACCTTAATATCACATCAGACTGTACAGAGAAAGCAGCCAAAATTCACTCAGCAGGTGTCCAAAGATCTTGAAGTCATAAGGCTCATCTGGGTTTTGTCTCGTCTTTACAGACTTTCAGTATATTCTAGCATTAAATACTCAATATCCCTGAAAAAGAGAGCAAGAAACTCTCTTCTGTCTCCCTGAGCCTCTTGAACTTTCGGGCCTGGCAAGGAGAGAGCATGCAGGGCCACTTGTCTGCTTCCTCCATCCCTGGGGCACGGCAGCAGGAAGCAAGCTGGGAGCAGATTACGCCTTGGCCCGACTTTTCCCACTGGTTGGCGAGAGCTGCTGAGTGAGAATGGGGGCAGATGCTTATTGCTGATAAAAGCCTTCAGCAAATTCCCATCCTCTCCTTGCAAGGAGGGAGGAGGAAGTTGCAGGGCGATTGTAACTCCCAGCCGCCCCGAGAGATAGCGGTGAGCCCGGAGGAGAGCTGGGAATACTCGAGTTGGGATTGCTGCTGCTTATCAGGTTGCAAAATCCGATCCTATATGTAAATGGCATTCTTTTTTGCATCAAATTGTCCAGCCATGCTGTGCTAAAAGTGGGTGAGCCTGCTCAGAAAAAGCTATAAACACTGAATATTGCAACACTGCAATTTATTCTATAAAATTAAAATTAAACATTTACATTGATAATAGGAGAAGAAAGAAGTCTTTAGAGAATTAAATTGAGGAACAGAACCAGAAGTTTTTACATTATGAAAATTAACTTGATCTGAGTAATTTTACCAGTTGCAATAAGAAACATAGATGAGGCATTCCAGGTACTCATTAAAAACCCATAGTTTAGCATAAGAATCTGTGAGTTTTTATTATTTTTCATAATGTTTGTATTGCAGGCAAGTTGGAAGATTTTGGATTCCCATTGTGCATTTCCTAAAGACAGCTCTCATTTTTAAACACATATGGGGGAAAAATAAATTAAAAAAATCAAAACCAAGAAGTGGTGTTGGCTACAGAAAAACACAACTGGGAAATGGCCCATTCACATTAGGAAGGGATTTCTGTGTGTTGCTGTGCAAAAAGACCCACGAGACACAGCCAGCCATGAACATACCCTGTAGAGGTGGAGAAACCACCCTGATGTTCATATCCAAAAATAAGACTTCCACTTCAATGCAAAGAAGCCACAAACCTTGGCAAAATTACTTTTTGCAAACAAAAAAAAAAAAGTTAACTGCTTAAAAAGAAGAGAAAGGAACCCATAGAGGTTCTAATTGTGTTTGCAGCTGCCCTTCCACCCTCAGCACAGTGAAGCACCCCTTGGACCTGCAGTGCTCCATCCTGGCTGTGCTGCCATCCCATGCCCAGACACAGCAGGGCAGTCCAAGGACAACCTGTCAATCCGCAGTTTGGATTTCCTGACTTTTGTTAGCTTAGTCATAACTTTAACATGACTAAAATATAGACTTTTCTATGTTCATCTGGGCTGCCCTGTGGATGCCAGCCACAGCTCTGGTTCAAATGCTAAGGAAAACATCACCTCTCCTCCGTGGGACGATTGACTCATGCAATGGCCGCGGCACTCTCGGGTCGGGAACAGCAAACAAGGTGAATGAGGTAAGGGAGGTCATTCTTCATAGCAATGGTCTCAGGAGAATGGGAGCATCCAAAAATAAGATATTTGTTGACTGGATGCCCTTGAGCTGGCAACCAAGCTGGAGTGGTAACAGAGCCAGCAATGGACACTGGGCTGGGCTTGCTGCTGCCAAGCAATCCCAGTAACTAGTGAGAGCTAGCAGCAGAGAGACTGTGATTGAATAGATTAATAAATAGGCCAGGAGCCAGTCACTCCCCAGTTTTAATCCTGCCTATGACATCAGTTGCAGTTGGAACCCGTGGTGTGAAATTTGCACTTTTAAGCAGGGATGGATGCAAGGATGAATTAACTGGAAGGTGAAGCGGCCACTTCCCTACAGCCACTTCCATCCCTGTCATGAGCACCATCACCAACCACACCACACACAACACAGCCCTCAAGCTCCTCACCCACAGCTGGACATGAGGCCTGAATTTCAGGCTTATTTTACAGCCAACCCTTGCATCCATGTCCTGATGGGGAAAGCTTGGCTCTGAGAATTTTAAGTGGCTTAAGCTCTGTTGAGCTTAAGGGAGTTATTCCAGTCTTACAGCCTGGCAAGCCTGGTTTGCTACCCTTGCCTCTTTTAAATCCTGCTCTTAAAAGTCTTGCTGCTGACATTTACAGAGGACTCCTCACTACAGCCCTGGCCCATGGAACTGACAGTCCTGGGTGAAGATCTTAAATGTACAGATCCTGATGTTGCTGTAAGGTGCCAGCAGACAACATTGTTACTCTATAAAAGTCTATATTGGCAACTTGCTGGAGGTTGATGATTGTCTGCAAGTTGTATTTCTGACAGAACAAAATTTTCTGGACTCTGATATCTCTGAAATAAAGCATTGTAGAAGCCTTTGTTTTCAATTTTCTGAAAAAAAGTTCTAAAAATGTCGAAGAGAGGAAAAAAAATTTTAAAAATTAGTTTAAAAAAATTAAAAATTAAAATCTGTTGATGTGTATCATGATAAACTCAGTTTTCACTTACTGATTTGGTAGGTACAGAAGTTCTGGCAGAGGTGTGGCTTTGAAGGTGACAGTGTCTCTTTAACTCAAGTTCAGTACCTCTTCTCTTGCTGTACCTGCCTGGCTTCTGTGTGTTCAGCAATCACAGCGAGAGCCAATTGATTTTAGTTTATAATGATCCCACAACCTTGGAGGTGCACTGAAAGGGAAAAAACTCCAGCACCCTCTGCTGTCTGCACACATCCTACGCCAGGATCCACCACCACCGGGTCTGCACCTTTAAATATCCACACCAGCTTCACCCAGCCTGCAGAAAATGAGCCCTGGGAGAGACTCAGAGGACTCAGTCTGGATGCCCAGTTTGGGGTGAAATGCCATCCTACGAGCTGTCTGTCAAGCACAAAGGAAATCTGAGCCATCTGCTCAGGGGTGGGCATGCTCATGGACACCTAGAGCAAACCCCACCTTGACTGCCTGTGAACTGGAAGAAATGGAAAGCATTGGCACGAGGGCACATCACAGCAGATGGTCTTGTCAGAAGTTTTGTCCTTGTCAAATTTGGTAGAACAAAGAGAAATTTTTGTTCAGGTTAGAGGGAACAAGTTCTGCTCCCTGGCAGCCAGAGAATGGTGTGAAACTCCAAGGAACAGCATGACCAGAAGGAGCCAGAAGGGCAGCAGCTGCCACGCTGGAGAAGCACCTATTTGCTATTAAACCTGAGCTCCAAAAGGTTTCCCCTCTCCTAGCTCACTCCAAATAGCCTAATTTCAGCAGCTCTACTTTTGTTGTAATAAACCACCTATCTCCTGTCACCAACACCTGGGAAAGACTAAAACCTGCCAAAAAATACATTCTAGAGAAGTCACATTTTGTACCTTTAATATCTCTAAAAGTTACAGGTACCTGGCTGACTCTAAAATCCATGCAAAAGAGATCCTCCTAGAAAACTTGGGCAAATTATTGCCTTCCCCCAGAAGGAGCAGATTTCTTTCCAAAATCCATGTCTCTGTCAGAGAAAAGAATCAGACACTTTCACCTGCTGCAGTTTCACTTATTGAAGAGATAAAACTCATACCTCATCCTGCCATTTTGGCTCTTGGAGATGGGAGTGAGTGCATTTCTTCATCACCTCTGACGGGTTTTTTTTTCTTTAAAACTACACAGCTCCCCAAAGGAAACACAGGAATGCTCTTAAATGTCATCTGTCAGAAAATCAGACCATCCTCTGGCACCACAAAAGCACATGTGAAATCAAAGCTAAAGAAAACTTGCTCTTTTAAATGAACTGAACTAACATCTTTGTTTAGCCCGTGCATGCCAGCAGCAATTTAACTCCAGCAAGCAGTAAATTCAAGCAGCTCAAGCTGCCATGATTCACCACTGTGAATGATTTTGCCTTTCATGGCAAACTGGGAAGTGGTGTGAATGGCTTATTTTCCTGCTCCGATAAGCTCCAGCTCATCCTTTTGCATATTTGTCTTTGTTTCTTATTTGCCTCTGACATAAAAATAATCTGAAGAATCAAAGGAAAAGACCTGAACAGGAACGATGATCTCAAAACTTATTTAGTCGTCTGCATCTGTGTGGGAGCAGCCGCTCTTGCTTCCTGCCAGTCACCTGTCTGCTTTATTTTTCCCCGTCCAAGGACGTTCCTGCAAGACAGAGCTTTATCTTTCTGACTGTTACTCAAAAATAGCAGAACTGAAATGCCAAATAAAATTGGAAAGCTCTGTTTTGGACCAACTCCCACCTCGCTTTTTGTTTCAAAACAGAAGTGTGAAGTAAAAGAGACATCACTTTTTCCAGCAAAGGGAACATCGGTGCATCTCAACACCCAGTCAGCACATCTGGGGTTTGACCCATCTCATTTTTTATGTGACCCAAGCAGGCTGCCAGCGAGGCTGTCTGTGAACACCCAGGGCCTGGAGAAGAGCTTCATCTTCAGCTGACGTTGAACACTGCCCCACATGGGTGATACTTCTGCCTAGCTCCTGGGCCATTCCTCAAAGGTTTTATTTTCCACAGCCCATATGTCCACAAAGCTCACAACCATGAATGTGCTCCAAGGCCTCTCTGTGTTCTACACGCACCCAGAGATTTTCAGCTCTACCTGAAAGAAACAATGATTTTCCTGCACATACCTACACAGCTCCTGAGCCACTTTCTGAAATGGTTTCCCTTTTGCACCAGCTGCAGAAGGATTTCCTGGACTAGCCAGGGCTGGCGTGAGAGCGCTCAGCTGGCTTTTTCCAGGAGGTCCATTGGGATGGAGGTATGGCTTTATTGCCACAGTTTATTATCAAAATCAACAGTGAGGGTCAGCAAGCCTGAGGTTTGCACTGGTTGGGAAAGGACTGCAACACACTCTCCAGGTGTACTGCTGACCAGCACAGCCAGTCCGGGGAGGTGCAGGCTGTCCTTTTACACCTCTCACTCTTCCAAACTTCTCTGCAGACCAGCCGTTCCTTTAGGAAATGCTAATCCCTTCTTTTGCACCCATTTTTTTAGGATTTCACCAGCCACACCTAGCCAAAACAGAGGCATTTGCAAACTGCAAACATCCCCCTGCACACCCCATTGCCAAGGTCAGCTGGACACTTCAAGGTAGGGATGAAGAACACATTTGGAAGCTCCACAGTCTCCCCAAATGCTGCAGATGACAAACTTCACACCCTCACTGTGCCCTGTCCCAGGATCCAGCGTTCTCCTGCTTAACCCGAGTCCAGCTGCTGCGGCTTTCAAAGAGGAAAATTACTACAGCTCAGCCTTTTCCAACTGGAAATGATTATGCTTTTGTTGCTACCGAGGGTGCTCCTTGGCAGGCAGCCCAGGCACCACAGGTAATGGCCACAACAGGAGGTGCCGCAGAGACGTTGGCATTTCATGGCAGGGGAGGAAAGGGGGAGAAAATGCACTATCTGAGAGCCCCACAAAAACAGCTCAGGGTAAACCCATTTGTCAGAGTGGCAAGTGACCTTTTCCGTTCACCTGTGATTAAGGAACCAGATTTCTTCATTAAGGCAAATAAACCAAATTAAGACGGCTGGGTGCAGGGGATTCAAGCAGCTTTTGCCATCCCAATCCTTGAACCCATCTTATTAGAGCAGCCTGGGAAGTGGAAGGAGTAACTCGGGGCAGGTCAGGGCAAAGCAGTGCTAAATCTGTGTCTCTCGACCCGTTGTTAATCATCTATTCTCTTTCTATAAATGAATTTGGAATGTGGAGCAAATCATACTAAAAGATTTCTCCTCCTTGCTGAATACTTCAGGAGCTTTAAGGAATTCAGCTCAGGAGCAATGCTTCATTCAGGGCTGTTGATTAGTTCCACCGTGGAGTGCACTAGACAAGACAATAAGTAGACGACAGACACAGTGATTCATAGATTACTCTGCTGAGAGTTGCAGGTGTTTTGGGATCGAATGAAAGGAAAGGAGGTTGGGTCAGTTCTCAAACCCCCTTCCTGTTAAAGGATTAGCATGGGTAACCCAGAGTTATTAAAATCACTCTCATATACGTAGACATTGTGGGTTTTTCCTCAAAGTTTCCTTCCCCCCCTGCTCTTCCTAGCAGAAATAGGAAATGGAGTTTGGAGTTAGCAAGAGCGCTGAACCGAAAGCAAAAAAAGGAGCCAGATCCTCACCTGGTATAAACAGGAAGAGTTTACAGAAAACTTTGTGTAGGAGTACAAATAATGGATTTAACCAAAGCCCTGGAACTTTTCTCACTTCTCAGTGATGTCACAACATGTGTGTAGTTATTTGAGAGACAGGTATAGGACTACACAACCCTTTTCCTTTATCAATATGAAGTATAAATACCACAGGGTAAAAGAATTGTAGAAGAGCTGGAGAAAAAGGGGGGAAATTATGCACCTTGCTGAAGGCAGCAGAGACTTTCTGCCTTAGCCTGGGGAGAGCAGGAGCACAGGGGAGGAAGCAGCCCAGCACAGGGACACAGGGGTGGTGACACAGGGGCACAGGGGGGGTGACACAGCCACCCCTCCATGGCACATCAGCAGCGAGACAACGCAAAGGGGTTTTGCTCCCCAGGAGTACAAAAGGGAGGGAGCCAAGAGGGGAGAGCTCTCATTTAACCATGTGCCCTGCTTAGCTAAAGCAAAGAGCTGGTGCTGCTGCAAGCACTCAGCCACCCATGTCCAGGGAAACCAATTGCCACCTTTCCTAAGATAAACCAAAATCCACCGTTTCTCCACTCTTCCATAGGATCAACACTGCCATTACCCCCCCACACCACTCTGCCAAGCCTTGCAGAACCCTGCACTGACGTACACAGGCCCTCGAGGAACCACTCACCAACATACTTTAGAGTCTGAGGCTTCAAATGGGAATGCAAATCCCACATTTCATGCATCATGGGGTGTTTTACGCTTTGGCAGGGAATGAAAGTCACCTAAGAAGCAATTGCCATAACAGGGTGATGAGCACAATGGAAAGACATTTACAGGGCTAAACATATTACTGATGTGCCTGGTTTGACAGAGTTTCAGGACAGCAAGACACGCAGTTCACATGTTAAAAACATGTTTTCAACCAGAAGTGCAGTGCTCTGCTCTGCTGTTCTACAAACACTGCCTAAAATAGCAATTAGGAAGTGTTATGAGTTAAAAAGCAATTTGTATTTGGTGTATATTAAGAGAAAGACATTGTGTTCCTCTGGGATTTTGACTTGAGGAGATTCCAAGTATGTAAAACAAAATCGAAAAAAAAAAACCACCCAAACAAACCTCTGTGATTTTTTTTTGTCAAATCATAAAAGATACACTAAACAGAGAAGATGATAAGCTATATCTTGTGGTTCAATTATCCTATCTGTGTTTTTCACTTTTAGAAACACATGCAAACGAAATTCCTTTTTATCTTTGATATTTGGGGGGATTATTAATTCTTAAAATCCACTTTCCAGTCTTCAGACATGCTGTTTGGCAGCATTCATGTTGACTGCCAGTTTTTAAAGCATTTTATCAAATGTCTTTTATCTGCAAGTAAATCTACCTTTCTCCCTCTGTTTTTCCCTCTTTCTTTCTGAGCTGCAACCGTGAAAGCAGACTGGGGCTGATCAGAGCAGGTCCCAGGGAACACACCTCTGCAAGGGATGGCAGCAGCTCCCCATTGCTGTCCATATTCCCCTTCCCACTGCCAGGGCTGAGCTCTGACCATCAGGTGAACAATTCTCCACCTGCATTTCTTGCAGCCTGGTTGGCAAAATCTGCCAGGAGATGGAGGGAGAGCAAACCCCAGGAGATTCTGGAAGGAGAGCAAAAGCTGAAGGAGATGCTCCATGTCCAGCCAAGGCCATGCTTGGCTCAGAGCCCACAGCTGCTCCCCAGCCAGGGCCACTGGGCAGCTCCTCTGTGCTGGATGGGAAGAACAACATCCATTTAGCAACTGGCCTCAGCTTTTTCACTCAGCCTGGAGGGAAAATTCACGCCTGCAAACAGCAGCTGGGAAGAGGCAGGTGGGAAGGTCTGAGCTGCACCATCCACGTCAAGGACATGCTCCAGGCTGGGAAAGGGCAGCTCTCCCAGAGTGGTCAGAGGCAGGGTGAGAACTCGTCCACATGTTTTACCCCAAAGTCCAGCATAACAGCATTTCAGTGGAGGGTTAAATAAAGTTGGAGAATAATCCATAAAGCACACTTTGATGTCTTTTGGGACAGAAGGCTCTGTATTGTGCACAGCAGGGTGAGCTACTATCGCTGAAAAGAAAAGCTTCAAAATACTGAAGTGTGCAAGATCAATCAGTGCCAAATTTAATCCATGATGACCCACGATATAAATTATTTGCTAAACAGAGGATCTATACACAACCCAAACATGCCAGGCAGGAGGCTGACGCCTGATCCTGGGTAGGCATGAGTGTGGAAAAGCCAGCCCCTGGCAGCACCCCTCTGGACCCCAACATCCTCACCTGCCAAAGCCTAAAACACACTTGTTTGTAGTTTGTCATGTCACATTAAATTGAAATCTTTCATTGCCTGGCTGGGAAAGATAATAGAAAGCAACATTTCAAGGTGATCTACCCTTCCAAACATAATCTTTAGCAAATTAATAATTAACCAAATATTTATTGGTCAGCTGACACTGCTCCAGATACGAAGTTTCAGGCAATGCACCAGTGAGATCTCACACAGGTCTACTTCTCTTAATTAAGCACAGGTGAAAGAATATTTCTGCTAAAGCGATTAATTTGGAGAACCTTGGGGTAGGGGCAGCAGGAGTGTGATGATGCAGCTCTGCATCCCAACCCACCCCTGCAGCCTTTTCCTCCTGCTTTCCACCATCCCCAGCTGGCCTTGCCAGGGAGCCATTGTCACACCTTCAGAAAAACCACGCACAGGCTCTGCTCTGGCTCAGGAACCATGTCCCTCTGGATTTGGCCCATGCTTGGCACCTCCACATGGGATCAGGCATCCTTTCTCCCAGGTACTCCCCAGCCTGCCAACTGCTAAATTTCCAGCGAGCCTGCAGCCCCCTTGTGGAATGAGGCCGAAAAGAGGCATTGTTTTAATTTAAGAGCGCAGAGGTGCTTTTAGCTGCCGCAGGGCTGATCCCGCAGGTGCCGCAGGCTCCGGGGCAGGAGCAGCTCCTGGCACATCTCGGGATGCACTGCAGCCTGATGGAAGATTCAACACCATATCCTGTTTAAACACCAGCAAAATGTTTGCATTGTTTCTCTACAAGCCCTCAGCATGGGCTTCTGGTTGGTTTTTTTTGTTTTGGTTCAGCCCAAAATTGGGAATTTTGCTTCACAGTGTTTTTTCCAGCCCTCCAGTGCAACTCTCTGCTCGCTGCAGGACCGGAGGCACTTCTGAGCTGCTGCTGCTGCTGCTGCAGGCTGCCCGAGCACCTCTCTCACTTTCACCGTTTCCCTGATAAAACAAATTGCAAGAGATACAAAATAGCTTTTAATTTCACTTTCACTGAAAACATCTGGATGCTTTCTCAAGATGTCACACCCTCAAAATCCCGAGTGGGATGCAGGGGGCAGCCAGTGGTCCAGCAGCAGAGGCTCAGAGGCACCCAGAGAGAGAAGCACAATTAACATGCAGTGCTTCCCCAGCAAAGCATATCAAGGAGAAAATGGGTAGGAAAAAGAAAAAAAAAAAAACCAACCCCATGCTACAGTGTTTCTAATAAACTAAGAAACTTTTTTGACTTTCATGATGTACATATGGCCGTTAATTTCCATGTCATGCTATGATTTTTGGCTGAGCCAACAGTATGTATGTGTGGATGGGAGCAAGCAAAACAAATGCATTTTGTATTCAAATTTATACAACTCCATACATTTTTATGCTGTTTATTTGAAAATTAATTTTGGCTTAGGCCTTAGAGACAGCAAATGTTGTCAAGATTTGAGGGCTACCTGAAAAGCCTTGGGGACAGCATTACCCTTATGCATAAGAAACAGCAAAATAAAATAAAAATAAATGAATTTCCAAATACGTCATGGCTAATCCCTTGAGCTGACCTACAAATGAATTATAGAGGGTTTGCTACAGGACTGAGTAGATCTTGTGATTTCACTGAGAGATTTATCTTATTTTCCAACTTATTTTCATATCTTATTTCCTTTTCTTTTAGAATTAGACTGTAAATAAAAGAGCTAAGACCGAATGAAGCTCCCTTTCACTGCACTCATATTGGATTGATAAATTAAAACGGTGAGATGAGTTTTGTATGACCCATCCTCGAGGATTTGGGAAATTTAGCCGATGCAAAACAAGGCATTAATTTGGAGAGGCCTAGCTACTTACAATGCTTAGTATTCTGACAATGATGAATGGCATCATTCCAAGCAAATGGTAATTTCACTTTTTGTGACAGTACTTTAGAGCAAAACCGACTTTCTTCACACAAAGAATTTGCAATCCTATTGAACAGAGGCTGTACCTGAATATCAGAAATCCTTCATTGTTTAAGTATCATCTGATATTCTTGATTGGCTCCAGACTGAAGGTTGCAGTTGAATTAGGGAGAACGGAGGTTAAGTCCTAACCTTGAAAGATTTAGCAGCCATTGAAACACTGCCTTTGGGCACTTATTGGCCTGTATTTATCAAAAAACTTTTCAATTCAATGAGGGGAGGGAGAAAACACAAAACTTGTCACATTCATCAAGTGAAGCCACTGGAAAGACATCTACAGAAGAACACCCAAAAAGCATAATCTTTCAGAAGAGCTGATAGAAATGGTAATTGGATGGGATGAAGAATAATACTTCTAAAGCAGGGGTATAGAGAATATAGCTAAAAAATCAAGGTCAGGAGAAGAGAATGTATCCTTTTCAACTTAATAAAACTTACATTTGCCTTTTGTATTGTGGAAAATATTCCAGGTACCATTTCTAATTTATTTCTGCACAAATACTTCTGAGTGAAAACAGGATTAGAGACAAACTGGCTGCGTGTTTTCTTTTAGCTTACGTGCAGCAAACATAAAAGCATTGTTAGTAGATACAATTAGAAAAAAAAAAAACCACAACACAAAACAAACTCCAGGACTTCCCTATTATTTAGAAATGTGGCTCAGCCTTCAGAAACACAGAGAGCATCTTTAAAAAAAGCATCTCCCTGAGGCACTCGAAAGCCACCTTCTATGATTGGCAAAGAGCACTGACATTGTCTCCCAAACAGGGAACAGAAATGATGAATCATAAAAACTTGATTGCACTTCTTCCTGCCTCCTCACTAACAAGCTAATCAGAGACCGCAACGAGTGTCATGTGTAAACGGATGAGTTGTCCAGGGATGCTATATTGTCCCATTTTTATCTTGCACAAACACCTCTGGCCTGAACTTTGAAGGCTTTTGGCACATTTCTCAGGTTTTGTATCAGGGGTCCTATCCAGCTGGTGAAGGAGGGGAAATACTGAAGTGCTGTGTTGCTCTGCTCGCCGGGGTTGCACGGATGCAGGTGTCTCCTTACTGACGAAGACATCAGCTAAGGGGAAAAAAATCTGCAAAAGGTCAGTATTTACATGAACCAAGCCTCCAGCCAGCTCCCTAAACAGTTAACAAACAGCACCTACCACCAAAACATCCCCATAAATAATTCCTGTAATGAAAGTAGAGATAAAAGCATTTGTTAATTTTCCATAGTCCAGGGAATTTGGCTATTGATGCCTATTAATCCAAGAAATGTAGCATTGTGTTTGTCAAGAGCATCTCAGGATGTAGGGTGGGAGGAATAACCTGTGATTTGTGATGTCAACATTTTCTCCACCAGAGCAGGTACCATATTTTAGTGTTACAGCACATTCAGCAACAGCGTTGACTGATCTACTCAAGGCACTATCAGCAAGGTTTTCCCACTCCCAGGTACCTGAAAAACAACATTTGCCAACCAGAATTGAAGGTCATCCCCATTTCAGAAACATTCACCTCAACACACGGTGGGAATAGGTCAGTGTAGACACACAGACACGATGAAAAAGGCAATGAAGGACAAAAATACATAGCAGCAGCCTGAGAATCTGTAATTTGGGGTGAAACCTGCCATCTGGTCTTCAACACCTTGACATCAAGAAAGCAGTTACAGGGGTGCCCTGGTGTGCCTAGGCATTTGTGGACATATGGTATGTTTTACCATTAACTGCAAATTTCCTTACTTTTATTGTTTTCTGTCACAAGCATAATGTTTGCTTTAACACAGATTTGTTGCATGAGCATATTTATGGTACATTTCATGGTTTTCCCAGCCATTCCCCACCTCTCCTTAACCTTTGTGGTCTCCACGCTGGCCCAGGTCATGTCATGACATGCTGGGGACACCAACTGCCCTGTGGGATTTTGAGCACCCATTTCACCATTAGAAATGCTCCATCCCATGACAGGGCTCTGCACTCCAGAATTTGAGTTTTCCTCCACACTTCCGAAAAACCCCTTTAAATCACCACTCAACTCCTTTACACTTTTCCTCAGTACAGGGACCCACCAAATCCCCCAAGCTGACCACCACCCTGCCGATGGCCAATATTCTTAAGTACTTTCTTAAAGCTTTTCATTTTCCTTTTTAAGGCAGACTGGACATCCTTTCAGTCATATTTAGCTCTGGCACAAGCAGAGTCTGCATTGTCCCTGCTGTGTGCACCATGCTGGGTCTCCTCCCTCGTCTCATCCAGTAACCCCAGGAAGAAAACCAGCAGCTCACGGGAAAAATCAGATACAATCCTGGGTTACTCAGTGTCACGTAATTCCTCTACATGGTTGCAGCTGAAATAAAACCACATCCACTTTCAAGGGCTGAAAAAGCCAAGGAAGGATTTTTTCAGGGCATGGCCTGTGACTGCAGAGGTACAAACTGGATGCCCACAGTCCACGTGGTGATGGTGAGACTAGAAAAGCCATGCTATTGGTGATGAAAGAAAGAAGCCTTCACAAGATCAGTGTTTTTAGGTAAAATCTGACTTCAGACATGTGAAAATTAAACATATGTTGACCATAAAAAGAAGAACTAACCTCTCACACCTACAATAAATTCCTGTATTACCTGCAGTTATTCAGAGACAGATCTTACATCCCATCTCAGCAGCCCTCAGAGCTGCTCTTTGACAGCAAAGTAAGTTTTGACCGAGCAGAAGTTGAGTAAACACCTCAGGATTTGGCCCTCTGATGTTGAGCAACCAATCTTAACTTAGGGAGTACATTTCCAAAAATACATTAAAAGTGTAAGTCTTTAGTACAGCAGGCTCCAGGAGAGCAAACAGGACATTATTTGTGGCAATGGCGGTGTGGGTGATTTTCCAAAAACAGGCTGGTTTGTGGGAAATCACTGAATTAATCGCTGCCCCACATAAAAGGAGTGGATTCTACAATGATTTCAGCACGCTTCTACGAATTTATTTTTCCGCCTGATGCCACCTGTTTCACTGCCAGTTCCTCCAGCCACATACCGAGGCATCGCTGGGGGGGTCAAAGCAGCAAAATTCCTGGGGACCATCTGCTTATTCATAACCCCCAAACCCATATTTCCATCTCAGCATCATATCCGCCCTTATCGGGGGGCCTTGTGCACTAATGACCATTATTTAATTAACAGATGAAGAAGCCCTGAAAGCCGCGCCGGCAGATTTTGAACTTGATCTTCTCTCATTTGCTGTCAGGCAAGACCAGATAAATGACAAGTATTTCGAGAGTCTGCAAAGGCCCTTTAGAACAGCTGCACAGGCTTCACCCCTTCTTTGCAGCAGGTTTCTCACTTAAGAAAAAAACACGCTTCATTACATCGCCTCTTACTTGAGCTGCAAGGGTCTATTCAAGGAAGATAAGCCTCTTAGAAATGAAGTAGCGTTGAATTTAGGTTTTGAGTGACAGGAGGAAGGTTTATCCATTCAGGAGACAATACTGCTTTCTCTGCATTAATCTAGGAGGCGGACAATGATCTGTTTTTTAGGCAGCATCTCATCTCTTTTCCCACAGCAGAAGGTGATTAGAGTTCGGAAGCAGGGACTGTGAAAGAAAGGCGAGCGCTATCTCCCCAGCCCTCCTGTTTCCTGAGCGGGCAGGAGGGAAGTTCTCGGCCAAGTGCATCAATCACAGGGCTGGCACTCAGGATGTGCCTCTGGTCAGGGGCTGACCGGGGGCTGGCAGGTGAGGGCACGGACACCCTGGCAAACCCCAACCCCGATTTCTGCAGACAAACACACTCACTCTGCAGAGAGCGGTTCATAACCCCTTGTGTCTTGCACTTGGGACAGGGGGAAAACTCTGTGGTGTGAACTGTAGTAGGTAATCAGAAATGGCTTTTTATTAAGTAGATCTAGTCAAAGGGTTGCTTATCAACGATGAGCATCAGCATTTCTCATCTCACGCCTGACAGCAGCACTCTGCTCGCCAGCAGCTCCATCCAGGAGATCTCCCAACACTCACAGAGAGGGTCAAACTCATCTTGCTTTGCAGAGACGGGAATCAAGCAACTGAGAATCAGATTTGCCAGAGACCACAGCAGTAGAATGACTGAGCCCAGAAATTTTGGCCTTCCTCTTCCTCCACATGACCTCCCAGTGGACTACACACCACCAAAGGAGATGGGAGCCAACTCAGGAAGTCTGCTCACCCCATGTACACTCCAGTAATGATGGTCAAAGACGTCTATAATCTATTTCTGTCTCACCTCACCTCCACTTTTCATGTTCAAGGAGCAGCCTGCAGTTTCAACTCTCCACTGAGAGAAGAGAGCTACCAGGAGCACACAAGAGCAGCAGGGCCACAACCTGCCCAGCAGCACTGGCATTTTCCCTGCTTTTCCAAGATCTGTGCCCCCCAACTGTCAGGCTGGAGGGGGTTTAAGCACTTCAGCATTTCAAGCACACATGCATAGACATGAACAGGCAAATATAGTCAGCTGTGAATGAGTACACTGCAAAAATGCTGGTGCATGGGACAAGACATCAAGATTTCCAAATATTAATCTATCCACACATGCATCTTCCTACACACAAAATAACCTGCAACTTCAACTATTTCCTTCAAGTAATCACCATAGCACCTAAACCTTCACAGATTAATGTTACAAATACTGACTAACCCACAGAAATAAGGTTTCTTGTCCCCATTTGATAGAGAACCCAGCAAAGGTTATACCCATAACCAAAGACTGTTGCAATCCACTGGGGAGCATCAAGATTGAAAATGCCAAGATCAACACATTTTGGAGACCCCATCCCTGGCTGCCCAAGGACCTGTTCAGAGCACAACAAGCAAATCCAAGTCTACATGAGCTGAGCTATTAAACAAAAAACTTCCTAAAAGTATTTCTGCCATCTCATGTAAAGCCCCATGGACACACTTTTTAAATAAGCAAACCCTCTGTAAGACAAACAACATTTTCTACATTAGAAACTTTGTTGTGTCCCAGAATGAAGCAGATAAAGGGAATCCTTTTTCATTGCCAGGACTCCCTGAATGACTTTTAAGAGGCAAGACAGCAACCCTTGCTGCTGTTAGCAACAGCCCCCAGATCCGACTGCAGCGTGCTGCAGAAACACGGCAAACCTTCCACAAATAAGGAGCGTATTGACACATTTTCTCTTCACCCCTTTGTGCTAAGCCTGTGTAACTGTGCTTCACTGAATGGCTTTTTGTTATTCTTATCTCCGCGCCTCAAAATTCCTCAAAACACATCTGTCACGGCACAGCTTGAGAGCCAGCCCCGAACAACTCCGGTGTCACAGCTCTCCTGTCTCCCTTCCAACCTCCCAGGTGGGAAGAAGTTTGCACAGACATTTCTTTTGCTCATCGGAGCATGGCTGGCGTGCCGAGTCAGCCCCACACAGACCCACAGCCTCCCCTTTTTTCCTTCTTTTGCCCACCCCATCTTTTTCCTTTCTTCCTTTTTTTTTTTTTTTTTTTTTCTTTTAAGGAGACTTAATTGCTTCGTTTCAGATGTTATGTTTAACCTCAGGAAATGGTACTATAGACATGGCAAACAACTTTCTGGTTGTTTCCAATCAGTACCATATTATAAAGTACAGCCAGTTAAGAATCCTATTCATTTTCTTGCCCTGTCATCTTGATCTTATTTGAATGTCTGGGGAGCAGGAGGTGCTCGCTCAGCCCCGCGTTTCAGAAGTGGGGGCAGGAACGTCTGTGCAATGTGTTAGAGACACTGAAAGTTTTCATTTTTGACTCCTTAATGAGAGTGACCTTTGCCACGGGCTGATGAGTTCCATACCTGTCCTGGTGTGTTTTCTGAAAACATTTGACACTGCTCACAGGTTTGACGGGGATATGACTAATGAAGTCTTGGTATAAAAATAATGGGCTGCAATTGCAAGTCATTTGTGTGAAACCAAACTCCTTAAAAACTTGTCTCTGCTCACTTTCTGTTTTCTAAATGAGTCAATAATACGAATCAGATGGCTTGAAGGAATAGACCCCCAAATATTTCCTCTCTCCCTTCTATAAATTAGCTGCCATTTTGTGCAATTTTTGTTGCCTCCAGGCACGGTTTAAATTGGACTGTAGTTACTAGATTGCTGGAGCTATTGCAAAATGTGTAGGCTAATACATAATACCTTGTTTTTGTTAAATGTATAGTAACAGCTCTTCTTGTGAGGTCAAGAGGCCCAGGCTGCTACTACTTAGAATGCATAACAATTTTATGTAAAGTAATGGGGAGGCAAGCAGGAGCATGCGTTTCTGCTGCAACTTTTTAATAATCAGAAAAACTTATGTGTTGTTTTCACCTTTTTTTTTTTTATCAGCTACAAAGGAGAGTGATGCCTGTTGCAAGGCTGTGCCTTGCCTTTAGTCCCTGCTGTGGGACTTGCTTGTGGGCTGAGGGATTGCAACACCAGGAATCTCTCAGATTTATCACAGAAGGGGATTTTGGAGACACATCTCCATGGTTCATCCTCCAACACATCAAGGTTTGAATTCTCTTTTTAATTGAATAGGTACATCACAAATCTGAACACCTGGGTAGGCAACTTAGAATATATAACACACTGCAGTAACAACAACAGAAGTATCCTGGAAGCTCAGGAACTGTGCTATATTCACAGCTCAACTGGATGTGACACTGGCTCTTCCAATTTTAGCATCAGTACTGAAACGTTGTGGTTTTCTTTAAGCCTCAGCTCTTGGAGTCATGTAAATATGAGGATTTTAACTATTAGAAGCAGCAGCTTACACCATGACAGAAGATGGCCTGAAATTCTCACCCAAGCAACCTTAGGAACACAAAACCTTAGGAAAAAAAATCTAAAGAAACCCACGTGCTCTAACTTCCATGCTTCAAAGGCACCTAATTCATTAGTTTTGATTATCAAGAGATGGAAAACCTTTACAATTACTGTGAAAACTCCTGTCATAAACTACTCTAACTAATTTTAATCCAGGCTGACCACTATCTGTCGACAACAGCTCCATACAGGTCCTAACTTTCCATAACATATATGTATACTCCCACATAAACTATTTCAAGTCCCCCCTCCAAAAACACCCAGCAATCTGTGGGCTACAATAAAGGGAAAAACAGAGGTATGGTGAGGCTGTAGTCACATGCCCTGGTGGAAAAGGATTCATATTGTCTGGTTTTAGAGCCCACATGGACTAGAAGGGGCAACCACTGAAGGGACCTCCAGCCGCCATTGGGAGATTTGTTTGATCTTGAAACACACAACCAAATTATTTTATATAAGGTACTATTTTAGCCACATTTGGATAGGCAACTGGAAGGCAAATGCCAACATTTTTCCCTTCAGTTCAAGGATGTCTCCTTACCCCACACAAGCACAAACCCACATTGTAGTCCCATATGTGCCCAAGTGTCATGGGTGTGTGGAAGGAATAATCCACACAGGTTACAGATATTTCCCATTACATCCCGTGAGCAGGCTCCTTACACCAAAGCTCATTTGTCCTCAAAATGTGCAAAGTGAGGAACATGCATAAGCATTTGCAGGACCAGAGCTTAAGTACACACTCAACCTCAAGCTCCAGGTTTGGACATGCTGTTCTTCGGCCCCAGAACAAACGCAAAGCTCCGTCCAACTAAATATAGCTGGCATACAAGAGATTTTGTTTTGTTTTCTTTAGCAGCTCCCCTGTGACCCAACAGAAGTTACGAAACCAAATGAATGTAATAGAGCGTTCATTCCCTGCTTATTGATGTTGCCTCACCCTTGGGCATATTTGCAAAATTTCCTTCTACATAATAAAAAATGGCACGTCGCTCGCTGCGGCCAGTCAGCACCAGTCACACACAGAGGCTACTCGCTGGTAAATCCTGCTGCTCCTTCAGGACAGAGACATCCCTTGAGTCAGGTGAAGGGGATATTCAGCAAGGAAGGTACAATGGTTTGTTGGTGGTGCTGGCCAGACAAAGAGCGGTCTCTTTGTGGGGAGTTTGCTCACTACACAGATCCACTCTGTTCGGTGGATGCGCAGCTTCCCTTGGAAGAGTTGCACATCCCATTTCATCATCTTTTTTCCTGCATAAACAAACACATCTACTGTCCCTGACATTTCCCTGACTCCAGCCCCAAGCAGCTGCCATCAATGGGACACACATTAGTTTGGCAGAAATAGCAAGAGACCAGAAACCACAGAGTCCACATTTTTCTGTCTTTCATTCATGGATTTGCTGATAAATCCCCTTTGGCCAGATCAAGTTGCTTTGCTCCTACCCTCCCACAACTTGTGTGGATGCAACCCAGCCTTGGAACAAGAGCATTCCAATACACAAGCACTCAGGATCCCACCTCACACCCAGGTAGGAAGGGGACTGGCTGATGGTGAGGGCTCCTCTGTGTGCCAGCCTCACACAAAATAAACTATAACCACAAACTGTGGCATTTTTGTATCCGCAACTGCCAAACTCTCTGATCAGAAAGCATCTCACCTAGCTTTAGGGAAGGCACTTCTGAGCAAGTGGTCACCTGGCTTCTTGCTGCAGTCCATGGAGGAAGATTGGAGACCTCACCCCAGGGGAATGGACTCACTATGGTCTTCTCACTCTCACCCACCTAGAGGGCTTTAAGTGCCACATCAAGGTGGATCCAAACATTCAGACAGCTCAGGCAAGCCAAGATGAATCTCACCCTCTGTGGCACCTTACAGACAAGTTCTCTCATCCTTTCTGTTTCAAAACCTCTCATATTTTCCTTTAAAGTACATGGTATCAGCTATGGCAGAGCAAGGGTCCTTGGCCAAACTGTACAGCTCACTGTGGGATTTTCTACTTTCTGAACTGTTTTTGTTTTTGCTGGCTCAGGCTCCCTTATAGGTAACTGCACATATTTTCACCCTCCTTGTGAACCACAGTGCACACTGAAGCTAAACCTAATTTGCAGTTTGGGTATAAACGAGTAATTAGGCATCTACCCCTGCCAACATTCATGCCAGCAGTTTAAAGCGGGTATGGAATTACTAGGTTAAAATTGCACCTTACACCTTAGCACCAGCTCTGAAGAGGTTGGTCCTGGGGTGTTGGGCATTACATAAATATATGCACAGCCAGGAAGAAAATGGGGCAAGCCAGCCAGGATTCTTTTTAATATCTCTCCTTAATTCAAGGGGCCCATTATATATAGTGCTCAGGACGGGAAAAGGAAGACTTGTACCCACTTGGGGGGGCGGGTTATGGTTTAGCCACCAACTTTCCTTTTTGCTCACACAAGGGCTAATTCATAGGTTAAGTGGAGGATTATAGATGATAGAAATGCAGCAGCCCTTTTCCTTTCCTCCCCATGCTTTTCATGTAAAGAGAAAGAAGGCTTCTCTCATCCCTTCTGCAAAAAGTGTCGACACATTTCCATAGCTCTGTGAGAGGACCTGCCATTTCTGTCACTCTGCTACCCCTTGTCCTTTTGTCCCCACAGCATCTTATTTCAGCTTGGAGAAGAATAATTCACAGCTTCAGAAGATAAACCCAGATTTCCTAGGAAATAATTCCGTAAGAAAAGCCTGGACTGTAACCATGCTTGGGATAACATGAGCACAGCTCTCTTTTTCACCAGTTTGTGAGTTTTGCCACAACTTTAAAAGAAGCAAAATCAACCCTTTACAATGTCTCTTTAAAGCAGCATCTCGGTGCACCAGCACCTGCAAAGTCACTTTGGGGCATGTTTTGTCAGTGGGAACAAGGTGACAGCATGGAAATTCAAACACTGGCCAAATAACACCCTGTCTTCCAGTTCTGCCCCATCAGAGTAATTGTCTTTGCTTGGCAAAACTTTAACTAAATACCAACTAAATGCTTAGAGAAAGAAAAAAGATTGTTATAATGGCCTAAGGATGCAAAGAGTCACATGGAAAACAAACATGCAGGAACAGACAGACCCACTGGGCTGCTGAGGATCCAGAGTTACAGACTGGAGCTAAACTGTGACTACAAATCTGCTTTAAAAAAACCCTGCTTGCCTTGAAAAATTAGGAAAATCTACAGGCAGATCCCTTTCACATTTTTGCATACATTGCAACTCAAGGATGAGGTATAGGTTCTGCAGGTTACTGCATTTTTCATAGTAAGTGATCATTTGCAATTAAGCACAAAAGTAAAGCTCAGATATAAAACCCATGTAACCTTTTTGCTGGCATGAAAATTAAGGTTTCCCCTAGCCTTCCAGTAATTTAATTGCCTTCCTTTGATAGTTTCCCCTTTTCTCTCAAATTTTTTTTGTTTTGAAGGAATACTTGGAATTTTAACATGGGATCTGCAAGTTGCCTTTTTTTTCTTGACCCATCCCTCTTAAAACCTTGAATCTCTTTGGAGCACAGAACAGAGACATTTGCCGGGTTCCAGGGAAAAGAGGGAAATAGAGGGAAAAAATGTGAATTTGAAAAATGTATTGGGGGGCTGGGATAAAGGCACATTCCACAATTGTTCTCTTATGTAGGACTCCCATCTGTCTTACCCAGAAGCTCAAGAGTAAAGTAGGGAATCCAGAAATGTCTTTTCATGAAGAAAAATAAAGTTTCAGCTCATCTATACATGTTTTTTCATCTATTTTCTATGGAAATATGGCCAGAGCTCAGTTTCCACCTTAGGTACATTTTCCCTACTTAATTAAACCCTCTTTCCCCACATGACAAATGGGCCCTTCTCAGGAAAGGGCATGATTGCAGGCACGGGTGAAGTCAAAGAGGGCATTCTTAGTGATTAGACATGAAATACAGACTTGGAAAACAGAGGTTTTGAATGTAAAGAGGGAATAACTTACTGCATCCTCAGGGTAAATATAATTTATGCATCCTTTGCCTAAGTGAGTTTTCTCTATCTGTTTATTTTGGGTTTAAAAAGTCTATTTATCTGGTTGGGTGTACTTTTAAAAATGTGCTTCCCACGGCCCTACTCTTCTGTTTAGTGCTCATATTTTTCCCAAGCCAAATTCGTTAGAAATATGGCCTGGATGATATGTGAGCTTTCAAACGTGGCATGCAGAGAAAGCACGGGCACCGATTTTGGGGCCAGTGTCTCTGACTGACCCCAAAAATACTGCTGCACACTGCCAACGTGCAGGATACAAAAGTCATGAATTAGGAGAAGGAGGACCTGAAAAATCATGAGATAGTTTTTGTTTAGTGAAATACTGGGCTTGGTGCCCCAGGCAATAGTGTCAAGCGCTGCTTTTCCACAAGCAGTGCTGGAAACTTACTGTATTTTAAATGAAAATTGGGGTTGCCCCAGTTGATTTCCTCATAAAGGTTTGGGCTGGAAGACTTCACCAGCTCACACTTGCAGCCTACATGAAAATTTGGGAGATTTCTTCATTTCATCAGAGAGGCACAATGAGCACCAGAGAAACAACAAGAATTGAGCTGAGGAACTGGGGCAAAATACAGGGCAGCAACACAGAGGAACTGAATATATTTGAGGGATTCAAAATATATTCAATTCCTCCCACATCCTAGAGCTCAAGGACCACGTATTTCCTTAGCAGTTCTGTTTCAACTTAGTTCAGATAGTGTAAGTTCCTCCAGCTTAAATGGGGAACTAGTCTGAGCACAAGGGAAAACAAAACAAACTAAACCCCACCATAAGATAAATTTATTCTTGGTAGTCCAAGTAACTTCCAAGTAATATGGCTAACACTGGGTTCAAAGAGCACTTGCATAAGAAAAACCAAAAAAGAGTTAACAGCCCAGCAGAAAAAGTGGCCAACCCTTGGTCTTTGTCAAGTTTCTCCATTTAGCAATTGTAAAGAAGTCTTCTAAAGATTTCTGTGGGGTGGAAACTTTAATTTCTACCAGGCATTAACTGTGCATTGAAGTGTCTGGTCCACTTTTAAAGAATAAATCAATTCCTCTCTAATTCAGATCTTCCTCATGCACAGTTCACAGGATCTCTCTCCATCAGGTGTTGCACTTCAGAAAGGCAGTGATTTCTGCTCAGGTGTACTTGGGTGGAAATTAACCATTTAGAGAAGATTGGTTGTGTACAGGTGTGGATTAAAATTGGGAACATTTTTTGAAATAAGGACCTATGCATGGCTGGATTCCTTCCTCTTGTTCTACAGACACACAAGGGTGCAGCAGGAACACAGAGATTGGCCATGACCAGAACTGAAACACACATTCACCTGTGAGTTAATGAGAACAAAAATCAAGTTCATCATATAACACATGAATAAAACAGAGTGGAAGTCTACACTATGGAAATTCAAAAGATTCTGGCCCAATCCCATTTTCTGCACATATCTGTGGTGTTTTCCAGCACGTGGCCAGCAGTTCACCCCACACAACACAGCCCTCACAAGAGCCCCTTGCACCTCTCTGCTGATGGACACTTCTCCAGATGGAAACAATTCCCTGCTTGCTCCTCACTCCAACTTATTCCCAAACTTGCTTGCCATTCCCTCTGCAGCCATGAGACCTCCTTGGAGCTGATCCACCACTCCAAGAGCCACTAAGGGCGATGCCAACAGCTTCATTCTGGTGATTGCTACATGCTGAATACTTGGAGTCGGAAAAACTACCTCAAAGCAGGGAATAAAACCAGGAATAACCCAGCATGTATCCTCAGCTCCTTTCTGCCATGCCTTTGGGGCTGTAGAACACACGGGCAAGATGCAGCCCCATTCCCTCAGCCCTCCTTCCCGTGGCAGCAGCACTCCTTGCATGAGTTGGCAACGGCTTACACAGCAAAAGGGCTGCAGGATTGGGCTTTTAATTGCTTAAAAATACACTACCCACCAATAGTTACCTAATTTAGCAGAATATATTACCTCTCTGCTTCATAAATCTTAATTAAAGCTGTTAGTTTTCCTATTATATGATCAAGAAACGCCCCATTAAAGTTTAGCAGTTTCTCCAAGTAATTATATACGTTATGTGGTGCATGTGTGTAAAGATGCATATAGCATTCTGCTACCAATTATTTTGCATACCCTGAAAAGCACTATCTATTAAATAAAAAACTTGCAGAATTTCATTAATGCACGATTTTTTAATCTCCCAAAAGTCCAAGCTGTCCCACAGGAGCTTGTATACTCAGTGTTGGCTCCTTATAATACAATTTAATGCTCACAAACACAACTAAAGTATTTAAGCATTTACAGAGGTTGTCATAAGTGCTTTACTTATTTTCGATCAAATTCAAGTCTACATTTAATACAGTTAACTGTGGTTATTTAATTTCAAAACTCAGGAATCCAACCTCAAAAATTTATAACAATATAAATTTAGTTACATTGATATAGGATATGTATGCTACTGGGAAACCATTTTTCAGTAAGAAGTGTAGAATTGTAAGACCTAAAAAGAGTTATTTTTTTAAAGTAAGCATTATTTCAAATAAACCTTGTCAGATTTCAAAGAATATTTTCCTATTCGTCTGCAAAATGATTTCATAATTTTTGGTAGTACGTTTCAAGCCAGTGCTAAATGCCACCAAAAACTAAATGTATTTTAATCACGCTTTCTCTTTTGGTGAGAATTTCATGTAAATACAGAACAAATATTAAACTGAGATTTTGCAAATATCTTAAAGACATTAATAACCAAAGCACTTCATTTCCTAGCAACTGGCTAGAGAGAATGAAATTTGGAAAATTATTCTTAGTTCCCCACAGACAGTGAATTTATTGCCTGACCACATTAACAATTAAAAGGTATATGCAAGATGTTAGATGTTAAAATATAATGGAGGGAGCTTAACATCTGCTCAATATACGGCAAGGAACCAAATCCCACCCCTAAAAGTAACCTAATCAGGCTTGCAAGAATGTAATATTTTGCTTTTAAGCAAAATATTATTCTCCAAAAACTGCAGAGAGTCAATCAGGCACATTACAAAAAAAAAGGAAAAAGAAAAGCAGAAAGAGCAGCAGCAGCCCCGTTTGATGCTGATAATCTTTGATCCAACACAGTTTCATATCATCCCTCAGAGCTGACAGTGCATTATTAATTGAAACATTGGTGTTGTACTATGTCCTCTTCTGTAGGAATCATAATGTAATTATATCCCATAGGCAGAAATACTATTTCCACCTCTGCCCCTGAACAAGTAATTTACAAACTGGCTTAGAAATGTGTGAAACAAAGTAGTACCCACCACTCTATTTATGGTATCAGTACTTGGGGACCATAAATCATGATGCTTAGTCTGAGGAAACAGATAGATGAAAAGAGCAAACATTTTTATATAATACATAATGAAAGCATCTTGGATAGATTGATTTCAAACAATTTGGCTGGGTTGCCTTTTATAATCCTTTTTTTTCCCTGTTTTTAATTTTTGCACAGATGCAGCTATATAAATAGCAGTATTTCCTGGAATCCCCAAAACGTCAAACCAAACATATTTTCCAATATTAAATGATTTCATTCCATTATATCATTACCACTTAGAATAGGCTATAAATTCATTGATTGAAGAGTTTAATAGCAATGCCTGATCTTTTATATACCATACTTTCACTAATAGAAAATCGGCTTCTTCTGAAACATTAGCATGTTACCCTTTCTAGTAAAGCATATCAAATCACATTAGTGAAAAAGTTGCCAAGTCAAATGGAAGTTTGGTGCCAGTTTTCCTCCTTTTTTTCATGTTTTTTTTCAAGAGGCAGAGAGAGAGAGTGTGTGAGCAAGCGAGGGGGGATTAAATTTCTTACTAAACTTGTGGCAGTGAACATAAAATATAATAATACTCCTTTAACATTCCTATCATGATTTTGGTCCTAACACTTAAACCAGCTGAGGACTGAAGGAGTTAATACTTTAAAATGTGCAATAATTCAGAGAGCTGGCCTGCACGATTTGCAATACACTTTTTTCTATGCAAGATAGACTCCGGAGCAGACAGATCAACAAAAAGAAGTAGGGGGGGGAAAAAAGGACAACTCTACAACCAATCAAACCAAATGCCAGAGCAGAGGGCAAAGGGATATGGAAACTGAGAAGATAGACTTCCAAGTCCTTTCCTGAAAGTGCTTGGATTTTGAGGAGAGTCCAACATCGCCTGACAAAAGTGTCTTTGTGCAGCAACACTGGGGAGAAGGGAGGAGAGCTCAGGAAACCTAATGAAAACAGGCCAGGCCTTGTACATTAGAGCCCATGGAGAACTTTGAATCATACGAGCTGCAGACAAGCCCCAAGTATGTAATGCCAAATTAAAGACCACCAAATATGGGGAGCATCGGAGCAGCACAGGGGCGGATGAGCTCCTGGTGTGGGCCAGAGCATCTCCTGGTGCTTCCCTCCATCCCTTCCCATCTCCTGCAGAGAGCTGAGCATCCCAGGGCAGTGCACTGTGCCTCCCCCACAGGGACTTGTGGCTCATTTACCCACAAAAGAAAATAAAATGCATTTTTTTTAAACCTTTTTCTGCAGTCTGGTTGAATGTTAGCAGTGTTAAGATGATAGTGAAGAGGGTGAGGATCTGCAGCTCCCATTGCAACATCCTGATGTAGCGCTGAGCTGTCACCTCCCCACCTGCCCCACACCCAATCCTGACTGGCTTTTCAGCATCATTCCTTCTGTATTTTGTGATAGACACTGTATTTATTCTTGTCTTTGGAGGACTCACAGGACCTTAGCAAGGTGCAATGTTTGCAGGTCTTCCTCACCCCAAAGCATCTGCCTTGTGACCTCAGCAGTGAGACAAGAACAAACCAACAAACAGGAAACTCCTTGTGCCCAGCCACCACAGGTTTTCAGCATCAAAGTGTAGGTGTTTGTCATTCTTCTCCCACCTGCTCTTCCCTTCCCACTGGTACCATCACAGCATATCACCTCCATCTTTCAAATCAGGCAGAGTTTGCTTTGCACAGCACCTAGTCCCAGATTTCACTGCCTGCCCTCCCAGGCTCCCCAACACATCCTGTCTGTCCTATCCACTCATGGGAAAAGCATCCTGATCCCATCTGCCATTCTCACATTGCCACCCTCTCTCTACAGGGCCCTGCACGGAGGACATGGCACCAGATGATGTGCCTGAGCTATGCTAAACTCATTACAGCAGTGTTTAATAACGTCACAACTCTGCTTTCACACAAATCAGCAAAAAAAAAACCCCTACAAATAATCTGAATAAGAGCAGAGGAAGGCCTTACATGCACCATGATTTGTGTCCCATCTCTCCCTTTGACAGCCCGTGCTCCTCAGCTCCCCCAGCCTCTGGTTCCATGACCCAGCAAGAGAGGAGCCCTGAGCAGGGACAGACATTCCTACCATCCCTGCTGCAACACAGGGACAGGAAGCACACATCCCCAGTTATTTAGTCCTATGCAAAGATGAGTGCATTTTCCCCTAAAAGCATTGGGAAAACCTGCTTTAAAATAACCCAAGCACTCTGGTGCTCCTTCACCAAGGGAAGCTCCTGGGCAAAGAGGAGGAGTTTTGACCCATCTGTGCTGCTGGAAACTCTTCATCTCAAAACCTTTTCTTAAAAAAAAACAAAAAGGTTGAAAAATCTTAAATGTCTCCATTTTAAGAGCAGCGCGACACAGGGATACACCTCACCCAGCAGTGAGGCAGTGAGAGCCAGCAGAAAAGAGACCAAAAGAGAAGAAACCACCAAGCAGGTGGGGTGATGAAGGGAGCCCATTTGTCCCTCTCTGTCACAGACATGTATTACATGAAATTTAAATGCACTGGGCCCATTTCTTGACTGGTGACAATGGACACTGCTGCTTATTGGGCAGCAAAGATAATTTACTTGCAGGAGAGCACAGAATTTATTCCTGTTAAATCCAAAAAGCTTCTAGGAAACATAGAAGTAGATAGTTTGTGGTAAAGGAGAAAGGAGGTACAAAAAACAAAAACAAACCCTAAAGTAACATTTTGATTTAACTAGAAAAGACTAGCCCCTTTTTAGCTCTGAATAACAAATGTAGAAAGAAAATCCCCTGTATTTAAATTAACACTAAGAAACACGAGCACTGTGTTTCCTCAGCAGCAACTGAGCCAACTTCTTCACTCAATCACCTCAAGTGTAGAGCAGCACCAACTGCAGTGAGGTCACCCTTGTGTAAGTGACCTCCGTTGGCCAAACCCAAGCATCTGTACCCAGTGGAAAGCCAGAGCAACCTCCAGCTTTGGTGGGATTGCCCTGGATTTGCACCACTGTCACAGGGGAAACACATGGCCTGACAATTCCATAAAAACTCAAGGTGGTTGTTTCCCTGCCTCCACTGACTGGGAAACTTCAGTGAAGGCAGTGGCATTGCACAGACTGGAGATCATCACAGGTTCTGGTGATTACTTTCCTGCTAGGTATTTTCTGATATTGGATATTTCTGGCAAAGTTTGACCTTCCTTTATACAACAGCAATCTTGCTGGATGCTCCTTTGATACCTATCTGCTACACGCTGGACCCACAGGTCAGAAAACTCTTGGTTTTCTGAAGTCTTGTAAGACCTTTGTATTATCACACCTGTTTGAATTCAGTTGCTTCTCCTTTCTTTGCTGCTTCCTTCTCTACCAGTGTGTGCTCCTCTCCACTACTGCTCAAGAGTTCATTTCTCTAACTTGGCCTAATAGTGACCCAAGCTACTGCTCCTCACAGCCCAGAATTTCCTCCATCTTTCAAGGTATTTTTTCTTTCATTTCCCTATCACAACCCTCCCAGGCCTTTGTATCCCATCAGATCCTTGAAATATTACCCTTTAACCAGGGACCAAAAAGGCTGTTCTTCTCTCTCACCTCCTTTCTCCTCCCAGCTCCCCTCGTTCTCCTGCCATTGCCCACGTTTCCTTCCCACTCTCACATCTGTGGTGCCACAGCATTTAAATGGTTCAACACACCCACAAATGGCTTTTTCCTCTTCTCCCCCAGCGGCTGGTTAGATACATAGATCTATACACAGCAAGAGGGTTCATGTATCTATTGATTTCAAAAGAATTTAAAGTTGTTTTGGCAAAATACCACATGAAGACAGCCCTGTGGGCCTTTCTTCATCCCACTACAGTTGATGGGAAAGTTCAAGTCAACATCAGGACCCAACACAGCCTTTTTGGTTCATAAGCCAGAGATTTGCTGTCATGTTGGCTTGAATATTCCTTTTCAAGTAATCAGATTTAGTCAGTCTAGTCCCAAGAAGAAATCTAATTATTGATAATTAATATACCTACCAGACACCGAAAACGTACTGTATTGATCCATTAGATGTGATCTTTCATCATGGATGGCCCTGTTCCAAATTTTAAGGAGGCTATTTTCACTAAAAAGATAGTCATGTGGCAAGGAGATTTCTTAAGGTTACTTGTGCATAGTGATAGAAAAACATAATTAAAATAATCTTAATTGTCTATTTGAACATTGACAGACTAATTTGGAGCTGAAATCAGGATCATCATTCTGATGGCTGTGAGACTATACAACTAGCATTTTATAAAGATAATTTCATCACTAGATGCATTAACGACAACTCCAAAACTTCCTTCTCGACCATCTAAAGTTAAAATAAATATTAGAGAGCACAAAAAAGAAAAATAGACCATAATACCAGACTCTGCAGAAACACTGATTTGACTCAAAAGTTAATTAATATTTCAGTGGTATCTAAATTACAATTGTTGACTTTTGGGTCCTTTGTTACAATTTATAAAAAAAGTTTTCCATCTCTAACATGAGTTGGATTCATTTCCACTGTCATTTACTGAAGACTGGACATACCTTGGGGCTAAAGAAGAGCAAAGACAATGGTGGCTTTGGCTTTGCAGGGGAGTGGTGGGTGAGGGACCTCTTTTCCTGCACACCAAACACCATGAGGGCTTCCCAGCACTGTTAATAAATACAAAACACCAACACAGAGCGTGCATCTCATTTTTAGAGCCGTGCGTTTTCCGAGCTGCTTATTCAATCATTTTAACAATTTCTGAAATCGCAGCTCGCCCCACACGTGTCCTTTCAGTGGGAACCGTAGGTGATATGATCAAAGTTAGCCTACACCTAATCAGCACGTGAGACATAATCAAGAATCTTTCTTTAAGACGTGTTCAATTCAGCAGAAGGCAAAGACTATTAGTCTTTTCCTTCTTTGCTACGGTTTGGGTGAAATTCCCATTATTTCCATTAATACCATTCCCGCCATATCAATTATTATAAGGTGCACTCAATAATGCAGCTACATTATACCTCGAGCAAAGTGTCTTTCAGTGCGGTTTCTCAAGCAAACAAGATTTACATCCTCATGCAAGATCCACGGCTCTACCAAACTAGTGCCATATGTCTTTTTCTTTCCGTCATCACCCCAGTGACAAAATCCACCGGGTAGATTCGACACGGAAAAGAATGCTGGAAACTCCGCGAAGGAAAACAAGCGGCAAAGGAGAAAGTTGGATGGGATTGATTAAAGCAACAATTTTAAGTGTGTTGAAACAAATTTTTCCCTACTGTGGCAGAAGAAATCCATCACAACAGATTTAGTCAGAAATCATCCCATCAATACACAGAGAGGAGGAATCTCATGGGGAAGGGTTTGGTTATATACTGAACGTCCCAAATCTGCACCCATTGGGCAACCTAAACCAGCAGCACCACATGTGTGTCCATCTATGAAACAGCACCTCCACTTTCCTTTAATATAAAAGTCCTGAACACCTGGGTGCTTCCATGTCATGAAATAAATGCTTGTAGAATAAAAATTTACAGTCCCTCACATGCATTAAATTTGTTTAAACACTTTTTCAAAGCAAGAGCCTTTTTTTATCTTTCTTTTCTTTCCCCCCCTCTCCTTTTTTAAATGGCGAGCTGTATTTTATAATGGAGCGCCAGCTCTCCAGCGAGCCTCCATTCTTCCAGCCCTGACAGACTGTTTGTCAGCTAAACTCCCCTTGTCATGTATCCCCACCACTGCCAACTCATGCACGGAGACCTTCACTTTTACTGCTACCACTTGCACCCTGCGCAACCTTTGTCATTGATCACTGATCCAACCCAGTGCCCACATGTTCTTCAAGTGCCTACACAAGTAATGAGGTACTTGTGGTGTAAAATTAAACTGTCAACTGTCAGCGATTGATAACCACAGCGAGAGCTGACCTAGAACACCTGCACCCGTGGCCAAGACAGGTGTGACACGTTTGATCGCTGAGCCCTACTAGTCAGCGTGACCCGACGGTGTCCCTCCATGGATTCTGCCCCTGACAGAGACGCCGTATTTCAGCCCCAGGTTTCCATGGCTGGTGCAGGAGCAGCCCCCTCCCCAGCCACCACAGAATCTCTCCTCCACTGCAGTGACTGCAATGTGAGCAACACCAGATTTTGGTGATGACAGATATTCATGGCCTCGGAGCATCTTTCTACCTCCCCATCTCATTGTTCCTGCTTTTGATTCCTCGTCACTCCAGCTTGGCAGCAGCCCTTACATTTATCAGCACTGTTCACCCCCTCTGTCAAAGTTTTTGTGAGGATCCCAGGGCTCAACCTGAGTCTTCATTTCATAGCTGCATCGATTTGGGAACAATGCTGAGTAGCATTTATGGTTGTTTTTATAGTGTAAAGCCTCTGGTTCTGCTTCTGCGTCACTACGTGGCTGGAGCACAGAGGTGAGCGTTGCTTTGGCATCGTTTAAGTAAACTCAGTCTGATGCTGTTGGGAGCACGGAATAGGAAATCTCTATCCCCCTTCTCATCCATTCCATCACTGCCGTGGAGAAACATATCCCTCTTCACCCAGCTCTAATTAGTTTTAGCTGTGTTACTACACAGTGTTTAGCCTTCAGTTCTTATTTCAATATTTTTACTCATAATTTTTAACTATGGATTTTCTTTTTAAGCAAAGAGGGGTTTTAAGGCACACACTGTCTTTTAAAACCCCCTGAAACACATCAGAAAATAATGGCAGGAAGGTTTCTCCCCTCCCCTCCAACAGTTGCACTATATTAAGTTCATGTGATGAGAAGATAAAAATCTATTAACTTGCTGCTGACCTTATCGACACAAGGATCTCTGCAGACATTACAGGAACCATATCTCTTCTGACTTTTACATCCAGAACCTCATGCACCAGCGTCCCAAACCAAATATAAAATCTTCATGATGAGTGAAACAGTGACACATACTCTGACTCCGGTCCTGCTGGCTGGCAGGAGACATGGGGTCCTCTGGGGCCTGGGACCAGCCTCTACTTTCAATTTGACTTCAGGGGCAGATTTTTCACCATATGCTACTGGGGGCTCTGAATCAAAACAGTTTCCATAGGACCATATGCTACGAGGCAAATGTGCTGGATGCAGAAAGGCTTTCTGCTCCCCCATATCACCATGATGTATTGCAAACATAATTAAAGGTGAGTAACGCCAGCGCTCCTGTTTGGGTTAATCATTCCTTTTTACAACTGAAGCCAGTATAAAACAAACCAATTTTCAAATTAGACCAAAAGTCCATCTAAATACACATTGCTCACACACTCTCACACCTCCCGCATTTCCATGTATGCAGCAGACTCCTCCTTGGCACAGACATTAGCTCTAAAAAGGAAAGTATTTAAGTTTTTTGTTTTATTATTAAATAAAAGCAGAGCAAGGACTCATACCTGTCTGTGATGCTTCTTCCATTTTAGCAATCAATGAAATGGGACCATCACAAGCACCATCACACTCCAGGTGATTTTGGAGATCAGGTGATCTCCAAAAGGCAGCAAAGGTGCCACCAGGATGGCAGCAGCATTTGCTGCCCCTCAGCTCTGCCTACTGGTAAGCAGTGGATTTCCAGGCCGTTAGAAATAAGCCTGCAAAGGATTCCAGCATGACTGCACCCCAAACAGCCCCTGGTTGGATTATAGCGAATGAAACTGGAAGGTTGTGACACCATCAACGCATGTTCAAGTGGTTTGCCAGTGTCACCAACATCTACATTTCAGGAGAATTTGTTCAATAGCATTTTTAAGGGGATTTTGCTTGGACTGGGCCAACTGCAGGGGTAATTCAGATACAGCTCAGCAGGTCAGGTGTTACATACACCCATCACACACCAGAGGCAGGGCTCTGTGCCAGCAAAGCTCACCATCTCCCAGCCCGCCAACACAGCCAGCACTCCACCCAGCTCCTCCATGCTTCGATTAAAACCTAGACCCCAGTGCCAACAAATCATGAAACAGCCAAATGTTTTCAGAAGGTAGCTGGAACTCAAGCAAGCTGCTCCCGAAGCTGCACAAGCCTGTGGCTGAGCCTGCAGAGCAGTTTCCTGGTGACGAGTCAGTGTGTGCAGTTATCACCTCCTCACCAGGGAGGTGTCAGTGCCAAACACAGGCGAGTTTTCTGGGACATCCCATGACTCATGTCTCTTGACCTTATGCCCTGCTCCGGCCACCCACTGCAGGAGACGAGCTGCTGGGTCGGAGGGACCTGTGGTCTGACCCAGCACATCTGGTTTTATGTTTGGGAGTGTGCTCACGTAATTTTCTAGCAGTACCTGGAAAATCCTCAAGCGTGCTATTAATTTGAAAGGCCAGTGTCCTTCCAAAGCTCCTGGCATGCCAATGCAAACCACTTGAGGAGCTCCAAGTTGGAGCAGTGCCCATGCCCCATCCCTCTCCATGGCTCCAAACCCTCCACGTGTTTCACTCCAGAGAGCTCAGAGGAGCTCGTGGTTAAGACAAGGACTGGCCAAACCGCATTCTGTATCCCCGTTTCAGCCCCCCGCGTTCCTCCGTGATCTCTAGGAAAATCATTTCATTTATGTGCTACCCCATTTACTCTCATTTTACAAGAGCAAATAGCAACACCCATCCCACAGAGGTGTTGGGAAGTGAATGAGGTGGTTAAACACGCCTAAGCCACATTCGTATCACGAGTAATAAAAATACATTACAAATGCCTAACAATAAAGAAATAACATGACTCAAGCCACTGCTGGTTGTGGTTGTGGTTTTGTGAAACAAAAAAATCTTACTGATGGAGAAAATTGCTGATGATTTGCTTCACAGAAAGAAAAAATAAACAAGTACAGTATAACACGGAACAAAGTTACAGTTTGATCGATGATGCTCTCTATATTAATAACCGATGCAGGCTGAAAAATTTGGATGTCAATTCTAATGTTTTCAGGGCTCGGAGATGGAACTCTGCATGCTGAATGCAGCAGTCCTGACAGGAGTACTGCAAACAGATCGTGTTCATCCACTCCAGGCGCCAACATCTGATACTGGAACTGGGATTCACTGTATTTGCAAGGTAACCCTCGTATTTTCATTGCATATTCAGCTTTCTCTTGCTTTACTGCAAACAGGATCTGAAACTTGTGCACTAAAAGGAGAGTAGATACTTTTGTTCTCACCGATGCTCCCTGCAAGACACACTGAGATCAGAGACTGCAAAGCAGCCCAAGGAGAGATCAGTATGTAAAGTATGTCTGGAGCACCACATTCAGCTCACTCCAGCATGCACCATAGAGGAGAAATTAATGATACGTGGAAAGCTCATTCCAGATGATCACAGTGACCAAAACTCTTGGACCTAGAGACTCTTATTTCTTTTTTCCCCCTGCACCAGGAGAGAATCCCTCTTGTTTTTATTCTAATCGCAGAGCTGACTGGAAAACCAGAACTTCCCCAACCACCCAAGTGGAAGCAAAAGTGCTGATTTCAGAGCAATAAGGGCAAAACAGACCCAGATCATGCACCTCCCATCCTGGGGTTTTGGAATCAAGAACAGTGCACACCTTCTGGCATCATAAACAGATACATAAAAGTAAAATTAAATAGCTAAACTCTTGGGTATTCCTTGGGACAAGAAAAGTCAGTTAGAAGTAACATCAAAGATAGGTTGTTTACATATTGGGGGACCTGTCTGCCCGTCTCTTCACATTGATTCTTACGGTACAAAAATATTATTTCAGTGACAAGGATGTAAACCTTATTCAAAACAGGATTTAAACCATATCCTGCGAGTGAGGCATCTCTTCAGATAGCCTGCCTGCACTTACAGCATACCGAAGGCATGCTGATTTTCGTCTGCAGTGTTTGTTAAGAGGGTCACAATATCAGGAAGCAGGAGAAGGCTCATCAAAGCCTCGTTGCTCGCCTTCACCGCTCATCAGCTAGACAGTACCTTGTTTTTTAAAGCTGGGCGGAAATGCATCTCCAGTGACCCATTGTTAGAAACTTCCTTTTGTCTTTAAGTTTGCTGGAAGGAGTACGGGGCCCCTTTTAACTCTTTTCCAATAGGTAATTTCCCTTAATTAGGGCTCTCATTACAAGTGAGAATTTATCAGACATGATTAAAGAAGCATCTTGTCTCTTTCCTATCGCCTCAAAAGGGGCATATTTTGATCTCCCAGCGTGTCTTGCAAACACAGATAAGCACAGGCATGGAGCTGGGAGATCACAGCAGAAATTTGGCCTGCTCAGAAAGTTCATGTTTGGAACTCGGCATCCTCAGAGCTTCCCTCTGCAGCGCAGGGTGTCAGAGCTGTCGCTGTCGGGGAGCTCCTGGGGCAGGCAGGAAGCTGGGCAGATGGGACTGCAGAGCTGAGCTCCAGGGCTTCGGGAGCCACAGCTCCTTAAAAACCCCATGTGCACTACACAAATCACCTCCCTGGGCTTCACTCCTTCAGAGCATCCATTCCCGGCAGCCATTCCCTCAATATAAAAGGGCAAGTCCTACCTATGCCCATGGGGTTTTAATTAAAAAAGTCACCTGAATATGGCTATTTTGGAGCACCCCTCAATGCATTTCCCCCAGTAAAAGGTGTGAGAGATCTGATACAGAGCTTGCTGAACCAAAATTCTGCACCCACATAATGAGTTTGCTCTACAGGTGCAGCCCTCTGCCATCAGTACCCCAAACACTGGCCTGCTCCTGCTGCCTTCTCCTCAGCATCTGCTTCCCCAACAGGAGAAAATCTCCCACTGACTTCCAAGGCAGCTGGATTGGGCTGGAATGTTAAAAATGCACTCAGGCTCTCAATAATATTATTTACTTTTAATAAGCATGAGTGATAAACTCATGGCCAAGTGTACTATTTTATAGAGTAACTATGGAGATGCAAGTTATTGTTTCCTTCTGTGAACCAACCAAAAGCACCAAAACTCATAACAGCAAGAATATTAATTCACACCAAAAAAAAAAAAAAAAAAATATATATATACTTTCCAACCTTCACATTATGCATTTGCTCTCATTAATGATCTAGTATTTACACCCACTTTGAGCACAGGGCAAGCATTAGTCTGACAATAAAGAAGCAATAAGGAATTTTCCAAACATTAAAAACATTCCTAATCTGTGAATCACCTACAATCTGAGGTGTCATAAAACATTCATCTCTGTATGTGTCACCCACAAACATCTGTCCCCTCTTCCCCTCGCACGAACACGCATTCCATTCAACCACAGATACAATCAGGCTTTAATTTTATTTTTCTCACATAATGTTAATCAAGAGCTAAAAAGATAATTTCCTTCCACCACAAAGCAATTCCACTGTGGTGGAACAAACTGTTATCTTAAGTTTCACAGAGCAATTGTTCAATAATTCCTGTTTGTGGCTCTTTTCCAAATCCTTGAGAATAGCTCAGCCTGCCAACCCTTCTTAAAAAAAAAAAAAAAAAAAAAAAAAAATCACAACAGAAGCCTAAAAGCACTTGCTGTCACTCAGGGGTTCAGTGGTGGCAGACTCGGACATTTCTCAGAAGAAACTCCAGCTCTAAGGCTTTGACACAGAAATGCACTGTCTGTTTGAAGACAATTGCCTGGAAAGATATAAGCTCCCAGACTGGAAATTTGTCGCAGAACTGGCCCTCCGAGATGGTGTTATCTTGGCTTGGTGAATTCAGTGAATTGGAAGCTCCATGAGGAAAATTAATAAGAAGGATACTTGGCATTTCTGCAGTGTTTTCTACATGCAAAGCACAGAACGAGCTTCAAGCATTTAATGTTTATTAAAGAATGGGAGGGTGTTTTGTTGCGTGAAAGGAAACTGATAACGTGGATTTCTTCAGCAAAAGTAATAAAATGTTCTGTTTCTATGGAAAAAAAAATTAAAAATAATAACAGCAGCCCTTAGTCAGAAAGCACCCTGCATGTCAAAATCGCAATTAATTTTAGCCCATGATCTCACTGAGGAAGGGACAGTCATTTACTACAGCTTGTACAATGAGCAGCACGACAGGGCGCTGCCCTGCCCGGCGGTGGGAGCTACATCAGACAAATATTAGAGCAATATTAATCACCACAAGTGAAAGTGCAGCTCCAAGCTGCCATTTCCCAGTCTCTGGGTCCCAGCCGAGTGAGGAATAGGGCAGGGAGGGAGGTCCAGGCACTCAGCCTGACAGGCACAGGGCACATGGAGCTGAGATCCCACCTGACCTCCAAAGAATCCCAAAATTACCCAGCAACAACCTGGACAGGATTTTCTGAAGGGTTTGGCCATGGCTTGCTCAGGGCAGATCCCACTGCTGGGCAAGCTTGCTGTTATCAACACCACACTTGCATCATGTTCAACCCCAATACTATAATAAGGGGTAAACAAGATGATTTTTGCTCCAGAACAGATATCCACAAAGATAATTTGTGTAAGTGAATCCACCACAATTTTTGGCTTCATTTAAATGTTTCTTTAAAATGCTTCCACTCTGGTACAAACATATGCACCCAATGAAGTTATTCTCACTCTAGAGCACAGTAAAGTTTAGAATCAAGCTCAGACCTTCTTCTGTAACCAAGAAGGAAAGAAAAAAAAAAAAATAAAAGCCCTCACCCCTTGGTTTGAGTAATACAGTAGGTTTTTCAGGGCTGGAATACACTATCCAGTCTCTAAAATTTTTGCCATAAGAACAGAACAGAGAACAGCCCAACCATTCAGGAAAGATGCTCTCAAGGCAGAAGAGGGAAAATAGACATAAATAACCAGCAGCTGCAGAAGAACTTGGCTGCATCCATACCTGCACTCTGAACAAAGACAGTGAGATTTATACAAGGTACAGCTGAGAATGGAAACCCTGCCATGGAGTTAAGCAGCACTGGTTCCCCACCAGCCCAGTGCACTGGGGTTATCTTATCTTACTCCCCCTCCCAAAAAAAAGCCAAAACAAAACCCCACAAACACATTGCCATCAAAGATGGGCTTCACATTAGCCTTTTGACCTATTAGAGCTCACAAATCAGATTAAATGTGTAGAACCACCTCAACAACAAGCATCAGCAAGAGCCTCTAGCTGTGGTGTTAAAGGGCCGTGGAAGACAAACCAGCTGGGCTTTCCTACTGTGGCTGGACCATTCTCCAACCCACGCAGCTCTGCTATGGGACAAGGGGTTTCTCCTGTTGTTTGTCTGCTCTGGATGAACAACACAAGCAAAATCAATAAAGACAGGAAGAGGGGAGATCATATATTGCATTTTTGACAATTCTGTCCTCAGCTGTGGAGGTGAAACATTGAAATAATTGTCAGCAATGAAGATATTTGTTAATTCCTGTTCTCTCCTGTGGCTTGCCAGGCAAGCAGTGTTTATAAGGCCAGGTTCTTTCCACAAATCCTCACACAAATCTCACTGGGATCAGCTGGGATCATTCACGAGCCTCTCAGACCATCACATCCACTGGATACCACACCCTTCATTTCAAATCCAGGTCCCCACATTCAGTAGTTCACCTTTTCCACCCCGGTCTCTCCTGGGTTAATATCCCTGACTTTCCAGCTGCCGTTCCCTTTAAGTTCCTCCTGGCTCAGAGATGCAGACACGGGAGAAGGGCCACCCTGGGCTAAAACACACATACACGCACATGACTTAACACCCTGATCCTCCAGGATAAGCTATGAGCCTGTAAATCACCACACTTCCAGAAAACAATAGCCACCTCTTGTTTAAATAAAACTGCACCTGCTGCATTAACATACCACCGAACAATCGCTTTGTTTTTCGCCAGGCATCCAGGCTGAAGCCGCGCTGCTTCCTGACCCATATACTGAAAGGGTATTCTTAGAAGGGGAGAGGGGTTTCACAGAGAGCACCCGTTTAGCGGTGATCACCTTCCTTCCTTCTTTTGTACTGGGGATACTTGGTTTTGTTTAGCTTTCAACAGGTTTATTTCCATCGCAGCTCTCCAAGACCTTGCAGCCCTTCTTTGGCAAACGTTGCCTCTTTTTGTTTCCTATCTTGGGCAATCACGAGCTCTGAACTGCGATTTGGGCCATTTCGAGTAATTTTTCAGGAGATTCTTCTCCCATCCAAAGAGTTTGGGCCAAGCAGGTGCCAGCTGAAAACCTCTTTGCCAAATGTTCCAACACTGTTAACTTGTTTTGCTCTCCCCCCGGCGGGTTAACTATGATGCCTGTTTCAAGTTTATTTATCTCTCCTCAATGATTTTTTATTGATTCTGCTGGAACCCTCTTCTAGTGGAGTTATTTTGCTCAAATAATGTGCTTGGTTGTGACTGAAAAATGGACTGTTGGAGAGGTTGGGTCATGAATGCAGGGAGCAATAAGTTTTGTAGAAGCAGGCAGTGGATACAAGAGCCAACTTCTCTGTTTCACAAAGAAACACAGTGTCTCCAGTGAGGAGCATGGATGGGGCATGGCTAAGCCAAAAAAATGTTTTATTCCTGAATCTGAGCCCAAATCAAACCTAAACCCAGCCTGGCCAGTACATTTCTGCTTAGATGTGCATCTTGAAACAAGCACCCTGCCTCTTCTCCCGTGTCCACCCACGGCCAGGAGCGTTTCCACCAGCTTTCCAGGAACGTGGTGCCCACTCCTCCTCGCATCCTCTTCCTGGCCTCCTGCCCCACGCCACGCTTCCTGCTCATCCCACACTGCTCTCAGCCGGATCCAGCACCTCCCAGTTCACGCAATCATTTCCACTCTCAGCTGCCTGAAGCCAGCAAGCTTTGTGGGAGCCATGCTCCACAGCCCCCGTCAACAGGAACATCAAAGTTCCAGCCATTTAAAACTACAGCTGAACTTATAAAACACCATCTGGATTCACACCATCCTACACAATTGTAAGAATATTTGTCCTTCTCCTTCAGGCAGTACTAGTAGCTTACTCCTCTTCCTTTTATTCAAATTACAGCACTGAAGCCTGAGCATCGAGTGGCTTCTAGTGGAGCAGCTCAGAATTAAAGAGAACCTTATCAAACTGCATTTCACAGCACTATTTGGAGTTTCAGATGAATTCTGGTAGTCAGGTTGCAAAATACTCTCCAGTGAATTGACTGATTGACCACTATGGCAACTGGGATTTCCTCTCACACAAACCAAAAAACCACGCAAGTCCACAGCAGCACCTACCATGACTCTTTCATAAAAACAACAAATCTCTGCATGCCTCATCTACAAAGTACCCAACCAGTCCACTCTCATTATCATTCGTTTCCAATCAATATATTAAATTACTTTTAAAAAGCTTCCACATGGAAGGCATGACATTTCTCAAAGTCCCATATAGTGGAAGAAATTAGCCTGAAAGCCAAGATAACCTCCTGGTCCCTCTATCAGCAAGGTGTGTAACCATATACCAGGGAAACAGATGCCAGGTCTCCTGAAGATCTACCTTGACCAGCACAAAGATGGGAACCCCCAGTGTCTGCAGTTTCAACTCTGTGAGTCTCACCAGTGCTGAGACTCAGTGGTGATGGCAGCCACTCATGCAGGAGCTGTCACTGTGCCACAAGAAAGGCCACCTGTGGGACAGCCAGGTGCTAGGAAGCCTTTGCAGCCCAGCAGCAGCTTGGGGTCAGGAGGAACCAGTACATCTTACAATGAAGGGAAACTGAGCCAAGCTCTGGACCAGTCCCTTCCTGACACAGGGACATTTGAAATATGTGTCAAGAACAAAGCACCCTGTTAATAACAGTTTGTTTCATGCAGTGAAAAATGTGCAATATTAGGTTCACAAGCTGAATTCCAAACTGCCTGGCCATTTTCCCTTCAACTTTCCAAATTTATTGAAGTATGAGAGCTTGGCTCTCTTTATAGTGTTCCAATGACTGACACACCACTCGGTTGTGGAGACTCACATCCCCCATCTGCTGTGTCCAAGGGCAGAGGCAGCTCTTGTATGAGCACAAGCTGCCCGAGTTCAGCACCTACCTGTGCATCCACAGGACAGCTAATTCCTGCTGAGGCCTCAATTACCAGCCTCCTTTTATTTTGCTGTGCTGGGGGTTTCTCTCCTACCTTGCTCCTTCCCAAATCCAGTTGGCTCTATCACTGACCCTCCCAAACACGGTGATTAACCCTGCAGGCATCTCTGGAATATGGATGCAGAGAAGCCACCACTGTCCCAAACCCACAAGGATCGAGGCACATTCTCATCACTGCTAGAGGTGAGAGAGATAGCTTCATCCTCATGGCAGGTGGTTGCCTACTGACTGTAGATACATCCAACACCTGCCAAGCAGAGGGACCAGCTTGTGTCCCAAGGGGGTAAAGAGAAAATAAAGGTTTGGGGAGGGCAGGGGGTGTCATTCGGCCTCAGAGCAAAGCCAAGAAGAAGCACCACTTACACCTTTGGCCCCCACACCCTTCCCTTGCTCTAGTCACCAGAGTGCTTCTTCCCTTCCCTTTTATCAGTCAGGCTCACAGATTGAATGTTATCAATTGACAGCTTTAAAGCTAAGGAATTGTATAAATTAAATACAGTCTGCAGCAAATATACTGAGGAGCTAGAATTTATATACGCACTAGATACGGGAGCTCTTAGTTATTACCCACTTAAGGCTATGGCACTGATGAATGGTAAGGCCACCCCATCCCTGAAGGCACTTTTCATTACCCACAGTATGGGAATATTGAGAGAGTGTGTGTATGTATCCAGCATGACTGCTCATTTCCATAGTTCTCCATCAGGTTTGCATTCAGTTTATAAAATAAAAAATTACTCTAGGGACACATTTCACTCATTCCAGAACCCTTTCTCTCTCCCTCTCTCCCCCAGCCCATATCCTGGCTGCCTCTCTCCTTCTCTCAGTTCTGATACTGTAACAATGCCTTTAAATCTGATGGTGCTTATTAAATGAAACAACTTAATTACTATCAATATATAATGTTGTGTACTTCAGCCTCAACTGAGGCGTCTGATCCCATTCTGCTGCTGACCTTTAATGGCCATCAAATCAAAGTAATTTTGGTCAGCTCAGTACAGCTCTGACACATGCCCAGGTCAGGAAGATGAAGGGACACTAATCTACCATGTTACCCTGCCCATTGTTTAATACCTTTTTCAATAGAATCTAATAACTGGAGAAATGCCAGTTTTCTGTCTAGTTTGGGTTAAAACCTCTTTCGCTGAAAATAAATAATTATGGAACATTCTGAATAGCCCAGGGTTTACATAATTGGTGCCTCTTAGACAGAGCAATATACTTGCCTTTGAAGTTAGCAAGGAGAGGAATTTAGGAATTCAAATCAGCAGCAGCGCTCCTGAGTGCGCCGCGCTCTCCATCTTGGAGGGGCCAGCGCCAAAGCAGGCTTAATTAAGGGAAGTGAAAACCACTTTCGATTCACCAAGGTAACACAACAAGTGCATTGCTTCCTCTGAATTGAGGGGAAAATAGCAGGAATGCTTCTACTCAACGGCAGCTATTCTGCAGGCTGGGACTCGAGTCCTTCGGAGGGGAGGGGAGAAAAAGAAATCTGTCATAAAATAACCGGTAACACAGCACCCCATGCATAAAGACAACAGGAGTGTTTAGGTTCAAGCATTACTATTTATACATATTGTTTCCCTAGTGCTAAACAAAACAGGTTTTCCCATGCCAAAGCAAGGGATGCTGCCAGGAGAACTAGACGCCCTGTCTGGATCGGACAAATAGCTTGACCTATTGACAGGGCAGCTGGATGCAACAATATTTTATAGCAGGCTCACTTTGCTAATGCACTTGCACCAGGCCACTCTCAAAGCAACCCATGCTCCAGTAAAAAAAAAAAAAAAAAAAAAAAGAAAAAAGAGAAAGAGAAAAAAAAAACCTCACCAACCTAACTGCAGCATGAAAACGTCACATCAAGGCGGATACCAGTGCCTCTCTGGAAAACCAGCCCTGGCTGCATCAAATGCAAGAGCAGGAAACTGGGGAAGCATTCAGGGATTGCCAGGTTTCAAACCAGCCCTGCCTCTGCATTGGTGAAACAGGGAGGCTACAAATCATATCTGCCCAGCTTTTGAAAACACCAGTCACGGAAGCTGAGCAGAAAACACAGAAGGATGTTTTTGTTAATTACCTGTTTCTCCACTGCCCATTCTTTACCTGAAGTCATTAGTCATGTAACAGAGCGGGCAGGTAACAAAACCCAGCGACGGAGATTTATAGGGCATCTCTCAACCCCAGGGTCCCGCAGCAGCTTACGGGGTTGGGATTACATCATGCCAGAGCTCTTCAAAGGCTGAGGGGCCAAAACCGCCCTTGGTGCAGCTTCCATCAGCCCACAGGTGCTGCTCCAGGTCACAGAGAGTTTTGCAGATCCACAGAGACACGCTCCATCCCTCCCAGCCCCGGTCCAAGGGGGGCAGAAGCAGGATGTGGCAGACTCTGTGCAGCTCAGCCTCTGCACTGTCCATGCAAGGGAAGCAGGGAGGAATGCCATCAGCTCCGGGGGAGTTGTAGGGGTGTAACTTAGAGCGGGATTTGTAATCAATCCTCACCCAGACACTTACTTGAGAAGGAATTCAGGGTTTGGCTGTACGTACACCAGAATCACATCACAACCACTGAACGCATTTCTGATGTAATTGAATCCCTCAGTGATTTTACTTAAAGAAAAACCTTATCCATTTAGGGTCGATTCTGCATCATTAAAGTTAATGGGAGTTTTGTCACTTACTTCAGTGACAGTGGGGCAGAGCAGATCACTCCATGTATCAGCAGCATCTCTGGCTGCCAAATGCTCCAAGAGTTAGGAAAGGAGTATTTTTCCATCATTTCGGAGAAAATCTAACTCTTAAAGGGCACAAACACTGGAACTTGATATGGGGTCTCTGACCATACTTTGCCCTCATCCAGGCTGAAGTAAATCCTGAGGGAAGCTGCTGAAATCAGCAGAGAACCAGTCTCAGCCTGGGCAGTGGTCAGCTGGACACAGAGGGGTTTTGGCTTTGCAAGAAAATAGTATCCTCTCTCCAGACACACAAAGCCAAAGTGCAGAATATCCTTTTGATTCAAAAGTAAGCACACAAAAGCATTTTTCCTCATAAGCTGCCATGCAAACCTTTTCCCTTTTCCCCGCCAGCCGCTCTCTGTGTCTGATCCCACATCTGTTTGCCCTGAGTGGAAAACACTGGTGAGTTGAAATGGCATGAGTCAACTCCCATAACCAAGAAGGGCACAGCCTAGACCACCAAATCACAGCTTATGAGTCTTTCCTAGCATATTCTAAGATAAAAGATCTCGGTTTTATTCAAACAGAGCCAAATCCTGCTGATACCTAATTTTGCTTCTATTACCTCATTAATAACCTACAGACATTTGCAGCTTACACGTCTTTATGTCTGCATTGTGGTTGTCATACCGAGGCACGAGGGCTATTTTTTGTTGTATTTGTTTTGGGTTTAATTCCCAATTCTAGTCTATGCCTCTGCCACCTTTGCAGGGCTGGGCTCAATTAACCCTTTTGTGTTCTCTTTGCAATGAGCTGCAGCAGTCGACAAGCAATACACGATCTTTTAACAGTATTAATGTGTTCATGTGAAAATATTCATTGACAGCTTTATGTAGCGTGGCAATCACTAAAAGTGGGATTTAAAGCACAAAAGTGGCATTTAGTAGTTGAGTGTAAGGGCACATTCCCGTGTCAGTTAATTGCAAACATGTTTAAAATTAGTATTTTCAGCTGAAAACAAACCTATATGTTTAACAAATACTTTTCATATTGGTTAGACTGGCAAAACCAAAAACAAGTTAAAATAATTTGACCACATCAGGTAAACTCTTTTAAAAAGGGTTTTAAATGAGGGATAAAATTGTTTACAAGTTTTTAACTGTAAAATATTTCTTTTCTTCTTGTATCTTGCCAATATCAATAAAGAAACAACATGTATAAATATATATAAACAGACACTTGGCATAAGAACACATTTCATGAAATATGAGTAATAGAGCAGGAAAATTCAAAGTATATTTCTTTTTTTACTGTACTGAATGGACAGGTTACTGTAAAGAATACATTATGTGCAGATGGATGAAAATACAAAGTGCATGCAAAACACATAGGATGTGAACAGAGTGTTCATTTCCAGGTAGAAATGCAAACATTTTGGTTCATTTCAGATCTCACTTACACTGCACTACTTGGTGTCATTTCATTGACTCCCATGTATTTGGACTTGAGTCCAGCAAAGCACTTAAACACATGCTTAGCTTTAAGCGCACAATAGTCCCCTTGAAGTCAAATTAAGCACATATTTACGTGCTTTGCTGGATCAGGGCCATACTACAGATTTACACAGATGTAAGTGAGCTCAGATGAGCTCAAGCCACAATGTTTGTGTCCAGATTCAAATCCAATTGGCAAATGCTTTCAAAAGCCGGAGGTATTTGGATTAGGGGTTTTGGTCCAAGCCAATCTGTAACTTTAGTACCTGAACCCGCATTTCTTGTGCGCCCAAGACTCCCATCGGCATTAGTGGGAGCTTTGGAGGCACAAGAAGTACAAGAGCAAGACCTCTGGGACTAAAGAGCCAATTTACTTAAACCCAAATTATAACATTTTTTAACCTTTAGATTAACCAAACTCCCACCAGAGTTCAACCCTCACTCCATTACATTTCTCACCCAGCGTTTGGATTTTTTGTTTATCGTATTACTATTGCTTTTGGCCAGCATTCACTTTATTATATAACATTAACCTAGGAAAAACTAATGGGCACCATCAAATAGCTGTTAACATAAAGCACTTATAAACAAGTGCCATTAGTGGACCAGCAGACAGCACAGGAACTCATTTACGTTACATCGGTTAACGTTGGATAAACACAGATTTACAATTTTCAAATGGCAAATGATGCCTCAGTAATTAATTTCCAGGTTTTCCACAGACTTCACAGGTCCAGAAAATAGGTGCCACACACTGCATCCCCAGCTTGGGATAAGCCAGCTAAGAGGTGCCAGAGCCCACAGTGACACACACTTTTCACCTACCAGCCTCTAATATAGCCAGCTTTTTCACCTGGGGCATCAGAGTCCCTTTCTACATGGGGAAAAAATAATAATCTTCAAAACATCAGCAACAGAAGTTATCACCTCCCACTCTGCGGCTCTTGCACACTCTGCATGGATCAACAGGTTCCTGCTTCTGGTATTGCTCAGACCAGAGGTGGCTGCTGGCTTTGGGAAGCCTGTGGTTCCCTTAAATGTGGGAAACACTAGCAGTGACATGGGAAATCTCCCCAGCCCAACACTGAGGGCAGCAGGAGAAGCTGGAGAGCCTTTTCAGCAATTCCTGCCCTCTCCAGAGGATGTTGCTCATCAACAACAGCCTCCAACACACACCTCACCTTTGCTGTGGTCAACAAAACCTCTGTGGGACAGCTCTGCTGGTTTTATCAGGTGCTCTTATAGGATTAGCACACTTTTTCTTGCTTGTTAACCAAACCAGAGTGAGATGTTGCTATTCAATCACCTCCACCACTGCAAATGCAACAGGCAAAGCTCTCCCCACACACAGCACACTGTGAGTGTTCAAGAGAAAGGCAAGTCCTGAGCACCCTTTAAACCTTCTCCCTTCCCACACATTGCTGACCAGGGCAGCAGGAAACTAAAGAAACACACTGGATTCTGCTGTCTGATGGTCACATGAATCTGCAGCCAGAAATTGATTAATTTTCCCCTTTTTTGTAAGTATTTCTATACATCAAGGAAAGTGCAAAGGACATGGCAGAATCCTAGGGCAGAAGGTGAAACAGCAGCAATGCTGGCAGTAAAGGCTGCAACACAAAGTGAAACTAGATGTGGCATCCAACATCTATTCCCATAATGTTTTAGCTGTGGATGGGGAGACTGTGCTGGGAACAGAGTGGTTTGTCGTTCCCCCGAGCTAATCTCCAACATGATCTGAAAAGCACACAGGGGAGGAAAAAAACCTCTTCCTCCCATTGCTTTGGGATTTTGTAACCAACATTGAAAAAAAAAAATCAGAGCCAGTAGACACAATACTAAACAAATGAAAACTTTGCAGGAAAAAAAAGTAGGTATTTCTCAAGACAACATCAAACCATTTCTTGTTGCCTCTGCCCAAACTACAGGAGAAATAACATTTTGTTGACACCAAATCTGGGATCACACCTTGAGACTGCTGTTACAGCATGTCCTTGCACCCAGGAGATGGAAACATCCCCAGTTTTGACTGCAGGCAGCAAAAAAGCAGCAGCACACTTCGTCAAAGCCCAAAATCACCCCCTGGCCCAAACCCACCACCAAGCGAGCAGTACCTGAGATCATAACTCCACACACAGCTTCACCTGGAGCAGGGTGCAAAACCTTTTCCATGGTGTCCTACAGGACAAACAGCAAAACTCTCAGAAGAGAGAAACCTGTTTTCTGTCCAGGACAGAGCCAACCTTCCCATTCCTTAATTAAATTGCAAACAGGTGTAAAATAGAGAGCTCAATTCCACTGTGATGTGGCACAGCTGAGCTGCTCCCTGCACAGCTGCGTGGAGGTGAAGCTCAGGAGATGCACAATCTCCCTCCAAATCTTTCTTTTCTCTTTGTGCTGCTTGATCTTCAGCCCTGTATCTCCCACTGCCCCCATGTCCCATCTCCTCTCAGGCCATCTGACACGTCAGGTGCATGAAAACACTGTGTTAGCTTCTGAAAACCTCTGAAAACCTGAGAAATCCTGATGCAACCACAGAAAGAAATCAGCTGGACAGCCTGGGTACTTAAAAGGCTGTAGAGGACAACATCAGCTGGGGCACAGTCCCAGTTCATTAGTACATAATTACAAAAGCAGATGTCCTGCTCTTCCACATTGCTGATTTGTTGTTTTAGGTTTTTTTCCTTTAAAAAATTGTACCTGAGTTTACTGCCTTTCTTCACTCAAACACTCAGGAAGCCAGCAATGATATAATTGTCGTCTAAAATTTACTTTTCCTCAGATGGTGTTGCACATCCCAACAGAGTTTTTTTAAAGATATTATATAATTTTTTAATAAACACCAAGATCCGTGTAGCTGTAATACTGGGAAAATATCCTAAAAACTGATATAGCACCGAGGGCTAGAAAACACAAGAGTGACTGATGGGTAGTCCTGATAATTCTGTATATCAGGAAGTGGAATGAGAGATGGATAGATAACATAATGTTGTTATATAGCCATGAAAACAAGCCCATAAAGATATTCCCAGAAATTAAAGCCCAGGCTGTCTCACCATGATTCTTTGCTGTGAAATAAATGATACCTCTAGAAGAATGCAAACCCCAAGGACAAGCCAAAATACAAAAAGGAGAGAAAAGTCCTTATTTTAAAGAACTGAAACTGTTTTCCACTTCGGAGTGTTAGAGACTAAAGATTTTGACAGAGTGAAGACTGCTCTGTATCTGCTTTCTCTGCCACTGGATGGATCCCAGGAGGAACAGCCAGCACTCAGTCCAGCCCCTGCCAAAGCAGCTTCTGCTCTCACACCAGTTTTACACCAGTTCAGCTCCTGTGTTCTGGGGCTGTTCCTTCAATATTCTAAGAGGAAAAAACCCTTCAAGCCAGTGCCATCTGTGAGGCTCCTGCAGCTGACAGAAAGTACAGCCTGGGGAAAAGGTCTGTCTGTCTGTCTGTCTGCTCCTGCTCCTCTGATGGTCGAGGAAAAGGAATCTTGGAGAAGAAAGGGATAAGAAGCTCCAGAAACGAGAGAGTTTGGCTGAAAACTCCACCAGTAAAACATACTTTCTCCTGCTAACCTCCTGCAGAACATGTCTTCAACCTACTGGCAGGTTTGGACACAAATAAAATATCTTCTGCTAATACATTTTCACGTTAAGTAAGTTGATCCAGATAATTTCTGAAATTAAGTACCTTCCTCCAACTTAACATGTATTAGCTGTGTACTTCTATTAACTCAGCCCAGTGTCAAAATACAGCAGTAGAGGTTAATATTTGCATGTAGCTGTTTTTCTAGCCATTCATATCACTTTTATTTCCTTTCCTTTTTTGTTCTTTCCTTAACCTCTTTTTTACTGCTGTTAAATTCCTTGCTTTCATTTTTGCAGGAGTTCAGCCTTCCAGCCTGCTTTCCAATGCTGTTAGACATCAGCTCAGGCTCAGACTTATTACTTCTGATATGTCACTCCTCAGGCAGGGAGCCTAAAGCAACACTGCTCCCTCCAGCCCTCGCAGGCTTCAGCTGGATCCTCACCGACCCACAGAGCACAGCTCTTTCTGCAGCAGGAACACAGAGGAAATATGGGGAGGGCCTGAAGAGTATGCCCAGCACCTTAATTTACACTGAGCCTCTGAAACAGGAGCCTAAGCAAGAGGTCAAGATGCACAGAGGTGATTTATCTTGCTGAGATCATGTATAAACATATATATATATGTATATATATATATAACTGGGGAAGGAGAGGTAACCATAAGATCAGCATATTCAGGGCCTGTTTAGTATTTGAAAAGCACCAATCATCTCTTAAAACAGATGTCCTGAATTATTCCTGCACAGAAAGGTGCCAGCAGAGCTGATTTGTTTTCCTCCTTCTGCTCAGGAGTCTGACAGCTATCCATCAGACACATCCCATCTCCCAGTCCTCTTTCCCCCACAATCCCTGCCTACTGTCTGGTCACTTCCATCTTATTTCCAGTGCTACCTTTGCTGCTGACAGTGAGAGAAGCCCTTCCTTCCAGGAATGCTGGCAGGATGAGTTTGATGCTTACTGGTTGTCATAAACACAAGGTGCATAAACAAAGTGGGTAAAAAGACATCAAATATTTTCTCATTCTGTCTGCTCTGTGGCATCAGGAAGTGCAACATATGAAAAGGAAATAGTCATGAAATTAATATTCTTTTTTCTTCTCTAGTTTCTTTACCTTTTTTCCCTTTCCCACAGTGTTTTCTACATTCCCTTGTCTCATTCAAGCTACATAATAATACTGAGCACTGATGAAGTCTAAATTCTCTTTAAAACCCCAGAAAGGGCTTCTAAGGTTATATCTGAGTCCTCAAGACAGGTTATAACTGGAAGAAGAAATGTCTGTGATTTAGTGTCTAATAAACAAACTGCCAAGGTCGAGATGGCATCTTCTTCTATATCCATAACCACTTCCCTCAACATTTTGAGCTGTTGCATGTATCAGCAGCACTCCCTCCAATGCCCAGCTATGTTTAATTTCCCTTCTGTAAATGACTTCCCAAAGAGAAGTGGGTGTGAATTATTACATTGTAAATTAGATTTTTAAAAGATGAGCCATGCCAAGTGTAAAACAGTTATTGTGTGAGGAGCAAACACAGTGGAGGTTTATCTTGTGAATTCTGGACCTAGATTTTACACACAGCCAAAAGGCTGAGGGACAAGTGATTTTAATAGCCTGGTTTAGAAAATGAGCCTGGCGACTGTGATGATCACCTCACCTGTAAAAATCAGGTGATACTGTTAAATGTATTTCAAACAAGAAATGCTTTCCCTTCCAAGAATAAGTGTATGTTGCTCATCCCTGGACCTGGGTCAACCTATTTCTGTTTCTTTGTAGGATTATTCCTTCCAAGGGCTACCCAGCCATGCTGGGCTCAACCCTCAGCTTTCCCCAGCACAGCTGAGTGCTGCTGCCATGTCCTGCCCAGTGATCTGATCCAAAAGTCAATCCAAGTCTTACCCATTAGGGGAACCTGGAGTGTGTGGCGCTGCTTCCCACTGTAGCACCTTGGCTTCTAACACTTCTCCCTATTTACAAAACATTATTCCTAAAACCGTTACGCTGGTAACAAAATTGCAATCAGAAGTTCGGAAATTGCTAAATAAAGCCCATTTTACTGCTTAACTTCAAGGGAAACCATAAAATTATCAGTCCTCTCTTTCCTCGATATATTTTCTTCGCAGTTTGCGATGCTCCGTGGGGTATTTAGCTATGTGAACTCCGTGACGGTTTGGCTCCAAATTATCCGAACATAAAACTGAGCTTATGGAGCCTCACTCAGAGGTTGTGTGGACCCTTTTTATTGGCACAGACTTAAAAAGAACCTTAATAAACCTTATAGGCTTGAGGGACTTTTTGGTTGCTGGCTCTTGCCAGCCGCGCTGCTCAGGTCCCTCTCGCAGCACCAAGCGGGTTGGAACCGCAATCCAGGGATTTTATAGGGCTGGATTACCTGCCTTCTTCCTTCCCTGCGAATCTCAGAGCTATTTTCTTTGAAAGCAAGCAGGTGATGCTGCAGGGATACTCATAGCTTAATGCAGCTTGATCACCCAAGATTATGGACGTGGCCAAAAATAATAGGGTTGGCTAAAACAGAGCTGGGGGGGCTTGGTAGGGGGAGAGGTCTGATGTGATTAAAGCTGAAGCACATCCACCCATGTGCAAGCCATGGAGTCCTGACTCCATGGATTTTTCTTAAAGCATCCATTTCTCTTCAGGATTTTATTACTGCCTCCAATGATGGTGTAATTGCACGTGTAGGGCAGCAGGCCCCAAGTTTAATCTGCATTTCTCAGGGCCTAAGCTCTGTGCAGGCTGCCCATGTTTGCACAGAGCTCAGCACAACAGGCAGCCACTCCTGGCTGCATTCTGTGGTCGCTGCTTTAATTCAAGTCATAATAAATAATAATGTCAGCTTGGAAATAAATCTTCTGTGTTTGGTCCATGACTGATCCTACAGCTTGGTGCGTGGCAGAAGCCCCATCTGGAAAGCTTTGCTACATCCCATCCTGGGTCTGTCTCTGTACCACCCCTTCTGCCTCAGTCTCAGCTCACTTTTCACTCAAGGCATTGGTACAGTACAGATTCTTTCACCTTTTCTCTCCTTCTGAGGCCGGTCACTGATATTAAAGACACTGCATGGGTTTATTCACTCAGATCTCTCTGATCTGCATCATCTGGAGTGACCTAGTGCATCATGTCTTCATTTCTCAGTTACCTTGGCTTTATTAGGAAGCACAAACTCCTGAACAGTAATTATTCAGGCAGAGCATTGCTGCTTAATAGCATTTTCACAGGCAACCAGTGACTACTGAAATATTTCTTTCTATATGAACTGAAAGAATCAGGACAAATACCTCATGCTGTTTATATTTTACAATTAAGAAGTCTTCATTATTACTGTAAATCATCATTACCATGGCAAAATAACAATGAAACAGCAAAAGTATAAAGCAGCGCAGTAAGCTCAGATACAGCTGACATCACTTTACTTTTCAGTGTTGTATATTCTTAGACCAATGCAACATGCCAGTCCCTGTAGCCAAAAATACATCAAGAGCCTAAAAAAAGTAAAATAGAAACATCACTTCAAAATTATTTCAAACAACATATTTCCCTTTTTTTTTTTCCTTTATACAGAGCCACAAAGAGAATGGGAAAGATTAAAACTCACCAAAAGCATTGCTTAATTCCTCACCAAGGTGCAAGTAAATAAAACACGCCATGGTAAGTTCAAATCACAAAGAGTTTTCAAGAGGGGAAGGTTAATCATTTCTGTCAAACGTTGGAAATGTTAAATGGTTTTTAAATCAAAAATATAGGCACCACCAGTGACTCAAGCTGTGCTTTAGACATGTTTGGGGTGATTTTTTTCCAGCAGTCAGTGCTTGTCTCGCACATACTTTCTGTTTGTCTGAGATGAAATCGGGAGGCAATAAATGGAGCACTTACTAGAGGCACCAGGTACTTTCAGCAGCAGAGCTATTTGTTCAGAAGGTACAAATTCAGGCTATTTGGAGAACCACAGTCCTTGGAATGGAGAACCCTGCAGTGCAAGCCAGGGGTGCAGGACCCCTCCCACATCCCCAAGTGCTCACCACAGCCCTCAGAGGTCCTCAACCCATCAAGAGATGGAGAGCACAGGGAATGGATGGGGCACGGTGGGAAACGAGGATTCAGAGTCACCACAGTCCCCCCAACAGCAGCGTTCATATTTCATCCTAATGGCTAAAATGACTCCTAAATGAGGCCAGATTATAGGGCCAACCTAATTCACTTAGACTGATGTAAATCCAGGTATCTGTTACAGCATCACATGTTGGAGCTCACCACACAGCACAAGCTGCTGATAACCCCCCTGGCCCCAAGGATGAAGGGAAGCAGATTCCTCCCAGCCAGACCCAGTCCAAGGCCCATTGAAGTTGCTACAAGCTTCTTCAGCTCCAGTGGGTTTGGGAAAAGGCCCATAGTGAGCTCTGAGCCAGCTCTGCTGCCAAAACACAAAATCCTTTTCCATTGGCTTTGCCAGTTTGGTGTTAATACATGTGTGAAGGAGCTTGGGGCAAGGGGGGGGGGAAGTTTTTGAGGGTTTGTTTTTTTTAAACTGAGGAATGATTTCACCCTTGCCAGCATGTGGACTTTGTGCAAAAGAACAGGAGAGGAGGTGGGAGAGCTTTTTCCTGAAGCCATCAGCTCCCTGCTGCAGCATCCCAGCAGAGGGTGGATGTGTCCATCACAGGGACCCCTGGGTCCCTAAGGCTGGGTTAGTCCCCCCTCTCTGCTGCAGAAGGGCAAATCTGGAGTCATGGGTGGGCACCAGTTCAGACCTCTACTCACCACACCCAGCTGAAACAAAATGAGGCCTGAAAAAACACAGGCTGGGGGAGAAAAGTATCCCTTGGACACAGGTGATCCTCCCATCTCAGAATAACAGGATCTACTGCAAAGCTGGAATCATTTTTATCCCATTTTTCCTAACAAACAACACTGTCCTGAGCCATCCTCCAGCTTTCTCTGCCACTCAGCTCTTTCCCCACTACCTAGCTTTATGTTGCACATGTCCCACACAAGATGCTGTTGCCCCTTTGGCTTTCCAGGGGAAGGGCTTTGCCTTCCTGTGGCTTTCAGAGCATGTAGCCTGGCCGGTCTCAGAATTAGACTGGGGCTTTTCCAGGCTGCTGCAGTATAAACAGTTTCAGTAGGGCACATGTTAAATGGTAAGATCATCCGAAACCAAACATTTTCCCACTGCACACAATAAACATCCATAATAAATTACATTATACAAAATATATTTATGGCTAATTTTTTAATTTAAACCACCCGGGGAAATTTTTGTTAGACTGGTTGATATGAAGGTCTCAGTATTCTGGTAATCTAATGATATCTAATAGACAAAATAGTATGATGTTACAGCAGTCTCAAAGCTTTCATTTTCTGTATCCCTCTCAGAGATCAAACTGGCAGAACTCATATTTTTTGAAATTTTATACATAATTGGTGATGCAATTGCCAAAAATAACCTATTCATAGAAGTCTTGCTCTTCTGGTTTCTAACTTACTGTAATCAGGGAACAGAGCAGCACACTGCTTTGCAATGGAATATGGGTTTGGGTCAGGGAGCAAGGGCTACGATTGTGTGGCAGTTTCCATTCTGTGGATTATTTTACAGGCAATTTAAATTTAGTTTGGAGTTTAAACAGGGCTAAAATGTAGTGCACCCATTCAGACATATAACCAATTCTTCAGAAAAGAAATAAAGCTGTAACTTGGGTATATTTCTTTTCTGAACCAAAATTTTGCTCCAATATAAGATTTTCTAAACAAAAGGTATTCGTGTCAAGGGAGACAAGAGTGTTTTTGTTGCATAAATTAAGCCCAGAACTGTAATCCTTCCACTATAAAGCTCTCCTGCCCATCACAGATCAGCCAAGATTTCCAAAAAGACTTGAGATCATCACAGATCTTGCTGAGCCAGTCTCTCTCTAGTCCACACAAATCCCAGCTCAATCTGTGCTGTGGATCTGCAACGAGCGCTGGCGGCTTGGTAGTTGCTGGACTCGTTTTAAAGTGCAGCCCATAGCTTTAGCTACTTCCTTGCCTCCTGTTGTTCCTGGGACTTGGAGGCCATGTGGTACATTTCAGCCTTAACTCTGAATTTCCTTTTTTCAGAGATCAAACTCTGACATTCCCTCAAGGTAGTGGGGGTTATGTCGTTGTGTATATCCCAGTTTAAAAGATAATGCTTCACTGAAACAGACCACAGCATTAAACCCTGAAATAAAAAGAATTGTATTTCACTTCCCAACTCTTATTGCTGGATTAACTCTCATTTCTTTCTCTTTGTTACGTATTTAGCCCCAAATACAGTATTCATTGCAGGCTAGCTTCCCTCCTCCCACACGTATCCGTGGCTGCCCTTTCTTCCAGCAGCACTGGAGAAGGCAATGCCTCAGCATAGCCTGGAAATGCAAACAAAAGGGAGGGAACAGAAAGTCAATGAGTGATCAGACAGGGTTGCTTTATACCCTGAGAATTTTGATTTTTTGATTTAAAATGGCAATGCAAAGAGATAGAGTCCTGGAGACAGCAATATTCACTTCTCCTTAGCTCCTCCATGCCCTTTCCCACCTTGCTTCTTCTCCGCCAGCAAACACCTCCCTCCAGTAGCTGCTGCAGCAAGGGAGTCCTGGAGGTGCTTCCTGATGCTAACTGGTCTATATCATGATCTATACTGGTCCTCTCTGGGAGTTAAGAACTGCAGCAGTAACCTGTTGCACAGGAACACGACAGGAACCCACTGGAAATCCATCACAGAGCAGCGATCAAACCGCTGATCCCAGACCTCATTCTTTGTATCCAAAACTCATCTCTTTCATCCTGTTCTTCCTTCCCACCTTTGAAAAACCCATCATTGCCTTTGCCCTCAGACCTGGGGACAGGGCACTCCTGAGGATGCCAGTGATCCAGGTAAGCAGTGTTCAGGGTGGAAAAGACTTTGAGCCAGACGCTGGTTCTGCACTGTCAGAGCTGAACCTGCGTTTTTAATGACTATTTCGTGTTTAAGTGCATTCCTGTGATCCCAGCCTTGAGCTTATGTCTCCATGTGAAACTGCACTGCTTTAACTGGGTACATAGATTATAAAACCAGGAAGAGTGGTCTGGTCTGCTCCCCCTGTATAACACAGGCTACAGGAATTCCCTAAATTAATTCCTGTTTGGATTAGCTCATATCTTTTTAGAAAAACAGCCAACCTTAATTAAGACAAAGGAATTCCACTGATGTTGAAACCCACCCAGCTCTCAGTAAATAGTTTTACTGGTTAAATACCTTCACTACTTAAAATATAAGCTGCATTTATAATCTGCATTTGTCCAATTCTAGTTCTGTCTACTGAATAACATGACACTTACATCTGCTAGTTTGAAAACCATGTGCGATTAAACCTCTTTCTGCTCTTCATAAGCCACTTCTTGCCTAACTAAACTGAAATGATGTAAAACTGATTGTATTCAATTACAGCAAAAGAACACCTACTTGCTCCAAAAATGACAGCAAACCTAGTTAAATTTTAAATAAACAAATATTATGAATTCTTGGTTGGAAACCTAAGTGTCTGAACAAGCCCTTCCAAAGCTAAAGAACATTTGTTTAAAAAGTGGTTTACTGCAAAGCAAGGCAATTTCTGTGGACAAGGTTTCACTCGCTGAGATTTATAAAACTCCATCTGCTTCCCCACTGCCCTTTCCTCATCTACCCTGGGCTGGAGCAACCACCAACACTCTTTCTTCCACCACATACCTGTCCTGGCAGAAAATTCATCCCACTTGCTTCTTCAGCAACTGAGACAGGTTTATCGAGGAGCTGTGCTCCCCAGGACAGCCAGAAATATCTTCTCTGTCCAGTCACCTTTACTTACAGAGAAGGCCAATAAATATTTTACCGTGGATACTCCCAGCATGGAAGCACACAATTCGTGCACTTGGGAAGCATCCCAGGGAACTTCCAGGCTGCTGCATATCAACACTGTGTTCCCTACATGCATCCAGAATGTTTCAGAGCTTTTGTGGGTGTACAGATATTGGTGTCAGGACTGCAAGCACAACAGGAGCCTGTGCACACCACACTGTCTCTCTAAAACATACACTGTACATACATGAATTGCAATTATAAATATCAAATGCATTTACCTGCTTTTCTCTATGTATGTGCACACACAGACATAGGTATTATACACTTAGATAAATATATCTCAGCAGCATAAGCAGAAAAATATGTTCTGAACACACAAGTATGCACACATATCCATAAGCACAGCCCCATCCACACTTATGTGCACTTAAATAAGTAGGTGAATAGGTGAATATGAACACTAATAGCCATTTATGGCAAACAACAATGAAAGCTGTCCCTGGAGCCCGCCTAGGGTACGGCAGCCAAAATGATTGAGTATGTACAGGGCACTGCTGCAGCAATGGCACTCACTTGGGCCTCCTTTTAGAAATGATTAATATTTAACCGACTTGGTGAACCTGGCTTTGGTTTTAGTTATGATTAGATAACAGGGTGCACAAAGCTGTCCCACTAAGGACATGGTGGGATGTCCGAGCAGCTGCCACTCGTGGTTTGCAAGAAGACAGATAGAAACTGAGAAGGGGAGAGAGGGAGAGATATGAGACAATGAAAAACAAAAAAAAAACCCAAAAGTGCTCAGCTCCGTTTGTGTTTGTTTGGAAAGAAAAGGGGGAAAAGCAGCCCGAGAGGCCGGTGTAATAAGATGCTGTAGCTTTCATGAAAGAGGTGAAATAATTTTAAACACAGACACACAATGAGTTTATTTATTTAGAAAGTTGTTAAATAGAGTCTGGGAATTCAAATATTCAATGTTGACATTGTACAGAGCTGGCAGGGAGCCAGCCCCAGCTCTCCAGAGGGACCCAATGGCCACGGCGCCCAGGCCCTCGCCCCTCCCAGCCCACTAACTAGGTAAAAGCCATTAGTTATACCCACAAGCAATATCTGAATCCGAGTCAAATAATGTTGCCTCAGCCAGCCAACTTCAAAGGCGTGTAAGTGTGTTTGGCTTTTTAGTGCTGGAACTGCAGCAATATGTCACACTTTTGAAAGAGTTTTGTAAACAGTTCCTTCCCCTTTGTAGAAACATTTCTAAAGTTTCTTGTACCCCATGTAAACAGCGTTAATTAACAAGGGTTACATTTTTCATTTACAAGGCGGGCTGTATTAATAACGAGCTCGCCTTTCGGACCGTCCTTTTCCTTTGTGTCCTTTCTCTGCCCGGCACCGCCGTCGGCCCGGTGCGGCCGGGAGCAGCCAGGAGGCACCGCAGAGCTCAGCCCCGGGCAGCATCCCCTGCCACGGCACCACAAAATCGGTCCCAAATTCAGCGGTGGCTATCGGCCCTGAGTAAGAGAAAGATAGAAAGTGGGGAGAGGGAAGAAAGAGAAGGAGGAGGAAAAAAGGAGGAGGGGAAAGGAAAAAAAGAGAGGAAAAAGAAAAAGAAAGAAAAAGAAAGAAAAAGAAAGAAAAAGAAAAGAAAAAAGAAAAAAGAAAAAAGAAAAAAGAAAAAAGAAAAAAGAAGAAAAAAGAAAAAAGAAAAAAGAAAAGAAAAAGAGAGGGAAAAAAAAAATACAGCAGAGAATGAGAGAAAGAAAGTAAGAGAGAGAAGAGGAGAGGAGGAGTGAAGGAAAGGCAGAAAGAGGGAGCGAAAAGCCACACGCGCGCTCTCCGCCGTGAAAAGGGTTAATGAAGCGCCTGGTGAAAATGTGCCCGGCATATAATGGGATTGTCTGGGCCGTCCCCGCAGCCCCCCGTGCCCGCCGCGCAGGAGCCGCCCGGGGAGAGCGCGGCGCCGGGGATGCCTCCGGGCCGAGCCGAGCCGAGCCGGGCGGTGCCGAGCCGGGCCGATCCCGATCCCGGTGCCGGGGCGGTGCCGAGCGGCGGTAGCAGCAGCGGTGGGGCCGGGCCGGGCCGGGCGGGGTGCGAGGGACAGAGGGACACAGGGACAGCTGGCCGCCCGCGCTGTCGCCCCCGCGCCGGGCCCGGGCCATCGGCACGCTGTGCCCGCGGCGGTGCAGGCGCACGGAGGCGGAGGCGATGGTAAAGCGATGGCAAATAAACAGCCCCGCCGACAGGGCCGGCAGCCGGGATACGGCAAACATCTCCCTGCTCGAAAACAAATTCCCGGACAGTCTTAAACAGCCAAATAAACTTGCCGGCTCTGTTTTTCAATCAAGCCTTTTAAGTACTAGACTGAGGCAAATTACAGGCGCAGGAAAACCTGCTGAAACTTAGGAAAGTGCTATTTTACTATCTCAGATGGTTAGAGGGATCTGGATCTACCTTGACTGCACTAAATTGCCTGTAAAAAAGTGGTGATAAAGTGTAAAAGTAACAAGTGCCTCCTTATTCACGTGTGTTCCCCTAATCTGATCACCTTCTGTCTCTTTATGAGGCTACTGGGTGGCTGGGGCTACCCCGGGCCGGCTGCAGGGCTGCGGCGGCCCGTGCTGGGGCGGGGGTTATTCGGGGATACGGTTTCACCAGGCGGGCACAAACCCACCCGAGTGGAAAAGTAGCTGCCCCGGGGGCCGGGAGGGGATGCCCGCGCAGGTGCAGCGCGGCTGCGGGCGGCCGAGTCCGCACTCCGCACCCCGCATCCGCACCCCGCACTCGCACCCGCACCGCGCTCCTCGCCGCCTGCCTCCCGAGAGCGCGGCAGGCAGACTGACTTCAGAGTGTGTTTTCCCTTATTTTTACAGCTGGGCATTTAAAAAATTCACTGGCTATTCCCCGCGTGGCTCTTTTTGTTTCTTCTGAGTTATTTTTCTATTTGGGTGTTTGTTTTTTTTTTTTTTTTTAAGGGGGTAGGCAAAGCCTCAAAAATATTTTTTAGCAATTTTGCACTGAGGTCAGGAAAATACCCTTCAGGTATTCTCCCTTAATTAGGAGGGAAAAGGTTTCCAGCCACGCAATAGGGGAGATTTTTTTGTTTCACGCATAAAGCAGTAAAAGTGAAATAACGCAAGAAGTGTGCTTCATCCCGATCTGTACCTTTTTCCACGTAAAAGGGTGAAGGCTACAAAACATTTTCTATTCCTAACTCAGGCAGAAAGAACTGAAAATCTGAAACCTTTTTCTCTCGAACGACTAAATGAAAGGGGTCGCCTCCAGCCCTCCTTCCACTTGCCATGAAACACACGCTCTTCGGGGGGGAAAGCAGCAGCTCTTCGGAACACAAAAAAGAAATAAATCCCGGCTTTTTAAATATGATTTCCTTCATGAGTCGATTGTAACCGAAGGATTATTTAATGCAACACATCTGTCTAGGGGGGAAGGTGCTGCTGCTGCTGCTGCTGCTGCTGCTGCTGCTGCTGCTGTTGCTGCTGCTGCTGCTGCTGCTGCGAAAGCCAAGACGCGCAAAGTTTGCAGTCGATCGGATCTCGCCCGCGGAGCTGGAGCAGGAGCAGGAGCAGCAGCAGGAGCCCTGCATCGCTGCGCAGAGAGCAAAGCAAAGGAGAGGCGAAAAAACCTGACGGGTTGTGTCGGGGATGGGAGATTTTTTTCCCCATAACTAGCTCCAAAGCAGGGATGGCAGCCTTGAGCTTTGACAATATATTTGTTTTCATATTGAGGGCGCTGGATTATCCACGTTAAGATCAGCTAATCAAACGCAGGTTGCTGCTGTTGTTCAGGTTCACAGAAAAGCTGATGATGATCCAGAGACATCTTTCACTTCCCCTTTTCCACGCTTCTCTGTTTTTTCCCCCTTCACAAATAAAGAGTAAATAAGCATCTGCTTTTTACGTCACGCAACTTATGCAACATTTCATCTGACTTTTTTTTCGCCTGCCCATTTTTTTTTCACTCGGGAATGTGAGTTGCCATAGCCATGGATATCAAATGAAACTTGCCCAGATGTGTCAGAGAAAATAAAGACATCATTTGTTTTTAAAACGGGACGCGAAATCTGACGAAGTTTTGTTGTTGAATCCCTCTTTAAAAAAAATAGAAATAAAAAAAAAATTTAAATAGCCCCAATACTGCAGCAGTTAAAAGCAGAGATCCCTATCATAAAGGAGAAACAGATGGGGTGAGAGTAAGACAAATAATTAAGTAAGTCGGGCTTTGCGTGTGGACGACCGAGCCCTCGCCTCGCGGAACACAGACCTTCGGGCGGCCAAACTGTATAAAAAAGTGCTGGAAAAGCGCCTGAAATTACAACATTTACATCAAATTTTAGCGGGTGACTCCAGCAGGCTGGGAAGCGCTCCGCGCTGCCCGGCGGCCCCGCTGTCCCCCGCCGAACCGCGCGGGGCATCCCGGCCACTCGGGGCGGCTCCGCCCGCGCCGCGCTGCCCCGCACGCCCCACGCGCGTTCCTGTCCGGTTCGGGGAGTCGCGGGGAGCCGCCTTTGGCACAAGCCCGCGGCCAGCGAGGCAGGGCCCGGGGGGTCCCCGGTAGCTCCGCACCGGCTACCTGCGCCCGAGAGCCGCCGCCTCCCCCGCGGAGCCGCCGCTGCCCCTCCGCGCACCCGCACTCGCCGCCCCCCCGCGGCCCCCGGCCCTGCGACAGCCCACAGCGCCCACTATAGGGCCCGGAGCCTCTCGCACCCCCCCTTCCCAGACCCCCCCCCACTCCAGCCCCCGGCGGCGGCAGCAACTTCCAGCGCTCGCCACTGAACTTTTCCTCAACTCCTTCCCCACCTCCCGCCGGCCGCCCGCAGCCCCCGGCCCGGCTCCGGCCGCCGCACCCCCCGCCCCGGTCCCCACCGCCGCCCGCCGAGCCGGGCCGGGCCGAGCCGAGCCGAGCCGAGCCGAGCCGGGCCGGGCGGCTGGGAGGGGATGCTGCAGGTTGCCTGCGAGCTCCGCGCCGCACCAGACATGTCTATGCAACATGGCAGAGAGGGAGGGTGAAAAGCCAAGAGAAAGGGGTATTGCACCTACTTGCGGCCAGCTTCCTCGCCCTGCCCTTGGATCGCATGCTGCCAGTCCCGCGGCCGATGCTGGCGTGGGCTTGGGGTTGGGGGGGGGGCTTTTTTTTTTTCCTCCCGGAGCTTTTCCTCCTTTTTCGCTCCCCCTCTCCCTCTCTCCTCTCCCTCTCCCGCACACACACTCTCCCTTTCTCTCAATCCCGGCTCGCTATCTCTCCAGCATTGTCAGTTTGGACACCTTCGCACATGCGCACGGGCGGCTCCCCCCCGCTCTTCAACATTTCAGCGCCGCCAAAAAAAAGTTTGCAGCGATCCATCACCGCCGGTGGGGACCCTGACAGCCGGCACCGGGGCCGGGACCGGCCGGGACGAGGCGCGCAGCCGCCGCCGGGCTGCGCCACCGCGGCCGCGGGGCAGCCGCTCCGCCGCCTGCGCACCCGGGATGGGTTACAGCGGGGGAGACCCGAGTTCCCGCGGGGCAAGGGCTGGGGGGGAGAAGCGACACCTTTTTTTCTCTTTTTTTTTAATGGGATATTAATACTGTTATGGAGTCTTTGCGACGTTTGAATAGTTTATTCTCACCCGGCAGCAATTACCGTAGAACTTTCCGTATATATAGGCAGAGAGATATAATTTGATTACATGTTTTATTATGTATGCGTACCATGAAATCTTACACTTTCCCGGCGCGCACACTTTTTTGCCACCTTGAACTCGGCTCAGCCACCACCAGTTGGGCAGAAAAAAAGCGTTTTAAAAACAGTAACACCGACCGCTCTAATCTGTTTTAATTACAGGGTTTGCCAATCAAAGAGGGAGAGCGCAGAAATTGGGAACTCCTTTAGGGGATGGCTGTGTCCGAGGTATGAATCAATCCAAACTACGTATAGATTTTCCCCTGGTACAACCTCCTTGCATTAAACAGTTTTGTTCAATACCTTCCATGCGCTATTTATGTTCCCATTAATATCTGTTGCAAATCCTGCCAGACACCATAAAAGAAAATTACAATCTTTCAGACTCGGGGCTGCGCCAGTACATACACGCTGCTCAACTTTTTGTTTTAATAAAATCCTCAGCATCGCCCCTTCCCCCTTCAATCCCACCCCACCCCCCGGCTGCCGATGCTGAGGATCGGGGCTGCCCGTGGAACACCCCCGGCCCGACCCGACCCGACCCCCCCGCCCGGCGCCCTCCGCACCCCACCGGTGACAACCCTGCGCGTGGGGCGGAGGCACCGCGGATCCCAGGCTGCTGCCCCAAACGCCCGGCAGACAGGCGCAAGCACTTGAACCCGCACTGCGGAGCCGTCATTGATGCCAATAGTTATTTTTAATTTGTAACTCGGGTTTGTTTTGGGTTTTTTTTTAAGGGACACGCAGCTGCTCTCTGCCCACTCCACATCCCCCCGCAGCCGGGCAGGGGAGCACCTAAAGCCCTCCCAGCAGGAGGGGCAGAAGGGCAGGGGGCTGTGCGGGTCTCGGCCTCCCCTGACCCCCTGCAGCCCTTGGGTTGCTCTGTCCGGGCTGTCCCGGGAGGAGATGGTCTCCCTGCCCCGGCGGAGGCAGGGCCGGGACAGCCGGGGAGCGGCTACGGGCTGCGCGGGAGATGCGCGGGGCCGGGCCGGGGCTGCTCTGGGGGTCCCGGCACTACCCGAGCCCCGACCTCGCTAGCAAGCAGAGCCTCTCCTTGCCGGGCTGCATCGAGTGTCCCCAGATCACCCCACACACACCTCTCGACCTGCGGCGCCGGGTCACTTGGGACAAATGAAAACGCCCGTGAACTTTGCAAAACTCCCCCCCGCCTCCCGCCCCGGTTTTAGCGGACACCCGGCAGAGCCCCCGCCCGGGCAGAGATGCGCGCCCATCCCCGTGCCCGGGGACCCGCTCGCAGCCGGGCGGCCGAGCCCCGTGCGGGGCCGGGGGCACAGATGCGGGTTTCCCGGGCGGGCAGCCCTGACCCCGGCCGTGCCCGCCTGTCACCGCCACCTGCCCGCCGTCCCAGCGGCCTCGGGAGCCCGGCAGGTGCCGCGCCGCCCGCCCGGGGCTCCGGCGGCATCCCGGGCAGCCCCCGGCCGCCCCCCGCCGCCCGCCCGCCAGCCCGGCCGCCCCAGTGTCGCCCGCCACGGCCCCGCCAGGTTCGCCCCTGTCCCCGAAAGGTCCCGGGCAGCCCCCCGGGAATTCCGTTTCGTTCGCGCGGAGAAGCTCCTCCGCGCCGGCAGCCTCTGCTCCGTCCCGGGTGGGAAGCCACTGGCGGCGGGGATGAGGGGTCGTTTTCAGCAGATCCACGGGCAGAAACAGAGATGGAAATTTGGGGATATATTTTTTCCGGAGGGAGGGGTAGAATTAAATCTATTTCTAATACAGGCTGGGAGACCAAAGGCACCCCCTCAAGCACAGGTTTCAGTGCTTTCCCCGTAACAGGAAATTTTCTCTTCCTTACATTATAATTGAACAAGCCCCGCAGTCTACTTGGAGAAAAGTTGGAATTCTTTATCGAGGCATTTGTTGTGCTATTGTCTTTGTGCAGTGAACTTTACATCGTGTTATTCAATCTCAATCTATATTCTCCTAGCTACCAGTAAGATTAATTTAATCATTGTAATGCAATTATTAATACTGTTTACCCAACGCTTGATTTCAGGTTTGCTGTTAAGAAATTAAGCTTCTTGCTGACCGAAAAGCTATGCAGGGATTTCCAGTCCACGTCGAAATGAAACAGTCCTCTTTATTTAGTCTCAGAACTCCAGCTTTCAGCCACGGGCTCAATTAGCCAAAATGGAAACAATTTTCATTCATTGCAATAACTCACTGTTCTGCTGATCACTTTCAAAATATACACTTTATTATTATATGCTGACCTCGGTGCCGCGAAGTGGCAAGGCTAGAAAGAGGCAGAGGGATCTCTCCAGCCCCCTTGGGCTGTAATTATTAGAAATTAATTGGGTTCAGGACCCTGGGTAGCATGGGTAAATTAATAGCTTGTCTGGTTGTTTAAATCCGAATTCTCAGTCCACAGGAGAGCAGGGGAGGGAGGCTCTCCCTCCCCAAACCCGCCCCGGGAGAGCGCGGCAGGGCTGGGGCAGCGCGGAGCCGCCGGCTGATTTCCCTCCTTCTTTTCACCAACGCATTGTTTTCGGGGAGCTATTTAGGGGTTAAAAATCAAAAATAAAGATCCTGTATACTTGGAGCTGTCGTGCGGGAGTAAAAGTGAAAAGGGAGCCTTAGGCAAAAGGAAATTACTGCAAGCCCGCGTGACCTTTCCGAGAGGTAATCAATCAAGTGATCAACAGGGATATTTATCATTGCTAGATGGGGCTACTTTACAAATGCACAGGAGGGGGGGCGGGGGGATACACACACATACACAAAAGTTTGGATAAACCCGATAAGTCTGAAGACAAATACGAAGACTTTAATCACTGGGAAGATTGCACATTTTCTTTTCTGAGCCCTGAGAAGGAAAGGAAAGGAGGAAACCACTGCAAAGTTTCCCCGCAGAAAATGCCTCCTGTACTAGGTGGTCACATGGAAGCTGTCCACTTTGCTTTGCAGTCCTGGGAAAGGCTGGGAACGACAGATGTGATTTAAAAAAAAAAAAAAAAAGCACCAAATACAAGCGAAAATAATAGCGAGAGATTGAGGCTTTGATAACTGGGCTCGGTGTTTGTTTTTATGCAATGTGTTTTTATTTGCTGGCTTGAAACTCGGAGCTGTGGAGCTCAGCTCTGCCTGCCTGTAGTCCCCGAAACGGTTAACTCCGAAAACAAAACAAAAAAAACCCACCCCATGCCCCCTACTATATGAAATCAGCGATCTGGTTCAATTAAACTTGCTCTCCGTAGCATAAAGCATCCACCACAATACAGGCAATGAAATCCAACAATAAAAGCCCATGCATTTTCTGCACAGTTTCCTTCTCCCTTGTAAAACATGCCGTCGTGTAAGCACCAGACATTTAATTTTGCTTCCTATAACTTACCGGATTCCTTAACAAACCTACTCTGACCACTTTTTTTTTCCTCTCCCCCTTTTCTTTATTTTTCCCCGCTTTGCGCTGCGCTCCACGCACACGCCTGCACAAAGCCTCCCTGTCTGCGCCCTGCGCTGCTGCCTCTAAACGACTTTAGAAGGAGGGGAGTTTCCGCGGAGCCCCCGCCGCCCCTCGGGAGCGCCGCTCGAGCCGCGCTTGCGGAGAGATCCGCGGGGAGCGGCTGCGCGGCCGCGGCTGAGCGCGGAGCGTCCAAGCGGTGCTGCCGCGGCCGCGGGGGTTCGCCCAGCCCTTGCGCGGCCCTGCGCGGCCCTGCGCGTCCCCGCGCCGCCCTGCGCGCTCCTGCGCGGCTCGCCCGACCCTTGCGCGCCCCTGCGCGCCGCACCGCGGTCTGCGGCTCCCCCTCGCGGCCGCGGCGCCGCACTGCAGGGCGCGGAGAGGCGGGTGCGCACCCCGCGCTGCAGAGAGGGCGGAAAACCTCCCAAAAACTCGGGTCTGGAGGGGACACCGGGTTACGGTCCGGTACCGGAGCCTGCCGGGAAGCGGAGCTGGCTCGGAGCTCGCAGCAGGCCGGGAATGAGGCTGTCCCTGCTGGAAGTGCCGCAGAAAACACGCGGCCGCGAAGAATGAAACGCATTCATAGGTGGGAGACAGGCACGGAACAGCAGCGAGCCCTGCAGAACACTCGCCGAGAAATGTTTCCCTATGAAAATGGTGCAGGGTGCCAACTATGAAGTAGATCTTGTTTCTGCCTGTAGGAAGGACCTGGATTTCCACAACATTGAGACTGAAAGAAAAACAGAGGAAAATGAACAGGCCAGAGGCAAGTCTGAAAGACCGGCATGGAGGTCACCGTGGTAAATGGGGACACTGGAGACCTGAACATGATTTTCTGCTTCCTGGCAGATTTCCTGTGTTACTTTGCATTCCCCCACCCCTCACCTGAAGTGGATAGCAGCTTCCCCAAACCCAAAAGCTGGAGGTCTCTGTTTTAAGGACCACAGCAGAGTTTTTTGCTTGTCCCCACTCCTAGTAGAAGGTGGTGATGCAGGACCATCCCTGAACATGAAACAGGACTCACACATTATCTAACTGCAACCAAAATACTCATTTACCCCTATACCAAAGAGAGGTGCAATCAATATCCTTAAATCAAGCTCTTTTCCAAGACTAAAAACACTTTCTGGCCAAAAATGTCATATCCTCATATCCTCGAGAGGTTAGCCCCAGTATGTCTTGCTCTTAAAGGAGCATCGGTGGAGAACATAATTGGAAAAATTAAAGAGTAGGAGGGGGAAAGTAATTACAGGCCACTAGAGAAAAACAAACATGTTCTGAATGTAGACAAAACATTGAACAGAGGGGAATTAATAGTACTACAAATCAAAAGGGAAAAATGTCAGTAAAGATCAGCAGAAAGTGAACATCCTATTTAAAGTGAAAATAGAAACAACTGAAATCAGAGAGAAACACACAAGGAATTTGAAAAGCAACCTAAAATCAAAATAAAGGAATGGAGAATTTTTTTTTTTATCACTCAGTACACAGTGATAGTTAAAGCTGATGCATGAATGTTTAAAAAAGCTGAAGTCCCACCATGAAGGCGGATCAGTTGATAAGACACAAGAGTTTTGTGATTTTTACCCACTGGGCCAGGCTGACTCCCATTTTGCAAAGTGAACTGGGCAAGGCTGGAAAACCCCTGCAGAGGATGAAAGGGGATTTTCCAGTATGTCACATAACCTTATCCTTCCTCCCTGGCCTTCCCAGTGGCTTCCCAGAAGGAAGGAGCTGGGGACTGAAGAGGTCTGGGCTTTGAGGAGCTGTTGTCCCCTTGGGGCACAGCAGTGAAGATGAACGACAGGCAAGTCAGTAAAACACTCTGGTGAAGCACATTTTCTTTGGCTGAAGCTACGTTCTGAGACAGGCCATGAAGGCTGAGGAAGATTTGGATATTAAGCTGTTTAAAGGTAATATGACAAAATGGAAGGAGTAAAATTGAATGGGGTGATGGCAGACAGGCTTCCAGAGCTAGTAGTGCTGAAATAGATGAAATTTTGAAATGAAAAAATGAAATCCTCTCTCTGTGTGGTGAAAGCTGTGTCATGACCAGGGATTGTCATCACGAACATGGGGCTCCCCTTTGTCAGGGTTGTATCTGCTTTCACTCACGGTGTAACTACCAGGCAAGAGTGGGCTTCTTGCTGCTTGTCTTTAAAGGAACCACAAAAGCAGGTTAACACATCAGCCTTTATCAAATCCACAAACCCATTTTTCCCTTTAAAGCATAAGGAACACATTCATATTTCACTCTCATTTCTCTCCAGTACAAAAGCACGGGGTCGGAATTAATGAGCAAAGTATTTGTGTGACGTTTTATATTGTATTGGCATTTATATAGTGCTTTTCACAGGCTTCATGTCAAAACCCTTTACAGGGCAATAAATCATATACCTTTCCTGATGAAATTGTATGTAGGCAATTGGGCACCTATCCTGCCCTCAGCAATGTCCCACGTGCGAGACACGGGGAAGTGTGATGAAACCTGCAGAAGTGGGGCTGAAAAAAATGGATGTAGGTCAAACCTTCCCCCCTTAATATCCTGCAACATGTTAAAAAGTCTTTAGAGCCCACTTGAACAGCCACAGGAAAGACCTAACCTTAACATGACAAAGCTTCTATTACAGTCTGAATTACTCAACATGCAAATCGAATTGTGGGTCTTACACTCAACCCCAGATTTTTTTTGCCTCTGAATTTAAACAAGTTGTCCATTTACATGGAAAATAAGGATTTTTCAATTGAACTCATTGCTAAAAATAGTGTCCATTCACCAGGCTGAACACAAGTGCCGAATTTTGGATGTTAGGCTTTCTTTCTGTTAGCATTCACAACTGTCCCTCCTAACACAAAGTCTGCAATGTGACAATGTATCTCTGCCCTGCTGGCATTTCCCTTCTTATTTGCACTTTTTCAGATAACGAAGAGTAATGAAGTTGTGAGAACCGTATGCCCGATTAGACTGACTCTTTTACACGTTTATTTGCATTCCTGCCGTGTTTCCAAAGCCACTTCGGGCTAAGAAAAAAATGGAAAGTCATTTTAAGTCTTTTGGGGGTTGGGAAGCAGGAGCTAGAGCTCTGCTCTGGTGGAATCTGAGGGAATCACAGCACTGTGCCCAGTTAAGGGGTTTTTGGATTCTCTTGGTGCCAAAGGAAGCTTTGTGGACCATCCCTCCTGGCAGGTCGCAGCCCCTCCCTTTCAGCCCAATCGCCCTGAGACTGCACGAAGGCAATGGCTCAGAAGCAAATGGAAAATCTTTGCAGTAGCTCAACACCAATTGAAAACCACTTTTCCACCTCCCCTATCTGTAACACGTGAAAACTGATAACATTCTGCACATACTGGCTGATAGTTCAAATGCATAAGAAACCAACCTAGTTATGATTTATTAGCCGGAAGAGCTGTTAGAATAATTTACAAATAGAAAAGAATTTAAAAAAAAAAGTGGTGCTGTTCTCCACCAAACAGACATTTAGATTACTTAATCTAAAATCAAAGTAATGCAGAAGTAGAACAAAAGGCAAAGGCACATCGCCCAGCTCCATTAAGTGCCGTGGGCTGTGTTAGAAGTGGAGAGTTCTTGCACCTCTGCAGAGGTGATTAATGTCCTGCGAGACCTGAGCAGTCACTGTGCAGATGCACAGCCAAGGAACGAACTAATACAGCCTCTGCTTTCTTTAGGGTTTTGTACTGGGAGCTCTGCATCCACAAGAGCTCAAATTCACACCCTGCTGCTGCGCTCTGATGGCAACAGAGCCTCGTTTTATCTCGTTCCCATCTCGGTATACACCCTATTTAGCAGTTTAAATAATGATCAGTAAATAACACACATGCGTGGACTTCACTGAGATGGATGACAACAATAATTAAAATGGTCTTTTCGGTGGGAGACACTCTCAGCACCAATAGTTAAAGCTGAAATTCAAGAGTAACCAACACATTAAAGCCTGAAAGTTCTATTCTTTCTGGCAGTAATACATTTGAAGATTAAATTAGACAAAATGTTTCTTACAACAAACGGACTTCTGTTAGCATTCAGGATTATGCTCCCAGTCAATGTTTATTATGCTTTTGGTCCTATATATTCTAAAGGTCTCAATTTCCTACTTCCATAATTTTTTGATCAGTTTTGTTTAAACTGGGAGCCTTTTACTTTTCACTTTAAAAATTACTGCTTCTTCTTAAAACTTCTAGCAGGTTATGGTATCTGGAATGAGTACCAAGGAAAGGGAAACAAGCTAAAGTAAATTACTATCTAATCTAACCCATCTGACTACTTCTAAGGTACCTATTATTGTGGTATCAAAGTACTGCATCTCTGATAGCATGTGATCTTTGATCTTAAATTGGACCTCCAATAACATTTTTAATTAAACATCTTATTTGATGCCTGCTGGAGCTAAAATGCAAATAAGTGTCACGTAAAGAATGAAAGTTAAGAGAGCAGAGAGCAGAAAATGATGGCTGATTATAGCATGGTTGTTGTACCAAAACAAAGAACCCCATCCTCCAGACCCTGTGGAATTAAAACAATCAGCCTCAAGGTTTGAAGACTGAGTAGAAACTACCTAGAAATGAAAAGTCCTTTCAATTTATTAAAATTAATAGTGAATAAAACAGTTTGTCAGAAGCAGATCTGAGGTACTCACAAGAATAATTCAGAAAAATTGTAAAAATTTGTGGCTTCCTTTGCCCTCCAGTGTCCAGCAAATACTCATTCTGTTGCAATCCTCCACTAGGAATTTTGTAGGATTTCCACACTGGCTGAGACAAGCCACATTTGTCCTCTTTGAAAGGTGTTTTCATCAAATCACTTTGTGCATAGGAATCATTCATATTAAAACACAAATTCACTGCCAGATTTTATCCAACTACATTCATAGCTAATTTGGAAGCGATTTGTAAGAGACATGAAGAAGGAAAGTATCCTCAGAGCACTGCTCTTTCAATCTGTGGAGGTTTTTATGAAAGCACACATCGACCCACACCTTCTATCAATACAGGGCACACACAGACAGTGCCTGCAGCTGACAGCAGCCCGGGGTGTTCAATTCCTCCCACATCACACAGGAATTACTCCCTTGTATGTTATGTGCTGCTACTTCTACTTAGGACATGAGTACAGATAGCACTGCTCAGAACTCTCTGCTAGATATGGAATCCCATCAGAATTCCATGGCACTTAAACCAAATGTATATTAAAAACTCATCAAGTGCAGTATCAAGATACTTTGAATACAGAGTAACCCCTTTTAAAAATGTCTTTGTAAGTTTTTCTAACAAATTCTTATTTGTTTCTTTCATTCTGCACTCATCACCATAATAAGAGCACACACTAAAAAGCTCTTAGACAATTTTTCTCCCCAGAGGAGGATAAGTATATGTGAAGTGATTTGTAAGATTTAAACTTTTCACTTTGATACAACTCCATGTAAAGATATCACCACTCTGACAGCTCTGAAGCCTGGAGGAGCAGCCTCTTGGTATCTGCTGCCTGGAAAAAGGCAGAATATAAGCAGTGGTCATCCCACACTTATCTGAGGTCAAAATTCTTCTCTTTCAATTATCACTCAGATAATGACAAAAAAATTACAGCCACAACGACAGCAAGCAGTACATAACAAAAGGTATCAAATTCCAGAAGTAACAATGATGGAATTTACATTCATTCTACAATGCAGCTGGCATTCCAAACTGGAGGAACTGAAAAAGCCCATGGAGGTGAAGAGCCAATTTGTGATTTCCTTCAGATAAAGCATCAGGGCTGGTGTTCATGAGGGCATCAGGGATCAGAGCTATCCCACTGCCTGCCAGTTCCCCAGGATCCCAGCAGACCCTCCCTGATCACACAGCACTGCTCCATCCACGTCTCATGTTTGAGCAGCCAGTTCTGCACAGCAAAATCTGGCTGAAGAATGAGTGACAAAACCCTACAGAAGAGGCAGGAGAGAGAATATTTCACTTTTCTCCTTCTTCACATTTCCTAAGGTAACTGTGGTTTAGCCTTTTGGTTTTCATTTTTCAGGGAAGTCCTTAAGCCTAGTTCACAGCAGCCTTTATGGCTGAGAGCTCATTCATCAAGAGCAAAATCTCAGATGCAAAGTTCATGACAGAGTGGTGAGGTGCAAAGTTGAAAGAGGAGGAAAATAATTTTTCCCATCCCAGAAATCCTTTCAGAATTTCAGAAGCACTCTCAATCACAAGATGACCTTAGAAGTGGGATTTGCTTGTTGTTTGGGGGTTTTGTTTGTTTTTACAGAAGCTTAGGGAAAAAAAGCACTCTAATATCATCACAACCAAGAATTAGGACTGTCTTGGAATGTGAAGACTTTGGGGGTTAAATCCTTCTTCTCAGAGAGGCAGACCAGGGTTAGAGCACAGGCCCTTCTAGATCCTAGCCTGAAAACAAAGTTTTTATTACAGAAGTTTCACTGTAACTGGCGTGTTCCCACAAAATGTTTCAGTGGTGAGAAATAAAGAGTTCCCAAGTGTAAACCACTGCCAAAAAATTCCCAATCATTTCTAGCCAGTGAGCAAGGAAATGTGTTATTTTGCCATCAGTGGAGAAGGAAGCCCCTGTCCCAGTGGTGCTGTAAGGTCACGCTTCATCTTGTCCCCAGCAATTTGTGTGTGCACCCACAATTCCAGGTACCTGGAATAATGTAGGGCCATTTTCTAATGCATTTCAGCAGTTTGTATTGCAAATGGCTGTGGAAAAACAATAAACATGGCTAAAGAACAGAGAGAGAAAGCTACAGTGACCTCTTTTCTGTCCTTTTACAGCAATTTCTCTTCCCTGCATATACACATACACACCCCTTCATGATGTATGAAGAGACTTTGGAAATAAATCTTTCAAAAATATTTACTCTTCAAACCCATGTGCTTTTAAAAGAGAGGTGGGATCCAGGTTTCACCTCTGGCACTTAGCACTTGCCTCTTGCTCACATATTGGGAAAGGCTGGAAAATAGAAGCTCTTACATTGCCTGAACTTCAGTGCAAGGTGACACCTCCCTGATTTGCCTGAACTCAAACTCTTTCTGGAGGAGAAATTAATCAACCCACGCTAACTCCATCTTTTTCCCAAATTTCCTTTGCTATCCCCAAACAGGCAACAAAACACCTGCTATTATCCCAACAAAGTGCTACCAGAGAAGGAAAGCACTTTATGTTACAGAGCAAAGAACTCCTCCACTGGCTGCTCTCAAACGAAGCCCAGCTGAGCAAAAGAAATCCTGCTTTCTCACTGAAGAAGTCCTCATGTGCTCAAAATGATCCTGAAAGAACTCAAATGCTTCATACAATTTTTAATTAATTCTATCTAGACACACAGCAGTCTGAGAAGCTGTAGTGTTATATATATAACCTCCTTATGTTTCACTATTTACATTGTGTTATTCTCTGGCTATTTCCCAACTTTATTCACTCACCCTAGAGATCAATTTAGGCACCAAAATAAAATATGATCTTATCTTTGCGCTGCACAGAAAAGCGAAACAAAATTTCTCACGGGAGACAGGGGTTAAGGCACTGGACTGGGTGTCAGAGAAGTGGTGTTCTATTCTTGGCTCTACCACTCACTTGCTGTGGGAGCTTGTAGAGCAAGATACAGAGCAGGAATGGAGACTCCAGCCAAAAAATTCCTCCTCTCTAACTTTTCCTCTTTCATTATGCATGAGAGTGAGTTTTTCCAGCATTCAGGCATACATCTGAAAGCTGGGGAAACACGATTCTACCAAAATACAGAACCAGCAGAGAAAGAAAATGAGTGGAAAACATCAATTACAAAGTTTTCTTGGGCGCCTCCAAAGAACTGAAACAGAATCTCTACTCACGCAGTGAAGATAGAGAAGAAATTCAGCCCCAGTTTCAGCAGGCACTGCTCCAAGGACTGCACTGGACTTGCACGTGGGCTGACTTTGGTCTGTTGTGCTGCTGCTCCTTGATCTATTTGCTGCCTCAGACAAGTTTTCTGAGACAGTGAACAACAAAGAATCAGGCCTGGGGGAAGAGGGTTTGCTTTTTTTTTTGTTTTTTTACAAAAATAAGAACCTACACTTTGGTTTTGAAATAAGCGATCTGACTTTTAAAAAGTAAAAATAGATTTTATTGGGGCAATTTTTGTTCAAAAGCCGTAGCTAAGACTATATCCAGACCTGGAGTAACTAGCTGCCTAAATTAAGAATGACAGACTCACAGTTAACTCCTGCTGGAAGCAGTATTTCTATGCCCTTCCACAGGAACAGACCAGGCAGTACTTCTTGCTTTAGGCTGTAACTGTGATCTAATGCACAACATTGAAACATTTCTAACCATTTTGGGACAACTGAAGAAATAGTAAACACATAGGTCCTCACTTGGCATGGCTGGATCCTGTACTACCATGCCAGCTAATGACTGAAGAGAGAGATTTTTGCAACTACAGTGTTCTGTGTGTAAAACAGATCATGAAACTGATTTATCCTGGCCATGTTCAGTTGTAACCGTTTTACCACCTACTCAGAGAATCTGCACCACATTCTGCTTTGAGCTGTGTTCAAGATGTTCACTGCACACTCAACTCATTTGCTGACAGCTTTACAGCTGGGTCTCAGACATTTTGGGCTCAAAGAAACAGAAAACTAATCCAGTTGTAGAATATTCTTCAATAGTAACATCTTTCCGAAACTTTGTATAAGATATATGAGAACAGTATATACCTTGATTTAACATTTTAAGAGTTACATGTACTCAAAGACTGACCAATAATCTCACAAAAGCAGCTGCTGTATTGTGTCAGTTCTCAAACACAGGTGACCCTGGCTCTACCATATAATAAAATATACTGTCTTGGCCAACAAGAAGAAAATTTCTTATTCGGTCAGTCCCTCAAAATGCCAGGTTTTCAGAAACTTTTGGTCTGAGAGTTAGGCACACCTGGACTCCTTTAAAGAGTCTAAAAGTAGAATATATCCACTCATAAGTGATCTGTTAAAAATGTTAGCAGGTAACATTGGTCTCCTTACCCACAAAGTGTTTCTTCCCTCTTCATTTTGATGCCAAACCTCTGATATTTTTGATTTTTCAGGGCCTGTAATAAACTGTCCCAGCCAGTTGCTCAGGAAGGAGAACTAGCTTCTTGAGACATGAGAAAAATCCTTCCAATTTCATACTTTTAAAAATTTTCTATATATTAATTGTTGAAATATTAGGTAACCACAGCCTTTAATCTTTAGTCTAAGTGCAAGCCACACTTGATATGTAACAATTATTTCTTAATAAAATGTAATTATAAAAAATTCAAGGCAGTCTCAGGGAATATGCAACTGAAACTGTTAATATACCTGAGGGATTATTTCCACACTTACGTATATTAGGCACTATATAAAACATAGGATTTCTTGGGACATTATCAACAAAGGAGAATAATTTTTTTTTTTTAAACCTGCTTTTTACTGATTGCATTATCGAGTTCAATTTTATTAGCTTGAATCTTCTGGGAAGGATATGATTTTAATAATGTATAAAAGGTTTGCCTGCTAGTTGGCTGTTGGCTTTTACTGGGTACTTAATGTAATCTGTAATTACTGTAGCAGCTCCTATGTTGGCCAGTGCCTTAAGGTCACTGGAAAGCTCTGCTGGGTTGTACTTGGTGAACAAGAACATCCTTCTGCTGATTGATGGCTGCACCCTATGGAAATGCTTTCATTTTGCCCTTGAAGCATTCCCTTAAGGAACACTGTCAGGATATATTCCTCCTTGTCAAGCAGGAACCTGGGACAGCCCAAGAGCTGCCTTTATACCCAGGAGATCTCAATAATATCTCCTTTGGCTTTCACATTTGCTTCCCAAATCTTCAACCAATGAATATACATATCTCCTAATTACAAGAACAGGCTCATTTAAAAAGCACAATTTACCTTGCACAAACACTGAGATGGAAAACCATTGAAGCCTTCACTGTATTTTTTTCTAAAAAGGGAAATAAAGTGTTGTAGGACTTGTCTTAGAGAAAGTAGATTTTCACCTTTTTAAATATTGTTCCTTCTTGCATTTTTTTTTCTTTCAGCTGAAAAATCCTGACTTATCTGAAACAGTTGGCCAGAACTTGCAGTTGAGAAACACACTTAAAACATGATGTAAATGGCTTTATTACAAGACTAAACTGTATTCTAAAGTGTAACATTGCCAAGCCAGAAAGTCACCTGTGGATTCATGTGTCACCTGCTGTGGTGGTACCAGGGAGATAAACCTGGATTTAGAAGGAAAATACTGGAAATACTCCAGAACTTCTGCATCCCTGAGCTTATTAAGCTTGAATTTTCTACTTACAAGATTTCCATGAAACAGATTGACAACTAAACCACTATATTAATCACAGAATCAGCAATTTAGCTAATAGTCCACATGTGTTTGTGATCCTCACTGGATGTAAACCAAATTTTTGTCCTGGTGGTATTAGTTTGCTACATTAAAAATGGCATTTCTGAGAAAAAAGCCTCTATGGAAAGTCCTCATGATTGGAGAATGAAAAATCAACTTGGTAGAAAAATGGATGATATGAAAAACCTTATTAATGGGTAATTTATCTTTTTTCCATACTGCACCACAAATTTTATACTGGCTAACACTGCCTATAGATACTATACATTTATTTCAGGGAAAATGTTCACTGAAAGGTTCTTGTGCTTTCACAAGGAAAATCAGGAGCAAGACTCTACTGTCATTTTTCAGAATTTGCCATCTATTTTGATAGTTTCAAATTGATGGTGGCTGCTTTCTCTGAAAGCAATTAGAATGTGGACTTATAAGCCATAGAACTAGAAAGCTGTAAAATGCTTTATCAATAATATTTTGCTATAAAAACACCAATAAATAATCATCATCTTCACTTCCAATAAAAGAAAACAACAACAACAAAAAAGACTCCTTGAGATGGGCTTTAAAGAATTTTTTCAATATGGAACATCATGTTTTAGTGAGTTGGTTACCTGTTTTCTCAGGGAAATTTATTCATTTCACATTCACTGAACAACCTGCTGTTCTGTGAAGTTGGGTGTCTTCATCTACACTTCTAGACAAGAGGGACTGTGGTTTTTCTGCATCTCACAGCTCTCACTGGGTTTCCTCTCAGGATCAGATGAATTTTAACTGCCAAAAGGATTTTTTTCCTAATATCGAATCAGCTTAGCTCTTATTGCAAGTTTAAACCTGCGGCAAGACCAACACAGGTGGAAACTAAACATATTGTCCTTCAGGTCTAATGAAAGAACAGGGAGCTCTTCAACATCATTGCCTGTAACTGCTCAATCGTTCACATATATACACCAAGAAACCTCTGCCTTCGGACAGGTCTTGTGATTGTCCACTGAAAATTAATTTTGTTTTCCTCATCAACTCTGTTGTATCATTTTTGTTATCAGGAAAAAAAACAAACAACCAACAAAAAACCAAAAAACTAAGTAACAAACCACCCAATATTTCTATATCCTGCCTGGCTAAGTCTGTGGGTTTATTATTTTGCTACAAATAAAAACAATTTAAAATCAACATTAACACAGAAGAAAGCCGCTATTCAAGACATCAGTGAGAACCCCCGTTACCTGTAAGGCCACTCCTGTAATCCCTGATAATTTCTTGGGACCAGAATCAAAGGACTACAGCATGCAACTTCAATTAAAAAAAAATCCAGCCAGAATAAATAGAGAAAACATGAAAACAGTGATTTTCTGGCACTCCGTTTGAAAGGAAGAGTTAAATTAATACATGAAAAGATCCTATCAGCTCTGACTTGTCTGAGTTATTAATTGAACACCTTATTGGAAACACGTAGATAAAGACGTGTACCTTAGAGAATACGAGATAAGAGTGAAAGGAAAGGGAGAGAAATTAGCCGTTTTGCCAGTTCACTCCCTTAATTGTCAAGCTAAGGCTGTTCAAAGCTGCCTGGAGCAGCGCAGTATGAAACGGTAACGAAAGTGCGGGCTGGTGATGCAGAAGATAAAAACTTCAGGATTATCCTTAAACGTACTTATCTTTAGACACAGAAGAGGCTGTAAAGCCAGCTGAACGATATAAAGCTGTTCTGAAACAAGACAAATATCTGCTCCATGTGTTATAAGCAGTTCAAGCTGCTTCCTGTGATGAAAAACATGGGCTGTACGGTAGACATACTACAGCTAAGCACAATAGATCCCATGATACAGTTGTTTAAAGGAATATTATGGTGATGAAAGAAGTGATGGAATTCTGCTCTTTAGGAGGCACAGAGGCTGAACCGGAGAGAAAAAGTTTAAGCATGAAGACATGGTAAATGTTGCTGATGCTGGGAGTTTGCGAGCTAGAGGACAGTTCTGTGTCCGGACTCTCCGGAAACAATAGGGCTCGATGGGTCTCTTGCCCCGGGCAGGGGGAGAGCAGGAAAGAGCTGCTCAGCAGTTCTCAGCTCGGCATCCTTCCCACCGCTCATTCTGCAGAGGAAGAACCCAGGAAGCTCAGAAGCGCACATCTGGAGTCAGTAGCAGTCCTGGGACCAAACCCCCCTCATCACTTCATTTCAGTCAGTTTTCATCCTTTCTGCCTTGTTTCGTCCCCCACGGAGCGCAGTGAAGAGCCCGAGTGTACAATTCAGATAATACCAATACAGGAATAAGAAACAACCTTATTAAAATACTAATTGCCACACTAAAATGGTTTCCTATGAAATTATCGTAGCTGCCAATATCCCATCATAAATGTACAAAAGTCTGATTATCTTTTCCATAAAAACAGAGAAATCCCAGCCTTTAAACTCGTTATCGTGGCAAACCAGAATGCTATGATAATGCATGAGAACTTCGGTTTGCAGCTGTAAAATTCCCAAAAGTCTTGTGACTTGGTTATAACTTTGTTATAGATGATTACCTTCCTCACTCACACAACTCCCACATTCGCTTTTGGGAAACAAAGTGTCTATTCCACAAAAGCAAGCAGTAAATTTATTTAATTAAATGAGAAATACGGAAAGCAATTTATCCTACAACATGTTGCCGTGTGCTGGAAAGCCTGACGTTTGCATATCTGGTTTCAAATCATATAATGCATTTTCAGAGACAAAAGTAAAATTAATGATCTGCAAATGCTGATTTCTGACCTATTATCAGTGGGGTCAAACTGCCAAAATATTTTGCCAAGGGGAATCCTAAACAGGATAGACAGGAAATAAAATTAATTTGTGCAAAGATATGTTTTAATTATTTTCTCAACCAAACATAAACTCAAAATTAGTAGTGTTTCGAGCAAACTTGGAAGGGAATAAAAATCTAGTGTTAATCAACATTTCTTAACCACTTCAGTTTATCTACAACATACATTGAAAAATGCATTTTTAAATACCTTTGTACATGGGGATGACAATTCATTTTAGTACCTTCCTGTGAGGCTTAAATAACGTTTTAAAAATTTTTGCTTTGAATTGGATTCCAAAAAAATGAATTATCAAATTGCAAACGTTTCGATTTAATGGCAGTTTGCCTGTACTTTAAAAAAGGGGAAAAAAAACCCCACACACCTCCCAAACAACCAACTATTTGCACATAGTTTCACTTAAATTCCTCTCTTTGCACATTAAATCGTGTTATGCACCGAGTTCCGCTCCAGTGTTTTACAAATGAATGGCTGTTGCCATCTACCGTTGGAAAAATAGGATCAGCAGCAAGAGATACCAGCGCAGATAAGACGTGTGAAACAAAGGCTTCAGCAGCCACAGAGGAGCAGCCTTTCCCAGTGAAATCTTTGAAATACAAATCCAAGTGACCAAAGAGAGGTAGAAAAATGTCCCTTCTACTCCTAAGCCTCACTGTCATTTTTAGGTCTGATCCAGCTGGGAAGAATCCAAACACAGAAAACTTTTTGTACAGATCTGAGAGTTTGGAAGACTTCACCCAGAACTGCAGCTGGAGTTGAGCACACAAATTTTAAAATATTAACTAACACAGCTTAATTTTAAAATATCATTCCGCCCAAGTTACGATCATGTCTTTGCAGCATGGAAACAGCAAATGCAGGAGGCAAAAGCTGTGTCCCATGGCTGAGCACAGCCATGCAATGCAGAGCTCTGGCTCGAAGATGGACCTGACCTGACCCATCGAGCAGGGCAGTCACCAACCACGGGACCAGGACCCAGAGTGGTTCTCCCAGGCTCTTGTGCCAGAGGTTTAGCACTGCCTGGGGTTGGTTTTTCCAAACTTCTTTTGCATAAAATGACTTTCCAGCTTGGGTGTGTTGTGCTGAACGCAGAGAACTGGGCAATGAAAGGCACGGGAAGTTACTGTATTCTTACAGCATCTTTAGTCCATGGTTTTTAGCACTTACAAAGATTCAATTGCATGTCTTCACTTTACAATGGAATTACTTATGTATAAATGAGACATATGCTTCTTCCATTCCCTTTCCTGATAAATATCCCTAGATACCACATCCAGCTACATTTTGAAAGTACCCCTTGTTGAGGCAATCTACAAATAGAATTAGGGTAGTGTTCTATTAATGTTTGCCAGGCCTGTCGGAGGTTAAACAGCCTTTGAATTAAACCATTCTTTACTCTTTGATAATTATTATTTCTCCTTAAGACACTTTCTGTTGTCTCATAAGCAAGGTCAACTTGAACTGTTTTGTTAGACTCAATATCTCAGGACAACATTAACTCTGCTCACGCTGTTCTTACAAACTCTGTGTGTGCTGTCACCTCTGCCAACAACTTTGGGAGGTGTTTAGCAGAATTCTCAGTAAGTGAAAAAAAAATTTTCTGTTGGTCATTTCAAGTACATGGCAAAGTGTGCTTTAAATTTGCACACCAAGTCACACCAACATGTGAATCTATACTTGTTCATCTTTGTACATAAACTTCTTGAACTGATTTAAATCTTCCTTGGTTTGTTTGTTGTGCACTGACACATGGCATCCAACCCAAACAGCAATGATTGTTTTTAAAATAATGCAAGAAAGCTAAGACCTAAACTGAGAACAGATTAATGAAAGCAATGTAAAATAAAATCCTGCTGCTTTCATGTACAGGGAGTGAAAAATGTTCACAACAATGAGAAGTGACTCAAAGCAGAGGCCAAGGTAGAGCCAGGAGTGGAGAACAGCTCAGGACCGTGCCTGCCACACAGTACCACAGCTGGAATCAACCCCAGCTGAGATCTCATCCTGAGAAATGTGCTCTTGGAAATATGGTAATGGGGGAGGTATGTTCATCCCCTCAGGGGCCCCAGGTCTGTCAGCTCCCAAAACACCCTCAGAGCTGTTTGCACAAGCACTGTAATGCTACCCTTCCTGCTATGCCATCAGTTCTGTGGGATCTCCTAAGGGATTTCATCCACGGTCTGCTGATTTTTTTTCCTAGGTTCGACACAGAAGAGAATCAATTTTCCCACGGGGACAGAAAGCTTTGGGGTGTTCATAAACAGCACGCCAGAAGACGACCATGCAAAAGGAAGGCAACCCGAAGCACACAGGAGTGCAGTGAGGCCATTTCGATCTGCTGGGAGGACCACCTTCGGCCAGAGCACTGTCCTTGTACCCAGCCTGACAGCAAATGTCGTGTGACAGACCTCGAAAAGCCACAATGGCCACCTTTAACAGACCTGAGCCAGCCGTCCTTTAAAGCTCAGCCTGAACATCTGCTACAGAAACTCCTGACTACTCGGTGCTAATTCCTGAGCATCAGGCATTCAATTAACTCACCCAGGATGTGCAACCCTAAATCCCAAACTAACAGAACAGCAGCTCGGAGCGTGACCCTCAGTAACACACTTTCATAATTCTACTGAGCACAAGAGCTCCTCTTCTCAGAAACATCATCCTAAACAAGATTTTTAACACATTTTTCAAAGGTTTTTTTTAATCCAACAAACTTGGAGATATTAAAATGAGCACTTACGTCCTGAGGGAAGAAAATTTACCTAATACCAGATGATACAAGATGGAGCTGCTGACTGAGGCAGATAACTACTGCTGGCTGCCAGGTGACTTTTTTTTCCTATCTGCTCCGAGGTGAGACATTGAATACAATTCATTTGGCACAGTTGCAAATGGTTCTAAACACTTCGGGGGTGAAATAGCTGAGCGCTTCTGTTTGCATTCCTAAAAAGCCACATTAGCAAGTTTTTTGGCTTATTTCGCAGGCTGTTCAGAAGCAGTACCAAGCTGTACCTACAGCTCCATTTGTTGTCCTCTCTGCAACAATGCCACGTTGCACAGTTTTCCTTGCTTTTGTGAATAAATGGAAACAAAAGTAGACCACATTCTGAGTTCCGAAGCATTTTCTCTCTGACGTGGATCTGCAGAGCACATACATTTTCATGACTACAGAAACTTGGCAGTATAAGCTTATCACTTCTTAGAAGGGATAGCTAAAAAAAGTCATTTTAAATGCCACACAGACAGGTATATTTAGAAGACAAGACTTTTTCTTCAGGGAAACAATTGTAAGACAAGGAGAGTTTCATTTGAAAAACATAATGTCCTAAGCACATTAAGTACCTTGGCTTTGCATGTTTAGTTAAGAGTCTGAAATGAAGTATTTGATGCTAAGTGAAAGCTGTTGCTTGGAAACAAGATAAAACAGTGAAAACACAATTGTTTGAAGCAAGAAAGAACATTACCAGCAACAGAGCTAGTGCAAGCTTTAGCTGGATCAGATTTATTAAGCAAATTCAGATTCCAGTACCAGAAAGGCCCTACACATCTTCAAGTGTGTGGGGTCAGCCTCTCCTGTTTCTATTTATTCTGGCTGCAGAAGGTTTCTCTCAAACAGAATTAAAAAACTAAGTACCCAAGTCCACTGCCATCGTCTGTGCAAAGAAAAAAAATGTAAGGCCACAAGATGGCACTGGTCAAACACTCAGGAAATTATCGGAGAGTTGGTAAATGAGCACTGATGATGCCCAAGCCCAGTTTGCAAGGCTATCTCTGTATCCCACACGTGTGCCGGCAGATGTGCTGAACCTTCTGCAAGTGGTTGATGCCAGATAGAGAAACATCAAAAAGATTTGGCCTATGGTCAGAAGTACCAGCAGAGGTAACTGAGCAGCCAGTTCCTGTGACGGTGATGGCACAGGATGGGCCCTGGGCATTCCTCCCGCAGGCAGACAGCGCTGGGGTTCAGCACACCGCGGGCAGGCTTGGTGCTGTGCCCCTGGCACAAAACAGGCAAGTTTGATGCTGTGCCTCTGGCACAAAACAAGCAAGTTTGGGGTTGTACTCTGGCACAAAGCAGGTAGGTTTGGGGCTGTACACTGGCACAAAATAGGCAGGTTTGGGGCTGTACTCTGGCACAAAACAGGCACGTTTGGGGGTGTACTCTGGCACAAAATAGGCACGTTTGGGGGTGTACTCTGGCACAAAATAGGCACGTTTGGGGGTGTACTCTGGCACAAAATAGGCATGTTTGGGGGTGTACTCTGGCACAAAATAGGCATGTTTGGGGGTGTACTCTGGCACAAAGCAGGCAGGTTCGGTGCTGTCCCTCTGGCACAAAACAGGCAGGTTTGATGCTGTCCCTCTGGCACACATTGGGGAGCAGTTCCTCTGCATGGCAGGGCCAAAGCCTCTGCACAGGGTGAGGAATTGCTAAGGGAGGGCAAGCCACAACACCTTCCCCTAACAATCCCTGCTCCACACTTCAGCAAAGTATTTGCCCTCAGCTCCCCGTGCTCCGTCTCTCACGTTTCCACAAATTAAGCGCCTAACTGCTAAAACCGATGAGTAAAACCCAACATTTCTTGAATTCGACGAATAAAATCCAGCATTTCTGGGCTTCCATCACCGCAGGGCTCTCCTAGGTAAGCTCTCGATGGCGGCGGGCGCATTGCTCCCACCGCCCGCACTGAGGGGAGCACACGGCCAATCCCGGCGGGACCGACGCTTCGGGGGCTCCGTTCAGAGCCCCCGGCCGGCCCAGCAGAGCCGGAGACCTGCCACACACGCCGACCCGGGGGGCTGGATGGTCCCGGCGGGGGTGGGGGTTTGGGGGTGTCGGGGCGGCGCCGGCCGCACCTCCCACGACTGAGGGAGCCGCGGCGGCTCAGCGCCCGGCGGCGCCGCGCCCCGTTTGTTCTGGTGGGGTCCCCACCGGCCACCCAGGCTGGGCGGACGGGTCCCCGCCGCCGCCGAGGCTGACAGAGACGAGCTCTTCGCGGCGGTAGTGGCGCTGAGCCGGCCGACCGCGGCCTCCGCGAGAGGCGACGGCGGGAGCATCACCGGTCGCAGGTGAGGGACGGGGACCCCAGCGTGGGCCGGGGTGAGGATCCCCCTCGCTGACGTTTTTGAGGCCGGAATTCCCTCCTCCCCCCTTTCCCCAGGCCGCTCCCTCCGCCCGCTGAAAGTCAGCGAGTAAAACAGCGGGCGCTTGTGAGGGGCACTGCCGCCATTAGGGTTAGTTGCCCGCAGGGCCTCTGCACCCCGGCACGGGCTCCCCCCGCGCACGCATTTTATACCCTGTGGCCACGCCCTCCACGCGCCCATTGGTCAGAGGGGCCATGTCCTTCACTTCCATTGGCTGCGGCGGAGAGAGGGGGCGCGGCGCGGCTGGTGGCGGGATTTCTGAACGCGCCGCGTGCTCACGGGAGCGCGCCTGGTTGGGAGCGCGCCTTCCCTGCCCCGCGGGCACGGGAAACGGGAGGAGCGTCCTGGCATCCGGGAGATGCGGGGAGCGGCGGCACGGAACCGGGCCTGGGGCTAGCAGCAGGCTTTGGGAGCTGGTGCCTGGGGGCTGGAAATCGGTGCCTGCGGCTTGGGGGCTGGTATCTGGCACTGCGGGCCTGATGCCATTGTTTGGGAGCTGAGGTCAGGATTTGGGGGCTGCTACTAGGATTTGAGACTGGTGCCCGGCAGGTCCTGGCGCTTGTGAGCTGGAGTTAGGGGCCTGAGCCTGCATTCAGGTCCGTCCTGTGATAAACAACCCGTTTATAACGCATCGCGTCCCAGCTGAGGGTCCCTGGATGAGGAGCCAGGCCATTCCTCTCCCACCATTCCCCCAAAGCAAGGCTGTGCCAACCCCATCACCCCCTCCTCCCCTTCCCATGCTGTGTTGGACGATGGTTTTTACTCATCTCTGCTGTGACCTCTCTGTGCAAGGCGGATGCTCCCTGTGGTGCTCCCTGGAGCACTCACCTTGGACTCCTCTGCTTCCTCATGTTCCTCAGGGAGGCTTTTGTGCATCTGCTTTTTGACCCTGAAGTTTCCATGGAAAAACAAGGCATTTTGCAAGTGCAAGGGAGTGTGAAACAATAGTGTAGAGCTCTTGGTCTTCCCGACTTTAGTCATACATACACTGCGCAGGATTGTTCTAGTAAAGAGCCTCTTTAAAAAAAGCATTTTACACCCGTTCAGAAAGATGTATTACCAGACTAAGAAGGAATGAACTGTGCCAGACATGATTTTTGCTGGTGTGCTACAGACACAAGCTTCTCCCTGGACACTTGCTCCCAAGTAGCTGTAATATTGGATTCTTTTCTGTGGAGTGTTACGGAAAATCTGTTGTAAGAACATGTATTTTAGAAATGTTTTCTGTGCACCGTGTTAGGCTCAGCCTCCCTGTACTCTGGCATAGTAATCTTCATGGGCTGTAAGGCACCCATAGAAGCAAGGAGCCTTCTGTCAAAACTGAAATCTTATTAGGAGAAGCTCTGACTGTTGCCTCAACACCTGGGGCTATGTATTCAGCTTAATTCCAGGGAAGAGGCCATCAGAAAACACAAGAAAGGACTGGAGTGGAAGTCCTTATGCCAACATGATGATTCATTCCTTATAGATTTGGACAGAGGCTGCCAATCCCTGCTAACTCTGTGCCAAAATCAGGAGGGTGGATGAGGCTTTCAGGACAATTAAACCCTTGATTCTGAACCGTAATGTCATGGAAGGTGGTAAGTTATTTCCACATCACTGGGATTCTTAGTCATCCCTTCCCTGAGCCTGACGCACACATAGCATCATTTTTCTGTAATGCCTTGTACCAGCAGCTTCTCAGCTCCTGTGACTTGTGAAGTGCCACTTTCAGAATCCATGTTGCATGATCTGTAAGCTCACAGCTGTCTGGGTCAAACTGGAAAATACCAGGGGGAAAGCAGCAGCCTTTAGAGATGGGTGTCACTGATTGTCACTGTGGGTGACACCATGACTGGAGTCTGTCACACAGCCTGTGCTGAGACCTGGAGCCAGAGCATGAGCACAGCCTGGACAGACACAGCTGGCACATCAGCCAGGGGAGACCTCTGCCATTTCTTCCCCACAGCCTCCCATCTCCCCAGGACATGACAATCCCATGCCTTTATGGATAAGCCTAGGGATCAAACAAAACACAGTGGTATCGGACAGGCACTTTTCGACCCCAGTCTCCATGGCAAAACCAGCATCTCTGGCATCTCACCAGTACCTTTGGCCAAGATATTTTGGGGATGTCCCAGGTGAAGGACATTGGGAATGTGTACACTTCAATTATGTGTTTTGTTTTGAAAAAAAAAAATACTGGAAATGCTTTTGACCTGCTCACAATTCAGGCAACTTCATCTCATTGGAGAAAGTTATAGGATGTAATTTTCCACCATTTGGAGTTTGCCTCATGTTTGCCTATTCAAAGAGTGGAAAAACCACATTCCCTTCTATAGCGCCTTCTGAGGTCTGTTATTTCAATTCCTGGTGCACTAGAAAATCCAGGAGGATTAGGCACTTCACCATTCTCTAACTCCAGCTGTAGCTGCAGCACAGACGCTGCCCGGTGTCACACACTCAGTGTCCAGCTCCCGGCTGTCCTGTGCGCTGGTTCATCACGGCTCTGTCTTCCAGCGATGCCAAACATTGCCATTCTCCTTGAGGTTTCTTCTCCCACCGACGCTGCCATTCCTGCCGTGCGTGGGGAGCGCCTGACACCTCTGGAGAGATCCGCACGGCGGGGTGACCTGCTGGAGCTGCGGGGGAACAGGAGGCCGGGGGAGGCTGCGCATCCCGGGGGTGTTTGGCGGGGAGGGGACGCGGAGGTCGTGCAGGGGACAGCGGGGACAGGCAGGGTGGGACAGAGGGGACAGGCAGGGTCGGACAGCGGGGACGGGCGGGGAGGGATGCCGTTAGGGAGATAACTGGAAATCCTGCTGGCAGCGGAGTTTCCGTAGTGTAGTGGTTATCACGTTCGCCTAACACGCGAAAGGTCCCCGGTTCGAAACCGGGCGGAAACACCAGCCGGGGTGGCTCTTTTTCTTGCTTCCTGCCGGGCCGTGACACCGCTCTCGGCTTTTCAGCCCTCTTAGCCCGAGTTATTTTAATTAAAGCTGCGGCGCGGCCCGGCAGGGAGATTAAAGCCTTTTTATTCCCCAATTTCCCGAGCGGCCCCGGCGCGGAGGCCGGAACTCGCGTCCCGGAAGCGGCGGCGGCGTCACCGGGACATGGCGGCCTGAGCGCAGCGCTCGCCCCTCTCTCCGCTCCGCAGGTGCGCGGGGCCCGCGGCGCTCGGGCCGGCCGGGCGGCACCGGGGAGGCGCGGGGGGACGCGGGGGCGGCGGGGCGGGGAGAGGAGGGCAGGGCGCTGCGGGCTCCGTGCCGTCCGGCGGCGGGCCGGGCCGGGGTGCCGCTGGGCTGCGCGTCCCGCGCCCCGTTCGCTGCCGTCCGGCGGCCGGAACACCGCCCGGGGCCGCTCCGACACCCGGCGGGGACGCTCCGCAGTCCCGGTGCTGTGCCGGGGAGCGGCAGCTCGGCGGGCTGAGCGCGGGTCGGTGCGAGGCGCGGGTTTCTCGGCTCGGGCCGCTCCCGCAGCGCGGGGTGACACGGTGTGACACGGTGTGACAGGTCCCGGGCTCAGCCGGGCTAATCCCGGTGCGGCCGGCAGCACACGGGCTCTGCCCTTTGCCCGCGCTCCGCCGCTGGGATCGCAGCAGCCCGGCTCGGGCAGCATCCACCATCTCGCTGTCCCGAGCGAGCACGGCCAGGCCGGGACACCGACTGCTCTGTAATCATTAACTCCGTTGAGGGGAAAGCTAAGTGAAATCTTGCATGTAAATTGATTTTTTTTTGTTTGTTTGTTTCACAGATCAGAAAGCGGTTGCCTGTTCTCAAAATGCAGTATTCCCATCACTGTGAGCACCTGCTGGAGAGGCTGAACAAGCAGCGAGAGGCTGGATTCCTGTGCGACTGCACCGTGGTCATCGGGGAATTCCAGTTCAAAGCACACAGGAATGTGCTTGCCTCCTTCAGCGAGTACTTCGGGGCCTTTTACAGAGATACATCTGACAATAATGTTGTCTTGGATCAGACTCAAGTGAAAGCTGATGGATTCCAGAAGCTCCTGGAATTTATTTATACAGGAAACTTAAACCTTGACAGGTAACATGCTATTAAAGGGGGCAAGGGAATAGGGAAATAAACTTTGTGGTAAGGCAGAAATGGATTTCTTGTAATAAGTTCTGGAGGAACAAATAGCAGTGGATGTGATACATATTGACAGCTTGAAGTTCATCTGCTTGTATCCTTTAAAATATACATCATGGCATGTGAGTGCCAAAATAAAAGTGTGTTGTCTGATATTTCACTGATTGATAGTTTCAGTGTCCTGCTCTCCCTGGTTTGGGAGAGATTAAACATCCTGCATGATTACCAGGAGAGGGAAGGACAAGTGTATGTCTGGAGGTGAATTACAACAGTCCTTTTTTTCAAAAACACACAGAAACTCTGTGTGTAGTAGTGACTAAAGTCTGAGGGATGGATGAGGATATGCATGATTTTAAAAGATCACATTTGTTAGAATTTGCATGATCAGTTACTTAAAATTTTATATTACATAGCCCAAAAGCACTCACAGAAAAAGCATTTCCCCTCATTACTGCATTGATTTTGTGTCTGTTGTGCTGCTTCACATACAGTGAGGGTGCTTTTTTCTTTGCATTGCTTTTTTCTCAGCAAACGAGATTTATCTCTCATGAGGGAGGTGTGCCTACTTAGAAGTACCAGGTCCAGGATTTCTACTCCTTTCTCTATGTTTGATGTCAAATGCAAGCTCAAAAACCGTTTGTGTGAAATCTCATACTCGATCATTTAAATACACAGATGCATGGTGGTTTTCAGCTGAAGCTAGTGATCTGTGCTTTGCCAGTTACATGTGAGCAGAATTAAGCAGTGTTCTTGATGTCCATCTGGGACTGCAGCAGGAGAGTTTCTGGGTTTTCTGAGCAGGTGGATCTCTGAAGGAGGAGGAAGGTGAAAGTACCATTCTTGCCCAGGGAGAACTGTTGGGTCAAAGGTGATGCCTGTCATGTTGTCCTCTGTCCCTTCAGCGGCTGCAGCAAAGTCTGTTGTCCTCAGAGCTGGTGGGTGCTTGAGTGACACCAAGAGGGTACTTTGAACCCAGTGCTCACGTAGTACAAGATACTGAAACAGTTGTATTCATATGGAGAGTAATTGTTGCAAGTTGTTTATTGTTTAGTTACATTTACTGTGTAATACATTGTTAAAGTGAGGTTGTTTACCATTAATCTCTTTTTAAAGTGCTGTAAATCCATAAACTCGCTCATGGTATGTGTTGCCACCTTTTCCACATCATTTTTTCCTAAACCATCAAGGCCTGTGTGGCAGGAACTGAAAAATAGTGTAGAGGTTTAAATGAGGACTTCCTTGTGTTAATAGTGTCTGTGTGCAGCTGATACAGAATTAAGACTGTTTGCAAATCGTTTTATAAAACAAGATTAATACCTGCCACAGAAGTGCTGAGGTGAATGCACTGGCAGTGAATTACCTGAGACTTTGGCCAGAAGGGTTATGAAATGGTATTTTAGGTATTTTATTTTCCAGTGTTTTATCCCTTCATGCTGTTATTTCTGAGCTGTTTGGACCAACAAACCCATGTCTAGCCTCACCACCTTATAAATTGACTTTTAACTTAAAGTTCTACAAGAGGCATGTAACTAAAATGAAATCCTCAGTTTGAGGGTCTACAGACTCCACTAGAGACAGACCTTCAATCCAGGAATAATTGACATTCTAGTGCCTTGTGGCATTACAGCACTGAGAAATTAAATGTTGCTGTATGTTCTCAAAGTTGTATTTTCTGACAGTCTAACTTATCTGCAGCTCTGTGTCCATGTGTGATACAGTTGGTGCAGAGAAAATGTTTGCTTTGTCCAGAATGTTTCACCAAAGTCTCATTTCCTTGCAGCTGGAATGTTAAAGAGATTCACCAGGCTGCTGACTATCTCAAAGTAGAAGAAGTGGTCACTAAATGCAAGATCAAGATGGAGGACTTTGCCTTTATTGCTAATCCCTCTTCCACAGAGACATCCAGTATCACTGGGAATGTTGAAATGAATCAGCAGACTTGCCTCCTGACTCTCCGAGATTACAATAATCGGGAGGAGAAGGAAGATGCTGCTGCTGCTGCAGAGCTGATTCAACCTCAGGCAAAGAAAGCAGCTTTAGAAAAGAAATCACCTCAGCCCAAAAAGCGAAAGAAGAATTTCAGCCCCCCGAAAAGCACGGAGAATAAATCCCTACAGTATCAGAACGAGGTGGTGGAGAACACCTCCTTTGAGATGTTTTTAGATGCAAATAAACTGGCAACCCACATAACAGAACAGGCTGCCCAGGGCAGCGATAACTCGGAGCTGCAGCTGGCAGCTGTGGTGGAGAGCGAAACGCTGGCGGCACAGGATATCCTGGCTCAGACCATGGCAGCCAAACAGAAACGGGGAAAGCCTCAGCAGAGCTGTGCCCTGAAGGAGCACTGCATGTCCAACATAGCCAGCGACAAGGGCACTTACCAGCTGGAGAGCTCAGGGGAAGAGCTGGACCAGAAGTTCTCCAAAGCCAAGCCAGTGTGCAACACCTGTGGGAAGGTGTTCTCAGAAGCGAGCAGCCTCCGTCGGCACATGAGGATACACAAAGGGGTGAAGCCCTACGTGTGCCAGCTCTGTGGGAAGGCCTTCACCCAGTGCAATCAGTTGAAAACACATGTAAGAACTCACACAGGTAAGCCACTGGCTGTGTCTCGTGGGCTGTGGGGGCCTGGGGGTGCAGGACTGGAATGATTCTGACATCTTCCTCATGAAGTTTTGTCTGCTGTCGCTGTGCATGCAGGGGTAGGACCAGGGTCCTGATAACATGAAATGTTTCAGCATTTTTCAGTACAAAATCATAGTTTCAAATTCTGCCAGCCAGGGTCTAACCAAAGATTCACACATGAGGTGGAGCTTGCAAGCAGAATTCAGGGACAGTGCTGGTTGGAATGTCAGCTGTACTTTGTACTTCTGAGGGTATTGTCCTGGGAATTTTTGCAAGAGTGGGTACAGAATTCCATGGTGTTGCTTGCTAAATGGCATGCTAGATGTCTAATACTTTTACTTTTGAAGTTTTTATGTACACTATTTACTCACGAGGTTTGACTGTGCACTGCCACAGAGTAGCAGAGAAAGCCATTTTTATATTTCATACGACTGCAGAGTTGCACAAGCCCTTACAGGAGACTGTTCACCCCTAAGAGAACATGAATAGTCAGAGAAGTCCCTTAGCATTCTGCAGCAGGCACTAACACGAAACGAGGGAGCACTAGACTGTATGTTGAAGATCTGTTGCTGTTGGACAAGCAGGAAAAAACAGATGATTTACTCTTTGTTCATTTTAAATATTCAGAATGATGAACAGACATAATCAGTAAAGAGTCTGAAACTGAAGTAGCAGCATTCTTAAAATAATGTGGAGAAGGTGGCACTATTAAAAAAATTATTACTTTTTTTTTTTTACCCAAACCTAATGTGTTAAAAAATAGTCCTGTTATCCTCTGTGTTTTAGCACGTTCCACTTCAGTGGACTGATTACAGGATGTTCCAAGATGTTATTTGTAAGAAGTATTAGAACAGACACCTGAGCTTTGGTCAGGTCATGGATTGCAAAGCTTTCTTATGTAAATACAGAGAGCACAAGGGTGTTGTTTTCCACCAGGGGAGAAGCCATACAAGTGTGAACTGTGTGACAAAGGCTTTGCCCAGAAATGCCAGCTGGTGTTCCACAGCCGGATGCACCATGGAGAGGAGAAGCCTTACAAATGTGATGTCTGCAACCTGCAGTTTGCAACCTCGAGCAACCTGAAGATCCACGCCAGGTAGGCACAAGTGAGATCCTGCAAATGCTTATCCTTGGATTTAATCAGAAATATTTACTCCAGTGTGAGCAAGAGTTACGCTTTCGTGTGATTTTGGCATTTCTACTCCTTTTCTCATGGGACTTCTCTCATGGTGCCTAACAGAATAATTGCATGGATGTACTTATTCATTAGGGAGGAGATTTGTGCTGGATCAATGGTACAGCCTGAGTCTGGTATCCTTGATTTAAACTGCTTGTAGCACCAGAGAGGAGAGACTTCCATGATGGAAAATGAGAGAAGTTCTCACTGCTGTCTGCATGGGGGTTTTGGCATTTTTGGCAGGAGCAGGAATGATAGTCCCATGGTTAGGAATCATCATCTTATATTTCAGTCCACTGAAGTGCAAAGCACGCTGAGTTCCCGGTGTGCATGTCACACGTACAGGACCTGTAGGTCAGTTCAGCTGCCGTGGAAATCACAGATGTGCTGATCCCAGAGGGACCAGGAGTTTCACTCCGTGAGACCTGCGAGCTCACACCAATCAGTTGTTACATCTTCGCTGTACCCCAGAGCGGTAGAGGAGGAGCTGTGGGGATAAAGCACTCCCTGAGGCCAATTCCTCATCCGTGGGTGCTGCTGCCCTGACTGGGGTGTGTTGTTGGCAGGAAGCACAGCGGGGAGAAGCCGTACGTGTGTGATCGCTGCGGGCAGCGCTTCGCCCAGGCCAGCACCCTGACGTACCACGTGCGGCGGCACACCGGCGAGAAGCCCTACGTGTGTGACAGCTGTGGCAAAGCCTTCGCCGTGTCCAGCTCGCTCATCACCCACTCCCGCAAACACACAGGTAGGAGGGCACGGAGGTTGGGAATGACCCGGAAATCTGCGTTGGGAGTTTTCATCCAGCTCTTTTCTCATGGCTTTTTTCTTTTGATTCCAGTTTAGAGAGCACTTTCCACTATTGGACATTACCTCTGTCTCATTTTGATTTGTACTTGAAGTGTATTCTGGTTTATATATTGAAATAACAATGTCCTCGTGTTTCCTTTAGGAGAGAAGCCATATATCTGTGGCATTTGTGAAAAGAGTTTTATTTCCTCTGGAGAGCTCAATAAACATTTTCGGTCCCATACAGGTCAGTTTTCAGACAAGCTGCTTCCTGCACTATAAATTATAATCTACTTTTACTCTTTTGCCTTTAAAATACACTGTATCGGCCTGTACTTGAATGTAGCATAGTTTCTTAATTTATGTATCTCTGGCTTAACATAATGTAAAGAAAATACTCATTACTCTTTTTAATTGCCTTTTTCAGAGTAGTATCTGTGCAATAGTGTAGGTGCTGATGTATGATCAAGGCTTTACTTAGAATGTTTGGGTCCTCTTGCTTTGTTTTAAACTGTTGTTATGGAAATAATTTTATCCTGAATAGAGAGACAAAGAGTTACAAAGTTGTATTTTAAAATAGAGCGTTGTAATCTGTTATCCTGTGTCTCTAACTGTATTTTTTTTCAACATCAAGATTGTTCTCATTGCCAAATCAATTTTTTTCAGGTGAAAGACCATTTATCTGTGAAATGTGTGGAAATTCTTACACAGATATAAAAAACCTGAAGAAGCACAAAACGAAAGTTCACACAGGTGAGTTCCTTGTGCAAAGAAAGGTTAAGAAACCACATCAGCTCTTTTCCTTCCATTTTGAATAAATCTTTTTGCTCATCCAGGCCTAAAATTAGAAAAGATTTTGGATAGTAGTTGTTTTTAGGGCCAAAAGCATCTGTATCCAGCCTTGTTCAACACTGGAAACATACTCCTGTCCATCGTTGTGTATTAACCATAAATCCCTTGCCTCTGTCATATGGAAAAGGGAATAAATGGTGTCTGTTTACGTGTGGATTGGGAGGGAGAGGGTGAGAAAATGAGCCACATGCAGAGACAGCTTTGAATTTACGAAGGCTCCAGTGCAGCAGGAAGCCAGTGGTCAGGGCAGAGCAGCACTGAGTGTGGAGAGGGCCTGGCAGAGCTGCCAAAGCAGGACAGCAGGCAGCCAGGAGTTCCTCAGCACTGAAATAACAGGCTTTGGAGCATGCTTTGGTAGAGGAAGGGTCACACATCCGATGTGGCTTAATCAGAGAGCCATCCAAGAGCAGTGACTAGCTGGGGAAAGCACTGAGGACCCCACTAACAGGGCTTTCAATTAAGAATAGAAAGTAATTTTTCAACTGACTGCATAAGATCTGTAATGGATCTGTCTGAATGGAGTTAACAAATGTCTTCCAAGGAGGATTACCGACAAATGATACTTTGTACACTGCTGTAGCAATTAAGAGGATGCTTGGATGTGGTTCTGGTTCTGTGACTTTCTGGGTGGAAAATCTCAAGGAAACTTTCATGGTTACATTTTTTCCAAAGGTCCTTTGTTCACCTCGATGTTCAGGGTTTGTTATCTTGTACTATGCCAAGTAGAGATCAGGTTGGAATGCATCATCCTTGGAGTTGTCACACTACAGGCAGCAGCAGATGTGATTCCCAGTGCTTACATTGTACTAACAGCTGGTCTGGCTTTGCAGCACATGGAAGCACCAATATCCCAGCTGCCCAGGCAGCCTGTGGCACACCAAGTGTTGGCTCTGATAGTGACTGGAAAGGGAATTTACAGAATTTCTGCACGAGCTTTTGAACATTTCTTTGTTTCCACAGGACCTGAAACTCCTCCCGATTCTACTGGACTCGATAGTTCTTTCAATGAACAAGAATCCATTCAGAGTCAGAAAAGTCCTTTATCGGAGTCCATAGATGTGAAGCCCTCTGAGATGTCTTTAGCACTTCCTCTCCCCATTGGGACTGAAGACCATCAGATGCTGCTCCCTGTGACAGGGAGCCAGTCCCCTTCATCAGAAACATTATTGAGATCTGCTGTGACTGGATACTCAGAACCTCAGTTTATTTTCCTGCAGCAGTTGTACTGACAGGGCAGTGCAGAGCCATCCAGGTATTTTGGTAGTGAACTTGGAAATGTTTGGTAAGATGAACACAATCAAACAAGCAGTCATGCTCTCTGAATTGGACTTGTTCTTTGTTTTCCTCTGTGTAAAGACACCTGTAAGGCATGTCCATTGTGCAGTGCTGAATTGTGCTAATCTGCAATCAAATTTCTATTTGTGATTAACACTGATTTCCAGGAGATGATTCCTTTCCAGCAACACCTGCCTTAAAAATTCTCTGTTACATATGTTAATGTATTTCGGTGTTCTCTTCCCATGTTCCTGCTGATTTGACGTCTCACTATGTATGTCATCTGAGAACAGATACTTTAAGCCATATTTGATAGTTTAGGATGATTAACCCAGAGGTGAAGATGTAGGAGAAAACCATAATTTGGATGTATTGATAAGCCTGCACTCCAAGGGGCTCGAATGGCCCATGATGAAGGTAGGTCAGTGCTCTGCTGAGGGGCTTGCAGAGATTTGCTGCTGGCTGCCAGAAGTGCCATCTTCAGGTGAAGCCTGACCAGAGGGGAAGAAAGGTTTGGGTGTATTTTCCTGACAAGAAAAGTAAAGGAGGGTTGATTTTTGTCTGTACTGTGGCAAGCTGGAGGGTCCTAATGGCATAGATACTACTGGGTCTTCTTACCAACAAGTTGCCTTTGTTTGTTTGTTTGTTTTTAAGTGAATCCAGCATTGTTGTATCTTGTCCCAGATTTATTTTTCACATCTCTAAAACACCCTGGGTTTGGCACAAATAGCAACAAAAGGAGAGCTGGGACATGCATGTTGTAGATGAGGCAAAAATATGCAGTGAGTTAATTAGTGAAGCATGAATCAAAGCTTCATAATCCATTTTTTGCTGTAGTGCTGCTTCTTGTGCTAGACAAGAGGTACAAAAGAGGAAATAAATCCTACTCTTCACTGTGAAAATAATAGGTGAACACTACGTGAGGGGACATTAAAGAATAATGCAACAGAGCAGATTGATATTCTTCCAGGCAAGGATTTGTTAGAGTTTTCGTGATTTGTTTTAATTGAAATTTTTGTGTATTGCTTTACCTCTCATGTCACTTGTCCACAGTAACTGCACAAAACTGGTACCTAGCAAGGCCCACGTAATGATAGGCTTTATTACTAGAAACAGACATCCTTAAAAAGCAATGTTTTAATGTCTTGGTAGGGTCATTAAAGACTAGGTGACAATAGAAGTACTTTTCTACTCTATTTTGCCAGTTTGTGCCATTGCAATTGCAAGCATTATTTATGTAATCATCAAACAGTAATGAAACACTCATGATACTGTACCAACAATGCATTTAAAGCTGTCCTTTGTTGGTTATTTACTTGGTGCTAGCATTTATTTCCACCGATGCCTTGTGTCCAGACACTGATAAATAGAAGAGCATAGAAGATACCTCTTAACTGATTCTGTTCTACATGAAGTAATAATTAATCTGCACCTTAATTAAACAGACTTGTGAAAAATTTCTTGGAGGATTTCATTTAAAGAGTCTGCAAATGGTCCCTTGATTCCTGAGCATGACTATAATTTTTTTTTCTCTTCCTACATATTTGTATTTGTAAAGTAATAGACCCTTTGCTTCTTTGTGTTGATCATTTTAGTACGTGGCACATCTATAACCTGCTTCTTAGTCACATTTTTTGCTTTAATATATGGTAGATTTGCTGATAAAGCCTACCTTGGACAGCAGGAGTACAGCCATGTGCAACAGGAACATCTTTAGTGCAGGAATCTCTCACTCTGTCCCCACTGGAGCTAATTATTGCTTGGCTTTTAATTTCTCTGCTTGTCTGATGTTCATAATGCTGGCAACAGACAAAGGATGAAGTTCTCTGGTATTTTATTTTTGGCATTTCCCTTTGTTTCCCCTCTTGTCTCTTTTAGCTTCTGTTGTTGGTGTAGCCCCTGAGGGATTCCTCAGCCTTGCCATTTAAGACTGAAGAACCACAAAATCAGGATCTTGACTGTGTATAGCTTGTGCTAAGCTTCTTCTTTACTGTCTCTCTCTGAAAGTAGAGCAGAAATCTTGGGATAGATATAGGTTTAGTCATGAATACTGAGAAAGAAAACACCACACAAGTGATAGCTTCCATATTTGAACAGCTTTGGAAGACAAACTAGTGATATGCTGCTGGGACCTGAGAAAAAGCAGCTCAAGATAGACATACCCAAGATAAATGAGCAGGAGAGAGAACTAGTTCTGCAAAGAAACCTAAACAATAACTACATTCCTACATAGAAAATGCATTCCATAACAGTGTTTGTTTGGACTGTTTTTATATTTCTAAAATTATAGCTTATTACTGTATTCTTAGATTTCAGACTTTTTAAAAAAATACAGTGCTTAGATTTATACAGGATTTGTTTACATACTTATAACAGTAACAGTTGCTTTATTAGTCATTTAGTTTTCTTTATAGACAAGAAGATATTCATTATTTTTTACAAGACAACAATTTTAACCTTTCTTAATAGAATACACAGGCTTGTAGTTTTGTCTTGGAGCAATAATTTAGTGACCTGCACTCTTGAGTCCCCATCTGAGAATCTTAATTTTTATCCTCATCTTTCATGAAGATATCTCAGCTGCTGAGGTATGATCTCTACCAACTGTATTCATTTACTAGAATATAGATTTTAAATAAATAAATATATATAAATATATATATATATGTAGGTGTGTTCAGGCTGTAGGTCTGGACTGTACCTTTTGCCAATAGATGCATGGAAATCAGCTGCACATCTAAGTCCTAGGCTTAAGGATTCTAGGTTCATTTTGAAGTACAAGGCTTATGACAGTATTGATAATTGGTAAAGGATTAATATGGGAAAGCATGGAATCTCTTTTAGGCATATATGTCCTTGCAAAAGAAAAGAAGGAATTTTAGTGATTCTATTAACAGTAATACAGAGAAAATGACATGATTTGTCACACTGCTGTTTCAGTCAATTTTGCACTGAAGTTGGTGCAAGTTTTGCCTGAATAGCTTATCTGCATCTCTAAATCTCTGAATTGACTATTTGAAAATACTTGGGTGAGAATAGCTCCTCATATGACATTTATTTCTATATTTGTGCCTCTAAATGGGCACAAAGCATGACAACCTTTCTGAAATTATGTACTACAAAACAATTTTCAAGTACAGAGAGGTCCCACATGAAGGATTTCAGGGCTGTGATCCCAGAGAGGCTCAATAAGCCTTGCAGAATTAAGTTCAGATAAGGACTAATAACTGCTTTTTTTGGTTAAATTATTTTTAAACTATCTTGTCATGTATATACAATTTTTTCCTCTGTTATTTGTATATACCTCAACTCTCAATTTTATAATCCCCTGGGAAGGGAGGGGGTTGTACATATTTAGCCTGAAGTGTTTTATGTTAGACTTTAATAAACTTGTTTTATAATTTTCCCTCACCTTGTGTGTCTTGTTTATAACTGCAAGGGGTAGCAATAAAAGCAGCAGGGAAGCAGTCAGACACAACCCCTGTGACCATGAAGGCCATGGGGGCCCCTGGAGCACTGGTAGGATTTGGGGGACCTCTGCTGTACCCCTGCCCTGCTGGATCAGTCATTTGCCTCCTCTTTAAAACTGGGGCAAAAATGCTGCCTTTCAGCAAGGTACAGTGAGGTCTAAAAGCTGAAAAATGGTTTTCATAGCAGGATTGTGCTAGCTTTAGCTTTAGAATAATTCAGAAGAACATGGCAAAAAAATTCTAGCCTATTCTCTCATTCCAAAGAACTGAAAGTACATCTAAGAATTTCAAGGTCAGAGAAGGAATCAATAAAGAGGCCTATGCCAGACTTTTAAGCAATACAGGGTTTTCCACAAATAATTGTTTTAGTTTGCAGGAAGCTCTTCATACAGAATTTGGTAGGAATTGCTCTGCCGCCCTTTCTTACATAGGAATATCAAAGAAAACTGTAACCCATGAGCAGTTTTAATGGATATTCTCAATAATGCAGAGTGCTCTATGGGCTGAGCAATTTGCTGTTAAACAAGGGTTCAGATAGAGTGCAAGTACTTCAAACACATACACCAGCACTTTTGAAAGTTGATGCCATGTATCCTGATATATTTAATGTATGATAGTGTTGCCATCTTACCACATCACTAAAAATAAAATACTGCTGTTGGTAGAGTTGGGTATTTGTTGCCACCTCAGATTAACAAATGTCATTCATAGCAGTGAAATTAGCCTGAACTTCATATACCTGACAGGGAAAAAAAAAAGATACATGGAAAAAGTACCTGTCTTAATCTTGTAGAGGTGTTTCTGGCAAGAAATTCTATCACCAGTGTGTCAGTACTGAGGCTATCAGAGTAACCTGCAATGATCCAGAGCAGCAACACTTAGAAAAATACTAATACAGGCTGATCTAATTTCAAAATTTAGGAACATTGACAGTGTGCAGATTCTTCTCAAACCACCATGTTTAGTGTATCCCAAACTTTTGTTCTCGTTGCTCCATCCTTCCTGTTAAACAAGAGTTAAAACATAAGCTCCTCTCTAGAGCTGGGTGTTCCCAGGGAGACATATGGACTTTGTGCTCAACACAGTGACTGCAGGCTGGGAGGGCTCTGTGCAGAGCAAACATACCTGCTCTGGCCTTACCTCTAAGTCATCTTAGGATACCAGGGGCCTCTTGGAGCAACAGAGCCTGAGTAATTTGTGTTTGAGGGTGGGGACAATGAAAAAAAATTGCAAACCAACCAAACAACAACAAACCTCCACGCACACCAGCTTTCACAGCTGGCCTGGTCATTTCAGCTGGGGAAGAGTCTTCCTGTTTCTACACTACCACAGTGATAATACAGAGTCAAAACAGCAGCAGTTACATTGCTGCTTGCCAGCTATTTTTACTGAAGTTACTTTCTTACCTTTTTCCCCTCATGCTTTGATCTGGTACATACAGTCACAGATTAGTCTGGTACTTTGTACTCATATTTAACAGGCACATTTAGAGGGGCAGAGGATTGCATTAATGAAAGCCTTGGAGCTAACCTATGCTGTCCATTGGTGACTTTTTAGGAGCATAAATTAAGTCACTTTTGCAGGGATGAGCAGAGTGAATGGAAAAAGGAAACAAGCTGAGTGATTCCCAAACTTACACAAAGTCTGTATCCAAGCAATTAAACAATATTTAACTACCATTACAGCATATGTTGTCTTAGTCTTGTGTAGGAATTGCCACAGGGCTATAATAATACAAATGTTTTTAGGCAGTTTTCATGGGATGAGAAGAAATTATGGCACCAGGTTTGGTGGTGATTTCTATTTGTAGTACAAGAAACAAGTGTGTGCTACAATTTAATCAAAATTCCATGTATATCCCAGCAAACTGGGTTCACCAGCTTTAAATTCTAGCATGGCTGTGGCTTAATGCTCAAACTCACCTGCACCAGTTTAAAAGAAGTCACTATTGGAAGAAGATCAAAAGGATGCAATTCCAAAGTAAACGGAGAAGGTACGTGGAGCACAGTGCTAACAAATGGATTTACCCAAAGCTCTCGGCTTCAGCAGGAATCTGACTCTGCAGGATACCTGATCTGCTGCCGAGCAACCGTCCTGGGTGTTGCTCTTGTCAGTGTGCTCCACCTGGGTGTGAATCTTTCCATACTTAGACTCTTAATAGATGGGGCATTATTTATCAATGAATTTTGAGGTCAATTGTCCAATATTTTCTCTCTGTTGCCATTTCAAGAGGGTTTCGATTCCTCCTAGACTCAAACCCCAAAGGAACAACACGCAGCAAGTCAGATACTGATACAATCTATTTTACTGGAAACCAGTAGGGGAAGATCAGGCCCAGGGAGTGCCCTGGGGCGCTGCCTCACTCACAAATACTCCGAGACAGGGACAATCTCCAGGCTGGCGTTGGCAGCGCCTGGGGCCACAGCAGCACAGCGCGGGGTCCAGTAGCGATGCCTCTCCAGCCCGTGGGATTGCTCTGCCAGGAAAATCTCCCCATCCACCTCGTAGGGAGCCACGTCTGTGCAGCCCAGCTCCAGGCGACCCGACTCGATCAACAACGAGAATGCCTGGAATGAATGAAAGCAGGGATATGACATGTGGGACTTCCTTTGGACTGCGGTGAAGGCTCTGCAAGATAACACGTGGCACTTAGTCCCTCCACTGTGCAGATCTCCAGGGAGTTTAATTCCAAATCATGTAAAAAAAGACCAATTTAATCAGGTGTCTTGTTCACTAATTGCTGGAGTCTTCCCAACAATTTAAAACAAACAAACCCCAACCTTCTCAGGTGAGTTCAGAACCAAACACTTACTGCACAGGTGTTCTTATCAAATGTGTTCCCCCAGATGTAAATATGGGAAAGACTCATGTTGGATTGTATTGCCTGTGAAAGAGCTACAAGTCCTTCTCCAGTTATCCTGTTGCTTACAACGGACAACCTAGAAGGCAGAGAAAAGAGTTACACAACTGTGTGCCAAACCATAGAATTCTCATCTCTTAGTCAAAAATAAGAGTTTAACTATGATTTACACTTATCATTATCTATATAAATATGTACTGAACTTTTTTTATTAATAATACATGTTTTCATTTGTATCAATGGGAGTTCTAGAATAAAATCCTTTTCATGTTGCAAAGGCAGTTGGACTATGGGCTTGTTCTATTTCTAAGGCATTTCCACGGCTCCTGCAGCCAGTTGTTCACTATTGAGTTCATCAGTGTCAGTGACTTTGCTACATGGTGGCCAGGTCTCATCTCTAGTCTGCTTTGAAGCCCAAGCCTTGGCATTTATCCAGGCTAAGCTTTGATCTTTGTGGAGTGGCAGTTATTTTTATATTAGTGAACCTGGAAGGCTTTCAGAGGCACCTCGAAGCCGCCACCTCCTCAGTCTGCTACTTAAAACTAATGGCTTCAGGTAACACCTTTGATCAGCTTTTACATCCTGCCGGCGGGGGTTTAACGCGGCTGCAAAAGACACCCTGATGGAGAGATTACAGCTCTTCTGGGTTCACCCGGAAGCGAACTTAAACAGAGGATTTTCTTAAGTGTTGAAGATCAGAACCAACAAATATAGTGCCTTATCCCAGTGTGGAATCTGATTAGCTCAAAATTCTGAAGACCTGCAGCTCTTGTTTTTGTTTGTGCACCGCAGGGACCTGCACTTTAGAGATGCAGAAAGAACAGATCAATTGTCTTCCCCCTCACCCTCTTCGAGTGACTGTGGAAGCTGTGAGAGCTCTGAGCAGACCTCAGACTCACATCCAGCAGCCCAGGATGTCTCAAAGGTCTTGGGGCATCTCATGAGATGATGATGATCATCATCACAGCAGACACTTATGCTTAGCAAAGAAATCCCACCCAATCTCTCACTCGTATTTTCCCCGAGAAGAAAAAATTGACCAAAACATTTGGAACATCCTGACTTTCCTATTTTGATCAACATCAAGGCACAGAGCTTTGATGCCATTTCAGCCACTGCAAAGTGCAAGTTTCTTACACCTGCAGTCTCTGAGAAGCTGTGCAAATACTTACGCCCGCAGAGTCCTGTTCTCAGAAGCCAAGGCCTCACTCAGGTAAATGGCTCCCACATCTTCGATTCTGTTTGCACTAAGATCCAGGATTTCCAGGGTTTTGTTCTTTTTCAGGAGTTCTCCCAAAAATTTTACACCATCACGGGCTATGTTATTACTGAAAGAGAGATGCATATTTTAAATTGGTTTTTTTAAGGCACTAAGAAAACTAATTTCTAATATTAGTGAGGGGCTGTGTCACATTTAATCACTCTCACCAGCTAAGGTCAAGGTATCTCAGGCTGGAGTTTTCATACAGAGCCTCACACAGTCGCTCTACACCAAAATTTTTCATTTTATGCTTGCCCAAGTGTAGTTCCACAAGAGAAGTGTTATTGCTCAACATCCAAGCTATACGGACTGTGGTCTCTTCCTAAAAACATACACTCAGTTTGACAAAGCTGGACTTCAGGAGATATAGTTTTGCTTCAGCAAAAGGGAGACACACTAGTAACTGCAAGATCTAGTCAACAGAAATGTTCTATTTTGTATTCTCCAATACCAACCCCTCTCCATTAGCCCATTATTTAACAAATGTACCAACAAAGAAATTTTTAAAAATTTAACCTTCTAGTTAAACAGGGGCAGTTGGTAACTGCACAAAACTTGTCACAGAAAAATAATATTCCTGCAACAGTTTGCTCCAGTTTGAAAGGAATTCCAGAGAGCTGTGTAGTTCAGATGTCCCTAAATACACCAGTAGTGACTTGACTCAGGCTCTTCTCTCTGAGCTGACTCCACAGTCACTCACATACCTGATGGTTGGATAGCAAAGGACGATTTAGGTTTATTGCTTTGAGTGATTTGTTCTGAGCCAGGGCTATGGCTATGGCAATCAGACACTGCATGCCCTGGCAATGAAAACAAATAAACTCTTTAGAGAAACCTGTTCGGTGTATAGATTAAGCTACCAAATTACCATTATTATTATTTCTTCCTTCATGTTCTCTGGAGGGATGGGATTACAGTAGGCAATTGCTTACAGACATATAATAGATTTTCAGATAATACCGATGCCAACTGCCTATGGAATAGCAGAGTGAAATTAGACTAAGTAGTACATATGACTTGGCAACTCAGAAAATAAAAAGCAAGAATAATGGATCTCAAAGACACTTGTCCATTCAATTGATCCTATATTTTGATTTTCCTGAATTATGAGACAAAATCAGCTTATGTATGTTCCCCTAACATTTATCCACTAGGTAAATTCATATTTAGTATGAATCAGGCAAATTTAGATTTTTTTTTTTAATTTCCTTCTAATTTGCCCTCTATTTTATGTTTATGCTACTTTTCAATTAGGCTGGTCTGTACCCGGAGCCACTTCATTTTAAACCAACTCTCTATCAACTCCCCACCAAGCACACACATACTAAGCTTTTGAATAAATCCTACAACTGCCTACACTTTCCTTGTTCATGTATTCATAACACCTTCACACTTTCTGAGGGGTATTCCCCCTTCTGGCTTAGAAGCAATTCCTGAATTTCCAGGAGAAAAATGTAGGCTTTTAAAAGCAATTCACAACCTCCTGAGTCTCCCTGTGCACTGTGTAAAAAGTCTAAGTGCCCAGCTCTAGGAGGAACCACGTTGTCCAAGAGTAAATTGGGTGCTTTTTGATTCAGTTCAGGACTTCTGTGCTTATATCCTGTGGGGGTCAAGCTCTGAGAGGAGCAGCAGAGCTGTGGCATGGGTGACTTTCAGGTGTTACAGCACTGCACACTTCAGAAGGAAAAGATTCTCCAGGGAATGAGAAGTCCATTCTTCAACATGAATTGTACAGGACTTAGCTCAACAGAAATGAACAGGAGAAAAAGACCTCAGAAAATGTGCAAGCCAAGCACTTGAATTCCTAGAGAGACACAGTGGCTCTAAAATATCCCCAGTTCTGACTTCACAGGTGCTTTATGCAATGTGTCTTTCCAAGCACACAGTGCAATGTTATATATTTTGTTACCTCTGGCTGTCACAAAATCAATGACAGCAGATGGCATTTCCCCCTAATTAAGTGCTGCAGGACCCTTGTAATACCCTTGAAAGACTTATATCTTATTGCTGGTAATTTTACTGGGTTACTCACCACATCACAGTCTCCAAGATCCAACTTCTCTAAGGTTGAGTTAACTTTTAGCATTGACGAAAAGAACATCCCACCTTGGTTTCCTATTTTGTTTCCAGTCATTCTCAGGTGCACAAGACTTTCATTCCCCTAGACAAAATTAAAAAACAAAAAAATTCCTTTAAGATGGCCTGAAAAACAACACTGTGCTTTTTTGTGTGTGTGAATCCTGCTGGTTGTCACACAGAGACAAAACAACCTTCCAGAAGAATCGTATCTAAGTGATAACACTGGCTCAGCACTTGGCTCAGGCTTCCCTCAGTGGCATCAAACAAATGAGAGTCTGCAAGCACAACTCCAGGATCTGAAAACTTCTGTTTCTTCCAAGTTCATGAATTTCATCACACTCATGAAAACAATACAGGCAAATATTTCTGCCTAAATTGGCATCTGAGATGCAAATTGCACCAAACTGCATCTGGTAAGCTTTGTATGAGACCAGCATTGTACATCTACTGCACAGCCTTAGTGTTTTGGAGGCCTGTCAGATTTAGTTGAAATCAGTTCAGGGTTCAAAGACTGTGAAGGAGGAAGAAAGAGCTCATGTGAGTCTCCCTTCACAAACACAACAAATCTTACACACAAGCCTCACTTCCTTGGGAAACCGCATTAAAAATAACAAACGGTTTTGTGGTGCTGCTGCAAGGCAAAGTTTTGAAAACATGTCTCAGACATCTTGAATCAAAACAAATATTGATGTCAAAGTACAGGCAAATTTAATGCAATTTTGAGGGGAAAAAAGATAAAAAACAATGCCATTATATATCCTGTAGCATAGCATTTTTCACACAGAAAAATCCAGCTGTGATAGTTGTGCTTTTTATAGACAATTACGTGTTTTTATAGATAATGAAGTGTTAATGGCAGCACAGTGCAACTTTCTCTTGTGTGAAATCTGATTTCTGAAGTGTGCCTTGGGAAAACAGGCAATCCCTGTGACACAGCAACATGCTGAATGGAGCAAAGACAGAGGCCCCTTTCAGCCTGCTCTGATGTTGGCAGGACAGCCAGTACTGGTCATCAAAAGCAAAAATATCAAAGGAGATGCCATTGTGTAAATCTCCCAGGCAAATACTCACATGCAGTGCTCCTGCTATCAGCTCTGCCCCACTTGTGCCAATGTCATTGAACATCAGGTTCAGGTACCGCAGAGTGGAGCTTTCCTTGGGAACAAACAAAGCAGGAACAATGAGAGTTTTTTTTTCCAAAAGCACACCTGTATTTTCCAAAAAGGAGATACACATACAAAACTCTGCTCTTTGCTGCATTCCAGGCAGTTCATGACTTGGAGAAGTAGTTAAAGAATGCCAAATTATGTCAGATAATGAGGGCAAGGCATAAAACCTGTCGTGGGGAGGGTCCTCAGAGAGCCTCAGAAATCACCCAGCTCAGCATGACCAATCAAGGCAGGTGGTCAAGCTCAGATGCACAAACTCAGGCATTTTGTGAACTTAATAGTGCCCCTCAAACTCTAGGAACACAGGCACAGGGTGACAACTCACTGTTTTCCACCTGTATCCCAGTGCTTACAGTGACAAAAAGGCTGCATTAAAATACCCTATGTTTAGGCCTATAAAGAACCGAACAAAGATTATAAAATAGCTGAAACAAAGGCCCTGGCCCACTTGACACAACCATTATCCCCTTTGCTGAATTGAACTGTAAGCCTAAAAGCCTCATAGTTTATTCCATCATTCTTTTCTCAGGACACCCCAGCCAAATATCCAATGGCCTTCTACCAGAAATTACAAATCTCCACAGAGAATACAGTCTGAGGTTCTAGTAGGATGGATTGGCATGCAATAGTCAAAACTGTTGGAATTTTGCCAAACCAGCTCATTCTTGTTCCCAATACACCACATATAAATACTACTATAGAGAAATAAATTACAAGTTGCTGAAAGATAAACATCTCTTGGCACCTGGAGGAATGCTGCCATGGTCTTTGCTCCAGCATCAGTCAATACATTATAGGCAAGATCCAAACCTGAAAAAGATGAAGAATGAGGAATGTGACAGATGCACATCTACACTGAACTGCTCTCTGAACAAAAAGAAACAAAAGTGAGCTAAGGCTGAAATCAAGACTGATCATGTTTTCTTATATTATCTCAGCAATGTCAAACACAGAAGGAAAACCTTACCTGTGACAAAGGCAGCTTGGCCTAAGACAGACACAAGAACTCCAAGATCATCATCTGTAACTCTTGGCACAGGCACCAGATGATTATTTCCAGCTAATTTTAATGTGATTCCTTTTGTACTTCTGCAGTAACATAAAAATATAAGCACATGGGGAGAAGTAAAATGATAGAGAGAAATGAATTCTCTCTCCAGGTAAGAGGTGTGCCCGTGGCTTCCCTCACTTGCACAGGGTTATCTGCTGCCACCACCTTTGGTGACACCATGACAGAGAATGAGACTGAAGCTGTAGCTCAGCACTGTCCTTTTTTGAAGGCACTGCTCAGCTGCAAGACCATGCTTGCACAGAAAGTAGGAATAAGCAAGATGGAGAGAAAGCAGATGGAAATAAATATTATCTCAGAGGTTACCTCATCATCTTCTTTTTACTTGCTCCCTTTCTTTTATTTACTTTATTGTGCCCTCAGGATCAAAACCCAACACAAACCATTTCATCTTCTCAGTTTTTTCCCCCTAAAGGATGATTAACTTTGACCCTAACACCATCCATGAGAGGAAGCAGTACCTAGCCCTTAATGAGAGAGAATTTGGGTAGTTAATAGCTTGGCAGGATTCAGAGAGAGCTCAGAGAAGCGTGACCAGCTGGAAGGCAACTGGATGCAGCTGAGGGTTTTTAAACAGGAGTGAGACACAAAGAAGGGAGTTTGGATGACTAGACACTGGGTTTGGCTTCTTTAAGGGACACAAAGGCACCATCCTGTACATTTTTCACTTTTTTTGATTTCACTGCTTGTAAAGCTGCCCAGAAAGGATATATAGCTACAAACTTCTGCCAAGATGATGTCAAGATGAGTCAAACCAGAAATTCAGCAGTAAATGTTAAATTTGATTTGTGTTTAAGCCTGAAACTGCATGAACTTTCTCATTTTTCAATTCTTCATCCTGCTACCCTGTTTAAGGCTTTCAGAAGCATCTGAAACACACCATTTGTTATTTCCTTACATTTCATCATTTTTATCAGCCTCCTGAAGCACACGAGCAATGAAGGGGTTTTCAGGCTGGCTCAGATTTTGACAGGCCTGCACATAGTGTGGGTGAAGATCTGGACGAACCGACATGACCTGCTGGAAAACAAAACCAAATGTTACTGCATGGTTGTGGCAGCCTAGCAACAGCACCAGGAGGGATCTGCATAACAGTGCAAATGGGCTTGGTCTGGAAAGGGTTACAACTCGTGGTCTGGAGTAACAGAGACAGGAAAGCGTGAGGAAAACGGTGGGTGTGCTTCTGATGTGCTGTAGTTGGTTAGAGCACGGTGCTAATAATACCGAAGCGGGCCGTTCACTTGAGAGTTGAGCTTGATGAGCCTTGTGGGTCCTTTCCAGCTCGCAATATTCTGTAATAAACTCAGAGATAAGAGGATCTGAGCTAGCAGAGAAGTGATCCCTGCGGCAGCTGAGCCCCGCAGGCCTTACCTGAGCGATGAGCACCTCTCCCCTGTCCCCAGCTCAGCCTGCGGTGAGCGGCCCGCGGTCAGTCCGGTAACCGGGCTGCTGAGCTGGGCTCGGGAACGGAGCCCGTGCCCTAGGAGGGTGTCCTGGAGCCTGTGCCCAATGAGGGAGCAGGCGGGGGTTGCCCGGAGCCCCCGGTGTCCCCTGTGAGCCCCCCGGTGGTGCGCAGACCCTGCGGACCAGGCGGAGCAGGGCAGAGCAGGTTCCTCACGGCACCCGCGCAGCACGGACTTGGTCTGCCCACGGTCTCCGAGGAGCCTTTGCAAAACTGTCCATGGTTACACGGATCAGCTGCTCCTTCAAAGGTCCCTGTGCTGGCCTCTCCAGCAAATAAATCCCTCTGGTGATTTCATCACTGCCCTCCTAGGTAGGAGGGGGTGAGCTCCCTTTTCCTGCACTGCAGCACTGCCAGGAGCTGGCTGTGCTGCCTCTGTCTCGTAATCTCTTGCACAAACTTCCCCAGGTTTGAAGAATCTCCCTGACACGAGAGCACTCAGACTGTCCGGACAGCCTGGAGGAAATCCCAGCTCTGCTGCTGGCCATCCCTTCCCGTGTTTGTGAGAGGAACACCCAGCAAACACTGTACCTGGGTCCTCCACCAGGTTAATCAGTGTCAAGATACCAGATCTGAGTGAAAAATGCTTTGATGCTATTCCTAAAGGAATATGCACTATGGAAAATGTGCACCTATTTGCTCCTTTGTTTTAATTTTTTATTTTATTGATACCTCCCTTTTGCACAATCTAAGTTCTTCATTAGGACCAAGTGCCGCTTTTCCCTACCACAGGGAGAAGGGACATTCCACTGGGACACACCCGAGCCTGGGCTCCTCATTATCGCTGGCATCTCAGTATTCAGGCAGGGAGAGAAAAGCAAGAATGTGGAAACACTGACCTTTGTGTTGAATCATAAAGATGGAATCCTGACTGGAGAGACTGCTGCAGTTTTTGGCTTTTTGTTTTTTTCTGTGTACAGCGGAAAATAAGTGCTGCATTTGCATAGAATCAATATGTCACAAAGTTAGCGAAGGGCAATTTAAAAATGGATGTGATATTGTTAATGTCTTTAACTGCATTAACAATTGCTGTTCATTTGATAATGAACAATTATGCACCCTTGGGCTGGCAAGCATAACAGTATTCATATGCATCCTCATTTTAGGGCTGAGAATACACCTTCATTTTTATGTACTGCAGTGCTTTTTTTCCAAGGATTTTTTCACTGGTGAGGTTTTCTTCTTGAAGGTTACATTTACAGAAGTAGCAATTTATGCAAAAGACTCACTTTCAGATTTCATTAATTTAAATTGCTCTCCCCTGCACTGTGCATACAAAGGAAATGAAGAAGCAGACTAATGTTTCTGCGAAGAAGTAAAATTAAACCCAAAAGAAATCTTTCCAGCACAAGAAACAACATAGATGTCTTTGCCAAAATTTCCACCATACTGTGAGGTATAATGTGACATTAATGAGGAGAATATTCTGGGTTCATCTATCAACACTAATGCAGCTCCATGGAATTTTCTTAGGAGATTTCTTCCCTAAGCACAAAATCCCAAAAATTACTATTTAATTGACATAATATATCTTTTTAATGACTTTGTCTAGATACCTGCGGAGGTGAAGGAACTGAAAATTTTAAATGCCTTAGCCTGGCTGAAGATCAATTCAGTATCTTTCCAAAGGGGATCTTTGTCCTGGAATCATTAGAAAGATGATAGCTGGGACAAGATAAAGGAATTAAATGTCTGCCAGAAGACATAAGCAAATTGCAGGCAGGAGCAACAGAAGGGGGAAGATCTCAGTCTGCTGCAACATGGAAATTCCATGGACTTCAGCTGTTTCCAAATGCAGGACTGAAGAGATTCTTAATCTCTGTAGATACAAGGTGCAGCATCAGGCCAGAGCTGTCAGAATAGGAATAATATCAAAGCTCAGTGTTTAAAACTCATATTGGCTCTCTGCATTTAGTAATGATCCCAACAATATCACAGTTTGTAAACCTTACTTATGCACTTTACCTCCAGAAATGATCAGTACTTTGCTTGGAAACATGGATTAGGATTCCAGACAGTCAGGACACACAAACTTCTACCAGGACCTGCATTACCATCCTGTCTTACAGAGGTAAAAAAACCTGTTTTCAAAGTATCTCCATACTTTTGCAAAACTGTTCACTGATGTTTTGACAATCTGAAGTTACAGCACTTTGAATGACTGCAAGCTGTCACATCCTTAGTGGTACAGCTCATCTCTGAGATGGCTTGGTGACAGTTTGTGATGTATCTGTGTATGACAGGCTTATTTGAAAGCCACCCCCTGCAGTGGGTCTGCAGGATGCAATTTCTGCCATGGTTCTGCCATGTTCTGACACATCACTACACCTTTGTTATTCAAAAGAACCATGACAAACATGATATTATTCTAATTCTTGCATGCCAGTTTATATGCAACCATCTTTTTCCACAGCACTTGACAGGCAGACAGCTGTTTGTCCTAGACACACAATGTCCTTGTCTAGTTTTTATTCTGTATTGCTCAATTACCCCTTAAGCCCCTCAGAGTTTTATTTGCAGCATACATAGAACACAGAGCTGGACTGGGGCCAGCCACTCTGCAGGTTCAAAATGCAGAGTGAGTGAGAGCAGAACCCTATATTTAGTTTAACTGGCTGGTCAGAACTGCAGTCCTGCTCTCCCTCCCCTTGTGTGGCTCCAGGGAAGGCAGTGCATCCTGAAGGAGGTGGTGAAGGCAGGGTTTCTGAGATTAGCTCTTCTCAGAGTTCCATCTCCAGGTAGTGCTCTCTGAATCTGCATCCAGGGTATGGAACTCATTTCTGTTTGGCTCTTGATTGATACTGAAATCTCATTAATATGCTTGTTGGCAGGAGAGAGCTGGGACTGCAGGAAAGTGGGACGGCTCTGTTCTGATTTTCCATTTCACTGAGTAACTGAGGTTGTTTTGATTGTTTGGAAATGTCTAGTGAAAATTTTTCACCCAAAGTGAAGGCAGAGAGAAGGATGAATCAGAAATTACCAAGGAGGAAATCACTGGAAGAGAGATTTCTGGGCAGACTGGCAGATTGACAGGACATTTTGTCAAGGTGATAAAAGGAACAAAAGCTTTTTAGTGGCACAATAGGCGTGACAGAATCATAAGAGGGCAAAGAACTCAGCAGGAGGATCAGGAGCAGGAATTTGCCAGCAGTGGGTCTGTACTGTGCTCTGGAGCTGAGAATGAGGAATGAAAGAATGAGGAATTTCAGCTATGAAAGAACAAGAAACCCCAACACTGAAGTCCAGTCCAGTCAGGAAGATTTCAACAGAATCTGGACACCAAAGATGAACTAGAGAGAGAGAAGTTCAAGTGGGAAAGGATTAATTCACAGAAATTCTCTCAGAACACATAAAGGATCCATTTCCCAGTTGGATCAAAGGCAGATTTGAGGAGGAAAGTCACTCAAAGACAAGTGATAAAGAGAACAGGTTGGTGTGCTGCTATAAAACAGACATGATGGTATTTCCCCTTCAGAACAACTGTCCTGGCTTAAGTCACTGCTTGGAAATCTCTTTTGTCAGCCCTGTATGAAACGGGGGCTCTTGGCTTCATTTCAGAGGTTCAGGATCTCTGTAGGAAATAACTGATCCCACAGGGCAACAATTCCATGCTGTTCCTGAGCAAGAGACTCCAGTTCAACTCACATTTCTCAGAGCTAGGGGAGCCAAGTGCACTTTTCAAGTGGAACTGAAAGTGGAACCAGGAAGTCCAGGGTGACTCTTGAATGAAATCATGGATTAAATGATCAATAGGTATCAGCACAGCATGGTCAGCTGCTGGTTATAGCCCTGAACACGCAAAAGCTGATGTTGGAAAGGTCACATGGACTGAAAGCTGAATATTGATCAGCATCTGTAGGGAAGAACTTGCTGAGGGGGCCCTTAGCAAGTTAGGAAAATGCCACAGAATGATCCTGATATGCCTCTCCTCCAGGCGATTGCTGCAGCCTGTAGAGATGCTCAGAGCTAATTGAGCAGTACTTTATCCCTCAAGCTGCCTCAGGATTTCTCTAAGACTCCTCACTCAGTGGGCAGATCTAATATCTTTACTTCCTAAAATACCTTACCAATGAATAATCCCACTGCAGTCCTGGAGCTCACGTGTGGGTTAACATGCTCCATGACACAAGTGACTATGCCAGAATTCAACACTTATGGATTGTTCTGTATCCAAAATTCTTGTTAAGCTAGCAGGACACATCTCAGATTTAATGTACTACAGCTTCTTCCTTGACTCTGAGACTTGCAAAGACACCAATCATCTCTTACCTTGATTTTATACTGATTCTCTACACAAGACTCATCTACACTGTGAGATGGCATCAAGGGCCAGAGCAGAGGCAAACAAGCTCCTTCTGCATTCTTCTTATTGGAGAATCTATAAAGTAGAGTTGTTGAGATGGCATCCAAATCTCACAATTATATAGATTTAATTTATTCACAAAGAGGAAAAAGTTTTGGAGGAGAAGAAAACAAAATTTAAAATGTGGAGGTTTCAAGTATTTTCACATTAGAGACATTTTCTAAGGCCACATTCACCCTGCCCACCCACCTGCATTAACACACCCCTCAGCCCTTCCCTTGCCTTCCCTGCCAAACCTGCAGTGTGTCCCTCTGAGCTCAGCACTGCTCTTTGGGCAGTGGCAATTGCAGTATTCACAACATGAAGTTTGAGTAGTGTAAGCATTGCCCAGAGAATCTGGAAGAATATGTTATTAATGGGATGATCTATGGTGCAGAAGGTTAAGTAACAGTTTTCTATAATTGTGAAACTGTTTGAGGAGATTATCAAAAACTGCAGTCTTCTATGTCAGCGACATGTAAAGCTTGGTTCATGTGCTGCTCCCAAAAGGCCTTCCAGACACCTCCAACCTTCATCAACAGTCAAAACGAATGTTTCTATTGTTGTCTTGATTAAAGCCTTCCATTTGCTTCCTCTGGGATGCTGAAAGGACCCATCTTTGCATGCCCAGCTCTGCCAAGGCTGGCAGCTGTGTCAGTGCTGCCAACAACTCCCTGAACCACAGCCCACAGTCCCTGCAGGATGATGGTGGGAGGCTCACATCCAGCTCGGAGAGTTCCTTGAATGCTCCTAAACCTTGGCAGAAAACAGCCCAACCTTCATCAGAGATGTTGTTATTATAACTCAAATCCAGCTTCTGCAATCTGGCTAAATGGCCATCCTGCCTCAGGGATGCTGCAAGAGATGACAGACATAAACACAACTAATAAATCCTGGCAACTGCTTTGAAAGCTTTTCAAAAAGGAGAGTAGTATTTTAATACCTCATTTCAGCAGCCAAACAACAAAGTTTAAGTCCCCAGCAACATAAAACCACTTGCTGCTGATCTCAGAAAGAGAGTTTTATCACAGCCAAAGGAATGTACAACACTGCACAGGCTGTTCAAAAGGAACAAAGTATTCAGTTTAAAGTGTATGGCAACCTGAAAACCTTGGAGCAGTTGGAAGAAGGTTATATCAAGTGCCAACTGTGGGCAGAAAGGTTTTACAGGCAGATTTAGAAAGAGGAAAGCAAAACTAGGTGAGGCTCCATGACTACAACTGCCATCTCTCACTGTGGGAGGGACTAATATATCTTAAAGGGATCCTTAAAATATGATTGGCAAAGGAGACACCCATCAAGGGTGATGGTTTTTAAGGTCAAAAATATTCAGGCTTCACCTCACCAGATTTCACATTCCAGGACCTTTTTAACTGTCACACAGCTATTGCCAGTCTCAGACACTCACACCCCTGAGTCAGACCCACAGAATCATAAGGATGAGTATAAAATAAGCAGGTTTTCTAAAGGATCCTAGAATTAATTCCTTTATCAGGTCCCTGTTTTCAAGTATTTCTTAGCAGCTGCTAAGAGGTGGGTGAAAATACTTGTTTTAATTCTGCCCCAGTAGTCTGACTCCACAAACCCACCTAAGGATTGGAAGTTAGTAGTGCCTGTATTACTGGCTGTCAGCACAGACATTTTCCCTGAAACACTGAGCCCTGAAACACAGTCTGAGAAAAATAAAACACCTCAGAGGCAGCTTTAAATATTTGATATAAAAAACATATGCAAACCCTACATTTTCTAAATGATGCTTTTTTAAATTAACACATAAAAGTGCTTAAAGATTCTTTGCATTTTAGCCTTTTCAGCTTTTCCACTGAGCATATCCAGGACACACAGAAAAATGAAAGCCCTTTCTGGGAAAAATACGCCTGTATTTTCCATGTTTTCATTTGATTTATGCAAAAACGTGCTCAGCCCATGGAACAAGCCCCTTCTGAATTGTGGTCTAAATGCCCTGGCTCCTTGAGTGCTAGTAAATACCACGTTATACGTACTTAGAAGTGCCAAATCTTCAGCCACCAAGTTACAGCTGCTCAGTCTTAACACTTGAATCTCCGTTGCAAGCTTTAGTGCTCCCAAAAGCAGCTTTAGGTTCCCACCAACGCACTTATTCCAAGAAAGGTCTAATATCTCCAGTTCAGGAAGGTGAAGGGCAGCTTCAGCTGAAAAGATTAAGACCAGCAACTTCTGCTTACTAAGAGAAAACAACATGGCCTCAACAGACACCTCACCTGCAATTCACCCATAAGTAGAATCCTAACAGGCTGACTATTTGTGCTTAGAATGAATTCTTTTATCCTAATAAAAGTCAGACAAAAGAAAATAGGAAAGGTCTGCCTATAGAATCTATCAGGACTCTATGGAGAGGTTTTTTGTCTTTCTAGTCATATTATTGGCTTGGCCTTGCTGCACTGAATTAATTTAATTTTACAGCTTGCTTTTAAACCATTTTATATCCAATTTAAAGAGAGCAATTATTTTGCTGTGAACTTGCTATTTAAGGTGAAATGCTCTGTATCTTTTGCCAACTCTGATTTTCATGGTGTCACTCTTACATAATTGTAGCGATATAATACTTTTTCTGCAGGGACCTCTGACCAGTTTAGCTTGCTACTGCTTCTGCTGGAGGCAGTGAGGTCTTACTCCTGGTTTAGTGTCACTAGTAAACTGTACAAAATACAGTTTGCATCATACACAGTAACTGAGAGATCCCTCTGTACTAAGATTTGATGTGCCATATGGAACACCTATCAAAGGCCACTAATCCATAGAGATTTGCAATAAGTAGGCAAAAGAGGCTGAATTTACATATCCTGTGTTAGATTGGACTTTTCTTCATGGCTGTGCGATATCTTTTCCACCACTACAGTAATTTCCTCCATTGCCCTCTGCTGAACTCTACCCCAGAAATTTTCTACTGAAATTTTCACCTGCAGTGAGGTAAAAAACCCTCAAAAATCAAAACTTTACCCCACTGAGTGAAGTGTTACATTCAGGCTATGATTACAGCATAACATAAAACCATGGTTTTCTTTTGCCCCCAAAATTAAGGAGTATATAAAAGCTCACTATCAAAGGACTAAGAGAGCTTTATCCCCTCAGGTAGAGTAGGGGAAGACATAAAATTAATTCCCTCACAACCTGGTCCCACAAAGCACTGGTTTTATCTCGGGCTTTTTCACTTGGGACCTGAAGTATAATGAAACAATGATCCTTGGAGTTCAGCCAAAGAAGAGTTAAATGCTTTGTCCTATAGGGATACACAGAGAATAGACACACTTTAAAGAAATATTCCTACCTAGTGATGAAAGCGACTCTTCACCTAAGCCACAGTTGCTGATGGTCACAGATCTCAGTTTTGGTAAAAACCTGAGCCTGCCCAGAAGGGGATCAGATGAGAGTCCTACATTTTTATTCGAGGATATATTCAGCTCCTGAAGACTGGAGAGTAAAGGTATCACCTGGGCTATGGAAACATGAAATATTTATTAGACAGTCACTGATCCATAACAAATGTGTAATTGTATATTTGCCTGACATAATTTCTTTTCTTTAAAAATCAATCCAACAGTCAAGGCCAAGCTTTTACACTCCAATTCATGGTGAGTAATGTTTTAGACCATAAATAGCCTTGTCATTTTCACTAAAACTGTTTCAGAAATTAAGTATTCCATACTGTGTGGAAGGTTGTCAGAACCTGGCTTCCTGCAAGTTTTCTAGGTGAAGTAGGGAATTTCCAAATGTCTCCATCGCTAACTGAAACTTCTTTGTCTTAATGTTATTATTCTCTATTATTCAATAAATTGAAAGTCAATCATGATTGATATTACTAATAATGAATATTTCCTAAAGCTTCATCGTCATCATCAGGTCTTCAAATTATCTTTGTCATGGAAAATAGGATGTGGGCAATATAGGCTTTGACTCATGGGGGTTTTTTGTTGTTGTTAAGAGTAAAGACAAATGTCAAAAAGTTATGATAAAAGAAAGAGAAAAATAAGAGAAAAATAATTTGTCTCACAGATTGATTGGGAAATACCCTTTCCTCACTAGTAGTGTTTATAGTTGCATCAATTCAACCTAGAGAAAGCACACGGAAGCAGCAATACAAGATCCCATAAAATCACTCTGTACTTGGTGTGCAGCTCACCAAGAGAGTTTTAGGCATTCATTTTTCCCTGCACATACACACCTAGGATTCATCCAACTTCTACCACTGGGGAACTCTCCCTGGATATTTCCTAAATTACTGATCATCAAAAAAAGCAGTGCTTGGTGGCAGGTCTCATATTTCAGTTGTGGGTCTGAATCATGGCAGATTCAGATCCTTAGCACCACATGGGATCAGACACTCTGACATTTCCTTTGGTTCAGCAAAAAACCCATTCCACATTGATCAAGAAAGCTCTCTCCCACACTGCACTTTCAGAGCTGCCTAAAGAAAAAAGTACTGAGATCAGCTATTCTGCCCAGCAGAATCTTTTATGTCTTTGAGATTTTCAGAAGGTAAAAATGAGATCCTTAATGGATTTCTTCAACACGTCCTTACACAGAACAGTCATGTCCTCTTCTGTGACACAGCACTGGTGAAGATCAAGGACTTCCAGATTTTTCAAGCTGGCCAAATGAGCTGTTGAGTCTTTAAAGCCACCACCAATCTCTCTGTTGCACGAGATGTCTAACTTCCTTAGCTCTGCAAGGTGCTGAAAAGCAGTGTCTGAAATGGAAAAGGGAACAAGCTGGTCACTGGCTGCCACACCAGCCCAGGTCAGGGCTTTGGCATCTATTTACTTTAACGTCAAAGTTTGCACAAGGTATTGCAGGCAAAGCTCCTGGGCTAAGCTCTAGTGTATAATCACAGCAGACACACAGTAATACAGCAAAGCCTCCCCATCCATGCAGCTCTGTTCTTCTCTGGGAGAGCAGGTGAAGGTGAGGCCAGCTCATCCCCCAGATCCAGTCAATCTTCAGCCTCTTGCAGAAATTACTGCTGGATGTGCTAATTAATGCCAGTTGTTTTGCCACATCCACTAGGGAGAGACACAGATAACGAGCCCATTGCACATGGCTTCACTGGACACTCTTTAAGTGATAATGGTGAATTTGGATTTCCTTTGGAGAGTAGGATTATCCTGTTAAAAGTTAGCTGGCCTGTCTTTGTCCTTGTCTGTGTTCTGTCTGGGACAAGAGGAAGCACATCCAGGGAACCCCTCATCAGCCCTGAGATGTGTCTCAGATAAATGTGTGGAGGGTGACTCTCCCCATTGACTTTCACAAGCTTGAGCTCAGGGCAGAGAAATTCGGCTCCTGCTGAAAGGCCCTGTAGTCTTTTATCAATCCTCAAACAGCAAATAATGATTGCCCATTAATACTGCCAAACCACCAGCAAAATCCCACCTCATTGCCTTTCTTAAATGGTTTTCAGATGTACAATTTATTCAGAATGAAAGTCTTTCTGAACATAAAGTCTAACCTAAGCCCTGGAGGCTGTCTTGCTTTAATCCACACATGTGCAAGTTTAACTCTTTCAAGCCTGGCACATGTTTCAGATCCTGAGCAATGAGCTTCATGCTGCAGCCAATGCTTTTGTTGATAGAGACATCTAATACTTCGAGGTTTGGGATCACATTTAGAATTTCAGCTGGGAAAAAAAAGGGAAGAAAAGAAAACCAGAATTGGTAATTGTTTGGAATACATACAGATGAACTCTAAAAAACTACAGCACCATGATAAACAGGAAGAAGTGGCCTGGGTTTGCCTGTAAGTGTGGTTTAGACTTGCTAAGTTCCTGTTCTGCCTAAACAACACAGCAAAATAAAGATTTGATAGGAGTCAAAAAAATCTGTGAAAAACATTTATAAAAATAAAAGTGAAAAAATACAAGGGCCGTTGGATAAATACAGGGGAATTAAAAGCAGAAATACAAAGAGAAAGAAATTTTTCTAATGAAAATATATAGAAATATGTGTTATATATGGGACTCCTCCAGCAGTGGAGATGAGAGCTCAGGGGCTTCTCTTTACAGAGAAAACACCTTTTAAAACACACAATGAGATAAAAAGACCACACAGGATTAAGCTGCTATGGTGAGAGGACAGAGGGGAGGGGTGGTCAGTGGTTGCCAACTCAGCCCAAATTCCCAATCCTCAGACCTTCTTTCCAATCCCACTGCTGACTATGTATTTAGCTGCTTAATTTTAAGCAATCAGTGTTGGGAATTCTGGCACACTTTTTTGCTCAAGGTCTCAAAGCATCCAGAAACCCTGGACCAGTGAGGCAGCCAGACTGTGGTTTAGATCTTCTCAATCCTCCCTCATATGATTAGAGAGAACAACTTTCTTCTTTGTTCTTTGGAATAAAGTGCATTAAATCCCCACATCATAAATACTGTTATAACGCAGAGCTTGAAGTAAATTAACTTTTCACTAATATTGAGCTCAATACAATCATCATCAAAGTCAAACATGTTCCATTTTTGTGAAGCCAGCCTCAGTCCAGCTTGATGGACACACATACCAAGAGATTCTCCATCCTTTGCCGTCAGGTTACAGTCTGTCATTTTCAGACATTTTAATTTGCATCCTTTCTGGAGTTTTTTTGTCAGCAGTGATAATTTTCCACCTATGTTACTGTTCCATGATAAATCCAGTTCTTCAAGCTGAGAAACAATTTCAAATGCCTCTCCTGTAACAAAAGCCTATGATGATTCATTCTATGTATCAATTTCAACAAAAATACAGAAATACAGGTTTGGAATATATTAAAGAGGAAGGTTAGCTACTTAATTCCCAAATTACTTTATCTTGAATGTCTTGCCAAGAAAATTGTTAGCTGAATGAATTATTGCTTCTGCAGCAATGTTGTATAAAATCTCACATTGTCTAAGGAGCAATATAGATCACAAGTCATTGTCACAGTGCACACAAACCTGACATTTATTCAGGTTCCCAAATTCTCATCAGGCTGTTTGGCCTCTGCTGGGACCCAGAAAGTCCAGTCTAGAGGGAAATCAATACAAGTGACAAGTCTGAATTTACTGTCCTGTAGAGTTCTGCTCTGTTTTATTTGGCAAACTTCCAACATCCTCTGTACTGTGTCCACAGGTCATTTTGAAGGGAATGAAAGAAGTCCTCTCACAACTATTTCTGAAATGGGAAAGTTTCATTTCTGACAGGAATTTCTGACTCACTTCATAAGAAACCAAGATGAGCATTGTTTTGACTCAAACTAACTTTCCCATGATTTCAAGGCAGACAGAACTGATTTTTATTGCAGAAAATTTAGCCTTGTCCAGGCTTGATGCACCTGCCAATCTGTGTTAGTGCTTCTTTGAATTACTAACATCCCACTGTAAAATTCAGCTTCCTAACTTCCTTTGTAGAGGAGGGAGGCAGAGCATATTTGCATAACTCATTCCCAAGAAAGACCAATTAATCAGACCATATGCAAATGAAATTTCAAAGTGTCACACACAATTTTTTGATTTAAAGTATAATAATTAAGAATTGTATTTTAATAGCAACATCCTTTCCTATCTGTATGGTTTGCATAATTAATTTTTCACAAAAGATTTGTAATATAAAAATAATTATTTCTGTAAGTGACTATCCAGGTTTAAGAGGAAAGGACACATCTTGATTGTTATATTTGCATTTATTTTAAATTATTGCCTCAGTGTTGAATACTGAGCAATGTTCTACAGTTGAGAAGTGCAGCATAGCCTCCTTCTATTTGACATGAGGACTATAGAATTCCAGACACATTTTCCTCCCAGAAGATAAATAAAGGAATATAACTCCAGGAATGGTTTCCTATCACTTCTCACAGTCAAGCTCTAAGCAATCACATAGAATAGGTTGATATTATGGTTATATTTGAGACATTGATTTCTAAGCAGGATGTGCTGAGTCCACAAGAGGCCACAATTCTGCAGAGAGATGTGGACAAGGTCACACAGCCAGGATTGGCCTAAATACACAGTTGTTTTCAAAATCACAGGCAAAATCAATGCAAACTGGCTGCTGCTATTCCACACATCAAGGGCATCACATTTTGACTGGAAATTCAAGTCCTATGATCAATTTTGTGTCTGTTCTAGCAAAAGCTAAACTGAACTGGGAAGGAAACAGCACTGAAGAATCTGGCAGAATAAATAAATTGGAAAATAACTCAAAAGAAAAAAAACAAAAAAACAACCAAAACTCAAAAAATATGAAAAAGGGTTTGAAAAAGAATGAAATAATTTTTTTTAAAAAAGTTAGAAAATTAAATACAGATTTTATACTCATCAGAAACAGAGGAGTTATTTTCACCAGCTTTTGTAGAGATGCATAGTTCCTCCTCAAGAGATAGTATGACTCACTTTTGATCTACCACCACATATGTCATTTTATTTCTGAACCTTTCCTGGAAAAGGCTTGGATATCAATGACACAAACCCCACCTTTATAACTCAGACTCATTTTAGAACTTACAAAGTAAGTAGTAACTTTTATAATTTATAATTTATATAAATATAAAAATTTATATAAATTTTATATTTATATAATTTATATTTATATAATTTATATTTATATTATAGAAAACTTTTATAATTTATAATTTATATAAATATATAAATAATTTAATTTATAATTGATTGTGTTTGCTGTTCTTTTAAATACAAACCATAGAACCACCCCAGAGTAAACTCCAGGCCCAGAGGTGACTCAGTGCCATAGCCTGAGTGTGTCACACCACCTTTAAAACCTTCACATCTCATGCTTTGCAGAAAGCAGGGTGCAGGCAGTCCAAGGAAAGAGGTAAGCAGAGGAATAAGCTTCTCCCAGACTTGAAAAGACACTAAGTCATAGAGCTCTGAGGCAGCACTTCTGGTTTGAATTCTGCACCCAAAAGACCATTGGGGTTTTTATGATGAGCACTCACCTGTCCTGCAGCTTGGACACCTAAGCTGACCCTATTATGACTGAGTCTTCTTCTAGCCAAAAAATTACTGATCCAAATTGAAAATATTCTTTCTTCAAATAGGACTGAATTATGTTCCCTTCTGAGTGTGAAATCTTCAGACCCTGAGGATGAACTCTGCAGAGCTACCTAAAGGTATAAGGTCACCCATAAGCCCAAGTTTCTACTGTTTCACAGCAGGAGTTTACTTTGCCCAGTGTGGAAGCAGCAGGAGTAGGATGTAGGAAGAGATGAGATGGATTACATTAGCCCCAAGCTGTCTGGAAGTAAATGTAAATGAAATCCTGTACCTAAGGAGATGACATCCTCAGCTGTCAGCCTGCAGTTGTTAAGTCGAAGGACTTTTAACAAGTTCACATGATGAAGATGGACAGTGAGAGTTTTCAAAGTTCCACCAACACAACCATTCCAGGACAGGGTGAGCTCTTCCAGCTCTGGGAGAAATGGCAGTAAAGAAGCTGTAAGGAAAAAAAAGAAAAAGCTTTTCTGTTTGCATGTTTCTGCATACATTTTAATATTACGATGTTTTCTACAACCAACAGAGAATTATAAAACCATGACAGTTTGTACCTCTGTTTTCTTATCTGTGGCTAGAGTGTAAGGACATTCATCTGCTTCACAGACCTGCATGGCTTTTATATTTAGATATATTACATAATTTATATAATTTATTAATTAATATTTCTCAGGGATGTGGGACCATTAGATGAAATGTTAATATGGCCTGTATAAAAGAAAGGGAAAAGTGGAGAGGGAATAACTGAAAAGGCAAATAAAAAATTAAAGAAATGTAAGAAGTTGAATAAAATGTGCATTTACCTAGCTCTGTTACATCTGCTACACTTAGTGCACAATTATTTAGATCCAGATTCTTGCTGTTGGGTTTCTTTCCCAGTTTCTCCATGAACTGGTTAAATCTCTGCTCACCAGATGGTGACTCTGCTTCAGAAGTGAGATGTGAAAGTCCATCTGAGCAACAAAGAGATAGGGCTCTAGTTACCTCTGCTACTAACACAGGGTGTAAAACCTGCCTAGTCTGCCAGGTGAAGACTTGAGGGAATGAATTAAATCTGTCCCTAAACCAGGTTCTATTTTTCATTCATGGGGACCAACAACCTGACTGATAAGATCACTATAGATCAAATCCCTACAAAACTCCTGCTGCATTTTCATACATCTGTGTAAGGCAGTTCCTGCTTTTCTGGGCTTTGCAAAGCAAAAAATTACAGAAAATAGCAATCCCACTCTCATTGTTTCCCCAAACTGACCCAAACCCCTTAGGATAAAGGATGGGATTCTAAGCCTCACCTTCCAGCTCCTTTTGAAAAATAGCTCCATTTTCTCTGGAGTGGCTGTAAAGAGTATTCTTGTGTGTGCAAAATAACATACATGATGGATTCCCATTCCCTTCCCTTACCCAGTGTCAAGTGGTAGAAGACATCTGCTCCTGTTGTCCTCAGACTGCTTTAGCAGGAGAGCAGGACAGAGAGCCATCTTAAATACAGCAAGCCAAGCCATTGCTCAAAGCTTGCCTCTGAAACCAAGTAAGCTCTGCAACTAATGAGCTAACTTCAGCACCGACTCACATTGCAGAGCAAGAGAGAAATCACCCAAAAGCTTTATCCTGCCTCAGCAACATGGATCTAACTCCTTGCTTGGCACCTATCAAATAAGAGGGAACATCCTTGATAATATTCCAATCAGAAGCAAATCCTGGCTGGAGGATAAACTCTAGGCAACAAATACAGGATTTTGGCTAGCAAGAAAACAGCTGGTTCTCTATTAAATTAAAATATATACACATACATATGTGTTTAACTATTGTACCAGCATTACCTTCTACAGAGAGATCTTGCTTTTCACTCTGATCATCAGCTCCAGAGTTGTTTATTTCTGTTTTTTCAATTTCCCTTCTGTCCTTGCCTTCAGATTTCCCAAAGTCAAAGCCCTTGAAGAATTGTTTGATGGCTGAAGGCTCCTCTCTTTTTTTTTCAGGAGCATGCTTCTTTCCTTGGAACTGTTTTATAACAAAGTCAAATGGGGAACTCTTTGGGTTGTCCTCTTCATGCCCATCCTGGCAGTTCTTCAGGTCATCTTTCAGGGGATAAGCAGACAGAAATCAGCTTTAATAATGTTTATTCTTGCTTACCTTTTTTCACAATGGCAGATGCACTGACAATTTGCCACCGTTGCCTCCATCTAACCATTTATCACAGAGATGATACAAGTGTTCAAGAGCAGAACATTTACAATTACACAAAGCTGAGGCATTGTTTAAATTACAAAGCTGAGGCATTGTTTAAAACGCCTGGCTCTTAATATGCTGTCCCAGCTGTATTTCTTAGAAATGCAAAAATAATACAAACCAAGGTACCTAGATGTACATGCACAGTTACTGAGCTGTAGAACAATCCTGCTTTCTGTGGCTGAGATTTCCTGCTGTAGAGGTATTATTTTAAACAAAGAACATACCTGTGTTTTCCATTGGTACACCTGAGAATCTCTCACGCTTTGCAGTTTTCACAGCACTTTCAGGGCTTGCAGTGAGTCATGACATGCAAAGAAAACCTCACTTCTTTCCTTAATGGGAACTTGCCCTGTAGTTTTCTCTCACAAGTTTCTGTCTTCATCAGTTTGACAGCAGCAGCTTTGCACAAGTGGTTTTTGGGCTCTTTCCTGATGCCTCTATTCCTCTATACTCAATGCCAAAGTCAGTCTGCCGTTCCGGGGGTTGAAAAGTCCACTTAAATGCTCCGATCATGTCCCAGCTTGGATCACTCTCAAGGCAGAAATCAGGAAGTGGCAGTACAGCCTTTGATACTGCTCACAAACAACTGCATGTCCCTGAGACAGCTGTTGTTAGAAGAGGCTGACTCACCGGAGAGATCAGATTACAAGACTACCTGAAGAAAAGCTCTTTGTTTTCCCACCCGTTTTGTCCATACTGATCAGCAATAGTGCTGGAGGCTGAGCAGAGCCCTGCTGCCAGCAGGATGTTGCACAGTTCAGTAAGAAAAATACAGATACAGAGGACTAGGACACTCCTGATCATTTTAGGGTAACAGGAGACACGAGGAGAGGTCACAATCATCTTGTGGGCAACACCATGATACAACATTACAATGCAATCATTGGACACACCGTATATATACCTCAAACTACAGTACTCCATATTTTTGTCTGTCTGCCCTAAAGTCTGATTTGCACAATGCTGAATGCCACCATTTCTGCCTTAATTATACCCATGGCCATTTATGCTGCATCTCTTTAGCATTGATAATCTTTTCAGTCTATGAGGTTTTCCCTTTTGTAGGCTAAACCAGTCAAACTCTTCTTGTCTCCCTGTCATGTGACAAACGCTCTATTTCCCTTATCATTTCCTGCTCACCTTTGTCTGCACCTGGTGCAATATAATTTAGACTTCCTTAAATACAAGGGACCATCCCCAGGCATGTATACACTGAAGACATGTGCAAACTGGAGTAATTTTGGTGAGGAATGATGAAGCTGGTAAACAAACCAAACAATTCCTTTGCAAGCAGGTGAGCAGACACCAGCCCAAGGACAGGCTTAACTCGGAGTGAAAACAGACAAATTATTCAGACCGGGTGGAATGAGGCACAGAGTGCTGCAAGGAGTCAACAGGGTAAGATTAAGAAAATAAAAACTTAAAATTAACTTCAGAAAAATCCTCTTGCCCATGAGAAGTACCATGCTGGGAAATATTTACAGCATGTAGAAATACACAAAACCACTGTGATCAACCATCTTTCTCTATGGAAAGCAGGGCACACGTCTATTCCCAAATAGAAATTATGTCCAAGTTGGCTTTAGGATTTTCTGACACCAGGAGTGGCTGTCCTGTCCCAGTTTCTGAAATTAGCATCTTACTACAGACCTGTATCCACATCAGGAATTTGTGCTAATTCACTTCATGCATCCAGGCATCTCAGCTATGTAGATGATGGAAAATCCCAGCCTTTATGTTGGTAAAGACCCGAATTTGACAGATTTTTGCTTGTGCTTAACAACAGAGTGACCAGGAATGAAGCAGAGACAAAGCAACTTGTGTTTGTGAACATGTCCCAGGCTCTCCTAGCCCAAGATTTCTCAATGCCCACTGCAGTTCAGTAAGAACATGGAATGGGAATATTTGATAATCTCTGTCCTGTGAATCTGGGGAAATCCTTAAGCATGTTAAGCATCAGTTACAGTGGTTAGGTTGGGTTAACTCACATGCTCTGATATCAGTATTTCAGGTGATGTGCTGCCCATTCAGAAATTCTTTCACCACTTGAAGCTGTTGAATGACAGTGACAATACCCCACAGCACCATGACAGCATCCCTGTAATCCAGTGAGAAGGGAAACATAGTTCCACAGTGACCTGGCCTCCTCTTCCTAAAAAGCAAACCTTCACCTTTTTCCCCATCAGCTATGAAGGAAGTGGGGACAACAGGGTTGTCCCTCCAACAAGGCAGGATAACAAGAGTGAGGTGGCTGCACTGGGCTGAAAACATTTGGAGCACCTTGCAATAGGCTCAGGCTGTGCTGTGAACATGTCATATATCATGACAGCCAAGCCCAGCCAGGCCCCATTCTGCTCTGTCCATCTCCTCTCTGCCACTCCTCTGTCCTGCTCCTGCCTGGCAGAGCCCTGTGTCTGCTTCCTGCAGCATGTCATAGACAGCACAGGGCAGGCTTATCTTTTGCAGTTTAAAAATAATAGACGCCTTCTCCTTTCTATCCAGTTAAATGGCCTGTGACCATCTGCCAAGTGCTCAATGTCACACTTGTTTATATCTGCTCTTCCCTCTGTCTAGACCTGGGGCAAGGTTAGGAACAGAACCAATTTTGGAACAAAATAGTTTAAGTTGCATCCCACACAGCATCCATCAGGGAGAGATTAATGTGGATTTTTGTACTTTGCCTCATTGTGACTCCTTAATCCGGCATATATTCCAGAGAAATAATGCCATTAGAGGATTAGTGCCACAAGTTCATTTGAAAAAAAGGATTTGCAAACACTGAAATCCTATATTCTATGTGCTTAATCACTGAGTATCATTTTGGGGATTTCCTCTCCCTTTAGTAGTGTCTCTTTCAATGAAACCCAAGCAAATCAGCAACTCTGTTTTGGATGGCCCTTATTATCCACTAAAGGAAAACAAACCCCCAAGCATCTGGTTAAAATAATACAGAATCTAAACACACTGGACTAAACCCATCCTTGCTGTCATACAAGCACAGTTATATCAGGGAGGCACTCACAATATTTACATAGAATTTAATAATATGGGATATTTATCTGTTAGGGATTTTTGCTAATCTGAGTCCTGCAGCACTTAGTATCTCTGTGACCCTTCTTTGATTTCCTGGCAGTTCCCTTCCCCAGCTTTGCCTCTGCAGGCTTCTCTTGCTTGGCCTGACTTGTTGCAAGCTGTGTCAGTGATGTGGGGACAGTTGCAAGAAGCAAGAAATTGGTGGGGATGGAAAAATGTTTATTGCCCCATGGTTGACTTTGCCAGCTCCAGGTGAGTCACTGTTGGGCTGTGCTGGCTCAGAACACACATGCCAGGAGCTGCTGCCAAAGGAGGATGAGGGAAGAGTGTCTTGGTCTGGCACCAGCTTTGCTGCCCTCATCTTGCCCAGTCACATGCTTCAAACCATGCTCTCTACAGTTCTCTCCATCCTCTCTCTCCTGCTTTGTCCTTTCCACTCATCCTCTGACTTTGAGCCCTCAGAACTGAGACAGGAGAATTCAGCCTTGCCCACACATCTGGGAATCCCTCAGCTGGCACTAATGCTGTGATACCTACTGTTAATAGTAGTGACAATAAGTAGATTTTCCAACTACTAAGTCATATTGAGTATGCATTTTGAATTCCATAAAAAGCAAGACTTACAGTTCTATTGTAGCAAATGTATATTTGTACACACAATGTACTTTTAACACTCAGATATCGAGTTACTCTTTTTTTTAAATGGAGCTACACAAATGCAAACAACTTTCAGTCTCTATTACAATATACTAGACTGATGGAGAAGATTTTCAGTCTGGAAAATTCTTTTTGATTGAACTTATGCCAGGATTAATCCCCTTTCAGTTAATCATTTACATGAATGGGCAATCTGCAGAGTTCACACAAGGCCTGCAAACTACATTAATTACTAAAAACCTAATTACAAATCAACAGAGTCACAGGATCAGTGTTACCTCCATACGGTACCATCTGGTACAATGGGGCTGGATAGTTCAGCAAACTCTGCATCACATTTTATGGATCTTCAACCAGAATGTGTGTTGCCAGAGGGAGCAAGTTTATGCAGATATAGGAGCTGGTTATGAAACATTTTTAGGGTCATCCTAAATGACAGCATCCAATCCTTGTAATCTTGCTGCTGTTTCAAAAGTTACTTCAAAAAAGAGTTTCTTTTTGAATGTGACACGAATGCTGTCATAACTTGCCTTTCCACATCCAAAAATACCCTGAATCCACACAAAAATTAATGAAAAAAAATCACTAAACCAGCAAATATAAAAACATGTCTGCCATAAAATGCTTTCATTAAAGGTATTGTGTGTACCGTCATTTGCTTCACTATTACTCCAATTAAAAAAGCTATGTCCAGAGTGAAATTCCATAAATGACAGGAACATGGCACAGTGCAGCTTCCATTACCTCTGGTGTGTGTGCATGGAAATGGTAATTTAATTTTACCAACACATTTGCTCTTTCAGTGCATGGCCAGTATGACAGTTTCGACCAAAACCTGTCAGTCTTGTTTTACACCATGTTAGCCAAACAAAAAATCAGGTCTTTGAAACCTCAACTTGTATAGTTTTAAATCCAGACTTCACAAACATTTTGATTCAAGGACACACAGAATCTAGTTAGTATTCTTACCACAAACAATGTTTGGTCAATTGAATTTTGAAAGGAATTCACAGTAATTTTCAAGCGTTAGCCATATGTCATCAATGAGGTTCTCTCATTGGCTTTTGGAACTGAGATCAGCCACACTAAACAAAATTCAGTAGCTTCAGTTTTATCCAGAGTCTGGCTCCTGTTCTCCCTGATTAATTCCCAGATTTCCATCAGGAATGAGACAGCTGTGTAATCTACCCAGTCTCTCCAAATTCTCTCAAGAGCTGTAGTAAATGTAATGCTTATCCACTGAACCAATCATGTTGCAACCTCTTCCCTTTGTTGACCTTGCCAGTGTGAATTGAGTACACAAGAACACGAAAGGTGGGCACTTTTCAGTGTCCTCCAACTCAGGAACCTGCAAAAGCACCTCCCCTGCAACCAAGGGATTGGGAAAAAAAATTAACTCCCAAGAAATGTTCCAGCTTGAAGGGCATTTTGCATAGCCAGTCCATTACAGCAACTCTGACATACAGGTTTGCCTTTTCCCTTCTCTGGTTATTTTTCAATCTCTTGTGGACCAAGACCCCATGTGTTTCTAAGCCACTGTGTCACTGTGAAGTCTGGTGTTTGTTTCTAATCCCAGGATTCTAGGACACAGTTTCTTGTTCAAGTTTGTTCTTGCAGTTCCCAGCCTACTGGTCCCAGACTTCCTAACCCATCCATCAGACCATCCTCTCCTTACTTTACTTGTGAGAGCTGTGCTCTTCTAGATTAGACCTATCTGGGGAAAACATGGAAGGAAAGGAGGTTTAGCTGAAGAATCTCATATATCTGAACACAGATTTAATGTTGAAAAAAGATAGGTTGACCTGTGATAAATAAGCCATTTATCAGTTCATTTCATGATATGTCTCCATTAAAGTGGAGATAAGTAGATTTTTCTCTCGCTCCAGTAAACTTGATAAGAAGTAACAGGGATTATCACTCTTTCACAGATTCCTTACTTATGACAGTGTTTAGAAACAATGGATCAAAACCTGCTTAGGCTCTAGCTTAGCAGGTTCTCTACTTCTACAAATCCATCTCAGCACTGCATTTTGGTAACCAACATAATTCTTGAGCTGGGAATAAAATTGTCTAATACAGTTTTTACCTTCCATTTTTGAAGACCATAAACCCCATCATCTGAGCTATGCCTGCCATTGATTTTGTCATAAGGGAACAAAAAGAGTTCTGACTTTTTTGTTTAGTGACAATGGTTTTCCACACTGATAACCCATCCTGGTATTTCAGGAATTGTGAAAGGTGGGAAGCAGTCAACATTTCTTTTGAAATTAATTGGGAGAATCTCCTTGTTCTTAATTCAGCTTTAGAATAGCACCCAAACTCTTCATTAATTTATTCTGTTCATAACTAATTTCCTACATGCATCTTGCTTTCTCCATTGGTGCTTTGCCATTTTTCCTAATGGTGAAGAAAACCAGCAGGAACAGGAATGCTGAAAGATACACAGTGTGATACAGAAATGCATTCCTGCCTGATGCCTGCAACATCCACTCAAGAACAACTTGGTCTTCTCTGGAGAGGGACCACTGAAGCATCTTTATGAACTGTGCTTGTCACAGTTCACTACAGCCCACAGCAATCTGCTTCTGTGCCAGAAAACAAGGGCTACCTGCCAGAGGTCTTGCAAAGCAATGCCTCTCTCTCCAAACTTCCCTCATTAAATAAAACAGGAAAAAATAGATATATAACTATATTATATTGCTGGGGGTTTTTCTACATCAGGAAGTAACTTTTCCTGGTAATGAACTTTTTGTGGTTTTCCTGAAACGTGATTCCCACAGACTATAACATTAAATATAAAAATGGACGCTGATGCAAGGTTTTATTTATTTGGGCAACCCCACAACTTACACAGCATTTGCTTCAGCCTCACCCAGACAATCTTCAAAAAATCCCAGCAGAGGAACTTTTTTCAAGCCTTTTTTCAAGACACAGATTTCTGTAGGCAGCTACAGAGTGAGTGGACTTAACACAAGGGGAAAATTATCTTTATTCCTAGAATGCTCTTTTGCTTCCTTGTCTGCCTGCACATGCAAATATTTGGATAACCACATGAAAATTATTCTCAGTTTATTTTAACTGGTCTCTAATTTTTTTTTTTTAAGGGAAGACCTAAAATTATTTTTAAAACTCAGTAGTGGATTTTTAAAGCAATATTTCTAGGTGTGATTCTCTTTTGTATAAAGATCCAGGCAGCAACAAAACAGCCATGACGGGATTTACAACAAAAATATTTAGAGTCACAGTCACTTAAAAAATTAAAATAATCCCACATTAAAAACTACATACTTTGTGTTATTAAAAATAATTTGTTTTCTGTGAGGTTGTGCAGAAACATAGCAGAAATATACCCCTTTGCTAATGATAACACTTCCCTGAGAGTGATTTTCAATAGGAATGAGCCCTTTTTCCCCAGGTTTAGGTATTGTGTTAGTGTTTGAGAGAGATCAAGGGACATTTTTCTCTGTTGCAGAGAGCACCTGATGAATTTTAGGCAAGTGATTAAGGATTAACAAATATCAATCCTGACATCCCATCAGATGACACAGATATTGGAAGAAACTAAACACTCTCTGACACTTCCAAACTTGCCATTTCTAGGCATTGGTTCTGAGAGCCAACTCATGGCCAGTGAGAATTAAAGAGTAAATTGCCGGCTTGAGCAGTATAACCATCTGATCCCTGTGTTAGCCTCACAATATGCTTAACAGGATTTCCACCTTGCAGCTCCCCCCAATCCCATCGGATACACAGTCCTGGGATATCACAGTTCTGGGATAACTGCTTGCCAAGTCAGAAGTGCACCCTTTCTAAAAATCAGTATAAACAGGTAACACAATGGGGGAGAGCCAGGCAATTGGGAACCTTTTCTTGTGTTTCTTGTTGGAACAGGAAGATTTTAAGTGAATGCATCAAGCATCTTAAAAGCTAACAACAGCTTAGCAGGTTAAATGTGAAATAGGTTTATCAGCTCAGTGTAGTGCTCTTCATGTAATTATGTTTTTACAGCCTGGTTAGGGGATGGTATTGGAGAAGAGCTTGTGATGTCAGAGTGGGGAGGGCTTAGGAGCAGGGATGAGGGCTAATCAAGACAAGTTCAGTTTGTATTTAAAGTAAAGTCAGCGTTAGTTAAGGCAGTTTTTGACATGTTAATCTTGATGTGTTTTAAAAGCTGCCAAACACATTACTGAGGCAGCCTGGAAGGAAGACTCATAGAGAAGGCAAACACTCTTGGATGTTCATGGTGGCTTCATTGTACCCAAAACTAAGGTCTGCACAATAGATGTAAGTATACATGAAATACAAAGTGCTGGGTTTTTAATGTAAATGGTGATGCAACACCTGTTTAGTTATACCAAAAGGTGTGTGATTTTTCAGATTAAATAGGAAGGACTTGTCTCACAACAGAAATGGAGCAGATCAAACAAACTTGATCGTGGTGACTTTATTTAAGAGCAGCGCTTGAGCGCACCATGAAAGTTAGCAATAGGTAGGGTGATACAGAAAAAGTAAAGTATGTGATTAACTATTCTGATTTCTCAGTAATCTGCTGTAGGTATTATTATGGGTAAATAATCCTGCATATTCAGGTGCAAACACCATATTTCTTATGACATAACTTGGTTATTTTAGAAATATTTAAAGATCTGTTTCATAAATGGAGGGTTTTACTTTGGGAAGGCTTGTCATTGCATATTCAGTATTCTAGAAAACTTTGGATTCAGATTGCGTGGCTTTTTATTGATGTACAAATATTTCCCTGTCTTGTCTACCCAGAACAAAATATTCTTAAAAGCTAAATTGTTGTTTATATATATATATATATATATATATAAATCTTTGTGCTAATTTATCTTTTAAAAGCACACGAGAAAAACCTCAATATTTTGTGGATATTTCCTGATGCAGTGGATTTTCCAAATCAGTGTGCAATCAGAATTAATCAGGGCCATCATCACACAGTTATATTTGGCTGCTTTAGTCTGATGTACCTACATTAGATTTACCCAATGAAAATTTTGTCTATGTGTAGCTATTGCAACAAACCCCAGTGCTGGCAGCTTTGTGGAACAGTAACGTACACAGTGGGATAAATTTTTTAAAATAACATAATAATGTAATGAAAGTTCCTTACGTTTTGTTATTATCTGAATATGTGGGCAGAATTAGCTGTAGACTGAGAAAGGCTTGGGTACTATTATGTTGTCTTTGGAGTGAAAAATTCAAGTTCCTTCGTTAGAGAACATGTGAATTTCCAGACCTCCCTGCTACCCCAGAGATATGGAAAGGGTAAGAGAGAGAGGCAATCCTAACTCAAGTAATTCTCTCATGGTCTGATCCTTCAGGCTGGAGCTGAAAATGTTCTGTTTGAGATGCTGATTTCTGAGCCTGTCCACAGGGTCAGGTGTGCAATTTCACACATTAATCCCATAAGGGGAAAAAGTTTGTATTAAACCCTGTGATTTCATACATGAATTTGGATAATAATAGTGGGTTTAACATATATATTTTAACCCACCTGCAAATATTTTTTAAGAGGAGTATGTGCTGTATTTTGCTTTGTAATAAAGAAAGCTGACCTGAAATGATTAATGATGGAAACTCACATCATCTTGATTTACCTTAGTGGTGGAAGACACATCAAATGTAAGATTTTAGAAAATCTGAGGGATACTGCTGGTATTTAATATCTTAACCGAAAAGGGCGGGTATCGAGGATTCAGTACAAATTTTCTATATTCCAATTCTTAGTTAGCCAGTTATGTTAAGGAATTGCTAAATTAAAATGGTTTTAAATAGCCTACCTAAAATTCGTTCCTCTTTCTGCTACCTGGTTTCTTTTGGCACTGAGAAAGTTGTCATTTGCACTAATAGTTCATATAAAAGCAAGACACAAATCTCACTAAGATTCAACTGCATTTCATTTGGAAATACAAGCCTGGCCCTCCAATGATCAGAAAGCTTTCTACCCCACAGTTTTCATTTTCAGTATTCAAAAATAAAGTAAAAAAACAATACATTTCTTTTTAATGCTTTAAAAGTAATAATTATCAAAAAGTAAAAAATACAGTTTTTAGTTTCCTTTTAGCTAATCCCACTTTTGCCATATTTTTCAATCTCTAGGCTTTTGAATGAGTCAAAGAAAGAGGACGTTTCAAGTGTCATCCCTAATTATGAAATAAATCCACAAGGAAAACAAATGACATCATGCTTTCATTTCTGTGTGTATAACTGATGTAATAGAAAGACCCATCCCTTGTAAACATCTCCCTGTGCCAGTTTGCCAGGATTCAGGGTGGGTGCACAGTGTTAGTTCTACATGTGGATGCACACACACTCCTCTATTTTCACTAGTTCTTGCTTAGTTATTGTGCTTAGTTTTTTAGCAGGACTTGTTAAAGCCCTCAGAGTGATCCCAGAGGAGCCTTTGAGTGCTGCCACAAACACAGATAAGTATCAGCCCTGTGGTTGTGCAGAGCCCAGTGCTGTGGTCACAGCGCCGAGCTGACAGGGAGAAGCGCTCAGCGCTGTTCCCACCTCAGCTGCTGACTGTCCGGGATCTCTGTGCCTCCAGTGCCACATCAAACAGCAGGAATTCAGCTCCTTTTTCCTCCACCATCTGTCTCTCTCACCTCACAGGCTTTGCAGGCCCTCACTGTGTGTTTGTGCTCAGCACAAAGCATCTCCACCTCTGGGTTTAGCCCATGCCCCAGGCTGACTGCTGCCTCGGTGGCACACAGGAATAAATCTCCCCTTGCCCCCAGCCATTCCAAGGGGAACAAGATGAGCTCCTGTTATGAACCCAGCTTAGTTCCTGAAGGATTGAGTTTGCCAACACTAAGCATTGACTACTTCCTGAGAACAGCGTGTTTAAAAAACAGAGTGACTTTGCTGCTCACAATTTTACCAATCAGCTGGCCAAAGAATGGGGAAACATCCATGTCTCCAAGTCAGTGTGAAGGCATGCAACACAAACTCTGCTCGCTGACACACACAGTATAAATATAGTTATTTTCCTTTCTTTAGGGAATGTATCGTTCTCAATCCAGTTTTAGGATTACACTCTAATCTCAGTCTCTGAGCAGTCTGTGCCCACGTATCTAGGATTAGAATTTAGCCCCACAGCCTCTCCAATGGCACCTTACCCCAATTAAGAAGACATATTTCATGCTCCTGTATGACATAACATTGGCATAATTGCTTTTTTCCTTTCTAAAAGTCATTTATTTTGCTGACTGTGTAATTATCCTGGAATAATTGCAATCTCTAGTTTTATGACTCTTTGTGTAGATTTAGAGCAAGAACCCTTGATCCTGCAATTAATAACATTAAGAGAGAGTAATAATATTGGAATATTTATCTGTTTTTAAAAACACCACCTGATTTCTCAAGCAATTAGGCGAGCTTTTGCTTAAAAGGAAGCCAATGGAAATGCAAATGAGATTACGTATGACTTCATTCATGTTTCACTCATAAGCACGAATACATGTTCATATTATATGTTTGACTGATTTATCTGACACAAATTTACCTAAGTACTTTAAATAATACTCAGCTTCTTCCAAACAGTATGTGGAGCCACTGCTGAAGTACATTAAACATTGACTTTAAAGAATTCCAATTCCGTGGTTTTGATATAAATAAAAGTATTAGTTAATGAAATCTCAATGCATTTAACTGAAAAAACAAGTCTGCCAACAAGTTTATATAATATAGTATATATATGTAACATATAAGACTAAACCGTGTTTTGCCAGTGAAATTGATAACATCAACACCTAGACTGCTATAGAGATTTTGAAGCTGTTGCATGATTAGATTTGCAAACGCTTCTGGTTCATGAAGTTCGTGTCTTGCCACTTCTCATCTAATAAATTGAGACAGAATTAGTCCTGGGTGAGTGGTTCTGCCTGCTGCCAAGAAGGGTTTGCTAAGGGTAAGACTCTAAAGGTAGAGATTAACTTGTCTTCATCCCTGTAATGTGCTGTACAGCCAGGATTTGTGCAATAGGATCAGAGCAGAGCCATATATGAATCTAACGCTGGACAGCTGGTGTGTATGAATTTATATGAACCCTGATGCCAATTTTTGAGCTACTCTCAAATCCCAGCTAATAAATGTATCAGAAGTGTACTTTCCCTGTTCCCTCACAGATCCTCCTCTGCTAGTGTGGTTTCTATTATGGGAGTTGTTATGAAAATAGCATGAACCTAAACTAGCCCAAATTTGACCTGCAAGTCAGAACCCCAGCTAAGTAAACAAAAATAGGTGTTTTTCCAAATGGAATAACAGAAAGTAGTCAAGTTCAGTACCTCCTCCTGACAAAGTTACACACAAATCTTTATGCTAGGTAATTAAGATATCTATTCTGCCTGATAATTTCCATACTTCTCTGCACATGAAATTCAGGGAAATAAAGAATTAGTTTAATACAGATAACACATACATACAAAATATGCCCTTTAAATTAAATTTGAGCCATATTGATATTCTGCCATTCAACTTGGAGAAATAGACAAGAATTCTGGTGGAAATAACATCTCAACTTTATATCAAAAATAGCAGTTATTTTTATGCATCTGAGAAGAAATCCAAGATAAGTTGGATAGAATTGATTAGCACAGCAATGAAAAAATCAGAATGATTTCATGAAGCAACTCCAGTGAAAACCTCATTAAGTAATCAAACCCTCCTTTTGGCTCATGATTATTCAAAAACTGGGTCAGTGGAAGCAGTAAGCTACAGCTTTAGTGGAAGAAGATACCAAAAAGCTTAAATAATATTATTCCATGATTTTTTCAATACTATATCTTTTCTATGTGAAACCAAAAGATCACCTAGGCTACCTTTGCAAGGATAAGTTGTTTATCTGATGCACATTGCCTAAAACAAAGTCCTGTGAATCTTGGTCATGTAATGGATAATAAACTGTCAGTAAATATGGATCACTTTGCTGTGGATGCTGCTGTAATCGGAACCCTGCATTCAGGGAAAATGCCAACATTTAAAAGAAAACCTCCCTTTTCAAAAGAAAGTTTTAAAGAAAGATCTTAAATTTAAAGTTTTAAAGAAAGATCTTAAATCTCTTTCTGCTTCAGCTCTGAAAGGAGGCAGTGTGAGAGACTGCTTGTCAGCAGTACTGTATTATCCTTCATCCCAATAAAAAAGCCAGACCTGTTTTGGGAACTGCACAAATTTCACAGAGAACACCACAGTGATACTGGTGCTGATGGTTTCTAACCAGTTACTGCTACTTGTTTTTGGATAGATGTCTGTCAGAACAGGCAGGGTATATGGGATCCCCACATGAGGGATTTGGGCCAGAACAGATGGCTCTTTTCCCACTAGGTTTTCCACAATTCTGCACTTTAAAGTTGCATCAAATAATTTTAGTCACTGGTGTGATTTTAGGGGGAAGTGTAGAAATTCTAAGGCCTGATTAAGAAAATGTCTTTTACTTGTGTCTTTTCTCCACACAGGAACATTTCCTCTGGAAAAAAAGCACATTCACAACCATGATTCAAACAAGAGAATGACACATTCTAGCAGTTCCTAAAAAACTAAAGTGATACAACTGGTTAGTCATATGACAGGCAAAAATTTATCAGTATTAAAACTAGCCATTAATTTTATTTTTTCCCTGATTTGCCAGAACAAAAAGATTAAAACCTCCTGCGTCTTTTTTCTGTTATGTCTATCTAAACCTCTGATGGTTTCTTTGCACCTTCATATGACAGAATCACAGACCAGTCTGGGATGGAAGAGGCCTTTAAGTCCATCTAGTCCAATGCCCCTGCAATAAGCACTGACATCTTCAGGTAGACCAGGTTTCTCTAGTCAGGTACACTAGACAAAGGCCAAAGGCCAGGCTGTAAGAAGGGCAGCATGAATTTTAAAATTGCAATTTATTTTGCAGAATATTCAATAAAGAGTCATTTAGCTAAGAAAGGAAAACACCTAAATGGCTCACTGGACAATATGGTATGGCAAATACCATCATCCCAGTTACCACCTATTTTTTGAGCTGCTGAAAAGTTTAGTCCAGCACTAAATCGCTTTAGTACTGAGCTTTAAAATGCTTTAGCAGCTCAGAAGCACTTTGGCAGCTCAAATGCTCTTCAGGAGGCACCCAGCATCCTAAATCGCTTTAAGTCTAAAGTATCCTAAAAAAAAGGCAAATGGAAACGTGTCCAGCAGCACATGTTCAGATATATTTGTCAAGAACAAAGGCCATGGTGGTGGTCGGGGATTTGACAGCCTTGTCTGCTGCCAGGAAGACTTGAACCTTGGCCAACCCAGAATTCAGTATTTATATTTACAGTTGTAAAGAACTTCTTGTTTTGAGGGAACATAAGTGGTACAGTCCAAGTACAGCTTCTACTTTCAGTATATATAGCATAGAAGGATCCAAGAACACTGAACAACTCGGTGTACAGTGAAACCTGAAAGTTTCTGCATGGAAAACACTACAACCCATGAGCACTGAAGGGCACAGCTGTGACTGGCAGGACCACCTGCTTGCCTGAGAAACAACCTGCATAACCTGCCCTAATTCTCATTGTTGAATGTCTTATTCTTCTGTTTGAAGCTGCTGCTTCAGTTGTTTGCATCAGCAAAGCTGCTGCTGTCTCCCTGCAGGATGACTCCCCGGGAGCACATGAGGAAGATGTCCATCCTGGGGGAACAGGGGACGCTGGAGGAAAAGCACCTGTATCGATTAGCAGGTGGCATGGCAGCAGGAGGTGAGCAGCAAGGAACCCAACTGCACACTTGGTTTTAAGATTGCTGATATCTGTACAACCTACAAGAAACAGCCAGCAGCAAGTCTCATGTCTTTAAAAGGTATTTTAAATTTATCGTAGGAGTAGCTGTGGAAACATTTCTCTTAAAGTAATTAAAAGTTAACAGAGAGGGTTCTTGCAATTCAGTATTTCATGAAGAGATGCTGAGCATCTGGAAGACAAGTCCAAGTCACACAAAAACTCAGAACAAAAGCCAGAGCTGGACATTATGATGTTCTGGCTCACCATTGCAGGCTCTTTTTCTAGAGCTGCTTTCTCACAACAATGCAGGTTCCACCTAGTATGATTTTCCTAAAAATGAAACTGTATTAGAAATGAAAACTCTAGCAGAGAGCTTAATAGCCATGGCTGTGTTCTTCTGTTTCATAGTGTTAGGTGAATTATTATTCATTGTAATTTGTCCTTTGGTACACTTGACTGAGCACATCCTGTTTATTTTTACCACCGTTTGAATGCATAAATCTACATTATTTAAACAAAGTAGCTAAGGTGGCAGTGGAAACACGTTTTTTGGTCACTGCTATTAAAAAAAAAAAAAAAAAAAAAAAAAGTTATTTGCTAGCACGGTACTTGAGGAAAAATAACAAAAAAAAAAAACCAACCAAATATTTTTTTCTGGTAAAATTATACTGCAGCCAGAATCACTTCCTAACTTACCCCACTGATACCAGAACTGTGTGTGCTTTGTGTCAGAACTGCGGCAGCGGCAGGAGATGCTGATGAGGAATCAGCTGATGGCAGTGAACCCGCAGCTGATGGGGCCGGGCCAGCAGAGGATGCAGGCGATCCCCGCCCAGTTTGAGCCGCGACTGGTCGACAGGTACCGAGCACCCTTTCTCTATTTCAGCACAGTTTATAATAACTCTGTGTGTGTTGTTCCTGTGATCATTCTTAACTAAACAACATCCTCCGCAAATCTGAATGTAGGTTTTTTTCCTCTCAGAGATCTGTTACCTTCAACTGAAATGATGGCCTCAGCTGATCCCAGACAAATCCACATAGCATCCCACCTGGGACCCACAGTCCCACAGCACCCCAACATGCCAAACCTGTTGTCCAACCGTGTCTACCCAGGCCCAGGTAACAAAGCACCCTCTGCATCCTGAAAAGTGGGAGAGTGTGAATCAGAAAGCCAACTGCACCTGCTAGTTTTCCATTGGTCTAGTGGTAGTGTCAAGAACTGATCATTTTATTTAGAAAGAAAAAATATCACTAAAAGGAAGCAGCCTGCCCACCAGAGATTCTAAACTGTGCCAGTCTAGGTGTAAACACACTCATTCTAGCTTTTGTAAATATACTGTTTTCAGACTCTTTTGCATGTTTTTGTTCCCTCCTTTTCTTTTTGTATTTTCCAAACATTTTCACACACAAACAAAAGGCTATAGCTAAAAAACTAGCCCAATCAGCAACACTTTTACACTACATTTTACTCTTGCTCTTATATGAGTATTGCCTGCTTTATATTGATCATATTTGCTAATGATAATATCACATGCCACTTAATCCATGTAGGGTAAATACAAGTCCTTTTTAATAAAGGCTCAAAATTACAGGGAACAGCTCCAAGGGGAATGCTGGACATCACAACTATGGCACCCATGTCATGCTGCACAAAAATTTACATATTACTGTATACAAAGTGAGCTTAAGATTCTTTATTTGAGAAAAGTGAATGAATTCTCAGTGCCACATCAATCTACAAAGCAAAATTTCTGACTTCAGCTTTTCCCCCCCTTAACATGGATCTGAAATAAGAGGTTCCATCAAGAGGAAATATAATTTAAAATTACATGGCCCCCAGGCTGAAAACAGTCTTAAAGGAGCAGGTTTGCTTTGCTCAACAGATGGCTATTATTTTCTGAGCAGTTATATGTACTTCAAAGACATAACTCACCAAACAAAACTACCCTGCTGTCTCCTCCCTTAATGGTCAGTGGCAGATATTCCTAACTACAGATCTGATCCTGAAAACTCCTAATGCTGGACTTCATGCTCCTTCTACATATTCCCACCAAAACAATGACTACAAATAAGATTTAACGTGAAATCCTATCAGCTTCCTGGTGAAGGTCACAGCTGAAGATTTGCAAAGCTTTTTAAAGTGTTTCTGCATTGCTTTGGGTTTTGTGCATTTGCATGAGGAAACAAGTAAATTTGAATTTTTTTTTTCCTCTTCCCTTTCAGGATACAGCTTTCTACAACCAGAATCCATGGAGGCTGTGGCTAGAAGACAAGAACTGGTTCAAAAGCAAAATATTGCCAGGTAATTGATAGCAAGCTTTGCTTGAGATGCATGCCAGGATTAGGGCAGCAAAGCAATCGAGATTTTTTTCCAAGTCACCCAGAGAAGCAGAGGGCTCTTGAGTATCAATTAAGGCCTGAAGCTACTGACTTTCTGCTTGCCCTATTCTGCTTTTATTCTTATAATTATGTAACAAAAACAAACAAACCCCTTAGCTTAGTTAAGGAAAAAAACAAGCCACAACCCTTGAACTGTGGATCCAAACACCCTCAAGTTACAAAAGTTCAGAAACAAACTGAAACTTTACAGCTGTATGATATTACACACAACACTTTAGGCCTCTGCAGCTGGGCCCTTGGGATGATCAGCTGTGTCTCCACCCTGCCAGGGTGGGCAGCTTTCCTAGTTTGACCAAATAGTTGGAATATCAGAGTGACTGTAGAAAGTCCAGTTATTTGTATCAGTTTCACTGTAGTCAGCTCTGTCTGCTGGTCCTGACAGGAGCAGACTATCTCAACTGGAGGAGTAGGCAGGAATGTCATGCTTTTTGCTGTTTAACTTCACTTCAAGAGCTTGGTGGGAGTAATGACAATTGGGCAAAACGTACAAGGACACGGTACACAGACAAAACATTTCCTTTGTATCTCTGAAAGCAGAAAATCAATAATTTGGAGGTTGTTTCAAAGATGAAAAGAAGGCAGGGAAAAAGCCCTGAACGGTATGATCAAATAATTCTCCTCAAAACAAAAGTCTGTATAGATAGCTTTTGCCCAAACCATTTTCCTGACAATTTTACACTCCCCTGAAAGTCAGACTCTCTCTGACTTGTTATCCTCACTGCTGTGTTAAGAAAGCGATCTTGGTGCACTTTAAAGTGCTTTACTTCACAGGCTCATTTTGAAAGATACAGAAATCCCACTGAAAGCTCCTCAAAGCTCCTCTAGAAGCTCTAGGTTTCTGTTTGATCACAGGCCTAGCTCCAGAGAAGGCTGATGCCTACAAAGGTTGGTACAGCAGAGACAAATACACCTACATGTATTCTCTGGATCCCCCTGGTAAGCCCTCCCTCCCATTCTGACAGGGCAGGAAGCTGGCACAAACTCTGGAGCATTTATCCACAGAAGGAGATCAGCTGAACACTTCGCACCAGAATCTCACCTTTCACACTCTCAGAGCCATGCCCAGGTGCCAGGCACTATGGAGGGCTTCTCAAGAGTCTTAGCTTTAGCTTACTCTGAATGGATGCACAGGTTCCATAGATAAAATCATTCTCGTTCTTTATTATTTACAGTATCACTGGAATTTTGCAGTTTTCAGTACAAATTTCTGACTGATCATGTAAATCACTTATTTTCTTTAGTTTTCAACCCTTATGACACTGGAGACAATTTTCCAAATCCCAAGTGCATATAATCACTCTGCCTAGAATGGCAAAGTGATTATAATATATAATGGCAGAACACACAAATAACACTTTTTTTGTCTGAAGTATTTTCTAGAGCCATTAAATGGAAGACACATCTTTCCCTTTCTTTTAGCTTACTCCATGTATCTGATAGCACATTAAATACAGCCAGGTTTGCCATTCTATCTGCAGTTTGTGCCCTCTAACACACAGCAACGAAAGGGAGAGACAAAACAAGCAGTGCTCTTGCCTATTCCTTTATGTGAGTTTTAATTTGCTGCTGAGAAAACAAAAAAAAAGGTGATGAAGCAACTGAGCTGTCCTAACTGCTCGTGCTCTGTGTGTCTCTTAGAATGGAAATGGAGATGAGTGCTATATTTCAGCAAAAGGAAATGGAGAAAGCCCAGCGGAAAGGACTCCTGGGCCTGGAAGCTCCTTTCCTCTACCACGGGATGCCAGCGAGCCCCATTGCTTTCCGCGGCAGGCACAGACTACCTGAAGGGCATCTTCCCAACGACCTGTATGTTCATCGGACCACCCTGGATGAAATCCATGGCAACACCATGCTGATGGCAACCAGCCCGTACCCGCCGGTCACCACCCTGCAAAGGGAGAGGGGGCGCCGCCCGGGGAGAAGAGCAGGAAATCACAAAACTGCCGAGGGCAGCGCCAACGGCACCAAGACTCAGGCAGATGACAAACCCACGGACTCTGCCTCAGCTGCGGTGGATGATGAGAAAGAAGACAAGAAAGAAGTCGAGGTGGAGACACCGAACAAACATGAGCAGAGCAAAAACCAGACGGAGCCATCTGCAGTTGCCAAAAACTGCAAAGAGTTTGAACAAGGCTTGAGAAAAAATTGTGCTGCTCATGAAATTCCCACAGAAACCACCACCTGCAGCAATGCAAATGAAAAGGAAGCCAATAGTTCCTGTGCTGCTTTTGATGACAAATACCTGTACCCTTCTGCAATCCCATTCTCAGCATTACCATATGGATTTCCAGTGCCCAACAACCCATTGCTACCTTCAGGTTTGTCAGATCTCCAGATTACATTTAGAGTGGCATGTTGATATAATCTGTTTTATTGATTTGGTCTCTCTTCCCTCTGTTTTAAGTGAATTTCTGGTATGGTAGAGTCATTGCAACTAAAAGTAGAATTCTAATGCTGCAAACAGCAATAACTGTATTTGATTCCTGTTTTAAAAAGGAATTTAAATTAAAATAAGCAAAATTGCTGAATGAAATTGTGAGTTAGCCTCTCCCTTTGGCCCACAACTTTTCCATATGTCCTAACTCACAGAAGGCACTATGGTCTAGCAAAGGCTTGAATCTGTTCTACTGAAATATTAGTCAAATCAAATTAACAGTAAAGTCTAAAGAAGAAAAAGCATTAGATAATGTACTCATTAGAGGAAATCCTGCAGCATGATTTGTAGTGACTGGTAGGTACAGCGCCAGCAGTAAACAAAAGAAACCACCCAAAAAAAACCCTTCACAACCAGGTTCTGCACATTACTTGGTGATTTTGTGTCTAGGATGCCTCTCTCTGCCTGTGATTACAGCCTACTGTTAATACATTAGGTTCTGAAAAGGTGTAAAAATTCTCATTATAACAATCATTTCCTCCTGATTGGCCAGCAAAATTCTACCAACATAAATTCTGTGTTTCCTCCTCAAAGGAGCACATGGCCTGATCCTGAATGGAGAGGACATTTCTTCCATCGAAGATATTCGCAAGTGGACAGTTGATGATGTGCACAACTTCATCGTCAGCCTTCCAGGCTGCTCAGATTATGCCCAGGTGATTATAAATATTCATCACATTTTCAGGTCTTGAGGACAATCTAGATCTAAATGTCAGCACACAAGTGTAAATGTGGGAGGGTAGTTAATTGTCCCAAAGTTACAAATATAATAGTAGTTTTCATTGTGCAGTTAGGAGATAAATACGAAGATAAAACAGTAAAATCATTATTTCTTCTTTCTATTGTCTATGCCTCAGGGTTAAGCATGAAAAATAACCATCAAAGTCTATTTCAGCCCACTATGATGTGTTTCATCATTTCACCAGATATTTAAAGACCATGCTATTGATGGAGAAACCCTTCCACTGCTAACAGAGGAACATCTCCTGGATACAATGGGACTAAAACTGGGGCCAGCATTAAAAATCCGCTCTCAGGTATGATCATTAAATGTATGCCAAGATGGTGAGTCACAGAGACATGAAAGAGCCAGAAGCTGACAGAAGGGAATTTTTCCAAACTAAAGCACTTATTTTTCACTGGTGGGGTAACTGCCATAATATTGGGAGAAAAGAAATTACTCCAGCAAAGTTTGCTTTTGCTTCTCTTTATGTTACCCCAGCACACAGGGAGACACTAAGGAATGTGACCATACATTTTTCAGGGATAGGCTGTCCCTCTCTGCAGTTTTCTGCCCTTAATTTCATCCACTAATATCAACTCTCTGTGTGTTTCTGTTGTTGTCTGGTTCTTTTCCTTTTCTTTAACCCCATGTACTCTCTCACTCTTCTCTCATTCCAAGCACCTTCCCCATTCCTGGAGGGCAGTTTGCCTCCCCTCTGCCCCATGGGTGCTGCAGCACCTCGGGAGCAGAAGGATCCTGCTGCTAGGACCAACAGTCCCAAGTTGAGTATTGACAAGCTCCTTCCACAACCTGGGCCTAGAAAAATATGAGAAAGTGAAAATGGAAAAGATTTTTTTCACAAGAATCTGATAACCCTTTGAGATGTCTGGGATGTCCCTGGCATTGCTGCACCAGAGTCAGGCTTGACCTTTAATGGCTTTAACAGCAAGAAGTAATTGCAGCAATTGTGCTTTTGTCTTTAAAGGTGTCCCGACGTCTGGGCAACGTGTTCTACATGATGAATGTCCCTCTGTCCGTGCCCCTGCCTCCTGCTCCAGGGAAACCCTCAGAGCAGCCCTCTGACATGGCCTCCCCTCTGCACTGCAACAGCAGTGGTGACATGCTGGACAGTCCCTGCTCCCAGGACCCAGAAACCTCCCAAGCAGTGGAACAGATTGTTTCAGAAAGCAGGGAAAATCCATGTGACACAGCTGGACCCCAGGCTGACTTCCAGATGATTGCTTTCCAGAAAAGTTGAGCTAAGTCCAGGACATAACGTGTTTTTAATAATACAGGAACCTCTAGTTATAAAGTGTTTGAGAAGCTACAGCCTGAAACCTCTGTAAGGCTGAGGCTGAAGGAAATAAGCTGCCAATGCAGCATGAGGAAATGTTGTATCTGAAAGGCATTCAAAAATGCAGCTACATGTTAGTGCAATTACTTTCAAGTGCAATTCATTGAAAAGAATACCAGTAGAGTTAACAGGTAAATTGAATTTTCATTGAAGTCCAAGGTCATCACTTAAAGCTGTCAGAGACTCAGAGTGCATTGTATGTCCTACAGTGTGTTCCAGTGGACTGCTGAGAAACTACATGAAAAGTCATAGCTTCCAAACATAGCTGACTTCTGCTTCTGTTCAACAAAATTTATGCAGAACATTCATATGGAATTCATTGGGAGAGTATGGAATTACCTGCAGAATATAGAGAACTATACCCCAGACTCAGCAACTTGAGTTAATCCATTGCTACTAAGCATAACTAAGCCTTTCTAAGTGCCTGGGAAGGGTATACAGCTTACAAAGATACACAGATTGAACATGAAAATACCATGTGTGACAGCAATTTTAATTATTCCAAAGCATTCTTATCACCAGGGCTGGAATTTGTTTTGCATGACTGCAAGCTGAGATGAGTCATCAGACTCTGCCATGAAGGCCAGTCACTGGGACAGTGACATTCCCTGCAGGCAGCAGGCTCAAAGCCACCTGATTCCTGCCAACCTCTGGCAGAACATCCCTCCCCTTGGCTCACCTGGGCAAGCCATGGAATGCCCTTCCCTCATCAGAATGTTCAGTTTTCTTCACTTTGGAAAAGACCATCAATTTAGCCTGACAGCCCCCTTTTATCTGGAAAAATATGGTTTCCCCTCACTTCTGCTACTGATGAGTCATTATCTCACAGCAAAGAACAAGAAATAGAGCTTTTAGCTAAGGACAAATCCCCAGCATTTATTGTGATTCCTGTGTGACTTATTCTTGTTCCCTTTTGAGGGGTTTGGCCATACACTGGTTTTCCACGTAGACTTTGGAAGTCAGTATACTTCCACTCTCCTCCTTGCAAGAACTCTTCTTTACTCCAAAGGACACACAAATACCTTTGACATAACCAGGTTCTGTAAATGGAGAGTTGATAGACTTTGGACCTAATGTATGTTGCTACTTTAAATTCTCTCTCTTTAGTTTAGTTTGTGTGGGCTCAAGTACTTAAACCCCAAGATTTATGAAGCTGTTTAGATGGTGAGTGGCTAAACACAGAAGGAGGGGAAGCATTTCCATATTCTATTATTTTACTTTAGCCAGAAATACATTGTTTTATGTCTTTGTTATATTTTTGCACTAGATAATGTGTGATTAGATGTTTGCAACAGCAACTTCAGATGTCCATCTTACCATACTGTCCAACTTTGCAACCTCTGGAAAAATTGCAAATATCTATATCCTTTTTAGCATGTGAAACAATTTCTTTTTCTTTTTCTTTTTTTTTTTTTTTTTTACAATTGACGATCATGTTGACAGTGTCACTTACCTAATTAAACACAGTTAACGATTTGGCTCTCAAATGGCATCCTGCCTTCTCTCTGTGTGAAATATTCGACTCAATCCTCATGAGACCTTCTCCACCCTGGAAGAGCAATCTCTGACACTGTTCCAGGGAGGCAGGCCACGAGATGTCGCTGCAAAGCCACTCGAGGTCACCTGCTGCCCCTCCAAACAGAAATGCAGCACACCTGAAGTGCCGGGGGCATGTTAAGGGCAACGATATGAAGAAACTGAATTTGCTTTTGTAAAGTAACAGCAGAAAATCTTTAATTGAAGTCCCACATGCCAGGGAAAAAGGATTGAAATGTGGTTCTGAAGTGTGTGATTAATTTTGTAAATGGCTCAGACATGAAAAATGCCAAAAGCTGAGAAAGTTGGGATGCAAACTCTACCATCTTGTATTACTTCTGCAATTAAAAAAACCCCACCAAACATACTGGTGCATAACGATCCTTTGCACATACTGGGATCTTCTTCCAAAAATGACAAAAGGAATTACTTCACAGCTTCCTGTACTGAGGGGAGATGTGCTGGAGCAGCCAAAATGCAATAAGGCCTGGACTGCAAACAGCTGTGGAGTACAATAGGAAGGAAAGGGATTTACCTAAACAGACATAATAGATTCTATTTCCAGTGGAGGAAATACCACTAGTAATGAATGTTTCCTCTCGTACAAACACTTCAGAGAAAATTAACATAAGCGGTAAAATTTAAAAATACACAGAATCAGTAGACAGACCAATATTTCCAGACTTACATGTGTTTTCAGGAATTGTGTTTACATGTAAACACTTATTCCTTCCTGATTCTCATGTTCTTTTTTGACATTTATTGTTTATTCCAGCTGCAAAGGGGCTCAGGTAGCAATCACAAGTACCTAAGAAAGCTGGCAGAACTCTGCTTCCTAATGACTTTCTGGTGCCTGTGCTGCCACTGCATTCATTTTTTCTGCTATGCAACTAAAATCACAATGGGATGCAGACGATGTGTTTTAATATCAGTTGCATCATTAGAAGAGTTTCACTTAACATCTATTGCTGTATTCGTCCCTATCAGTGATGCAGTTAATGAACAAGATAATGTTTTCTATGAGGTGTTGTGGAAGTTCCTGATTTTGTCTGTATCTACACTAAATGTGTGGGTTCCTAGGGACAGAACCTTTTTTTTTTTTTAAATAGAGACAAAGTGATCTTGAACCATAAATAACAGATTTAGGAAAATCCCGAAGAGAAAGAAATGGCTTGTCCTTCCTACAACAACCTGGGTCTCTGACCTCATGTAGGCTGCAGATGATGATGATGATGTGGAATATATACTCACATGGACCTAAACAGATAATTCTCTGATCAATTCCCTGGGTGAAAAATCTCTAAAAAATGCTATGAACATGCAAAAGTCATGCAGAATTCCCACCTGGTCCAAGTCAGGCAGTCACTCCAACCCAGCACACAAACACAAGAACAGGCAGGTAGGTCCACAAGGTGATGGTATTTCAAACTGACCCATACCCATGCCACCAGCTACTTTATAAAACTTTATATTCTAAGACATTATACAATTGTGAATCTGCCACAAAACAGTTTTCAGAATGTTAAATTACCCTTTGAATATGAAACAGAAAAAATAACCCACTCTGGTTTTTTAAATCACCTCTAGTTTTTAAAATCTCTAGGAATTTCTCATATGTTCAGCTTTCCAAATACCCTCATGCAATGTCGATTGGTTGCGCAGGGTTTTGAGTCACCTTCGACATCAGGAACTTTATAGAAAAGCATCCAAAACCAGATATAGCTCTTGTTTTGGTACTTTGCCATGGTGATGTTCTACCTAATCCCTTTATTATTCACTGGAAAATAACAAGTCTACTTTATGAGGCTGTGTGTTCATAGAATTACAGAATAGTTTGGGTTGGGAGGGATCTTAAAGATCATCCAGTTCCAAACCCATGTGTTCATCAGGGTTCTGCTCCCTCTGATGGTTGGTTTTGATTAGCTCTTCATGCTATATTAAATAGCTGTAGCTTTATTGCTATGGCAATTTCAGTGTAATAATACATGCTATATTGAGAGAAAAACTCACCTCTCCTTTTTTATATGTTTAGGCTTTGGAGATTTTTTGCATTTGCCAGGCTCCTTTCTTTCTTTAGGAAGGCTTTGCTCCTCCTATCACCTGCACTGAGGCCACAAGAATTACTCTGCTGACTTGGCCCTTATGCAGTCCTTTCCTTTGTCCCATTGCCAAGTTTACCCAAGTCTGGCTTTTTCCAGACAGATAGTAGTTCTGCTACTATCCCCATGTTCTTCTCGAATGACCAATTTCCCTGTTGACGAGGATGCAAAGTCAACAGCCCACAGAGAAGAACCCATATTGCTTATGTTTTATAGAGAATGATGTAGTATTTTTCCCTATAGTACAGCAAAGACATGGACAGGCATTTTGCTTTATCAAAATTTAAAACCACGTGTAGCATCTGCGCAAATTACTGACATAAAAATCAATCAACCAAAAGGGCAAAACAGAAAAAGCACAGCTGACCATGGGAAAAAAAGAAAGCATCAAACCAACCTGGTTCTTTGCTGCAGCCTTGGCTAATCAGCCAATCTTTGCTGATTACCTTTCAGTTCCAGGGTTCCAACAGCTCTGCTATAGGAGCACTGTGCAGCTGGAGTTTGTGGGACTCCAACAGTGCCTGAACACTCTGCACTGGAAGATGGTCTATAAAGCACTCACTGCCATCTGGTTCAACCTGTTAAATGGATGGATGTAAATTTAAGACTTGAATCCTTGTATAAAAAATATTTTTAACTTAAACCCTTGTAGTCATAACAACAAATTTATGATTTTATAAAACAATAACAGGTAGCTTTTCCTAAGGCTATATCCCTTAATATTATAATTCTTATCCTCCCCTCCTGCCACTGGCAAAGACAGAGAAATAAGCAAGCCTTTTTTATACAGACTCTTTTCCAAAACCTCAGCTGGTTCTTCCAAAAAATGTATTGATGTATTTTTCATTTGTGTGTCCATGTACATCCTCACTGACTCTGATTGACAGAGGTCTTTAGAAAGAGATGATGTGCCACTCCACATCAGGAGAGACATATCCTTACTAGGGCTCACCAGTTATTGCTTAAATGAAAATATACTCTTATAATGAACAAAGCTGGTATTAGAAATAGAAGCAATTAATTACAGAAGAACCAGAGAAATTAATTTTTAGTTCAATTAGGATTTTTGTCAGTTATATGTACCAAATAATTCTGGTTTGTATAGAAATTAAAAGAACTTGCAAAAGTGGAAGTATTTAAGAACTTTCTCAGTGAAAGATAATTATGGAGATTTGTCTAATAAACCTTTGTTGTTCTGCTAAATTAAAAGCTAAGTGGCTAACTTAATATTTATAAGCCCCTGAGATGGAAGTGACTCAGGGTATGTCTACATTGGAATATGTTTCTGAGTTGTGACTCATGAATTTGTGGGTGGATTTTATTTGAACCTGCCTTGACAGTATGTGATGCTGTACAGCACAAGGCCCATATTCTTTATATTCTGAGCCCATTCAGTGTTGAAGCTGACTGGATGAAAAGGGAGGTCACTTCAGAGCCTTCAGCATGCTACCAACTGCAGATAATCTAGGAAATGGCTCCTAACAGACTGCTGTGGAACTGTCTGTCCTCTTTGACTGACTGACTGATTTCCTTCCTTCCTTCCTTCCTTCCTTCCTTCCTTCCTTCCTTCCTTCCTTCCTTCCTTCCTTCCTTCCTTCCTTCCTTCCTCCCTCCCTCCCTCCCTCCCTCCCTCCCATTGTGATTTGTGTTGTCTCCTCCCTTCCTCTAAAGCTAGAAGGATTATTTGTGAGTCCAGTGGAGAAGTTTCTTGTGAGTTAATGGTTTGTTCAGGACTGACACTTGCTCTGACATCATGTCTCCTCAGCTTCGATTTTGCAGAAGGCTGTGTGACTCCCCAGGTAATTGGTGACATGCTTACCAGTCATTCCATTGCCAGTATGTGGTCTTGTCCTTCTGGTGTGTCTGTAGCTGTGGTAACTCCACATCATTTTATGGATCCAGGATGATTGAACCCAAAACAATCAGATATAGCATAAAGGCCAATAAATTGACAGGAATAAGTGGATATAAGGGTATAAGAAAATATGTACCAGAAAGAGCAAAACACCACCTAATTTAGTGTCCTGCCCTGCAGGCCAAGAGAAGATACCTAAAGCAGAGCATCGGAACAAAGCAATAATAAATTCAGGATAATTCCTTTATTTTCAGGGTCCTATCTGACAGACAAACAGAAGTGATGTCTACATTTAATAGTAGCTGCATTTTTGTTCCATCAATGTATCCAGCTGTTTTTTGAGCTAAGTTTCCAGCACCCATGCTGCTAAATTAGATCACACAGTAAATGTGTGTAAAGAAGAGGGAAAAGAAGCTAATGAAATGCTGTTAGTTTGGCTTCAGTTGAAAGAGGAAACCACTCCACTTGTATGCAACATCCTTCTCAACAGTAATTCTGAATCTACTCTAATCACAATGGCAGTTGGCCCTTTAGGGGCTGTGACTTCACTGCCTGCTTCTGAAATGCTTCTTTTTGCAGCCTGCCCCACAACTGACAGACACTAACCTTAAACACAAGCTGTTTGAACCTTCATTTCCACTCCATGGCTTTCTTGGAATTCAGCCACTTGCTTCTCTCCTGTTCTGCTATACTGATGACTGCAAATAAACTTGTTCCATTGGTGGCTCAGTCATGATCTGCTCTGTGCTCCAGAGTGGTAGGAATTCACCATCCAGTGCCTTACACATTCTCTTGCCCATTTTCCATCCCTCAGACCTTTGTTAGAGATCTGCTTGAAGTGATGGGGTTTGCTCCCTGTTCTGCTCCATACCCAGCTGTCCTGAGAAGAGCTCCTGCAACTCAGTGTTTCTCAAAAGTGAATTAAAATTTCTGTAGAGGGAAAAAAAAAAAAAAAAAGAAAGAGATTAACCAGATATCCAAGGTGCTTTTCTGGCAGCAAACAGCTTGTTGTACTGCAGATAACATACCATGCCAAAAAAAAACCCCTGCAAAATGAAGAGCTAAGCATTAAAGGTAGGTTTGTGAATCAGCAATAGATTCAAAGAGACAGAGAGCATAGGGGAGTAAGACCTAAGACCTTAAAAGTGCCCAAAAGTAGAAAAACGAGGAATGATGACCCATCAAGAGGTGATTGGACCCTTTAGGAGGACGACAGAGTGCATCTCCCTTGGAGCAGGGAGAGTTTCACAGATGAAGCTCAGCTTGTGCCCGTGCAGGGAGAGCAGAGAGGTCAGAACTATGCTGTGCCAAACTCCTTACTGCAGGCATCATGTATTATTAGCAATCTGCAAGTTACAGATGGCTGAAACTTCTGCAAGAAAGCCTCCATGTCAGATGTGCTTTTATGTTACTGTAAGTCAAGCACATGAAATAACTGTTAAAATTATTGCCAACTTAAAACATGTATTTTTTAATAAATGCAGTCTGCCTGCTTTTTACGAGGCATTGTTTTATTGTAACCATAAAAACTTCAATTCTCTCTACCTAGAAGTTCATCTTTTGAATTACACTTTTCTAGTTCGCTCACTCTGCAGTCAGTCAGCTTAATTTGTAACTTGTATAGATTTTCTGCCCAGCAACAGCAAAAGGAAAACATTCAACAGAAAAAGATGTCATACCAGAAAGAGCACAAAACCTGGCAGTGAAACTCAGGGGCAAATACACTGCTGGAAGCATTTTTAGGTTCTTAATTGCCCAGATTGCAACCTGAGAGGTTCCAAAATTGTAGGAACGGGAAGGGGCAAGAAGATTTGAGAGGACTGGACAAGACGATGCAACACTGCACATACTTTTCCATCCCAAAGTGCCAGGGTGTGGTTTGCAAACACAGAGCCAGGATAAACGATTATACGCTTTGCTAACTTCAGTGACCTCATAGCACAAGTATGTGGGACAAACTGGCAAAAGGCCCTTCTGCTTTATATAGGTTGCTTTCTGAATCTAATTCTGTAAGTGTATCAGGAGGTCTGAGCAATGAGTCTGTTTAAATATGCATCAGCTAACAAAGATACTGCACTGAGCATCTTCAAGGCCTTACATCCTATTTAAGTGCATCAAAACTCAAACACGTTTTTACAGCCAGAGCTGGGGCAAAGTCAAGGGCTGGTCAAGGGCTGAGGGGCGAGAGGGGCTAAAGGGCTCTTTTCAGTTGTGCCCAGTGACAGGACAAGGAGCAATGGCCATAAACTAAGAAAAATGGCCATAACACAAGAACTTCCACTTCAACATGAGGATGAATTTCTTCACGTTGAGGACGGCAGAGCACTGGAACAGGCTGTCCAGGTGGTTTGTGGAGTCTCTCTCTGTGGAGACATTCCGAAATCACCTGGACGCGTTCCTGTCACCTGGTGTGGGTGACCGTGCCTTGGCAGGGCAGCTAGACTGAATGATGTCCAGAGGTCCCTTCGGGCTCTAACAATTCTGTGATTCCCTGGAGGGAGGGCGGTGAGGGGCTGAGGTGTGGTGCTGAGGGCTGAGGGAAGCGGTGAGGGGCTGAGGGGCTGAGGTGTGGTGCTGAGGGGCTGGGGAAGGCGGTGAGGGGCTGAGGGGATTAGGGCTGCGGGAGGCGCTGAGGCGGGATGAGGAGAATGAGGGTCCGAGGTGGGATGAGAGGCACTGAGGGATCGTGTCGGGGCGCTGCGGGGCGGTGATGGACCGAGGCGCTGAGGCGGGATGAGGCGCTGAGGGGAGGAGAGGGGACGGTGAGGAGGCAGGGCAGCTCAGTGAGGGACCGAGGCGGGTCGCTGAGGCGCTGAGGGTGTGAGACGGCTCGGTGAGAGACTGACACGGGTCGCTGAAGGTGCCAGACGGCTCGCTGAGGGACTGAGGCGGGTCGCTGAGGCGCTCGCCGAGGGCGGGGGGCGGTGCTGGGCGGTGCTGGGCGGAGGCGCTCCCGGCGCGCCCCCTCCCCGCCCCTCCGCCGCTCCCGCCGCCTCTCGCGAGGCCGCCCCCCCCCCCGCGCGCGTCACCGGTGGAGCAGACGGGGACAACATGGCGGAGCGGCGGCGGCACAGGAAGCGCGTCCAGGTACCCGAGACTCCCCCTCCTCTCCATCCCTGCCTCCCCGCCCGGCGGCTCCCCCTCCCCGTCCTCAGAGCGGCTTCCCCCGCGGCCTTCCCGCCTGACGCTGTGGCGAGGCGGCGGCTGCGGGCGGCCCGCGGTGAGAGAGGAGAGCTGCCCAGTCTCGGGGTACCGGGAGCCCCTCAGGCCGGGCCGGGAGCCCGGTCCGTCAGGTTTCCCTCAGAATTTTCTAGCACCTTAGTAAACGCTGTGAAAGCAGAGCCGGAGAGCTCGGGCAGGAGCGTTTCGGGGCTGTGGCGCGGCCGGCGGCCCCCCGGCACATCTGAGGCGCCTCCGCTTCATCCCCATGGGCTCTGCGCCTCGCAAGTTCTTCTTCTCTCGCTCACCAAAAAATGAGATTCGGAGCTGTTCGCTATTTATAATCGCCGTGTTGTACTCAGAATCTCGGCCGTTGTCAGTGTGGAACAATAGCTTAGCACCAAAACACCCGGGAGCTGCTCCTTCACCCGGCGTGTCCGGCCCGGGGATCGTGAGCTAAAGATGGGACAGATGGTAAAAGCATCTTAAAAACAAACGTGCCCCAGCCAGGAAATGATGCCGTAAGGAAAGGAAATTTGTGTCTGGAAAACATAAACAAACAGGCGCGCCTAAAAATAGACCTAATCAGCTTTGAGATCGTGTTAAAATGTAGTGATAATTGTGTGGTGGCACTGGGAGGCGAACTGAAGGCTGCTTCGGTGTTTTCGCTTACCTGGGAGCTTGTTACGTCAAGGTGTAATTTTTACAGGGAGTTTTACAGAGTTTTTAATGCGTGTTATGGGCGTGCTTACAGTATCAGTGACCATAACGCTCGTTACTGTTATGTGTTATCAACATTCAGCCTAAATAGTGTTTGTTTGGGGTTTATTGCTCTGCTGTAAGAGCAGATAATATTCACGGGAGAGATCACAGAGCCGTTCAACAATGCATGCTTCATATGTCACCCTTCTGCTTGGTTGCCCTCTCTCCTTTCTGATCCTTTCCCTTCCCAACCCACTTTCCATTCCCCCAGGAAGATGGAGATATGACTGTACTTGTAAAGGTTCCTTTTTTCCCTTTAATTCAAGTTACCGGGACAGGGGGAGAAATGCAAAGAGAAATCAAAACCTTGTTGAATGAGCCCTATTCATCACATCATTCAATGAATTATTGTAAAACATCACAGAATTATTCTCTTTTTAAGATTTTTATAGGTTGTCCCTTTCCGAGGATGACGACACCTCAATAAAATATCAATTAAACCAAACTTAAATATAATTTAATGTCCGTGTAACACCCAAGGCTGTGGTCTTGCAGGCAGTTAAGCACATACTTAATTTCCAGCCTGTTAGCAGTAAAAGTATTTCCCTGATTGCTGGTAATTAAATTGATGTCTGGGTTTGACCACTTAAGGTCGTGGCCTGAATATGTGATATAATTATGCAGATAAGTGTGTATCGTGATAGGTTCCCACTGTAGGTCAACAACAGTGGGAAGACAAGACAGTGAACAAAGAATACTGGTGAATGCCCAAGGGGTGTTCTTAATTAAAGTGGGTAAAACGGCTCATATTTTTCTTGGTAGTTGGTTTGGGTTTGGTTTTTCTTAAGCTTTTTGAACTTTACTGGCATACTTACAGTATGATTATCACGTTTTCAGGATCATGCTGCAAGTGTCGTCTTTTAAAATGAAGTGTGGGATTTTTATTCCTAGGTGCTTCAAGTGTTCTAGCAGTGTGTATTTAATTTAAGGTGATGTTGGCCCCTTAAAGAGATTATTTATCATACTGCATACAAGTCTGACATTTGAATACCCTGCTGTCATTAAGCAGAGCTGTATTTCTTGACAGGAGTGAGGTTCTTGGGAGAAGTTGGCATATTTAGCTGTGGAAGAGGCTGATGTAATGGAGTTCAGTTACAAATACCATGTGCACAGAACCCGGGTTTGGAATGAACTTTATAGGATTTTTTGCCTGCCATCAAGATTAGAATCATGGTAGTTAGGTCAGATAGCTAGACATGAAAAAAGGCTCAAAAAATAGTTCATAGTTCTGTCTAGCCTACTGTGTGTTTCCCATCGGAAGCAGTCACAGGAAGGATGTGTTTTATGGAATGCATTTCATCAAAAGACACGTTGCCCAATCTGTGTTGCATAGTTTAGCCTCTTCCTGTGGTAGGTACAAAAGTTGCAAAAATTTTCACTTGAGAAGTTTGAACAAAGATATTTTAGAGGTAAAATTTTCCAAGTGTCATTCCTGGTGGTAATTTAACTGTAAGCAATACAGAGATTAATTCAGACATGCAGTAGTGAAAGAAGGCTGGTCTGTAAGATGCAGGTTGCTTACCCAGTGGCTCCCACTTGATTCAAGTGTCTGAAATCAAGAATGCTTGCTGTGTATAGAGGACTTACTGAAAGAGAAACAACATATGTTTTCTAATGGCTAGTTTAATCTTTTTATTTTAGACAGCTACATCTCTAAAGATGGGAGATGGCTTTGAATGCCTGTTACTCCAGCAACCTGATCAAAGCTATTTCACGTCTTGGAACTATATATTTTTCCATACGTGTCCTGAAATTCTCACTTAACCACAAAACGTTGAGCGTTGGTTCCTTTGACAGGCGGTCGGCCGGGTAACACGTGGCACTGTGCTGGCAGCTCTGCAGTTTGACTGTTAAATAGGCATTAAGTTTTCATTACCTTGGCTGCATTCCACATGCACAGTTTTAGTCTGCCCGTGTCAGGTTTTGGGCTGATCTTTGCGTTGGGATTAACGGCGCTTGCGTCGCACCTTAGTGCCTTGTCCTGCACTCCAGAAATGTTAATGCACATAAATACTGCTCCTGAAAACAGAGCAAACAGCTCCTGGGCACTTTGGGGGTCGATGTGTCACTGCAGATTGATGGCTGAGGTGGCATCAGTGACATTAATGACAGGTACTTTCCTTGTTGACTTTTTTCCTTTGATTCAAGCTCTGAGATTCTCCTGATGAAGGACATCTACTAATCATTAACTGTTGTAGCCTGCAGTTGTGTCCTGTCATGATTTGGGTTTTGCTGAAAGGAAAATGCAACAGCTTCATTGCTGCTCCTGTGCTGCAGTTTTGTGTGAAGTACTCTGAAAAGGATCTGCAGAAAGAACAATATAATGGTTTTCCAGTAATGCATATTTTACTCCAGCTTCCCCCTTTATCTTTATTTTCTTAATAAATTGTAGTAAAGCAGAGTGGGATGATCACAAAGGAGAATGGTTAAATTACGTCTTTGAAAGCTGAGTGGTATCAGGTGATAACAGGAGGAAAAACAAAGATCAAGGGGGCAACAAGGGTAAAAAAATGGGAATTAAAAGTAGCAGCCTGAGTTGTCGTTAAAATAAGAATCAGTCTATTGGAAATCTTGAGTTACATTTTTGGAGGTGGGAAGGGAAAAAGTCAAAACAGCTGGCCTGGGGTTGGAAGGGGACTGAAGCTGGCGTGTTTTGGCTTCAAAATACTGTACATTGCTCCTTGGATCTGTTTTCAAACTCTTCATGTTTACAGCTTTTCCTCAAAAAAACTAGCAGTGGTTGAAAAGAAAGAGGGAAGAAAACAAATACTTCTGTTTCCATAGGATATGTACTGGACTGAAAAACATCTGCTAATCTTTATCTGTAAAGAAAAGTTAATGTTTTGTGGCCAGCACATGGCCATGGTAATCCAGAAGAACTGGTTTCTCCACATGGCTCTGCCACAGTTTCTTTTAAGAGACCTGGGGCAGTCCTTGTACTGGTCAGCAGTGCAGGAGTCGGGCAAGTTTATGTTTATTAGTCACTGAAGAAAATAGAGATGGACTCCTAAGAGCAAGTCCTGGTGTGTTTGTTTCTCCCCCACCCACTCCAATCATGCTTGTTCTTTGTCTATGGCACATTGGTTTATTTTAGGCAAAGCACAAATATCTCAGCAGCACCTATTCCCCTGGCACAGAACATCCACTCTGATGCCCTGACAGTCAACAGGGAAGGGTAAAAGGTAATGCTGCAGTTCAGCCCAGGTCATGATGTGCTCAGCACATCTTGAGAGAAGGATAATACAGTTGTAGTGTCTTTATAATGAGGTGTGTGGAATGGAATCTGCACTGACATAGTGTCATTTTTGACATAGCCTCAGCTTGAAAATCAGGCACCGCATGATAAATGTGCTTGAATTTCTTCTTTTCCTTATCTGAAAACTGTATAAACCATTAGGCTTCAGTGCTCTGCTTTGAGGGATAGTGTTCTGAAAATCTAAGAGCAAAGAATACTAGATACTAGTTCTATTGAAATAAAAAAATTTTGATGACCCTTTTGAAACAGAGGAGCATAAATCCTTGTAATGTATTTGTCTGAGCACAGAATGATTTGTCTTGCTAGTGACATTCATCATTTACTCTCTTCTGATTTTTCCAGAAACCCTGTTTATGTTACCAAGTTGTGGAAGGGAAAATGTCCTGTTTTGGGTCATACCTGCCTTCCTGCAACTGTGATACAAAGAGGGAATAAAAAAAGTGCAATTTTCAAAGCAGAAATGTGCTCTGCCCTTTTGTCATCCATTGAGTGTTCCAGGAGTAGGAAAACCTGAATAAGTCATGCTTGGGTAGAGCTGAGGGGGAGAAGGAAGCTCATGGGCACTCTGGTTTCAGTAGCTCAGTTCAGATGCTGTTTGGGATGAGTTCAGGCCTCTCTGGTGCTGCAGACCCAGCTGGAGGTTGAATTAACTGGGAACTACATCAGTGTATTGAAGTCCAGAATCCACTGTGCTGTACTTCAATTTGGGAGATAATGGTAAATAACTTGATTAGAATTTTCTCTTCAGTGAATCTGGAAGGTCCTTCAGTTTGAAAAATCTCAGTGTCCTTTTATGAATTCATATAGGGAAGAATTGTGATTGAGGATTGTTCTTAAAAATTTAAAATGTCAGTGCATTTCTAGCAAGTCACTAGGCTGAGCACTGCTTCTTCTGTCAGTAGGTGGAGTTCTTCTGTCTAGACAAGTAAGAAATTTGGTTTGATTTTATTTTTAATGGCATTCTCCCAGAGTTTGCAAGTTACCAGAGATTGTAAATCTGTAGATTTTATGTGCTGTCTAGTGACAACATACATTTTTCAGTATATAAAACTGAAGTAGATCTAAGAGTCAAAAAAATCTAGAGCAGAAGTATTTGACACTATCCTACCTTTTTATTATTTTATAATCATTTAATCATAGAATTTTAACATTTTACAAGATTTTAGAAATAGATTGCCTAAGATGTTTCTTGAATCTTTCTGTCCTTATAAAAGCAAATTCTGAGTAGCAGGAAATTTTCATACTCTTCTTAAGACTTTGTTACCTGGTTTCAAGTTCTGTAATTTTTTCAGAGCTATTAATTTGTATAATCTTTTCCTAAATGCCTAAGGAGACTTCAAGTGCCTGGGTTTGGGCTATTTTTGCAACTGAACACAAAGTCTGGCTGAACTACAACTTTTAAAAGTTGTGCCCAGGGTAATTAACTTGCCAGTGCTTTGGTTGGTTTCATTTAATGATGGAATATAATATTATTTTCTGTCAGTCATCTACTTTAATATTTTAACAGAAGCCTTGCTCTGCAAACAAAGGGATGAAAACAGGATGAAAAATGGGGATTAAATTGCAGGGGACACTTTCTCAGAATGAGCTCAGTTAAACTGTGGCAGTCTCTCTCACAGGGAGGCTTTTTTTGTTTGGGCTGTTATGAAACTATCCCTCATGAAAGGACAAAGCAATAGAAAGAAAGGAGCAATAAAAAAAAATCTCCTGGTGCCAGCCCCTGCCTGTGTAGTGCATCACATGACCCAGCAGGATCATAAATATTTTAGGAAGAAGGAGAAAAACCACCTTAGCAGAGGAATAACACTGATATGAATATCTGCAGCTTCTCTGACTGTTTTACTGTCTGTGTTGTGAAGAACATTTGCCCTGTGAATTGTTCCAAATTTCATTTGCTGATAGGAAGTACTAGAAAGGCAGCATTTCACACACAGCTGCTGCCTGCAGTCCCCAGTCTCCTGGTGTCTAAGCCTGTGTGGTAATGATGTGGCACAGTCACTTGTTTTATTTCAGTGCATTGCAGCTCATTCTGTTGTTATTAAATTACTCTGGTACCAGATTTGGTGGTTTGGTTTGATTTACAGTTATTGGTACAACTGTACCATGTAAGAGGACCTGAAATCACAGAACATAAATTATGTCTGTACATGCACTGTCAGGGAACAGTTTTCTTATCAGATTTTTTTTAAAATTTAAAAATAAAAAAAAGGATTGAACATGCAGAAGGAGATAATATCCATTTGAGGACTGTTAGGATCATCTGGCCTAATTTGGGCATATGTTTTTGAAACTAACCGGTGAGTGTAAGCATATTTCTGCTTTCATATGGAGGATTTAGACTTTTTTAAAAAGTCTCAGAACTAACAAACTGTGGAGTCTTTAGGTCATTTGGATACCTTGTGCCTGTATTATTCATTTTTAAATTGTCATCTGATAGGAAAAGCAACAATTTCCTATAGAAGGATACTCATTAACCAGTTGGTTTTGAAAGTTAGCTGTTCAAAACTGTTGAAAATTAACAACTCATACCATCTGAAGCTTTTATTCTGGTGTAACCACATCTATTTGACCTTGCATTTCCATTTAACATGCTGCTTGTGATATTATCATTATACATCTTAAAAGCAGTAATGGAGGTTGTATATGTTTATTGACCTTTAGGAAAATTAGGTCTTTAAATAGACTCTGAAACTTTTATTCCTGTAAATGACCAGTCTGGTTTGTGGCTTATATAATCTATGTCTTCAGACAGCATGAGAGGAGCAGGTACAGAAAAGGCACTGCAACCTGGAAAGCTGTCCCAGTGTTTCCCTGTTATTGATCCACGAGTAGCAGCAGGGGTTGGAGAATTAAACCTTATGGATTAAAAGAATTTATGGAAAAGAATTTTGAGGAAGTTAGCAAAAGTTATTTTAATATCTGTGGATATTAAACTGTGGGTTTTTTCAGATATGTTTTTGTGAAGCAGGAACATTAGAAATGTTTTCTGTTCCCTGCTTGCAGATACCAGATCTTGATTTTACATAACTGAAAATGCCCATCTCCATCCTTCTGCCTTACACATCTCAGAGTTCTGTTACCTCTCTGCAAGGTGGTAAAAGCACAGAATTTGTGAATGTGTGCAGACTAAGAGCTCCTGTGCTTTTATCCTGCTGTTCCTACTCTGCAGATTGGAAGAATCTCCTCAAGGGTACTCTAAAGTCTAAGTCGTTCTGTAGTCATGCAGTGGCAAAGAAATTTTCTAGCCAAATCTTTCAGCTTCTTTTCAACATGCTTTTCTCCTTTTCATGTGAAATTTGGGCTGCTCTGTGTTCTGTCAGAGTGCCTATATTGCTGTCTTTTCATACACACTCATTTCTTACTCTGTTTTTAATTTGTTCCAAGCTTCACAACTGTTTCCATCCCAGCTGTGTGCCTTAAGCAGCTTCCCATGTGTTGCTTTCCTATTGGGTCTTTCTTTAATTTGCTCTTTTTACAGATCTGCTAAAGGAGTTTGTACTCCTTTCTTTCAGCTCATCTAACTTAAGAATTTCTGCTTTTTTTGCTTCATGTAGGCAGAAAGTTCTCGGGAAAAATGCCTTGATCTATTTTCACATCCTTCATATTTTATTTGTTTGTTGTATAAAATATATTTTATATATTGCCATGAAATAAGGAAGACTTTGCACTGTCTGATTTTTTAAGCCCAAATGAGTGATTTTTTAATGTGTTTCAAACTGTATTAATTTCTGACTTTTCCCCCTGTAGGAAGTTGGGGAGCCATTCAAGGAGGAGAAGGCTGTTGCTAAATACTTGCGCTTCAACTGTCCAACAAAATCCACCAACATGATGGGCCACCGAGTTGATTATTTTATTGGTAGGTTTGCTTTTAACCAGAAAATTCAGGTTTCTTCTAACATTGTACTTGGAGGGTGGGAGAGGCTGTTTTGATTTTATTAATAGTACTTTCTCTAACAAGTACTGGTCTTACAGTTTGGTTTTGAAAACATATCTAGGTATTAGGAAGCCATAAAATTATTCTCACTAGCCTGGAGTAAATGCAATAAACTTTTCACTCTGTGATTTAAAGGAGTTTGTTGTCAAGGGGGATATATTTCAGAATGGTGACTAGTCTTACTTTAAGGATTGAAAGGATGTGGAACATCACCAGAACAGACTGGTCATTGTGGTTCAAAGAACATATACTAAATATGAAAAATAATGTTATTAATTGTAATGCATTTTTAATTCCATTTTTTCCTCTAGCCTCAAAAGCTGTGGATTGCCTTCTGGATTCTAAATGGGCAAAGGCAAAGAAAGGAGAGGAGGCTCTCTTTACAACCCGAGAGTCAGTAGTTGATTACTGCAACAGGTATGACCCAGAATAATTCATCAATGTCCTTAATGACTGTAATTGTCAAGAGGTCACAGTTACTTAGGAACTTTTGATTAGTAACCTTGTGCTTCCTAAAACTTTTGTGGTTGTATGCAAAAATAATAATTGTATTTTTATTGCTCTGTTTGAGGGTGGAAATGATGTTGTTTCATTATTTTTGTTCCCAAAACTCTCTCAGGTTTTCACCTTGCTTGGGGCAGCAAGGTGAACCAAACAAGTTTCACGAATTTTGACAATATTTGAAGTTAGTAGGGTCAGAGCTCTCAAATCTCTCTGTCCTTGCTGTCTGAGGAGCAGGATTCTCTACTGCTCTTCCCGTATGGAATTTGGCTTTGGTCCTTTCCAGGATGTTTCTTGTTGGTGATGACCTTAAGAATACCAAATAGTACATCCTGGTGCCCTGCTGGATGTATATATATATATATATATATATATATATATATGTATATCTTTATATATACATACAAATGTAGATAGTTATATACATTTACAGTAATATCTGTTTGTAGCTAACAGGAAGGGAATACTTGCATATGTACCACAGTTTCAACAGAGCAGTTCTGTTCATTGTGCATCACTTACCAATGATCTTGATAAGCTGTATGTCCACTTCCTTACTTTTGCTATGAAATGCATTGACATGAACTTGAAAATACATTAATGGGAAAGATAATGAAATGGGTCTGGTGGCTTTCTGCCTCCCTACATCTTGTGTGTTCATTTAAATCTGCAAAATGCTGCCACAGAAAAGTACAGTTTTTACCCAGTTTTGCACAGATGGACCAAAAAAAGCAAAGCAACAGGCAAGACATGGGATAAGTTGGTCTGGTGTATGTAGCTGTAAATAGAGCAGATGATGGTGACCTTGCCTTTCAGTCATGCTAGTCATGATTGTGTTAGAGATAATCTAGAATGGTGTCTAATAACATAATTGAGTGTAAATGTTGTTCTCACAGCTGCACTTAAATTGATCATTTAACTTTTTTCATTTTAAGACTCCTGAAAAAACAGTTCTTTCATCGAGCATTGAAAGTGATGAAAATGAAACCTGACAAGGATACAAAGAAAGAAAAGGAAAAAGGAAAGGCTGAGAGTGGGAAAGAAGAGGAGAAAAAGAGCAAGAAGGAAAGTGGCAAAGATGAAAAAACTAAGAAGGAGAAAGACAAGGAAAAGAAAAAGGATGGTGAAAAAGAGGAGTGTAAGAAGGTAAGTACTCTGTGTAAGACGAGGCAAACCTGTAACAAATACATCAACCAATTGTTAAGATTGCACTGGGTCAAAAGTATAGGTGGTTATTCTAAAATATGGCTTGCTTTTTTGTCCTGTTTTCATCTCTAAAATATGTTGCTTTTTTATTACCTCTTGAGTTTTTCTTATTTTGATCTAGATCAAAAAAGAGGCTTCAGTTTCCCTTTGTGTACCTTGTCATCTTTTAATGTGGGCTGAGTTAATCAAAACCTGTTTCTCTCCAGTGGCAGCAGGCAGGGAGGCTGTGTACATCAGTTACCATAGAATGACACATGTGCACGTGACCAAACATCCAAACCAGTGCAGCTGCACGAGTGAAACACAAACAGTTTTGCAATGTTTGGTAACAAGAATGTTTGGAATGTCATATTTGGTATGTGGGGCCTGTACTGGCTGTGTGACAGTGGCCGTGTTGTGTCACAGCTCTGTGGCTGAGCTGCATCCTGCCTCCTTTCACCTCATCTTCCAAGTTTAAACTATTATTACTCTATGGGTTTTAATGTGGTTTGGGATTGTTTTCATTCCTGATTGGTTTTATTACTTATTTATTATTAGAACAGAATTTCTAAAATGTTGGGAAACTGCAGGAGAAACTCGATGAATGAATATGGTGTTTCTTCTATATACAGTGGTCTGTATCAGTGAGAGTCAGTGGGATAGTGCTCCAAAGTTATTCCTATTCAGACATTCCTAAGTGAAATAATGGCACATCTAGTGAGAGTTATAGTCTGTCTACAAAGGTTTGGGTGTCAGAAGAAACCTAATGGGCTAATAAAATAATTATAAACAGAACAATCCCACTGCAGTCCCAGCACAGAAGCCATTGTGAGATTACCCAACTCTGGAGGTGCTGCAAAATGCTGATTATGAAAGTAATGAACTCCTCCAATCCACTGTCATCAAGAGAGGTACATTATTAAATGTATGTTAATTTTTAAACTAATCATTATTTATTGAACAGATATTTAGTGGATTATATAAACCAGTGGGTAGGAACTTGAATGAAACACAGGACCAAAATCACAAAGGTAATTTCTCACAATTGTATAAGCAAAGAGAAGAAAACAGAAGACAGAGAAGAGGAAGCACAAGATCCAAAAAGAGATTGAGAGGACAGAGAATAAATGAGCAGAAATTGATTCTGCCAGGATGTCCTTTTGGTAAATATGGCATTAAATAGCAAATAATTCTAACCAAGTCAGTGATGATGAAGTGTTGTTCCCTGTTCTCAATCCCTGTGCAAACTTCCTGTTACTATCAGCCCAGCTTTGCTAGGCATTTGAAAACACAGTGTAATTCTGCAGTCACAGTCTAGTCCTTAGACACCAACTGAAAATGAAATTTCTCTTTACTTACAATTTTCCTTTACTTTTGAGGTACCCAGTTGGTAAAAAATAAGGACAGGAGGAAATAATGCATCTTTACTTTAAAAAAGAAAGTGTGAACATGATTTTAAGTTTGTGAAAAGTTATCAGATTAAATATATTCACATATACTAGAAATTAAATAAAAATATATCTTTAAAACAATATATACTGTTAAATGTAGAAATTTAAACATACTAATTTTTGTAATTTGTATATGTATTTATATATATATAAAATAATTTATACATACAATATATTAGGTATAGATAAAATATTTATGTTTGTCCTCAGGATGACACCCCAGGAACACCCAAGAAAAAGGAAACTAAGAGGAAATTTAAGCTTGAGCCACATGAAGACCAAGTTTTCCTGGATGGAAATGAGGTAAGATTTATAGGTACTTCTAAACTTTGGGTGTCACCCTTCTATTGTCAGACAATAGCTTAATTTACTGGATTTCTGCAAACTCCTTGAGATGTTGAAAGAAAAATTAATGAAAATGTGATGGCTGATCTTGAAGCCCTATTTTCAGATATTTGCAAGGTGGTAAGAGACAGGTAAATGTAGGACAGCAACTGAAAAAAAATCTAAAAAGCAAACTTTCTTACCAGTGGTTGAGGTGTTGGTGGCCATGAGGCAAAATGTTTGTCCTCAGGGTCTATTCAGGAGCTGGTGGAGCTGTCCCTGCTTGGGACAGGAGGGTGGGACAGAGACTCCTGAGGTCCTTCCAGCCCTACTTATCCCACAGCCACTGCCATGCCCAAATTTCTAAACCAAACAAGCCTTCCAGGATACCACGTTCAGTTGTAGGAGGGGAAATAAAAAATATCTGCCTGACTTCGTGATCTGAGCAGACAGGTGACCCTTTGGCATTCCTACATGCTCATCCTGGTTTTACCACTGAAATTGTGGCCTTAAATGCTTCTCTGTGCTTTGCTGTTCTGGAAGACAAGTAAGTTAGTTGTTTACCAGCTCTGCAATGTACACAGTCATATTTGTGCTTCTCAAGTTTGGGATAAGTGGTAAGTTGTACTCTGCTGTGCTGATGCTGTGTGTGGCTGTACTGGAATCTCCCCCAGGATTCTTGGGTTCCTTTGGTTATCAAATGTACATGGCAGCAGCTTCTGTAAATAAATCACTTGTGCAGAAAATATGTTTCCCCTTTGTATCTTGATTTTGCTTTTCTCAGTTCTTCTGCATGTCTTTGCTCTGTTTCATGCCATTTTATTGGAATCACACCCAGCTCTGATCCTCCCTGTTGCCTTTACGTGGAGTGCCCATTCCAAACAAGGCTGCAGTACACTATTTGCAATATCACAGTATTTACTGCTTGTCTGAACATCAGTTACTTATCTTTTTATTAATGAGCTTTTTAAAGAACTGCAACTCTTTATTTAAGCTTTATTTAAGTAGTAGCTGATTTAGAGCAAACTCGTGTGTATTTGCATTAGAGCTGGGTTTTTTCCCTTTTCTTCATTATTTTGCATTTACAAACACTGGATATCACACACTTATTGCCCAGTCACCATCTTCAGCTTGTTTGGGCTCACAGAACAGCAGCTACACCTGAGTACAGTCAACTTTGGCACCCTGTGAGAAGCAGAATGTTAAATATTCATTGCATCACATGGAATCACCGCTGCCTCCCAGGTGTCCTGGTAGTTGGTATTGACACATCTGCAACGAGGTTTGCTGGTTTCTAGTAACCAGCAGCTTCTTTTCACAGTTAAAAGCTCAGATTCAAACTGTTTAGTTTGCCAAGAAAAAAAAAAACAAGTTTTTCTACTTCAGAAAATCCTGTACTTTACCAAGAAGCTTTTAATTTGTGGCTGAGCAGATTTAAATGGATCCACAGTTCTCACACAAACATTTGGCTCTGAGTGTTGCAACTGTAGACATTGAGATAACAGTGCTGTGGGACAGAGAGTACAGGGACACTGATCTGAGCCCAGCACAGGGCCTGCAGTGAGCTTTCCAGCTGCATCCTTTGTTCCAGGTGTTCACTCTGTGTGTTTTCTCTCTCCAAAGCTCACAGGACTTTTTGTTTCCACTTGGTGGACTTGGGAAACTTCCTATTTTTTTGCCAAAGTTTTTTTGCTTCAAGTTGTACAACGTTAATGACTAAAGGAAGATACAACCAACCTTGATTCAGTAATATTTCTGAATCTTTGATTTTCCCATCAGTTCTGCTGTCTGATTGTTTTCCTCAGGATTACATCACCTGTCAGTTACCCTTCCTAGGAGTCAGGAGCCCTTGCCCTGCCCAGTTGCTGACTGCAGGGCCTTTTGTTCAGCACCAAGCATTGCAGCCTGGCAGTGAGTGTTTGGGTGAGGAATACATGAGATGTTTGTCAGAGAGCTGTTCTGAGTGTAAACCAGATCGTTTCTGTTGTAGGTGTATGTGTGGATCTATGACCCCGTTCACTTTAAAACTTTTGCCATGGGACTTGTACTTGGTAAGTTGGAGTAGACACAAGTTGTTTATTGCTGTTGCCTTAAGCAGTGAGTTGTCCAGTAGGCAAATGTGGGTTATAGAAAAATATTAAATTTGTTATAAACGATAAATTTCTGACTCTAGAACTTGTATTTGTGTAGAATAAGACACATCAGCTAATTTTATTTTTTAATCTGAAATAGTGTAGATGTTAACTGAATCTAAGCCACTACTTTGAGCAGTAGGGCTCAAAGTAATCTAAGTAATCTAAGCCTGGAACCTCTGTACATGTACCAGGAAAAACTAACGATGCTTCTCCCGCCTCTGTCCTGCCCTCCCTGCTCAGTGATTGCCGTTATAGCTGCCACCCTGTTCCCGCTCTGGCCAGCCGAGATGCGCGTCGGTGTTTATTACCTCAGCGTGTGCGCCGGCTGCTTTGTCGCCAGTATTCTGCTCCTTGCCGTCGGTGAGTGTCGGCAGGCGGGGTCTGCGAGGGCACAGGGACAGCCCAGCTCTTCCCCGAGCTCGCAGCTGGGCGGTGCCACTTCCCGGGACGTTGTTCGGCAGCCGGGCGGATCCTGTATGTGCTTCCCTCCGGCCAGCGGGTGTCACAGTTGTGCCACGGGAAGAGGGAGCTTGTGTCACCTGTTGGTGTTTCCTGTGTAGTGCAGATTCGTTTACTGCTTCTGTTTAAACGAAACAAAACGAACCCAGAACTGCACCTATGAACAGATTCAGTGGCAGGAGTGGTGTCACCAGGATTTTAAAGCTTTCTGTGGCAGAAGGGTTCAAGAGCTAAATCAAAGATCTGTGGCTAGTGGGGTGGGGGAGATGTGGTAAGAACGAATTACTCCACAGAGCTGTTGTGGAATGAGGGGTTTTCCTCAATATCACCCAGTCCCTGGCTAGGGGTGGCCATTAGCTGTGGACACTTCTTACACCATGGTTGTACATTGTGTGTGTCTATAACAAAATCCAAAATTTCCCTTGTTTTCACATAGCTCGCTGCATCCTTTTCCTTATCATCTGGCTCATCACTGGAGGAAGGCATCACTTCTGGTTCCTGCCAAACCTTACAGCAGATGTGGGATTCATTGACTCCTTCAGGCCCCTGTACACACATGAATACAAAGGACCAAAAGCAGACTTAAAGAAAGAGGAGAAATCAGAATCCAAAAAGCAGCAAAAATACGACAGCGAGGAGAAATCAGACAGTGAGAAGAAGGAAGAGGAGGATGGAAAGACAGAAGCCACGAGGAACTCGGGAACAGACGGCTCAGGAGGAGAGCGACATTCAGACACTGACAGTGACAGGCGCGAAGATGACAGATCCCAGCACAGTAGTGGCAATGGAAACGACTTTGAAATGATCACAAAAGAGGAACTGGAACAGCAAACAGATGAAGGGGATTGTGAGGAGGAAGAGGAGGAAGATACTGAAAGTGGGCCTTCACATGGAAAATCATAACTCACTGTGGTTTGGGACTAAGTATGTGCAAATGGTTGGATTTTCTTTGTTGGCTGATCACCAAAACATAGACCATACAGTAGCATCTTCGTTTGCTGAAATATCCATGTTACCAAACAGTTTTATATCTAGTTCCTTCATTTTTTTTAACCATTAACTTGATTACTTGGTACTATGTTAATCATTAATATCCATTTACAGAAGTTTTATCAATTTGACAAGTTTTTTATTGATTGATAGATTGCCCAGATTGTCCTCAAACATACTGAAAAACATCATTTTCTGGTACTTGCATAACTGGTCAATTAGTTTAGCTTCTCAAACTTGCTTTTGTAAACCAGGTAAAAGTTGAATGACCAAATCTCAGATTATTCCTAGTTATACTCATCTGATAGTTAGGTAAAGCCCTTCTTAGCCCACAGCCTTCTTGATATTTTTCTTGATTTTGTTTTCAAAAGATTGTGAGAACTTTCCTGAGAAAACTAGTTTTAGCAGAAGTATTTTGCTGACAGTAGAGGAGCTGGTAGTGCTGAATTTGGCTGCAGTGTTCTCTGTTTCTCCAGCCTGTGTGCCAGCAACCGAGGAAATCCAAACTGGTTTTGTGCATCCGGTGCAGAGAGAGCTGTCATCTCCAGCAGGTGAAGGAAGCAGCGCGGTTTGGAAATGATGGCTGTTTTCTTTCTCCTGCTCCATCATAATTAAGAAAAAAAAAAGTATTCTGTACATAATTTACAAATAAAGCAAACCATTACTTTAACTGCTACTTATTATTTAGAGATTTGATCCAGCATTCAGTTTGTATTATTGAAGCCATGTTGTGGTGTATCTATCAGAGAAATGCAAGTCGAGAGGACCTCACGGAGTATTTGTGTATGATTGGTAGCTGTTCCACAGAAGCTTTAGTTTTGTGCCAACATTCCATGTATTTGAGTAAATTGATCTTTATTAAATGAAAGCAAACACCAGAGCTGTATGGATGCCTTAATGTTAAACCTCTCTGTACTCTGGAACTGGAGTAGTTTCAAGCTGAAGAGGCAGGAGAGTGCTGGTCTGCTCCCAAAGCTGGGTGACTCAGAGCTGATGTGAAATGACCACAGATAACTTGTTTGTAAATCCCTCGGAGGAGCTGGTGTGGTGTCTGTCTCCTGTGCATCCCTTCCCGCTGCCTGTGCAGGATGGACTGAAGGCTTTGGCTGACTGAGCATGGAAGAAGTTACAACTCAGCCTCTTTCTTCTCAATGACCTTATAGATTTGATGTCTCCCCAGGCCACTCAGAGAAGATGAGGGTAAGAGAATTTTTTCCCTATCCTAAATTGCTTCCCACCCTTCCAACATCAGCATTTTGGATGAAGATACTAATTTTTGAGATTGTGCAAATATATACATCATCATGGGTGCGTTGATAAACAATTCATGGATATGGTGTATTTGCTTTTTAAATCTCCTGAATAGTTACTCCATAAGGAAACAGATAAATTGGATCACTTTTTTATTAATATAGCAAAAAAATTAAAGGACCCATTAACTAAACAGATTGACTCCTGGCCACTTGTGTGTTATCACTGATTAAAAGAGCAAACAAAGTCCTGTTGTACCTGACTGGGTTGTGCACGATGTGATGGGGAGAGCAGAGCCTGCACTGGGGCTTCACAGGGCAGCCAAGCCCTGGACAGTTTTAAGAAGTTAATGCAGTGGTTTTCAGTTGTTTCAAGTATGTTTCCTCCTCCAGGTGAAATAACATCTTCAGGGCCTTGCTGAGCAAATCAAGTAAAAATGGTCAAATAATAGAAACTCTGATGTTACCATCAGCTCCCTGTTCAGGGGGCTGTGCCATGTGCCAGTGCTGTCACTTTGATTCAAGTTCCAGACTCCTGCAGCCTAGAAATTGAATTGGCCTTCAACTTCTCACTTGATCTGCTGTGCACAGCTCTGATCTCTTAGGTGGGGTAAGAAAGATCTCGTCAGTGGCTACAGAAAGAACTTCATGACTCGTTACTGTAAGCTAGTTTTCCTAGAAATATCCCCCAAATACCTGTGAAGTATTTTGCAATAATGAAAGAAGTGGTTACAGCATGCCAGTAATGGTAAAGTTGAGTGGACTTAAGCTATCATGACTTCCAGTCAAAAAAGGAAATCACAAAGGGACTTGGCCACCTTTAGTCATTTTTATGTCAGGCATTTCAAAGTTCCTCTGAATGATTTTAATTTTTAACTTCCAGAGTCTAGACTGACCTCATGAGAACAAATATACAGCTATTTAGTGGAAAGTTATTTAAATAACTACACTACTAAAATTTCCTTCCTGCAATAAAATTTTGTAGTGGTCTTACTGATATTCCTCCCAATATAACTTTTTTTTCTTTGCAAGAAGATATGATTACTCCTATATATTCTTTTAAATTAAATAATTTCTGGTAAAGCACAAGTGAGTATTTAATGTAGATCAGTATTTAGCAGAGATAAATGTGTGCTCTGCTCTGGTACAGATACAGTAACCTCAGCTCACCTGTGGTGTTCTGGGCTCCTTAAAAAGAGGCAGATCTTTCTCTAGCAATTAAGAAACAATTAAAAATTAATATTTTATGAACTTGCCTATTTCTTCATCTATGGAAAAGTTAAAGAAGTAGGGGATGATAAGCAATTTTCAAACAGTAAACTTCATTTGTAGCAGCAGATCAGGGGAAGCATTTATGTTCATCTGCTGCAGATTATAAAGGAGATTTTTCTGGGGTTTTATATCTATAAAGTAGGAGATGATAGATAGATAGATAGATAGATAGATGATAGCTCGTTTAGGCCTTTTTCTGTTTGAAATAACACTGACTGGATTTCACCAAGCATCATACTGCTGTAAAAAGGGCAGATAAAACTGGAGAATGTCTCAGTTCCTCAGTTCACTCTTATTACACTTTCCCAGGACTCAGAAGAGTGGTGGCAGAAGCATCTGCCCCATGTAAACACTAAATACAGACAATGTAAATGTGAGCTGTAGAAATGGAGAGCACCTGCAAGGCTTAGCTTTTATGTTCCTTCCTGCAACCCTCGGCAGTTCTCACCGTGGCACTGAGCCCTCAGAGCCTTGCCTGGTTCTCTCCAGCTCCTCTGAGGATGTCATTCTTTCCTAACAGGGTCACAGTGACAGCAAAGCAATATTCCAGCCTCACAGCTGGCATCAAAAGCCCTGGGCAACAGAGAAACATCCTCTTCCAGCTGCAGATGACTGACTGGCAGCAGTTGGAAGTTCTGCAGAATCCTTCCTCTCCCTCTCATCCCCAAAATTTGCTTTATCCTGACCTAGATCAAATTTTCTAGGTTGTTGAACATAGGAAAGTTCTATGTGTATAATTTCCTTAAGCTCTAGAAAGCTTGTTTGCCTTACTTCCTCATATTCAAGTCTAATCTCTTCAAGGAGTTGCACTGGGATAAATTCAGAGTAGATCCACAAATTTGAGGCACCACAAAACCAGAGCAGGAGATAGATTCTGAACATAATTTCCTGCTCACACTCAGTGGTCACAAAGGAGATGCTCAGGACCTGCATATGCTCTCACTGCTCCTTCTACCCTTTCCCAGCTGCTGTGGGAAGGGAGGGCTGTATCACTTACTCCTTGGCTGACATTTCATCCAGCTACTTCTCATACATTTTTTAAACCAAACCTTGAATCATACAAGTTTGAACACCATTCTTTGTTACACTATTTTTACAAGAAACCCTGTATCAAACATTTCCTAAGATCCAAAGCAGCTGAGATGCAACTTAGTGGTTTTCATGCAAGGCTTAGCATGGACAATAGTGCTGGCCTTACCTTGTCTTTAAAATGAGGCAGCTCTTGTTAGGAGCTACAGTCTGTCCTGGGAAACAATCTCCACCTACTTGCCAGCACTGCTGTGATAGATGTGTTGACTTTTAAATGCACCAGAGACAGATCGATTCTCTTGGAGACCTTTAGTGAAGGAGTGGTGACATTTAACTCTTGAGCAAGGCTGACCCCCTGCTCACTCCAGGGCATTCCTCAGGCTGCTGAGGTATTTTGTCTAATGAGAAGGGCTCACTGATTTGATTCTCAACCTTTCTGATCAACCCCTCTCTACAGAATCAGAATCAAACAGGAGATTTTTACCTGTTTTATCACTGTCATGGAAAGCTGATGTTTGCAAAACAATCAGACACAAAGCCTGGGGCACTGATTCTAACAAACTTCTACAAGCCCAAGGAACTCAATTGTTGAGCATTATTTATTACTCATTCTGACCAAATCCTTCCCAGGGAGCGAAGGAAGAGTGGTGTGAGATGGTCCAAGGCACTGTGCCCTTCTCACTCAGAGCACAAGGAGAAGGGTGAAACAATCCTATCAGTGTAAGTGAACTGAGACTGAAGCAGCTGCTGCATGTTTTCAATAGACTTCCTGGTAATGGCTGGTACAATTTCATTAGGGCTTCTCATTTTATTTAATAAAGCATTGGATTATTTTATTTGTAATTCAGCAACAGGTGCAGGAAAACAAAAGGCACATTTCCTGATAGTGTCCACAAAGAGTCCATTACTGCCTGGCTGACACAGAGACATTCGCTTTGCCATGTGTGTATTTTTTTTTGGTATGTGAAAATAATAATCACTCAAAAAAATTATTTTATGATAAAAGACTTCTGAGAGAGGAATTATTTTAGAATTAGTAACAGCACTGTGCAAACAGTTTCAGTGCAAGTTGAAGTAAAGAGGGAACTAACAGTACTGGGTAAATACTGATCCTGCTTTAGATCAAGATCAAAGATTTTCTGCAGGTGGTAATACCCATTAATCCTCATCTTGTACAGCAGCAGGCAAACACAAGAAAGGCTCAGCCTGTGATCCCTGAAAGTCCCCTGCAGCCTGGATCCAGTGAAGGATGGAGGTACTTAGGAGAGAGACACCCTGGCTGTTTATCTTTGCTAATCAATAAAAATACACAGGAGGGTCCCAGGTGACTCTCACTGGCCTTCACAGTAAATCCATTTTTTTCTCCTTCTGGCATGTGAGTGTTCAGTCAGTAATTAGGCTGTTTGTTGGGAGTCAGAAGATGGAGTTTGGAATTCTTCATACCGAGGGTAGGATTGAAGTTACATTTCCCCCCTTTTTAGCTTCCTTTTAAATGAAAGTGCCACAACAGAATTTGTTTAAAATTGACATCTAGCAAGAGGTAGTAATATCCTAAAAGGTTACAAAAGATTCCTAGCTCTGCTTTGGTATTTGTGAGCAACACAGGGAGAGTCTGATCACATCCTGCACTCCATGTTGGCTTCAGTCTTAATTGTAGTTTTGTGTTGTGGTGACCAGCAAGCCACAAACTGGGGTTTTTTAATTACATCCATATAATGTCATTTTAGGGCCTTGCTCATACCATCTTTTTTCCAGTTCCTTGAAAAACTATTTGTGTCAAAGGCAAGACAAAAATCCACCAACACTGCAGCAACATCATGAGCACCAGGAAAGGTTACACCTTGTGCAGTGACAGCACCCAGCAGGGACACAAACCAAGGAAACACCACTCCTGAAAATCCAGCAAGGCTGACATCAGCTCTGCACAGCATTTCCTGGATTTTCACTGAATAAGCAGAACTAGAATTTCATAACCAGATGTCTTCAAATTAAAATTGCTACAGAAATGTGTTTTGTCTCAACAAGCTCTTCCTAAGAACAAATTTCTGAACAAAGCACCTGAACTGATCTAAATGAAGATCCAGCACATATTGTCTGTGCTTTTAAAAGATTCTTGAAAAGTAAATGAAAGCATCTTGCAAATGGGACACTGGTCAAGCATTTTCTTCTTTAAAAGCAAAGTTAGTTAAAAATAAAGTTTGTCAAATAAATTACTGGTTACATATTCTATTAGTTAAATATTGTATTAAAAATTATAAAATCTTCATAAATTCTGTCTCTCTGAGCCATGCAGCCTTTCAGGAGCAGCAGCCCCACAACCGCTTGCCATTGCAAAACTGTGGTTGCTAATGCAGCGCTGACAAGGCACAAACCCTGACAGGGCATTAAACAGGCTCAGCTGGGCTACACCCAGTTAAAGGCACAGCCAGGGAACAGGGGAGGGTGCAGGCAAGGCTGTCAGACTGGCACTCACCCCACAGACAAATGTGTCCCAGAGAACATTCCACGGGGACTGTGGTCCACTGTCCATCCACCTCCAGAGTGATCAGCCCCATCCCCTTGCTGCTCAGGAGAGGGAATGTTCATAATCACTTGTGCAGGAGTTCACCATGTGCAGCTTTTCCCACACGACACCAAAACGCAAAAAGATGCATTTGATCTCCCTGTCTTCACCCACATGGCTTGAAGTATCCAAGATCCCAACATAAGATTGCTTGAAACACACAAAGGTGAGGTTTAAATTCATTCCTCTGCCCAATGTAATAAAGAGACAGGTGGCAATGAGCTTCTAAAGCACAACATGTTTTAAACAGGAAGAGCAGGGGGAAAGTGAAGACTCAGGTCCAACTGCACAGGAAGCACAGCTCATACTCCTCTGTGTAAAGGAGTTGTATTCATTATCTGCACCTGCCCCTGTCTGAAGGAAACCTGCAGCCCTAAATCAGGCAGCAGCAACATGGAGGGACTCTGCTGGTCCCCACTGCTCTTCCTAAGTGATTTCAGAGGCTGCAGTGACCTGTGGGGCTGCACTGTTGAGCTCCAGCACAGCAGGGAGGAGAGGGTAGAACCCAACCCCTGCTCGGTGAGGATACTTGTTCAGTCACTGCTTCTTTCAGAAAATTATCACATTGGATTTGAAATTAGAGGTGGTCTTTTTGCTTGTTCCTTCACCCTTTGTCCTAAAATCCTACCATTACAGCTAAGTTCAATAAAAGAACCCAAAATATGAGCTACCAGCAGCAGGAAAGAGTCCTGAAGAAAGAAGGAAGGAAGTCTCTATGCAAATATCTTGCAACCACAGAGGACACAGAACCACCACGAGCTTTTAATACACAAACAGCTTTTACAAGACATTTTCTGCATTATTTCATGTGCCTCCCTCCTGGAGGAGGAGTCTCCTGTCACACACAGCTGCCTGCATGCAAATATAAACTCATTTCTTAAACCTTTCCATTGCTGCTCATGAACATAAATGCAGCCTCTTTAACCAAGCAGGATGGGTTCAAGCCATTATTCAGCACATGGTGTTTCTCAAGTTCCTCCAACTTTTCCTGTGAAGGAAAAGGTTTTTTTCCTCCCTTACCCAACACAGAGTGAGCAGCTTCTGACAACAAGAAGAAGATCCTTCCAGCACCAAGCCCTGCTTTTGATTTCCAGGGCATCCCACCTTGCATCATCATTTCTTTGGGATGGAAGATGAGATGCAGCACTCAGGAGCAGAAAACAAAAGTAATCAGTGAGTAAGAAGCAAACTTTCAAACCAGCACAAGGTGGTGGAGGGAAAGGGAAGCTGAGAAGTAGCCACAACACAAACTGGAGGTGTAATGTGGGCAGCCCTGTGCTCTGTGGGCCACACTGAGGAACTCACCCAGAAGGCTCACTGAGCACAGTCACGCATTCTTTGGGATTTTTATCAGCAGAAAAATATATCTCAACTGTTCCTAATTCCTCATTTCCACCATCCAGGTATCTCCTCACTCAGGCCTCTGCAGTAGTTTCTGCATTCAGAAAGGCAGACATGAACAGAAACAAACTCAGACATCCAAACAGTACATTTGCTCCCACTGGGAAAATCACTTCCACTGCTTTGCCCTGGGTTAGAACTAAGAAGAAAAGTACTCTGAAGGCATCAGTATTCAGATACTTGTGGGGGGACTGTATCTGAGTACAGATGCTCAGAAGGGGAAATACCCCTCTCAGGTGTAAACATTTTCTTATTACACTCCAATTTGTGCAGTCCTAGTAAACACTGTGTGGATAAGTAACTATGGCCAGCATGAACACTACTGAAAATTACTTTAAGCTCTCAGGTTTTACAGAATACTGATCATCTTGTTTTTCCACCAAAAAAACCATGAACAAACAACAAAAAAAAAAACCCAACCAAAAAAAACCCCAATAACAACTAAAAAACTAACAAAAACCCAAACAAACCAAAACCAAAACAAACCAAAAGAAAACAAAAACAAACCAACCCCGCCCCCCAAAAAAAGAAACCAAAAAAAATCCCAAAAACCAAACCCCTCAAAACATTTTGCCCCCTGAAGTTATTTAATCCTTAAGATGAACCATGGAAGAAGAAAAAGGAAGGGGGAGAGAGGAGGGAAATCACAACTTACATCTGAATTTAATTTCAGAGAGTTAAGACCTGTCAGTCAATTGATACTTTTGTACACAGGGATACATCAAGCAATACCCACCCTGTGGGCACAGAGCTTCCCAAAGAGAGCATCCTGTGCTCCCTGCATGCAGCCAAGTCCTGGGGGACCCGAGGGCGCCTGCTGAAGCCCCCTCATGCCCCATCATCGCCTTTTTTCACACACACATCACACATTTAGAACCCAAAATATTTACCTGCCACTTTTATAAGGATTTGAGTATCCCACTGTGCTGCTTCACCTCCCATTGCCAGGGGATCAAACACAACACAACGTGGAACTTATTCCCCACGGTGGTTATTTTGTGTTATATGTACTATGTGTGTTATATGTGTTATGTCTGTTACATGTGTTATGTTTTTTATGTGTGCTATATGTTATGAGTTACATGTGCTGTGTTATATGTTGTGATGTGTTTTACATGTTGGGTGTTATAGCTGTTACATGTTATCTACGTTATGTTACATGTGTTATACGCGCTATAAGTGTTATAAACGATAAGTGTTCCATGTGCCGTGTTTCCCCCGCCCCGGCCCGCCCCGCCGCTCCCGGTCCCGCCCGGTCCCCGCGCTGCAGCGGGCGGAGGTGGCAGCCCCGCCGGGCGGATCGCGGAGCGGCGGCCGCAGGTGGGTGCCGGGGCCGGGCGGGGGCAGCCGGGAATCCTCTCGGAGCCCCCCGGGCCTCCTCCCTCCCTCCCTCTCGCTCCGAAGAGGAGCAGGAACCCGTCGGGAGGGCAGGGAGCAGCAGCGGAGCTCGGCCGGGAGCGGCCGGGAGTGAGGAGCGGGAGGCGCCGGCAGCCGCGGGTCCCTCCGTGCGCAGGATGGGGCTGTGCCCGCACGGCCCGGGACAGGTGATTCCGCCTTACAAGACATAAATTGTTACTATCGCTGTTATTACTATTATTACTACTATGATCTTACCGAACGGGACCCCGTTTGCGTGCAGGTTCCCTCCTTTCTGCAGCACCCAGTACATGAAGACGAAACGCACTGGAATTAAGCCGTGCTGCAATGACAGATGAGGTTTAAAGGATGCACTTGTGCAGATGAAGAGTGAAGCAGCGAGCCCAGGTAGGCTTGTAAACAAACTCCTCGGATGCTTCTCAAGTTGTGCTGCCAAGGACTCATGGTTGCTCTAGCTCTGCTTCTCAGGACACACGAACTCAAATGTGCATTAACACAAATGTTGACTGGCAAACTTGTAACAAAATACGCGTGTCTGCTTAAACCAAGTGTCCCTGTTAACACAGAGCCTCAGAGTCAATTCGATTTTACAGCTGCCTTGGCTTCTCAGCTCTTCTTTTTCTTTGCTCTCACTGAGATCACTGACTTCATCCTGGTTCTTTAAGGAAAGGGTTAAGAAACTAGACAAAGCTGTCCATGCTATGTCCTGCCGACATACACAGAACCACTCTATGTTCGCTTTCCTTAGGAATTAACACATGGGAAAGAGTTATCATAAGGAAACTTATGGAAGTCTGAAGAGAAAACCAGATGTTCTGAGGTCTCTGTAGTACTTACAGATGAACAAAAAAGCCCCATTTCTACTGAAGCCCCTGTGCTTTGCATTGCCTCAGAGTTCCAGGATTTTTGCACCAAAAAAGGTTAAGCTGTATTGATGCTTTTTCTCCTTTCAAGACATTTCTGCTGTCTCCATTTCCTACAGATTCTACTGGCATAATGAACTGTGGGGCTGTGCTGCAGCATATCCTGCAGTGTCTTGTATGATTTCTGTCCTGTAATTTCTTCAAAATATGTAGGAGCTCTGAAACCTCCATCCCTCTGCCCAGCTGCACAAAAAGACCTCTCCATGATTTCTAAAGGAAAGGAACACAGTCAACCTTATTTCCTAAACCATTCATTGGGTCAGCAGCTAGAAAAGCAATTTATCTTGACATTTTAACTCTCAAGAATGTAATTCAAAGAACATAAAATTTAAGCAGTTGATAATTTAATGATGAGTTAGTGAAACTCTTTACTCTTCATTAAGGAACCTGAAAAATTCAGCCAAATTGGGTAGTTGCTGTGATGGAGAATTAAAAAATTGGTACACAGAAAAAAATTTTTACAAATTTATTTTTTTCTTTTTAGAGATGAAGCACTGTGCCCTGTGACACTTATTTTTGCTGTTTCCACCACCTGAGGATGGCTGTCAGCCTCTGTGAAAATGGTTCTGCTCAGCACCACTGCACCTACATCAGCCAACCTCTTGAAATCAGCTACATGTTGGTCCTGATCATGTTTGGAAAAGTATTCCTTGATTTCTTCATGTTGCAAATTAAGCCAAAACCTGTGAAAGTCAGTTTTATGGGATATTTTTGCATTTCAGTGGCACTTCTCGATTTCACACTGCTGCTGAGTATCTGTTTCATTTTCTATTTTGAGGACTTTGCGCTCTGGGGTGTGCGATTCACAAAGTACCACATCTGCCTCCTCACTCAAATCACTTCTCTGACCTGCAGCATTTTGCATTACCCAGTGTATCTCGTGGCTGCTCTGGATTATTACACCACCGTCTCCCAAACATCCAAATTCCCTAAAAGAGGTCAGAAGTTACTTTATGTATTTGCTGTGGCGGTTATATGGATTGCAGGGTTTTTTTGCACTCTCAAAGTTCCCGCTGTCTCTGAAGAGCTGGAAATCCAGAACAGTGTTTCCCCTTACCAGTGCCCTCTCTCTGGCAGCCTGCAGAGCTACTCGGTGTCGTGTGCCATGGTGCTGCTGCTGGGTGTGGCACTCCTAGCTTGCTGGAAGGAGCTGATAACCATGCTGCTGTCTGCCAGGCTCCTCTCCTTTTCCAGCCAGCCTGTTCTGATGTTCTCCTACGTGCCTAACAACAGCAACACTTGTTTCAAGTGGCAGCTCCTGACCAGGCTCCTGCTGTGTTTCCTTGGCACTTGGGCACCGTTTGTTGTTCTCCAGGTGGTGGTTCTGTTCCTGGGTGTACAAATCCCAGCCTACGTGGAGATGAATGTGCCCTGGTTGTACTTCATCAACAGCTTTCTCCTGGCAGCAGCCTATTGGTGTCGGTGCCACGATGTGGAGTTGACAGAGGTGTGGTGCACAGACCCATTTGTCAGCTGGAAATTCTGCTTTATGCCATTCAACAATGAAAGCACAGAGCCAGCTGATAAGCGAGGCACAGTAATTGTGATCTGCTAATGAGCTGCAAATAAGCAGAACTCTGATGTTGTGTGGCTGGGTCCTTACAGACAACACAAGGAAATATCTCCAGAGCTTCACTCCATGGAAAAAAGTCCAGTGTGCAGCAATGCTGTAGTGAATATTGCACTGGAGTGCGGGACACAGAGACCCAGTGGGCAGCAAGCACTGCCAGTCCAGGAAATTCAACTTCAAATTACATGTTTATACTGCTGCTTTTATAGGACAAGTTTGCAGTTAGGCCTCGTGTTTACGACAAGAATTTCACACTTCCTTTAAATGGAACGATCTCAGGTATTCCAATACAAAATGCAATAAAGTCTTCAAGGCTGGAGTTACATACAGGTGCTGACCTAAGGTTCAAAAGACTTTTTGAAATGTATTTTGCTGTTAAAGTGTGGCTTTTTGTCAGCTTGACGGAAAGGAAGGGTTGCTGTCTGTTTAAGAAGCAATAATTTGTTACAGCTAACATGAAATTACAACTCCTACAGAGAAAGAAACTTTGTTTACATAGTACAAAACCAGTGCAAGATGTGCAACTTCCACAGCCACGGGAGAGGAGCTGTTTAATTGTTTCATTGCTGCTGCTTCTCTACAGTATATGTACATATTAAAAATTAAATAATTAGATCAACAAGCAACAGGGTTAGAATAAATTCATGCCCAAGGTTAAAGAATAGCTTAAATTATAATATAGTTTATTTTGAAGCCAAAATTACTTTAAAATAGTTAAATATGAAGTGGGACTACTTTAGAAGGAAAGAATCAGTCAGGCTTCTAGCAAAAATACTCTTAACTTTCAAATTCTTACCGTTTTATAATGGACTTGATTTGATTTTGTATATGAGAAATAAATAATACACAACCAAAGCAGACAAATGAAATTAGCATTTATTTCTGAAGCACTAAACTCACAATACAATGTTGTATTGAAAGAGAAACTAAGTAAATGATGCTGTAAGGTTGGTTAATCGTCCCCCAGTCTCAGAGGGAACAATGATTTCACACAAGAATACTCATTAAGAAAACTCTGCAGATAACAAAAGGTGCAATTACAAGCAAGGTTAAGCAGCATAGTATAAGGTGCTTTGTTTCAGCATTTGTAGGATGGATTTACCCATTAACAGACAGATTGAAGAAATTTCACTTCTACAGATCATAACAAATGAGAGAATCTAAAATTCATTCACATGCTAGTTGGTCATAGGAAAGTGCTTCTTAAAAAAATTATTCACAAAGTGAAGATCATACTTTTACATAGTTCACTGTGTGCTCTTCAACTGTAAAATTTAATTTTGGGTAATAATTTATATTATTATATATCAATTAAAGAGATAGATTTAATTGCAGAATTTAATACTACATGGGTTAAATTTTCTTATAAAAGAATATTCCAGTATTTCACTCCATAAGAATACACAATCACATCTCAATCATAAATTAATCTTTGATTTCTGAAACATACCAAAATGTGATTATTTTGATTTATTACTTCACCCCACATAGTGCTTCTTTCACCCACAATCTATGCTAAATTTCTTTGAGGTTTCTGTGACGTAATCAAAAGGGGACAAGCATTTTTCAGCAGTAGAAAATGTTTCTGGGGGCAAATCTGTTAAAAAGGCCATCAAAAGGACAGTAAATGATGGAAAACTGAATTTTAAAGCTAGTGCAATAAGAGGAGGCAATGCTTAGCAACATAGTTTGAAGTGTTTGGCACCACAAATTATTTCATTTTTTATGCTGGAAAATGTACTTGGAGGAGATTTTATTTCCCTGTTAAAAGTAGGAAAGCACATGCAATGTTAACTGGAAAAGCAACCCTAAGCAATCACTCCTTGCTCTCTCAAACTGTAATTGCTGTTAGTGCTGGAAATGCTATAGGATAAACCATGGCTAAACACAGGGGTTTGACACAGTATTTCTTCAGGTTGTATATAAACTGGACACCCACTGAAATGGGGCTGACAAAATATTTACAAAACGTAATTCCATTTAAAAATCAGCAAATACCTCAAATATAGGAATGCACCAGGCATTTCAGAATCATGAAATAACTAATCCCTACAGACTCAGCAGGCAGGGGGAAATTTCTCTTTTAAAGTTCATTCAACACCAGATGAAGGCAAAGCTATTTTCAAGTTCATTTCAGGTGTGTTTGCGTGATAAGTCTCACCCTTCTGAATCACTAACGTAAACAGAACTGGAACAGCAACAAGTTGGGTGAGGCTGCTGACATGTTTTATTTATCAGTGTGGTTCAGCTTCCCAAGCTTTAATTAAAGTTTACACAACCCTGTCTGCCCTAACGTGCCAGAATTCCAGTGGTTGCTGCAGTGCTTCTAAAGCCACTTGAAGTTTTTAACATTTTTTACAGGGAACCCACAACGTGCAGCCAAAGCAAATATTAATTGATTGGTGTTACATCACTGGATTACTTGTCAAATTTATTCTTTCTTACTTTTTGTGGAAACGTGCCAAAGAGCATCAACCTTTAGGCTGTCACCTCCATCAAGGTGGCAACAGTGGCACTGCAGATCTCCACCAACATCCAACTGTGGTGCCTGAGCCTCCTTAGTGACTAATTTAAAACTTATCAATAGAAACTCTCTTTGCAAGCTTTTATATTGGCATTCATGCAGAGAAACACCAGCTGTGCAGTGATCTCCATCCTACTGCCTTCCTAACAATTATATCTTATTCTCTGTGCATTTTTTTTTACCTGGTGCTTCTGGGGACTCCCAACACTGGTGCTTGGGTCCAGCCACACAGCCCTGGACCATCCCTCCCTAAGAACAGGGCGACAGTTTCACTGCCAAAGAGGACAGAAGCTATGCCAGGAAGGTGGAAGTATCTGAAATAAAAGAACTACAGATAACCACTGCTACATCTCCTCTGTACATCACTTGTGCTGTGACAGAAACTAATGGCCTTACACCATTCAAATACCTTACAGTCCTTAATTCTATAGGATTATTTGATACTAATGCTAACAACAACTAAAGTGTTAACCCTTTAAGGGAAACTTCTGTACTTTTGTCATTTAAAGAATCTCTTACAAATCAACATTGATTTTAATGAGATATTCTATGTGATTTCAACTCTAAACAGAGTATTTGGCACTCAGTGATAAAACCCTTCATTTTTACACACATCTTCCCTGGTCAGTACTGGCTTGTTCACTCAATAACACAAAGACTACTTGGAAAGGAAACTGGGTGTGCAGAATCCCTCACTGTTCTTTCAAAAAATGACTGCAAAAAGCTGCCAGGGGATGGAAACATCCTGGCTAGGTAGTGGAGGACAACACAAGCCTTCCTCAGGCTGACCAGACTTCACCTACAAAGCAGATCTACCTCATGAATCAAAGACATTTGTGCTTTGAGCCTAATCCCATGATCAGCACAGATACCCTGATTATTACCTAGCAACAACACTACAAGCCTGTCAACAACCCTATGTACCAAAACAATGCTTTATAAACACAATTAGAATGTTCCTTCAGTGTTCTGTATTGCACTTAAACAGTATTTATGATTACAATTCTATGAATGCACAATTGTGCTCAAGTTGCAATTACTTCTAGATGGAAAAAATCTTTTTAAATCTCATTTTTCTAGATCCTTACTGTACAGAGTCATTTGGATAATTCAGCAGGAATACATGCTGGAAGCTTAAAAAAATTTTAACTTGAAATCTGTTCATAACACTGGCTCCCAGAACTGTGCTTCAGAAAAGTGAAATCCATGGCTACAAAAGCTGGACTGTGAGCTTGCTACATACCTGCAATTACCAGTATATCCACATCTTTGAACTTCACTTTTTTCTTTCCACTTTGCTGTAAGAGATCTGTAGATACTATGCAACCTTCAAGTGAATGAGCAGGTGGTGTGTGAGTTCTAATGCAGAGGTTACACAAACTTACACAGCAGCTTAGGACAGGGCCTTGAGCACATGTGGAGCATGAGACCCAGGGGATAAAGCAGGACACAAAATGCTCCAGCCCACAGAGCAAAATGCCACACTCAGAAATTGAATGGGGAAGGAAAGATCAGAGTTCCAAAGAGATGAAGATGTCAAGAACAAATCAGGCTGATTCCCATGGGTGAGGGTAATGTGTGCTCACTGCCTTGGTGCTCAGTCTGTGTCCCAGGCCCTGACTCCAGGTACAGGCTGTCCATCAGCTCAGACCAGGTACAGCTTCCTGAAAAAGCTTCCTGAAAAAAACCCACACAGCTGGCACTTGGCTGGACCATCACTACCATCTCTTCTTCAAATGTCACTATTTGCAAAGCCATCCAGGGGATGTAACTACATAGAACCTATCAGGTCTAAATAAATTCTCATTACTAAAGGCAAATTCTTTTAAAATGAATTTAATTTAGGCTCATCTTAAAAGAACTAAGCATTAAATGAGTTTAAAATGTCGTTCTCCTCACAGTATTTCCTGTCAAACTACAGCTCACTATGCAAGAGTGACTTGAAAGTTAATTCACTATGAGCAATTAACACTTTACACTGAAATTATTCATTTATGGCTCTGCTCATACCTGTTCCACTCAGTACTGAACAGAAACAGTGTATTTAAAACAAAATACTCTAAAATGTTAGCTTCTCTCCATCTCTAATAAACTAATTTTGGTGAAGGTTAAAAAAGTATCCTAGATTGATTATTTTGCACAATTATTATCTGCAGCCTAGAACAATCAATGAGTAAATGTCTGGTTAATGATGACAACTATATCTCTAAGTTTATGCTAACAGGCCATCACTATACAAAACTGGTGAGAAAATAATCCTGCAAGCTTTTATACATGCTGAATTTTAACATGAACAGTCTTAGTACAATCAGAACTACTCATGTTATAAATTATGTGGATGTCTAATTATTTGCAAAACCAGGATTCAACACAGCTGTCACTGAATTCTTTGATCACTCAGAGCTGTACATTTGTCAGTGTGTAACACATCTGATGAGCTATCGAGATGGAAGTTTCTGCACTGATACTGTGATACTAGAATGAAAACATCCATCTGAAACTGGCATTAGTTTCAGTTGCCATGCCAGCCAGTGACACACCATACCCACCCCAGTCTCATGACAAACTTCTGTTCAAACCACACTTCAATGGTTTTATACCTGATCATTTCCTTACAGCTGAGCTCAAGATACAGAAATGATGCAAAGGCTATCACAGTCCTGCCCAAACACTTAGTTTTATCCCATCCTTTCCTCTTCCTGGCACCAAAGTGTAGGATGGAGACTAGTGGAGGAAAAGGAAGGGAGAAAGCCAAGCTCCCTCCTGAGCTAAGATCCTGGGGCATCCTGTATTTCTTCCTAAAGGAGCTGAAATACTGCAAGCCTGACTGTGACAGGTAGCCTGCAGCACCAGAAGTCTGAATACAGAAAGCAAAATCCTAGGAAATACAGCTAATATAAAGGATTTCTTGTAGACACATCCAGTGGGAACAAGTGTTAAAATCCAATTAAAATCTTCAATATTTTTTCTGCAAGAGGGTACAGGTGACTCTGTGGGAAAGTCACGGGAAATGGTAACATAAGCCTGGGAAAACCTTACCTATCTGAACAGCAAGTGGCTGGTACATAAAATGGTTCTGGAGGACTCTTACTCTAAGTATTATATTGCTTTTTTTTGAGCAAGTTCATAAGCTTCGCAAGTAGACTTCAGTTGCACTTGGAAACTTTCCAGCCTACTTTCACATGAGAGTGTGAATTTTTTTTAAATTTATTTCATTGACACAGCTACACTGACAAACACACCCATACAAGTGCACCTATGTCAGTACAGGTTGGTTAGCTGGGTCTGCTTTTAAGTTCCAGTCAATTGCCAAAATCACTGAAGAAGACAAAAAACTTCCAATATGCATAAGGCCCACATTCTAAGTTGTTGCATTCATGAATATTTAAAGCATAACTCAGTATCTGTGGCTCTCCCAAACCCACAGGGAATGTTACATACCAGAAGAACAGGACCAGATGTGCCTTACTGGGGTCTGCTCTGAGCTCCTGGCACCTGGCAGTGATTATGGCTGAGCTGGACACAAACACTAGCTGGAGCAGCTCTCCTGAAAGCTGTCTAACAAAGCAAAATTAAAGCAGCCATGAAATTCTCATGCATGTAACACTGATTAACTACAGGTCTAAGTAAGACCCCTAAGTCCACATTTTCTAATACACCTTAAGTCATTATCAAACCACATTTATGTATCCCTACACTTTACATTGCCTAAGAACAGTACAATCAGAAGACAGATTAAAAATTAGCCAGTGAGATTTCTGTATAAAAATAATAAAACTTTAAGACAAAAGCCAAAGGATAAATATCTAAGATCTCTTTAGTCTTCAGTTAGCTCATCAAAACAGAACATATCCTTTAGAACATATGTTACAGATATGCTACACTGTATCTTACAGAAATGCTACAAATGGGAACCCACTGTCTCCATCATTTGAATGTCTTTCAAATGAACATTAGCAAACGTTGGAACTTCAACTAAGAAGTTTATTTTACAACAGTAACTGAAAACAGAAAAAAACAAATTAGAAAGTGCTTAGCAACTTCCCTCCAAAATAAATCCAGGCATGAATTCATCCTCTAAAGCTTTGGTGCCGTTTGGATAAGGGCTCTCACCACATACCAGCGTGTAACAGCAATGTGTTGTCCTAACTTGCAGCTTCAGTGGTTAATAAAAACATTAATAACATCTGCTATTAGCAAGCTCAAACAGTTGTAATTAAAAACAATGATTCTAATGTTGATCTGAAGGTAATGGTATGAAAGTCTGTTAGTGGAAACAAAGCAATAGTCTAATTAAAGGAAAATGAAGCACAGATTTTTCCATAATCCAAATTTTCTCTTTAAGGTCATCAGTTAAATAATATACATATTAATCTGTCAGTCACAAACTTGCCTTTTAGCCAGTGTATGTGCATTGACTCCTTCTGATCTAGGGCAGCAGTTCTCAAACTTTAGGTCAGTTCCTCTTCTCTTCAGGAATACTTTACAGCCCCCCTGAATACCTCCCTACACAATCATATATTATGCATTAATTTGCATAAAATACAAAAAAATACATTATTTGCAGACACATACACATTTAATTCAAATATACACAATGACTATCAGCACACGTACCCTTCTTTCCCTACACAAGAGCTTAGGGATCCAGGTCTGTACATAAGGGGAGTGGAGCTGCAAAAGGGAGGAAACAGAAGTACAAAATACATCCATGAGCATCTGTGCACAGGTGGTGGGGAAGCAAAGGCCAAGAAGGTGCTGCTGCCTCAGAGGCCAGGCAGCTTCCAAGAGCATCAGTAACTGGAGAAACATGTATTTGTTCCACAGAGTGCGAGAGAGGGAAGATGGAAGGAGACACTAAAATCCCACCACCTGTTCTGCAGCATCCAAGACAAAATCCTGCCAGAGGGACAAAGAAGGGTCCCTGGATATTTCTCCCACAGTTGCCAACACTGGCATTTCTCCTGCTGACCTGCAGCTCCAGGCTCCCTCATGGCAGCAGCATCTGCTCCTGCATGAGCTCTGAAGGGGCTCATTGCTCCTTCCTCAGACTGCTGCAAGCACAGCTCACACTGGCCACTGGACAAGTAAAAGGTGCTTGGAAGCTTCCAGTGAGGCAATGGGAATGCACTACAGGGAAAGACATGTTAGAAGAGGTATCAAGAAAAAGAACATCTGAGCTATGCTGTCCCTTCCTCCAGTCTCTAAAGTAACTTGTCTCAACATGAGCTCATCCTGGCTGCAGTTTTCAGCCCCTCACACCCAGGCATTTGGGAACCTGAACCCTGAGTGCTCACACACCTCTTCAGGGTCCACTCTGAACCCCCATTTGAGAACTGCTGGTCTAGCTTAACTAGCAGCATGGGAAACTACAAACCTAACACTTAATGCCCCCTTAGTGCATAGCAGCATTCAAAGAGTAAAGTAACGTGTGCTTCAGTTACCTCTGGCAGGAGTGTCAGTAGCCTGATCATGAGGATTTTGATGAGACATCTACGTGGTTTATAGTATTTTACAGACTTCAAGAAAATACTATAGTGGCAGAGATGAGGGTAAGCCTACATGAGGAAAACCAGCTGCCAACCTACCCCTTACAAACAATTTGCTCAAGACTAAAACAAACTCAGAGAGCACAACTAAATGCATAGCATTTTACTGGTACTAGTGCTTCCACAGGGCATGTGGACACTTCTGTTAGTTCAGTCCAAACACTGCTGTATGTGGGAAAAATCTTTCAGAATACAGCAACACAATTTAAATGGTGTCTAGATTGGGGTGGGGACTGCGGTCTTAATCTTAAAACTCATAAGATGAAGTACATGTTGGGGAATATTTAACCTATCACAGCATATTTCACTTCATGTTTTTCCATGAAAAACTTCAACTCAAAGCATTACTCAGGCTTTACCATGAACCTGTTAGTTGTTGAAAACTACAGAGGACTCCTGGTTTGATCAAAGGAACATTTTAAAGTCTTTCTGTGGGGAGAACCCCACCTATTTAACAAAACATCCCAGTAATACTCATGCCACAGTGAAGATGTTGGCATATTACTGTCGGTTCTGTCACTGAGAAACTGTTGTTTAAACCTTCATGTTCACCTCCTAGGATTCTTTCAAGGAATTGATACGTGCACAGATTTTCAATGCAGGTCCAAGCTTAATATTCATTGCACTCATAAGGTGATCCTCCTTCAACAAGAGGAGAGCTTGTCCATCAATTTCTTGGGCTCTAAATTCATCTGCAATATCTTGACAACCTAAAAAGCAATAAAAAATACAATTATTGCTTTAGAAATGTGCATTCTTAGATCCAGTGATTCCGTCCACACTAGAGCTTTTCAGCTACACATTTTCCAGTGCTCATTCCTTTAAGCTTAGTGAACCTCAATTACATGCAAGAGTTCAATATTATGATGGGAATTCTAAAATAATCTGAATGTAATTTTTACTACAGCCTCTAATTACACTGTATTTATTGGAGAATTACTCCCTGGGAATTTCAAGTCCCAGCAAAGACAGAATTTTCATTTCATTAAGAGGAACAACCTCTCATGATTAGAAGAGATTGGGAAAACAGCACTGAAATAGCAATCAGGAACATAATTCAAGTGGGTTCTTTCCAGCAATAAAAAGATACTATTATCTAATTCTATAAAAGATAGCTGTACTGCTATGTGCAACTCAATTAAAATATCCACATAACAGGAGTTAATTCCATCTGGGTGCTACCACTGGGTTAAGGAAACAAAGTTTTGATGGCTTTAGCACAACCATCTCATGAAGACATTTATCCTTAATTACCTGAGTGAATATTCTACACACAGCACAACTCACTTCACATGTGCAACTTTAAACTGGTTGGATCTTTTTTCCATGTTAAACTCCTTTTCTCAACACAAAATATCAGTCTCAGGTTACTGCAACTTACCAGATAAAAAAGATTTTACATGGGTTGGACTGTCCCAAGTAACTGAGTGCCCCTTTCCACTACAGAACATTGGAAATAAAGGTTCCTCCAAAGATGTTCAGGACATGTGTTGAGCAGAGAGCCAGTTGTGCTTGGCTCTGTGGCAGCTCTGTCAGATGGATAAATGTCTGCTAACAAAGCCCATGAGAACACTCATTGTCATTGCTCATTTGAAGCTTCTTTCCCCCAGCCATGTTTTTAATGGGTTTTTTAATACATTTGTGTTCTCAATCCAGCAGTCTCTCCATCTGTCTCAGAGCTCTTCAGACTTAAATTTGTGCTCCACCTTCCATTCCTGATTTCAATTATTCCTCAAATACGACTGTATTTTCCTTTTTTCCATTTTCCCACTTTAAAAGTATATATTACAGAGATATGAAATCACTGTGAAGAACTTTTCTACCTAGATGAGATCAACTAATTTCATGTTCTCTTGTGTGTTCAGATTTAAATTCTACAAAGAATAGATATTCTAATTTCCTGATGGATTTATAAATGTGTACCAGACAAATAGAAAGGAAACGTGGAAGGAAGTACCAACATCCAAACCTGAATTCATTTGTATAATTACTGTGTAAAGGTTGTAACATTCAAGGTTGGAAAAAATTACCTTTTCACAAAGAATAAAGCACATTTTTTTCCTTAACAATTTGTTAAACAGACCTCATGCAACAACTAGCTCTAACATCAGCATAAAGGTTTTTTTATTGAAGTGCTGACAACAGATAAAACATCTCTAAGTCAAGAATTGAGTATTTCTAGGAAAGGTATCATGCCATGTCTGACTTGAGTGCTGAATGCTGTGATTGTCAGAGCACAGCATTTACAAAGAATCTGAGAGATCGAGAGAAGTTCTTAGATTTAGGAACAAAACTGATCCTATTGAAATACATAACTGGATGTTGTTGCCAGCTTTTTCCTTTAGCAGAACATGAAGAATTTCCATGCAACTTCTTAAAATACTTTTTATCAGTTCATTTTTGGAAAAGCAGAGGATGGAAGTTAAATGTACTTCAGTTCCCTCATCCAAGCACATCTGGGTATATTCTTAAGCACTTTTGCAATTGTTTGTTGTGCAATAACTTTGCCAAAAAAAAAAAAGAAAAAAAAAAAGTGCTGGGGAGCAGGTGAAAGGTCATTTATCTTGCAACTGAGGAAAGAAAGGAGAATAATTCTGCTCAGCTTAAGCTGTTCTGCCTCTTCCCCCAGATGAAGCAGCTAACAGTGCAAGTGTCCTGGACACTGACTTCTCCAAAAGGCTCCAGAGGAACTCAGGAAAAGCCTGACAAAGACACATGAATCCATTTCAGCTACAGACTATGCAGAAAGCTGTAAATGAAAACAGATGTCCCTAATGTTGATGGAAAGGTGACAAATCACCATCTCCTAAACATGGCAGATGGTCTGCACAGACAGCACCAAGTAGATCTAAAATATGAAATGCCATAAAGAAAACCATCTATATTATTTCCTGCATTAATCAATCTTGGCAGTATATGATAAAATATTTTTCCGAGAGAGTGACTTCAGATACTGAAAAGAATAAATCCCAAAATTACCAAAAACCCCAAATGCAATGATGTAGCAATAAAAATTCTGGCAGATTGTGAATATAGTTTTAAATATATATTGAACTTTTTTTTAAAAAAAGTATGTGTGAAAATAGGCATTCATATGGATAGGAATGAGTAATCATAATAAATTTTAATTAAATAGAGATAAATATAAAGTTTGCCTAAAATCAAAGATCCTCTTGTTTATAGAATACAAAAAACTAAACCAGATGCAGTGGCTGGTGAAATATTGTAAAAGTAATGGTTTCAAAACAGAAACCACATTTTCAGAATAACATTTTTGGTTCTGTAGTTGTAAATGAATTGTGTTTATGTGGCACACTTCAACTATTCTAGCACAGGAACTACCATTTACTGAGAGCCTAGGATCAGTTCTTGAAGCAATTAGAGCCTCAAGTCTATAAAAACAGTAACTGAAAACAGCAGTGATATAACTACACTCTGTAACACAGCTCAAGTACAGAAACAGGAATGACCATGTGCTAAACCTAAGCAGCTTTGCTTGTTTTTCACAAACATCACTGCAGGTTCCCAGAAGCAGACAGTGTTACTTAATTTCAGTAAACTATCAAAAGAAAGTAATTCAAGGATGACTTTTGATGACTTTAGACATCTCTTACTCCGTTCTTTGCCTGACTTACTACAAAAGATTACCTGTGATAATGCATGTGTATGACTCTTAGCAATGAAGATATATTCCTTACAGGCTATTAGCCTAATGGGATTCACAGAAAAACGGTATAGCATTCCAGAAAAGTAGAAAATGAGAAACAAAAGTAGCCTGGGTTTTAATGGGTAAGCAACAAAAATTCTGGTATGACTGCTTCTGTGGAGATCTGCCTTGTTATCTGTACGGATTACAGTGTTTGATCAGATAAAATGGCATCCTTGGGAAAAGGTGGGGAGTGAAGCTTTAAAGGTTATGATAATCAGGAAGTGATAAATGTCAAATAACTTGAAGATGACATAAGGGTAACTGTGAATATCGAGCTAAAGAAAAGATTTGTGAACAAGGAGAAACCAGATTATTTTTTCTGAGAAGAAACTGCCTTCCAATATGCAGAATCTCTATGCAGAGTGTCTCTGAGCAAAGCTATGCAAAATAAAGTTTAACTTTATAGCAGAAACTTGCTTTTTATTTTTTAATTACTTGTATCAGGACAAATCTTTCAAACTTTTCAGTTGTACCAAGGGAAGTAACACTGCTCTTGCTTTTCCTACTGAATAAGCAGCAAGAGAGGAGAAGAAGGAACAAATGAGGAGGGAGGAGAAGAAAGCAGTGTAACAGGGAGGAAGTGTGTCTGATCTCTCCACTGACCTCTTGAGAGAAGTCAGACTGAAGGAAGGAACAGCTCTAATCTCCATCAGCTGGGATGCAACTGCAGAAGTGGGACTAGTTCTATCAACATGGGATTTGTGCTGAAGGAACAAGCAAGAGGAAACAAATCATATTCCAGTCTCCATCACCAGCTAACACTGCTGCTGTTAGCACACCACCTCCTCATCACAATGTTGGTATAAAGCAAGGAACTTCACTGTTAAAACCAACAGAATGAGTTATTGCCCATTCCATACCAGGCAGAGAATGTATAAAGGCCCAAACTTCATCAACAGTCCATACTGAGGGGTCGGTTTGCACCACTGGTAACAGGTCGATGTTCTCTGGCATTTTCCGGATCCTCAGCTCCCGAAGCTCGCGCTCCCTCTCCCTCTCACTCTGTCTCCGCAGGCGCGTGGTCATGGCCGTCGGAACAGCATCTTCGTGAGGAGCCAGATCTTCTTCTGCAGATGGATAAGTAATTGGAAGCTGGAAAACGCAGTACAAGCACACTACAGTATTAGGCTTTATTTGCAATTCCCAAAGCAATGCCATAGTTTGAAGCAAATGTTCCACAGACCTGTCTAAGAAAATGATCCCGTGATGCCCCCTCAGGGCCGCTCGGCCGACGCCCGCGTCGCCCAAGACTTTGGCTATCTGACTTCCGATTCCAACGACTGGTCTTGTCTGATGGAAACAGCCCAAATTTCTTAGTGCAACTAAGGCTGTGCCTAAAGAAGTAAGATATATTCAATAATGCACTAGTAGTTTTTTGGACTGAATTCAATCAAGCAACCGTAAAATCACAGTGTTGTAGAAATGCTGCTTAATTACAACAACAGCTGTCACAGAAATACAAGAGAAAGGTATCTCGAAGGCCATTTACTCAAAAACCTCATCTTGATGTGGGATCAAGTACATCCAGATTGCCCCTGGAAGATGCCTGTCCTTCCCATTCTTAAAAACTTTCCATAATAGAAATACCTTTGCATTTTATCACATAGTACAGTTCTGCTCTGAAATGTCCACTAAAAACTTAAAATCACATTGTATTTTCTGGTTCCGTTTTCTCTACCTAGCTGATACCCAGTCAAAGGAGGATGGAGGCAAAAATCCCATGTTAAGATTAAAGGGTTAAGTCCCTTTTAGATTATTTTGCTGGTGGTGTCCCAAGAAGTACCAAATAAAAAACATATATTCCCACTACTTAAATGGGAATAAGACAAAGGTCATGTCCAGACACACTGATGCCAAAAAGGAGCTAAGTGGTTACTAGAAATGGGAAACTATTCCCCATTTCTAAAACTTATGGTAATAAACATAACTTTCCAGCTGTAATGATGGAAGATCTTGCATTCAGATGCTGACAGTGAATTCTTGTTCCCTTAACCAGGACAGGTTAATCCATTAACCAGATAATGATAAACAATAACTAAATAGAGTACCTTTTGGCACAGGATGTGGAGCAGAATCTTTTTGACCGTAGAAACTTATTGGGATATCCCATTTTTCCACAAAATTCACACTTCAGAAGATCACTTTCAATTTCATCCAGTCCCTCTAAAGAAGAGAATGAGGTGTAAGGAAGTCAGGTTCAATGACACAAAATTATGTTCACATCTCTCACCTCAAGCAAACAAAAGATCTTCAAATATTTAACACATTCAATTAAATACTTTGATTAACAGACAATTATGCAAAACTAAGCATGCTAGTCATAGACTTCACTCCCTCTAGAAAAGATCTTGAGCAAACTGAACCTTAATGAACCTTCAATTAAGTTATTCAATGAACTTAATCAGTTTTTTGTTGAATTTCAAGCCATCAATGAACAGGTCTGCCCTCAAACATAGCAAGCAACTTAAAAAGAAGGGTTATAGTCCTCATGAATTGCTTTACAAGGAGCTCATTAAGAGAACCAGGCCTTCCACAGTCTAAATTCAAACTCTCCTGTAATGACATAATGCATTAACCTTTTAAAATGCTTTCTTTGAATAAGCAGCTGTTACAACCAAAGGACTTGTGAAAGTAAGGAGAACATTGATCTTGAATCTACATAACATTGAATCTACGAAAAAGATAAGCTGCATGTAATAAAGAAAAGGATATGGCATCTGCAGATTTGCAGCTTATTGTTACAGAATATTTTTCTGTTATTGGAGGGGTGAGATGGTACTTTCCCTGCTCCACAAAAAACACTAGTGCAGCAAAGAGCTGGAAATACAGAAAAGGGTATTTAAAGGGTGTTTCTATCATACACACAACCTTACCCCTGGTTTACTAACAGAAAATCTCTACTCAACTTCTGTGTATGTGTATGTGTCTCAATGTTGGTTGTTTCCTACTAGCACATCTAATAACTAGTTACAATTTTGTATATAAACTTAACACCAGCTGTCAGGAACAATAGTTAAAACCAAAACCATGAATGTTTGAATTCTGCAAAACAGACAAGCTGTCTGAAATCTGAGAAACAGCATGGTGTTAATACTGAAAAGAACACTGAATCAACATCTAGTGAAACAAATTAAAGACAAAATAACTGCTGCAAAGAGTTTTGATATGGAAAAGGGAAAAGAACTATTTTAAGAGAACAAAAGAGAATTGCAATAAGACAAATTTAAACAAATCACCAAAACCAGCTCCAGTGCAACAAGGATACAAGCTGTGGAAAACAAAACCCAGAGGTGGCTAAAAAATTCTGAACTTTCAAATCTTAGATTAATTTATATAAAAATGCGTGTTCACAGAGTAGCTTGGCTTTTCTGGGCCAAGCCACAGTTTGATCCCCATTTCACAGCACACAGAACTGGAGAGGGAAAATGGTTATTCAAACAAAACCTACAAACCTTCTGCAATCATATCCTCTATCTCTGTGTCTGATGAGTTGTCTGCATGTTTTGTGTTCTGCAAGTCTGATTCTACACACACCACACTCATGATCTGACCCTCCACCAGCAACCTCTTCTCTGCAGGCTGCTCCACCAGCAAAGATGAACGACTCACCTATTGCAGTAAAAGCAAAGTAACAGTGAGTAACTGAGCAGTGAATAATCAAAAACAGTATTTGCTACCTAGCAGTTGTAACTGAGAGTATGAATTGTAATTATATCGTGCCAAAGCTCTTAATACCGTTCCTCAAAAAAAAAATAAAAACTCACTCCTGCTCTGCAGAGCTTGCAATTACATTTCACAAAGGAAGAAACACATTAGATCTACAGAAATGAAGGAATGGGAAAATGAGACACACATTAAATTAGTAGGAAAGGTTTTAAATTGTCAGCTTGTGATTTGAAATTTTTAACAGTAATTCTTACCAGACACAGTACCAATTACACCTAGCCCAGTTAAGAGCTTGCCAGTGCTTGAAACATCAAATTGTAGCATTTTAGACTTTTAACAGACTCAGCTCTGAGGTTTAAATTAAGGTATCACTTAAATTGAGGGATCTAGGAGACAGACAAATGTAAAAAGTTATTCCAAATGGTAGCCTAAAACCACTCTCTGTAGATATCTCCAGATACAGCCTACTAGTCAAGTCACCAATCAGTGGAAAAAAGGTCAAAACCAACATTTGAAACACAATTCAAGATCTAAGTATCTACTAGCCACAAATAACATCATCCTTCCAAACAGTTTATTTCAAAGATTAGTAGTAAAAAGTTCTTAGCAACATTTAGACTTACAGGGAATGGTTCCAACCCCTCCTGAATCACAAAGCCTTCGATGACATGGGTCAGGATCTGGGGTTTAACAATAGCCTGTGGAGGTTTATTTTCTAAGCTGGGAATGCTATTGGGCATGGATGTGCTGTTGCTCCTTGTCGTTGCTGCTGGAAGCAAAAGAGGTGGTGGTGGAATAGAGGCATGTGAAGGATCAGATGGAGATTTAATTACTGAGGCACTGACTGATGATGTCACTGAAGGCAGTCCTCCATGTTCTGAAAAAAATAACAAAGCACATTATGTTTTATCATTTATGTCCAACCACTGGTTCAGAACTCTGAAAGTAAGAGATGATAAATGCCCAAGACTCATCTCTGCACCCATCAACCCCTGACACAGGCTTTTCCCTATGCTTTACAGATTTCACCTTTAAAACACGATGGCTTATCTTGACAGACTATTCCACAAACACACACTTCTCATGCAAACATTTAAATTTACTCAGTACCTACTAACTACAAGCATAGTTGGCCATTAATTACTTAAACAAATCACAAAGCCAAAAGCTACCTTAGTTTGGCATTTGTCCTCACCTGACAAAGGATCTTCTGAATTAAGAGCCTCTCCATTCCCCAGGGTTATGGCTGGTGGAGACAAGGTGGGTGGTGTAGGTGTTCTTGCCATATGGACACAATCTGAGTCCTCGGGCATCTCTTCTTCACACACATTCTCCACTTGGTAAATCTGCATCCAACAAACTATTGCTTTAGAGAGATTTCCATTCTATCTTAACACCTTAAAAGAGTTGCATAAATACAGGTTTTAAAATAAATTACCAGTTAAAATAGGTTAATCTTCTAATAAAATACTAGTTTCCAAAGTGCATACCAAACAATGAACTCTCAGGACATGACAATATCTATGAGAGCAAAACTATTTTGTTATAAACAGCAATATATAAAGAGACACAATTCTCCAATCAAACAAACCAGAGAACTTGGCCTTTTCAATATCTTATGTGTACACTTTACTCTATTTTTATTTACACATACATTTGATGCTATTTAAACACATCTGCAAAATGCAAGCTTAATGACAAGTCTGCAAATTTTTCTATCTATACAGCAGTGCAATCAAACTGAGTATTTCAGAACAGGACACCAAGACTATCAAGCATTAGTGGTTATAAGAGATTTTAAGTTCTTTTCCTCAGAGGTATTGAAGTAAATTTACATAAATGCCTGACAGTCAGTTTAGCAGATTAAAATGTAAAACACTATCCTGTCAAAAGCAAACCTGGCTTCTACTCTTTTGCCCAATTTCTCCATGAAATATCAGAGTTAAGATTATTATCCTCTTAAAATAAATTAAAAATGAACAGCACACCTCCTCCCTTAACTTGTTGATAGCCTCAAAAAAGCCTACAAGAGCTGCTGATTCTTTTGCTTAACTTAATCTCATTAGCATGTTACCACTAAAGCCCAGCAATACAATCTTAAATGTCAACATTATTTGCATATCATTCTACTTTCCTGTACATGATTTTAATCCAGTGACTGAAGTCAAAACCTTCAGTTACAAACTGCAGACATTTGAGACTAACATTGAACCAAATTAAATGGCGGTGATGGGAACTGCCAAAACAGCATCCAAATTCCCATTCTTTTATGAAAATGGTATTTTTAATGTTAGTATGAAAGTAATTATCCAGAAATCTATCATCTTAATTAACTGATATGCACCTTCCACCTAGTATAGATGATTCTCCTACTCAAAATCTATTTGTATGAAGAGGTAAAAGCTTAAGAGTCCATACGTTGCATTTACCAAAGCTCTCTTTTACATAAGCTTTGTCATATATTTACTTTTTTTTTTTAACTTCAAATACATTGTAATTTCATTAAGAAACAAGATTTTAGGACTGAATTTGCACTTTCATTACTCCTGGTTGATATTCTTGACTGATGATCCATCTCAAAAAGCCAACCAAAAAACCTCAAACCAGAATGTCAAACAGAAGAAAAACGTCTATTGTTTTCTTAAAACCCATTTCTGTAACCAATAGGTTTCTTGTCCCCTGTCTAGCACCATGTTTAGCTCCCTCTGAAGTAAACGGGCCAGACACACAGCTCTGGAGAAGCCCAGGAAAGAATAAAGGATGCAATGTTATGACTCACCACTGGAGTTTCAATCGGAACCGACGGCTGCACCTGGAGATTTACCGCCACAGTCTGTGGCGGTGGAAGAGTTTGAAATGGCAGCTGGACCAAAGCTTCTGCAGCAGGAAGTTCTTCCTCAGAAACCAAAGTGTTTTGAACCAAAACCTGCCCCTGGGACAGAATTTCAGGCTGCACTTGTAAAGACTGCACAGACTGCAAGGGCAGCGGTTGAATCTGCGTTGAGGATGCCGAGAGCTGAGGCGGGGCTGCCAGAGGGATGGGAGCGGATTGCAGGGCTGGATACTGCTGGTGTGGCGCGGAGGACACGAGCTGCTGGCCCGGGGAAACCAAGCTGGGCGGCTCCACGGCCCCGATGTGCACGGCGGGCGAGGGCGGGAGCGGCAGGTGCGGCGGGAGGCTGAGCGGCTGCGATGGCCGCACGGGGTTGGCGGCAGCCGCCTGAGGAGCGGCCGGCTCGGGCTGCAGAGCCGCCGGCACCAGGGAGCTGGCCTGCGACTGGATTAGGGCTTGGGGGTGAATAATTATGGTGGGTGACTGACTCGGAGAGTGGGACGGCGGAGGGGATACCACCACCGACTGCTGTGCCGACTGGGATGGCGTGGGAGAGAGCGTGAGAGGCGGAGGATGGATGTGGATAGGGGAGCAGTGGGACGGGACGCTGCTGGGAGCCGGGGGGAGCGCATGGCTGGGGAGGGGCAGACAGTGCTGGGATGGAGGAGGCTCCTGGCCAGGAGGAGTCTGAAGTGCAATCGGCTGGACTTGCTGCTGCTGCTGCAGGATCAGTTGATGATGGGAAATCTTTGGAGGTGGTGAATGAAGTGGGATCTGCTGATGTTTTACTAGAGAATGAGGTTGCAATGGAGAATATGAAGCTGTGGGGTTAAGGAAAAACAGTGACAATTAGTATTTATTTCTTCAAATTCTGAAGATATAAAACACCTCAAAAATCATCACTTTAAAGATCAGCCAATTTTTTAAACATGTCAGATATTTGTTGCAAATATCTTCTTTAACAGCATACAGAACATAAGAACAATTTATTAGGGGAGTATATCAATTTCCAAAGCAAAATGTAGCAATAAGTAAAGGAATATGGCCATGCTTTTTACATTTATGTACATTCTACACAAAAGTATCTAAATTTATCTTTTTGGTGCTAGGTCTAAGCCTACTGCTGATCCAGCCTTCACTTATTTAACAATTTCATGCAACTTTAAAAATGGATTTAACCTTTGCCTTGAAATAGACCAGAAAAAAATGATAAGCATATCACAATCAACAGGATTTGCCAATAATCACTACGACAAAGTTTAGACGATACTATGTTAAGAGATTAAATAAAATTCCAAGAGTTCAGTATAAATTTAAACCATTGAAAGCATTTGCCTGAACTTGAACACACTGAGAGGTACAAATCTAAAAATATTGCAATTTCCAGAGAAACCACATCACCTTTAAGTGAACCAGTGAGTCACTAGTCATTTCTTACAGCACACGTACATATTGTCCTCCACACGCAAACCTCTTGCTTTGTCTTGTCCACTTCAGAAACAACTCATTTATGTAAGTTTTTTGATTTACTCTGCTACTAAGTACAGATCTTTTTCTTACCAGCGTGAGTTCTGAGAGCATTAGGGCTCAATACCTCCAGAATGTCTGCCTCCAAGTCCCACTCTTTCTCTAAAAGCTGTCATTAAGCCAAGCTAAATTCCACAGAATTCAGACCAATTGTCTAGACTACCCTCACTCTTTCAAAATAGAGAAGCTAAGATGCAAATATGCTGCATGCAGTGTAAGTGCCTCTCTAACCAAGTACAGGTTATTTTGATTTATCTCAGTAAAAAATACTAAAATCTTGAGTATTGTTACCTATGGGTATATAAAAGTACTTGATATAAGAACATTCTCATGACACTGTCAAGACAGAAAAAAAACGCAAAATCCAAACCACCAACAAAATAAATTTTGATGGGAGCAAGAGGCTTGAAGTGGTTTCAGCCCACATTCTGCTGCCCAGAGATGGGATGGCATGTCCTGACAACATACAGAGAGAGAAGAGAATCATGTTTTTGCTGTGACTCAACAGGGTATTGCAATTGTATACTGTGCTTGTATTGTGTTTTAGTAACATTCCTGCCTCTGCTCAATCAAAATCCTGTGCAACATCCAATACCAACAAAAAAGTGAATTTGCTATTAAAATTTGAACTCTATTCTCGTGGAATATCTATAATAACACGGTCAGAGAGCACTGAACTCCAACACACAAATCAGTTTTAATTAAAATAAACTTTTCTATACTCCACACTCATCCCACCTGGTGTTATCAAGTGGTGTATGCTGGATGTCCGTGTGACCGGCGTACTCCGACACTCCGGAGCTGGGCTCTCGCCTTTCCTATTGCTTTCTGAGGGGTCTGGCTGGCTGCCCTTGGAACTGCTGGCAGGTTTACTGGGGCACAGGGACAAGGACTGAGTTTGACTGCTGCTCTTTGGTGGGCCATTCTGTGAACTTGACAACACACCCAGCTTCTGACTGCGCAACGTCAAGTTCTGAACCTGGGAAGTGAGCAAAACATGAAAAACCCAAACTCTGTAATATCTATGACAAACATCTCTGGACAAATATCAGGCAAAAATTACCAAAAAAATTACATTTTGTAATGCGTCTCATCCCATGTGATCAAAAGAAGCTAAAAATCTGCATATCAAAGTATCTTTAAAGCCATAAAATTTAGAGAAGGATAGCAATCTTTATTACTTCAGTGATAAACACAGAAGACTTTTATCCCTCATTGGATTTTTAAAAGAAATGGAAATTGTTAATTAATTTTGATTCAAACTTTGATTTTTCTCTTTTATTGTGCCTTCAAAGTAATTGACACGAGGCATCTTAAGCAAAGGCAGTTTTATTTTTACACAGATACTGCAGAAGTGCAGTGGTCTGTGAGTGAGCTTCTAGACAACAACATAAACCAGAGCCTTGGGTGGGACCAGAGTCTGCCCTGTGCTGTGTGTTAACAAAACTGAGACCTTTGTTTCTACTCCAATATTAACCTACCTTCTCATCATGACACCTGCAATGTCACATGAAACAAAAGGTTTGCTTTCTGAAATGTAAATGAGTCTGGGATCATTTACACTGAGGTCTGTTATATCACAGCCAGATTCTGTAGATAAAGATCCCAGATCTCCAATCCTACGTGCTGAGATAGAACTTAATTTTCAAGGATAATGCCTACCCTTGTAGCACTAATTTACATCATCTTTCACATGAAAAAGATAACTAATTATTATCACCATCCCCTGCTTTGATTACACCATCTCTTCCTCACTCAACAGTTAGTACCTGTGTAATGAACAGCTAGTTTACATTTCACTTCTCACTGCTCTGTGTGTCACCACAGAGCACATTCAAACCCAAGACAACAATAGTTGCTTCTTCACTGGCATACAGGAGGCATTTACTGCCATCCTGTCCTAGTGAGGACAAATCAACCTTCAGCACACCTTCACAGAGAGGGTGACTCAGCTGCAGTTTGGCAGAGCCACCCCAGCAGCTCATCTGCTCTCTGGTCTGGGGTGGGCAGTCTTTATAAGCAAGTAAAACTTAAGCACATTTCCTTACTTTTCAGTTTTGGCCCACTCTACTGGACAGACTTTTAATAAATTTACACAAACTCACCTGAGTAGCTGCAGACTGACAGGAAGATGAGGAGGATGAGGAGACAACAGGAATGTCAGACTGGACAGCAGCCACAGTGGTCGCAGGAGTAAAAATAAGCTGTTAAGCAAGAAAAAAATACATGGTAACTGATTGAAAATTTTGAAATCTGTGAAAGAAATGCAGTATCTTAAAGAGATACATAACTTATATGTACTGATGTACAACTTTTAGGATTTACTTCTTCATTTTTAGATTAACTTATTTAAAGAACAATTTATCACAGTAATTTAAGTAAACAAAACTAAAAGAGAATAATGTAACCCAAATGCAATATTTGTTCTACATATTGAGAAAAATATTTGAGCTAAATAAACACATCTATGATCTTTCATACAAGCACTTAAGAGGAATTTCCCTCCAATACTACAAATCAGTGAAAAAAAAAGACAAGAGAGAAGCCGAGTATCTACTATACTTAAGAAAAAGAACTTATATCTTCCAACAGGAACACACCAAAGCCAAACTTGGTAAAGAATACAATCAAAACTTACCATCTGAGCTCGTAGATACATTTGAGCCTGGCTTGCACTCAGGGTGGGAGAGGTGCTGCCCAGCAACATCGTCTGTTGGGTGATGCTGCTGCTGGTGGTGTTGGAGGTCTGAGAACGGCTTATTATCTGTGCAGGTGTAGGAGAGGTGGAGAGGTTAATCTAAGGAAACAAAAATATTGCTTCTGTCATGGAAATTCAGTCATCCTAGGGTCTAAAGCCAGAAAGCCTTTGACAAAAATGGCAGGGGCAGTTGGATCTCTGAACTGTAAAGACATCAAAAATATTTTGAGCCAATCATCACAAAACTGGATTTTGGCAAGATTGTACATTTTTCTTCTTAAACTGCAAGCAACCACTTTGCAGTAAATAGTAATAAGCAATTACAAGTATAAGCAATGATATGAAGACTGAAAAACACACCTCATAGAAATACACATTTACCGAATATGTGTAGAATGAGCTTTCATTATTTTAAGAAAAACACCTGAACTTTAATATTTAAGATTTTTAAGTGTTTATATTACATGCCTGGACTGGTATCTTCTGTTATGCAACCTGATCAAGACACTTCTTTGTGCCACCATGTATGGACTTTCAATCCACATTTTACATATGCACATTGAAAAATGACTGAAGACTAAAACCTTCTCCTGTTTCATATTAAATGCTCCTCAAGAACTACTCTTTAGCATCCTCTCAAAGAAAAAAAAAAACCTGTTCTGTTTTGGTTTTTTCTTTTTTTTTTCTAACCAGTCTAACAGAGTTAAGTGCCCAGCTCTTTTTCATCACTTACTTAAAAGATTTCCTTGAAAAAACCCAGCCCAATTATTTTGTTAGTTTAACATCAGACATCTTTAAAGACTTTGCCTCCTAAATTTAATGAATGAATGGTTTTACTTCTAACAACTGTAAGCCAAGCCAAGCCATGAGAGCTTAAAAAAATATACAGTTAAATCACTGAAGCTATGCACTGGAGTCATGAACAGCTTGAGGGTGTGATTAATAAGCAGGATGTCTGTAGGACTAACAAATCCTACTTCAGACAACTGTAGAACTGTACAGAAGAGACTGTGCATGTCTGACAACGGCACTTAAAAAAATACAGCATGAACAGAACACAGAGCTGCTCACAACTGAAACCTGAGCACATGCCTAGAATATGGGTAGTGAAACTGCAAAAACAATGCATGATAAAAGATGATAGTCAATAAAAGAATGAATGCTATAAACACTTAATCAGTTTCATAAATACATGTGAACATTGACTTGGATTCTTTAGATTTGGTGCTGCGCTACACAGTTATGATTTTCACCTACAGCAGTGCCCTGAATAAAGAAACTAATGTAGAAAATCCAGTAAGAAATCATGTAAGATGAGGGCTCAGGGAGTCATTTCTGCAGGAGTTTGAACAGCCAGTGGTGCTTGTGGACTGAGCAGCTGCCCCTCACAGGGGTCTGACTGGGGAAGCCAACACTGGCCACCAACAATCACACACAGCACCCAACACTTACTACAGAGCTGTCATCCTTCTGTTCACTGTGTCTGTAATACTAATTTTAACAATACCAACTGAAATACTAATATATTTTCTGTTTTTCCCTGTAGCCATATAACAACCAAGCAGGGTTGGGAATGGAGGGAGGGCTTTGTGCAGTTACGTACCGAGGTCTGCGACATGCTTGACTGCTGAGTGACACTCCCAGTGGGGGAAGTACATTGCCTCCCACCTGACAGGCTTGCCTAAATAGCAAGAATATGTGTCAAATAGTGAAATCAGAAAGTGATGCTTAAGTGATGTTCATTTCATTGCATAAACCATCAGAAACAGCCCTCTCTACCTTTTCTCTGAGTTAACAGTAAGAATGCTTTAGTCAGTGGAAATAGTGGTCAGCAAAGTGCACTCTGCACTACAGAATGCTACCTGCAAGGTGCTAAATTCATTTAAGTCCTACCAAATTTCAGGCATATAATTCTTTCAGATCAAGACTTGAATAAAAACTATCAGAGGTAAAGTCTACCAAACTGCTAATGAAGGAGCTAAGTGATCACCTCATTACCTCTGGTGCTCAAAACTTAAAATGTGCTATCATTAAAACTGTCACTCTTAAAATTCATGTTATAATTTTATTGTGATTAAAATCTCCTAAAAACAAAACAAACTTTATATTTGCTGTAAAGAACAGCTTCATATTCTGGAATGGTAACATATGTACGCACATCTAGTGTCTATCACAGGATGCTATTCCAGCCCTTCAGATGAGTAACAGGGACAGTGATTTAGGTTTCTGTATGAACAGAACCAAAACTTCTCAGCCTTCCCCAAACTGATTTTCTTTGCTCTGTCTCAGTAACTGTATATCCATACAGAAATCCATCACAACAAAAGTGACAAATCAACATATTACCACAATCTAATGAAAAAGGTAGAGAAGAAAAAGCCAGGAGCAAAAATGAGTCAGTCCAGTTCTGACATCAAACAGGCATATCCCTGAGGTCTTTAACTACATTTAGCATCTCCCTGCGTAAAATCATTAACAACCACCTCTCTTAGCGAGATCATATTCTCAATCCAAGGTCAACTGATGTCAAAGGAAATCTTGCCACTGCTTGAATTCAAAATGGGTCTCCTCCAGTGATCACTGATGTTAAAAGCTATGTTTCAGATATGAAATGTCATTTACCTCCTACATTTTCACACTCGGGGTTAAAATTTAATTCTGCCATTACTTATAATGCAGCCAGATGTGAGGCAAAACACACTAAGACCAGATGTTCATTATTTTTTATTTCACTAAGATACAATGCTATTCATTGCTTCCCCCATCAACTTTGTGAGAAAATCATAGGATGAAGATTAAAGTTTATTTTTAATATTTATTTTATTACTGCTTGATGATTTACATGATGCATTATAATGTATGCAATAAAGCATGGAATGGTTGCCTACTGGAGCATCTATACCACTGGACAAAATCCTCCAAACAGTTTGGAGGATTATACAATTTAAAATAACATCATTAAAATACAACAGTGAATTATCGTGAGGCATTAAGCTCAGGCACTTAAGCTGTTATTACATTTGACAACGACTGTAGCCCTGCTCTACACAATACATGGTTCTTTCTCAGCAATCTTCACTCTCACCTGTGGAACAGTTGCCAGACTCTGAAATTGGGTACTGCTTAAGTGCTGCTGCTGCAGAGCAGCAGTCTGCAGCATTAGATGCTGCTGTTGGGCTGCATACATCTGCTGGAGGTACTGAGCAGCTGAGCTAGGAGGACGATGCAAGGCCTGCTGAATAACCTGTGATGAATCAGTAGGTAATTAATTACAATTACAAAGCACACACCATGCTGACGTGATGTTGAAGTTTATCCTTACAAGGAAATAACACCAAATAAATTCTTTTCACACCAATTATGTAATACTGAACTTGCTCCCTCACTGTTCCTGACCAAGTCACAGAGTATTGTCAACATCAATATATTCACGTTCTCAAGGACAGCCTGACAATACAGCATCTTTCCCAACACATCATCCCAACCTCTCAGCTGCTTGTCAACATGTCCTACATCATGTTCTGCTTTATGAGAGATCAGAGTAGTGTGTGAGAGACCCAATTATCCAATGCAACAGAATGGACTGTACAGAGTTCAGGGAGACCTAATTTCAAGAACAGCAAGAGGGGGCTGGATCCCACACAGCGCTTACATCCACACAAATACCTTGGAACTCTGTAGTCAATGCTGGTCAAACAGCTTTATTCACAAACGTTTGTGTTAATAATCCACACCCTTAGCAAATGGTGAACAAACCAAACTTTCTACCATAGCATTTCCCCCTCCCTTATTTGGGACACAGACCTACCCTGCACTATTCTAAAGTGCTCTGATACCCTTCAATAAACATCTCCTGAAAACCAGCAAGTCAGCTATTAAGAAAGACAACAGCAATTAAGAATGAGAAGTTAATGCTGTGTAAAGTACTGTGCAATGCCTGTATGTAGAGCGCTGTACAGTACAGGGAGGAAGATCCCAGAGCCCAGTACCTGGACAGCATGTCTGTCAGAGCCACTGTAGACAGAGATCTGTGGGAGCGGCGTGCGGGAAGTGGAGGTGGTGGTGACAGTTGTTGTGGATGCAGAACATGTCGTTGTGTTGGGTTCATTCTCCATAGCTGTGCAGCGTTCGTCCAGCCTGGCAGGAGTGACATAAAAGTGGTTCACAAACAAGGCCAGAACACGCTGATTTTAATGTAAAAAAATATGGTTTGCTGAGACAGAATAATGAACAATTTTCAAATTAGTAAGTTTCATAGAAACACGGAATTATTTGGGTTGAAGGGACCTTAAACACCATCTCATCTCACCCTGTGCCATGGCAGGGACACTTTGCAATACACGAGGTTGCTTCAAGCCCCATCCAACCTGGCCTTGAACACTGGCAGAGATGGGGCAGCCCCAGCCTCTACAGGCAACCTGTGCCAGGGGCTCACCAAGCCTACAGTAAAGAATTTCTTCTTAATATCTAATCTTATTTTGTAGTATTTGTTATTATTTGATGCAATCTCTTGAGAGCTGTAGTTATAATCTTCTAAGATCCATCAAAAGCAGCAATAAAGAGCCAATTTAGGAACACATCCAAGATTTCCAGCCAGCTACACAGGACCAGTACCACCTCTCATCCCCACAGCCCAGGACTGAAATTGCTGGCTGACCCTGGACATTGAGCAAAACCTGCTCTTGGCAAAAAAACCCTGGTGAAATGTTCTGCTTGGGGAGAGAGGGAAAGGATACAGGAAAAAAATCATTTTAACAGCAATACCTCATACAATACAGCAAGAGCCAAGGAAGAAACTACCTATTTTAACACCTCAAATGATCCTTCCCAGTCTTATGAGATTTGCCTCCGTTGCAGAGCACAAAATGTCATCTTTAAAACTGAAATTAATCACAAACCTCAATATATGTTATGGGGGTGTTTACTGCAGTTTCTTTCTCTGCCTTTGTATTATGATTAACAGGAAACAGCATAGTAGCTGTTTATTGCTTTCAAAAGGATGCCAAAAACAGGGAGGGTTGGGAAGATGTGTTTCCTTACCATAAAGAGGGGCTCAGAGAAATAATCAGAGAGAGCTGCAGTGTACTAGAAAAAAAAACAGCTTTGCCAAGTTCTTAACAATGTTCCCATTGGATGCTGCATCAAATGGGAACATAATTAGGAGTTTCAACTCACACAGCTGTCAGGCTGCCACCCTCACCTCCCAAAACCCTACTAACTCTGCAAGCAGAGGGCTGCACATGATAATGCAGTTCCTGGGTACCTGCAACAGCTAAACTTTAACAGATACATGGTCACCTAAAGACCTCTTGCCTACGCTTGTATTGGACACTTGTATGGACTTTGCCACCAAAGAGAACTCGTGGCAATAAAGGATGCTTTAAAAGCAGAGATCCCTGCCATTAGAACTGAAGAAAAAGTATGATTTGTTGTTAAAAATTCAGGTCTGTTGTGCATTGCTGATGCCACTTGTCTACCTACATCAGGGCACAAGTTAACACACAGGGGTTCCCACTCCAACTGCAATAAAACCAGCATCATTCTAAAATCACTTTACATTAATTTCACATAATGAAAGTAACTTTAAAAAAAAAAAAAAGCAGTCTTGTCTACTCCAATGGATATTAAAAGCACCACAAAATATTTACTTGTCCAGCTAGTTTTTGCAGTTATGCAAGCACTTAAATAAGCTTAAAATATGTTTCATTTCCTTCGTTCTCAGCCACATTTTGGATGTGTTATAAGCAAAACGTGCAACATATCCGACTCCATAACTATTCCATCATAAGTTCACCCCATGAGAGCTGTTATTCCTCCAGCTCAAAATTATTTCAAAAATAATATTGTCATTGCTTAGGTTGTTCCCACAAAGGATGTATAATGAAAACAGTAAAGGGCTCCTAAATTTTTGCTCAGCATCTCCATCTCTTCTCCGACACCTCACTCTGACAGGAATCAGATGCTAATAACAAAATTAATTTTGTTTAATGATGAAGACCTTGCAATGATGCACCCTAAGCAACTTTAACTTAAGACAACCTCTGTAATGCAAACCAAGTTTCAGCAAACCCACTAAACTGACTTGAAACAACCACTATGCATTTAAGTGAGCCCAAAATACAAAGCACAACAGAAAACTATATTGAAAATGCATATTTATTCAAGCAGTAACAGTACAAGACACCACATAACTTCAAATTACACTGTGCATAAAATAAATATTCCAAAATGTTGTTTATTTTTATTTTTCTTGGTCAAAGCAACCACCTGAAGTAAAAAAAATACCTGCTATTCTATACCAATTAACAAGCTACCCTCACAGCAGATACACGAACATCATTACTCATGTTTTGGAAAGTTTTGGTAAATGCCATGGTAATAACAAACCCTGCCGACAACCAAAACCACAACTATCCACCACCACATGGTTTATTCTTATTTTTTCCACACACAGCCTCTCCCTGCAACTGCAAGGGTACAAACCACAAAAACCCCAAACTAAACGAAAATTTTCCTCCCAGCCTAACCCCTACAGGCATTTCGGTATTTGCCAGGAGGCTCCGCAATAATAATAAAACAGTAATAAAATCAATAACGAAGGTACGCCCTGTGGGAATACACCCCAGGTGTATTCGTGTGGAGAATTCGTGGCCCCGGGCTAAGGGACCCTGCTGTCCCCTCGCCGATCGGCAGCCCCCCGCTCCGGCCGGGCTGACCCACCCGCAGCCCCCGCCTCGCCCAGCCCGGCCCCGCCACCGCCCCCTCAGGACAGCAAGGCAGGCGGGCTGGGCGGGAGGGGCCGGCCCGGCGCCGGGGCGCGGTCAGGGCGTGGGTTCCCCGCCCCCGCGGCCCGGCCGGGGCCCTGCGGCTGCCGCTGCCCGCGCTCCGCGCTCCCCGCCGGGACACTCGCCTGGGACGCGCCGCTCAGGGCGCCGCCGCCGCCGCCATTTTCTCGCCTCCCTCACGGGGGAGGTGCCGCGCGCGCGCGGGGCGCGGCCGGCGGCGCGCACGTGACGGGGCCCGCCGCCATGTTGGCGGCGCCCTGAGGGGCCCCAGCTGAGGCAGAGCCGAGGAATTAAAATCTGCCGTGTTCTCAGCCCAAATAACGTATAATAGTATGTAATACGCATAATAATATTGACTTATACGTGTAAGAAAACAAGGAGCCTCTTTCAAGTGCCTCCTAGATTTAGCAGCTGTTGCTCCAACACTCAGCAGTGTATCCATCTTAATCACGGTGTGAGCATCTCAGCTTTCCTTTTGAGGCTCTGCTTGCTTGCTTCCACCCTTCCTGCCTCTCACCAGCTCAAAAGACTGTGCGAATATGGGTTAATTACCTCTGGTCTCTCCTGCATACATACACGCCTGCAAATGTTTGTACTAGTTGTACAAATGGGAAGCCTGTATTTGGATGCTTAAGGGAGCTGCCTGCAGGCTAAATCCCCTGTAACTTCCAAGCCTGACAAGAGTTCAAGAAGTATTTGGACACTGCTCTCAGGCACGTGGTGTGGCTCTTGGAGATGTCCTGTGCAGGGCTAAAAGCCCTGATGATCCTGATATTCCTTTGGTAAATCCCCACAGGAGCCAAGCTGGGGGATCACCATGGAAGGGCTGGGGATGTGGGGGCCACAGTGGGGGATCCCAGAATGGAATTTTGGAATTCCACTTGGAATGGAAGTCCATTTGATGCACACTGCACAGGTGGGTGGTGGAGTCACCATCCCTGGAGGTGTTCAAGGAACGACTGGACCTGGCATTCAGTGCTCTGGTGGACAAGGTGGGGATTGATCAAAAGTTGGGACTCAATCATCTTGGAGGTCTTTTCCAGCCTAAATGATTCAGTGGTTCTATGAGTCTTATGGATCAAAGACTCTGTGGATGCAGGGTGGAGCAAATTACTTGCTTCTGACTCAGACTTCCCCCCAGCCAACCACTGCAGGAAGGTCAGGTAGCATGAAGAAAAAGCTGTACTTTGTAACCACAATTAAGGTAAACAGCAAATAAGGCTTTAAGTTGTTTTATCACTAACACGAGGAGAAGCCAAGTGTGTTGATTGGAAAGTGCAGACTCATCTAAGAAAACGCTGAACTCTATGGTGCTCTAATACAAACATCCAGATGTGATGCTGACTGGAGGGGGCAATGGGAATAGAATTGTTTTACTAGAACTGAAGAAACCAAAGGTTCTCATTTTCTTAGGACTGCCGGAAGCATCAATCTGTTCAGGAAGTGCTGGGCAGCAACTGTGTGTTGTCAAAAAAGCTACTGATGTTTAAAAGACAAAGCTGTGAGGAAATACCATTTGCAGTGATAAGGTGGCTTGTGCTTCACAGCTTTAATAAAATACTTTTTGTTAATCACCCTGCTTCGCCCCTCCTTACCCTGTTAAAACATCCTTCATGTTACTTTCTTTAAAAATCTCAGCCATTTGATAGAAGGGAATTAAAGCTTCATCTGAACTGAACACATTGTCTTGTGGGCAGTGCACATTGCATGGAATCTTTAGAATTCCCATGGAAAACAGTTTGGTCAGCGGTCTTTGTAAGGAACACATTGCCATTGCCTCTGAACAGCTCCTGCTGACTGCTAAAGGGAGTGTGCTGCTTTTGCCATGGTCTCGTGTTAAAATCCTGAATTTTCTGTCACCTCTCCAATTGGGTTGGCAGCGACAACAGTGGAGGAGTCATGGTGTGAACTGATTGCAAAGGAGCATAGCTAGATGTGTCCAGTGCTGTTTTTCCTAATGCTGGGATGGATTTGGTTCTATGTAACAGCTCAGATGGGGAGCCTGATCCATGGAGGGACAGGATTTGCTTCCCAAGAACTACACTCCCAAGAATGCCACTGTGGGCATTTCTGGTTCTTTCAGCCTTAAAAGAAGGACAACTGCAGAATGGCTGGGGTTGGAACGGACCTTAGAGGCTATCTAGGCATGGGCATGGGCAGGACTAGACCAAGTTGCCCCAGCCTGGATGCGATGGAACAGCCACAGCTTCTCTGGGCAACCTGTGCCAGGGCCTCACCACCCTCACAGGGAACAATTTGTACCTAATACCCGATCTAAACGCTCTCTCTTAAATTTAAAGCCATTCTTTCTTGCCCTTGTCTAAGACCCATGCCCTTGTCCAAGTCCCTCGCCATCTCTCTTGGAGAGCCCATTAGGCACTGGAGGGGCTCTGAGGTCTCCCGGAGCCTGGTTGTCTCCAGGCCAAACAGCCCCAACTCAGCCTGTCTCCAGAGCAGAGGAGCCCCAATTCTTGGACCCTCTCCTTAGCCTCCTCTGGACTCGCTCCAGCAGCAACACATCCTTCTTCTGTGGATGGACCAAACCCCAGAGCAGGACGCAGCACTGCAAGTGCTCAGTTTGAGGTGGAGAATCCCCCTCCTTCGCCCTATTGCCCACGTTGCTGGGAAAAAGCCCGATCGGTACTTCGGTAAAACGAACTTTCCTCCTTGGCTTCCTGTCAAGGCAGCCACCCGCGGCTGAAGTATCCCACGGCCGGCATCCCACGGCCGGCATCCCGCTCCGCTCCCGCCGCGCCGGCGCCACGGCCGCCCCGCCGCCGCAGTCCCGCCGTGCTTCGCGCTGGGCCGTACCAAGTGCGGGTGTGTGTGTGTTTGTGTGTGAGACGCACACCGCGGTGTCGCCCTCGTTCCGGGTGCGGCGGAGCTATCAGAGGGACCTGCGGGCGAGCTCGCACCCGTCTGACCGGGAGAGGCCGCTGCGGCGGCTCCGCTACGGGGCTACAGGTTACCGGGGTGCCGCCGCTGCCGCCTCCGCCTCCCCCCCCTCTGCTGCGTTGTGGAGCATTCCGCTCCACAGGTGAGGAGTGCCGCCGGGGAGAGCCCATGTAGAGCGCGGGGGAAGACACACGGGACTGACACCCGCATCTCGGGCGGCGGAGCTATCGCCCGGCCGCTCTCGGGGCGGCTCCTCCGCCCCGCCTGGGAAGATCCCGCGCTGCCCTCTCGCGTCGCCCCGCGCGGCTTCACCCTCCCTCCTGCCGCTGCTTCTGCGCGGTCCCGTCCCACCCTCGGCGCGTGGTGCCGCCCGGCGCGGGCGGGGCGCGCTGGAGGCGCGGGGGTCGCGCAGCCGCCGCCCCGGCCCGGCCCGACCCTGCGGCTCCCCGGCGCTGAGCCTGCGGCTCCCCCGGCCCGGCCCGGGGGCGATGCCGACACAGCGGGACGGCGGCGCCGGCAGCACCATGTCGGCTCCGGGCGGCCTCGGGGGCAGCCTCGGCGGGGACGGCGCCCACCAGGTCCGGGTGAAAGCCTACTACAAGGGGTGAGTGCGGGCGCCGAGCCCCCGGGGCGGCCGGGCGGAGAGGAGAGGAGCGGCGCCGCGGGAGTGCGGGTACCCGGCACGGGCTCTTCTGCACGGGCTCTTCTGCACGGGCTGCCGTGGATACTCCTGGCTCCAGCCTTGGGTATCCCCTGTCTTGAAGGGAGGCAGGAAAAGAGCGGAGGAAAAGCCCTCCACGACCAACCAGCCGTGCTGAAATGGATGTCAAGTGCAGGACTGGTGTTGGGGTTCGGGGGGAAGCCGGATCCTCCCTTCTGCTGGGATGGCCTTGCCGGTGAACAAGGATGAGCCTGAGCAGCCTCTGCCCTGCTCACCCTGCTTCACTTCACCCCCAGGCCCTGGCTGGCAGTCATAAATACATACTCCTTCATAACACAGGCCAGAAGTCGTGCTTAGTATGTTCAGGGTCCAGCTTTGGTCCTGGCCTCCCTGTATTAAGTGATGTTCAGGACTAAAGGAAGAGGATGTTTGTGTGAAAATTTGTTTCATAGGTTTTTAGTCTGTTTGCCAGGGATTGAGCGTTTTCCAAGGGAGTCTGTGAATAGTAACCCAGATGCATCTACTGTCAATTTTGATTCTGCTGTTAAAAAAAAAAAAAAAAAAAAGTATATTAGGGGTCTACACAATGGAAATCTGAATTCTATTGGCCTAATTCAGTGGCTGTCCAACAATAACACATAAAGCAGAGGAAACATCCTGCCTTGGGGTCACGGCCCCCTATTAAATAGTAACAGTTACAGGACTTAATAAATTCAGTGCAAGGGTTGCCAGTGGTTCATTGGGCCATTAAGTCTGAGGGGAGGTGATCTAAGCAGAAAACAACGTAGGTTGCATTTTTGGATTAAGAGTGATACATGATACTCTTGATAGCTTCCTTCCAGTTATCTGCGTTAAGCACAAGAAAAGGTGTATTACATTTTCAGTATTTACTCTCTGTTATCTCTGGCTGTATCATTTTAAGGAGAGGTATAGAAACCACACTGGTCATTTGGTATTTGCTACTGTGTTTGTTTCTGGCTTGTGTCTGCTTTGGGGCTTTTCTTGACAGAAGTCTGTAGAAGTTGGTGTAGAGACTGCACAGTCTGTGGCTTTAAAGAACATATGAGACACTGTCAAAGTATGTGAAATTCTGAGCTCTTTGTTTTACAGTCCCTTTAATCCACCTTTTCTTAAGGAAGTGAAGATGCCTCTAGCTGTCTAAGCTGGCAGAAGCTTCATTTGGTCAGACAGTGAACTAAAATGGGAACGGTTCCAGGTTAAAACCATTTATTTTTCTCCTGCTAGGTCAGTTTTAATCTTGATCAATTTCACATGCAATCACATGTATTCTTGCTTTAGCACAGGGAGGCTATGGAGCAAGAACAGGGAGGAAGCAGGCCAGGGTTGTGGGAGTGAGGAAGAAAATCTGTTACATTGGTCAGGAATGCTGGCTCATGGCACTGGTAATAATTTCACAGGCACTGGAATGTTTCTTTTGAGTCTGGTCCATTGGCTTTTTATCTGTTAATGCAGTTATCAGTTTAAGAATGGCACTGAGTCAGAGAGGGTGTTGGTTAACCCGTTGTGAATACCAACAAACTAACAAGCTGAGTGCCTTAGTCATGATTTATTTTGAGATACAAGCAAATTATTCTCTCCACTTTCTTACAACAGAAAGTCTCAAGCCCCTTCTCAGACTTGCACTATCAAGTGGGTATCAAAGCCAAACACTTTACTTGCACTTACCCTGAAATGACTCAGAGACTGAATGCTGATCAGGATCTGAATGCTGGTACCAAAGGCAGCTTTTTCCTATTTCTTCAAATAAACTGTCTCAAGATTAGGGCTAGATCGAGGAATTACTGAGAAATAGTGTTAATCAGGAAACGTTAATCTCTCCTAATTTCCTTTTAATAGAAGCATTTAAATGGGTTGTAGAAGTTATTGGGAAAGTCTGGCTGGCAAGGTATTTTCACCTTCCAAAAAGAATTTCTGGTTAAAACGAAAAAGAAATGAAAAACCACCAAGGCAACCCAACCCAGCCACTTAGAAGCACAGATTTGTTCTTGAAACATTTGGGAATCTGATAGTCGGGATACTTGCCTGGGGCAAAGAGCTGAGTCTGAATCCCCAAAATTTGCCTGGGTCTGGCCAGGAGCCCAATTGCTTTTCTCAGCCAAGACAAAGACTTCACACAGGACCTTTGAAGAGTCTTTGTTTCATTGAACCGTGCAGTGGTAATTCTTTATCTTAAATTAATGAAATATGTTAAAACAGGAAGGGAAATTTTCCTAAAAATGAACAGAGATCATGAGAATAAGGGGTTGGGGAATTCCCGGAGACTTGGGAATTAGGGCATTACGTTGAGTTTTTCCAGGTATTTCCTTCTCTCAGGTAAACTGTGCTTATCTTTCACATAGGACTTCTTGTTTAAATAGTATTACCTATTTTAAAGAGTTACTGTCATCTGTGCAGTGTATGTAACAGAGGTTCCTGAGGGGGGTTTTAGGAATTTACTGTGTTACTCCAAACGTTTACGTGGTTTTTTGTTGATGCAGTAACAAAATATAGCAGCTCCCAGTGTATGGCACTGATCAGCATCTGTAATTACACCCATTTCAGCTCTGTGATGATATTCAAAGTTTGTCTTTTCTCTAACCTCATTTGCTGGAGATGCTTTCTGTCAGGTCAGTGCAAGAAGTTGTTATTCATCCGTGTAGTAGGAGTGGAGAACAGGTAGGAATAATTCACTGTTCGTGCTCCAGGAATCCTGTAGAATTCTGATATGCTGATTTTCTGATATTCTGATTAGAATGCTGATTTTAAAAAAGGAGCAAAACCAAATAACTAGAATAACCATTTTTCTGTCATGATTAGAACTGATTGTATTCTTTTAGTGCCTGACATAGATTTTGTGCTGGTTTTAGCTGTGTAGGCTGTAATGTAGGTTAGATTTTTAATAAAAAGCTGTAGATACCAATGCTTTGCCTGCCTTCAGTTTGATTTGCTTCAAATGAAGAACATGCATAACAGTCTCATGATACATGTTAAACCTGCTTCTTGTCTTAATTTTAATGTAGTTGCATGAGTGGAAAAAGTGTGAGGAGAAAATAAATTTTAACTGTAAAATCAAAATATAAAGACATCCATAAAGATGTCCAGAAAATTTATTTCTTAAGGATTCTTTAATTCTTGCATTATTTCTTTTAATTTTTCTTTATCTTTGGTATTTTTTGATTAATTCTTCAGCATAGTGTCTTCTGTTTTCTGTTGACCATCAGGTTCCTCAGAGTGTTCAGCTTAAAAAAACTTTGGACTAAGTCTGTGAATAAATTCTCACCCCTTATTGCTGTTTCAATATTGATTTAGCTTTCTGACAATATATTTTTTCCAGAAAAACAGACTTGCACAGAGGAAGGCAATGCCTTAAATAGCTATGAGTGGCAGTAGCTGCACCTCATGGTACAGAAATGTCACTGACACAGCAGAATGCCCCAGGAGTCCTGTGGGGGTTCATTGCAGTGAGCTCTAATTAGACATTTTCTAAAGCCTTAATGACTGGCCCGAGTGTGTGATGCATGCATAGGTATGTGGGTAATATGTATAATGTATTTGTAAATTTCCACATACATAAAATGGCATGTATGAGGCTGCAGGTGGAAAAGGCTAAAGCAGTAGTGTCAGTTCTTACAGGGTCGTTTTCTCTCAGGAGTTTAAGGTCAGTGAAAATGAGGTACAGATAATGAATTGTATTTAATTGTTGGAGTTGTTTTGGGGGTTTTGTGTTGAGTGGTTCTTTTCTTGTTAAAGGATGTAACAACTGTTGGACGGTTTGTAAAAAAAGTGAGGAAAGCTGTTTGATCTCATGAAAGGTGGGGAAGATAGTGATGAAATTTATGGTCTTCTAGGTGTAATTAAAATATGTTCTCCCTAGTGTGTTTAGATTTACCATTTGCGTTTTCTCAGCCTTCCTAAGGTTTATGTTTTACTGATTCTGATATTTGCAGGATATTGATTCACACAGGCTGTTTGGCAGTATGAATAAAATGATGTTTATTAATATTTATGAAAGATAGAAGTGATAGCATTTTCAGTGAAAGTAATTCAGGACAAGTGCTGTGTTCTTATTTGCGTGTTTCCTACTCACAGATCCCTGATTAAGACCAGCTGTAATAGTGCTAAAACAAATTGTAAGAAATCTGGTGCTTCCATAGTAAGAGGTAATTGGCACCTCCCAGATGTGCTTGATCAGATTTGATCAAAAGATCAAAAAGAAAAGATCTGCTTGAATCAGATTTTCTTCTAATTCCTTGTGTGTGCCAAGAGGGGACGAACAAGGATATTTATGTCACCTTGGAATAGCTTTTTGACAAACATGCTTATTCCAAGCAGTGCATAACATTCATCACAAGGAAAGGCCTATTGTCCAGAAAATTTTTCCCACTTCTCAGTAAAAGAAAACATTTTATGTCTTTAATGCAAGTCAGCAGGCTGTGGTCCATATTAACTTTCCTTTTTTCCTTAATTTGTCCTACTAACTTTTATTTAAAATACAAAATTTGTTCTCAGTAGAGTTTAACTTCATCTTGGTTTGAGTGAATTCAGCTTTTTCCTGGAGGAAGGTATCATGAGTGCTGTGTTAGGGGCAAGAAGCGTGGAGACACCAAGGTGTGACAGGAGAACCACTGTGGAAGTGAGACCTGTCTGAGTAGGAAATGTCAGGGTCATCAGTGGAGTTCAAATGGCAAAATAAAGCAGTAGGAAGACCTCTAACCTTTCAGTTCCTGTGTTATGTAGATATTGCTTGTGGAACCTTGTTTATACTTAATTAACATAATCTTTCTCTTTTAATATTGCTATTGGCTAGAGTTCTTTGAAAGAGCGATTAGTGTCTGCTATAGCAGAAGAGATATTCCAAATTATTTAGTAACTGATGCATGTCCTGCTGGAAGTATTAGAGTAGTAATTTAGAGAACATCCTTAAATTCTAAAATAATTAAACTCTCCTTTTTTTTTCTGAAGAACAACTGGTTTGCTACTTAAAGTTACCAACAAGAAGTAAGAGGTTTTTTTTTTTCTGTTGGTATCAGCTTTTACTTTAGAGATATGAAGAGATTCCAAGGCTGTTCAGTACATCTTAACATGGTGGCTTTTCCTGTGCACTGCAGCACAGATAAATCTATTTTAAGTGAACTTGAATCATCAAATTTGAAAATGTGCTGAACAGATTTTGCTAATATATATATAATTTAATCTTCAGTTTTTGCTGAAGCATCAGTGATTACAGTCTCTAAAAGTGTGGTCTGTAACTCTTTCTGCTTTTCTAGCAGCAATAGTCATTTAACAAACTCTCCACTGACTAGTTCAATCCCAAAAAGCCATTCAATGTAAACATACAAAAATCAGAGCCAATTTTTTTGTGTAAGAGCATTCCAAAGTGAACATATCTGTGCTAAAATGTGAATAAATGAAGGGATGGTAAACTCTAGCACCCAATCAGTGGAGCTGCTAAGTAAGCAATGCCTTATTTCCTTCCCAGAAAAACAGGAAATACAGGTTAAGGCTTTGCCTCCTAATACGAGGTTGTTCTGTGGTGGCTGCCAGTGTGTCTGTGACAGGAACACACTGCCAAATCTGCCTTGGTGGCATTGGGCTCCCAGTTGGTGTTTCGTTAGAAGTTGCAAAGGGAGATCTTTGTGTTTGGGAGAAGAGTTTGCTGTGTTGGATGGATGCAATTGGGGCTTTCAAATAAAGCCCCATTTGCCCTAAATGACTGTGCTGTGTCTAAATACTGGGGTCCAAATGTTGTTTTGTTTCATATTTTGTCTCACGTGGAAAGAACAGGAGTGATTCCTGTACCAAATCACGCAGCAGCTTTTTGACTGCTTTATTCAGATTATTGAAGAGATGTTGTATTTTTATCCTGGGCACATGTTTGCCCTATTTACTGGAGTCTGTCCCCTAACTAAACCTAACCCAACTGATGATGCTCATAAATCCCAAAGCAGGCTTTCTGTGCTTCCAGAGTGCTTAGAAATTGCCAGTTGATTTTATTCCTGCTGCTGCTCTCAGAGGAGCCTCAGGCAAACAGTTTGGTTTTAGTGTGCTCTCTGCCCCTCCTGAGCATTGTTCCAGTTCCATGACCACAGCATTTATGTTAAGTCACCTTCTTGATCCCAATCTGCCTGTGCACATGATGATTTAAAGATAATTTAACTTGCTGCATATGTACATTTCAGTCTGCTAGGAGCCTTGATGGGATTTTTGACCAGGTAAAAACTTTGTTGCTTCAATTTTTTTTTTTTAGCTTCCCCAAACAGTCATGGTTGCTTGCACCCACCAGAGCAAATCCAGCTGACTGAGGTTTTTATGGGAGGATTAACCTTGTAGTTCAAACACGAGGCTTTTATGCTGTGTTTGAGGAGAGTGTTGAAAAGAGTCTTCTCCCTTCCTCTAACTGTATCTCCCAACTCCTTTGTTTAAGGGAATGAGCCCTGAGTCACCTGTTCCCCTTTAAGGCCCAGACAACACAGTGGGTCAGCATTTTTTGTTAACATATTAAAGCTAGGTTAACTCACTTTAAATCTTAATTATCACAGAAATACCCATTCTGCATAACAGTAAAGCAGTACATTTTAATTCTAAGTATATGGCTTTCTGTCAGCCTTCCCCTTCATTGTGTGAAGCACCACTCTTTTTTTAAAGGCACTTTCAATATTTGGCACAACCCCCTGAATCTGCTAGGAAATCTGTTTAGTATTTGACATTAATTTTTCATAACATCTACACGATCAAAATTTAGTTGGAGTAAATGTTTATGTTTTTACATTTTGATATCTAATAACAAAGTAACTGTTAAAGAGGAAGTATAACCAGAAATATGTTATGAACATCATTCAAAACATATGCAGCATTTCATTCTTGAGTTTCCACTGGTGTAAGATCTAATTTGTCTGTGTGGTTAATATCTGCTGCAACTCACTTCATAGTTATTTGGGCATAAATAGTTTTTTTTTAAGCAGATACCTGGAGGATTAAATGTCAAGTTAAAAAAATCCCTTGGATCCTGACTTTGCTATAGAAGGGAACGTACGTACTTTATTTTACTTTAACATTTTGGAGGGAGCAGCATCAGGGATGGTGTTTCTATTAGTGGTATATGGAAGGTGTTAGAGATGATGATCAATGTTATGTTTTGTGGTATAGTTTCTGAAGGTTATTTTTCTCTTGCTCAGGGACATCATGATAACCTATTTTGAGCCTTCCATCTCCTTCGAGGGACTGTGCAGTGAAGTTCGAGACATGTGCTCCTTTGACAATGAGCAGCTTTTCACCATGAAATGGATTGATGAAGAAGGTAAATCAATGCTTATCAATACATTGATCAACTTTCCAGCTTTTCTTTCCCTTTCATCTTTTCCTTTCTCTCTGCCTTCATAAGATAAGCTTATAAAACATATAATCTGATTAAAAATAATAGTTAGCCAATACCTTTTTAAGTATAGCTTAGTGAAGAGGTATTTGTTTCACACTACTTAGTGTGTAGCTTGCTGTCTTTTTAAACCAAACAAGACCTCAGTAATTATCAAAATGTTAATTTAATGTTAGGATTTCTTATGAAGGCAGCAGAAAGTAATCTCTAATACTGCTGAAGATTCCCTTTACCTCTTATATTTTTGAAAGAGTTAAACAGACATTGCTATACAGATTGCAGTATTTATCTAAAATATTGATGCAGTTTAATGTATAGCTGAATTGTATGTGTAACCAAAACCATTATGTATTGAGTGTTATTATCAGCTGTTATTTAGGTTGCTAAAGTCTATTAACACGTAGTTACTAATAAAACTTTTTCTAAACACTAGTGATGTGTAGTAATTTTTCATCAAAATGCAGTGACAGCCTTGACTGAGAACTCTTCATCTCTAGTGCTTACATTATCCATCATAAAGTTAACCTTGGATGAAAAAAGTCCTGAGTTTGTTCTCTCTGTTAACAGATGTCATTCAGATGAGCTGTGTGTGTACAGTAGTAATTTTTTTTAGAGATTATTTGTAGGTTCAGTTTTCTCAGTGGAATTAGTTCATTCTACACGTAGGTTTTGAGCTACAACTACAACGAAGAGCCCTCTGAATTATGAGATTGCTGTGGAGTTATTTTAGCTGATGCAGTACATAAAAGGCTGCAGTGTGCAGTGATTTGTTGGCTGTGGTTGGTGTTTGCATGCAGCTGTCAGCATAAATGGTGCTTATAGAACTGTTTCCTCCCATTTAAAATTGGGCAACTGCCAGTTTATTCAGAGTTTAAAGCTAACCATGGAGCAAAGCTGGTTTTTGGAAGTGCCATATAGGCAGGTGTGTTGAAGATTATGTAGTGTTGGGAGCCTGAGCAGGTGGGGTTTTTTACTTCCCCTCATCACCCCAAAGTTATTTATACCAGGCAGATGCAGTACAGTAAAATGAGCAATGTTTATGACTGAACTGTGCAGCAGAGCTATTGGGAACTGAACATTTACTTCATAATAAGCTGGCTATGTTGTTTTGTCATCAGGAAGATAATGGACTCCTCACTGCAGAGGAGGAGTCTGCAGTGTCAGTCACAGTAAGAAGATACATATATTTTCAATAAAAATTTTGTACTGATTCAATAATTTACTTGAAGCCACAGTTTGCTCTGTCTCAATACCTGCTTTTTTAATTAGAGATTGGTTTATTAAAAAAAAGAAAGGAAGGCTGCAGTTTAACTGAATTATTTTCTGGTGTTCACATAGGATTTGATTTTTACAAGCAATCCTTGTTTGCATTAATCGTTGACTTACAGTTTAATGTCAGTGGAGAAAAAGTTAATCTGCCAATGAGGAGTGTGTTTAAAGCAAATCCTCCTGTCTTTATTGTGAATAATTATTGCAAGTACAATGCATGGCTTCTTGCCAAGCCCTCTGCCTCCTCTCTCATCACCACTCTGTAGTGTTTTCAGTTGATATTCTTTCTAGAAACCTGTTTTGCTTTAGTGGAAAATTGCAGTATCCCATCCTCTTCACCAAAACTGAAGTTCAGTGTTTAGCAGTAGCATGAGGAAATGTGTGTGCTGTAGGCTGGTACTTGTTACAGTATTACTCACTCTTTTTATATAGTCTGAGACAAGGTAAGGGGTCTGGGGCATTGCTACTTCCTGACTAAACTGGATTTTCCTGGTCACTAAGGTTTTGATTTGTCATACAGTAAATGCCTTGCAAGATGAGGGCATCATGTATAACTGCTGTGATTTCGTAGAGGTAATGGCACACAAAGACAGATCTAATTTAATTGACTTGAGTAATTTCCAAACTCCTCAGATGCAAATGGAAAATAGAATGTACTTGGTTTGATTTTAGACAAATTTCTATTTTTTCATTTTTGGTCAGTTCAGCTTCGCTCTGCCTTCTGGAGCATCCTGTGGGATGGGCACTGGCCTTGTGTGTGTCTTCAGTCTGTTGTTTCTCATTATATAACTCAAAAGTAAATATTTTCTTATGTATCCCAGCTGTCTTTGACAGCAAAATTTGTACAGCTCAAGCTTGTTGAAAGAGATGTCTATAAACCTTCTGTTCTGAGTAGGCTTGTTCTTGAGACCCTCTTCTGCTTCTGCCAAAACGAAGCACAAAATGTTTGCACAGGTGTCAGAAACAAATGAAGAAAAACTGGTTTGTTGATTCTGAGTGAGTCTGAGTAAATACAATTGTTCCTTCTCCTCCCACCCCACTCTGCGCAGTGTAAGTTTGTGCTGTGGGTGGACACTGGTGTGTCCAGGTGCCCAGCCACAGGGGGAGGTGGTTTGGTGGAAAATGACTGTAGGTGGCTTCAAAGACTCATCTTGAGGGTTTTAATGTGCAGAAAACAATAAAGACAGAATGCTGCAAATGGGCCGTTTACTTTTGTCGCTGATATTTTAGCAAAAGAAAAGAATGCTTAGAATCACAAAATGGATTGAGTTCGAGGGACTGTAAAGCCCATCTTGTCCCAGAGATAAATCCCTTGTCCTTGCACAGAACATCTTGTGTAGATGAAGGGGGGGAGAAAATGTTGAGCTAATAACTGGAAGTATTTTCTTTCTTTGGCGCAGTGATCATTGAGACTCAACACTGTTTTTAAAATGTTTCAGTTATAATACTACTTTTAAAAAGGGTTATTCTTTTAGGGGGCTATTTTTTTAAATGTTACTAATCTGTATCAGACACCAAAGAAAACACAGTCTTGTTTGAGAAACTTCATCATCAAGAATTTGGCATGTAATTTAGTCTGCACCATCTCAAATGGTCAACAAAACTGCAATTGTTTTATTTAAAAAAATAAGAAACAAAGCCAGCCAACTCCCACTTTTTTCTGCCTAGGTGCCCTTTCTTTAAGGGATTTTATTTCAAATAGTCCTGTGAGTGTGAAAGTAGTAGTTACAAATCAGAAAAATGGGGTGTTGTACTTAGATTACATTATTTGTCTAAAGTTTCTGTTGAGGTTTGATGAGAGACTGGAGGTCTAACTGCTTTTGCAGCTCCTGGTGCAAGTCTTGGCAGTGCTGGAGCAGCTGTGACAAAAGCATTGACTCAGTTCTAATTAAAAATCCATGAAACACAAGGTAATCTCAGAAGATTTTTAGGTGCTGGAGTTTAGCCTGAACCTCCTCTACTGAAATAATGTGTAACCATGCTTGTAGAAATGTTTTGTTGTTATGATCTGCTTGCCTTTTGGGAATATCCCATATTTTTATTTTCCCTGAAAGAACTCAATATAACTCTACTTTGAGATGTACTTTTTGAACAGTGTTAAAAATAAATACTACCACACTTGAGAATATTGGGTACTTGCTACAATAATTGTCTTGGAACCAACTGTGAGGGAACTACTGAATGGTGTGGAACTGATTGTGTTGAGTTTTGTGGTGTTCTGTTTTCTTTCCACAGGAGATCCATGTACAGTTTCCTCCCAGCTGGAGTTAGAAGAGGCCTTTCGGTTGTATGAGCTAAACAAGGATTCAGAGCTTCTGATCCATGGTAGGTGAAATTCACTGAAATTTGCTGCTGCTCATGTTTGTACCTGTGAACAAGTAGAATTCTTACCTTGCATTACCTGTGCCTTTCACACAGCCTTCTCCCTTCAGGCCTGGGATCATCCTGTCAAGAGATGCTGATGACCATTCACTGTGCTTTGAGCTCTTCTTTATGAAATTATGGGAGAAAAAAATACTTTGCTGTTAGTTTATTCATGAAACTCAGCCCCTGTCTCTTCATAAATTCAGCCTAAGTGTCTTCATGCACTTGCTGGCAGCCAGAGGTAGAAGGGATTTAAAGTACTATTTATTTATATATTAAGTTCATTTATTATGCTGAAGTTGGTTATGGGTAAGTGCTTTAGAGCAGCATCTCTATTAGGAAAAAAGTTAATGAGCTCCATTTGTGATGCCAAATGAATGAAAAGTTTGATTTTTCTAAAATTAAGTACTTCAGTTTTAAGCTTAGTAATATCGTGCCCCTGTTTACTGCGTAATTGTTCAATTTTTATTTTCCATGCTTATATGCATATTTTGGCAGCTTCTGCAGAATATTTTTCTAAACATTTGTAACATTTTAGCACTAGAAGGTCAATCTTTGTTTATGAGAGATTAGACCAGAAAAGTGATCAATATGAAGTGTTGGTGTGTTACACCACAGTGTCTTAACAGGCTCCTGATCTTAAAAAGATGCAAAAAATCTAGTTTATCATCAGCCCATTTGAAACAGCTTTCCAGCTTCCCACAGAGAGTTTTAAAAAGGGAAAGAATATAATCTGTTAGTAGATACATTTCACTGCTTCTGTACATATTGAATTTTTGATCTGCCCTTTCTCCATTGATTTTTGTGTTTGATAAGCTGCCGATGAAACTGGCACCAGGGCTGTCTCTCCCCATACTTCTCTCTAGTGATTACTGGAGCCAAATAAACTGTAAAAGATGAGTAGTGTAACTGAAGCTAAATAAACTGAAAAAACCAAACCTACTTACATCATAAACATCCTATGTAACTGTTAGGACATTGCCATATAATGCATCTATAGTATTTGGAAATCTTGACTAACTGTGAGGATTAGTCACATAAGAAACCAAAATCATTACTTTTTCTAGTTACTTTCTTTAAGAAATAACTTCATTTATTCTGGTTTTTGTTTGTATTTCTCATGTATGTCACTGCTATGCCCAGCAAAAGGGGTTTGTGGTGGTTTGCTGCTCACCTGCTCTTGCACAAGGTTTTATTGAACTGCAGTCAATGCTGTCTTGTAGATGGTTGAATGCCTTTCAGGAGTGTTGTAATTAACCCAAGGATTTATTTTCTGTCTGAAATAAAAAGCTAATCAGAAGTTAATGTCTTTCTTGCAGTATTTCCATGTGTCCCAGAGCGGCCTGGCATGCCTTGTCCAGGAGAAGATAGTAAGTAGGCATTTTAGTTAAGAAGTACAGAAAATCAGTTCAGATTTCCTGTTTTAGCAGATTTTGATGTTCTTTGGTTTGGCATCCCGCACTTATGAATATTAATAATGCAAATCTGTGCAAATCAAATATTTGAAAGGAATAGGAAGTCTTGCTAAACTTAATGTTTGTCACTTCTGAATCATTGTTAATAAGCATTTCACATTCCTGTTAACTATCCATGTCACTCTGCTTTCTTTGCTTTTGCCTCTTCTATCATGACAGTTTTTTTATCCTATTCCTGTCTTTTTGGGAGTTGCCAGATTGCTGGCTGACAATTGTGAACAGAGGCTTGTAACCAATGGGAATGACTTGTCGTGTCACCATTTAGATCTGTGGTTAATTCATTTGAAGTTGATGTTCAGGTGCTCTCAGGAGGACTCTCCAAAAACCTCTCCTGTGTTAACTAATGTTCTAGGCATTAAAGAGGTAATTTCCCCATAGTCTTGAAGTTTTATAAAAGAGTGTGTGTATGTTATGCACACACATCTGTCAGCTTGGTATCCTAATCTCTGACAAATGTAAATGTGCATGTTTACAAGTTAACTTGGGCAGAATGAGTAATGCTGCTTATCTGAAAAATGAGGTTGCAGACTGAATCAGAAAGAGATTTGCAGCTCATTGTAGTTTTTCGTCTCCTGGTTTTCAGTTTTGTTCTCTGACATGCCTCAAGTAATGAAAAGCAAAGTAATAGTGAAAAGAATAAAAAAAATTAATAGTGGCAGCTGTGGGTTAAAAACACTGGAGGATTTGCCAAATAATCTTATAAATCAGGACATGCTCCCAAAATTCACTTTCCTTCCTCCTTTCCCATCCCCACAGCTCCTCCCCAAGTTGGGGTGAGGTATTTAAATACTTTGCACAGAAGAGTTTGTATTGTTTGGACAATTTTCTCTTGACTCACTGTTCCTTTTAACTTCAGGAAATCATTGGAATAAACTTTGAGTCAACCAGGATATTCTATTTCAAATTTTATCCAAAATTAAAAAAAATAAATGAAAAAGATACTTGAAATATTCCTCTGTTTCTGTAAGGTGCAGGAGTGAAACTTTACTCTGTAAGTCACTCTGCACAGAAGCCTCCAGGAGAAGATGTTGTAGTTCTGTGTTTGTATTTGTCTGGATATAATCCTGTGTTTTTCCTCTTAGAGTCCATTTATCGCCGAGGCGCCCGCCGGTGGCGAAAGCTCTATTGTGCAAATGGTCACACTTTCCAAGCCAAACGATTTAACAGGGTGAGACTCTTGTTGGGTACTTAAAGCCATGATACAGGGATGTGTTACTTACATAATGATGATGCCACTGCTTTGAAAAGTTATCAGGTAGTTTTGTTCTATTTTTGTTGTTTGTCTGTAGACTTCTGGTAACCCTGTATTTTCTGGAAACTTTATCAATATGAAATCATCAGGAACTTAAAATAGAAAAAACCAAAACAAATTGGTTACAATTCACTTTACATATACTCTGAAAGCATAATATCAAAGCTCCTGTGTTCCCTTAAAATATTCCCAGAGGGCAAACTGGAATGCTGATGTTAAATGGCTGAAAGTACTTTTCAGTTTTTTAACTTCTGGGAGTAAAAAGGTCTGAACTTGCTTATGATGCACAGACTTTTCTTTCATGAGTTTTAAAGGAAAAAGCTGAGCTGTTTCTCCAGGCAGCCTGTTTCTGATGCCATGTAATTGACTGAAAATAACAAACCATTCAGAATATTTTCAAGAAGCAATAGTCAAGTATAATTAGCTAAGGACCAAGAAGGCTCTGCTGTGTTTAAAAACAGCAACAGCAAAAACCAAACCCAAAATATTTGAGTAAGTCAGGTCCCTTGACAGCTTCAATAATCTTTTCTTCTTCTCTAAGCTTAGTGTATTGTGTGCTTAATGCCTGAGATCGTCTCCACTAAACTTCATCTTGAGCATCCTCATGTCTAACTTCAGCTTTTTTATTTTGTTCTGGTTTTGACCTCATCTGGGTTAAAAAGGCTGTCAAGGCACCATAGTTAATTGCCTTTGCACTCTTGCCTGGGTAGGCACCCTGTTTTCATGGATCTTTGGATTGTTTTGTGAATGTCCCTCAGCGAGTGGTGATCTTCCCATTTGCCTTGTGTGATGGTTTAATGTGTTGAAGCTTCTGCTCTCCTGCCTTCCTCTCACCTGCACGGGGAGGTGAGGAGATGAGCTTGGTTAATGCAGGTGTGGCTGGATAGTTCTTGTTGTTTAATTTTGCTCTTTAATCAGTTTTGTTGGTTTCTGATTGCAGAGAGCTCACTGTGCCATCTGCACTGACCGGATATGGGGTCTGGGGCGCCAGGGCTACAAATGCATCAATTGCAAACTCCTCGTTCACAAGAAGTGTCATAAACTTGTCAATGTTGAATGTGGCCGACCTACACTACAGCCAGTGAGTAAAACTGACTTGATAAGTTCTCTTGATTAAGAAGCAACCAATCAAACAAAAAAAACCCTTTTTATACTGTTTGTTTTCAAGCTGCAGCCTGCAAATTATCGCTGTAGTTGAAACACCATTTTTTATGGTTACTGTGACTTCTGCAATAATGTTTGGGATTCACTGAGCAGAGTTGCAACTTAATAGCAAGACAAGAGTCTACTCTGCATATCTGATGTTTTTTCCTGTGTCACATATAAGGGACATTTATCCCATCCTTCACAATGATGTTACATAGTGTGTATAAATGTACACACACGCTACTTTACATCTTCAAAACAGAGTACAGGTAAAGTCTCTAAATATCTGATAGATTATTGAGTTATTTCCCATTTACAGCAAAGGAATATGAAGTGCAGAATTTTTGACTTTTGTCCCAAGAAATTCAATCATCTTCAGTTCTTAAATCCCGAGAAAAATTGAGTTTATTATTGGTTTAATAAAGCAGACAGCTACAAGTCTATATTTTGTTAATTCTTTTGACTAATATATATATATATATTGCTGAAGGATTGAGTTTTTCTCACTTCTCATCTGCTGTATTTCTTTCTCTGTTGTACCAAGTTGTCACTTCTGCAGCTTCTAGAAGCATGTCATAACTTCTAGAAAATAAGGAAAATAAAGAAGCAGTTGTTTATTTCATTGTGTATATTTTAGTAACTGTTGACTAATCAAGTTACAAAGTAGCTAGATTGTATTCCTCAAGGGTCATTATTTTCATTTATTGACTGAAATAATGTGTCTCACACTTGGACAGTCTATTACAAAAATCCTTTCTGTGTTTGCAGGAACCAATAATGCCTATGGATCCATCATCAGTGCACTCAGATAATGTAGAATCAGGTAAGATCAATAATTTTTTCTTTAAATTACTGTAAGTTGCTAAAAAGTGAACTTTGAAGTAAAATTATTTAAAAAACCCTTTATTTTTCACAGAATAAAAAAGTAAGACAGTTTTGTAATGCTGAGAGGGATACAAATGTAAAAATTCCACTTTTCCATATCTTATCACTTTCAGAAATTGACTTTACTAAAAGAGTAAGAATTTAGGCTGTCAGTTACATTTAGTAAGCTGAGTACTTCAAATGCCCTGATCAAGCAAAAAAATCAAAACCAAACCCTTAAGAGCATTTAGCAGAGCTTTTGCTGGAGTGGTGGTCAAACGTATTTTTATTCTTATGGCAGTCAGAGTCATAAGATGCAGACCCATCCTGATGCAAACTCATCAGTTTTGAATGCTTCCAATAGAAGCATTTAAACTGTGTGTCTGTAAATGTTTAAATTCTAAGGCAAAAGAAAATCCTGTTGTGTTGCATTGGTCTAATAAATTTTTCTTGCATCTCCAGTGATTCCATACAATCCCTCAAGTCATGAGAGTTTGGACCATGTTGGTGAAGAAAAAGAGGTAAAATATCTTAACCATGCTAATTCTGTACATAGAATCACAGAGTATCTGAAGTTGGAAGGAACCCATGAAGATCATCAGAGATCTTAGGACCTGTGTGCCTCAGTTTCAAGATTTTAGTAATTTAATTTGTCTCAAACTGAAAATTAGCACAAAAGGTACATTTGGGTTGCTCCTGAGGCGTGTGCATCTATGGCTTGCTGTTTTATTTTGGACCTTGAGTTGAGATGTGCTTTGATTTAGAAAGTGCTGCAAATTCTCCCAGTTTGGTTTGTTTATTATCTGCCAAGTCTCCTTTGCCTCCTCTTTCCTGACACATTCCTTTCTAGGACAGTACAGTTTTAAGATAACAAGTGTTAATTTAATTACTTGTTTATATTAATTTTGAAATGTTGTTTGAAACGCTGACTTTTGCAGTTGCTCAGAGTGGCAAGGCTGCTTCCTCATTTCAGTGTATCTTTATCCACAGGCAATGAGCATTAGGGAAAGTGGCAAAGCTTCCTCCAGTCTGGGCCTGCAGGATTTTGATTTGCTCCGAGTCATTGGAAGGGGCAGCTATGCCAAAGTGCTGCTGGTTCGGCTGAAGAAAACAGAGCGCATTTATGCCATGAAAGTGGTGAAGAAAGAGCTCGTCAACGATGATGAGGTGGGCAGGGTGTTCTCAGTGAATTGGGAAATTCTTCTAGACAGCTCCAGACTCCCCCACGAGGTGGGAGGCAGGTCTGGGCTGCAGCACTCAATGAGAAGTGTACATGTGGTTTTTTGTGCTGCTCTATAGGAGGTTCACAAGGCAGGTAATAGGGTGGAGTCTGATTTTCGTATGTTAAAGTCTGGTTTTTGTCACAAAGAAATCTCACAATGTTATTTTAATTGCTTTTAAAATCAGACCCCCATCTTAACAATTTTTGTGCAGTGATCAGTGAAAACATGACAGAAATTGTACTATTAAACTGCTAAAAACTGTTGTTACTGAGGATTTCCCTTGAGTTTCTTGAGGCTACTCTAAAAAGATTGGAGTTACTGTGGCTTGCTGTCCAAAAGCTTTTGCATTTATTTCTCAGTCTACCATTGATTCCATCTGCGTTTCTTGGTGCTGCTATACATTTCCCTGCACCAGTTTATCTTCTATAGATCTGTGTTTTCATTCCCAAGGTGGTTACACAGTGAGGCTAAGAGTAGAGGACATTAAGGAAAAAGAAAGTATGCTGTAAGTTATTGCTTCACACTTCAGAACTATATTTAATTTCTTGCAAGTAAAACAAGGACAGCAAAGCCCTTGAATGTCTTTCTGCTAGTTGTCTTTAATACTTGACGTAAGAAGTGCAACAATCCTTTTCTGAATATCACTTTTCTTCAAAAAACAGGATATTGACTGGGTTCAGACAGAGAAACACGTCTTTGAACAGGCCTCAAATCATCCCTTTCTGGTTGGACTGCACTCTTGCTTCCAGACAGAAAGCAGGTAAAGGTCATAAAATAATAAGATAGTCTTATAGAAAATATTTCATGCCAAAGGCACCTCTAAGGCCCATTTAAAGCATAAAATGTTAGGTAACAAAGTCAGTGTTTTGTAAATCATTGTAGTGTTTTATTATCCAGATGCTATGTGCAACTAAGGTTTGTAGATGGGGAAGAATGTAAAGTACTGGAAGATGTGGTGGGAAGGATTCTGGACAAGAAGAGAAGTGCAGCTAGCAGGAAAAAAGGGATTGAGAATATGTGGTAGAAGAGAAAGTAGAATGGAAGGGGGGAAAAAAGGCTTGGGGAGACAAAAATCAGAAGTACAAAAACCAAGGAATAATTGTCTCAAACTTGCCTGGATTCTCTGAAGATGAATCTCTGAGCAAGACTCAGAAAATAGATCCGAATTTTCAGAAGGAAAACCAAGTAACAGAGGTGAATATGATTATTTTTCTATTCTATAGAGTAATAGCTTTAAGTACGTATAAAATAAAATTGTATATTTGAGCAATATCCTTGCTGTTTTGAAAAGGTGACAAGCTAGTAGAGGGAAGCAAGAGGAAAGAGTGTTTGTAATGCACGGATAGTATTAACCACACAAAGGAGACTAAAAGGATCAGGAAGGAAAATTAGATTTTTAATTTTTAAATGATTTGTGCATAGAAACTGATGTGGCTCTAAATAGTCACATGTGTAGTCAAGACAAGCAGTAGCTGTAATGGATGAGGAATATGGGAAGGATTACTTACTTTCCTTTATCAGTAAAGGAATTTTCTAGAGAAACTTTGTATACTTGACTTTTAACTTTGGGAGTTTATTCAAGGAGGGTAATGATGAAACCAGCCGTGGTACCAGAGAGATGGGAGGAGTGGAATGGACATTGTTCTACAACAGACCTGTAGCATCTCACACCTCTTTCAGCCATGCACACAATCATTTGTACAACCCTGTGTGTTCCAGGTTATTCTTTGTTATAGAGTATGTCAATGGAGGAGACCTGATGTTCCATATGCAGAGGCAGAGGAAGCTGCCAGAGGAGCATGCCAGGTGTGTCTCATTCCAGATTTCTTGCATCAAAACAGTGGTTTTCTGACACAGTGCAGCAGTAGGGAGATTATAAGGGATGAGCTGGCAAATCCTCTCCAGATGTTAAGGATTTAAGAAATGTGAAACTGCATCCTCCTTTTGCTGCTGAAAGCCACCGTGTTTTTGTTTCAAGAAGGAGCTGTAATGGGAAGCATTTAGATGTTGTTAGCATTGGCATTACTCTGTATGACTTCAGTCTGCTATTTTTTTCCAGAAAAACAGTTTTGTGGTATTTTTTTTTTAATGTCTAATGATATCAATGTGTTTCTCATACAACAACCACTACCAGCTGTCCAGGCAAATGCTGAGTTCTTGGTGCATATGCTTAATCTCAGATGGTGAGATAAAAGGGATGATTGCAGTAGACATCACTATTAACTAAAAACAATTTTTGAAGTACATAGAAACATTTGTATGATTATAAACAATTTGCCACTTCTCTGTGGAAAAAGAATAGAATACTTGGGGTTATGTATAGAAAATACCGTACTACCAAGACTGTGTTGCTGTGGTTTGAGTTTTGATTACTTGAATAATCAATATTTCTTTCTACACTAGATTTTATTCTGCTGAAATCAGTCTAGCATTGAACTATTTACATGAGCGAGGGATAATCTACAGGGATTTAAAACTGGATAATGTGCTCCTGGATTCTGAAGGGCATATTAAACTCACAGATTATGGCATGTGCAAGGTAAGATCTAGTTTCTTACTAACCAGGAAAATGAACAATTAAGAAATTGTTATAAATTAAAAGATGCAGAGACTTTAAAAAGTGAAATTTCAAAGTATCTCTTTGTACACAGTGCACACTCATCTCACTTCCACATGTGGAGGAAAGGTAAATGCCAGAGTGCACAGACTTCATTTACATGCATTGTTGATGTTTTTATGAAGCTGCTGGATCAACTTGTCTGGGAGGGGTTGGCTGAAATAGTCAGGATAAGGTGATTTCAAAAGAGGTTGAAATTATCAGTCACTTGCTCCTGTTTGGATTCTGTGGCACTGCCCATTTCATGTGGGAAAACTTTTGTCACTACAAAGACACTGAAGCACAGGTTTGACTTTGCCATGGAATTGCCATTATGCTGGTTATTCAAGATTTAAATTTTTAATTCAAAGTGAAGCTCTTTACAGAGGAGTGTGGGATCTTCAGTTAACTATTTTCTTTCCATCATTTCTTAAAGGAGGGTCTGAGGCCTGGTGACACAACCAGCACGTTCTGTGGGACTCCAAACTATATTGCACCTGAAATTCTCCGGGGAGAGGATTATGGTAAATGGAATTTTTTGTTGCTACTTTATAACTTTCACCTTGTTTCTTCTTACTGGAGTTGTTTAGCAGTACAAAGTAAAAATCTCCATTAGACACATGATCAGTCTTAATTCAACATCCTGTCTGAAAAAGTAAATAAAGCCTTCAAAGGAAGAGCAGAAAACAATACACAAAGTAAATGATATACTCTGCATTTCACATTTTAAATTCTTTTGACCAGTATTGACTAATAGCTCGAGTCTTCCAAATTTATTGTTGTTTATAACTATTTTAGATACTAGTAGTGATATCCTTGCAGTCTGGAATTGTTTGGTTTTGGAGCTTTACCGCTGGCAGCAATGACAGATTAGATATAAATTCATTGCAAAAGGCCTAGGTAGTAGATGTCGCTTTACATATTTTTTTTTTTAATCTACCATCTTACTTCAATCAAGTATCTCTTTCAGACTGGCTTCGGATCTTCCTTCTTATCACAAGCTTTCTGAGCCAGCCAGACTGTATCAGCCCCAGCCTGGCTACTGGGATATCCTTTAGCAGTGAATAGCAGGGTAGATATGCTTTGCTCCATGAATGACTGACTTGCTGCTATTAAGAATCACATAGTTCCTCCTAGCCCTTATCTCCTGCCCTGGGTAATGCACTGTTGGTTAGTAATGACTAGGCTTAAATATTATCTAAACCTTTGTTAAGGTCTTAACACCAACCTTTAAACTCTTTGCATTTCCTCTGTACAGCATCTCCTCCTGTTGTGTACACAGTGATCCACGTAACGTCTGGTACAGTCCTTATCTTTCCTTTATTCAGCTAATTGGAAAGACTGGCAATACTAAACGTTTTTGAACTCGTTCTCTCTATCTTTAGCCCCAGAAGTGTTGGTATTTTTGTTGTGAAATGTTTCCAGTGGTGTTTTGTCTCTTGAATTCTAGGCTTCAGCGTGGACTGGTGGGCACTTGGTGTGCTGATGTTTGAAATGATGGCAGGCCGGTCGCCGTTTGACATCGTTGGGAGTTCTGACAACCCTGATCAGAACACAGAGGATTATCTCTTCCAAGGTAAGTACCATGAGTGTTCCTACACTTCAGTGCTTTGCTTCTGCTTAACCTTTAAACTAACTTCAAAGATGCAAAGGCTGAGAGGAATCTTGTTTTCTTGCAGTAATTTTGGAAAAGCAGATCCGAATTCCCCGATCCCTCTCTGTGAAAGCAGCAGGTGTTCTAAAGAGTTTCCTTAACAAGGTAAGAGCTGATTAACTTTATCTGCCATGTACAGAAACATGGTAGAAAAGGTGAAAGCCTAAAGCAGAATTTCAGTGGGGTTGGGGGATATATTCTAGATACTTGTCTTAAAATCTGAAGCTCCTTGTTCTCGGGCTAGGATTGTGAGTAAATTTCAAAGCAAACGGCATAGAAATGCTCCAAATGATTTCTTTAAATGGGGAATTGAACAAACTTACTAGATGTATTTTGATTCTGAGAGGAGCAGCTTAACAAATCACTTGGACAGCTTCTTACGATGTTATGGGAGCTCTCTAGCCTGAGTCAGAAGGTGCACGTGTGATAGTGGATGAGTCCAAGCACTTGCTGGCCTTCGGTGTTATGTGAGTGGAAAGAAAGAGATACAGGAGTAACCAGATTTGGTTAAGGTATTCTAAAAAAGTAACGCCATTCATTGCACACTGTTACAACTCCTGGTAGTGTGTGTACCTGGAGGTGGAACTGTCTTGTTAAAATAACCTTTTTTCCACAGTATTTACCAGGAGCTGCAGTTACTGCCCCAGTGTGATTGCCTGGCAGTCTGTGCAGGGAGGAGCAGGGGAAGGGGGGGGGAAAGAATCAAATTCATTAGTAATCTAACCAAGCCTGCTCTGAAACCTATGGTATGTTTAAACAGGTCTGAATGAAATTTAAGAAAAGCAGTATGGTCATTTATATAAAATTCAGTTCAGGGCTGCCGTGTATTCCTGCCTATTTCAGAGGGTAAATTGAAGCAGTTTCCAAAATAAATAATGCTAACTTAGTTCTTCAGTGTCCCTTGTAACTCTGGTGTTTCATTTCTCATGGGATTTGTAACACTGGCATTTTATTCATGTGTAGGCTGTGGCATCCATTTAGAAATAATTTCTTCCTTGCACAGGATCCCAAGGAGCGCTTGGGCTGCCATCCTCAGACAGGGTTTGCAGATATCCAGGGACATCCTTTCTTCCGCAATGTTGATTGGGATCTGGTAAGTGAATGCCCTGCCTTGGCTGATTTTCTTTGCATACATTGATGGCTTGACAAAGTTGTTTTGAGCCTAAGAGAGCCCCTTAAGCTCAAAAACCTTAAGCTCTTAATTTATGTTGTACCATAATTACAATACACAATTTTTATCCTGTTTACACACAGTAAGTGCTGTAGATTATTAGAATGATTGTAGAAATTATAAGCAATAATAATAATTTCCAGCCTTGTTTAAAAATAATTCAATAAGTTGTAATTGATTCTCAGTGTGACTTAAGTGCATTTATTCTTAGATGGAGCAAAAGCAAGTGGTCCCTCCATTTAAACCAAATATATCTGGAGAATTTGGTCTGGATAACTTTGATTCCCAATTCACCAATGAACCTGTGCAGCTCACTCCAGACGATGAGTAAGTAATGTACAATTTAAGAAGTTCAGATAAGAGAAGATGCTTTCTTTGGCTTGTTTGGGCATTTTAAATTATTAGTAGTCAGGTGAGATTATCCTGGCTGAAAAGCATTAATAAAATGCATGATAGTGGGCTTGATTTTTGTAGTGAATTTGTGGTTCTTAAATTAACTCTTGAGAAGCCCTGACCTTTCTAGCTTTATTGAGCCATTGCTGATCACGTTTTAGGAATTTTTGTAGGGTTTTATATAACACTTGTGTAGTATGTGAACATAAAAAGTGAATGTTAAATGTTACCTGTGCACCTTGATCAGGTCTGAAATCCAAGTTTCGTCTTCATCCCTGTCTAAATGCAGAAGGTACAAATAAAGTTTAGCAAAGTTGCTGATGCAGGTGCAGTATCTATCACATCCTAATGTTTTCAGGTTCTTACAAAACTGAGTGTTTAGGGAAAGTTTTAAAACTGCAAACCTTGCAGATTGCTTTGTGGGAGAGTGAGTGCAGCCTAGTCACTGCTTTTGAGGGGTTTTGTGTTTTGGTACCATTATTGGGGTTAAAAAAACCCACTGGTAACTGTAAAGGTAGAGAGGGTGAAAGAGAGAAGGGAAATGTTCTCAACTGCAAACCACTGTACAGGTTTAAATTTAAAGTCAATCTATCAGTTAATGTTGTTATCTTTTTAAATTTGCTGAACTAATGACTGTTTTTTAATCCTAATAGTGATATTGTGAAGAAGATTGACCAGTCTGAATTTGAAGGCTTTGAATACATAAATCCTCTTTTGATGTCAGCTGAGGAATGTGTCTGAATTCTCCATTTCTGAACTGTGCCAATTGTTACTCCGTTTGTTTCTGCATGGATAAACATCTCTCCATTTTGATGCACTTGCATAAAATGAGTAACTCAACATCCTGATCTTGCCACCTAGTGTGAATTTTCTTTTTGTATTAATTGTTGTTCAGGACAGTTGTTACGCTGAACCTTCAGCTGCCAGATTTAAAATGTTAGAGCTTTCTAACAATTTTGCCAAATTTGAATTTTAATACAGGAGTTGGTCTTTGGGGCTCCTGACTGAACAAAGGGTCTGGCTGTACAGTTTGCCAGTACAGTGTTCTGAGCAAGGAAAGGTTTTCAATGCTTAATGAACACAAATTGCATCAGGTGATGTAATAGTTTATCATCCAAGGATTTCAGATTTTTCAGCAAGATGAGTAAGAACTTATCACTTATGTAGTTCCAAATCTCTTCTCTCTAAACATCTGATTTCCCTGTTCCAGACATAGAACTTAGAGCTTTGTTAGTGCCCTTCAGACTGAAATGACAGCAAGGAGAGCAGATATTTACTCTGAATAGGTCAAGACTGGCTGCTTTCATGGGCAATATTGATCCTATCCTGAAGGAAACTATTGACTCCATGTTAGAATTTGTAGACTTTGCTCCAAAACTCACACTACGAATTGTACACTGATACAGAGAGTGCCTTTCTAGCCTGGCCCTTCCAGTGAGGGTTGGACATGGCATCAAGTGTCAGTTTAAACAAAGAATTCAGTTAACACTTCGAGAAGCTAAAATCTGCACAGCATAATTTAGCAGTAAGGGGCAGCTAATACTGAACCTCATACTATTTATTGCTTTTATACTTGCTGTCTTAACTGCATCAGAACTGCACACGGTACAGCCACAACCTGGAAAAGGGCATCAGTTCCTTTTTTATCTTACTGCCACACTACTGGGAATGAGTTCCACTTTGCCAGTGGAAAAAGCATATCTAGAATAAAATAGGTGCTGTCCACAATGACTCCCTTAACTTCTGCCCATAGAGATGGTGTTCTGTACTCACAATCAAACCTGAAATGTTGGTAGTAGGCTCAAGGAAAGCATTTGAAAGAGTGGTTCCAACTAGGACTAGGAGGTGTGTTTCTTACATTTCATGTTAGTAAGCAGTGTAATATACAGCACAGATAATTCTTATTTTTAATGTTTAAGCAATAGTTTTGAATGTGTTGGGCTGAAGAAATGCCAAATGTATCACTTTTTTATTATTATTTTGGGGAAAAGGGATTAAGAGACACTAAGGAAAGGAATCTGTGTTATGTAAGAGCTGTAAGACAAGCTAAGTGTCACTGAAAGCAGATCTGAGTATCTGTAAGCACAAGTTGGCAAGCATTAGCTGAAGCTTTTAGTAGATTTTTGCTTGGCCAGTGTCTTTCTGTGTAAATCCTTTTATGGCAACACTAATTTCATAGCACAAGTTTTCCCGTGTATGTCTGTTCACTTCCATGTCAGCTTCAAGCAGAGGGATTGCACAAATCCACACTGGTGTCACAGTATGAGATTTAGTTCATGTTTTTCTTTTCAATGTGAATAGGAAACTCTTTAGTATTGGGCCGAGTTTTCAAAACTGGGAAGTGATTTGAGGGGCTTCAGTTTCAGGGAAGCATTGAGCCTCCTCACTGTTAGAAATCAGGTTTCCTTAAATTCAAGTTGTGTCTTTTCAAATGTAAAATATCAGAGTGAACTTTCCTTTAAAGAGCAGCTAATGACTTCAGCACGTTTAGTTCATGTCAAGTGAACTGCTTACATGCAGTTTTAAAATGGTGATTGTTTAGCCTCTGACTCCTACACCCACATGATCAGTTTAGACATCAGGGCATAACTGACATTAAACCTGGAAATCATTTAAAGCAAACAAGAAAAGCCTTGTCTCTACAGTGGCATCATTTCCTATGAGGTATTAAGGAAAAGGGCTTTATGTAAGGAAGGGCATTTCTGCCATTCATCACAGAAGAGTAAAGCAAAAGGTAATTTTTTAATAGATAATGTCACAGAAAAAATACTTTTTCTATTTGCATATCTAACCATTAAGAATGTTGCAAAGTGACAAATATCTTAAATTACTGTAAATCCATTTTTGAACTTTAATTTTCTCCAAAGTGCCATGATATTAACTGTTATTTTTCATTGTTAAGCATACAGCAACAGTCATAAATATTCAGAAGGGACATTGGGTGTAAACAGTCCAGTGCAGTAGCTTTTGGTTTTTGGAGATGTGTCTGCATCAGAAGCATGATGTATTTATGTGGAGTAACCTCCTTTTGTATGCGAGTTGGATTCCTATGGGTGCTCTGCTAGTTAATATTGTCACTACTATTTTCCTGTTTCATATGGAATATGGTCTTGAACATTGTTGTGTAATCATTCCCTTTGTTTGTGCACACTTTTTACTTTAAATAAAACATTTATATTAGACCTCTGTGTGTTAAAATCTCAGACAAATACTGTGAAATGCTGGTCTGTGCTTGGGATCATCATCTGACCCTTTTTAACTATCCACATCCCATGGGAGCCTTGTTCTAATCTTTTCATTTCTTACAGAAAATTGCACTGGTATAGGCCACAGCAGCCCAAAGAAATGCCTTTCTCATCCTGCATTTACCAAACGTGTCTGAGAATGCAGGTCTTGCTCCAGCATCATTCCCCAGCCTCATGCTCATCTTGTCCTTTGAAGAAAAATCGTCCTTGTAGGTTCTGTCTTTCCTTCCAACAGCAGTGATGAGACAAAATCAATGAGGTGTCAGTCCTCTGCGCAGAGAGAAATCTTCAAGGAAAATAAAAAATGCTACTCCAGCTTGCTCATCCAAGGGCCTCTCTCAACTGGAACTTGTAAAACGTCATCTCAGCTGCCAGAGCTGGGATTTGGAGTTCAGAGCAATGCTCTCGTCTGCTGCACTTACTTCTGCATGATTTATTTCTTTGTTTCTTCAACTCCTCCCCTACATTCTGAGATTTCTGACACAGAGAGTGCGAGCACTTTGCTCATACCCTGCTTCACAATATCTGTATTGCAGTATTTTTTAAAAGAGATTTTGTCTTGCCTGTTAGCACGAGTGTGTGTCTGCAATCCTGGCGAGTGCTGCAGATGGCTGCATATCTTACATGCTTAACCTCCCCCCACGCACACTCCCTGTTTCTGTTCAGTTGGGTGCCCAGCTGCTCTCGCCTCAGTCTGAGCAATTGTTTATGCTGAGGCACTCTATGAAGGAAGCTAATAGCTTGAATAATCTATATATACACTTGATAAGTGCTAAGCAAGCGTCCTCACTTCAGTGTAAGGCATTTAAGCAACAAAGGTATCTGAAACTGGCCACAGAACAATGAGGTTTTCCTGGGAAGAGAGAGCTGGGGATTGAATCCCTTTGAGAAAGAGTGGATTTTACCATATCTTGCATTTTTTTTTTGCAATCTGTTTCCCCATGGGTTTGTTTTAACATTTTCTTTTTTTCCTCCTTATGGTAAAGGGATCTGGACTCTATACCTAAAAGGTGGACTCTTACCATTGAATCAACAATAATTAAAGGCAGAGCAGCATCTGCGTCCCAGGTCTGTGCAGCTTTTGTGGGAGGTGGCTTTTTCAGGCACAAATAGAACCACGAATCTTCTGTGTCCACATTTGACTTCTAAGCCTGAGCACAGTGTCTGAATTTACACCCCTCTTAGAGCAAGCTGGCACTAAGGAATAGTTCAAGTTCTTCAGGAGCTGAAGTGTTTGGTACACTCTCCCCACTGTGACTTGTCCTGTAGGATGTGGTGTCTGCCAAAATCTATCAACTTTTTGTGCTTAAAACACAACCTGTAATAGGGTATCTAATACAGTATGTAGTCGGTGTTACTACATGTGTCACAGGAGGTTTCACAAGAGTGGTCTAAATGTTACAAATTACTGTTAAACATTGCTACTAAAGTGATTTTTTTTCTCTTTAAAAAGCACAATATAATCTCAACAGAGAAGAAAATGCACCATCTTTGTTCACAGTTAAATTGTGCTCTTTAGCATCTTCAGGGACTTTGCATATGCAAAGTTTGTGAGCTTCCCTACAGCCTCAGCACTTCTTGAAAATTCAGACACTTTATTAATCAAAGAAAAATTCCTCCTGTGCTGTTAGTGCACTTTATTACTGCTTGCAAAGGTCTGTAACTCAGGTTTTAGTTGCACAGGATCTTCAGAACTGCTTTTCACAGTCCACAGTAGAAATTGTAGGCAGAGTTAATATCTTTTTTTAGACAATCCTCTACCTACAAACCTTGTCTTCCATTGCCTGATTATTGTAGCTCTATAGCAACACTATCATTACAGCACAATAGTTACCAGAATTTGCAACCTGAAATGGAATATTTCTGCAGCAGAACCTGGGGAAAAAAAACCCCCAACCAACAAATTAAACAATGCCACTGAATCCTAAGCTTCCATTACATCAGTAGGTCTAATAAAAGATGGAATATCTGCCTACATATGTTGCCTTCCTCACAGACATAGATCAGTCCAGCTATGATGTTAGACATCTTGCATTTTCTTCAGTAAATTCAAAAGGAATTATGACATAGTGCATTTCAGTGATTGGTATTTGAAGAGATGTTTATGTGTTTTTTTAAATCAGGTCCTAAAGTCCAGGAGGGTGAAGCAGACAGGAATGTCTAGAATGTCTAGACAATTCCCTCACAGGTCCGTGTCTTTCAGAATCAGCTCCAAAAGCTGGTGGATTCAGAAATCTTGTTTAATTCTGCCATATTGATGTGGTTTTTAGGCAGACCTTGTATCTGCTTAATAAATAAGTACAGGGTGTTAGTATTCTTCACAAATATGCTTGGTTTTCTATAAAACCCTGATGGTTTGGGTTGGAAGGGACCTTAAAGATCACTCAGATCCAAAGATCTTGTTGAAGATACCGTAGCTGATGTGGTGTGTTATAAATGAAGTCATGGAGCTGGCTTTCGTAAAGGGTTATAAGGTATTTGTTATGGTTATTTATTAATGGTTGTGGATATGTTATGGCTAAGAACATTTTGAAAAGTTGCTTTCTGAATTCTGGAGTGAACCTCTGTAGACTTGTTGGGGCTAATTGGTAAATGTTATGACTACCTCCATAGATTTGTTGGGGTTAGCTGATAATGTTATGGTTACCTCTATAAATTTGTTATGTCTAATTGTTAACTTGTTGTGGCTAACTTAAATGTTATGGTTAAGAAAGGGGAGAGCTGGGCAAGCAGCTAACGTACCAGAAGAGCCTAGAAAGGACACCTGAAGGAGGCTGGGTTAGGGGGTTATAAAAACTGTATCCCCTAGCCAGGTGTGCCTCTGGTTTTTCCCCATCGGAGGCTAAGCACCCAGCGCTGCACTTCCCTTTGTGTAACGGCAGACAGCCGTTCTAAGCCTCTTATTGTTGTTTGTACTCTGAAAACGAGTGAATAAATCCTTTCAAAATTTAAGTAGTGAGAGGACATTTCTCACACGGTGGTTTCAGTGCGAGTTAAAAGGTGACTCGTGAAGCAGCTTTGCAGTGATGCTCAAGGGCTTCTCCATCAGCGAGCCCGGGCAGCCCAGAGGAAATCTGACCATATCAAAGGTGCGAAGTCAAGGATTAAAGAGCATCAAACCCCTCTCTCAGCTTCTCAGCAACGAGGCAGGTTTTCTGTGTGCAATAATCCTCCTGGGACGGCATTAGGAAGCAGGAAGGGATCTCGGCAGCCGCGGGCAGCGCTGACCGGTGCTAAGCGGTGCCTGGTGGTTGTACAACTGCCCCATTTTCATGTGCTGCGCTTTTGTACTCGCACCGAAATATGTAACTGTGTGGGATGAAAGGAAACGGCAAATTGGATTGCGCCGTAATCCCAGTTGAAGCGCTGTCTTCACAAAGATGTAAACTGAAAAGCTTTGGGCTTCTTGCAGGCAGAAGAAACTTGTAATACATGAACGAGTTGTACCGCGACTAAGCAGTCCCTGGAGAGCATCTTCCCCGCCTCTCCGCGGTTTGATCATTCCGCTTCCCAAAACGTCTGCGCTTCAGCATCTCCTGCGAGCCCGTGGCTGTAGGGAGCGGTCTGTGACACTGCTTCGGGGACAGCCACCATCGCACTCACCCGCGTCCCCACGTCTCCCAGTCCTCAGCAGTGTCAGCGCACAGCCCACCTTGTGGGGACCCTCGCTGGGGACAGTCACTGAGCGAGCCTTGCTGAGGGACCCTCTTTGAGGGGCAGTCACTGAGGGGACCATCTTTGAGGGACCCTTGCTGAGGGACCTTCTGTGAGGGACAGTCACTGAGGGACCGTCGCTGAGGGACCTTGTTTTAGGGAGGCTCGCTGGCGGGCAGCTATTGAGGTACAGTCAGGGGGAGCCCCTCGCTGGCGGGCAGCCACTGAGGCACAGTCAGGGGGAGCCCCTCGCTGGCGGGCAGTCACTAAGGCAGTCACGGAGACCCCCTCGCTGGCGGCCTCTGCCCGCCGCCGCCGCCGCGCCTCAGGGGAGCGACACGCCCGACAGCTCCCCGCCAGCACCGGGGCCTCCTCCCGCCCGGCTTTTCCCCTTCTGCCATGGCCGCTCTCCCTCCCTCGCCCCCGCCCCAGCTGCCGCTCCGTCCCCGTCCCTCAGCCGGCCCCTCTCGGGTGCTGACGGGGGAACGGCGGCAGGGCTGCGCGGGGCCGGGCTCGACCCGGGCGGGCTGAGGGGGAGCCGGGCAGAAACAACACTTTTCCACGTATATTCACTTTTTAACGTACATCAAATAAATATTTATTCTATTTTTATATTTTATTTCTCTTCCTGCGCTCTCCCCGCGGGCACAGGGGGGAAGGCCGGGCCGGGTTTCCCGGCGCTGAGGCGGCGGCGGGGGAGGGGCGGGCGGGCGCTCCCGCCGCTGCCCCAGACAGTGGGCGGGGCCGGCGCGCGCCGCCGGCGGGTTCGTGCCCGCGCGCCGCCGCCGCCGCCGTCTCGGTCTCCGCAGTGAGGTCACGGGTGGGCGGCGCGAGCGCGGCGCCTGTTCCGCTCCCCGCGGCCGCCGGAGCCCCCGCGGCGCCGGGTGAGCAGCCGGGGAACTTACCGGGAGCGGCGGGGAGCGGGGCGGCGGAGCCGTGGGGGAAGGGCGGGAGCGCCCGCGGGGGATGGGAGGGAGCGGCGGCTGCGGGGAGGCGGCGCGGGGGCGGCGGGGAGAGGGGGAGCGGGGTACCGGTGCCGGCGGGGGGAGGAGACGGGGGCGGCGGAGCGGCGCGGCGCGGCACGGCTGGGGGCAGCGGGGAGCCGGGCAGGGCGGAGGGGCGAGCCCGGCGGCGGGAGGGGGAAGGGCTGAGCCGTGCCCGGAGCGGTGCCGGCGGGGCCGGGTGAGTCACGGCGCGGGAGGGAGCGGCGGGATGCGGCGTCCCGGGAGGGGCTGCGGGGCGAGGGGTCTGTGCCCGGCGTGGCGGGGCCGGTGCCCAGCCCTCCGCTCGCCCGAGCGCCCGTCCTTTGGGGCGAGCACGCCGCGAGAGCCGCTCCGGGCCGCCCCCTCCCCCGCCGGTGTCGCCCGTCGGTCGGGGGCTTGTCCCGCTGTTCCGCGAGTTATTGGGAAACGCACGCTGCCTCTGGCAGGGAATCCCAGAATGGTTTAGGTTGCGAGGAACCTTAAAGCTCATCTCCTTCCAACCCCCCTGCCATGGGCAGGGACACCTTCCACTAGCCCAAGTTGCTTCAAGCCCTGTCCAACCTGGCCTTGGACACTTCCAGTGATGGGGCAGCCACAGCTTCTCTAGGCAACCTCTGCCAGTGCCTCACTGCTCTCACAGAGAATAATTTCTTCCATTTATCAAATCTAAACCTTCCCTCTCTCAGCTTAAAGCCATTCCCCCTTGTTCTCTCACTCCATGCCCTTGTCAAAAGTCCCTCTCCTGCTCTCTTGAAGTCCCTTTAGGCAGTGGGCAAACTGTGGGATTGCTTGTGATCAGCCTCTCTCTCTTTCGCAGGTTATCAGGAAGGACTGACAGAACTCTGCACTAGCACACGGCATGAATTCAGCCCATGGCCTGGATCTCACCTCTATTACTAATAAGTCGGGCTGGGAAAATTCTGACACATGCCAGTGACATCTGGGCGAAAGGTGACTCTCTAGGGACGTTTAGTTTTTGCCGTCGATCTGGATCAGCCTTTAATTTGAGGATTTATTTGTGAACTGCCATAGTAGCTGTCACGGTGGTGGTGAAATCATAAAGCTGGCAGCACAATAAAGCAAGCCCTTAAGATTGTGTTTGATCTCTGGGAGCTGAAAGTGCTGAATAAAATTTTCACACAACTTAAACTACGTTTTGGATCAGTTGCGTTAAGATTGACATTCTTCGAACTGAGCCCATTTTTCTACTTTAATATTTAAATAGAGACTTATTTGAAAAGACAGTATATTTTTTAAAGGAAAAAAATGATTGAGGATGAAAACGCATCAGTGCATCATTTTTTACTAAATTGCTGGACAAGACTGCTGTGTAAAATAGTGGGTAGGGTATGAAGAAAACCTTTTGTATACATACTGCATTGGGGTTTTTGTATTATAAAATAGAGCAAATAACTAAGAAAATTGTGTAACCTCTCCATTAGTAATTTTATGGTTTTACATGCAAAATGGTTACAGTTTTTACTGTTGGAGGCTGAGGAAGTAATGTTTTAGTGAAAGAAGTGTGCAACTTGGTGTACCTGAGGTAATCCAAGATCGCATGAAACTATTTTTTATATGAACAAGCAAGAAAATGCACATTCAGGACTGACTTAATTAAAGTTCTAGTGTTTAGTGATGGAAAGCCCACAGATAAACTTCCCTCTAGGTCTGGTTTCAGACCAAAAACGGAGCAGGATCCAAGAGGATGGGAGTCCTCCATTGAAAAAAGCAATGACAGAAATGCATGTAAATAACAAAGTGCAGGTCGTAATAAATAAATTGCCAACAATAAAGAAGGAAAACTTGGATGACTATGATGAAACTCCTGTGGAGGCTGATGGGGAGACCTCCAAGCCAAACAGTGCTTCACTATCTGAGCCTTTGAGTTTAAATCCAGGTTTGAAACACACGTTGGCACAGTTCCACCTAAGCAGCCAGAGTTCGCTGGGTGGACCTGCCGCTTTTTCAGCTCGGTATTCCCAGGAAAGTATGTCACCCACCGTCTTCCTGCCTCTCCCATCACCACAAATACTCTCTGGTCCACTGCTCATCCCTCCAGACAGCTCCACAGAGCTCACCCAGACCCTGCTCGAGGGGGAATCCATCTCTTGTTTTAAAGTCGGAGGAGAAAAAAGACTTTGCCTGCCTCAAGTGTTGAATTCGGTTCTCCGAGACTTTTCCTTGCAGCAGATCAACACGGTGTGTGATGAGCTTTATATCTACTGCTCAAGGTGCACTTCTGACCAGCTTCATATTCTGAAGGTTTTGGGAATTCTTCCATTCAACGCTCCGTCCTGTGGGCTCATCACACTGACAGATGCTCAGAGACTATGCAATGCTTTACTGCGCCCTCGCACTTTCCCCCAAAGTGGCAGTTTCCTCCCTGGTAAGAACACCTTGGCCCAGCTGAAAGAGACTGGCAGTGCCTTTGAAGTAGAGCATGAATGCCTGGGCAAATGCCAGGGGTTGTTTGCACCTCAGTTCTACCTTGCCCCAGATGACCCGTGTATCCAGTGCTTGGAATGCTACGGGATGTTCTCGCCCCAGACCTTCGTGATGCATTCACACAGATCCCCGGACAAGAGGACCTGCCACTGGGGCTTTGAGTCGGCCAAGTGGCACTGCTACCTGCACATTAACCAAAAATACCTGGGCACATCAGAGGAGAGAGAACTGAAGCATCTCTTGGAGGAAATGAAGGAGAAATTCAGCGAGAAAAATCAGAAAAGAACGCGGTCCAAAGTAAGTCCACCTGGTGTTGTAAAACTCCCATATCTCTTTCTGCTCACACGTAAATACTTGTTTTAGAAGTGCGTTACTTGGCTTTTCTAAGTGGGAAAGCTTGTCACATCAAGCCTAAGTTAAATTTGTGAGAGAGCTTCACCATGGAAATAACATTTCTCATTAAAAGGGGTGGTAATTTCTTTCCTCTTTGGGCTCCAAGTAACCATTCGAGCTGGCTTGGCTTTGTTGGTTCTTGTTCTGTCCTAAAGTATACAAACTCTGGAAAATTCAGGCTATTGTGGAAATTTTCATTCTCCCATTTGACCTTTGAGTAGGTTTTATGCAGCGTGTGCTGCAGCAGCTGAGCAAAGCAGAAAGGAGCTTGAAAATCAAGTATTACAAATGAATTCTTCATTTGTTATTTGTATTCCAGCACACACACGTGGGCTGGATGGCAACCTGGCTTGCTGGCCACCCATCTCATGACCTGTGTGCAGGGTAATGGTGCTTTGCTAAATGGCTATTTAGAAGCCCAAAGTCTGCTTGTTCAGCAAGAGCTTTCTGTTTAAACCACTTGTGCAGTGAAATATGCCAAAAAGAGGGGGTTTTAAGCAGCCCAAGTAATGAGCTGTAGGCCGGTATCTTGACAATAGTTAATAATAGACATCTTATTTTTTCCTAAAATACTGCTGCAAGTCTGTGCTGTGGTTCCAAAATACAGAGCTTATTTGTCCCTTGGAGGGCTTCTACTTTAAATAATAGGACAAGCAGCAGAGAAACATTAATATCATAGATGTTTCCATTCATAGAAAGCACAATTTTGGGGTATCATTTAAATTTTAAGAGGTTTTTAATGGTTTCTGCCCAATGGCTGTTCTTTTTGGTGTGTTCAGCATTTCTCTCTCTGTTTGATGGCTACTGGTTTGATGATAAATCCATGTTGCTTGTTGGATGTTTTGTGGTGGATTTCAAAATAGCAGCAAGAGCAGCCCAGATGGTTGAGCCCAAAAAGGGGTGCTATAAGTTGACACCTTGCAGCATAAATTTCTGAAAAGTTAGCACTGCAGGAAGGCTGACTGTAGTAACAGGTATTGCTACAGTGGTGCCAGTCTGCAGGAAGAGATTTTAACAGCAGATTCCCATGGAAGTCTGCAGTATGGCATGCTTCCACATGCAGAATTATTTGAAGATGCAGTCTCCTAGCAAAGAGACTTTGCTTTTCAACTGATAGAGACATGTCAGTCTTTATCTTTGCAATGCCAGTGTGGGAAATGAACTACAGCATGGTGGATGCACAGTAGAAATAGTCTTCCATATTCATGTCTATAAATGTTGCTTCCCTTTCAGAGACAATGAAATCTTTCAGTTTCATGTGCAAAGATGAAAAAAAAAAACCCAACTGAAATTAGCAGTGGCAGTAATTTGGACTGGGCTGGTGCAGATGAAATACTAAAACTTTCTGCAGCCTTCCATTGCAGACCTGTGTAGTTCTTTCTTACAAAGCAATATATGAAACCAGAGTGAGAAACTGTGAAAACCTGAACAAAATACGATGTTGGGGGAGGTTTCGAGTTTTTTTCCGTCTTGTGGATATTCATCTAGGAAGTACAAAAGATTAAAAGAGTGTAAGAGGGCAATGTTGGAATGCAGTTTCCGTTTCCTTGTCCTGGGGAAGCTTAGGCTGCTTCAGTTGTCTTTTCCTAGAATCACAGAATGGTTTGGGTTAGAAGGGACCTTAAAGATCATCTCATTCCACCTCCTGCCCTGGGCAGGGACACTTTCCACTAGACCAGATTGCTCAGAGCTCCATCCAGCCTGACCTTGAACACCTCCAGGGATGGGACAGCCACAGCCTTTTTTTAAACCTCACTTCTGTGTCGTGGGAGAGTTATTAGGTACAACACACAGTCATTGCCTTTCCTTACACTCCTAGGGGAATTTATATTAGCAGGATGTTCCATTTGCTGTTCTGTCACCTCCTCACCACCTTTGCTGAGTCAGTCCTCAGAAGTGCTGACACATCTTGGTGGTTATCTTGGAGGGCCCTGGAAGAACAGTTGCCCTTGGCTAGGTCTTTGCCCATCTAGTAATAATGAATTACTTAAGTCCCATAGTCTTTGGAGCATCCTGGATCCTGTGCTTTGCCTTTCTCCTTAGCATTTCACTCTGAGTTTCTTCACCTCACAGTGCAAATGCATTTTTGTTTCAATATTTTAAGAGCAAAGTACTCTTGAGATTAATTCCTTTCTGTTCTTTGTGCTGTAAGCTGTGTGCTTGATTGTCACAATTTTCTGTGGAGTTCTAGACTGCAGTGCAACATCCACCTGCTCTTCATGGAACAGCTGTCACTGAGTCTCTGCTGACAGATCCTTGTTCCCTTTGACTTTGCGACAGTTTCTCATCATCTCTGCACTGAAACTTTGTCTTGCTTCTCAAACTGATTCCTTGAGCTCATTACAGTGTGTGTGGGAAATCTCACAGTGTGGAGGGTTAACATTTCTTTGGAGTGTTTTATAAATTCAATCTCTGCTAAAACTGCTGATTTAATGATTACACTGAAATCATTACTTACCTGTATATTTTTTTTTCTTAAAGAACAGCTTTGTCCCACTAGCCTCCGAGAAAAATAAGGCATTTTTCATGTAGCCCTTTTAAACAGTTTGAGTGGAAGTAATTCAATTCAACTTGTTGTGTTTACAGAGTTATTTAAGAGCTTCTAAAATAAACAAATTGTTGGGTAATGAAATGCACACATATATATATATATATATATATTGAAGTAGATGCCTCATTTCATTTACCTGGATGGTGAGGGAAGAATCCTTTTAGAAAAAGACTTCATGTTTATTTATGGTTACATTTAATTTTCTTTCCTGAGTAAAAATGTGATTGCATGCTATGAAATTCATTTGCAAGATGCATGCTAAGGGGTAGACAGTAAATTCAGTTTCCATATGAAATAGGTAAAAAAAAAAAAGCAAAAACCTGACCTAGTAATTTGAAAATAGAGATGACCTGATAATTTCATATGTAAATATATAAGCGTGTTAAAATGTGAGTCCTAAAATACAGACAAATCTGGTCTGAAGCTAAAATCAGATCACTGCATACTAGCTGCAGTATAAGTAGATTATATGTGATTATTTAAATTATTAGAATGATCTGAGTAAGAAGAAAAAACTTGACAAGTGTCAGGATGAGGCCATTTTTCTAGCGATTATTCAAATCTTCATTATTTGAAGCCTTTTTATGAATTTACTACTCCAGAGCTTTTCTTCCATATGCCCTCCCTCCCTTTCTGTCTGTGTTGGATGTGATTTGAGGAGCTGCAGGGGTGGAGCTGAATTTCAGTTTCATTGTGAGAGCAGAGTTTTGTGGACTGGAAGTTTTGGTCAGAATGGGGTGGGTGGGGTTTGGTCCCTGCCATGGTCAGGTGCACCTGAGTTAATTTGTTTTCTGCTGCAGAGGGAATGGAGTTGTCATATTTCTTTGAGCAGCTTTGCCTGCTTCTGTAATAAAAATTTGTGATAACTGAAGAAAGTTCTCTCTCTGGAACGCCAGCACATTGTTCCGTTTATTTTGAAATAAACTATCTGTCAGTTCCTGCTTTCTGTTTCTCCTAAATTTGTTTAGCAGAGTTCTGGAAAGTCAGCAGAGCTTTTAGATAGAGGTCTGTAAAGAGATTTTCTTTTAATTTCATTGCTATTTTGCCGCAATGGTATATTGGAGATCAAAGAAACTTCTGTGGTTTGCATCACTCTGCACCTCTGCCAAAGACACCCCATTTCCCAGTAGCCCAGTTTCTCTGGTGTGTCTGTATTAATGGTGTAAGTGCTGTTCCTCTGAGGAGTGTTTATGAAAATGTAAATAACCCATATCCATGTCTCAAATACCAGTTTACTTTCTTTTCTTTTCTTTTCTTTAGGCAGAGCCACAGCAGAACCTGGAATTATCACAGTGGTATCCAGTTATAAAGCAAGAAGCAGAAACTGATCCTCAACCACCTTCCTTTTTCCATCCCAGGTAACTGGATTTCCTGTGTAGAACTATAAGTACTGTCAAGTATCTAAATACTTCTGGCAGCAGGCAATACAATTGAAATGTAATTAAAATTTCCCCTTTCTTAGTAGAAAAGACAGGGGTTATTTTTACCTTTCATATTATAATGCAATATGTGCATGTGGAAAGCTGCAAAGGGCCTGTTTACCTTGAGGACAGCTTAATTTCCTTCCAGAAAAGATTTGAAGAGGTGTTTGAAGGCTTTCTGCCACAAGGAAGGGAACGAGGGCTGCAGCTGAATTGTCTGTGGACTGGTTTCCTGGTTTTAGAAACCAAGTGCATTTCCTTGACTTCTTGCACAGTTACCTGCAGCAGTGAGGGAAACAGCTTTTCTTGATGTTCCTCTTGCCCTCACCCCTGTGGTTACACAGGTCCTGAATTTGGGTCAGAGCAGAGCCTTTTTGGTGCACACACATCACTCTGGTTCCCACACAAACACGGGCATGGAGGAACTTCTGTGCTGGCCCCTCATGTTCTGTTTCTGCTGGTGCCTTGCTTCAGAGCCAGGAGAAAGGGAAGTGTTGAGGACAGCAGCTGAACTCCAGCATTGTTACACTGGTGACCTTGGCACTGACCTGAACACACCTGGGGCTTTCTTGCCTTTGTACTAGGCTGAGTGGTGAGGTTAGGGTGGGACACAGGGATGCTCCCAGGAGTCCAGGAGCTGTGAAAATCCAAATGGGCAGCTCAGTGTATGTGGGAAGGAAGGTCCAGACATTCCCCAGGACTGCCAGAATTCAGCTTTGCTATTTAACAAGTGAGGTGCTCATTCTCACATCACTGAGCACTTCCCCATCCTCCATTGCTAATATAAGGACTATGAAAATGCTGGAGAGTCTGGATTCAGTGGCATTCTAATTTCACTCTTTGCATTAAATGAAGTCTTCATATGATTTTCTGTAATTTTTTTTAATCAGCCACGTTTGGAAAATCTGCTTGTTTGATAGCTTCAAACCCTTATCTAGATAATCTACTCAGTAATGATTAAGTGAATTGTTAGGCTTTCCTTTTGCATAGGAAAAATTGAAAAAGGACATGCTTATTTTTCATTAATGCTTTTACAGTTTGAATACACATTAAATTAAACTTACTACTCTCAACCAGCCACCATTTATTGTCTTACCTTTCATCACATATTTTACTCTTCTGCTGTTTCAGTTACTACCTTTATATGTGTGATAAAGTGGTTGCCCCGAATGTATCTCTTGCATCTCAATACAAGGATGTTGCAAAAACAGCGGTAAAAGCTTCAGAAATTAATAAATCCTCACCTGGGCAGTCAGAGAAGAAGCTCAGTAGTGGAAAGCACAAAAGAGCTGCCTCCTATCCAGAGGTTTCTCTTGAAGAACAGGAAAAAATTGACTTGAAAACTGGTGTGGAGCAGCCACATAAACGTTTAGGTGAGTAGTGAAAATTACGTTGAAGTCTTTGATTTTTGTACCACAGAATTTTGGAAAGCTTAACACCAAGCTAGAATTTTGTGATGTCCGATCAGGTTTCCAAAAGTTCCCTCCACCTTTTTATAATCTCGGTTTTCTTTGCATTTTTTTCACTCTGGAAGCTGAACTTCCTGTGATGATTGTTCTCTGCTCTTTTCTGTGTAGATCCTCCTGTGTCAACTCGTTCTGCAAGAGGTGCAAAGTCTGAGCGTGTTTCTTCCAAAATCACCAGAGACTCTGGCCGTGGTGAGGGAGGTGCTGATGCACGAACCTTGTCCCCCACCCTCATGAAAGACATCAGCTGTGAGGATGACAAGGGAAAGATCATGGAAGAAGTAATGAAAACCTACATCAAGCAGCAGGAAAAACTAAACACGATTTTGCGGAGGAAACAGCAGCTTCAAATGGTACAGTGGCAGTCTGAATGCATTTCCCCTTGCACAGCAGGGAGCTGGTGTGAGCTTGCTGGCTCCACAGTCAATATCACAGATTGCATTCATTTAGAAACACCAAAGCACACAGATCATCTTTCCCTCAGCTTAAATCCAGACAACAAATCTTCAATATCCCTTATGCTCCTGAGTTTTGAGCCCACTAATAATTGGCGTCTCTTTGGTTTGCAGCTGTCGGGTCCAAGCAGCTCCTGCTTTTGCTATATCCTCTGAAATGTCTCAATTTTCAGGATTTTAAAGATGCAGATACCAGTATTCTAGGAATGGTCTTATCAGTGCCCTGTATAAATAAGAACACCACTTCCTATTCCTGTTTGCTAAGCCTTGCTTTTAGGGATTTTCTTTTTAGTCTTTTATTTTTTTAAAAAATGAATTATTTTAGAGTCTGGTGTTCACTTGTCACATTTCTGTTTTCTGAATTCAGTTAAGTGCTTTCTTTGCTTCTTCCATGCATGGAACAGACCTAAAATCTTATTTTAAGTTATTTTATTTTAATTTAAATGCTAATCTCTGAACCTGGGAACTCAGGTAGGGCCCTAGAGCTGCTGCTTTAAAGTTGTTCTGCTGTTGGAGGTAAAGCTTGTGGATAAGTTTAGAAAAGTTGAGTTTAAAAATACCAAAATGCCAGTGGACAAAGAAATCAAACAATTGCTTTCATTTTCTGATGCTGCACTTCTTTGCATCTTCAAAGTATATTTTAGTGAATCAGTGCTTCTTCTTGAGGTTCACTGCTGGAACTCCAGAAATTTGTTTCTGGAAGCTCCATGTACTTGGAAGTATAAGCAATTTCTTAAAAGTTAGATGTTTGTTACAGAATTCCAGGCTGTCATTGTCAAGCAGATAAATATTATTAGGAGGCTGTTCTTATTAGTTGTTACAAATGGTCTTTTTTGGCCTCATTAGTTCCAGATACACTTTTAAATTCAGATTTTTTTACTTTTCTGCTGTTAGAACGAAGGAGTATATAATCTTGATCTTTCTTTACAGGAAGTGGAAATGTTAAGTAACTCTAAAGCTATGAAGGAACTGACTGAAGAGCAGCAGAATTTACAAAAAGAACTCGAATGTTTGCAAGCAGAGCATGCACAAAGAATGGAAGAATTTTATTTTGAGCAGAGAGACTTGGAGAAGAAACTGGACCAAGTGATGAAGCAAAAATGTAGCTGTGACTCCAATTTGGAAAAAGATAAAGAAGCTGAATATGCAGCACAGGTGAGAAGGGAAGGTTTATTTCAAACAAAACATATTTAGTGTACCAGGAAGTTGTGAAGTTGTTGTTCAGCCACCTTAAGGTTTCATTTTCTCTGTATGTTCTGACACCACAGACAAGTACCAAAATAGGTCACAGTGACAGCAATATTTATTTCCCTGTTCCTTTGATTGAAACTGAGGTAGAATGTAACATACAGAAACATAGGACGTTATTGATGGAATATTAAACTTACACATGAGGTCTGTTACAACCTCATGTAAAACAAATTCTCTTTTTAATGTATATGGGCTTGCCCATCATATAGACTTAAACATTATCATTATTTTATGTTTAAAAAAAAAAAAGAAACCGAATCTCTTTAGCATATTTTTGTCAGATTCACAGCATACCTTGCTGCTCTTCTTCTTCTTCCTTGGTGGGTGAACCTTCTGCACTATCTGATGAGCCCCCTCTGTGCTCTACCAAAGCATTAGGCCAAGAGTTTTCTCAGAAATGAAAATCATATTAGTGTCTCTCATTCCTGCTTCTTGTCAAAACCTATGGAGATGGTTTTTCCTCTCTTTCCTTTTAGCTTTTACTATTGCTTCTTTATGTTGGAGGTTATTCATGTCATTCCAATGGGAAAAAATATAGTTAATGCCAAAGGGAACCTTGGAATGTGCCTTTTAAAAACCAGCTGTAGTTATGAGTAAATTTTTAATTTTGCACCATGTCCCAGAAAACTAGTCTTAACAGACTCATTTTTAAAGTGAGCAAAATCTAAAACTTGAGCTCAGTAAAGCTCTGTGGTCCTTTGTTCACAGCTGTGTATATTTCCTGTTCTTACTGACTCAAACTGAGAAACAGGCAGTACTTGAGAGACAGGTTTTGGTATTTTTGGTGAGTAGGGCAGAGACTCGCATCATAAATCCTTCTCATGAATTTAATTTCATGACATCCCACTCCACTGATTCCTGGCCTTTGCTGCCAGAAATAATCCTCTCTGACTAAGGCCTGATTTACTAAACATCTGGTACAAGCCCTATTAGTGCAAGTAACAACATGTTCTAATTTATGAAGATCATCATGTATAGCACGTTTTATATGGCTTGTGCAGCTTACTTCCTTTAGAGGGTGAAAACTGTGGACTGTTCCCCAAGGAGATTGGTTGGGTGTTTCTTTTGAAGTTAGACTTTGAAAACTAAATACATTCCTTGTGTTAAAGGAATTCTCTGTTATTACCTCTGTGGTGAATCTATTCACAATGTATAATTTGAACCTTCTCCGTTTATCACATCTTGCAGATTTTGGTTCCAAGAAGCACCAGAGTTAAACAGAGAGGTCTTGGTAGCAGGGAACTTCCCCAAGCTGTGTATACAGCATTTAAAAAAAAGTCTTAATCTGATACGTGCTTGGAACAGTTGCCCAGGCTGCCTTTTCTGTCTGAGAGCTGTGGACTGGAAGGGAACCCTCCTTGTGCATTAAACAGAATTAATAATTTGGTATTTACAACTTGCTTAAAAGTCTCTTCTCCTCTCTAGGTCCGTCTGAAGACACACTGTCTTCTCCCCTTTTTGACCTCTTTATCGAAATAGTTGCTCCACCCTGTCAATCCCAGTAGGGCAGAATAACCAGTACTGGAGGAGGCTTTCCTTAGAGCTGGAAATCAGATCTCAGCCAGAGCTGTGTTGCAGGCAGGACATGCTGCAGCATGCAGGCAGTGGGCACTGTTGCACTGCAGCACTTCACTGCATCCCTTGTGCAGTCGGGACTTGCATTAACAGCCTGTTGCTGCCTAAGAACTGCTGGAGCATTTCTGATTAAAGAAGTGGAAGTGAAATGTGGTGTTTCTCTAAAGTCAGCACAGCCATTCCTTCACTCAGTACATTCTGTAGCAGTTGGTGAACACCAATAATACCCTGGATGTTCTTGCTCTTTCTTTCTCATGAGCTGTCTTCCTAATTTTCACTGAGATGGATGTACATCAGATAGATACCTATCTTTATAAAGGCAGATGGAATTTTTTAGCTTGAGTGAGGTCTTTTAGTAAGAAATAACCCCATAAATCAATGGGAGAGAGGACAGTTGGTTTCCAGTCTACTCTCTGTTTTAACTGCTGCTAGTATGCTATAAATAATAAGTAACTTTCCTACACTTGAAAATATGTTTCCAGCTGTCACTGTAAATAATTTTGGTGACATTCTAGCAAGTTTGGGCCTTTCTGTATTCCCAAGAAGAAAAGAATGCTTAATTTCCGTGTTTAAACACTGAATATTTCACAAAAACATTTGGCTGGACTCAGATTTGTATTTGAATATACACACACACAATGGTTATGTTCAAGATTTTCTGAATGTTTCATTTATACTAAGGAGTATCAGAAAACAGTGTTGGTGGTTTTCTTTCTTCTAGAAATGCATTCAGGCTTTGAAATAGATAAGTAATATTTTGTCAGGTAAGAGAAATAAACCTGGGAAGTGAAAAAATGCAGTTTATTCTAGGATTTGTGACACATCTGATGCAGACATCATCACAATCTTCCCAACAGATTCTGTGTATTATTGACAGTCTGGTGTGACAGTTTGTCTAACTACAATTTATATGCATTTAAAAACAAAATGTTCTAATTTTTTAAAATTATAGTATGATGTTTATGCAACTTTGCACATTGACATTACTTGCTAATGGTGCAGTAGGCAACTGCATAATTCTTGATAGCTGCATAATTCTGGTGGACTGAAATACTTTGATGCACAGTGGCCATCCCTGACCTCCTGATATTTTAAATGTTTGGTAAAATTTATTCTGCCTCTCTGTCTCTCTGTGTCTCCTGTTTCACAGCTGGCAGAGTTGAGGCAGAGGTTGGATCATGCAGAGGCAGATAGACAAGAGCTCCAGGATGAACTGAGACAGGAACGAGAGGCCCGGGAAAAGTTAGAGATGATGATCAAAGAATTGAAGCTACAGATCCTGAAATCTTCGAAAAATGGGAAAGGAAAATAGACATTGGAAGAGGAAGCACGACTGCGTCCTTCAAACAGGGTGTTTTGGTTTTAATGATTGTGAACAATTTTTGTGTGCTGAGAAGTGTTCTCTGTGGATTTCTATTTCCCAGACAGGTCCAGGTGAAGATATACATAGATATAAATAAATAGAGATAGATAGACATTTTTAGATTTTCCTAACCAATGAAAATCTGCATTGATTTGTACTGGTGTTTTTCTCAAACAATGAAAAATACGAACCTCTGGATTTAGAGTGACCAGTTTCTGTCTATTTCTAATGCAGTCTTACAGGACTCTACACCTTTTAACATTGTCTGTTAGAACATATGTGGGTATCTTTATTTTGCTATCAATTGCACATCCAGTTATAGAAGTACATTAAAAACATTCTGAATTCTTCAAGGTCTAAAATAGTTTGGGTTTCAGTGAGAATTAAATGTTATTGAACTGAGGAAAGTAAAGGCAGCTTTTTGTCTGTAAGGCAGAGCTCAAAATTGCCACAATTGATTGATGATTGAACATAAAAAGTGATGTACCAGCATGAGTTTTTCCCATAATTTCATTGTGTGAAGTCAACTGATCTTTTCAGTATTGTCTATTTAACAAACTCATTAGCAATTTAAGGAGTGTTAGAGCCAGCACTTGCTTGCTCTGCTGGAAGAAGAAAACATTAGGTTTTTTTTTTTGTGAATTAAAAAATTTACAATTACAATGGAATCTTGGGAAGTTAAAAATTCACAAGTTTTCTTCTGTTTTTTTCTCTATAGTACTTATGAAAGAAATGTTAATAAAAGGCTGAAGGGTGGGGTTTTTCCTTCTAGAAACCGAGAAAGCTTGACTTAACTGTTCAGATACTAATGCTTTCAAGAAAAAGAATATTTATTAAGGAATACATATTAATTTCTTTAGTACCCTAAGCCTCCACACTTTGAGCTTCTTGCCAACTTGTGGATTTTTCTTTCATTACATAGAACAGGCCTTAACTGACATTGTGATCATAGCTTAAAGTATAGAATTCTGAGGTATGGCACTTTGAAAAATCATTTTGATAGTCTCTGTATTTGAATGGCATGGTAAGCTTACCATGAATTAAGAAAATACAGCATGTTTGTTAAGCTATAACATTGGGAAATGTGTAATTGTACAGAATTACTGTTTTATGTATATATATGATGTTTGAGTACTTCTGAAGTCTGGTTCCTAGTGGGTTAAATGCATGGCTACAAAGTTGGATGAAGAAAAATGTTTTTGCACTTCTCTCCAAAAAGTTGGATACAGTTGGCAGATGTCAGCTGATCATGTCAATAATAGGAATATTTTAGTAATTTTACAACTTCATTACATAATTTTAACTTGTGCTTTTAGCTTCTGGTTTTGAGGTACTTAGGTTTAATATTCTCTTAATAATTCAGTTAATTTTGGATGAAACCACTAGTAAAAAGCTACATTATTTGGTTTTTTTCCCCCTCAACTAGTAAAACTGAAAACTTTTTTTTTTTGTTTCTCTGTCAGTGGTATAACAAGACTGAATATCACAGAGAAAGATAAAATTGCACATATCTTTAAATTGAATGAGAAGTGAGGTGGTAAATTAAATGTCACAGAGTCATAGGATGATTTTTTTTAATAACTACAGTTTTGTTTATGAACTCTGTGTCATACTTACACTGATGAGTAAAGCAGGTTAATGGAAAAAAATTTCTTTGTCAGTGTTGAGAATCATAGAATGGTTTGGGTTGGAAAGGATCTTAAAGATCGTCTAGTTCCACCCCCTGCCAGAAAAGAAAACCAGGATTATATTTTTCTCTTCTTCAGCTCCTATCTCCAAATTTTTGCTTTAAAAAAAAAGACAAAAAAACCCCAAACTGAAAAGGAAAAGGCCTGTCTTTGCAGCTTGGTTTGGAGGGAAAGGTGCTGACTAAATGGTTCTGGCTGTGTGTGCACCACTTGCTTTAAAAACGCCGTGAATGTTTTGTTGTCCACCCACCAGACTTGTGGATGCAGGGAGAGCAGGCAGGAATATTGACAGAGATGTGGTGGTTGGGGAACAGAGCTTGGGGTTGTCCAATGTGATTGGCAGATCCTGTGTTGGATGAGCTGGGAAACTGAACAGTTCCACCTGGATGTTGGTAAAGGATGGAGAAAGTCTGTTTGTGTTGCTTCTCAGTGTTTTGGACCAGGCTGGGGCTGTTGGTGTAGATAAAGGCACAGCTCCTTCCCACAGCTGCAGTGACTGATGCACCACGGTATTTATAGCTTAGCTGTTGAATGTTTGGAATCCCCCTGGGATTATTATATTAGTAGGATAGTGAATATTCCTTTTCCATTCAGGTCTTGTCTGTGTTCTGTGACTTCTGCTCAGATGTCCCCCTTGGCCAGCAGTTGTTCAGCAGAGGCAGAGCAGGGCTGGTGTAGCCCAGGTTCCTGTGCCTCAGCCAGCACAGCTGGAGGCTCTTCAAATGCTGGTGGCCATCCCTTGTACCAATATTTTCACTATTGCAAGAGCTCCAGCAGCTGTAGGAAATTTTACCAATTCCAATTGCAGATAAGGCCTCCTAATCGTTTTGGAACATCTGGCTGATAAAGCTAATGGAACATTTATTAAAATGACCTTAAAAGTAGCTTTGTAAATATTCCATTTAGTTAATCTAAAGTTAGAATGCATTTTAAATTATTGTAATCCTCTTAAAATTCTTAAATACTGCTTTCAGGCTCTTGACGTAACATAAAAAATTTTCATACATGTAGACTTAATTTTATACTGATTTTAAGTAATAATGTATACATAAATGTGCCATAGACCTTTGTGTGCTCACAGTCTTTGAAAGATAGTTTTTTAGTAAATTGTAAATAATGCTCTTAAGTTCTAGAACAAATATATGTTGACCTTTTTTTCACTACCTTATCCTAATTCTATTGAATGGTTATTCTACAGCCTGACATAGGAACTTGGAAGGCACACTTGAGAGCCCTTGCTTAAGTGCACACTTAATGGTAGAGACTAAATCAGTCATTAGGTCTTTGCTTTTAGTCATAGCATGTTTATTTTATCTATTGTTATTTGTTTTGCCTTCAGTCATTGCTTGCTGATCTTTTCAGGCAAGAAAGTAGTTTTCCCAGATAGTTGTGACATGAAGCCTGTAGAACAAAGTCCTAAAATTGTCTATAATTTGAAGGTTGCTTTATTAAGCACCTACACCAAGATGAAAGTTGCCTGGTGCACCTTTTGGAATATTTAGGATTCAAGGTGAAGACCTAGTTTGCTCCTATACTTTTTAAAAAGAGAACTTTAACATGCTTTGTCTACTTTAATCAATAAAATATAAGAGCTTAGAGGGTAAAACTCTTGTAATGTTGGCAGTCTGGAAACACCCTCACTCACAGTGTAACCAGGTGTCCCTCAACAAAAGAGATTTTTATCTAAATCTCCAAACTTAGTTAAGTCTGTGTTTTAGTTTTTGTAAAGCATATCGTTCTGTTCGAGTATTTAGCTGAATGTAGTTATGTTTCACATTCTTAAACTAATTTTATTCTATATTTAATATATTGATAGCTTAGGTGTAAAACCATCTGTACATAGTAAAGGCATAATGCAATTAGTTGATGTAGGAAAAGTTGGGTGGGAGCATAAAGCTACTGGTGGCCTGAAAAGAAATAAGTCTTGGCCTGTATTTTAGAAATCACAATGTTTTATTCATACATTCTTGTTTTGTATTTGGGGAGGGGATAGCTAGAATGTGTTATGAAATTTTTGGAAACCTTTCCTAGCATTAGTTGGGAAGTTGGCCTTGAAGTGCTGTCATGGTCAGCTTCCTAGAATTCACTTGTTTGTAGAGTATATATTTTGATTGTCAGTAAAGATAACAACTTTGTATTTTTTCTGCACTTAATTCGTGTAATTAATCCACACAACAGAGTTTTCTATAACATGGTGAAGTCAACAAAAGACGTAATTTCTCCTACCTATTAATCTGTGCTTGCAATATTTTGGTAATTTTATTTAAGCCATTGATAGTAAGCAGCAGAAAGCTGTAATTTCAGTTTTCTTTTTGCTCATTACATTTGTAGTGTGAGTGTTCATCAGTTTTCTTTACAGAAAGCTTGTAGAATTTTCTATTTGCTGCATATATCTATTTAAAAAATACAGTCATTTTTTAGCTTTTGTGAAAGCAGTTATTGCTTACAAATTGCACGACGATTTTATAGTGTGTCTCCATTACTTAGCAAATTGTTTTTTTCAGGGTTAGTGGTTCAGTTGGAAAATGCTTGAAAAACAAGTTTTAAGCACTTCACCAAGCACAGCAAACACGGTATAAAATTTTGCTATTTGAAAATTAATTAAGTGTAACGACATCAATTGAATTTTTTTTCTTCTAAGAGATACCTCACTTAAAGGAAAGCACAGCTGTACTGTATTTAGACGAATTCTAGGAAATAATAAAAAGTTGGTCTGAAATATTTCGTTGCCATCACGTTGCTTTCTGTGATCGACAGAACTCTTTTGTGTTTTCATCCTCACTCTCTAAAGTATTTATTGCTGTTGACATGCCAGTATAATTCTCTCAAATGGCAGAATGTAGCTGCAAGACAACTGAGTCCGTGTTAGCTCAAGGCAACAGGTTGAATGACTATTCTGAAACCATAGGAAAAGCCTGTGAAAAACGATCAGTGCATTCAACAATTTTCAATACTTTGCCAATGATGTACAGTCTTATTGTCAGCGTTGCTGTGGTTGCATTACATGACACACAAAACTGTCCTCTACCTCACGTGAGATTTAACAGATATTTTATATGGTTTTAGTAAACAAGATGCATCTATCTGGTCACTTAGTTTACAAATTTTAAATTATATTTATTGAAACATGACATACTGTGCTCTTAGCTTATACCTCAATTGTATTTTGTGCTGTTATCCATTTCCATGCCTTGTAAATACCTGTATAGATCGTGGATTCAAAAACAAATAAAGAACTGTAATGTCAGAACACTTGTCTCTGTGTTATTTTTGAACACTGACTTCTAAACTTGGCTTTTTGAAGATGTTTAACTTGGTGCTTTTCTAAGGACAGAACCTTCCTTGCTTTGATTACAGTAAATTAAAATCTGATTACACTGAAACTTGTTAGCAGAGCTCCTGCAGCCTGCAGCAGATCCCCAGTTCTCTAAAGGATATTTTAAATAAAATCTACAAGATCAAAGCCTTCCCTCCCCGTGGATCCACTTTCTTAAGCTCTTATGATTCTGTAAAGGTATTGGCACTTAAGCTTTCATGTATCTTGGCATAAATTTGGTGTTTATACCTGAAAATAGAACTCCTTGCATACTTGGCACGTTTTCTGGTGCTCAGCCTCGTTGCTACTTGACTGCTCAAGCAATGTTTGAGTTGTTCACACCTCTCTTCCATAGCTCAATAATAAATGAGATTGAAAACACACATTGCCGGATAAAGTGCTGAGATTATACGAAGTTAAAACCAGAGTTTTACTGTATTTGCTGAAAAAATAGTTACTGCTGATGACAATTGACTATCAGTAGTCCTTAGTTTTTGTAAACCATGTGATTACATTATGTAACGTTTTTGTGTAGCATCAAAAAAATTAAATAGAAAAATTGGAGTAGGAGAGGGAAGGAGCAATGGAGGAGAAAAGGGAGCAGTTCCTCTAAGCTGCATGTTCTTCCACAAGTCTTCATTTACATTGAGTTTTCATCACTTAAAACAATAAACTGCATTCTGTTGGTAACTTAACCCTCCTATATTGTAGTAAAATATAACTTTTGCTGCAAATAATATTTTGTAGATTTTCTGGGGGATTTTATTCATACTGAGAAGTTTTTCTTGACGGGTAAGAAAGCACATTCACACACATTTTGGTATTTTTTCTTCCCCTCAAATCAGTACAAGAATATTTTTTCCTTATTTTAAGGAACTGCTCTCCCACATAGGAAATCCTGATGATGTTTCAGATTATGGCAAACCCTTGTACTTGCCTGTATTTTACAGATAAAGAGAAAGGAACCAAGATAAATATGAAAATTACAATGACAAGCTCAGCCTTCAGTATAGAACAAAATTAAGAACTGACTGTACCACTTAAACTTGTTTATTTCTGCATCCCATCTTGCTTCTTTATACTGCTGTATTTCCAAACAGGGAAGAAACTATCAGGCTGAAAATGTTAAGAAAAAGTTCAAGGTGAGTCATTTGGATGAGAAAGCCATGGGGTGTTGATAGCTTGGGTAGCTATGACTAATTGCAACGCCTGTCTTTTGTCAGAGAGAACAATGCAGATCAAGAAAAAACTCAGTGAAGGGTAAAAAGATTGATTTTTGAGGAGTTCTCACTGTTGCTGGAATAAATCCCTGTGCAGCACTTGCTTTTAAACAGGCAGCTTTTAAGACTATTGCCCAAAGTGGATCAGCTTGTTTAGCATATAGCTGGCAAGTCACTCTTATTTTATTGATCGTGTGAATCATTGTCCACTTGTCTCATACTAACTCACATTCACTTAACTGTTGGTGGTTTATAACACTGACAAAATACTAAATGTCTCCTGTCTCCGTCGACATGAATGTAGTAATTCACACTGTGCCCTGTGGGCACCAGCTCGAGTTCTGTTGAGTGCTGCTGCTTACCAAAGTGTCAAATTTACCCTTTGCTCCTGCACACTCCTTGATAAATACATTTGTGAAGGAAAATGTGGAGTTCTTAAAGAAGCCTTTGTGGTTAAGGAAACCAAAAATGTGGGAGACTAAATTACAGAAGGATGTATCCAAGGAATAGTTCACAGCATTTAAAAAATACTTACATTGTGCATTAGGATGTGCCTGCACTGTCACTGTGTAAAATGATTCCAAAGCTCAGCTTTAGGATGAAATTTGTCATCTTTTGAATTCAGGAGCTGACATGTGATCTGTCCAATGCAATTGCTCAGTTCAAGAAGTGGAACACCACCAGTCTCACCCAAGAGATGACTAGGTTATCTCCTGAATAATAAATAAGCAGGAATATTTTTTAAGGAAAGATAAAATCCATCTAGAGTTGAACCCTCCACAACATAAAAGTGGTAGCTGGATGTCAGTAACGGCATGCTCCACCTGAGGTGGGTGCAGTAGAAGGATAAGCTATGCAGGAAGGTGGAATCACATTCGGAAATTTCGTGGAAGGCCAGCTGGCAGCTTGGCTTCACAGAAATACCATAAACCAGGTATAGAACAAACCCAGGGGGTAACCAATAATATAAAACATGTGGAAACAACTGTTAAGTTTTTATTAATTATAAAAGCTTCTCTTTAAAAAGAATTTTCAACTATTTTGGTAGCACTCCAGCGTTCAGATGAAGCTCTGACAGAAAAATATGACCTCATGCCCTTGAATTTTGGATCTAAGGAGCAGGTGATGAACGAAGCTTAGCATACCTTGTTCATGTTTTTCCCTTTATTCGCTAAAGAATGGGCAAAAATACTTTTGGATGAAGAGCAGGATATATTTAACTCCTGGCACTTTAAACTCGGGAAGGGGGGGAGAGTTCCCAGTATTTCTTTCTCACTGGCAGCTCTAGGAGTGAATGAAACGCATTGTGTCACTCTTGTCCCTTTTCCCTGCCCGTGCACCGCAGACAGCTCTCCACTAGTGGTCTCTCCAGGCATGCAGTATCTGCCTCCAAACCTTCCCTTCGCAAAACCAGCAGCGCTGGAGGAGAACACGCAGCGATGAAATATCCTCAGGGATGTGTTGGCACTCGGGAACATACATATGTGTTGGGAAAATTCAGAGCGAAGTTAGGAAAATTTCCTGCCTGCCCGTTTGTCCTGATGCAGAACGGGAGGATATGAAGTTTCTTCACCTCTGGCAGCTCCTGTTTTAGCAAATGTACTAGAAGTCATATAAGTAAATTTATTCAGACTAAAAGTCTGAGTTAAAAGCTGCTCATTTTAATTTGAGCGTTCAAAAGCGGGACTGAGGTGCTGTTAAACACGTATTTAAGGCTCAGTGAGTGTCAGTTAATATTTCTGAAAGCCCAGCACAGCAGAGAATGCGGCGATGAGTCTTTTATATACTTACAATTACTTTTATATACTTACAATTACTGAAAACATCAGGAATGACCCAAGACTGATTTTGTCCCTTTACTGGAGCTGTGCTGATGGCTTTGATGAGGTGATAAGTTCCAGCTCTGGAGTAACTCTGTCCACCACGTTTCTCCCCTTATCTTTCCATGAGGAGGTACCAGTGCGACTATTAAAGTTCAGCTCGCAAACACTGCCTTAATTTTTCTCCCTCGATGCTAAATTTTGAATAGTCAGGCTGTTCACATTCGAACAACAGCCTGACTATTCAAACAAATTTTGAATAGTCAGGCTAGTTTGTTTTTCGATCACGGTTGGGTGTGACTGTGCATTTCCTCCTCTCCACACCCTCCTTCCCCTCGGACGCTCCGGATGCTCTGGCAGAAGTTGGGGCTCCCCACTTGCTCCTCCCATGCTTTATGGGGCTGGAGGCAGCTCTGACCCCTCCCAGGGAGGGAGCTGGGCAGAGGCAGCCGAGTGTTTGCAGCAGAGGCTGATCAGGGACCTCGTCCTGCCAAACCCCATCCCTCCTGCTCCAGCAGCCAGCATCTCGCCCTGCGGCTCCGCTGACGCCCCGTGGGCACTGTCCTGTCCAGCTCGCCCCACCAAGGGACAGAGATGGTGGCCACCTGCCTGCACCTGGCTGGATTTGTCTGCAGTTTCGTAGGCTGGATCGGGGTGGTTGTGGCCACGGCCACCAACGACTGGGTGGTGACTTGCGGCTACACCATTACCACCTGCAGGAAAATGGATGAGCTGGGATCCAAGGGGCTGTGGGCAGACTGTGTCATGGCAACAGGGCTCTATCACTGCAAGCCCCTCGTGGACATCCTCATACTGCCAGGTAAGTGTGTCCCATCCTCCCCTTCCCATCCCAGCCTTGCCCTGAGCAGTGCAGATGCTGATGGTGAAGCTCCTTCAGCTCCATCAGCACAGGAGATGATCCATTAAATGCACTAAAGAAGGTAAATGATAGCTCTTGACATGATTCTCGTTGATTTACACCTGGTTTTAATCTCAGCCAGGTCTCGTGTTTTCCGTGGCTACTAAAATCCAGTTAATGTTTAATCATTGCTCTCAGTAAAAGCTCACTGTTCCTTTCACATTTTGTCTCTGGATTGCACTGCAAAACATGCAGAGCATGCTGAGGTGTAATAGAGCATTTCAAGGGGGTGGTGAACTATTACAAATGTTATGGTTTGACTCCTTAAAGTGATTTGGAGCATAATGAATGTTTCAGCATCTATTATTAATGCTGCTATGGCTTTTAATCTTTCAGAAGATCATCATTAGTCTTGATGGTCTTGTCCTTCCCACAGGTTCAGAGGCAAGACAGAACTTTTACACAGCTAACAGATGTAACTATATATAAGTTGATTTTTTTAAAACGATGTAGTAACTTTCATCCAGCTTACTGCAAAGCAAAAATTAAGCAAGGTATTTAACCAGCATTAATACACCTTTTCAGCTAATTAAACCTGCCAAAGTCTTGTGAGGTCTGGTTTCTGTAAGTTCAGTGAGTGATCTTGTCTGTTCCAATGCTGTTCACTCTGTAGCACTTCATTCTGCTGCATTTTAGACTACAACACCTCTGCCATGTCAGAGGTGCCTCTCAAAGCTGACAGGGCAAAAACGACCATTCTTTGTCATTTTCTTTCATGTTTCCTTATTTATCAGTTTAAAATGCTGTGGAAATAATTTTACAATGGTTAAAAAGGAATATTCCTGAATTTCTGTTACAGAACATGCTCTGTGTCACACAATGCTTAGCAATGTTGAGTCTCTTACTCTCCCTTTCTCTGTGTGTGTTTACCTTTATTTTAGTAAGTTTGCCTTCCTTACTGCTACTGTGGTTAAATCTGATCCAGCAGAGAAGACAGAGGAAGGTTTTGCCCCAAAGAAACATTAGTGAATGCAACTTAATAAATAGGTGAATGGGTCTTGCAGCAGCAGAGAACAAAGCTTCCATCAAGCAGAAGCAAATCACAAATCGAGATGTTTCTGTTTGTAGCCTGTTTGATACCCACAGCTAGGCATGAGAGAGAAATTTATCCTGGTGTGCCTGATAGCTGAAATACATTTAGAGCCTTTCATTGTCTGAGTCAAGACTTTAAAATGAATTGTTTGTGTTCTCATTTAAAGTTTCTTCTTGAAAAAATCAATGAAATATTCAATACACACAGTGTCTGCATTTCCAGGAACAGTAAAATCCTCATTCCTGGTGTCATACCTGTGTGTCAGTGGGATGTGCTCGAGGTTCTTCTTTGCTGGTGTTGGTTGAGGCATCATGAAATTTCACTTCTGCATCTGACAGCTTCTTCTTTTTAGTAAGAGGGGACAGAGAACCGGCACACTCACTGTGCTGAGACTGTCCTGAGAGCCAGGGGAGATCACCAGGCACTGGGGCAAATCTTATGTTTGTCCTTTTCTTATGCATACAAGTAATGACCTGGTTTAATTTATTTGTATGTAATTTTTATATAGTATATATACATTATATAAAAATATATATAATTTAGGTATACATAATGTGTGAAAAAATGTTAAAATCATATCTTATAATACATAGACCCTCCCAGAGTGGCAAAAATGTCATGGTCCTCTCCAGCACACCCACAGCCCCTTGTCCCTGCTGTTTCTTGTTGCCTTGTGCACAGGGACAGATAGGAGAGGAATGACAGCTGATGAAGAGCCAGGAGATCCTGTGATGCCCGTAGGGACCCAGAGGAATAACATGGCCCTAGCTTAGGGCAACTCAAGCAGCTCTTCAAGGTCCTAAGAAAGGGCTGTGCCAGTGTTCAGCACAAGCCATGGATCTCCTCTGAAACCTCACAACCACGCTGAGCTCCTGGGATGCAGTGCTGGGATGTAGCTGTGGGTGAGGAATATCCCTCCTCCTCCTCCCAGATCAACAGTTCTCATTGCCTCAGGGCAGCTGCTGGCAGTATCCCATGGACCTGTGTGTTTCAGTAGCAGGTCTTCAACTATTCAGCCCTCTGAATGATGAGAGTCTTTAGGACTTTAAATTTCTGTCATTTAATCTTGAAGCCTTTAAATTCTTGTTATTTAATCATACTCTTGCTATGAAAAGATACAGGGAAACCCCTTCCTGTCAGTTTCTCCCACTTTCCCTTCCCGTATTTTCCAGCTCCATGATTTCTCAGTGTCTCTCTGGGAAGAGCTTGTGTTTTCCGGGCAGTGCTGTTTGTTTGTTGGAAAATTATGAGCCTGCACATCCCGTGTTCACACACTGCCCACTGCACTGCAGCCTCACTGCATCATGCCTGGTGAAGATTTAATGTTTACACAGGGGTGAACCCATTTTCTGTACTCCATGCAAACCTTGAGTTCTAATCAAACAGGAGCTTTTGTCCAAAATCTCCTTTTCTTGTACCAAGTAATCAAAACCCTCATTCCTTGCCTTGCTCACAGGGTATGTCCAAGCATGTCGAGCACTGATGATCGCTGCCTCTGTCCTGGGTCTTCCTGCCATCTTCCTGCTGATCACAGTCTTGCCCTGCATCCGGATGGGCCATGAGCCTGGAGCAGCCAAGTACCGACGGTCCCAGCTGGGAGGGATCCTCATCATCCTCCTGGGTAAGGCAGCAGCCATGTGTGGAGAGCTGGAGCTCATCCTTGGTTCCAGAATGGTGCAGGCTGGTTGAGCATGGCCTCCTGGAAGGATGTGTGTGCAGGCTGGGCTGACCCTGGGACTGTCCAGCATTGCTGCAGGCTGTGGGTGGACAAAAGGCAGGACTGGGAGGACAAACACAGGAGGCAGGAGTGAAGCAGGGCTGGGGGAAGGCTGTGAATCTCTGTCTTTGCCTTGTGGAGTCCTCAGGCACAGGTCTGGGAAGGCCATGGCGCACAGGCCGTGCCGCAGGCATAGCTCTGTTTCGTTCACTGTGGGAGTGATTTTTGGAAAAGGGCCTAAATTTCCCAGCTACTTACAGGCAAGGGATAGCCTCCAAATTTTCCTTGGACACCCAGGCACAGGAAGCTGAAGCATGTGGGAAGAGAAGCCCTTACTGAGCTGGTCCTGTGGCAGCAGTAGGGGAAGGATCAGGGAGGTGGCACTGACATGGGAAGAGGGATGGCACTGACATGGGAAGAGGGCTGGCATGCCCCCTGTGCCTTCCAGCCCCCTCTGGCCACCCTTGCCCTTGGCCTCCCAGCTCCCCTGGGAATTTCTTCCCGACCTTGGTGCTTGTGGAGGAGATTGTTTTGAGCAGCACAGACTGTGGAGCTCATTGTCCCCCATGCAACACCTGCATGTTCTTGAGGCCTCGTCATCTCAGCAACAGCCTGCGGGGCCTTGTTTTCACCCCTCTGTGGCAGAGGAGGAGGGGAGAGGCAAAGTGGCCTCTTTGTGTGGCTCTGCTGCTCGCTGGCGGCCAGCACTGACATCATGCCCGTCTTCTTGCTTCTTCTGCTCCTTATTTTTATTCAAGTGGGCGCTGAATATAGCTGCACGCTCAGAAGGGCTGTCCCCTGGATGCTCCTGCCATGCAAGTGATCCCTACTCCATTGCCTTCTGGTTAGGATGAATTCACACATCCCAAATCTAAGGGATTGGGTCCAAGGGGCCCTACTGGTGCCAGTGCAGTTTAAGAGCACAGCTGAAAGTCCTAAAAACAGCTTTATAGGGCCTGTCTAGGACATCCCTATCATGAACAGTCATGCTGGAATGTGACCTTCATCCCTGCCCCGGAACCTTGAGTCGCCTATTTGGGCTTGGAAAAGTGAAAGAAAAAGAGGAGGTTTTCTGCCTGTGAATGAAATTTTAGCGCCAGAGGGGTGTGCTCTGATGGCTGTGCCCTGCCCAGGAGGGGGAGGCCCAGCAGAGCTGCATTTTGTCACCAAAGCCACGAGTTTTTGGTTCCAGTCACGGAGAACCACACTGCAGCTCAGCCCTGCTTGCATGGCTGCAGATGTGGAGGCAGGAGGATTGTCCCCAAAAATCCCAAAGGGCAAGGGGATGTCAGGACCAGCACACATGTGGCAAATTGAAATGACAGCATTGGGTAACGCTGCATTAGAACAAGTGAAACCCCCTATGCTGCAGTGTCCCACCAGGGTTTGGGGTCTGCTGTGTCACCATCCCATCCCAGCTGTGCCACAGTGGGACACCAGGGAGGAGAACAGATGTCAGGGAGTGATGGAGAGCTGTGGTGCTCCATAAGTCAGGTTCCCCTCTGCTTCAGAACATGGTTATCCCGCTCGGTAGATCCTCTGAGAAAAAGAAATGTGAGAGATCACCTCTCTCACGTTTGCATCACAGAGACATTGGCAGACAAATGCTCTTTGGATCAGATTTGGACCAAATCTTACTGATTTTCACCCCTGTGAGCTCTGAAGCACCTACAGGTGAAGTGGTTTACTTGTGTCACTGATGCCCTGAATGATCTGGGCTGGATCAGCAGCTTGGTCACAATGTTTTAGTCACAATTACAATAATGCTCTTTTTGTCAGATCACAAATGTAGAATAAATAAGCTTCTTTTGCTCCTAAGTTGCTTTAAAAAAAAAAAAAAAAGAAAGACCAAACCAACCCACATTTAAATCTACAAAGCCCATTTTTTTTCCAGGCTGATCAGCAAGACAGTCCCTTTGGAAGAAGAATAATGTACAGAGTTTAGGACTTTGACATTGTTTAAGCTGATAAATGATCTGTTAGTTGCAAAATGAGGTGTCACCATTCCAGAGCATTTAACAAGCATGGATCAGGTCCTGAAAGATAAAAAACTGACTTAAAATCCATTATATTCTAGATGTAACATGCCCTGGACTGTTCTTGTTCACCTCCCAGCCTCTGAATTCTCACTTGTAGTTTCCACAACCTCTTAGGCTCCAGGTATTGCCTCTTAGGGAAGAGCAACTCTCAGAACTCTGGTTAAAAAAAAAGAAAAGCTCCCAAAAGCTCCCAAAACACTCCCTAATGCAGCAGAAATAGGGAGTGGGGATGCAAACAGGGGAGCCCCATGGCAAACTTCACTTGCTGCTCAGGGAAGGGATGACAGTTTGTCACTGAAAATTTTTATAAGGGAAAACAGGGATTGAAACACAGCTCGGAGCCAAAAAAAAAAAAAAAAATATATATATATATATATAAAAGTTGAAAACTGGCCAGGAAAACAATGGGCTCAGATATTCCATTGATTTTTCTGTCTGCTGCTAATCACGGGCTGCCGGAGTGCAACCTGTGTGCACACCCTGCTATCCTGCTGCTGATGTGTTTATGGCTTTGCTTGATCCTATCTGAGCGAGAGAATTGATTTATTGCCGAAAACAACCGTCAGCAGAGGTTTGCTCTGAGCTGGTATGAAAACATTTCACACGTTGGTGTTGATGGAAAAACCCTGGCCCAGCCCGTGTTGTTGATATTAATTTGCAGGACCCCTTGCTGGTAACCAAGGGGGCATTTTCCCAGTGGAGGAGAGGGACTCAGACACTGGAAAATAGATTAAATATAAGTCAGTGGGTATTGCTACTACAAAACAAGCCATTGTGTACTAAATAAGGGATGTTGAGTTTTTCTGAAGACTGCATGAGATTTACTTGCAAAACCATAGATATCAAGATTAAAAACGTTGCCTTGAACATAGAAAAAAAACATGGTATCATTTTTTTCAACTAAATGCTTTGAAAGAGAAATCTGTGTGACTTTGAGTCAGCAACTCAGAATAGTTAAATTTAGATGTGAAAGAAAAGTATTCTTTCTTCTGCAGAAAGCCTTTAACTTACTGTTAAGGAATTTGGCAGGGACTCACTGTCCCCTGAGTTAAAGAAATCCTGTTCCCTCTCCCCCAGCTCCCCAAGCACCTTCTGTGCTTCTTGTCTCTGTGTATGTCCATCTGACTCAAATACGCCTGTAATGTAGAGTATTAAAAGTTTCAGCTCAGCAGACTGAGCTACTGCAAATCCACAGTAAAAAGCACCTGGGAACACTGGGAGCTGGGATGTATCCCTGTGGATTCCCAGCAATCTGATGGAGCAAGGACATTCATGCCATGCAGTGCTGAGATGATTTTTTAGGTAGAGTCAGTGACTTTTACAAGATTGCCTATTCCAGTTCAAAAAGCAGGCAAGATTTCCATACATGTGTGCCCCAAATCAGGCCTGTTTTTCCAACTAACTTGGTTGCTCTAATAAAAAATATTCTTTCTCCTTGGAGACTCTCTTTATCTGCTAGACTTCATTGGCTACAGCATCTCTACTTTCTGAAGACTTTCTTATTTAGAGAGAGGCAAAGGGTGTCATTAGCACAAGAGAAGGGATGATAACTTCTAGCCACACTCCTTTTCCATGTAGGCAGCCATTTTAGAACTTGAGACTTGACCTAAAATGCCTTTTCCAATCTCTTTGGGTTTCTTGGCACACCACCGTTTTTTTCAGCCTTTCCTTGTGGTACAACCAGAACAAAATCTGAGCCCACAGAGAGAAATTGCAACTGCTGACTGTCCTTTTCCCATCTCCTCTGAGGAGTTACAGCCAAACCTAATCTATGCAGAGCAATGAAACCCAGTCCTGTTGCAGGGCATTCCTCTTGCTCAGCAAAGGGGTCACTGGTGACTGACGGCAGCTGGTGGCCTCTGAGGACAGAGAGGTCAAGTGAACCCATGCAAAGTCCTTGGCTTGTGTTTCACAGCTTTCTGGTATTGTCAGCATTAAAATAAGGTGGTTTTACATGTAGTGGAGCCACATGCACAAGAGATGCCATTGTGTGAGCATCCCTGAGAGCTCTTCTCACCCCAGTGCAAGTGTTTTCTTCGGTCCTGTCTTGTGGGGGAGGGTCTGGAGAGATAAGGCTCTTATAGTCTATAGACAAAAATATATAGATATTTACTGCTGACAGAGAAAGAAAAGATGATTGTGTTTTTTCGGACAACAAAGCAGCTTTGTTCCCAGAGCCCATTAGAATGCTTTGTGGATTCCCAACTGATACATTTTTGTTTTAAAGCGTTGGAGGTTCATGAGCTGTTTGCAGGACCACTCCACATGCAGGAGAAATGCTCTTCTCCCTTCCCTGCCTTCTCCAAAATTCCTTCCAAAGCTGCGGGGCCCTTCCTTTGAGGAGGCCCAAAATTATTTCTGGCTTTATGAGCATCCTTCAAATGTTCTTCTCTTTTCCATAAGAAAATATTTTCTCTCACAATAACTGCAGCTTTGGGGATGGGTTTTTTGCTGTACCGGCCAGGAGCTACGGTTTGTTCTCTGCTTTAACTAAACAATTTTATTTTTAATCTCACCCCTTTCTTTTTCCCTCTTGCAACCTTAACTTTCTGACACTGCCTCCAGATACCTTTTAACACGGTCGGTGGAAATCTGTAACGCTGCCACGGTCCTGTTATTGTTTTGCTCTGATTCTCTGATAGCCACAAGGATGGAGTCCTGCACAGCTTGTCCCAGAGGCAAGTAAATATTGACAGATTAATTCTTCTCAGATGTACAGGCCATCAAGGAGTATTGTTTTAGGATCTGCTCCTGGGAGGTGATTAACACCATCAACTCCCGTTGCCCTCAGTTGCATGTGGGGACTCTGTGGGGACTGTCTCCCTCACATGTCACCTCCCAGCACCACTGCAGCTGCCTTCCTGCTTTTTGTAGAAAAAAACCCCTGTGGAATATCAAGTAAAATGTGAAGCCTGTAGTCATTTTTTGACCCACTGTAGTCTCTAGGTAGGATCCTGCTTTTGCTTCTGCAGATCCTTCAGGTCCCCTTTTTATTCAATTCAGTAAATATCTGGAGAATCTTGCTGGGTTTGTCACCATTGCTTGATAGAAATTTTCCATAGGGAAGTGGAATCTGCTTTCCAGAGTTGTGACACATTTCCTTTTCCATTAAAAAAACTCCAACAATGCTGAACTACTGCTTATTTTGTCCCTGCTCATTTTCTGCTCATATTTCATAAACTCTACTCTGCCTTGGAGTGCTGGGATATTTTGCTAATGTTTATGTGACCATTCAGTAGAGCCACTGCAAAGATGAGGATTGACATGGGCTGAAGGCACAGCACGTGAGTTCATGGGGAAATAGGGATTTAAACCAACTCACTCTGGTCCACAGATTTTATTCTCTCATTGGTCAGTATGGTTTTTATGGCCTTGCTTCGTATCCAATCTACTCCTAATTCTGTAGCTCTGCAGAACATCAGTTTCAGGGCTGACTCACATTTTTCCCTCTTAAATATATTTCTAGGGAACAAACCTGTTGCACTTCTAATAAATATATCAGATTGTGTCAGGCAGCAGTTGTTTTTCCTTCTTGTTGGTGCCTGAGAGAGAAGGATGCTCTCTCTCCACCTCTCTCTTGAGGCTCCCATGTTGCGTCCCGCTTGGAGATCTCTTGGACTCAGTCCTGATGCCTGTGCTTTTAGGTCCAGAAAGGAGGAGGGATGGTTTTCCTCCCTGTCCCTGGTTCTGGAGGACCTTTCTCCCCCTTTGTGTGTCCTGTGGTGGGGTTTGGAACCCTAACCCTGTCCCTTCCCTCTCTCCCCAGCCATGTGTGGCGTGGTGGCCACCATCTGGTTCCCGGTGTGCGCCCACCGCGAGACCACCATCATGAGCTTCGGCTACTCGCTGTACACGGGCTGGATCGGCTCTGCCCTCTGCCTCTTCGGCGGCTGTGTCATCGTGTGCTGCTCGGGAGACGCCCAGACCTTCGGGGAGAATCGCTTCTACTACGGCTCGGGCTCCAGCTCGCCCACCCACGCCAAGAGCGCTCACGTGTAGACGCCCCGGGATGCCCACGGCTGCCGTCGGATGCTTTGCCTGGTGGGTTCGTGTGCCCTGGGTCTGCTTCTGCTGACACGCGCGGCTGTCAGGCTCCCAGGGGGAGATTTAGAAAAGCAGCACAAATGTCTGGTAGTTTGAAGCATTATTTTCCCTGTCTCTTCCCCCTGTTTCTCTAGAAAGACAGCTCCAGCCAGCCCTACCTCCTGGTTCTCCCCGTTTTGTCCTGACCACCTGCCCCATCTTCTTGCAGCCAGGGTGGTTTGGTGTTGTCCTGTGGGTTTTAGGGATTTTAGTTTATCTTCGAGCTCCCCTGATTATAGGAGAGTTCAAAGCAGTAAAACAGAATTGAGAGAGACACTTTCCCATTGTTAGGAGGACTCTGACAGCTTCTTCCCCCACCTCACTGTTTGCTTTCCCCCCCTCAAGGTCACTGCTCTGGCAGGGCTGGGGAGAGAGGATAGGGAGGAAGGCTGTCCTCTCCCACCGGGCAAATGTTTCTCTTTTGGAACAAGAGGAGGGGATTTTTCTGCCTTTCTCTGTAAATACTTTTGTATGACTCTGATCATTTTAGTAACAGTATTTCCCCCACCCCCACAGTCATCAGTATGAAGGAAACCGAACCCAAAGGTCCTAATGACTTGGTAGATAACAGTGCCTTTTAAAATAGTTATAAATGACTTTGGGGGCTCTAATCCCTGCCCTCTGGTTTAGTTTCTTTTTTTTTTTCTTTTGTACAGATCAGTTACTAAAAAATGTATTTTTACATTTTTTTTAAACTCCTTTATTTCTTCCTCTAAATTTGTGTTCCATCTTGCCTCGTTAAAGCAGCACATTTTAACACGCAGTATAATGTACCTTTTACAATACAATTCTGGTGAGTACTGATGATGCCTTTGTACTTTCAGTGAAATACTGTACAATAAATAACAGAGTACCTGCAACCTCTGACTTCTTTTTTTCCCTTCCTTTCTTTGTGTTTTCATAGCTAGTTTTTCCATTACAGGAATTTCCCAATGATTTTGAATATTTTTTTAATAGTAGTTCAGGATGAAAAAATCTGCTCTGCTGTGGCATTAAGCAGGGAATATTTAAAATATGAGTAATCTTCCTGCATGGGACTCTCCATTATCTTATCCTTTGGTTCTTTCAATGTTCCCAGTAGCAACTTTTACTATTGGTACCCACTTGTGGGATTCTTTATATTGGGAAGAATTAGAAAACCCCTGAAGTGGTGGGGATGACCCTGAGCACTGTGAAGTTGAGACCTCATGTTGCTGAAAGTACTCTCAGCTAAAGTAAGAGTCTGATCTGGGGTCAGAGCTCTGATTAAAACTGTGTAAGATCAAGATCTAACTCTGTCCTTACCAGAGGCTGTAGCAATTTAATTACATTGATACAAAATCCCATCTGTTCCCAGAGATGTTAACTCAGTTCAAACAATTTGTGTAAGCCAAAAGAAGGAAAAGAGGAATAGCTGCTGCTCAGATGTGGGCAAAAGGAGAGCCCCAGTGGTGAGGCGAGGAGAGGAGAAAGGTCTGAGCAACCAAATTGTTTGGAGTGATGAATAATTTGAAAACAAGGCTGTCAGTCAAGCCTTGTGCATTCTGGGCTGCCCTTGATCTGCTTCAGCGGGAGAAGCCAAACTGAGCGGCACAGCCACGGGCAAGGATGCTACAACTCCCACCTCTGCCCCCCTCCACATGGGAAGCTGGAGCATTCAAAAGGAGCCAGAGGGAGGCTGGCTGTGCTCCACAAGGACCCTCTGCCTGCCTGGCCCCGGGATGGGCAGCAGCCGAGCATCTGCCTTTCGCACCGAGCAGCCTTGAAGGCGGCTCTGTTGTGCGAGCTGTGCATCGCTGTGCAATGTCCCCAGGGCGGGCGGCGGGCGGTGGCAGGACACTTGTGCCCATGACATCACGGGCAGGGCACAGGCAGTTGTTGTGAGAGCCCCAGGACGCTGTCAGTGCTGCCATTGATGTGCGGGTGCCCCGGGCGGAGCGGGGCACAGACGTGCCAGCTTGTGCAGGCTGCCCGGGGATTGTGGATTGTGCCCGCGGGTTTACCCGCTTAACCCCGGCAGCGACTGCGGCGTGGGACACCTCGGAGCACAAATCCGCCGGAATGCTGCTCTGCAAGCCGCCCTGGAGCAAACCAGGAGGGAAAAGCACAGGAACGCCTCTCTCGGATGCCCGGGGGAGGGTTTTGGTGCTGCGGGAGGTGCACGACCTGATAGGGAACCAGCCCTGCCAGGCAGCACTTAGGGGATTTTTCGCTGCCCACACCCTTGGGATGCACCTTGTCCCTTCCAGCCTTACCCATTCCATGATCCTCATGCCCGTGGTGCTGGGGATCCTTGGCAGGTGATGGTCCTGGGGCTCTGTGTGCTCTGCACATAGTCACAATTTACCAGCATCCGACCCCAAATCCAACTCTAAAAAGGCCCTGGGAGAGCTGCTCAGAGGAAGGAAGAAGTTTTACTTCAGGAAAGAGAATTAAAAACCAAACAAAGCAAAACAACCCTGCAGAAGCTGCAGGGAAAATGTACATTTGCAACCATGGGGTGCAAGGAGATGAGGCCAAGAATGTGATGGGGTATTAGTGCTGGCACCACAGAGGGGATGTGTTCAGAGGAAGCACAAAGAACACTAAACTCCTCTAGTTTTTAAAGGATCAAAGCTGAAACACCTGCTTTGTGCCCTCCCAAAACACCCTGCTCCCCTGTGGGTCTCTCATGGCCACAGCATTGTTGACTCGTGAAGGCTTTTAGTGCTCAGCTGTTGACCCAAAGCCTCAAAATAGGGTCAAATATAATTCTCTTGAATCGAGAAACTGCTCCACCCCATCCCCAGCACCAGCTGTGGAGTGGTGGCTGTGAGCTGTGCTGGTCACCCCCGTGTGGAGGTGGAGTCCCCAGTGCCCAGCAGAACTGTCCCCAGCTCCACCAGGACCAGCTGGAACTGGTGACCCAACCCCATGATGGGGAGCACACCTGACAAGCTCCCCACTCCCCAGATAGCAGAGACAGCAGGAGGGAGCCCATGGGGGACATTGGTGCCCCTGAGCACCCCAAAGGGGACAGACAGCTGTGTCTGCCTCCCAATGTCCCCACTGCCTGTAGAGGGAGGGGACAGTGCCGTGACACCCCAGTTGCCCCATGGAAAGGTGGATGCCAGCAGATGGGAAGGCACTGATTCTGCCCAGGCCTTTGCACTGCAATAGTCAACCTGTGGTCATTTGCTTTAGTTTTTTTCCTTCTTTTTTTTTTTTTAATTGTGTAAACGGAAAACCATTTTCTTTCACAACACTGCAAGTAAATTACAAAGTCAGCCCACTGAAATGGATCTTCTAAAATAGAAATTTTGAAGCATTTAAAGCTAGATTTTGTTAATCTCTAGCTTCAATTTAGCTCTGAAAAAAATCAGACCTTCAGGTACTGATTGGCTTAACAAAATTTACACGGGAATAATTTTTTATTATCATTTTTTGGTTTAGTCTTTCATTTAAAAGATTTACATTACTATGGAAACTAATACTAAGACACATTTGTCTCTGGCTTTCTTTACAAATCCCTTAGTTTCTCTTTGATTTTTAAATGTAAAGGCACACAATAAAGCTTTATGCATTTATTAAAATATACAGATTTTGGTAAATTTAGATTTTTTTTCTTAGTATCTTGATTATATATATGTATTATATGTATAGTTGTCAACAACACAGTCATTTGAAAATAAAAATCACTCCATAACATAACTGCATATTTTTTTTTCTTTCTCATGACACACTACAAGATCCCATTGTACAATGCACCAATGGGTTTCTGGAAACCACAAAAAATAAAAATGGATAGAACAAACTGCTTTCAACAAATACACCAACTTCATACCAGAACTTCAGAGAATTGTTACACCAGAAAATACCACCTGCAAAAAAAAAAAAAAAGCAAGATATACATCAAAAAGACTGAACAAAACGAAGTGAAGGTAATTTACAAGCTGGATTTACAACATCCCATGTCGCTGGGGTGTGATTTTGCTGCCATGTGGAGGATGCCAGAGTGCTGGGCCTTGGGCAGAGGGGTTGTGACTGTGCAGAGTGAATTTGTGGAGGGGCTGTGAGCTTACAGAGTCGACCTGGAAGGTTTGAGGTATTTATGCTCCATCTGTACCATGTATTGGCCCCTCAGGGCATGTGCCCCGTGGAGGGCAGGCAGGCACAGAGGGGCTTTGTGCCTCTCACCAGAGGTGGGAGCAGGATGGTCCTGCTCTGCCAGTGTCCTCCTGACGGCTCAGGGGTTTGAGAAACTCCCTCAGGACACCCAGGCTGGATTTGGGGTTACAGCAAAACAAATGCTTGCACCTCTTCCTAGACCCCTGGCCAGCAGTGCCCAGAGGCAATGGACACACCTGGGCGTTTTGCCTTCTCAGCCTTTGCTCGTGCCCACTGAAGAGCCCAATGCTGCTTCAAGACACAGCACAAGAGCTCCTAAATGAAGGCTGAATCTGCACATTCCCCAGGAACTGCCACCCGGAACAGGGAGCAGGCATCCTGTAAACCAGCCCTCGGCCACCAGCAAACCCAGGCAAGACCCAGCTTGTGGCTTGGCCACCTTCTCCTTAAACACCTCTGTTGGGTGGGATGTGGTAGGCTCAGGTACAGCTCCCAGCCCCGGCACAGCGAGGGCTGACGGCAGCCCATCCACATCAGACAGTGCCGTGGCATCAAATCCTGGTGGTCCCAGGATGTGGCACAGCCATCCTGCCCCAGCACTTCCCCAGGAAGGGGAAGGAGGATGGGTGAAAGGGAATGGGAGCAGCCAAAAGGCTTCACTGAATGCTTGGATCCAGTGGAGACGTTCCTACAGACACCAAAGAGCAAGGGGTCAAGCCCTTGTCAAATTATGCGGCGTAACTAGAGCGGACATGACGACAGACACTGGTACTGGTAACTGCTCCGTAGCAAGAGATTAAGGCTGCAAGAAGAACGGGCTTCGACTCAACAGGGTGCTTGGGCATGAGTCTGTGGCTTGGCAGATGCCCAAATACCGTGCAGAAGCAGGACGAAAACAACTACCTTGGATACGGTATAGTACAAGAGCTGGTAGGAAAATAGCATCAATCTTTCTCCCTGAAAATGTAAAGCCAGACCTGCGAGGTGCCATCTCTCTTGGGTACTTCTAAGGCATCGAGGAGGAGAGCAGCCAAGCGTGGATGAGTGGTGACCATGGTGAGAGGAGCTCAGCACCGTGGTGGAGGTTTCCCGAGCTGGGCCGTGAGTGGTGATCGCATTGCAGCAGCTTTTCACTGGGACACACTCAGGATTTCTGCTTGTAGAAGCATGGTAGGGTGGACAGCAGGAGTCAATGCCAGAGCAAAGCTTACAGGTCCTTTAGCCAAATCCTCACTCCCACTCTGAAGCTGCTGCAGAGGCCAGACATCCCTTGGCTTGCCCAGAATGCTCCAGGTTAAGATCTGCAGAATTGGATGCTCTTCTCCACTGGGAAAAGGATTGTAGTTTGTCACTGTTTGGGACAAGAGCTGTAGGCAAACTTTTGCAGCCCCAGGCAGAGCCTCTCCATCAAGCCCTTGAGTCCTAGGAGTGATGGGGATGGGCACAGGTCCTGGCACACTTTGCACCTGCTTGCCCACATTGCCAGGAAGGTGTTTTGGGGGCCTGAGCCTCATCCAGTGAACCAGAGGGCTAATGGTTCTCAGTATCCACGAAGATATTTCCATACTGGAAATCCTGCCCCTGTTGGTGTTATATTATCCCCTGGGATGCCAGTAGCAGCCCAGGGTACTGGGGGTTGGTGTGGGCTGCATTGGAGCCCCTGACCTTCAGCAGCTGGGGGAGGACGGGAGTTGCTGTCTGATGGGTTTTGGTTACTATTTATTCAAAATTACATTCCTTCACCACGGTGTTCTACAGTAAACATGGTGGGCTCCACAGCTGGACATGATGCTAATCACTGACCAAACCCTGTCACCGCTGACTGATGGTTCTGTGGGAACATTGGCAACAGGGAACCTGATGGCACTGCTGGGGGCCATGGCCATGCTCAAGGGGTTCAACATCCACCAAATACAGACACTTACGGAATGAGCAGCATTTCAGTGTTTTTCATACAGCACCCACCAAGCCAAGGTCAGAAACAGAGAAAATAGTACAAGGTGCAGACGGCAGTAGGGAGACACATTTCGGCCACCAGGTCCTCTCCACTTGCCACCCATGGCCCAGCCCTGCCAAGATATGGCTGACCCACGGATGCTGCTGTTTTGTGAGGGCATGGATGAGTGACTGGAGCACTGCAGGCAGAGTGAGAACTAGAAGGTGCCCAGCACAGTGAGGGAATGACAGCACAGTCATTTTTATAAAAGACACGAAGTGGTGGAAGCAGTACCCAACCTCAGACCGGTGATGCTCAGAGGAACCGTGTGTGGTTCTTGTTGACCATTCCTACAAGGGGGGTTGAGCCAAGAGTGGGTCACAGCCCTCGCTGTGACCAGGAACGGGATCGGCTCCCAGCCACGGGTTTGGGATGTTGGCTGTGATGGGACTTAAAGGTTGGACTGAAACATGGACTAATTTTGAACCACAGTATTTGGGGTGCTTGGGTTTGGGATGTGGGGATAGACTTGGGGAAAGCCCTGCTGTGTGCACAGAGCCAGAACAGGCCATGGTAATGCTGTGTGATGGAACCAACTATCCATCTCTGAGCTACGCCCAGGGATGAGGGTATCCATCTCCATTTTGCACCTGCTCACCTGTCTGGTGCAGGTATCACTTCCAGGTGGCTCAAAAGAAAAAAAACCCACAAGCCAAGAAAGTGCCAAAAATGTAAGAGTAGCATCCCAACACTGCAGCCATCGAGTGGACATTCCCCACAGACTATTTGACTTGTCCCTTCATGTGGCTCCTTCCACCTCTCAACACCCTCCTGGTTTGGCACATCTCCCACTCCGCTGCCTGCACTGGTGCAGCTGGTGCTGGGAGATCAGCCAGTGCTGGGGGATCAACCAGCATTCACCAGAGCAAGACCCAACTGGTGGAGCTGGGAAGGGCCACGGGTGGTTTTGGTTCGGGGTCAACAGCAATCGCAGAGTGTGTCCCAAGGACCAGAGGTGAGCAGGGCGGTGGTGGAGGACCTGGAGATGATGGGGTGGGACAGGGGAGCCACGGGAACCCTTCCTCATCTCCTGGGCGGTGGGGCACCCCTCTGCCCATCCCGCTACTCAGGCGAGTAGTCCAACTCGTCGTTGGCAATCAGAGCCTCTGATGGCGGTTTGTGCCGGCCTTTGCTTTTCGACCTGCTACTTGTCCGATGGCTCTCCTTGCCATCCGCCATTTGCTGGTACGAGAAGCCCTTGTCCTCAGAAGGACCCCAGCCCGGGTAGCTCTCACCCTCGGGGGCGAAGGAGAAGCCATCATCCACAGAGAAGGGGTCGACATCCACGTCGTAGCGCTGGTAGGTGCTCTGGTGCAGAGCCTCCTCCCGGGCGCTGATCTCCAGTGTGCTGTTCCACATCCCATAGCCAAAGTAGATCAGTAGACCTGTGGTGGGCGAGAGGAAGAGGGTTGGACCCACTAGCCCTGCTAGCCCTATGTGATCTCACTTCCTGCATAAAAGCTTTCCCTGGCAGCAAATGTCTCCAGAGATCTAATTTCCAGTGCATTGTGGAATTAACCTACCCCAGACATGTGCACAGGGAAATCCAGACTCCACCTGCCATGGGCTAGCCATGGGGGACTGATGTAAAGTTAAATGAGAACCACACATCTCTGACAGAAAAAACATCCCCAACAGCCATGGATAGGCTGGTGGAGCTCATCACAACTAATGCAATGGCTTAATTGACTTTTGCCATTGCTGGCAGCCCAAGAGGTATTAGTTGTACCCACAGGTACAAAAAATGCTTAACCACAGCAGATTAAATTGATGCTTTTGAGTTATCTTTTCTTCCAGGTAGAAGGGCTTTCTCTGGATTTGCAGCCTCACATATTGTCTTCAAGGGCCAAAAAAGCTCTGAGTAGGTCTTCTCCAGCCCAAAAATGCAGGTGGCAGCTCCTGCTCATGGCTTGGCTTGGAGGAGCTATGAGAGCTACTCTATTTCTTTGGGCTTTGTGGAGTAAGTGGATTGCAATGTAAAGAACTATGGATATGCTGGACTCCTTCTAACATGTCAGAAAGCCTCAATTTTGGGAAAAATAGAGTCCACAACAAAGTCTGTGAGTCCTAAGATGCCCCTGCCCCAAAGTTAAGAACTTGGACTGAAAGGAGATACAGTCTGCAGATCTGACTTTCCCAGGGCTGTTGGGGTTGGGCAGCTCTGGGCTTTGGAAAAGCAGTGCTGAAATAGTGGTGTGGGTTGTTGAAGAGCTCAAGTGGGTGACATAGCAAGAAATCAGGCTGATTTCTGTACAAAACCTGCCTGCGAAGCAGTTTCCAGAACCCGCCTACTTCGCGTCAAAAAAGCCATCAAAATAGTCACCTTTGAATGGAGTCATTCTCTTCCATGAAACTGATGTTTTCTGGAGGTGTAACTTTCCATTTAGCTGGGGTTCGGGGGCTGGATAAAATGAGATTTCTAAGAACTTCAGGATGGCAAATGGCAGATGAAAAGGACTGCCTATGTCCCTGGCATCAGCCTGTGCACTCTAATTAGGGAAGCTGTTATTATTAACACCCTTCCAAAAGCGTGTCAGTTAAAAAACTAAAATAAATGAATCTGGGACTCACCCACAAAACACCAGACGGCAAATCGGATCCACGTGACTGTGGAGAGCTTCAGCATGAGATAGATATTCACCAGCATGGCGAAGGCAGGGACGAAGGGCAGACAGGGAGCCATGTAGGGCAGCTTCTTGGGGTTTTCTGGCTGCTGCAAGATCACAAACACCAGCACGGCGATGAGCAGGATCATCAGCACGACCAGGAGGACAGCCCACCAGCTCTGCTCAGAGATGTAGTCTGCCCCAAAAATGATGAAGGAGCAGAAGATGAACATCAGGACGAAGAGCAGGAGCACACAGGTGGTGACCGTGTGGCCGGTGGCTGCGGTCGGACGATCCATTTTACCTGGCAGCCCGAGATGGATCCTCATTGTGTAGTATCGAGGGCCAATCAGCTTCTTCAGCTTGATGAGATAGATGTTCTCAGACTCATCTGCCTCTATCCCCGAGGTCATGTCTACTGTGCCATAATTGGGGTGATTCACATTGTAGGCTGATTTATCAGATTTCCCAATCAGCATCTCATTATCTCCTAGTGATGGCAGATTTTTCGCCCCACACGTGTTGGTCGGTGGGCCAGAGAACTCCTCTCCTTCACTGCCAGGGGAGCAAGCTTCCTTCTCACAGTCTGCTAGGATGCCCTCCTTCTTCTTGGTGTGCTCCTCAGAGAGGAACTTGACAAAGCCATCGATGTCACTCTCGGGCTGGTAGCGGAGGAGCAGGACACAGACAGACACCAGCGTGTAGGCCAACAGGGTGCCGATGGACATCATCTCAATCAGGTCCCGCAGGCTGACCAGCAAGGAGAGCAGAGCTGCGAGGAAGCCTGACACGATACAAGCCACCACAGGGGTTTCTGTGTAAGAGCTGACGTGGGACAAAAACCTGGAGTGCAAAACAATTGCAGAAAGTTTAAATCACAGAGGTTTCCTGTTGCAAAAACCCTTTCCCAGTTGCAGGGGACAGACTTGGGGATCCCTTCAGGTCTTGTTGCTTTTTGGAACTTCAACTCCAGCTGGGGACTGGCAACACTGCTGAGGTTGAATCTGGAGTTAGATCTAGGTCTGAGCATCTCTGCAATGAGCACTCAGACACTTGCAAGTACCCAGATTTTATCCATATAAACTACACTCCTTTATAAGTAGCTCTTGAATTGAGCACTCATCCTCACATAATCAGAATCTCTAGGTACCAGCACTAAATGAGAAACTGTAGGGTAGACTGCTCCTCATATTTTCCCCACAGGATATTGCTTTGGCATGTACCCCATTCTGCACCCACCAAGTCTGTGTATGCCCATTGCTCCCTGCAGTGGCAATACTGTCAGGGTATCAGGGCCCCCCAGCACAATTTCCCCTCAGATCCCAAGAGGCAAAAAACAAATGCCAGCATGGACATGACTGACCTGAACAGCAGCCCATCACCAGCCATGGCGTAAATGACTCTGGGCATTGGGAAGAGGGAGCCCAGCAAGCTGACTGTCAGGCCGGCCACAGACCCGATGGCAACGATGAATTTGGCTGCATAGAAGCCGTGGACCACAAACATTTCCATCAGTGGGGACTCGGTGTCGATGGCATCATAGGGCACCATCAGTGTGAGGATCATGCTCACCTGGGGAAGGAGAGAGGAGCAGGGCAGAGGTGTCAGCAGCAGCACTGGGGGCTGCTGGGGATTCTCAGGGTGTGGGGGCTGCTTCTCAAGAATGAAAATCCAAAAAATTTCAAGTCTGATTGGGATTGTATCCCTATGTCCCTTGTGGAGGGGATGTAAAATGCTGAAATTAGGACTGTTGGAGCTTTGCTGTGGGGTGGTTAATCCAGAAAACTCTGGGGACTTGGTCTCTGATATCCAAAGGCAAGAAGGGGATGCTTGAACCTTGCTTCAGTGGTGATGCAGGAGTCGAGTGGGACTGGTGTGACTGGTGAGGCTGGTGGGACTGGTGTGACTGGTGAGGCTGGTGGGACTGGCAGGGTTAATTACACTCACTTTGGCTATATTCACATGCAGGAATAATATTGGGGCAGACCCCAAATCCAGACTGCATTGCTTGGAGCAACACTCTGGCCCTATGTGAGTCAAAGAATTTGTTTCTGTGACAAACCCATTCCCCTGCATGAAAAGCAGTGGGTGACTTTCTTTGAAATGATCAGAAATGTTTTTTCTCCTTCATAACTAACTTTTACTCTTTTGCAAGGAAAATCTCTGAGCACAGACATGCTTTTATTGGGGTGCAGAGCAGTGGAATCTCACACAGCCATCCCTTCCTATCCTTCCCCTCACTTGGATCCTCTCCCATATCTCCAGCAGAGGCAGTGCTGCTTTTCCCAGAAACACGGAGAAAGGATGCTGCAATGCTGCTGCTCCTTCTGTTTTACTGCTCTCCTGGGTGCAAAAATAGCTGTGGATAGGAATGAGAAAAAAAGCCGTCTGCCACCACGTCCCTGCAGCTGGCACAGGGGTCTTGTCGGGTGACAGGAGCCTGGGGACAAACTGAGGGGAGCCTTGGCAGGCACTGTGCAGGTGCCCAGAGGGGACTCACATGGTACAAATATATATATATACACACATGCATACATATTTATGTACATTCACACCTGTGTAGGGACTACTTACCGACACATAAGCTGTCAAGCACGTGACGAGCGAGGCTGTGATGGCATAAGGGATGGAGGTGTTGGGATTCTTCGCCTCTTCTCCCGTGGTAGCAATGATGTCGAAGCCAATGAAGGCGTAGAAACATGTCGCCGCCCCTTTGAGCACCTGCAGGGAGGATCAAACATCTGGGTGCCAGGAGGGAGGCCAGCACCCAGCCAGGGAGAGGGAGCTGAGCAAAAATGGAGCAGCCCAACTCTGCCATGTCTGAGCTGAAGGGTGAGTGGGGGCAGGTCAGGGGATGCACACACTGAGCTGGGGACTGACCCTGGGAGCACCCCTAACCCACTGATCTGGCCTGGAGAAAGGATTTTAACCTGTGCCCTGAGCCACTGGAGGCATCTGCAGCTCACCCCACAAACCTGTGCCTGAATCTGCTGGCTGATCCTGCCAGTGACAGAGCAGACAATCAACCAAATCCAGCTTTGCTTTCACAATCCTCCACCCCAAATCCATTTTTATGAGTAGGGATCTGGAACGTGTTTACATGCTCTGCCTTTGCAAGATGTCTCATGTGGCAGCAAGATCCGCTTGCAGAGGAAGCAGGAGAGAGCAGCAGCCGTCAGATGTGCGCCGCTTCCCAAACAACCCCTGTTTTGCTTGGAAGCTGCAGGCAGGTTGGGAGCACACATTGGAGCACTTGGATGAGGAATTATTTGTACTGTTTGGTTATTTTTTTTAATGTGATTTTTTAAAATATACAATATTAGCGAGGACATTTATAGGAAAGGAACGCTGGAGCAGGGTAAGGGCTGCCTGGCTGTGAGTGAACTGATCTGGAGCTGTGAAACCCTTGCATACCTAGGCAGCTTGCTGGGTACCACCTGTCCATCACACCTCTGTCATCTCAGCTGCCTAGTGATAGTGCACATAGTAAAACTCACCTCTCTCAGGGACTGTCTGTAATTATCCTTTTTAAGTATCCCCTACACTCCTGGGGATCTCATGCTTGTGCCTGGTGGATTTACTTTTACAAACAACTTATGAGACAATGAACCAGCTGAAAAGGGTGAGACCACCCTACTGAGTTTCATGTATTTTGGGTATGCATCTATCTTTTAAAACTACTTTTTAATTTTTTTCTTTTTTTCTTTTTTCTTTTTTTTTCTTTTTTTTTTTTTTGCAGGAGCTATTTGGTGCGTTGGGTTGGAGCAAAACAGATATTTTATATTTTCTCTTTTTCACTCCTATTGTATGGCACAAAAAGCCAAGCACAACCCAAAGGTAAATATGACCTCTACTCTCCAGTGAGCCTCAGTGCCCTTCTCCTCACTGTTGTTGTCTGGCAGAGAGGCATTGATTTACTGAAGGACGGTGTAGGGACTGCATGGCAGTTTGGGACCCTTTCAATAATCAAGATTCTTGGTTTACTTTACTTTGGTGCTTATTTTTCTGCACAAAACCCCAATGGAGTCGAGCAGTGTAAATCTGAGAAATTATCTTGGGTTTAGGCCAGCTGAGATATTTTCAGTCTCTGTTCATCCTTGGATAAAAACCAGTGCAAGCAAGCTAAAAAAGCCAAATATGTCCAAATTCTCAGTAAGCTTTGAGGGAACATCCATAAAATAAGTACTGGCAGGTGGCATTATGAAGTGCTCAAAACAAATGCTTGAGAACATTGTTGTTGAAAACCAGCCAACAAAAGTATCTCCCTGCTCCACAGAGGCTGAGCCAGCTCTCTGGAGCGCCCTGTCTCACATAGCCACAGCATTTTGCTCCATTGCCTGGCAATTAGTGGCATTTCCTAGGGGATGCTTTCATGTGGGGTTTGGCTCTGCAGAAGGACATTTTGGAATAGTTAACTCTAAAGAGGAGTTAGGAGATAAGGGCAAAGCATTGCAGTACTCTTTGGGTTTGTCAGAGTGAGCAGGTCCGGATACAAGCCTGCATTCTGGGATTTGGAGATTCCTGGCCAAAGCACAGGTGGATTTAGCAGGGCTGGGATCTGGGGGTGCAGTGGAAGTAGGGTGTGTACACCATGAGTAAAGCTGAGTGTGTGGCACCACTTAGGTGCTGTGTGTCCTTCTGTGTGCTCAGGACTTACCCCTGGCCACCCAAACGGCAGGAATTGCCCTTCAGCCCAGTTTTCACTTTTGATGTAGAACAGACCAGCAATCATGATGAAGATCCAAACTGCCAAGTTAATGACGTTGAGCACGTTGTTCAGCCCCACCGAGTTCTTCACCCCCATGGCCACGATGATGGTGACGATGACAGCAATGACCAGAGCAAGAAGGTCAGGGTATGACTCTTCTCCTTTTCCTAGGTGAGAGAAAAGAGGTGTGTTACTCTCCATCCATAGAATATCCAGATCTCTGTGGGGGAGTTTTAAACAGTTTTCAGACCTTGAAGTTTGGCAGAACTCTTTGGTCTCATTGCAAAGGTGGTCTCCAGAGGCCCTTGCCTCTGCTAGCTGAAGTTGTTTAATTAAGGTGGTAAATCTTGATGTCTCAAGACAGCATTTGGACTTTTGGGACAGCAGAAAACCACTGATCATGTCCCAGTTTGCATAACATGTATCTGCCAAGTACTCATTATAATCAATCAGCCATGGAGTTTTCATGACACAGGCACAGGACAGCTGGATCATTTCCTCACCAGTAGGATTCATGGACTGTTTCTGGAACTGCTGGTCATGCAGGACCACCACAGCCCCCAGTCCATGGCAGCACTGCAAACATCAGCTTGTGCTCTCTAACAAAATTCTGCATGTGCCCCAAGGGGACCAAGCTGAGAGTTTGCCCTGGGTGAAGTGTTTCTGTGCTGTCCTTACCCTCTGACATTCAACTATTTCTGTGCATATATTCTAAATGCCAGCTCATCCCAAAGGGGCTCAAAGTATCATGGCTCCCATCCCCTCAAATCCTGCCTGTGCGCCAGGCTGCCAAGGCAAAGCACCAGAGCCAGACAGACGGTAAATAATGAATGAAGCCTAATATCCATGTCTGACTCCTGACGGGCTTCCAATTACTTTTCAGGCCCTAATTAATGGAGGTATCTCTGCTCAGCAGGACACACCCAGGCCGTTCAGCGTGCCGACGCTGCTGATCATCCAGCGGCTGATGGTGTGGTTGGCCAGCGAGTCGAACATGCTGCTCAGGGCGCTGGCACCCGCGGCCGTCCCGATCAGGTACTCCAGGATGAGGTTCCAGCCGATGAAAAACGCCACAAACTCCCCCACGGTCACGTAGCTGTAGGTGTAGGCAGAGCCCGTGGTCTTGGGCACCCTCACGCCAAACTCAGCGTAGCAAACACCTGTTCAGAAAAATAGGAAGCGGTAAGGAAAATGAGGTTTGGGGATGAAAAAAGTAAAAGTGCCTTGGTGCCACCCATCTGGAGGTGCTAGGAGGTGTCAGGGCTGCAGTCAACATCAGAAACACACACAGAGATATTGCGTGGTGAACCCCAGTTTTTTGGCTTTAAAACCAGACAAATTTCCACCAAAATCAGGCTGCGATGGGGTTTTTTTTTTGAGGTGGCACAGTTCAAACCAGCTAGATGTTTACATGGGATCCTGGACCAGTGCTGCACAGCCTCATGCCAGAGGAAGATGTCACAAGACGACTCACATAAGGCTACACCTCTCCCTGCCCCAAACTTCCACTTTCCAGACATTCATCCTCCATTATTGCTCTGCAGATCCAGGCATGAGCACTTCCCTGATCATCCCTGCTCTTGTTCATACCCAAGCAAGAGGAGTTGGAAGACATGTTACATAGAGAATGTAAGTTATTTTAACACTTAAAAAATATTATATTTAATCTTCTGAAGAATAATTGCAAAACCAACTGTGTAGAAGAAGAGAAGAAAAGCAAAATGAAGTGTTTAACTGGAAATATTTGGGAGGATAATTCAGCAGACTTTAATACTTTCCGAACTCCTTGTGTGCTTACTATGTCAGGATAATTTTTAATAAAAACCTGACCCTGACACATTGATGTATTAAAACAACCATTAGCTTTTATTTAAAAGGAATGGATGTACTTAGTCTCAAATTCCCCAAATATTATTCAGGACAAGTGTTGGAAGGGTCCTGCATGTTTAACACTGATTAAGCCCCTGCCCCAAAGACCCTAGTAAAGTTCATGTGGGTGAACTGGTTAAGGCCATTACTACCATTGAGTAAACACATAGTAATTATTGAGCTCTCTATCAACTGATATTCTCCATTTAGAAGATAATAATTGCTTCAAATTTGCAATCAGTTTAGTACAGAGAGGGGAATGAATAATTTATAAAAATGTTATGAGGTGACTGCTCTTACTTTAAGTGCAGGTTTTTACACAGTACAAACACAGAATTGTTGAATCTCTTAAGATGAATTTGGTGGTGCTTCTTTTCTTGATATTGGAGGATTTTTATATTCCAGTGCTTAACTTGAATGCGGGTTGCTTTGCAGTGGGACTCTTCAAAACTTGATTTCTGTAAAGCAGCCCAACAGGAGCCACAAGACGTTTCCATCATCCATCCAGCCCTACCGACAGTCATTATTCAAAGCTGATGAAAAATGCATGCACTCGGCAAAGGTACAGTGTTCACAGATAACTACAGGCCTGAATGATTTATGAAACTGATGCTCTGATGGGGACAAGTATCTAGTTTCTCTCTTTGATGGCCTTAAAATATATACTCTTTCTTAGAGGCAGCTCTCCTTTTAGCCAACGACAAGATAATGATTGAAGAGGATGGTTAACAATACACAACGATAATGCCAAAGCAAAGAAATGAATATGTATAAAATGTTTGAGTTTTTGATTATTCTACTAGGATCCCAAAATAGAAGAGCAGTTTTTCATGGTGCATTGGGTACAGCAATAGGTTATGAATATCAGCATTAGGTATCAGCATATATTACACATATGTGTGTATATATATATACATATATATAATATACTAATCTCTGCTGCATCTACACTGTGTTATTATTACTGTTGTTGTTATTGTCATTATTATTATTTTTACACTCAAAATGCACAATAAAACTGTGTTCCTCTGTTACTCCTTGGCAACCCGGGCTATTCAGCACATTTTTCCCCTGCATCCAGAGGGATGCAGCTCTCCCAGTGCTCCTGCACAGCCAGCCCAGCTCTGGAGCTGCAGAGGAGTCTGTGCACATCCTCCCTGGCTCAACTGTTTGAGTTTGGAGACAGATTTCTCTTCTTCCCCCCAATCAAGAGTGTTTGCAATTTCTGCAGAAAACAAGACAACAGTGTTTTTTGAAAGCACAAACACTCTACAGAGGACCATTTCTTTTCCTTGAATATCTACTACACTTGTGCAGTTGGTGTGATGGTCATTACACTGGTGTAATTATGCAGTTATTGACATTGTTCAGCAGGATGTAAACACAGCTGAGTGGTTTGGTCCATGGCATTGGCTCTTCCAAGATCCCATCCACAAAACAGACAGTATGAATGGTGGCATGAGAAACTGGTAGTGCTTCTGGTGTGCTGGCATGGTGGTGGCTGTGATGGGGATGCTGACCCTCCAGCTGATGCTTGGCACAAAAGGCTACACAGGACCCACCAGACATCCCACAGAGCACTGTCATGGTGGCAGTGATGTTTCAAGTGAAAAAAGCCTTCTGAGAGAAGCCTTTCATCTGCTCTGGAGGTAACACCAAATAACTCATGCTAGCACACAAGAAATCCAGAGGGACCATACTTTATCAACCAAGAGCAGCCAACTTATTGAGGCAGACATATTATTATCATCAAGCCACTGAGCCTGCCTGTTGCACTTCATGATGACCATGTGCTGATATATAAAAGGCAGCTCATAAAGCTCCCCCAGAGCAAGGACTCCCATCTCTCCAGCTCCACCCAGGCAGCTGAAGGTGCAGCCCCTCAGCCCTCATCCCACAGCCAGGCAGCACCTCAGGCACATGCTCAGCTCCTCCCTGCTCCATCATGCATCTCAGCTGCTGCTGAGCCTGGTCCTGTTCAAGTATAAGGTAAGAGTGTGGCACTGTGCTCCAAACAAAGTTGTATTGTTTCAGGAGAGATGATCACCAAAGGGACAAGCAACAGCTGGTGGAAAAGGCTGTGGAGAGAGTGATGGAGTTGGGTGAGATGCAAACTGCTGATTTTTGCCGTTTTGGAGGAGGGGTTTTGGATAAACATAGGGTTCAGATTGGGGAATCCTGGCAGTTGCAGCTGATGGAAGAAGCCTGTTGTGCAATGGAGATGTTGTGGAGGGTTGCTGGGCAAACATTTCTACTTGAGACCTGAATGAAAGACCTCCTAGTGAGAGAATAAAAGAGATTGATTTAATTTATCAGCTAAATCAATTTCAGTGTGTCTCTAAGTACCCTGATGGGGTACATGTTGCTTAAAACTATGGAAGGCGTAAGTGGAATTTGTTGAGTAAATGAAATTGGAAAAGTCCCTATCTGAAACCAGGCTGAACAGTGCAAAGAGGTTTCCCAGTGGCAGGGCTTCCCTATGGCTGTCTCCCAGGGGAGATGGATGACTTTCTGGATGGTTTTGGTTTGTTTATTTTTAGTTTTTGTTTTGTTTTTTTTTAATCCAAAACCCTCCTGGGCTCCCTTTTCCAAGTAGTGGGGTTTGACTTAGTGGTCTGTGATGGATGAAGGGAAAGCTCCTTAAAATCTGTCCATGCACACTTGTCTAAACTCAGTGCCTGGCACACTAGGAGCAACCATGATGGGAGAGCTGGAATCACATCCCCAGTGGGTCTAACAGCCTGTCCAGCTCCTGAATTCTTACTTGGTTTTCCTTGCCAAAAGAGTGTTGCAGTTACAAACAACTGCAGCGTTAACGATGAAGTGAGGAAGCAGCCAAGGAGACTATCAAAACACTGCATCCCTGACAAAACACTTTCCCAGGGCTACAAAAGCAAGGGGAGATGAAAGCAGAGTGGGAAGCAGTGCAGGCTCCTGTGGACGAAGGCAGGAGGAGCCCCTGCTGCGGGGCAAGGCTTGTGTCCGGGGTGAAAAAGCCCCTTTTGGAGGACAGTGTGTTTGTGTTAGCAGAGACACACCCAAACTCTGCGTGCTCTGGGTTTGCACCATGGCCAACAAAACCTTTGCAGAGGAGAGAAAGCAGGCAGTGGGGAAGGAGAGACAATGATGCTATCTATTGCCTTGGTTAAAAAGCAGGCATTTTGGTTCAGTTGTGTTGGGAACTCAAATAAGCATTGGATCTCATTGCAAGCTCTCTGCTCTTGTTGTGGGCTTTGGAGAGAGCGTGATGGTCATCCTTGGGCTGTGCCAGGGTTGTGCCTCTGGGCTGCAGGGACATCAGGGGTTCAAACTTGCATGGACTTTAGTGGGATCTCCACGGAGCAGCACTGCAAACTCCAGGGAAAGAGCATGAGGTTCTTCCACATCTCATTACAAAAATCCAGAGTTTTGAAAAGCTGATCTGGGTCACTTTGCTGTGTTGGCTCTTCCTGTCTTCTATCAAAGCCCTTTGCCATTTGCTCAGGTTTCCTTATCCAACCCACAGACAAAAGCTGGATACCAGACAGACACAGCATGCAAAGTCCTCTGAGCAGAGAGAGCAGGAACATCACATCATCGTGTTAGCACTGATCTGGAAAGGACAAATGCCAGCAGTACTGGCTTCATGTAGAAAGTGCAGCTCAAGCCATATGCTCAGCTGGGTTCCTACGGAGGAGATGGAATTCACCATGTTTTCACTAAAATACATAACTTGTCTCTCCCTGCACATTTGTTTGTTGGGTTTTTTTTGTTTGGAAATTCAAAGACTGACCCTGCGTGAATAGGAGCCAATGAAATCAACTCCAAAACTAATTGAGGAATTTTTAACTGTTAGCCATGTCAACAAAAGAAGCTGGTTCTAGTGTTGTCCAAGCCACTGACATCCTTCCTGTTGGAACTGAGCTCCCCAGTGTTGTGGCTTGGCCATGCTCTCAGCCTGGGATACGCACTGCAAATCGCTCAAATGTCTCAGAAATATTGCCCACAGGCTCCATCCTTGTGGCAGCCTTTGGCAGCTCATCAGGATAATTGTCCTGGGGCTGCTGGTTCCCAGTACAAGGTTTGGTCTGATATTTGTGCAATGAGGGTCTGGGCACCCCATGAGCTGCCTAAGATGAGTGGGAAGAGGTTTTTTAGTCTGTGGGGATCATGCTACCTCCTTGTAGTTTGTGTGCTGAGCAGGTGTCCCCCCATGAAGGAGAGAGTGCAGGACACAGCATGTCACTCAAAATCCCAACCAAACTCACCTGACAGGATGGACGCGACAGCAGCGATGATGAAGGACACGATGACCCCAGGCCCTGCCATCTCCTTGGCCACCAGGCCGGACACCACGTACATGCCAGTGCCCACACAGCTCCCGACGCCCAGGGAGATGAGGTCCAGCGTGGTGAGGACCTTGGCCAGTCGGGCACCCTGGGTGGCCGCAGCCCCGGTGCCCTCCAGCATGGACTCCACGGGCTTGGTGCGCAGGACTCGGGTGCGCAGGGCATGGCCTGCTGCCCCCCAGGGCACCCGCCGAGGGTCCAGCCGGGAGAAGAACCCACTCATGGCTGCTGCTGGGCTGGGCAGAGCTGATCACTGATGGTGTCACAACACCTGCTCAGGGCTGAGGCTGCATCTCCATCCTGCGCCGGCAGCCCTGCAAGAGAGAGGATTGTTACTGACTGAAAGAGCAAAGAAAGGAGGAAGAGGCAAAAGGTCACCCTAAGCTGGTTTTCGCTGAGCTCCAGTGTAGACAGAACTTTGCTTTTGCCAGCTCTGCTACTGCTGTGGAGGAATCTCCTTTCCCCACCACAGCTGTTTTGTACAGCAGTGATGCACTGCCCTCAGTTATCTTCACATGGTTTAGACTCAGCCATCACTACAATGCTACAAGCAGCAGGAACCTGATTTCCTCCAAATTCTCTTTACATGGCTTAATTGCTACCAAAAATAATGATGGCAACATGTAACTCTGAGGTGCTGGTGGCCACCGTGGCACAATGGGGCCTGGTGGGGATAGAGCTTGAGTGACCAACAGCGTGGCCAGCTGCAGCCATTTTTAATATTTTTTAATTATCTTGCCTGAGCCCATCTGCACTAAGATTGTCTCAAAAAACATGGCATTGTATTGGCTTTCTCTTTCTCCGTGCTTTTTTAATCTCCATTCATATTTTCATTAACTATTCAGCAACTGCCATTCCCCTCTCCCTCCCTTTCTGCTGTTCTTCAGCATACTGTGTAGTTCTCATAGTACCAGCAGCAGTGACTTCCAAGTGACACGTGATGACTTCTTGACTTTGAGCAAAACAACAAGAATCGACAATCTGCAAGCTAATACGAGGGAACAGGAAAAATAGTTTATTAGATATGAATTTTAACCTGGCAGCTTCTCTCCTGTCAATACAGAAATGTTCTTTTATTTTAATTGCCTTGAAGACAAAACAATTATTTTTTTCCATCTTTACATCCAAAACAAATTACATTGTGTCCACCAGGCAGCCTTGTGTTGCTGAAGTTTATTAAATGAAACACGGCATTCATTACATGTTTTGGTTGATCATAATTCAAATTGTGCTGAATTTTTTACCTCAAGCAACCACAGGCTGGAAGGCTGCATGTTCTAGCTAGGAATAATAATAAGGAGAAATCATTACTGCTCCAGAGCAAATGTGGATCTTTGGGTTGAGAATAAAACCTGGATTTGGCTTTTGGGTAGCTCAAGAAGCCAGCTGGTTGTGGGATGGGCAGGTGAGGTTTTACCTTCTGGTTTAAAGGTAGGTTTGTGTTGGAAGGGGCAGCTGAGCCAGAGCTGAGCAGTTCTGCACCAGCCAGGATGAAACAGAGCTGCTCTCATAGAACATAGAATTGTTTTGCTTGGAAAAGACCTCTGGGATCATCAAGTCCCACCATTAACCCAGCACTGCCAAGTTCACCACTAACCCATGTTCCCAAGTGCCAAACCTCTGCATCTGTGTGCAGAGCTGCTGGCTCTGCTTTGCCAGGGATGTGTTTTAGCCATGTGCAAAACAACAGCTCTAAGCAAAACCCCTTAAAATATATCCTCCTTTTACCCAAAGCACAGCACCTCTGGTGCAAGGGCTGGAAAAGGGGTCTTTCTGTGCTTCCCACTTTCCATCCTTTATTTAATTATTTTCCTTGAACTTTATGGATAATCTTAGATGAGTTTGAAAGACTTGGGCTGCTATGCAAAAGTTTGCACTAAATTGACTTAAACTAGTCAAGAAGCTCAGAAGAAGTAGGATGGTGTGGGATGGAGGTGCCAAAGTTTCAGGCTGGTCCTTGGTCCCATCACCAGGTCATGCTCCAGCATGGGAAGACCCCCCTGTGTTTTTAGGGGGGCTGGGACCTCAATCTTTTCATCACCCTGTCTGTGGTGACTGTGAGTGCCTGGTGAAGGCTTTGGGAAGGATGGCATACGCTCCTTACTGGAGGAATTAATGTCCACACTGGAAAAATCAGTGTATTCCTCAAACCAAAGAGAGATTACTGATTTGGACAGCCCAGTTCACTCTCAAGTCACGTCATGGTGTAGAAATTACTTTCTCATCAGCCTTGCAAAGAAACCTGAGAGAAGACTTGGCAGTCTCATCCTGGAATAATCTTAACTGCTAAAATAATTTTAAAAACCCTAAATATTTTAAATGGTTTAAATTTAAAGCAGGAACTGTCTGGTGGATTAGTGGTGCACCCAGATTTAAACTGCTGAGCTTTTCCAGCTGCCTGGGGCTCGGCAGTGACCAGATCCTCCTGTATGGCAGCCCAACAAAGCCCTGCAATTCATGGAGTTTAGGCTCCTCCTAAATAATCAAGGAAAAAGAAAACCCCTTTCAAAACCTCTGAAATGAAATAACTCTATAATTGCTGCTCTATTCAATTAAAGCAGTCACTCAAAACTATTCCAGATGTTTAAGCGAGATCAGCATATTGCTGCTCTGTAGCTTGGAAAACATCCTTTCACTCCACTTGAAAGCATGAAAAAATATGTCAGGGAAGGCAGTCATCTCCATGGGGCAGAGACAGCTCACTTCTGCTCTGCTCCACTAACCCTGGCTGGCTAGGAGCACACAGTGGGAAGCAAAGAGAATTTTTACTTGTTTTGTTGTTTGGTTTTTTTAAAATCTGCTCTCCTCACCATAAACGCAGGAAGATGAAGGGAGCTGTGGCTCAGAGAGGACAAGCTGCAGATATGTTTTGGAGCTGCTCAGCTCTCCACCATCTTGGGGTCAGTTTTCCTCACTGGCTGGCACTTGCTGCCACCACCCACTTGTCAGCACCACTGTACCAAAACACACCTCTTCATCAGGGTGAATTGACTAAAACTGCAATCAAGCCAGAAGGAAAGGCCTAGGTGTTCACAGGCATGGATCTTCCTTAGAGCCTGGGTCGATGCTGAATTATCTCTCATGTAAAACTTGTTCAGCTGGGGAGATGCAGCACAGTGCCCACCCAGCATCACCCATTCTCATCATCCCCCACAGCTCCAGCTGCTCCAGACAGTGTCCCCAAACCACATCTGCACCTTGGGATGGCTTTTGATTTTTCTGTTAATGACTCCTCTCTGTCCAGAAGTCTGTAGGGGTATCCCTGAGCAAAGATCTCTATTAAATTCTGCTGGAATGCAACAAGGAGCAGGATATCGATGGTGCTAAATGGAAAAAAGAGAGCTCCTGTTGGTGTATTGATGGAAAGCCAGGCAGGGCCACTCATTAAGAGGAAAAGGGTGGATTTCCCCTGGTTTTCTATGGTTCATAGAGTAATTATTGCAGAGGAAAGCTTGCTGATGTCCACAGCAGCTGGGTCAGCATGGATGTGTCCCTGGCATGCAGGACCCAGCGCCCAGTTTGCTGCAGGGGTTTTTAGGCGTAAAGTCCCTTTCTCCTTGCCCAGGGGATCTGTGCTAAAGAAATTTGGGATTGAAGCAGGTTCCTGTCAAACCCCAAGGCAGTGCCTGCTGTGGATTCCAGCAAGAGTAACACTGGCATTTATGGTGGAGGAGCAGCATTCCTCGGACCCACTGCATGCCCCGGGCAGGGACTGTGTGCCCTGAGCATCAGCCCTGGCAAATGGAGCCCCAAAGGCTTAAGGGGATGCTGGAGGCAGCTCAAGGTGATGGAAAAAGTACCTCCTGGCAGCAATCCCCTCTGCAATCCCAGAAAAAGAGAAAGAGGAACAAAAGTGCTAACCTGACCCCCGTGCTGCCCTTCCCTTTTCCCGTCAATTGCGAGCTCGGTGGCGGTGAGGAGGGTTTGTCTGGAGGGACACAGGGACAGAATTTCATTCCAGCTCCTCCAGCAGGGACAGAACTGACGTCAGCGAGGAGATGCGGGAGCAGGGCAGCAGCTCCGACCGGAGGGATGCCTTCTGCCGGGGCTGCTCGCCGCCGAAATGTTTTCATTACGAGCGCGATTTGATTTGGAGCTTTATGTGCTTGTTTTTACAGTGTTGATCCCCAGCTGGGCTGCCACTGTAAAAGCTGGCTCTGTCTCCATCATCGGCTCTCCTTAAAGCGATTTAAAAGCCAGGCACAAAGCCGAGAGCCAGGGCTGGTCCCTGCCGATCCAGCTCCAGCAATCTGGCCTTTTGCCTTTGCTAGTAATTTTGGGCTTTTCTTATTTTTAATCTTTCCTTTTTTACCTCTGCTTGAGCAGTTCGAGAGGAGCTGTGGTTAATTTAAACTACAGTTGTCGCTAAATTAAACCACTGATAATACTTCAGGTTTAAGACCGACTTTCTCTGTGCATCAGCTGAAAAAAATGGGATATTTTGTGTGTGTGTTCATTGCAAAATGGAAGTGGAGAGGTTGAACAGCACTTTTCTATGCTATTTCCATCAGTGTTACACTGAGGGCTTTGGCAACGTTAGCACTGCTGTAAGGTGGCTAAACATCATTATCCTCTTTTGACAAATAAGCAAAATAAAAGAGGAAATGTTTAATTTGACCAAAGACATGAGGCAAGGGTGCCATGCACCCAGAGGCAGCCCCCAGGAATTCCTGAACTTTCAATTCTAGTCTCCAGTGCAAGAGTTAAAAGAGCATAAATGTGTAATCCAGTGATATAATTAGCAAGTACACAGAAATCACCCATTTTTGCCTCTCTCCAGCCTTCCGGGGGGATACAGTGTGATGGTTTAACTGCTGTCCTTGTTGGGGAGAGACTGGATTGCCTGGATAATCAGGGAAAAGGCAGAGGGAAGGATGGGAGTGATGTTAAAGCTTCTTTCTGTCTTGCAGCTGGTGGTTCCCTTTTCCTCAGTAAATAGCAAATCAATATTTGAGCACTGATCTGTGCCCATGCAGGTGAGCAATGAGGAGGTTTTGGTAGCTGGGGGCTCATCTTCCTGCCTGGATGAGGTGGGAGAATAGGTGAGGCATTCAGAGGTGAAATTAGAGCCTGTCACAGGGAAGGCCAGCAGATCCCTTGATACTGAGTTGTTCTAAACTTTACCAGGATTAATTACATGCCAACCTCACAAGCATCTGGTCCAGGGTCCTTTGGGATCCTCTGGAGCACCAGGCTAGAGAGAAACAGCTCTGGGACTGGAAGGAGCAGTGTTTTCCTCCTTCCTAGGAGCTGGATGCATTTGCAGGTAGCACTTACAGTTCTTACAGCCTGAGTGGGATGGAAGTTGAAATGTTCCTTTTGGAGATGCTCATGCACATCCCTGCAGGCACATCTCCTGCCCTTAGTAAATCCTCTTGCTGGAGTCCAGTGTAAGGAATTTTGGTTTTCCACTTGTTTTCTGCCTTTTCTGCACTGGTACCAATCATTCCCACATTGCAGAATGGTGTAGGAATGGATGCAGGGTATGACAGATACAAGTCTGTGTGTGCCGAGCTGTAAATAATGCAATATTCATGAAGTGCTCCATTTGGGTTTGCAAAAAAGCTATTTAACCACCAGAAAGAAAAGAAAAAAAGTAATAAATCAGAGAACTGCAGAGAAAGAGGTATAATCAATTTGCATGTTTGCAAAAAGGTCTAGTTTGTCACTGTTGTCTTGAGGTGGGAAGGTAAAAGCCTTAAAATCTGTAACAAGGCAGGGAAATGGCAAATCAATAGATGGGTGAGCAGAGCAGGAGGTGGGGAACCAGGAACATCTTGGGGCTGTTCTGACAGGCTCCCTCCAGGAGAGTAGTGAAACCACATGAAATTAGTAAAATTTGTTCCTCCATCAGTAAAATGGAGAAATTCACTGCCTTAGAGAAGTGTGTGGTGGTTAATTTACCTGGGTTTTTACAGAAGCAGAAGAGAAACCAAGCTAAAAATGTTGAATGCTACCCTAAATGTGCCTTGCTGAAGTCAATATTGGTTTTTTACCTGCACATGCTCGTCTGCAGAAGGACCCTTGAGGCTCTGTGCACTTTCAAATGCTCATTTGTGGCACTGATTTTGCATTCTGAGTGCAGACATTGACACCAATTCTTTGAGAGCAGCCTCCCCCTCCCTTCTGCAATGAGCCACAGTGTTGCTGAACATGTGAAACTCCTGAAGGAAGTTTGGGTGCTCAAACTGTTTAAAGGGCTGATGTAGTGACCACTGAAGTTCAGGCATTTTAAACACCATGGGCTGGGTGGCCAGGAGTGCAGATTTGTCTCATAGAGAATCATAGAATGGTTTGGGTTGGGCAGAATCCTAAAGATCATCTCATTCCAACCCAACCTGCCGTGGGCAGGGACACCTTCCACTAGAGCAGATTGCTCAGGGCTCCGTCCAGCCTGGCCTTGCCAATATGCTGGCACATCCTTCTGCAACCCTGGGTTTTGGGATTGGCAGTTCCAGACCCTGAGCTGTCACAAGAGGAAAAGCATTGTCTGATTTTTCTGGAATATAGTGAGTTGCCCATTTGCAATGCTGGGCATTGATTCCTCTAGCAGTGCAACTGCCAGCAGCATCAGTGGGGTGGTTGCAGCCTTGGGTTTGCAGCTCTCAGCTTTTGCCTGGGTTTGGGTAGTAGGTTATACTTTCAGTAATTACCACTCTGATGAGAGAACACATTTTCTGCATCGAATCTCACTGTTAGAGTGGACAAGGGCTGCCTTTGTATCACTGAAGCTGTAGACCTGGGCTATCAGACAGTTTCTTCTAGAATTATACTCCTTTAAAAATTGTCTTTGCTTTAACAACACACAGGAGGAAATCTCTGTAATTACTGGGCTGTGTTTTCTTTTTCTTTCCTCGGTGGATCCATACTTTTACACCGCAGAGTGAAAGTCATTATGGTTTGCTGCAGGCCAGACAGGAAAGCTTTTTTCATTTGACATAATTCACAGAATGGATTATTTATTAATGTGTGAGGCTCTCTAAACAAAATGGATTTTTACTGTTGTGGGAGTCTGGCTGATACATCATTGTGACAACTTATTTCGTTTCTGGGTAGCATTTTGCATCCAGTGACGAAAACACAAATCTTTCAGTAAAGAACTGATTTAACACTTTGGCTTCATCATCCAAACCGGAAAAAAATTTCCCTGTATATCAAATACAGGACCTGAAAATCCACTATTTTTAAACCTCTAGTTTTGTTTTGAAGATTGCTGGTTTTATAGAGATCCCTTTATTCCCCACTAAGAAACTGCTGGGCTTTTCCCTCTCAATGCTGACTCTCACTCACCAGCAATCTTTCCATCTTTCTGTAATAATTCAGTAGGAGTCTGAACTGGCCTTTTACACAGTAAGCACATCAAACCTACAAACACCGTTCAGCTCTTGCTGAGTTTCAAATGCATTTATCTTTTGTATGTGCACACGGTCTCATTAATTACTTATCGTGTTCCATCAGCAGTTATACAAATGTAATTGATTATGCCTCGCTGCCCTGCTTCCACTATTTTGGCTATCAGCTAATTAATGCAGGAGAGGTTCTCAAACAACTGCTTTCCTCAGAAGAAGCTGGAAAGATGCATTCTTCAATCCCAAGCCTACTAAAGATTCCAGAAGCAGCAGTAGTAGCATATGCAAATTAACGGGAGATTTTTGCATATGCAAATAGGAGCCCTGAGCAGGGGAGGTGGAATTTGGCTGGTTGTAATCTGTGTCTCTAAATTCCTCAATAGAAGCCTGAGGTAGGTTCAGTGCACTTCCAAGTAAGTGAATAGCAGCTCCTGCTGATTTTATTAAATTTTCTACATTTTTCTTCTTGTTCACCAGGACCAAACCCCCTTGCCTTACATGAGTAATTCTGCTGCGTTTCAGTACAACCAGTTATATGAGTAATGTGATCACAAGTGGATCAAAGATGATGATTTAGAATAGAGTTCATGTGTTTAGTCATTTATCATCATCACTCAGGCAAAGGCACTGCAACACCTAAGGGATGTGTAGTGTGAGTAATACCTGGCGCCGTAGCAAGAGGGCTTTTTGACGTTTCCCAGTGATTTACAAACTCACATTGAAGACTAAACCACTATCTAGGATGGCACAAGAGAAGCAGAACTAAATGAAATATTATGTGTTCTTAAAGTGATAATAGCAAAAGTGTTATAATATTCCTCAGCAATGCACATGCACTGCCTGAGATGTCCTTATGTAACAAGGGAATCAGTGTGAGCCAGCATGATTACCTTAACATAAAGTAGCTAATTGCATCCTTGCTTTTAGCCTCCCTTAGCAGCAAGACCCCAAAACCCAACCTCTTTCCCTGAGACAGCACATTTTGTCTCCCAGCCACAGTCAGCAGAGTGTCCCCATGGTGTGCTGCCCTGCCTGGCAAGCAAAATTCCACTGGTGTGTTCACACACAAGGAAGAGAAGAGACGCTGAAATATTATTGCTGCAGCTCCTGTTTGTGCCAGAGCTCTCAGCCGAAGGAACTTGACATATTGCTTCTTTCTGTCTTAATTTACTTTGAGCAGAGCTGGTGACCCCACTTATTAATTGCACATCTCCCTGTCCCTGTTGCTTCCCAGCCAGTTGTTTAATGAGTGGAACACACCTGCTGTTGCCCAGGTGTCTTAGACAAGGCTCTGGAGTATCCAGATGCTTCCTGTGCACATTGCTTTGGGGCTGGAGCAGCACAAGACCTGTGCTTCCTGCCTGTTCCCACCTGACAGTGAGGGACAGCCAGGAGAGACAGATGTTTCCCTCACTACCAGACCAGGGTTCCCAAATCCTACCTGGAGCCACCCTGGCATTGCTGAGCACCACAGGGCAGTGGCTCATCTAGCACGAGTCAACAGATCCATCATTAAAACCTGGTTCAATAATGCTCAGGCACACGTTTAAAGCTAAGTTTTAATTGTGCTGCTGCAGGTGGAATGTGCCCAGGTGTGCAAGTGATGCACAAAAGGGTGTCACCATCCTCAGCTTTAAAAAACTTTGTTGAGGAAGACTCAGCCCACTCTGAGGGAGCTGAGGATGTGGAGGAGGAATGGACCAAACCACTAACTGTGGTCATGGTCACCAACAAACAAGAGCCAATGGCTGCTGAGAGGGGCTGCCCTAAGCCCACACATGTGATTTTATAGATGTTTACTAAAGTTTTGACACAGATACACCCATAGACAGCTGTAGCATGGCAACAGAAACCCATTTCCCTGTAGGCAGCAAAGCACTTTGATCCTGTAACTCTGTGCTCTCAGAATTAGGATGTGGTGCTTGAAACACATGTGCTGCAAAAGCTCTTCTGTTCACCTGCCAGGTAGATTTAATTTATGGTATCATGACTTTCAATGAATTATTGATACAGTGACTGTGCAGAGGAACAGAAACAATGGAGTCATGTGCTGTGTGGCTCCACCTCGCTGGCTCTGTTTCATAAGTGCCTGGGCTTCACCCTGACAGTTTTATTGTGGGAAAAAATAGTTTTCTGTCAGAGATGTTCCAGCCTGGTGACAGCAAGGGATGGGCTGTGGTGGCTGCATAAATGCTGGCCAGAGCACCCAGTCCCCTGAAGATGACTGCATAGTCTGGAAGCAGGACTGCTATTCAATAAACCAGGGAAACATTTGCAAGAGAAAAATTGCAGTTTCCAGTTCTTTCAATTTTGGCAGTTTCCCGTTGACAACCACAGCTTAGCTACGTCTCATTCCTTGTAAATGAAAAATGTCTTAGGAATCTCTGTGGATCTAAGTCTGCTCCCATTTACACGTGGGTGGTTTAATGAGTTCAGCAGACTCACCCTGGACTGAGGTGAGACTCTGGCCAGGTTTTTAGATCCATAGGACGTAGCTTAAAAATGCCTGCTGTATTTCTGGGCTCTGGATATTTTGCATCCCAAGACCTACTGTCTCTCACAGACTGACAAGCTCAGACCCAGCCATGGCTTTATATACTGCAGAGGGCACCTATCTGGGAGTGATTTGGGGTTTTTAATTTTTTAAAATTAATGTGAAAGACACAAATGCTGCCCACCTGCTAATGTTGTTTTTGTGTGATGTACAGATCCCACTGCTACACACAGCTGAAGAGGTATTTGCTTGGTTTTTACACTTATTTTTAAAATGTCTTAATAATCAAAACAACAACATGCTGCTTAAACATTATGATGATTTTAATAGCTCAGGCACTTGGAAGGCAAAGTTTTGATTATTTGGGGGGCTAAGAAGTCAGTTATAGACTGCTCTGTTATCCTCTTTGTTTGATTGGTTTCATGAAGAGCCCAGGATTGTGGTTATGTTTGTGTAAGTTCTTGCAATCCTATTTGCTTGAATGTTGCAGGGCATTAGAGGAAAACCATTAATTTAGCCATTAGGAGGGTTTCCTGTTCTCATTGAATTTGCTAGAAAATCTCCTGTTGCCTTTAAGGGAACATGGAAGAAATCTTATTATATGTGCGTGATTTCAGAACTGAGAAAACAGACTGTCTTCAGAAAGAAGTAGTGTCAAATCAGCCTACAAATATATCCTTTAAAATAATTTTGGCTGGAATCCTTTCTGATATGATCCCATCTGAGACTCTGAAGTTACACAAAGAATGAATTTTCATCATTTTCATATAATCCAAAAAAAAATTAGAGAAGGATAAGATATGTCTTGAATAGAGAGTCGTGAATAACTCCCTGAGGAGAGTGATTTATGTTTTAAAATGCTTCCCTTTATTGCAACATGCACAAAGAAGGAGATTTTTTCTGGGGAGAGTTAATTTATGAAACCAGTTGGAAAAATTGGAGGACTCAAAATAGAAGTTGGTCAGTCATTTGTTCTGCTCTTGGCATGTGGTTGAAAATCCCACCCACTGGGGAGGTTGTACTTATCTAGAGGGGTGGCTGGGGCACCTGGAAATAAAGTTGTGACATCTCCATGCTTTATTTGGGGAATTAAGGTGCCATTAAGTCCTCTGAGCTAATTCTGTCTGAGTCTCAGGCCATTAGTTTCCAGGCAATTGCTCCTGCAGGGAGCCCAGTGACTTGCTTTGGCTAAGTTGCATATTTTGGGAGGACATCAAATCTTGACATAAACAGATGGAGAATCCAGCAGGTTTTCTGATGGCTCCTTCATCAGGTCATCAGCACTCCTCTGTTCAAATACGTGATCCCTCCCTTAAACTGGAATGTTTTGGCTTTAGCATCTCGGCACAAGTTCCTGTTGTGCCTCTCTTTGGCAGATGGAGGAATAACTCAGTGCCTGGTAATTTCTTTCTGTAGAGCCTCTTAGATTCAAGGATTCACATCACCTCCCACCCTGCTTTTTAATGAAGTGAGTTCTCAGGTGCTGTAATTCCTCCACTGTAAGGACCTTTCTCCAATCCTTGACAGGATTTGGCTTTTCTTTCCTTCCCCCCTCCCTTACTTACAATTTTGTTGACATTTTTGTTGATGTCTGCTGTACTCTAGCAGTCTGTTTTCAAGGGCTGAGGTAAAATTTCCTTCCTACATCTCCACATACTGAAGAGCAACTAAACAATCCTTTTTTTCCCCTTGTTCATGTTCAGTGGCTTCTCTTATCACAGCAATTGCATTGTGCTGTCTTCTCAGATATGTACTGCATATTTGAGTTCACATCAAGAGGACCAAGATTCTTTGTTGGCATTATTTACTACTCATCAGTAACTGTTTTTTTGGAAAACTTTACCACCTTTGATACATGAAAATGGGTAATCAGATCTTGGACCTCTGCAAGAGCCTCTAATTCTCGTTCCCACGCAGCAGGGATTCCCCATGGAGCAGTACATTTTAAGAACAGATACTCAGTTTAATCTAGGTAACTTTTCTCCCTAGTGTTGTTTTTGGCTTGTTTGAGGGTTTTTGTTTGTTTGCAGTATGTTGTTCAACTCTGGTAAATCACATGCCTTAGCAATGTGTACCAATAAAACAAACACATGTAAATATCTTTAGCAATCAGACTTTCAGTCTCATGACAGTTTTTGGGCAGTTAAACAAATGCCTTGGCACGCTAAAATGTACTTGCCTACTACTCAGGGACACTGGGAGAATTAATTACTTAATAGGCTAGATTAAATCAGGCATGACTCTTTTGAGACAGAAATCTTCTCTGGGGTCGGCCAGACTCGGCTTCCCCCTCCTCTGCAGAGTCGGTGCTGATTTCAGAATCCCTGAGTTAGAGCACTCTCTGCACAGCCTGTGACAGGAGGGCACTAAGTCGATCTGTGTAAACTATCATTTAATAGGCCACAAAACCCGGGCTGCAAAGCAATTGTGAGAACAGAGATCAGGCTTTCCAACAGTGCTGCTGGAGCACACCTCGCCGGGGCCGAGGCGGGCAGGCGGCTGGTACCAGGCAGCTCCAAAATACCCGTGTGGAATCAATAAACAGCACCGAGTCGGGGTGACGTAAAGAGGAAGCCAACTCCATTACCGGCCTCCAAGTCGCAGGGAGTTTTGCCGGCGCCGGGGGGAGGACGGAGCCGTGATGGGGGTCTGTGTGCGGGGGGCAGCGGGGTCGCGGCGGGGCCGGGGCTGCCCGTCGGGGATCAGCACCGCGGACAGCGCCCGCTCGCCTCCGCGGCCACACGGGCGACAGACAGACCCCCGAGCATCTCCGCCGGGCGACACCGGCCCCGAGGGTGCCACCGACCCCGAGAGTGTCACCGGCCCCGAGGGTGTCACCGGCCCCGAGGGTGTCACCAGCCCCGAGGGTGTCACCGGCCCCGAGGGTGTCACCGGCCCCGAGGGTGCCACCGGACCCCAGAGTGTCACCAGCCCCGCAGGTCTCACTGCCCGCGCCCGCTTCCCTCGCGGTTTCCCTTCCTCTGGGATTCTCTTCCCCCCATCGCCCCTCTCCCGCAGCGTCCCGACCTTCCCGCGGAGCGTTCCGTGCGGTCACCTGTAGCGAGAGCTGTCGCTTCGCTCAGGCCATCCCGTATCCCTGCTCTCATTCCGTTTTTCCCCGTTTCCAATCAATCCCGCGCCGTCAGCCCGGCGCCCCCGCCTCCTCCCCGCCGCGGAGTGCCCCGACACTCCGTAAACACGGCGCCGCGCCGGGCCGGGGCAAGGCGATGCCGAAGCTGGCTGGGGTCCCCCGGGCCAGGTCCCCCGTGGCCCGGAGCAGCCGGCAATCCCCCTTTGAAAAATCCTAAAGAAAACCGGCTCCGTCTGCGTGGCGGGGGGGCCGCGGCCGCGCTCCCCGGCGGGGCTCCGGGCAGACCTTCCCCGGGCTCGCCGCTCGTCCCCCGCACCCCGAGGGGCTCCGAGGGGCTCCGAGCCGCCCCCCGCACCCCGTTCCCTCCCCTGGCCGCGGAGCGGAGCGGGCACTCACCGCGGGCGCGGAGGGCAGCGGGCGGGCGGTGCTGCGGTGCGCTCCCCGCGGGGGAGGCTGGCTGCTGCAGCCGGCGGGGCGGGGGGGCTGCGCCGGCAGCGCCGACCCCGGGCTCCCGGCAGAGCACGCAGGGCGGAGGGAGGATGGAGGGAGGGGGAGGGATGGATGGATGGAGGGAGGGAGAGAGGGATGGAGGGAGGAGGGATGGAGGGAGGGAGGGAGGGAGGAGGGCGCTGCAGCTCCTCAATTATTCAGCGCTTCCCCTCCCCGCCTGCCGCATGTGACCGCCGGCAATACCCACGGGCCGTGCCGGCCCCGGGAGACCTCGCTGCGCGGGGCTACCTCCCCCAGGGCCACCTCCCCTCCCAGCGAGTCCTGTCTGCCTGTCCTTGTGTCCGGAGGGCTGTGGGTGGCCTCCCCAAATAGTCTGGCTGCTGAAAAATAACTCTCCTGGCTGCCTCCTCCAGTGCAGGGCTTTCCTCACCCCAGGGACAGAACGTGGGGAACCCAGTTTTTGTTTTCTCCTTGAGCTGCACTGTGAGATTTGGGTGCTAATGCTGTAATCCCGGAACAGGCAGAGTTAGGACTAAAATAATGCCTCATGCATTGCAGCATGCTGTGCTGTCCAGCCCTCTGCACAGCCTGGGAGGAGTTAGGTATCAGGAGCACGATATATTTAATATTTTATATCTGTAGCTACTTTAGAAGATAGCTGGAATTATTATTCAAGATTATTCCTTTTTGCAGTTTTGTTTCTCAGTTCTCGCTGTTTGGTTTGCTCTAGAAACACTCCCTGTCTGTGTCTGTATTGTACCATTTTGACATCAAATCCAAACTGGGTCCATCTCCAGTGATGCCTGGTGAGGATCTGATTTCAGTCTATTACAGGTTCATTCTATAGCTTCTAACAGGATATATTCCCAACGAAGGCTGTGTCTTAAACGGAGAGAAACTTTTCATTCTCCAAGTAGTGAAATAAATATCTGCTGATAAAAATTAAAGGTGGGATTCTTCAATGCAAGCAGTTCAGTTCAGAAGCCAATGTTTGCCTAACATGAGTGACCCCAACAGGAGCTGCATCAATGGCAGTGACCTTCTGGGGACATACAGACAGTGACATTGCACAGATAAACACAGACAGGGCAGGGGTTGGACTAGGTGACCTTTAAAGGTCCCTTCCAACCCAAACTATTCTATAATTCTGTATCCATGATCCTCTCTTTGGCCAGCATAACAGACCACATGTCATCTCTGATTCCCTTTCCAGCCATGATTTCTGTGGCAGTTTTTGTGGCTTTCCGTGTGAATACCATAATTTCCCCAGTTTCTTACCTGATTCCTTCCTCTCTCCAGTTTAGCTTTACTTTGATCTCTTCCCTCCCTCACAGAAGTGTCCTTGTAGTCCCTCTCTTCCCAAACAGGAACAGAAAAGACCTCTCACAGGGTTCTGCTGGCCAGCAGAAGGTGTCATCACAGGATGACAGGATGCTCTGCTCCCTTCCTGTCACTCTGGCCAGCATACATCACATCGTACAGCACAGAGCAGAAAAAGGCCTTGCTGGAGCCAAAGTGCAGTCAGCTGAGTACCTTCCTTCCAACCAGCAGCTTTGAAACCCTGTTTTTATTCTTCTCCTTCTTCTGTGATTTCCTGAAAGCAACACTCTGAGTTGCAGCTGCTCTCCTGCCCTTGTCTGTGGTCCCCATGCTTCCCACTTGGTTGTTTTTTCTCTTCTCATTCCCCAGTTTCTCCTAGTTGATTTTCTCAGTCTGTGGATGCTGGATACAGCTGTGGATGGCCGATATCAGGAGCTTCCCTTGGACAACATTTGTGCAAAAGACAAAACCTTCTCCCTTTGTTATTGCATCTTGTTTTGCAGCATTTTTAAGACCATGGTGAACTCCAGCTGACAGCACCACCAACCTTCTGTGCTCACATCCAACTCCTTGCTGCTTGTAGAGCATGTGAGTAAAGAACATGGGCTGGTGTGTTTCTGAAAGGATTAGCGGTGTGGTCAAGTTTTAGGGGGACTTACCTGTGTGTGTGGTTTCAGAATAATTTGATTAATATTAATTAATTTGGGCTGGTGTACCAGAACACAGGCAGTTTGGTTGGATGCAGCAGAGAGGAGCTTCTGTGTCCTCCTCACAAACACTTGTGGTATGATATCACTGTGCCATGATACCACCCCTGCCTTCCATCATCCCTCTGCTTCTCAGAGCTCTTCTTCCAGAAAACTTGGCTGTTTAATATCTTTCCAGATCCTGTTTTAGCCCAGCCTTGATCTTCCTTTTATAAGTTTGCCTGTTTTATCCAGTGGCACCTGCTGTTAGCTACACACAACAATCTGCCACCACCTCGAGTAATAAATGTCACAAATATTTTGTCAGAAGAACACTTAAGCTCTTTCTCATTAATCTTTATGCTGTTCCCATGAGTTTTGTAGCTTCCAATCTTGCAGGAATTGAGTCTTGAATTTTTACAGCTCCCCCTCTAATGGTTCTCTTCAGGTTGATTAAATGTGGATGAAGAACTGAATGAGGACAAGTTACTCTCTCTCAAGTCCCATCTGTGAGGTCACCCTCAAATTAAGTTGAAATTTTCCATAGCAGCCAAGCACAGGATGATACATTTGCTGTAGAATTTCTTCTGTCCCCAGGCACTGTCCAGTTTCTAGACCAAACTAATTTCTGCCCACTTTTCTGTAGCCATCTGACTAGCCATTTAAATACTTAATCCTATTTTGAATTTGACCAAGGCTTTGGCCTCAATAACACCTTTCAGCAGGGATCTCTACCAGCTGCTTTCTCATTATCTTGGCTATTTTTCTTATCAGCATCAAATTGGGCCATTCCAATTTCATGGGACAATTTTCTTTTTTTGTGACTCTAAATAGAGAGAAGAAGGCAGCAGAAACTGCCCTATGGATTTTCTTTCTTATTTTTATCAAAATGTTCATTTACCTCTCATAATCCCCTCATACTTGTCTCATCCATGACTAATTAATCATGCCATTTAAATACCACAATTCCTGGTTTTCTGGGTTATCTCTCTGTCTACACAGCTTTGTGTTAGGACAGTCAATATCTCTTGGCCTGCTGACCCCTAGATTCTTCTAGGGCTTCCAGCATCCTCACCTCATGGGCCCTCTTTCCCCCCATGAAATCTCCTCAGAGAGGAAAGGCTCATGTCCAGTTCCATTAGTTTGAGGAGTTTTTCTCAGTGCTGTTTCTCAAAATGTTTTGACGTCACCAAAACTGACTAATGAGCTGTTCAAGACAAATATCTCGGGTTCCCCTTGGATTTTCATCAGGTTCCCAATGTGTGTGCTTGGTCACCCCATGGCATTTTTGTTGGCTTTAAAAAAGTGCACTGATTTGGGTTATGTTTCCAAAGAAAAAAACTATTTGATACTAAGAGGGAGAAACTATTTGAAACTGAGGCTATCTGTCAGGAACCACTGATATTTCATAGAAAAACACTTCTGTCTGCAGGCACCAGGCTGCACAGGGACATCATAGCAAGCAGCCACTGGGATATAGTGATGGGAGCTGGTTACCTCTCCACCTGCTTGCTCTGCATGTCCAGTGGCTCGTGTCCATGGCTTTGACAAGTGTTCTCCCCTTAGTCTGGTCTGTATCATCACAAGCCATCTCCCAGAACAGCAGTATCTCCCAGATGTCCACTGCAAAGTTCAGTTGACAATGTCTCTGAGCAGACATCAGGTGGAGCCCTGCAGAACTACTGGTATTTATAGAAACATTGCCAGGATGCTTGGCCACCCTTTTTCTTCCTTTTGCATCAGCTGGAACCTCAGTGAGTACCTGTAGGGGTCAGAGTGATGGAGGCGTTCATGTAGGAGGATAAGAAGAAGGATTAATCTTGCTGTCTCATCTCCTGTTGACTACTGCCCCAGCAAATCCCAGCATGAGGAAGAGCAGTCCTGTAACTAAAGCCCTGACTCGAGACTTATAGAACCTCACTTGGGTGCCTGGCTCTGCAACAGGAGTCCTGGGTGAGCTTCAGTGTTCTTTGTACCCCAGTGATGTGAAATGGCATTGGAAGTACTGCACAGTCTCAGGGAGTGAGTTGTCCGCACAGGCTGTAATTTCTTTGGGTAAGAGATTGTCTCTGTATGTTTTATGGGATCCTGACCTCAGTGGGGCAGTTCAGACAGGCAGTGCAATTAGCTGGGCAGGTGAAAGAAAGTGCTTGGAGTGGTGAGTTGTGCCTCCCTCCTTGCTGACCCCATGAGCTCTTACCCTGCTGCACAGGGACTGCAGCCCTGACCCTGCTGGGCAGGGGATGAGCCCAGCACTCACAGGGCACCCCCTTCATCATTTAAATTACTTGTCTGTAGTGGAACTGGCCGTGGGTTTAATTTATGCTTAGGGAAATGGAGAGCATTATTCTGGGGTTATTCTGCATTGCTAAGAGGCATCCTGGACAGGTTGAAAGGAAACATCCATGTGGGTGTTTCTCATAAACCTGTATCAGTTGCTTCCCTCTGCAAAGGAGGGGAACATCAGTGGTGCATGAGCATAAACAGAAACTGGGGTAAAATCCCAGCACAGCAAACCCTGGGAGTGCTTTGCCATTTGATGTTATCCAGCTAAAATTTCTCCCAGCCCCTTTCTTTCTTACTCTGTCTCATCCATGCCAGGTTGAGCAGAGAAGATGGGTAACACATCCATCAGACACATTGGCTGTTCAGAGACACATGGGGTGATGGAGCATTAAATAAATCCCTTTCAAATCCCCATGCAAACACACAGTCCAAGCCTAGCTGCAGCATGAGCTGTGGCCTCTCCTCTGGCTGGAGGCTGTCACTGGTGCGTGCAAAAGAAGTGATGCCCTTTGGTTGTGCCATCACTGTCCTCAAAGGGGAACATTGAGACAGCAGCCTTAGCCTTGGCCACAGACACACAAAGAATTGTGTGATGGGGCTGGGGGCTGCGTGGGGTGGGGACACCCGTGGGGACACCTGTGGAGACATCCCACCTTGGGAAGCTGCAGTCCCCAGTAGGGCTCCCCTTCCTGCTCTGGGACAGGGGAAGCAGACATGCCTCGGGGGGAGGCTGGGATAAAGCAGCTGCCAGCAAGAGGAGATTAAATGATTCCGTGTTTGGAGGCTGCTGCCTTATTTAAAGGACCACACACTATTTCTTTTTTTATTCAGGGAAGTCTGCTTTTAACAACCAAACCAGACTGAAGTCTTATTTTTGTTGCCTTCTCATCTTCTTCACCTCATGGTTTAATATGAATGTTTTGGGCCACTCTAAGTGGAACCTGTCCATCTAGGTGTCACCATGTATGCTGTGATGATTATGGATTAATCAAGTGATACTTGATCAGTTCCTGCTGTCCTGCAGGTGGGTTTAGCTCACCTGGATTTTGATTAAAGTCAGAGGGCAAAGCTGGTGGCAGGATTTGGTCTTAGTTGTCTGTTCTGAGAGTAACAGATAGAATAATAGCACAAAGGTGGCACCAGTGCAGAGACATTTAATCGATCTGTTGGGCGATCATACACAGGATTTGACTCTGGATACAGAGTTGTCACATGGCAACATCTCTCTCCTAGCCATGAGTGTGACACCCCTTGGGTGCTCCCCAGAAAGTAGGCAGCACCTACTTGGTGCCTTCAAGCCCCCCAAAATCTACCGGCCATGCTGAGTGTGATGGGATGTGCCACTTGGAGCCTGTATTGAGCACTGACTTGTCTGGTGGTTCAGTGCTCAGTGCAGAGCAGTGGTAGTGGCATTTGCCACCTGTCATGTGCTCTGTAAAGAGGTGCCTCTGAAGCTGAAAGGATTGCTTGTCTTAGCTGGTTACTCATCTCATAAAGCTGTGGTTCTAGCAGGAGCCATGCTGGGCTACTTTTGGGCAGAAAGTCACTCTTATCAGTGAAGGGCTTAGAGATAAATTTTTTAACCTGCTATAGGAGGAGGTGCTGTAAATGGCTTTCCCCTGCTACCTCTCATGGCCCCTACCTTGGACTCATTTCAGTTCCCCATCACCTGTACCTTGTTTTACTTGGCTAGGAGAGCCAGGCTCTGTGTGGGCCGTGCTGAACCAAGGGCTGGGGAGCACCCATGAGCTGCTTGTCCCCAGCATGACACACCATGGTGACAGGGCCAGCTTAGTCTCTACCAGGCTGGGCACACACAGGAGAAGCTGTTTGTGTTGTCCTCAGTAAAAGCAGTTTTACCCACAGAATTTGTTTTGGGTTCATACACAAAAGGTTACTCACCACTGCTGAGAATGCCAGGTTAAATCAATGGTGTGCAGAGTATTTTAGCATTTACTCTCTGTATTTGACCCACAGACCAAACTATTTCTGCTTGGATAAAAAATAAAACAAAACCTTTTTTTCTGGGAGAGGAAAAAAGGAAGATATGTGCACTGTAGCTGGCTCTGTGATTTATCTGTCTTGCTAATAATGATGGACAGGGTTTTGCCCATCCCAGGCTTTGATGAGAGGCTGCTGTTTGTGTGAGTGCATTTGCTTTGCATGCAAATAAGAGGGTTTATTGTCTGCTGTTTGTTTTTCACAAAAGTGCAGCTTTTTTGCGTGTCCAGAATAACCACTGCTGTCCCAGGAGCAGGCCTTGCAGGAAAGGGAAGGTTTATAAACATCCCAGGGTTTGAAGCTCAGTAGCATCAGCTGTTCAGCAGGAGAGCACTGCACATCTGCTCTGAAACCAACAGCACTGCAGAACAGAAGAGGATGATATTGATCTGATAGTTTGTTGTCATTGACATTTCTATTGATCTACTCTTCCCCCATGATTTCTTACTGCTAAAGCCAAAGGCCAGTGCTGGGAAGGGTCAGCACTGGAGGAAAAAGCCTTATCCAGATGTGCACCACGGCACAGTTTTCCTTGGGCTAAACACAGCTTCTCAGTTGAAGCTCAGCCAAGATATTTCATCTGGGTCATTCCAGGTCTGTTCAACCTGATTTTGTGTGTCAGCTGAAGGACAAGGAGCCAAAGCCTACACCTCTGAAGTCACTGTGGATTTAATATCGTAATGCAGCCTTGGCTGAGTACAGCCTGAAAGAGCACAGCGGCATGGATTGAATTACCTGCAGCATATTAGTTGAAATCTCCTATTCAAGACCCAAAGGGGCTGTTGCAGCTCAGCTTTCAGGGGAGGCTGATAAGATCATAGCCTGGGGTAGCATAGTTTTAGGTTTTAATTTGGCATTCATTATATCGTTATCAGCGATCAGGGTCCCGGCTCGCTTACAGCTGCTAATGGGATCTCAGCCCTGTGGCTGCCTGGTCACTGGCTTTGGTGCCATGACTTGCCATGTGTCAGGTCCCTGGCACAGATCCCACGACCTGGACAACCATCCTTTATTGACCTTTTGTTCATACATGGGGAGGTGCTGTCCATACCCCAAAGAAGCTTTAAAACTTATGCAAAAGAAGGAACACGAGCCAGATGGCTTGTCTAGAAAACAAAAATTGGACTTTCAATAATTTGTGTATCTTCTACTAACTTAAAATAGCTCCTTTCTGTTTGTTGAGGCAAATAAGACAAGACATTAATATGCACATCCCAGCAGTAAATAGGTTTCAAGCAAGCTTCTGCAGGACTGGGGGAGGGTATTAGGACAGTGTGTTTTTCATCACTGATGTGCCAGCCAGCATGCAAAAGACTCACAGAGCAGGGAAAGGACTGGAAAACTGAGAAAAAAGTAAGTTTTTCCCAGATAAAGCCCTGTCAATCCAGAATGCAAAGCAAATACTGGCTTTGTGTCTAGTTCTGTGAGATGTGATGCTAAAAGTACATGTTTTGATGAATTGGTTCTGGAGTGGGCCAGGTATAGACATGATGTAGCTCTTGAAATCAGGTGGAATGTACATAAATAAAATGCTGCTTGCATTGAGCTGTTCTGCTTTTTGCCCTTTTTTTGTTTTTTAATTTATTGTTATTTTCCTGGCCCTTGACGTTGCGCATTTATAAAGACAGGCTTTTAGAAATTACATCTCATGGAAAAATCCGCTGGGCTTTTCCACAGAGGAGTTAATGGCTTTTATGAAAAGATTTACCTAATGTGAGGTGATGTTTTCAGTCTCACGAAGCCAGCACTGAGCAGAGCTGGAAATGAGCTGAAGCAGGAGCTGGTGCCATCTCTCCTGTGCAGGACACAAGGGAAAATGAAGGGGTTTGCTTTATTTCATGCTTTTGGGTACAGTAAAGTAGATTTCAATAAAAGACCTGGAGGAGTGAATGAACAATTTCTTAATGTATCCAGTCAGCAAGAGAGAAACAACCACATCAGTTAGACAAACCAGATTAATGGTCAGGGTGTGTCCTGGCTGCCCACATGAAGAATTGACAGCCAGGCTTCTGCTCCAACACACCCTGATAAACCCGGGCAATGACTGATCTATATTTACCTCCTTGATTTATGAGAACAGAGACCAGCAGGGACTCTGAAGCATATGATTCAGTCATGTTTCTCCTGTCTTATACAACTCCTGGTTAGAAAGGCAGTCAGTGGAGGGGGAGAGGGAAAACACCCTCCTTCCACCCCCTCTCCAGCTCCTCGAGGGGGTTGTGAATCTCCAGTGCTCCTCACCACACAGGGCTGGAGATGGCATTTCCATCCTGGATCTGCCGTTGTCTCACATAGGTGTTGTGTTTGACTAGCTCTGTGAAAAACACAGCATTTGAGCTGCATTTTGATGACCTGCATCGAACCATGAGCCAGGGCTGTGGGCAAGGGGTGTGCCACAGCTCCATGGCCTCCCTGGGGACCACAGGGACCCCGGGTGCTCCAGCCAGGCTGGGGGCTTGGCAGGGTAGGCAGAGCTAATGAAAGGCACCTGTTAACCACACGAGAATGGGAAACCTGGCAAACAAGCCAAGGCAGCAGAGGAATCATGGAGCACTGTAGGGGAAGGAGGAGAAGCCCTCTGTGCAGAGTTCACCATTGTCATCTTTTACATTCACAGCATCACAGCTAATTAAAAAATGCTAATGCTTCAGTGTTTTCCCACTAGCCTAATAAAAAATGGTTTTAATCCCCATTTCTTATTTCCATTCCACTTGTGCTGGTATTGGGCTGATGTGTGCAGCACTGATGGATTGAGAATACCCTCTGGGTCTTTCCCACTGGGAAGGACCAAGCTGAAGGACCAGGGACAAAGCTGCTCTGTGCTTCTTGGAAATGGTAACCAGTGGCTGCTGACCCAGAAGCTGCTCCTGTATGGTGGCATTGGTCACCCCAGGGGACAGAGGGGACCTTCCTGCACAGGAGCAGCACCACAGCAGGAGGAGCAGGAGCACTGATGACAGAGGCAGGGATTAAAACCAGGATCTATGCTTTAAGGAGAAATTAAACTTTGTCTTCTGTTAACAGCTTTATTGTGCTGATACAGGATTATTTCTAGTCTGAGATCTGAATGGAGACTTGGCCGCTAATTTTAGCATTACGGAATTTCCTGAGGTCTTTTTATTACACAAATAGGAGTAAGAAAAGTTGTGCATAATGAAATTTTGCTGGAGGACAGCACATATTGTAGTGTGAAACCGTTATTTAACCACCACCACCCCACACTAATGTATGTGTAAACAGGCTTCACCCTGCTTGAATTCCCACTTTCCCATTCAGGGGGGAGCAGGAGCTGCCTGCTGCCCTGTGCCACACACAGTGCCTGACACCACCAGCTCCCTAAATACACCACAGATGGACATGCCTGCAGGCAATTTATATCCTCTTGTGCCCACACCAAATCACACAGTCAATTTATCCCGGGGCTTTTATGGAGCTTCTGGTGTTCAAGCATACAGGAGGGGACTCAGGGAGATGTGGTTTGCTGGGTATTCCATTCTTTCCAATTGCCACTCTGGAAATGGCTGTCTAGGAGTGTAATTCCCCTTTTCCTGCTGGGCATTGGTCTGGAGGTGCACTGTACTTCAGCACAGTTGCTGTGGAGCTTCACTGGCCACTGCTGGGTGACTTATCCCTTGTCTCTCTCCACCAGCTGGTCTTTGGAAAGGTGGATAATGAACAAGGAGCATTGGCTTTGACAATATGTGTGTTTTCCTCTTTATTTTTCTAAGCAAGAAACCCCAGTGATTTGTTGACACAGAACAAGTAACAGTTCATTTGCAACTCCCCAAATGAAGCTAAATTATTCTGAATAAATTAAACATTAAAACAGCATCTGAGCAAACCCAAGCTCCTGAAGGAGTTTAGTCCTACTTGGAAATGCAGATATTCAGCCTAATGGGTTCCTCAAAGTTAACCAATGTCAGCCTCTACCCACTCTCACAATTCCCTACCTGTAGGACTTATCCAAATCTATCCTCCTTTTTTTTTCCCTGGCTTTTCCATGACTTACAAGATATTATTTCCTGCTGGCAGTTGGATTGTCTGAGTATTTCCCAGTCAGGGCATGCTCACAAGTGGAATATCACCAGTCAGTCTCATCACAGAGCAGCTCAGCTCCAGATTGATGAAAACAGACGAGCACTTGAATTAAAGAGTCATTTGACATTGTGCAGCTAAAGGAAATGTTCTTCCTTATGATAATGAATGATTCCTGAAGACAGGGGGGAGCAGGGAATGGGAAGCCCAAGTTGCTGCTGGCCAGGGAGAGGAGCAGGCAGGGGAACAGATCACTGGTTCCTCTCTGCAGGAAAAACAGTGGATAACTGTGGGAAGGAAAGGAGAAGAACACTGAAGCAGAAATCTAGAGCCATTTTAGCAATCTCTAAGGAAATTTGTGATTTTGCCTCTGGCAGGAAGGATCATTGGGTAATACACAGCTGTCAGCAGGTGCCAAGTGGCCAAATCTGGCAGCGGAGGTGTCCTTAAATCAGAGCTGAATTTGCCTGCTTGTTCTGCTTTATTGGTGCCCTTTCCCGGCTTTTCCCCGTGTTGAGGTTGTAATTTCTGTCAAAATGTGACTGCAGAGCTGTGCATTTTAATCCCGTGTAATTACAGTCCTCGGGAACTCGGTCATGCCCTGCATCAGCCATCCTCCCTGTCCCCCCTGCCCCGCAGGAGCAGAGTGAGGAGCTGTCACAAAAGGCAGCTGGAAGGGGGGTCTTGTTCTCCTCAGAGGCCTTTCTTGTCCCCCCTGCTGTCATTTTCAGAGCTCTGCCTCGAGGCTGGCTGCCACAGGGAGCAACCTCCTCCCCAGCACTCCCTCCCGGGGCAGGGAGGGACACAAGAGCCACCCCACTGCCACCTTCAAAGCAGCTGTGACTCAGCCCGGCGTTCGGGGGCTCTTTGTTTGCTTGGGAGGAGGATGAGTCACAGGAGGCAGAGGCTCAGCTGGCAGCAGTCAGCTGATGGCCTCACAAGTCGGCTCGGCTGGGCTGATTCAGGCTGGTGGAAGGTCCTACCCACTGCCATGCCTCCCACCCACCTCCCGGTGCTGCTGGGTGAACATCGTCAGCATGGGGCAGCTGATCCGAGAGGTACAATTATCAGCTCAATTGTGATGGAGATAAATGGGGGGGAAAAAATAAACCGAACCCCAACTCTTGCTGTTCCATTTAAAGATGTGGGAAAGACAGTTTTCTCTAAATAATTCTCAGTGTATCCCAGCAGGATGTCTGGTGTCCTCCTTGTCCAGCAGTGTGGGTCTGGGAGGGCTTGCAGCAAGTGTCTTCTTCTGTTCTTCAGTTTAAAATGTCTTGCATTAGAGGAAGAAAATGCTGTCTGTAAAACTTAATTTCTTTATAAGGAGTAAGGATGAGGGTGGCAGCCAGAATATGGAGAAAACCAAGTAAAAAATAATATTTCCAATAGCTGTTTTGAGGAAGATTCCTATTTTTATTTATTTTATCTGTGTGTCACTGTTGCTTTCCAATTCCTTCGATGCATTTAGTCCACACACTTCTCAATTTTCCTTGCTCTTTCAGCTGGATTCTGTAGTCTCCTTCCCATCCTCTAAATCACGTCAGTTTGCTGCATCCCACGGATGATGCAGCTCAGAGTCAATAATCCTCTCCTGGAGAAATTGCTTCTGACAGGTTGGAGACCCAACTGAACTAAAGACACCTACAGAGTGGTGTGTTTTCCTCTGGGCTCATAGCACCTTCCTGTCTGTGACTCAGAAGGCAGCTTTCAGATGAGCTGTCCAAGAACTACCAGCAATTAAAAATGCTTTTTTGTTGTACTAGTGTAGAAGCAGAATTTCCTTTGACTTTGTGTGAGGTTGGTTGTCAAATGTGCTGTTTGGTGCTGATGGGAAACAGTCTCAGTCCTGCTCCCCTCCTGAACTGGAAAACAAGAGATTCTTACATGAAGGAAGTGCAAGGACAGAGTAGAACCACTGAAATATAGCAGTTTGAATACAACAGGTTGCCATCATTGCATAGCATGGGATATAAATTAGCTTCATATATATCCACCAGTGGTGGTAACTCTTGTCACCCATCTACCTGAAAAACTTTATATAAAAACTGTGTTATGTATAGAACAGACTGCAAAAGGGCACCTCTTTAAACCAAAACAAGTCAATTTGTCATCATAATAAACATTCCTATTTGGTTGTGTGGTCAGTAGATGTGCACCAACCCAAACTTGTTCATAACAACAACACTCAAGATGGAAAAGAATATTTTAAAAAAGAAAAATTTTAGCCATTAGGCAGGTTTTGATTGAAGACTTTTGTGGTAGCCACGAAAGACCTTATAAAAGAATGTTGCAAGCACAACTGTTGGGTTTTTGAGCAAGGACAAAAGTTTAAAATACACGGCAGAGAGTGAATAAAAACAAACCAAGTGTGGTCCTGCTGTCAAGTGTGCAGTGCAAGCAGGAGAGAATCCGTGGCAAATGCAGCACTTTGCTGGCTGAGTGCTCTTGTTGGGTCTGGAAATTCTTGTCCAAAGCTCAGAAAAATCAAGCTTCCCATATTGAGTTCCTTGACCTTGGGATTAGGCAGGATGTAAAATAAGGAGGACACGGAGAGCAATAACTTGTTTTGAAAAAGTAATGCAAATTACGTTAAAATACGCGATTTAAAATATTAGTTCTGGCTGAGAGATTGCTGGAGTTTCAGTCAAGGGGAACAAATATTCAATATATTAAAAAGTCAGGAGCTGGCTCTATAACAATTGCTTTGTAAGCAAATGTTGGCTTTTGTGGTTGGTGTGAAATGTGCTGGGGAAGAGATCCAGCTCAGCTTTCTCAGGGGTAGATATTGCCATCATCAAATCCATCTGAAGGAATGGATCAAGTTTGCACTTTTGTTGGCACTCAGGAACCTGGCAAAGTTCTAACAACCCTTCTTATAATTTTCTTTATAAGTGGGGATCTTCCCAGAACAGAGCTGTGGTCCATTTGTAAATGTAGGAGAAAAAACTGATCAGAGCCTCCTCTATGCCGGTCTACCACCATCATGAGCAAGGGTTAAACTGTATTTTAAAATTAAAAGTCATGTCTAGTCCAAGAAGTGCATTTTATCTTTTTACAAGCTCACATATTTTTTTACAAATGCTGGAAATACACGTGCATTTGATGCTTTCAAAGCAAAGCCGAGAATATATAGCAATATTTCTTTTGTTATTTATCTGGTAAATCTGCAGTGCTATTATTTGCTATGGCTTCGCCTCCACAGGAAAAAGGAGACTACAGACTACAAGGAGGAGCTGGCAAAGAGAAGTCAGTTTTTGGCAGTGCAAATAATCCTTAATAGCAAGGGGAAATTTATAAAATTTAAGAAATAAAAGATGGCTAGACAGTGGTAATTTCTTCTGTGTGGAACAGCAGTGTTGTTTTGGTTTTCATTCTCCTCCTAGCTTCAGCATTTCCAGAATATTGAACAGTTTTTTTATTTTCTTAAAACTAAAGCTATCCCTGATCTCCCACCTGAGCACCCAGTGGATGAGCTAAAAGGAGGAGAGGTCTGAACAGTGAGGGTGAGATATACCCTAAAAATGTATAAAATACCTTTCGGGCATGCAAAATCATGACCTAGATTTGGATGTTTTCCACTGCCTCTTGGGAGGCTGATCCATGGAAGTCGTGTGGTCCAGATGGATTAAACTTCAGCCAAACAGTGGGCAGAAATGAAGGAAAGAGAAGCAAACAGTACAGACTGGAATGAAAAAAAAATAACCTCTGGGTTAGTTTAATTATCATATTGCTTGATGAATGTGATAAAGTGTCATTTTGACATCTGTGCTTTCTTTTTTCCCAAACTGAACATACCTGTTCCCTACCTGCAGCTCTCAGGGGGTTCCAGGGCTTCTCCAGTAGCCAAAGCAATCAGTGCTTTCATTCCATCAGGATCAGCCAGGAACAAGGGGGAACAAGCCAGGAACAAGCACAACACTTCTGAGGTCTGAACCTGACCCCAGACTGTCAGGTCTGTGCCACCATCTTCATAATGACCCATCTTTGTGATGAACTTTTTACCCAGGGGCATTTGGAGATGAACTCAGGAATGCTTGTGGAGGGATACTGAGATCCTCTGGGATACTGAGATCCTCTGGTCCTTAAAAGAGCTACAAGAAAAACAAAATAGACATTGAAGGTTTTACTTCTGTTTTCAAATTATTGAAATTACTTTGGAGTGGGAGGCATTAGCCTTACATTGCTGAAGAACATTGAATTTGATTAGTCCCTGCTCCGCTTTTTTTTTTCTTTTTTTTTTTTTGGCTCAGAAAATACCTATTTCTCTTGCAGAAACAATTTATTTGCAGTCTGTAATAGCAGAACACTGGGATGTGCTCTGTCCCCATTTTCAGATTTTGTGTTCTGGAGAAAAACTTTGTTGCTTTTTCTTGCCTGGATATTTAACATTCACCTTCCTCTGTGATTTCTACCGCCTGAACATTTCTCATTTCTGTGTTTTTCAGCTGAACATTTCTCATTTTACACAGGCAGATAGTGATAAGACAAGGGGGAATGGCTTTATACTAAAAGAGGAGATATTTAGATTAGATGTTGGGAAGAAATTCTTTATTCAGAGGGTGGTGAGGTTGCCCAGAGAAGCTCTGGCTGCCCCTGGATCCCTGGAAGTGTGAGCTCTTCCATCACTGCTCTCAAGAGCAAAATATAAAGATACAGAATTTATTTGGGAGATATTGCTAAGCTGAGAACCCATCACTCACCCATAGTCTCTCCCTGCAGTTATTTTTCTTTCTGTTGAGTGCACAAAAAAAGAAAAGAAAGAAAGAAAATATTCTGTCTTTCTCGTCTAATGCAATTGCTTTACTTCCCATCCCTGCTCAGTCCTGTGCTCAGTGAATCCCTCAGGCTGTCAGAGCTGTGCTGAGAGTCCCCTCCTGCAGGTGAAGTGCCCTGCTGGGGAGCACTGGAGATGAAGTCTCATATATGACCACAGATTTGGAACAGGAGGGCTGAGTAATGCTTTCCCAGGATGACTTTAAGCAAAAGGACTATGTGCTTTTCACAGTCTTCATAGGAGTAACTGTAAATGCAGAAGGACTGTAGGGCAGTAGAAACAAGAGATGTTTGTGGAGTGGCTGGAAGTGAGGCAGGGGGTTTGCAGATGGGTAACCATCAGTGATATCTGAGTGCTGGAAAGCTACACAGGACTGGCAGATGGCAGAAGGCATTTCACAAAACACTTTGCTGTCCTAATCACTCTCTTTGCAGTCCATTGGACTCTTGTCAGAGACACTTTCGGGGCATGGACTTAACATTCTGAAATAATAATACAAATTTAGTGATAGTAACAGTGTTCTCAGAAGCAGCCAATACTTTCCTTTTGAGCTGTTAGGATGGAATATTTGACTGCCACACTCCTTTCCCCTGGAGTTATGGTTTTTCCTGACTTATGGTGCAATAATTTATTTTTCTTGTTTCAGTTTTATATTGTAGAAGACCTGACTGATGTCAGTGGAGAATATTGGTGTGTGCACAAAGCTGTGCTACAATGCTTGTAACAACACCATGCTGTGCTGTGCTGGGGCTGTTCTGGAGGTTGGTAACATAGATCTTTCTGTAAGAGGAATGAAGGACTCTAAAGCACTTAAAATAGGTAAAGGAGGAGAGAATGAGCCTTTGCCTCATAACTAACAGCCTCAGCATGGGGTCAGGAATTATTCCTCATGGTTTGCCCAGCCCACTCCTTCATAATATCTTTTTTTTTCCCTGTAAGTTTGAAAAGAGCTGGTTGTAGATGAGATTCTCATTTTAATGCTGAAGTTGCAGCACACACTGTGTGATCCTGCAGTGGTGTTTGGGGGTGAGGGAATGAAGTGCTTCTCTCCATGCCCCAGCCAGGGAGCTGCCTTTGCTGCTGAGAACGTGGGGAAACAGCATGTCAGCTTTGGTAAATCAGGATATTGGGTCCCTTGTTATCCCAGACTACCATGGATGCTTCCCTGTCTCCATCTTTTGTCTTGTTGGCCTCTTTTTGCATTGTCCTTTGTCAGCCTTCCCGGTCCCTGTGGGATGTGCAGAGCTGTGCCACGCACAGGGCACATCCCACAGGCTGTGTGGGAGGGCAGTGAACACATGTGAAGCCATGGATGAGCATTTAGTGCATCTGCACACAATTTCCAACGTCTCTGCTGAGGCTGCTGCAGCTCTGTTTCCAGGTTAAATATCTTTGGGAACTGGGAAACAGCTCAGCATCCAAGAAAAATCCAATTGACTGTACAATAGCCTGGAAATTGTTCTTTGATCAAGTAGCACTTTCATATCATCCTAAACAGTGTAGAAACACAAACTAGGTTACAGGATGGCTTTTTTTCCCCTTTGTTCCATTTAATTTGATAGCCTTTCCTTGGGTATGCAAGTGCTCCCTGCCTCTCTCTCCCTGAATGTGAAACACAGATGGTGCAGTGCTGCCTGTGTTACACTGACAATAAAAGTGATTTAATGTATTGGGGCTTTTTTAATGCATTTCAAGCAACAGAGAAGAAAAACCATCCTCAGAGTTTCTGAGACATCCTTTAGCCTATGGTTTGGCCTGAGGAAGGGAAGGACTGGGCAGAGAGGATGAGCACCAGAGGAATGGTACTAAATGGAGGTTAAAGAACACAGCTCAGGTTCCACGTTCAGTGCTCCCCTTGGCTTTGTTGTGAGACCTCTGGAGGAAGCAGACACTGGAGCAAGCAGCAAAAACTTTGAAACAATTGATTTAAAAGAGAAGTGGTTCCTTAAAGAGGACAGAGGTGCCCTTGAGGGAGGGTGACTCCTGAGCCACCAGCACAAGGCTCATGGTGAGCCTGAGAGTTACCCTGGCTCTGGCTTTGGCTGTCCTTCCATCCCTTCAGAACAGGTTCTCCCTGTTCAGGCTCCAATATAAATTTCCATTGCAGTACAAGCAATGTTGAGGCATATTAAGGAAATTGAATATGGCATTAGTCATTCCCTAGGAGGAGGAGAAAAGGCATCACACCACAGTTTCTCTGTGGTGCCAAGGCAGCCAAAGCTCAGACCTCCCTTGCTGCTGCTCAGGGGCAGCAATATGTTCAATACTGAGCATATTTCCACAACATTGGTCTGTCAATAGTGTCAATTCATCCTGTTCTCTAATGCTTCTTCTCACTCACTCTTATCCATGAGGGATTAAGCGAAGAAATACAGTAATGCGGCGGATTGTACAAGGATTATCCAGGTTTTCCTATCAACTCTATCAAGAAGGCATTATAACTGGAAAACTACAAGTTCAAGCTTCCAAGATACACCCAAAGAGCATTATGTTTTGCTAAATTCAGGAGCCTTGGCTCACTTTTTACGTTTGGATTCACTGATAATTTAGCTGATAAAGGGTTTGCAAACCCAGCAACAAGTGTTGGCCCAAGCTGGACTTTGAGGCTACATTTGTGCTCATGTCCAAGGAGTCTGGGATCTCATTTCCTGGTGTAGGAGGTCAATCCTTGATACCAATCTCTTGTCAGAGATGTCCATGGCACACCCCAGGCATGGTGGGGATGGGATGGGATGGGGCGGGATGGGATGGGATGGGATGGGATCATGGTGCATTAGGATGGGTCAACACTTCCCACAGGCAATTTTCACATAATTTTTTATTCTCCAGGTCGGGAGAGTTAAGCATTATGGACATGGATCATCCTGTGCCAGCTGGCCAATATCCGAGAGAATTCTCCCAAACCTATTTAATTGATTAGCAGAGCGGTAGCCTGATAGAATTGATGGTTTTGTTTCTGGGACTGAAGCTTCTTTCAAGATTTGGTCATTTGGAGGAGATTAATCTTCGCCTCACTAAAAGGCATCTGGATTTGACCCAAAGTAAATTAGCTCAGATGAGTCAAAAAGCCAAGCAAAAAAAAAAAAGTTCAGAGGGCCCCATACAAACCATAAGTTGTGTTATGAAGGCAACCTCTATTTTCCTGTTCTTTTGTTATTCCAGTGAACACTTTAGGCAAACACCGTGGGAATAAAGGAAATATTTTTGTCAACAGAAAATCCTCAGATAGTCTCAAAAGGGCAACTCTGCTAATAAATTTGTTGAGGGTATGTTCTGCCTTGTGCAGAAATGGCTGAGCCCTATGTACAATGCTTAAACTTGATTGCTTCATGTCGTGCAACTCTAATCACTTCTGAGTGTTAACGCCTGCGAATTAGGGAAAGGATTAAAATTATTCTTGGGAGTGAAATGTGTTCTTTCTGATGAAGCATAAAATTAGTTGTCTCTTGGGGAAGGCCCAGTTGAACTGCTGTTTACAGGGATTTCTTTCAGAATTGAGGCATTGATGGCTTCAGTTCAAATTTAATTTAAAAAAAGAAAAGGAACATATTTGTCATATGTTCAGGACCACTGTGTGGTGTTTTGTTTGCTGACAGTGATGTTGCTTGCTGCAAGATAACACGAAATTATCCCAGGGTTTCCCTTCTACTGTTGCTTAACTTATAATGGATGAGTCTTTCTAGGTAGGGAATGGTTTCCCTTTTTAAGGAAGATGAGAAACTCTATGATTTAAAATTTTGAATTTAAACGAGACAGCTGTTGTCCAGGCACTCTAGAGGAAAGCAAACAAACTGTGGGCATGAGAAGCAGGATCACAGGAATAGACTGGCTGTGCCCAAGGGAAATGCCAAGGCAGAGTAAGAAATCCCTATTTTAACCCTCCTGCCTCCGTTGTGTTTGTGTGGATAAGTGAGTCAGGCTTCCTATAGAATAGATTGTATGTTGTCACTCCATTTTCTGAAATGAGAAAATCCATAGGGAGGAGTCAAATCCAGTAAATGATCCTTAGGAAGATGCCTGCTTCATTTCATTCAAATGACCTTCACATTAGATTTTACAGCTGGGCTATGACCACAATAATCAATTGAAAGCTGAGTCACAGGTCCCTGAATCACTCCATGAGTCATGTCTAATCCAAGATATTTCTGTGAAGATCCCTGGGGTTTGTGAACAGATGTCTGGGGCAGGTGAAATACATTGTCCTCATGAAGTGCTTCATCCCTTGCTGGCTGTGGAAAACCTGGATAATGTCTCAGACCAGGCAGGAGCCTTTCAGGCAGCCACATCTCATTGTGATGTGAAGCCAATCTGAAGCTGGTAGACTTGGCAGTGTTAGATTTATGGAGTGATCCTAAAATTCCAGCCTAGAAGATTCTATGAGTCTACATCCATTCTTTGCCCAAGCAGAGAAGAATGTGGTGACAGGGCTGGGATCAACCCTTGGGACAAACTGCACTGAAGTCCAAAGACCACTCAGGCAATGGTAAAGCACTGCTGAAGGACCACCAGGGTACAGACCCCTGCCCTCCCAAGTTCTCTGACCGTGGTACATTTTACAGCTGCTGCTCTCAGTAAGTTCCCAGCTGACCAAACTTGTGATCTACAGCAGCTCTGTTAATTCCAGCTTTTGTGTCTGTGCCATGGCTCAGTGTGCAGCGATTAGGTGCAGCCTGGCAGGAGTGTGTGCCAGCAGCATTAGTGGCTGTTTCTTGGCTACAGCAGGGAATGGGGAGTTCTCACAATGGGGTTTGAAAGTTTATACTAAAATTTTACATCTAGAAAATAAGTGGTTTGCAATTTTAACCCAAATAAGTCCAAGCAGGTAATGTTTGTGTTGTAAAGATTGGTAATGCTGAGCCCACAGGTGGATGAATGCTTTTGGAACAACCAGGAGAGGTTCAGAGTGCAAAAGTTGATTAATTTACCATCCAGAGCAGAGACCATCATTTCTGTGAGTGGATCTGTGAGTATCGTGCACTCAAAGACTGTTGGAATGTGTAATCTTTTTTTTTTTTTTGTCATATTTGTTGGTTGGAGCTACTGGGCATTCCTATAATACTGCTGTAAGAGAGTGAAAAGTTATCAGAGCCTTCTCAGAGGATCTATGCATGAGCCACAGGTCCCAGGGCAGTGAGGAACCGAACATGCCCAGCATCTTCATCGTCCTCCAAATACAGCAGCATGTTCCTTTCTGTCCATTTAGAAATCTTCTGTGAGTTCAGGTGGTCATCTGAGCCTGTGGGCTAACATCTTTCCACATTTGCTTTGGAGATAGATTTAGTCTGCAGCACTCAGGAGTAAGTGATTCACCAGCGAGAGTTCAGTCAGCTCAAACCCAAGGCCCTTGCAAGGAGCTGCTGGGCAGCCCACTGGGCTTCTCTGCAGAGTCAGCATCATTAAAACTCCATGGGAGCAACATCATCTGCTCCAAATAACCCCAAATCAACATTTTTCCCAGATGAGTGAAGGATGTTCTCTGGGCTTACAGCTTTGCTTTATGGGCACTGTCCTGTCTTCCAGTTCTTTGTGGTTTTCTTAATCAAGAGTTAACCAGCTAATTCAAAGGATGGAGAAGACCAGACAGGCATAACAGTATTGGTTTAATTTCCTTCTGTGTAATCACTTCCGTACTCATTTTTCATTAAAATTTATTTCCATTTCATCTTCCTGAAAACAAATCTATCTTTTTGAAGACCTGCCAGGACAATTAAAAGAACACTGCGAGGCCACAGCGATGTCACATATGGGCTTCATGAGCCATTTGCAATGGAAATATCTGTGACAGCATTAGATTGGCCTTCCAGGGGCTAAACTGGATTGCCAGGGGCTAAACTGCACTTCCAAGACCTGGTGTAGTTCCAGCTGCAAGTTACTCTCCTCTGCCTGTCATTAGAGCAGTCAGGTTTTAATTGCAGTTCTGTGTCATGCAAAGCTGAACATGGTGTTTAACACCAAGTAATGGAAGTTAGCTCTTGGCTCGTAACTTCAGGAAAAAGTTCTGAGTTACAATGTCTGGCAATGAAGCTTGAGATGTGACTCAGTATGGTGAGTCTTCATGGATTGTGGGGACTGCAAATCTCACTTCTGAGAGGGTGAGCTGCTCTCTTCATCCCCATGAGAAACTTAAGAAACTTGGAAAAAATAATGAGGACAGCCCTGTCTGCCCTTAAATGTCTTTTTGCTTTCATCCAACACTGGTCTGTGCAGAGGTAGCTGCTGGGAGGAGTGGAGGCTTACCAAGGGTTAGACAACACACACTAAATCTCTGCTGAAACTCTCAAAGTAGGGATGAAGAAGGCTGGAAGTCTTAACTGCTCTGCTGTTGAAGTTACCTCCTACATGGAGTGATTCAAGTCCTTCCTCCTCTAGATTTCAGCTGTGGAGTAAATAAGTGGTGTAGTTTGGCACACAGTGATGAATAACATTGAATTTAATACTCCCAATACTTTCAAACAAGAAAACTTTCCACAGCAGTCACTCAAACTGCACATTAATTAGAAACAAAGATCTTAAAATACACCAACGACAGATTTAATTCAAGAGGGACTTTCTGCAGTTCAGTTTACTGGAAGCCATGCAAATGTACTGTGGTTTGGGATGCAGTTTCACAGTGAAGCATCTTGAGATTCATCTTTCTGGATGACCTGTCCTCACTGTTACTGATGTGCAGGTTCATTCAGCCCTCTAACCAACGTGCTTTCACTGCCTGGAGTCTCTGCTCCTCAGGACAGGGACAAAGACCTGCTTCCAACCTCCCACATTTTACCTGATGGCCACAGCATCAGCAGAAGCAAATCATCTGTGCATAATGCCATTCAACTCCCAAAGAAAGGCTGTTTTTCCAGATCTGACTTTCTCTGCTCTTTTATTTTTTCTCCAGCTCTAGTGGTAGAGCTCCCAGAGCTGCTCCAATCCCCATCACCTCACAGGAGACATCAAATCCTCTGTCTGCCTTCATCTGCAACAGGCTGGGGCATCACAAGTGTAAAGCTGGGAGAGAGCCTGGAAGTGCTAAGGGGGCAAAGCAAAATCCAAAATGCAAACCCTCTGGAGAAAGATGGGAAGGATTAGATGCACTGGTTTGGATCACTGAGCTCATGAAATGGGAATTCAAATTTTGCAGCTTTGGCAAGCATGGGTTTTGCAGTCTCTAATACACTTGCATGGCAGAGGTGGCTCTGTCCAGCTGAAATCACCTGGGAAACAGGTGACAACCTTCAAATCCAGACCTCACCACCATCCAGCAGGACACCAGGGTTAACACTCTCACACATCCAAAGCATTATGTCTTCTCTTGAAAACTCACTCTCCAGAAAATAAACCAGGCCATTCATCCCAACCTTCTGGCACTGTCTCCAAATGCAAATACCAGGTTGCACAGCCTGCTCTTCTCAGCATTGCATGCCCCAGACTGGGAGGCTTTTTGTGTGCAATGCCTCCTGCAGCTGGCATGTCCCCATTTTGTACTAGGCAAACACTGACAGCTTTATTTCTTGTTTGTTCGGTCGCAAAGATCCTCAGCATCCTGGTTTGAATTGAGTATTGTGGTTCTTCACTAGCAGAAATGTAAATAACAATGAAATTTCATGTATTTTAATTACCTGAAGGCGTCTGTTTTAATCTGGTAAATCCTCTTGTGTGATAAAAGTAATGTTGCTATGGGAACCCTATCTAACAGGAAAGGTAGCACCAGTCTGCCTGTAAATAATTAGGAAAATGATGCAGTGAAGTGTTTTTTCAGTTACTTGGCACAGAACTGGCTGCATAGTGAAAGTTTAGACCTGTGTTGTGGTTTTATATGTATGAGTGAAAGAGGCAGAGATTTAACTGGGAAGATTCCCTTCAGGAGTCTCAGAAGAGTAAGCAAGTGTTTCTTTCTCACAAATATTCACCAAAGTGCAGCCCACCCCCACCAGCAGTGCATTCACATCCTGTGACACTCTCATCAGTGTTTATTAGGTGTTTTAACTCAGTAATGTCTGAAGTCCTCTCAGGAGTGAGACACTCACTGGAATAATCCCTCAAAGGCCAGTTCTAGCCATTAAATTACTGGTGCATCTCTGCAGCAGCCCAGGAGCCCCACTGGTGCCCCAGAGCAGAGCCAGCACTGGGGTGCCCTCAGGAATTGCCAGATGAAGGGTTTAGGAGTTGGACATGGTCCTGTTTTTCTTTAAATCACCAAATCTCTTTGCTTTGTGCAAAGCCCCCAAGGACAGCAGTGCTGGTGAGTCCCTCAGGGGCAGGACAGGCATCCTCTGTCTCCCCTGGGGCTCTGCTCCACTGCCCCATCCCACGGTTAGCATTTGTGCCAGAGCTGTGCTGTGAAAGGGTTTATTCATTTACCAAGAGGATGTGCTGATAAGAGCCCTGCGATAACAGGCAATAAAGCAATAATGGCAATATGGTTCAATATATTAGCAATTTTTTCATGCTATGAAATCCTTTTTTCTTAGATTAAAAGGAATTGACTAATAGGATATTTCTCATTTTACTTTATGTAAGTATATAGTATTCAGTATATTCTTGTGCATCAAGGCCATTATTGATAAAGAAGCTCCCATTATAAATTTGGAAGAGATATTACCCTAAATTTTGGGATGCAAAGAAAAAGGGGAAGGATTAAATCTACCATTCATTAAATACTTCTATATTAATTAAATTAATTACACACTAGAGAACTCACTCTTTGCCACATAAATGTAGGGTGATCACTGAAAAACTTGTAGACTTTTTTCACAAACTGAAGAACTATACATCAATCTATTCCTCATCCACAGGTTATTATGCAGTGGTGAGTGCCATTTGTGTCTCATTGCATATCAATAGTATGGTTTCCATGGATAATGTTTCCATGAGAAATTGTAAATTTTTGTCAGGCAAATATTTTGTCTGCAAAGAAAAACCCTTGTAGAGGCAACCTTAATATATATGGTGCATAAATACACTGTTTTTGCAAGTTATTATTATTTCAGTCAACACTGACAACGTGCTGACAGAATTTGAATGGAATAATTTCCTTTAGCACAGGGAAAAGTTTGTTATAGTTGAATAGGAAGGCTTGAACTTATCCTAAAATTTTGACTTCCAGGAATGTGATATTCAGAGGTTTTTTTAAAGACTATTCCTGGTAGGAGCACCATGTGTACCAGTCTCAGTGTAAGATTTCAGTGATCTCATGGATTTTATCCAGCCTCTCCAATTAGAAGACCATATTGTAATAAATTGACTCTCAGAAATCATAATCAGGTTCATGGAAACTAATCCCACCAGCCCAGCAATTTGAGACTGAGCCTGCCTCATTGCAAGCAGCACTAAGGACAATTAGCTGCTATTTGGGTTGTGCAGGTGATCTCCAAATGTCCTTGTCTGGGACAGTGATCTGGGGGAAAGGGGTGGGAGAGGAGAGAAAGCAACACTGAGAGGATCTGGGCATAAAAACATTCCAAACCATGTTTTGTACTGCAGTATTATGTCAAATTAAAGTTGTGTTCCTGACACAGCTCCTGCCCGGATAGATATGAATCATTAGTACAAAACCAATTTCCTAATTATCTTTCCATTGCAGGGTAATGCAATGAGTTTTGTAAAGCTGTAATTTTACCCTGGTTTATTTCCATGTCCTCTATTTTCCCTAGAGACGTGCTCTGCTCTCCTCTGAGGTTATTTCTGACGTGATCTTAGGCAGCAGGAAAGGTGGTGGCGTATGGATGAATTCATCCCTCGTCAGCTGCTTCCCCAGATTCCCAGGGAATTTTTGCTGGGAATGTATAAACTTGTGCAGGTGTTGGATGGTCTCTAGCAAAACAAATGGTTTGTTTTTGTGGCTGAATTGATCTTCATGGCAGATGATAGGAATATTTTTGTTGCTGACCTGCTGTATTACCTATTGGTATTTTTAGGTGGTTTACATAAAACAGGTGCAAAAAACACAACAGGGGATCATGTTAGGAGGAGATTCCTGAAAACCCTCTGTGTTAATAGACATTTCTGTCAGTACCTGTAGATACTTGAGAGGTGAATTATTGGAATTAGTGTAAAAAGCTGAAGCAGGAAAGCATTGAAGATGGAATTTCTGGCATCCCTCACATTCCAAAGGTGTTGATGATCCTGTCCCGCACAAGGCTACATCGGTTGGGTTCAAGAACTCAACCTCTCTGTAGAAACAGGGGGAAAGACCTCAAACTGGAGTGATGTGGCATCACCCGTGGGTCTGTCTGTGAGAGCTGCAGCCACGCTGCCAGCAGATGACCCTGTCCCTTGGTCCAGGGAGGGAAAGAAGCCATTGCCACCATCCCGGGAGGGGAAGGATGGGAGAATCCCCAGCTCCACTTAGTGGGCAAAGCACAAACAACATGTAACAGCTGAGGCCAGCTGAACAGTGGTTAATCCCTCCAGCTAAGCCATCAGGAGGAAAAGGCTTTCTCTTGCCTCAGAAGACCATCCTGAAGCCCTGGGTTCCCAGAGGAGGACCCAGAGGAAGTGTCCTCACATGGACTCATCTGGGTTTCTCTCAGAATTGTGGAGGGATGTGGTGGATAGATCATGTTCCTGCTCAGACAGATATTATTTACTGGCCGTGGTCAGGTTTTCTAATTTTTGCTATTCGAAGCTCCTGTGAGATGTACCCTCAAGGAGCACCAGGAAAGATCTCCTGAAGGGAAGGCTTCTGCCTGGCAGCAAGGATCAGCCTGCACAGCAATTGCTCCTCTCCAGGGGGCAAGAAGGAGGTTTGTTGGTAGCTCTGGTTCTTCAGGCTGCAGGGGAGGCTGCATGGGGATTTCCAGAAGGGCCATCAGAGCCAGGGGAAAAGAAAAACCAGGATTTTAGTGCAATTATAATTTCTGCTGATATCTGCAAAACATCACAGTAGCTCTGTTGTTGGTTTAAGGGCAATTCATTGAGTTATTTCCATTGGTTAGACATCTTGCCCAAATCACTTGCTTCATTCTCTAGTGCTCCAACTTTTGGCATTTCATCAAGAAAAGCCTTTTAAGTTGATATCTTAATTAAAAGCCTCCCCCAGCCTGGCTGCATAACTCCCTGAAATGCTCCTCAAGCAACAGCACTTCATGTGCTATTAGCCACCTCCTGACCCCATCCTCTCCAGGTGGCCAGGTCCATTTAAGACAATAAATCAGAAAATTAACACAAATCATATCAATGCAGCACATTTTGAGGGGGCAGTTCCATTGCACATTGTTCTGTGCTCCACAGGGATTTGGAAGGTGTTTCCTATATTCCCACAGGGATCCTGTTATTAAATAGTCCCTTGAATCAGAAATAAAAACTCTTGGTCCCAGGATTTCAGGATTACTTGCAAACAGGATGGCTCTCACAACATATAAAGTTTAATCTAAACAAGTGTTCCCCTCTTTCTCCCGGTCAGGACCTGTCACACACTGAAGGAGCAGGGAACTAAAAGTGCTTTTAGCATCTGATTTTTTTTTCCCCTTATTCATTTTTTATGAAAAAGAGTTTCAGGGGAATCAGGAAAAATGGAAATGGTCCCCTGTGTATTTGGAGAGGATGCAAAGAGAGGATTATGCTTGGTGGGTTGGCACTCTACTTTAGATATCCAACTTTTATATATACATATATGTGTAGTTTTTTTATTATTCCTTCCTGTGAAATTCAGGTTAGAGGCATTCCCAATCCACCACTGTTTACAAAAGTTGCTGGATTTTGTTCCTCCCATCCCCTCTGTATCTCTGCTGCTGCTCCACCCCTCCCTCACCCTGGGAAGCTGATGAGCACTGAGGTAGCTGCACAGCAGATATTGGATCCTCAGTATAATTTTCAGCAGTTAATTAGCATCTCTGCTACTCACATTAAAAAAAAATTGGAAAGCTTTAATTAGACTCACAAAGAGACCTGGAAAACTAGCTGGTAAGTAGCCCCTCTGTGCCTGGGTAAGTGAGGGACTCACACTGAAATATGGCTGTGCTTGTAACCTCTGCAGTGCTCAGAGAAAACAATTTTATTAGGGAAAAACACAAGAAGGAGACGGGAGAGGTTCTTACCCACTGTCTGAAGTGTGTCTTCTCTACTTGGTGCCCTACACTGGCTTGAAGTGTGGTTTTACAATGTCATTGTTCTGTACCCACTGTCAGGAAGCAGCTGTTGCTGCTCCTGCTCTTGCTTGGTTTTTTTTTACCATGGGGTGTAGCTCTTTGCCCTCTCCATCCACCTTTGCTCACTTCAGTGTCTCTAGAAATACTGGCAACTTCCAGGTTCCCTTTTCAATGGTGTGGCTGAGAATTGCCTGCTTGGAACATCAGGAGTGAAACACACAAGTCTTGAGTGCTGATGAGCCCCAGTTATAATGCAAAAGCTGAGTAGTGTTGAGAGGGGATGGAATATAGAATCACAGAATGGTTTGGGTTGGAAAGGACCTTAAAGAACACCCCATTCCAACCCCTGCCATGGGCAGGGACACCTTCCACTATCCCAGGTTGCTCAGAGCCCCATCCAACCTGGCCTTGGACACTCTCAGGAATGGGCTGTCCATATGGGAGTCTCTTAACAGCTGCATGAACAGTCTTAAGTTCTGTGCTGATGCCAATATAATCTGAAAAGATGTATTGACTTGGCAATCTGGGCACTGTGCTACAGCTTACATTTAAAATAAATTATTACACTGTTGTATGATTTAATCAGTTAATGAATATAACATTTTTGGATAATGCTGTTGCTAACATTTTCAGAATCTCTCTAAGATACCCTTTGCCAGCATTAAATCCTTTCCTGACCTTAAACTGGCTGAGCTCTTTCCAGCCTGAGGCAATGAGAAGGGTGAAACTCAGGTCTGGGTGTTGCACTGCCTGGTTTGAGGGGCAGCTGAGGGTGCAGAGTCTGTGTTTGGGGTCTTCACACACAGGAGATGCTGTGATGCTGAAATATCCTCTGTGCTCAGGCTTTGTTTCATGTTCTTCATCCTGCTGGAGTTTACTCAATTAGCAGAAATTTTCAATAAATTCATGAGGCTGAGGCATTTCCACTACATTTTTTCTGCCACAGAGCAGATGAGGATGAAAAGGAGAAGCAGCTCTTGCCTTAGAAGGGGCAGAGGACCCCATCTGAGGGCGCAGGATTGAGGGAGTGGGACCAGTTCTTCTCCCTGTGCCACTCCAGCCGCTCAGCCTGGGCTCTGCTACTGTCCCTGCAGTCCCCTGCTGCTGCAGGCAACTTTGCTTTTCCCTTTGGCTGCTTGAGTGGCTGGTTGAGGCTGCAAAATCCATTTAGCTGCTGCACATCTGCCAGTGCCCTGCCTGAGAGGGACTTTATTACATTAAGCTGCAGATCTGAGAGATTGCAGTAATATTTTTGTACTAAAAGATGTGCTGTCCCAAGATGCCCCTGGCGACAGGGGACCTGACGGCCACCATGCATATTTATGTCCTGCCCTAATTACCTTCCAGCCGAGCTTTTGCAGCCATGCATTGACGGCAGAGCTCCTTATTTTGGAAAGCAGAGTGAAGCTGCAGGGCAGGGAACGACCCTGGGAGCAGCATGAATGCTTTTTGTCTCTCTCCAAAATCGTAACCTATTTTTGGACCAGTCATTGAAAGGATTACAATTTTATTAACTGAAATAACCACAAACTGCAGCCACTCAGCAAATGGCTGCAGCTTTTGACCTGTATTTTGGCCTCCTTCTCTAGGGGTTGGTGTTTGTGGCTCAGAACAGGAGGTGAACCTCTGCTTGCTGCCAGCCAGGATGATGTGGGCACTGTTGCAAGGTACCTGCACAAAAAGAAAAAACATACCAAAAAAAACCCCAAACCAAGGAAAGATGTCACTTAAAGGAGAAAAGGATAGTTTTAGATAAATTTTAGCTGTTTTCCTCTGTTCTGCTCTCTGCAGATCCCAGCTATACTTAAGTATTAGTGGGAAGTGGATACCAAACTCCTTATTTTCTTCAAGGGTCCTTTCTCTTGCCTTCATCTCCAAACTATCTCTGATATATACAAGAAGCTGCTGCACTGGAAACAAGAAAACCAAGTCTTTTCCCTCAGATTGTAAAGCAAATGGACCACAGATCCTGCCTAGGAATCATTCCCCTCTAAATAATGCTGCAGGTCAAGGCTGGGCAGGGAAGGACCAGCAGCTGCTGAGGTTGGAGTGTGACCTGCCAAGTCCCCTTGCCCTCCCTTCCATGTTATGCCCTGATTTTAATGTCACAGTTGAGCCAGATCACACACAGGAAGGAAATCTCTAGCTTTCATCACTCAAATCATGTGATGCTGGGCTGTGTGGAATCTCCCAGTGTTATTTTATCAGCCGTGTCCCACTGGGTTTACACTAAACAGCTGTTCTTGCACAGTACAGGCTCCCGTGGGATGCTGAGGCTGCCCAGGCTGGAGCAGGTCACCAGACTGGCATGTCCTTGCTTGCTTGATGCCTCAACATTCCTGCTTGAGAAAATCAGGCTTCCTCTACCACATCCCTGTGGGTTTCAGACAGGGTCATTCCAAAACAAGTAGGGTTTGCTTTTATCTGTTGGTCCCAGTGAAATAGAATATTAGCAGTGGGTTTGTGTGTAAGCTCTGAGCTTCAGGGTGGAGATGATCTGTTTCAGAGGACCTTAGATCCATCCTGAAATTCAACATTCAATCTGTCTGGAGCCACACTTGTGTCCTCCACACCTGCAGGCCACTAAGTAAGCTGTCCATCACCACATGGTGGCCACAGCCCTCATGACCTGCCTTGGCCCATGCAGACACCTCTGACCAGCAGCAGGAAGATAAATTCACCTGCAGCTTGCAAAGCACAGGGTTTAGCAGACATCCCCTGATGTTTAGGGTGTTTATGGGGCTGCAGTTCTGTCCTCAGGCTGGGGCAAAGATTTTGTCAAATCGTACAGCGAGTTGGAAAGCGGGGGGAGGCTTTGGCTGCTCTACAGCCTGAGAAATTCTACAGTGACTCAGAAAGGGAAATTTTCTGCCTGAGGAAGCTGGCAAGATGTTACAAGCCATGAAAAGGGACTTGTCACCGCAGTGGTGACGAGGAAGGTGAAAGAGAGATTGATGCAGGAGCTAAAATATTCCTCTGGCACGAGAAGGCATGAGACGTTTGACTCCTCCAAATATTAGATTGCACTCTGAGTGGTGCTTTGCAGTTAATGATCTGACCAGAAGCACGCTTAGATGGAATAAATGCATGTAATGAGAGACATCTCATACTTTTCCTTCTGTTTTGGATGACAGTCTCTCCTCACACAATTCTCCAGCATAATTTGCATGTGCACATTAATTAATGCCTGCTATAGCATGGGGAAATGTAGAAGTCTATAATGCAGACCTTCCTCAGAGGTGGAAGATGTGCTGCCTGCTCCACAGGGTGATTCTCCCAGTGCCTTGGGCTGCATGGAGATGTCAGCCAGAGCAATCTCATTTTGCAACCCATGATTCCACCAGCAAGGGAGTGAGATGTTTTGGCATTTAGCCATCAAACAATTAAAAAGAATGATTAAAAGGATTGGGTAGTTCAGGATGGAGTGATGCAGAGGAAGAGTGTGGGTCTTTGGTGTGTTTTGGGCAGGAGCATCCTGCAGGTCCCCACTCACAGCATGGAGAGCAGGCACCATGTCCTTCCCTGCCCAGAACTCTCAAATTGCTGCCACTTGCAGCTCCTTACTAGAAGAAGCAGCTTGGGAAGAGCTGAAAAGAAAAAAAAGAAAGAAAAAGAAAAACCCAGCATGGTCATTAGGATGAACTGCTTGGAGTTAGATAACCAGAAATGAGTTGCTAAGCAATGCTCAGGGAAAATGATTTGGAGAGAACGTCACGGTGTGCAATACTTAAGGAGGGAGAGATGTGTGTGTTTAGCAGAAATCATGCTCAGCTACCGTGGCACAGCAAGCTGGGCACCAGGGACATTACAGAGAGGAAATGCAGCATTTTGCTCTATGGATTATTACTTTTATTATTTACTGCTTTATTGTTACTTGATGGGTTCTGGAACTTTCAGGGTCTGAGTCTGCAGAAGAGATAATCTTGAGGATGCATCCTCACTCTTCTCTCCTTAGATCTGCACAAACATATTTACTCCTCAGTTAAACAGATTTCCATCATTTTGAAAAGCCTGTCAAAACCATTTAGCTATGAAAAATCACTAATCATTTTGGATATCTTCAGAAGGAGGGTGTATTTGTGGAACTAATTAGCTCCTGTCAACATATAATGTGTGCCTTTGCTTTCTGTGGAGTAGAAAACCATTCCACCCCAGCCCTGAGAGATGCTGGGCAGCAGCAGGGCACTAAGGGCTCAGAGGGGGATGAGATCTCTGGTGTGCAGTGCAAGGTTCCCTGGCTGCATGTGCTTGATGTGAAAATTATTTAAGGATTTTTGTGTTCAGATCTAGCCCTCAGCATAGACCAAGTTGCAAAATAGTTAATCAACAGCCTCGTCAGTAAAACTGAAACTCCTTTTTCTCCTGGCATTTATTCATGGCATCTTTTTACAACCTCTTGTCTCTTACCCAGAGCTATGAGTAGCTAATGACTCAGGGTTGTGATATCACAGTGCTTGGCTGTTCTCCTCCTGCCATCCGCCGCCTGTCTGCAGCCCATCCTTGGTGCTTTTCCTGAGATAAACCCTGCCTGGAGCAGCACAAAGTGCTAACTCCCTGCAGCCTCGCTGCTCCAGCTCTCTGGGAAAGCCAGCCTGGCCCACACCACCTCATAGCAAATAATCAGCAACATCAGTTTGGATGTCCCCAAGCAGCAGCTCCCCTGTGTGAGACCCTCCCTCCCGTCAGCAGATTTCCCAGGGAACAAAGGCTGCTGTATCCATGTTATCTCCAGGCCGGAATCGCCTCTCCCTGGCACAGCCCCTGGCTTGCACAGAATGTTTCTTGTTTAGGCAGGAGGGACAGAAAGCACTGTGAGGAGTGTCCTTGTTGATAAGGGGTGTGTTGAGCTGAGCAAGCCTGGCGTTACCAAGGGCCAGCTCTGCCAGTGAGGTGGGTGAAGGTGGCTCTGCTGAGCTCATGCTTTACCAGACCTGGATGACCCCAGACTGGGGCTGATCCATGGCAGCTCATTAAAGGATGATCCAGGTGTGTGATGAGGGCTTTATCATCAGTGAAAGTTCCCTGGTCAAGCATCAGTGGCTTGTGGGAATGGGACATGCCCTGAAACGCTGGCACTCTGCGATTGGGGTGGCTAAAGCAGAAAAGGTTTGGGATGGCTGTTGAGAAATCTGGTCATGCCATGTTTTCTCAGTGGAGAAGCTGGTGGGTTTATCTGGGGGGTCCTGGTTTTAGAGGGGAGTTCATGGTGGTGGCAAGGAGGGAGTGCCCAGGGGGACCCTGTGTCCTTAGGGACAACCAAAGGGTCACAATAACTTGCTAGGACCAAACCAGAAGCTGGTTGTTAGGGCTTGTTAGGAACAAACCACCTCAGAAAGAGGCAGAGCAAGCTCCAAACTTTTGGAGCTGGATTTTCCCATTCCATGTTGCACCTTTGTCTTTTGCAGTGTCCCCCTGTGAGGCAGCAATGCTGGGTGCCCATGAGCCAGGAGCACAGCAGAGCCTGGCATGCAGCACTTTGACAGAAGTGAAGAGCATGAAGGGCACTTCAGGCCTAGCCTGGAGTGATTTTCCTTTTATTTTTTGCTATATAACATCAGTGATCTGGGTCAGGACAGGGCTCCTCCTGAGCTGTGACATACCCTGTGCTGATCAGTTAATCTCTGCCTGCTTTGCTTTTTGCTGGGTGTTACAGCCTTGTGAGGGCTTTGGGAGAATTAATGGCTATAAACAGCTTTGATGAGCACCACTATTAAAGACAAATTGTAAGTTCAAAGAATCGTAATCAACCAGCTTGGGAATTATTGCAGGTTATTGGTGGTTGTCTCTCAGATGCTGAAGAGCAAAGGGAGATGTGTCTGTTAATGCCTCTGGCAGGAATCAGACCCCTGGAGTGAAGGTGTTGCCCCTCTGTGCTGGGAAGGGACAATGTCATGCCCACTGCTATATAGCAGAAAAAAAAGCTGCTCAAAACCACCCTCCACCTGACAATTACACTTATTTTTTGCTCTCCATGAATTTTCTCTGGTCAGAAGATCACAGATTACCAGCACTGCTTGCTGTCAAGACAGTGAAAGCGAGAAAATACTAATGAACTCTTCATTCCCCAAGTATTTTATTCTATTTCGGGCAGTTAAATAACATTCAGACTGCAATTAGCCAGCTCAGTCTTTCCCACACCCTGACCCTGGGTTTAGACAAGGGCCACAGTGCTGTCTCATTAAAGTTTCAGAGAGACATTTCTTATCATAAGGAAGTTTAAGAAAATACTAGTTTGTTTAATGAATGTATTTTTACACTGACCTTCCTGTAATTTGCATTCAGACCATCCTTCAAAATGCAAAAGGATGCTTCATGGCAATAATACAGAAATCATAAACTCAGAGGAGCCAGGGATATTGACCATTTCTTTCCCCAGACTGTTAGTTAATCTGTAGAGTGTGTATTTGTGTTGGATTGTGGTTGTGTGTTTGCTGCCCTGTGTAAAGGGGCTTCTCTTCTGCAGCTGCTGTTCTTCCCTTTCAGAATGAAATTCTGGTAAGTTCTCCCCTCTGCCCCCCTTCCATCTCCACATTTTAGACTAACTGGAGGCAAGAATTGATGTTTTTATGAAGATTTCTTTAATGGGGTAAAACTTCTCATTTCCATCCTGAATAATTTATGGCTAGCTCATTCCCACTTCTTGGGTTGTTAGCCTAATTATTTTCTTTTCCTGCTGATATTCCTTATTTACTTATAAACAGCAGTTGTATCCTCACTCAGCTTGCCTTTTTTTTTTTTTTTAGCTAAATAAGCCAAAATTCTCTAATCTCATAAAGTTGTGCTCTCTTTTTTCAGGTAATAAAATTATTAGATCCATAAACGAAGACCCAATCAGGATCCTGATCACATTCCCCAGTTTATCTTTGCTCAGCAGGCAAAATGCTGCTGTGTGGGGCTGCTGGGAAAACCTCCACTAATTCCTGAAAAAGTTAGGTTTTTCCTTAGCTGCCTCATCAAACCCCTTTACCAAACCTTCTTAGCTGTGTCATTAGGTGTCCATGTTCCAGAGTTTAGGGTTTTCACATATTTCCTGGGGCTTAGAGCAGAGTGTTGTTGGCATGAGGAGCAAGGCTGTACACAGGAACCACATCATGACATTTCATCCATTGCTGGATTCCCCTGCTCTCTCTCCTGGATTATCTACATTTCATATTTGATGGCTATAAATGAGTCATTTCACAAAAGAGAATGCAGCTAAACTCAGGGAGAGCACGTATTTGGCATCCATCTCTGATGTGTGAGATCTGTGCCAAATCTGCTGCTCTCTTTTGAGGCACAAGACAACGTCCCCAGTTTTCTAGCAGCCAGCAGCACCCACTGAGCACTTCAGAAATCTGATCTATTTTCTTCTGGAAATCAGATGGAGTGTTTGAACTGCACGACTGGGAATGATTTTGAAAAACGGTGCTAGGCAGCCTTGTTTGCTTTCTGAAATCTTTTGAAAACACCATTTTAAGGGAAACTACCCACAACCCTAGCAGAAGGATTAATTCATCTGTTTTCTTAAGGAAAAATAATTACTACAGCTCTTTCAAAGCTCCCAAGGAGTCGGCAGAGAAGCTTTCCCCAGAGCTGTCATCTGTGAGAGCAGATCTGGCTGTGGTACTGTAAAATCAATCATCCCTCTTGGCCAGGGCAGCAAGCAGGAGGAGACACCTCTGCACTGGCATCTGGAGACTCAGAGCTGCTGCTGAGACTTTCCTTCTGCTGAATGTGAGGAGAAATGCAGCATCTGCCGTGGCTGCTGGTGATGAATATATATGAGGGAGATGGTTTTAATTGAAAATATTCCAGTTCTTCATTAGTAGGGATGCACAGTGCCCCACAGGGAAGGGAAGATCAGTGCTGGTGGTGGTCTCCAGAGCCTGGCAGTGGGAGAGGGTGGGTGAACAGGCAGGGTGGGAAATGAAGCATTTTACATCCAGGTGAAACCACTGGGAAATTAAGCATTTTACATCCAGGTGAAACCACTGGGAAAACTGAACCAGTGGTGGCAAAGGGCAGCAGGGAAAGAATCTGGAGAAAAGCCTTGCAGAAAAGCTGTGAGCACATGTTGGTGCTGGGGCTTCAGAGAGCTCAGAGATCCCAGAGCTCTGCAGGGGGAGTGAAGACATTCCCCATGCTGCATCATCCATGACTGCTGCTGGCGGAGGGGAGCCTGGTGGGACATTAATAGCTATCAGCATGCTGGTGTAAAATATTAGTTCTCCTGGGAGGAGAGCCCCAGGCGAGTGGTAGAAATAGAAAGAAAAATAGGAAGAAAAAAGAGAAGGGGAGGCAGCAGAGCTGGGCTGAGTGGTTGAGCATCACAGTGCTCAGCTCACCTCTACCTGCTCTGCTCCAGGGCAGGTGGGATGGATTCTTGGCAGGGACTGCCTGTCTGGAGTTGCTTTCCCACTGAACAAGACATTTTTCATTTCACATTTCCACAGGAAAATATCAGTTCCAGAGAAAAAAAAGAAAAAGTGATTGTTGTTTTTATTGTTATCTGCTGTCAGTTCTTCCTTTAGGCTCTCACTTTTCTTACTGTAAGCTCTCCTGGTGGGGATTTATTCACCACTTTCAAATGACTGGCATGAAGGTACCATGCCAGCAGAAATAAATATCCATGCTGATGGGAGTTTATATCTTATTTAGATATTTCCATTTTAGAGTGAAATGGAAAAACTGGACAACTAAAATGCAAATTGCTTTTGTATTCTTTTGAAACATCTTTTTTTGGTTGGTTTCAAACTTTTTTTTTTGGAGGGAAGAATTTTTTTCAACCAAAAACCTGTAAGCAAGGATTTTTCTCCAGGCGTATCTTGTCATGTGAATCTTATCAGCTCACCAGACAAATGAAAAGGTCAGGTAAGTGACAGAAGAGGTGGGAGTGACTCCTTTGTTCAAGAAGATCTTGTCTCTACAGCTTTGAAGATATTTCTGGCTTTGAAGAAAGTCTCACACTTTTTTTTTTTTCCTAAATCTCAGCCTGTGGCTTCTTGCTTGTGAAGAGGTGCTGGACATTGGAGCTGTTTGGCCTCTAAACCTCAAGGAAAATCAATGTGCCTGCAGACAGGAGAAAGGAGATTTCAGCTCCTCTTTTAGATACTTGTAAAATCATCGTGTTACTCCTCTGAGTTTCCCTTCAAAGACCTTGAAAATCAATTTTTCCATGAGCAGACAAGCTGGCAGCTTGTGCTTTGCCTGGTTCCATGGACCCTCTGTCCTGCCCTGCCACCTCTCCCTGCCCAGGTCCCCATGGGTCTCCAGTGCTCCTGTCATGTCCCCAAGTGCCATCAGGGACCTCAGCCAGGAGGTGCTCTTGCCTCTCTCCATTTCCCTGCCTGGTCCCTCACCTTCTTGAAATCTGAGCAAATGCAGCACTGAGAGCATCCCTGCCATGCCAAATTTGGAATGATGCTGGCAAATGGGTTCAAAACCTGTTAGAAGTGTGGTGGGAGGGGAGCAGGCCAGGCAGGGGAATACACCAGAAGACCTTTGCCTCTGTCAGTGTGGACAACCACTGTTTCCCTTCATCTGCAGAGCACAGTGCAGCTGTTCCTGAGCACAGACTTCCCACCTCTGAGATCCCACATCCTCCAGTTTATCCCTGTCCCCACTGTGCTCCCCAGGGCTTTGGGGTCACCTTTGTAGTGGGTTTGTTCAATGATTAGCAAGGAACCAGGGATGGGATGTTCTGTTTGTGTTGGCATCTGCTGTTCTGCTGCTTTGTGTCCAAGGTCCCTCATCCACTCCATGCTCTAATTGCATTAAAAGTGTGTATTTCAGAGGCTGCCAGAGGCTCCATTTTCATATTACTTTGCTGGGTGTTCTCCCCATTTCTTCTTATTCTGTTTTTGCTAAGTGCCTGCAAAACAAATTACAGCAAATATTCTCTCATCAGGGCAATGCTTCTTAATTCACAGTGCATTTTACTTTGTACATGTTGATGCATCCATCTAAATTGTACTGGTGGAGACCTTGAAGGGAGTCATTAGGAAATTTCATGTGATTGGTGATCAACTTTCTTTCATTTGTCCTGGTACCTCTGATTCAGGATCAAAGGAGAGAGGCATAAGAGCAGAATCAGAGAATCATAGAGCGGTTTGGATTGGAAGGGACCTTAAAAATCATCCAATTCCAACCTCCATGCCATGAGAAACGACATCTTCCATAGATCAGGTTGCTCCAAGCACTGTCCAACCAGGCCTTGGACGCTTCCAGGGATGGAGCAGCTTCTCTGGGCAGCCTGTGCCAGTGTCTCACCACCCTCACAGGGAAGAATTTCTCTCATTTCTTCCAGTAAACAATGATATTTTGAATATCCCTATTGCAAACAAAAGCTGGTGTTTAATTATTTCCCACAACAAAGTCAAGGGGGTTTCTTGGCTGATCTTCCATGATTTTAGGGAACTGGAATCCCCCAGCACAGACCTGGATGTGATGGTATTTGCTGGACATGGCTCCTCCTGCACGACCTGGATCTGTGTGAGGAAGCCTCAGCACCACTGCGGGGTGGGGAGAGACACGAGACTTTGTCCTCAGGTATTTCTGCAAAGCCAACATGTGCTGCCCTCGAGGCTGCTGCCACCAGCCAGGGCTGCTTGTTGCCACTGTCTTGTGACACTGCTGGTCCTGGAGCTGTGAACAAACAGCAGGGATGCAAAAACTGCCTCTCAGTAGACGATGAAGCTTCTTTTGGCATCTGTGTTGCCTTTAGGCCACAGCCGGCACAGAGCAGCAACGGGTCTGTGCTGGAGAGGTGGCAAACAGAGCTGGTGTGACCTGATTGTGCTTTTTTCAAAGTATTTAGTCTGCCAGACAGGACAACAAAAATGGGTATTTGAGTCTAGCAGATGGCCAGGATGTAGCTGGAGTCAGAGCAGCCTCTCTGGGTAACAACTGTTTCCTTTCCTCCTCTTCGCTCCCAGGAGTCACCTTGAGTCCTATATCTGCTGGGTCTTTAGAACTTTAGGAAAAATACTCATTTCCAGTCAGTGAGATAAACTGCTAAGGGAAATAGATAGGGGAGGAAATCTTCCAGACTTAGTAAACATTTTACCAAAATCAATGGGTTTATAAAGAGTGTTTTTATTTTGGCAAATAAATCAAGAGCTAGTCTGTCAGTAATTCCCCCAGCTCTTGTTCCTGGACATCCACTGTTTGCTCCTGGGCTGTGCTAATGGATGCTTTCCCATAATTGTAATAGTTTTGGGCAGCTCCTTCAGTAAGTGAGTTGGAGCATCCCATCAGCTTAATCTTAGTGAGCACTTTCCTCAGATCTAGACTATAAGTTTCCAACTTCACTTGGAATTTAGCTTTCCTATATCTCATCTCTTCCATATGATTCCATGTTTTTTAAGGCTTGACATGAAGGAATTGTGGTTGTGCCTGTGTCAGCCAGGGCTGTGTCCTAGGTTGCAAGATAGATGTATTTTTCTATTACCACCAGCTGTGGGCCATTAGCTGCTATCACCTGCTAATGACCCACCCCCGGATGACAGACAATGGGCCATCAGGGACCCACCGTGTGACTCATGGACTTACCCCATTGTGGGATGCTCTGCCCAGGAGGGAGGAACCAGGTGTTCCCACCTGGATATAACCTGGCCTTGGAACTGCTTGAGCTAGCCCTGTCTACTGGGTTCCCAGAGGACAAGAGCTACCACTGGACCTTCAGCTGGAGACCAGACCTTCACAGGATCACCACTTGAACTGAACTACTTCAGTTGGAGTGCTACCACCACCCTAACAGGGTGTCAGGTTGTATCTGACTTTGTCAGTGCTTTTCCTTGTATTATTTCACTTATTTTTAATTTCAATCTTGACTTGTGATCTCCCACTGGTTTGTTTTCAAACCAATACAGCTGTCACAGCCAATAGACAAACATCCCATGATGTGGATGCTGACTTGCATTCCAGCTCTGCTTCTCACTTGCCTATTTGGTTGTTTTTTTGCATCTGCAATGAATCAAAGAGTGGTCTCATTAATAGTAGGGTCTTAAAGCATTACAGCCGAAGTACTTGGTCTTCAGGGTATTGTAAATATTACCTAAATGGTGATGTCAATGCACTGCCTTAGAAGTAAGAGAAAAGGAGGAATCTAAATGTACAAGTGGATGTGCATGTGCATGCCAACATGTTGATTCTTGAAGTTCATTGAGAAAAATACCCAGGGAAATGTAAAATTTGTAAAATTGGTTATGGATAATGAATGCAACTGAAAAAGTGCCCTGTGCACCAGCTGGAATGTTGGGCACCAGCTGGGCAAGCAGCTCTTTTCCATAATCCTGGATTCACCTTAGAACTCTTAATTACTCAACTCAAATTTCCAGTTATTTTCAAGTCTGTGTGAAATAATCCTGATTCATGCTACCCAGGCTGGACCATCAGCCCCTGGCTGCTACTGCCCATCCAGGCTGGAGCTGTGCCATTTGGGTTGTATCTTGCCTGCAGCTTAGGGTCCTGGGCAGAACATGGCTACAGCTGTTTGGGGCAAAATACAATTTTCTGCCTTGATCTTTCCCCTGTGCACCTGAGATAGAGTTTGCCGCTGTGTTTTCCATTTTGGAAGCAAGTTTTCCTGTTATCACCCCCTGACATGAGCAATGGATCTGATACATCATCACACCCTGGGGCAGGTTCATGAAAAATCCATGCAGTTGATCAGCCTCTACTGCCAAGTCCAGATAAACACCAGTGCAGCAAATTTCAAATTAAAAGAATAAACACCAGAGCTGTCCCAGGTATTGGGTAAGTAATGAATGAACAGTCCTTGCTGCCTCTTATGGATTGCAACTCTCCAAGTGCATTGCTTTGGTGTTATTCACTCCAGCGCTTCAGCAAGAGCTCAGTGGTTGTCTGTGACCTGTTCACCACCACCTTGCTCCACTTCCAGCCCAGATCAGGGTTGATATGATGTTGCAGCCACCCTGGGGTTTCAGCAAGGCATTTCCCTGAAAACAAGACTGTCAAAAATGGGTAAACTGGGAAGGAACTTGGTGGCACTCCGTGTTCACTGATCTGTCAGTCCAGTCCTGGCCTAATATCAGCACTGATTCTGACTCATGTCTTCCCTCATATCTTTGAGTAACAGTGTTGGATGTTGCCAACCTGGAAGACTCTTTTTTTGAGCTCATGTCTCTAAGATCTATTGGTAAAACTATTTTGGAAGGGCTGGCACAGGAGTGCTTTATTTAAAAAGGGAATTAGGCATCCCATCTGCTTCTGGGGCCTAGCAAAGCTCAGGACAGCACACATAAACATTCTTATAACATTTTTTACTTTGCTGTGTGCAGTACAAAAGGCCCAGAGCAATTAGGCAAGCAACAGCAGCAGCTTCTTGACCTGCAAACAAAAACCTCCTCAGAGGTTTTGTGTAGAGCAGCACAATGTCCTTTCTGCACTGGGTCCAGCAATCCCACCCTGGCAAAAAGCATCAGAGCTGGGGCAGGGAGACACCCGGGCCAGTGCTCCCCAAAATATACTGGAACAAAAGCCCAGGATTTTGCCTGGTTTCTGATTTCATGGGCTTTGATTCCCTTTGGTTACTGGGCTGATGTGGGAAACAGGCTCTCTGCTAAAGGTGAGCAGGAAAGCTGCAGTTTTATGTCACAATCTCTGCAGTTTGCTCTCCCAACAGATAATTCTGCACCTGCAAAAACATTGGTCACTTTGTGCCTCTTTATCGTGTTTTGGGGGGGAGAGGAAAAGAGCCCTCCTGAGCTTTCCAGGGTCAGTTTGAAGGCCAAAAGTCACTGAGAATAAGCAGATTTCCTCTCCCTGCTAACCTCCAAGGGCCATCCAGCTCATCCCAGCCCCTGGTGCTCAGGATTGTCACCACATACTCAGCTCCACTTCTGTGGCTGCAGTGTGTAATTATGGAGGTATCCTGATGGAGTTTGGAACTGAGCATTCAGTGCAAGCTCAGATGTGGGGCAGCACTGTCAGCACCTGCTGCTTTAATCTCTGTCCTCTTAGAAGCACTTTCCCTGGGAATTATACATATTTTTAGATAGACAATTTATCCTGCTTTGGGCTTCAGGCTCCTCATCCCAATTCAGCTGGTCCTTGCTGCCCACCCACAGGCTCTGCAGGTTATTTCTGCCAGCCCCTCACTGTGCCCCATTGCTGAGTGCCATGGGGAGGGTCTTCACCCCCCAGGGGTCTCATCATGGCAGGCTGGGGCAGGAGGAAGAACCTTGAAACAGCTGCTAGGGGAGAAAATCAGAGGCTTTACAGTTCTCAGCCTGTTGTGTCAGCAAAGCCACTCCTATCTCGGGACTCTTATCTGCTAACAGTGTAAATAATTTCTAAATGAACTGGGAGGAGGAAGACTGATGAATGCAGTTTTGCTGGAAAATGTTATCAGGTTGGGAACAGGGATGGCTGAACACTCCCTTATCTGTCCTGGATGAGAACTGGGGAAAACTGGGGTCTCCCCAGCCCCAGTCAGTGGCAGCACTGCTCCCAGAAGCATTTTACTCATCTGTATCAAGCTGGAGAGTTTTAGCTATTTGCTTTCCATTCTGCAGTTTGTGCACCTTGCTGTGCTTATTATTTAGTGCCTTCTGTGCTCTCCCTGCTCCCTGTGCCAGTGATTAAGAAGATGCTGATGCTGTTGTTGGCTTTGGCACCTGGAGGTTGGACCCAGAGCATCCTTTTGGTGTGCAGGGAATGTCAGTGTGGTGGTCGAGCCACTGTGTGGGCACCAGGCCACTGAAAAACATTCCTGTTGTCCCATGTTCCCATTTAAAATCCCTAATAAACCTCTAACCTGACAGCAAGAACTGTATAAAAAACCCAGAGATTTAAATCATGCTTTAATGCTTGCTGGGAGGGGGTGTTTGAATTGCCAAGTTAAATTATTTATTTTTTAAAAATTAATAGTCTATTAAAGCATTTTTCTCTTAATTTCTCATTTTAAATGCAGAATGGGCAGTTAGCAATGTAAAATCTTCCCTGACTGGTGGCTCTTTAGTGCTTTGTGAGTTTATTAATGCCCAGAACAAAGGCATTCAGGTACAAAAAGCTGCTCAGAGCAGTTTCCAGGCTCAGAGTGGTGACAGAAACACCCTCCTTGGAAACAATCCCTCAATGTCCTCCCTGAGTGCTTGATGGGATCCTGTTGGAGGGTGTTTGGGGTATGCTGTAGCCACTGTCCCAGTCATCCCAGGCCACTCCTCCCACCCAGCATTGCTCCAGCATGACTTAGGGCTCAAATAGCAGCCACAGTGCCAAGGCAAGCCTAAAAGGGGCTTCATGCCAGCACCCTCCCAAAATGTACACCCCATGGGAATTGAGTTATTCCTGTGTCCCCAGGACAGCAGGGCAGCAATCCCGAGGCAGCAGGATGGGCCAAGTGGATTGAGTTGCTGTAATAGGATGGTGCTGACAGGAATCCCTGCCAAGCCCCACCAGGACAGCTGGGGCAGCCCCAGAGCCCCTTGGATACATTATGGATAAATAAAATAGATACCTACAAAGAGTATGTGTAAATATTATACTCATGTATACAAAACGAGGGGGTAATTTGATCCCTTCTGATCTGCCCAACAAGAAGCTTTTGCTTTGTTTTTGCCTGTAAAGAGAGACAACAATTGTTCCTTATTTTTGTCTATATTTGGTGTAATCAGATCACTCCACCACTGAAGCTCATTTCCTGCTGCTGGCTACATCCAGGCTATTATTGAGTATTTATTTTTCCACGGGCCTCTCTGTTTCTAATTACTTTGTGCTGGTGATGTGACAATGTTGAGTCTGCACCTCCTTTAATACCTGCCACATGATGAGTATATTGTAAACAACACATTTTTCAGATATTTCCTGCTATTATTTACCTCTTTATTTCTGATCTTACTATTTCTGGATATTTAATGCAGCTGTTTTCTGGTGGGGTTACTGGCCCAAGGAGGGCAAGCAGACAGAAAGCATACAGGTACGTTAAGAAATTACTTTACTAGTGATGCTTAAAATTGGTGAAATCCTGTGAGGTTTGTTGCTCTTTTTTTAATGGAAGACAGTGAGAATTTTGCTGCAGTAAAACTGATAAAAGACTGGTGGTGCAGAAAAAATAATATCTCTGTATGTTCACACATAAATAGCCTATGTGGTGCTGCTACTGCTGCTCTGGCAACAGCCACTTGTGCTTAAAATCTGTTTCTTCTTATTTGACAGACATTGGAATTTTACATGTGTGGGATGTCTGTCATAAACTAATTTTATTTGGAAGACAGCAGCGAAAACATTTTTTTGAGAAATGAAGGGGAAAAACATTGAAAAATGAAAGGGGGAAGAATATATTTGATATTTTATTTATATCTATTTATAAATTATATTTATGTAACTATCTTGGCTGTATTAAAGCCTTTTAAGAGTTATGGTGCCATTGCCCTCCTGAGCCCTGAGCTGGCAGGTGCTGGCCCTGGCCCATCTGCTGTGCTACCAGTGCAATTTGCAATTATTTTGGTGCTTTGCAATGATTATTCCTCTTCCCAAATTAAACCTCTGGCTCGATGGACCAGGGCTCTCAGCTGGGTGGAGGCAAAGTGGTGCTCCTGGAGAACTCACTCCTGCTGGGTTTTGTGCTTAGCCCTTCTGGAAATCCTAAAGCAGCCTGAGCATCATCCGAGACTGGGGCATTTCTGTGGCTGCTGAATTTGGCAGCAGCTCATGTCACCTGTGAAGTCTCCATGCTGTGGGTGCTTTATTTTCCCCAACAGCTTCATCCCGTGGCTGACCCAGGAGAGCATCCCTGCAGCTCTGAGGAGAGCCTGGCCCTCCACTGAGCAGGGCTTTTCTGGGCTCTTGTCCAGCACTAAACGTGGAAAATTCCAGCAGTCGGTCCTGTGCATGATGAAGCTGTTTGGGATCTTTTAACTTTCAAAACAAACATGAACAAAACCGGTGATTTTACTGCAGATACCATTGGAAAGAAACAATTGGCAAAGCAGGTACCTGGCTGAGTTATTCTCTGCCTAAAATCACAGAAACACTGACCTCTGGCTTTTAAAAAATCTTGCTTCAACTCTAATCTGGGTAATTTGCATAAATTTACATTTGAACAATAACAGGCTCTGTTTCCTGCCTGTCACCTGCATCACACCTGGCCTCTTCAGCTGCAAAAATACACAAAATTGTGGAGGAGTCACCATTTTTCTGAAGAGTTGCCTGGGGTCAGCTTCTCATTTGCAGACTACTGCCAGTTTTCTCCATGAAACTTCTAACAATCTTACTGCAGAAGCTCCATTTTAAATTTAAGCCCTTTTGTAGCCTCCATGCCAGTTTTCTCCATGAAACTTCTAACAATCTTACTGCAGAAGCTCCATTTTAAATTTAAGCCCTTTTGTAGCCTCTATGCCTAACACATACATACACCATGACCTGATAAAAGTCCTACCTGTAACAGCATCCACACTCAGGGTGGGAAGCTCTGGATATGGCCAGTGGAGCTTGGGCAGCAACACAGGAAAAATGCCTGGCTGGATCTTACTAAAGGAAAATTTTACTGAATTTATTAGGTATTCTAGATCCACAGTTGTTATCAGAATTTTCCTTTTCCAAAGTTTAACAATATTTTTATGCATCGGAAAAAGGAATTCTTGTGCTCCATCCTCACTGCAGTTAAGCTCAGGGAGTGATACAACCTGCAGGAGCACTTTGGCAGTTTCCCTCCAAACTCAGCTATGAAATAGGTTGCTTTGCTTGCAATCCCAGGCCTTGTTTTCCTCTGACTGGTGACAATCTGTATCTGCTAGGCTGTACAATCACACACGTGGCTGCCAGCCTGCTTTGAAAGGAAGGATAACAAGGCAGTGTGATCCCATTAGCTCTGAGTTTTGTTCGTGCTTGTTCCATTTAATCAGAGCAGGTTTGTTGTGTCAGTGTGGTGTAAAGGATATATTGTCACATAAAAGCACAGCTCTGAAACACCAGGTGGGGCTGTGTTTTGAAATACAACTGTTAAGTCAGGCCCTTTGCTTAACTTCGTGCAGCAAAGAAAAAATCAGTTTTACAAATACTTTTACAAATACTTATAAATACTTACTTTACAAAGCTTTACCATGAAAACATGTTGTCTTGAAATACTTGTTCAACACAGTATTATCTACTGATACTGCAAATGCTTTCTAACAGCATGAGCAATCTTTGGGATTTCCAGACAAGAACAAAACCACCTTTAATTGTTGCTTTACCACTGCCTGTTTTTTCTCCAGTGGGAAATGCCAATGCAGCACTACCCAGTGCCCCAGGCTGAAGCAGGACTTGTGCTGTTCTATTTCTAGATATATATTTCTAAAGTCCAGCAGATTCTGTCTTGCAGCCAGTTACACACACTGCTCCCTTCCTTTTGCTGCCTCTGAAACAGCAAAATGAAACAACTAGTGAGACAGACTGGCATAAGTAGCTGCTATTTCACTGCTGCTGCTTCTCCTCTCCCTGGGCCAGGAACAGCTGCTCAAGCACACTGGAAAATTGCAAACGACACCCAAAAGGCTGCTGACAAAATTTATTTCCCCTTCTGTATTTTTCATTTAGATTTAGGTAGCAAATAGTGAGTGTTATTTGACTGTAATGCATTGTTTTGTGCTTTGCCAAGTCTCTAAATTATGCCTCAGAGGTTTGTCAGCATGAACAATGCTGATATAATTTAAAAAAATCAGAAGATCAAACAATTTAGTGGGCACACTTCAGCCTTAACTACCAGGTTTGTTCAAGCACAAAATTCAGTATCGGAGCCTAGATGTAGCCCTGGGTTTATGATATTGAATATAGCATTACTTATTCCAGAGTTCACCAACACACTGGAACCTGAGTAAATATTCTGATTAATCACATGCAGAGGATACTACATGGCACTGAAATGCATCTACATGCAAGTTACTGCAACTGCAGGCTCCCACTTTTTTCATAATGAAAACAACAAATCTCTCGATATGTATAGAACTAGTTCATAGTTATGGAATGATTTGCTTCAACGAAGAACTCCCCACCTGTACCAGAGAAATATTCATTTCAAATAAATAATCCCAGAAGTCAAATATAAGAACTGTAAAATATATCATAAAAGTAGAAACATCTGCATGGATTTTATGGGATTCAGGCTCTGTCAGTATTGAAGGATATCTCACTCCTTCCCTTAAGATGTTTAAGCTGGTTGCTGACACTCAGGTTTGTCTCCACCTCCTTATCATCCATTTAATATAAACCAGGCTATCAAATCTTTGTTATCCTCCAGTTTCACTTGTGGTTATACACAGGAATAGCACAACCAATTAGTGACTTACATAAATCACACCGGAAAAAACATTTACAATTTGTAAGCCTATTTTTTAACTAAATTAACTAGAAGTAAACTTTTATTAAATATTATGCCATTACCTCCAGATAAATTCACAAAAGGAACTGGTACTTTCAGTCACAACAAGTGACTGAACTATTTGTACCAATATGATTAAAAATTGATTTAATTGTCCTACTCATGTACTGGGCAAAGGGCTGTATTTTTCCTAGTGGGACTTTCACCAGTGCCAACTGAACAGCTGATTCCTGGCAGTGGAAAGAAAACTGCAAATCAAGCAATTACCATGCTCTTTTCTAATTAGAATTCAAGAAAAATACTAGAAAACCAACCATGCTCTGTCCAACAGGGTACAAAATCTTTATTCACCAATAAGTTAAAGTGTTCTTATAAATAGATGTTCTAGTCTTTTGTACTCTGCACTGAGCATAAAGCCAAGGTTCAGTTACTCCTCAGACTCTGATCCTTCTTCATCCTGGCTGATCTGGAAGTAGCGCAGCTCGTAGGTCTCCTTGTCGGAGGCAACAACACGGAGCCAATCCCGCAGGTTGTTCTTCTTGAGGTACTTCTTGGTGAGGTATTTCAGGTACCTGAAAACCAGGAATTTCACATTAGAAGTTTCTGACTGAACAACCCTTGTGGCTGTCTGCACTCCACCCAAGACGTGGCTCGGCCCCAAGCAGGGCAACACCACAATGGTTACACCCAGAAATGGGAAATTATCATGTTAAACAGGTGGTAAAGGCTTATTTTCATTACAGATATGTAAGAATTTATTATTCATTTGACTACACAGTGAAATGCCAGTAACCAGAAAGCACTGGTAAGTGGTTCTAAACCTGAATTTTGAGAACTGGTTCTAAACCTTGGTCTAAGGTAACAGATTCTGGTGCACCTGTATCAACAAGGGGGAATTCTGTACCTCTCACCAGTGCATTCACCTCTTGTGTGTCCTAGCAAACTGAACAGTTTAAGGCTTCATTTGACTTGAAGGGTTTGTTTGCACCAACCCACATCATGTACACATTCATTATAATACAACCAATTAAGTAATCAAACAGCCATCCATGACATTAATTCAGTGTGATTTTAAAGGTCCATCTTCCCTTCATACACTTCTAAGAACCTATATAAAGTATCTCTATTAATATGCTTAGAGTCAACATTAATTAGCAATCAAGCCTTGGGTTTTAAAAAGCATTTTTAAAATATCTGATATAATAAATGTTTTAATTACATATTTCACTAATATTTACAAGTGCAACGAAGGTTAGAGCTAACATCTCTCCAAGTATCAGAAGTGCACTAATTGAAATTCATTTTGCAGACAAGAGCTGAATATAAATGTGTGTTTTAGGGATGTGGTTCATTGGTGGATCTGGCAGTGTTATGTTTACCGCTGGACTTGATGATCGTGAAGATCTTTTCCAAGCTAAATGATTCTGCTTTTATGTTGAACATCCCACAGTTCAAACCCCTCAAACAAAACACAAGGAAAGCCATGCCAACCTTTTAGAAAACTGCTTCTCAGACGTCACTGTGATCTTGTTCTTCAGACGTTCAATGTGAACGGTGTTGCCCAAGTTTCCCGTTTTCCCATTGACCTTAACCTTCTCCTTTAGGAACTGTTCCTGTTTCAGGATTGAAGAAATAGAACACTAGGGAATGGCACCCTAGGTATGAACTAGGGAAGGGACCCTAGTCAGGTAGCAACATTAAAAACCACTGTTCACTCATGGCTGGACATTAGTACTAACAGTGCCAAAGTATTTTACAGCATGTAATTATAAAAAGTTGCCCCATGCTAAAACAGAATTTAATTAAAAACAGTTCTATTCACAGACAGGTATGAAGCATACTGTCTATACATATAAAGCCAAATAATAATTTTTAAATTACAGTATTTTAAAGAACAGCTGATGATTTAATTCATTGAGAACGCAGCTTTTCAACTGCAACCCAGTTACTGCACCGAGGCTATTATTACAGACTGTGTCACAAGTATGAGCAAAACCACGACTTACAAAATTCCCAGAATCAAAGATCCCATCTTCCACAGGATGGGTCAGGTCAAGGCAAAACTTCCAGGCTGACTTCTTGGACTTTCTGTCCTTTTGCTAAAACACCAAAGAATTCCTCAGCATTAACAAACAACGTGGTAAAAAATAAAACTTTTACCCAAGGGGGGACACACATGGCAGCGGGAGCGCCACCTCCTGGCCAGCGCGGCTTACTGCAGCCGGCTCGGGGCGGCCCGGCCCGGTCGCCTCCCACACGAAGCCCTCCCGGGACAGCTCCGCTCGCAGCGGCACCGCCGCCGGCGCCTCACCCACCCCAGGGCTCCCCCAGCCGCCCTCACCACCGCCTCCCTCCCGCTCTCACCGGCGCCATAGCGCTGCCGCCGCGTCGCTCCCGTAGAAAGGAAGTCGCGTCGGCCACGCCGAGCTTTTATACCCCCGGCGGTGACGTCACCGCGCAGGCGCGCGGGGCGGCGCGGGGCAGGCCGGGAGGCGCCGGCACTCCCGGGAAGATGGCGGCGGTGGGGAGGGAATGCCGTGTGGAATGTCCCGTGGGGAGTTTCCCGTCGTTCCGCCCCCGCCAGCGGCAACCGCCCGTTCCCCGCGCCCCTGGGAAGTGGGGGCAAAGCCCCACGGCAACCCCACCGCGCTCCCGTCACCGTAACCAGCACCAGCTCCCCACAGCACTGACACCTTTATTATTTCTGGAGCAAAACACACACACACGTACAAATCTTTCCCCTGATCGTTTCCATGGTGTTGAGAACAGTAACAGAGCTTCCCAAACGGACACCGGAGCTGCCGCCCGAGCCGGTTACAGGGTGGGTTTGTCCCACGAGCAGTAGAACCCGCCGTGGCCTTCGCTCCCTGAGGAGCCGCGGCAGCCGGGATGGCTTACAACACACAGCACAGGACAGAAGGGATTCTGCGATACAGCAAAGCACACACAAAACATCTCCTCGGAGCTCGCAAACCAAGTCACTCTCGGATGCCAAATACTGCAGGGCCACAGTGCAGGTGCTGAGCTGCCGATCACTCCAGGATCCAGGCCTTCGAAACATTCCCGGCGGATAGTCGAAATATCCTGAACAAGGTCTCTTTACAGCCTGAAGTTTAGTTCTACTGTAACAAACTACATTCTAATTACTCAACCAAAAAAAAAAAAATAGTGGGATTTATTGGATTTTGAATTCTGTGAGACTGACCTGCAGTAACCATAAGAGTTAGAACTGTCAACAAACTTGACTTCTTTACAGACTATGTAAAATTATCTGTATTGTGAAACTACAGACCGTGCACCGTTTCTGGGTGCACTTTGGATTAGAAAAACTTGCAAGAGAAACAATGAACTTCAGCTTAAAAAAAACCAGCCCTGAGAACATGGCTCAACCAGCAAGAGCCCAGTTGAAAAACCACCATTATAAGCAAAAATTAGAAGGATCTATTGAATTCTCAAAGTATTATTTGCCAGCATTTGAGGCAGGAAACACTGCAGTCTTTTCCAATTGTGTGAAGTAGTTAAGAGAAACTCAAAGAACAGGAGCCATAAAAAACTGCATTATTTGGAGTGGAAATACCTCTCACGACCTCCCTGTGTTCACAGGCTTTACTCTAAGCAATTGCCATCAGCTATAAGAAGTTTATGGTTTTGACACAATTTAAGTGTTAAGACAGTAATACAGAACAAATACACCGGTAAGATTTGTTTTAAAGTAAAGCTATGAAAGGAGAACTTCCCTAAGCACTTCGTTATGGATCTTAAAAATACACATCTCTATGGACTACTGATCACAAACAAAGTTTGTTGCAACGATTCTGACAGGAAACGGAAGCGTCTTGCTTTGGAAAAAAAATGCCTCAAATACATGTTCTAATTTAGAAGCAACTTTTAACCTTACTGAAACTTGGAGATTATGTTTTAAGACATGCTTATGTATTACCTATGGGAAACTTCATGCATTATGCTCTTGCACTTCCATGGTGTCTGAAGTGCTTCACAAAGACAACTAAGTATATAAGAACAAACCTACAATGAAGTACTTAATCATTTAAATCTTGCAGAACTGAAGGTTGCAATAGAAGGACATCTGGAAGAACCCATGGAGGACTTTTCCAGCAAGTTGGAAATCATAAAACCTCCATCTTTAAATTGCTGTAGTACCTGAAAACTCCAGTCAGGCCAGGACCCTGCTTGTAGGAACAGGGCTTAAACCAGCCCTGGTCCCAGACAGCTTAGTCCAGGTAACTGCTCAGATTGTGGGCCAGTGGCATCAAGTACCTGTCTTCCAACAAGGTTTTAGAGGACAGACAGGCACCTGAAAATAGACTAAAGCACTACCAGAGCAAGGGCAAATTCAAGTCTTGTAGTTTTCAAGCGTATTGGAAGTATTTGTTTTATGGTGATAAAACTTGCATTAGTTTGACATAGCAACCTGTGACTTCCCATGTGACACCACACAGCTCAGCTTGCTGTCAGCACCATCAGCAATGGTTTCAGTCACCTCCAAAGCCAACAAAACCTGACTGCCAGGCACCAGCTTGATGGAGAGGCAGAAAGGAGCATAGTGCAGACTGGCCTGAACTACTCCTCATTCACTTCAGAACTATTCTGGAAGCATTTCAATCTACAGCTTCTTTTAAAAGCAGCTTTGCCATTTCAGTCAAGGTGCTATTTATGGAGATCTTCTGCATCATTTTTTGTGCTAGGCAAGAGCATGTGGCAGGTCCTACCTCTGCCAGGTGTCCCAGGTAGCTGTGCTTTATTACCAGAGTGTATTTATTGCTGTCTTTACCTTCACTGGTACTGCTCTCTCTGGCGTGGGAAGTCTGTGGAAAACGCATGCTTTTGCCACCTGCTTTACACCTCCAAGGCTTGCTAAGCCCTGCCCCAGTGTGTCCAAGGGCAGCTCAGGACAGCTGCCACGAGCCCTTTGGGGACTAGAGAGTACAAACTATGAAGCTGAAAACATTTTAAGCAGTTAAGAGCAGCATGAAGTCCGACTCTGGCTGCCAGCAGTGTGAATTGTGCGTGCTGTCCTGGGCAGCTTCCGTGTCATCCTCCATCAGCCACTGAGCATTAAGGCAAGTTCATGAAACAATTTATCAACTGTGGAGAGAGGTCTGAGCCATGGACTAAGGAAGTTTCCCCACTCGTGAAGAGTCACCAAGTCTTAGAATTCAAGTTGATCGCTTTAAACAGGAGCAGGCTAATTATCCTTCCCATAAATATTGCTGTGAAGCCTTGTTAAGCTACTAAATAGTTAGAGGCATGCATGCGTGTGGCTATGACTCAGAACTCCCCAGGATAGGAGCCAGCTTTCCTAACTAGGTAGCAAGTTATTTACTTTTATAGTGAAGCCATGGTTGTTCGGTATCATCTGTCAAGTTTATGTTTTGAAAATACAATAGTTTTAGTTTACTTTTAAAAAGAATCACATGCATTTAGTTTAGGCTCAATGCTACAGTTTGTCCCACTTTCTGAAAAATGTGTGGTCCCTGTGCTACAAAAATACGGTCTGAACCTGAAGGTTAAACCTAGAGCTGGAAGCACTGCAACGGATTCCATGGAGTTTGTCACTCTTTTATAGTTTCAGATAAATATAATAAAGGAAAGCAATTGAACTGCATTTTTCTATTTTATTTTTCAAGTCTGACAAAGGCCTCGAGTGAAAGTCTATAGCTTTAACATCCATTCTCACCTTTGTGTCCCCTTGACCTATCTATGTCTTATCTACTCGATATTCCAACGGCCTGCCTAAACCACAGGTAGGCTTTTTTTTTTTAAACCATTTTATCATTACAATAAGCCAACAAGTTGGCAAAGAAGAAAACAGAGGTAATACAGTTTAGTTGCACATAGCCACTGGGGCTTGGTCAAGCCAGCTGGCATTTCTGATCACTTGAGTTTCTTGGTCTGAAAGTTGCGATTGGCACCTACAGTTCTGCAAGAGTCCCAATCCACAGAGTACTTAAGCTTTAAAAAAGGGGGGAAAAAAGCTACTTTTATTGTCAGTTCTACCTAAAGATGTCAAGAAAAATACTATTTGTGCTCTAGGTCACTTTATAATCCTAGATACCTACCAGCTTATCTAAAAGCCCCTGAATACTGTATTTTGTCTGTTCATACAGACAAACACTGTTTTGCTCAAGCAAATAAAAATATATCCACTAGTAACACCTGATTGGTTTCTTAGATCCATAGCTGAAACCCACAGGAATGTTAAAATAGTTACAATTAAGGAATTAAAATCTCAGTGATTTTGAAAACTGCCAGTTAGCCTGCAACACTAATCCAGAATCCAGCACTGCTTTTTAACAATTCAAAAAGGAAATGAGGTTGCTTGTGAAGGCCAGAGCTTTGGTGACAATAAGGACCAAATTTATAGATCTGTGGTTTGTCCAGACCTGAGCAGTTGCCCGAGCCTGGCGATCTTCTTTACTTGCAAGGCTTTATGGCTACAGCACATTCTTCATTCATTGCACTTATGACAGATATCTGGAAGAGAAGACACAGATGTGAGCTCCCACCCAGGCCACAGGAAGTGCTCCTACAAGTTACAGACGGTCACATTTTAGTATCTATCCCATCTATTTTAAGTGCTCCAGTACAAATATCCTTCTACATCTCAAAGGACCAATGCCCACCCTTCACAAAGGCACCCACCTAATTCACTCTTCACAAAGAGATAGAATTGATCAATATCAGAGTAAGACTTCTTCATTGTATCATCAAGAGGGATTAATTATAACTGTTCTTGTCTGCCCTCCCTGCTCACCTGCACATCTTCATTGGCATTGAATTTTCCTTCTATTTCTTTGCCGAGATCCCCTTCTGGCAACTTTAGATCCTCACGAACTTCACCACTTTCCGTCAGCAGGGAGAGATACCCATCCTGAATGCCTATCAGCTGCAAAGAGAAGTTCATCTTTAGAAGTCTAATATCAGCAGGTCGTAGCTTAATGTACGCAGAAGGCAGCAAACTCTACCTGTTACAATAGTTCTTTAGTACTCTGTAACAGTTAAGAACCTTATTTAAGTCCATTTTTAACAAAAGTTTAGAGGGCTGAGAGTTAAGGCAACTGTAGCAAAACCCAGTCAGCTATCAAGAACCAACAGAACCCTGCTGGTTACTTCCTAGTAGGTGAGATACTACAAACCCTGTGTGATTTAGGAAATGTACTGCTTCCAGGTCACTGGTTTAGCTTTCTCATCTGTGAATTAGAAACAGTAACTGGAATGGCGTTCACTCAACAGCACTGCTTGTATTAAGTGTACAAAGTACACAACAGTGTATCTATACACTTCTATACCTGCATTTCTACAGTGACATACTATCATTTACATTAAACACTAATGAATGAATTAGGGAACATCCACCAAGACATGGACCACCTTTAAAATGTTCTTTTCAGCCTAACCAAAAGCCTGAGCTAAGGGGAATGGCTATTTTGACAGAGCAGGTTGGGGAATCTGGAACACGTAACAGTAAATCAAAAACATTAGAATCCCAAGAGAAAGACCACCAAGATAACATTAGGAATTTCTTGGAAGGTCTGAGCCCTAAGACAGGCTGGCCACACTTTATTCCAACAGCATCAGCTGTCCTGAAGAACTGTTAAAACACTGAACTCGGCCCTTGTCAAGCAATTGCAGCTTTCCAGATGAAATGGATGTGTCAGTTCCTGACCAGAACTATTCCCGATACAGTAAGAAGATAGCAAACGTGTTACACCTCAACCTGAACTGTGCTTTTAAGAGCTCACTAACCATATCACAGCAGGCATTACGGAAGTTTCTCCCTTCATACATATATTTGTGCAGATTTGAGGAGCTTCAAAATTATTTGATATCAACTAAAGCCACTTTCCACACAAGAAGCAGAAAACACTTTGGCAAATTAGAATTGGCATCAGATGCAGTTAAGACTGTTTTGGGAATTTATCTACTCCATATTAGAGTGAAACTATAAATGACAATTTATGCTTAGATTCAAATTTAGTTATGTGAGATTGTGATTATGCTTTTACTAATATTAACTTGGAGCAGGGATAACCTCTTTCCATATTCTAAAGGATGCCAGTATCACAAAGAATCAAGAAGTGACCTTGTAACAATAGCTAGAAAATGCATAGTTAAGAACTATGTCTATTACCTGTCATGTTTAAAGAGTGCTACTCTGACCTGAGGCTGTTTATACATTAAGGAGCTCTCTCTCCATCAGTGAGTTTCGACAGTTTTAACAATTCAGTAAATGCTATGAGTTCAGCTATATCATGTCTAGACACGCAAGTTCCATTAATTCTGACAACAGCACTTTATTAAGAGGCAAATTTGGGTATGAAGAGAGTTTATGTGTGGTATTAAGTGTACAAAGCCTTGTATGACTGTTAACTCACCTGGTAATCATTCCTCTTGATATTTGGAACATCCATGTTATGAGTTGATGGGCAAATATCTTCATATTTTTTACCAGTGAAGATATCAATACCAACCAAATGGACCTGTAAGAACAGAAAAATAACTTCAGTTACTGCTGCTGCTGGAGAAGCAAGATGCCACTGCAATCAGTATTGCTGGTTCTACTCAGTTTCCTATGAGATCGTGTACAATCCCAGATTCTGCCTCAACCCTTTGCCTGTGGTATGAAAACATCCCTCACTCACATGGAGGAGGCCTCTTGCTCCCTTCCAAACACACTACAGAAAGTGTACATGAGAACAAGACCAGCAGCTGTTATCTTCCACTGCCTTCTGCAGACTTACAGCAGCAAGCTAAAAGTTCACAGTGGTTAAGAACATGTTTATTTTAATATCTAGCTGTTCTGAGAAACAGGCAGTGGAAGTCAAGGGGGAAAGAAGTGGTCATGTACAGAGGTCACAGCAGCTCCCACCTCCCTTTATGCCAGCTGCACTGCTTGCTTCACCTAGAGCTTAGATGACCAGCTTAACCAGTTCTTCTCAAGTCCTTTCCTTCTCACAACTGTCTCTGTATTTTAAAAAATCAGATTTACATATTAAAACAAGTCACAAGAAAAGGGGAAGGAGAAAGGAGAAAACTAGGAAGAGCTTGGTATACTCTAGCTTGGACAAAGCCCAAATACTCTACTCTCCTACACATATCACACAACACCGTGGAACAACAATCTCCTTAGTCTGTGTTAGTAACACATCTGTGTCTAAACTCTGATATATCCACCACAAAGTGTGGCTGAACGAATGAATGAAGGGGGATTCCATCCTTGCTCCAAGCTCTGGACAGCTGCGTGAGCCAACTGCTGGGGCAGCAGGGCTGCAGCCCCAGACAGTGGCTCAGAACGTCCCTGCTGGGATACAGGCACTCCTGTCTCAGTTCTGGAACAAGGAAAGAAGCTGCGAGGCAAAGGCAGCAAAACAGGGCCAGAGCAGGCCCAGAGAGTAACGAGTGTCCGCCGAGCTCTGGATTATGTAACACAGCACGGGCACTCCTGGTCTAACATTGCAATAGTAAAAGTCTGCCGGCACGGGCAGCACAGAAGTGCTCTGGTGGGTAGCGACAGCACAGCCCAACCACGCCCTAGCGATTTCATCAGCCCCCCTTCCAGAACTTACTCTACCCCCACTACAGAAACTGGTTTTGTCACTATGAGCGTTAAAGCTTTTTTTTTTAAAAAAAAGCGTTAACGAGTTAAAGCTGGGAGAAAAAAACAACCCCCGTCCTCAATCCTTCCTGCTTTACATGACTGGAAACCCTCGAGCCAGCTCCGGAGTGATGAGACACCGCCGCGAGAAAGGCAAAGGCAGGACACTGAGCCAAATGAAACGCTACACCCTTCCCCGCCGGCCAGCCGGCAGCCGCAGGAGCGCACACTGCGGGCTGTGCGACAGCCGGGCCGGCAGCGCTCACCTTGGCGTGGCCGTGCTTGCCCGTCTTGGAGGTGGACATCTCCACGATCTTGCAGGGGCGCCCCTTGAGCACCACGAAGCCGTTCTTGCGCAGCGCCGAGCACTGCATGGGGTAGGTGGAGGAGGCGCCGGCATCGCCCGTGGTGAAGTCGAGCTCGTCGGCCATGGCGGTGCGGGGGGGAGGGCTGGCGGCGGAGGGGCTGCGCGACAACGAGAGAGGGTCGGCTCGGAGCCCCGGCGGCTGGAGGGGGTGGCGGGGAGGGGGAGACAGGGACGGACGCGGACCCAACCACCCACCGCGGGGAGCGCGGGTCGGGCCCCCCCGCTCCGCACACGTGCGCGGCGGGCGGGACCCGCCACGTGCCGCGGGCCCCCGGCCTCCCGCCCCCGGGCCTGCCTTTTCCCCTCTCCTTTCCCATTCCCCGAGGTCCCCGTTACCTTGCGAGGAGGGTCGGGGGGTGCCGGGGGTCGCGGGGGTCGCGGCGGTCCCGGGGGAGCGGGGCGGGAGCGGTGGGCGCGGCGCACACGCGCCCAACACCACTGCGGCGGCCGGCGGGAAGGGGCGGCGCGGGCAGCGCGCGCACGGCGCGGCCCCGCCCCTCCGCTTCCGCCGCCGCTCATTGGCCCTCTGCAACGCCGCGGGGAGGCGTGGTCTTCTAGCCCCTCCCCTAAGCCACGTGCGGGCGGCACTTCCCGGGCCACGCCCTCTCGCCGGTGGCTGGGGGGGCGGGCGAGCCCAGGGCGCTGCGGAGGCGCCGCGCATCAGCCGCCAGGCGGCGCCCTGCACCGCCTCCTCCCCACAGGCCACACCCCCGCCGCCATCTTGGGCGGCTGAGGCGGCTGCGGCGCCTCGGGGCTTCTGGGGCACAGCGCTGCAAGTTAGACTAAGATGGGGAGGGAATGTGTGTCCCCAAAATGTCCCCAAAGCCGTGTGAGCCGTGCGTGACTGTTCACACAAGGTTCTTTTGGTCGCCTCCTGTGCCCCCTCTCAGAATAATCAGAAACCAGCGCGTTTTGAAAGCATTATAATCGGCCAAAAATGATGGAGATGGCTGAGGTTCTTACAAGGGCTTCTGTTTGATATTCCATTAATAGTGGAATTTTTAGTACTGGAATAGTGTGTCCAGCTCTGGCGTTCCCACCATAGGAAAGAAATGGATCTCTTGGAGCAGATCCAGGGGAGTACCATGAACATTATCTTCTGTAAAGAAAATTAAAGTTAGGGTTGTTCAGCCTGGGGAAGAGAAGGCTCCAGGGAGACGCTGTTGCAATATTTTCATATATAAAGGAGGGTTATGTGAAAGACAGAGACTTTTTACCAGGGCCTGTAGTGACTAGAATGAAAGAGGGTAGGTTTGGAAAAACCATGTTTAGAAAAACTGTGGATGGCCCATCCTTGGAAGTGTTCCAGGCCGGGGTGGATGGGGTTTAGAACAATCTGATCTAGTGGAAGATGTCTGTGCCCATGGCAGGGTTTGGAATAGATGATCTTTAAAGGGGTTTTCCAGTCCACAGTATGGCACAGCCCTCTTTCTGTCCAACACCCACCCCCTGCACTGTCTCGGGAGAGATGTGTGGCCAGGAACCCTGACCATGGGATCCTGAGCAAAACAAGGCCAAAGGACTGTTTTTACCAAAACCCTCCTAGTCAGATGTCGTAATACTTCCAGCTCTTGGAACAAATTCACCTGGAGCTTTCCTGTGGAACTGCTGGTGGGTGGGCCCTGGCTCTGCAGGTTGCCCTGCAAATCACCTACAAACACCACAAAAACAGACAACACAGACATTCAGCGGCAGCAGTGTCAGCACCTGCTTCAGCCATCACCACCACAGGCTGCTGTGTGCTATCCTATGCTTTTTGCCTCAAGACCCCGAGTTTGTAATCTGCTCTAATGAGGTGGCTACACAAGGCACTTTTAACATCACATTTTTAAACAGTTCATCATGAGATGCGTGTTTTAGTCTTTGTGATCTGTTTGCCTGTGGTCCCATCCTTGGTTACACAGATCCCAGTACAAATTGTACAGCCAAGGAGTTAAGTTTGGTTCTCATTTACATGGAGCAACTTTATGAGGCCCCAGCACCATCTCCTTTAATCGAGCTTTCCTTGGATGATGCCTCACCCAGCCTGCTCTGGAGATGATACCTTTTATCCTGCCCATTTTACTGCTGTCTCAGTTGATAAGCAGAATCTGGGGCACCCTGTTAAGTGTTTTAACATGTGCGGTGTGTGTTTGTTTTACCTGCAAGTGTGTGACAAGTTGCACACAGCTTTAGGGCTTTTTATCCTCTAACAAAATACTTTGTGAGAAAAAGACCAACTGCTCCCAACCCAAACTGCAGCAGCCTGGGGCTAAGTACTACTGATAATTATTTTTTTCTCTCAACTATCAGTTGATAAATTTGGTTGATTTTCCACACTTAACAGATTCATTTTGAATTGCTTGAGAGATCTTCTGGGCTAAATCAAGTCTTTTTACTGAAGTGCAGCTGTAGATGGTATTTAGTTTTTCAGACACAAAACAAATATTCCAGGACAGCCTTTATCTGAGATTCAATAAAAAGCATTGGAAATCCAATCCATCAGTCATTGCCTGCAGGCACCGTTCCTTTGTCTAGATCAACATTTATTTTCTAAAATGTGTTTCTTGATAGTATTAATATGATTATCCTACTTTTCTATGCAAGAACAACAATTTGATTCAAAGCATATTTGTAAATAACATACCACGACCTTTCACATGTAAAGGTATTTTTTTTTCCAGTGTTGCACATCTGGATCACACACACACCTTTTCTTTCAAGTACGCTCAGGATGTTTTCAATCTTTGCTTCTCCTACCTGTGTCTTTAAAAAATGAAGAGGGATTAGAAAACTTTTGGAAGGTTTAAACTGAGTTGTGTCTGTTCTCAGTTATGTTCTGGAGAAGTGTGTTATGCCCTAAAGTGCCTCATCAAAGCCAAAGCTTGAGAATATGCATTTCAGCCAGCACAGGGGTAAACAGCCCACCTCGTTTCCAGAAACATCCCACCTTGTTTCCAGCCAGCCCAGTGCAAGGCATGACGTGGTGTCTAACCCCTGGGCTGTGGGGTCAGGTCACACGATTAGAAAAAACAGGGTATGAGCACAGCGGTGTAAACAGTCCTGTTCCAACCTGAGCAGTGCCTCTGCTTCAGCTGCTGAGCTGACTTTCCTGGGATCCCAGTGTGTCCTGACTCTTGGGGTGAGGGTTCACACCGGCTTCTGAGCGCAGCCTTGAGCAGCAGGACATGAGAGAGGCTGTGGATCGGTGATCCCCCTGCACAGGACAGTGCCACACTCAGCAGGCCCTCAGAGCTCCTATGTACATCGTGTCTGTGCGGCAGGAGTGGGGTCAGAGACTCTCTCCAGTGCCCTTGCTATAGGCACACACTCTGCCCCGGGCACTGTTTTGTTGCTGCCATTCACCTTGTGATTCCTGTGCCGAGCCCATGTCCGAATACCCAGGGAATTACCCAGTGCACACACCGGCGACCAGAGGCAAGCGGTGACAGTGCAGTGACACTGTGAGCTGGCGGGAACTGCTGTAACTGTAAGCTCCCCACAGGCAAGGAGGAAAGCAAAAAGTAACTCCAGCTGTTCCCTCCTCCTGGGGCTGTAGCAGTGGTGGAGCAGTGATATCCCACCCACGACCTGCGGGGACTTGATGCTTTTCACAGTCACAGAGCTGCTCTCTCTCCTGAGCAGTGTTCAGGGAGGCAAAAATGCAGGACACTACCCAAGCCTCAGGTCTGCAGTTGTATCTTCAGCCTGTAAAATTTAAGGACTGCTGATCTACAGCCAGGATTTATTGCCTCAGTGCTGGGGAGGAAATTTGTTCACTTCCAGCACAGCTACTCAGGCTGTACCTCTGGGTAAAATTTGCTAGCGTTGCTTCAGGATTTAGTGAAACACTTGAGAACACTCAGTTACCTTAAATTTAATCTGGTGCTTAGGCATTCTGCTGGATCCAGACCTGATGTCCTGCCTTGAATCCTCAGCTCCCATAGATTTCAGTGAAAGATAAGGAGATGGAAGACCTCAGAAAATTCATCATACCTCAAAGACTTTGTCCCTGCATACATAGTACTTGGGTTAGCTTCATCATTATCAGCTGTTTGACTCCAGAGATAGAGGGTATTGCTTCTCAGTGATGAAAAACAAGTTGAAGTGAGGCAGAAAAACCTGTGATAAATTAGTGTGAAGAGCGTTAATGGGGCCAAATGTTCTGAGTTTATTGAATTAGGGAAGGCAAACTAATTTTAAAATTAAGCCTACAGAGTGGGAGACCAGATACCGTTGGCACAACTAAAAAGTCTTAATGGCTGTCGTCTCAGCACATTAGGAAAACACTGTCAAAGCTCTTGCTGACAAGATGCTTTCTCAGGGATTATTAATTATATTGCATTATTAGCCAGGCATGGTATGAGAACATATTTAGCACGTTAACTAAAATGCAACGACCATTTAGCTAATAAGTTTGACTCGGTCTTTTAAATTTTCTTAATGATTAGCAACTTAGTAAAACTGTAATGGTGAGAGATAAAAATAATGATTCAACAAGCTGTGTCTCAAGAACAAGTTTTAACTGGAACTTGCATGTAGCAAGGACAGATAAAGTGTACAGTCCTAATTACCGGCCTGATGGGACAAGACAAAAGTAAACATATCTGCAGATTTAGCTGACTCTAATGACCCCGTCCTGTGTTGGCATATGGTTAAAGTGCTCTTGTGTTAGTTCAGCCCAGCTTGATCCTTCCACTGCAGCCATGGGGAGGACAAAGGGTCAGCAGTGCTGAACTCTGCTCATCCTGTCCCAGGCTGGAAAGAGAGAACTCCTTTACCTTCCACATGGCAGCTACTGCAAGGAAACACAGCCTGACACTCCATTTTCCTTAGGTGCCTCTGAACTCCCAGGCAGCTCTTCCAGGAAGTTCAACGCTGTAGCTATGGGCAATGTTAATGCTGTGGGCTTTGTTAAACTAATTTATGTCCCCCACTACAGTAATTGGATCAAGCTTTCATTCACCAGTGACACAGGAAAACAAGGACTGACTGCTCAGTGCTGACCAATAAATGGCCCCTCACTGCTGAGTTGCTGGCAGAGTTACTAATGCCCCGCAGACATTAGGAAGAAGCTTAGCAGAAGTTTAGGAAATAGTTTTGGACCCCCTATGTGGTTACTGGGAGCCCAGCCTGGCTGGGCCCTCAGAGCAGGAGGTTCTGCTTTGAACTCCACCTTTCCCCAAATGCTCCTTCTGCCTCTTGTGCCTAGAAAGGCCCCAGCACCAGGTTTTGGGCTGCTGAGTTCATCCTGGCCCAGAGCCAGCTCCCACCAGCTCCAGGGATGCCTCCAACCCCACAGTCTCACCTCTGGACCACCCATTTCAAAGGGATTTAACTGAGGGCTTGCACAGTTTTTACGTCTATGGGGCAAATGTGTCCTGCTAGGATAATAGATCCTATCTAGCGTTGGATGTATGTCTGAGATGTACAGAGGAGGAAAAAACAGCAGCACAAGCCAGCACATGCCATGGATGTTCTTCATCTTTTATCTAACAGACATAGATAACAATGCTGATACCAAGAACCCTCTTTTTCCCCTCTTTTTGTACATTCAGACAATCCATTATAATATTTAACTTACAGTAAACACTGTGGAGAGCTTCCAAGCCTGCTATGGCCACTGGTCTCACCTGGGGGGGAACCTGTGTGCAGCACACAGATGGACAGCTCGACACAGACCTGTGCCCCAGCTCCACTGCTCTCTTCTCAGCCCCAGCCTGGGCCTTGGTTCCAGCAGCCCTGCGTGCCCCATGTCGGACCTGAGTCACCCACCACTGCAGCACATGACAGCAGTGACCCAGTTCTCCTCTAGTTAAATCCCAGCAGTCACTCCAGCAAAGCTTTTGGTGCAATCTTACTGCTTCAGTGCACACACTGGGGCCAGACATTCCTTGCAGTGGACCTTGTGGCTGTTCTTCCTGCCACTTGGAAGTGACCAGGATTTGCTGCAGGGTCTTAATACTGAGAGAGTAAAGTCTACAAAGGACAAAAAGTTCAGGCACATGGAAAGGAGCATGAACCTCCCCTAAAACCAAATGCATAGCAGCAGCATGATCCTCCTCGGACCATCAATTCTGTGCTTTCCGTTATGCTTAATACTCTGTTACATTTTGGCCACTGCTATACCAGAAGCTGCGGTGAGCACACAGCAACCAAGCAATGCTGGTGTTTCATCTCTAAATAAATAATGGGTTTCTACCCTGAGAAAGTTGCTAGAAAGTAACCTGGTATCACAACAAGGAACATACAAATCTTAAAAGTCAAGCACAGAGCAGGCTTTTACAGTGGTTCCAACACATCCCCCCAAAAAAGGAAGAAAAATCCTTGGAGTTTGATTCTGCCACATAAAAGTGTCTCATAATAAGCAAAAGGAGCACAAACAAGGCTATGGAAACAGAACGACCTCCTGACTGCACACTATCTTAGCCGAAGCACATCCAGCCAGCAAAATGCTAAGTGATACAAAGTGGGAGTTGGATAAGTGGCACCTTCCAGTTAACCTTCCAATACCCATTTCTTCTCTGGGTCATCATTAATTGTTGCTCTACAGGCAGCCTGAATCCTTGGCTGGACCTGGAGCCTGTGGGTCTTGAGCACTGTATGAAATGAAGGAAAGGCAGGTGCAGAAGGGGAAGGAGGTGTCCTGGAGATGGTCACACCAGGGAATGTGTGGCAGCAGGACTTGAGTCTCCTCACATGGAGACCAGGAGGGCCCAGGCCGCTTGTGTGGTCGGTGTTGTGCTGTGCCTTGTGCTGCAGCAGGGAGAAAGGAGAGAGGAAAGGCTTACTGGGAGGAAAGAGGGTGCTAAATAGTCTGGCTGAAATGTAAGGAAAATGCCCATCAGCCCAACCACAGTTTCTAAGATTCTCCTAAAAATATTGTGACTGAGAAATCCTTATGAGATAGGACAGCATTTCCATAATGCACAGATAGCAAAGCAAATGAGTTACATCCCAAGCAGTTCAGGTGGGATCCACCTTCGTCCTCTGCAGAAGCAAGAGTAAGGGGGAGTTTGCTCCACCTGTTTTCCTTAGCACCTGGGGGGATCAGTGCTGTGTGCTGGTGGCACAACTGCATGAGCAGTTGGATTCTAAAGGCACCAGGTCACTCAGCAGAATGAAGTAGAGAAATGGGGATAAAAGGTGAAAACATGAGGCTGCAGCATCAGCCAACCCCTCTTTCCTTCATTTCAGCTAAGAGATGGCCCTGCTCAATGCCATCTGGTAAGATCATTGTCCCACTGGCCTCTTCCAGCGGGGCATGGAGACACACATGTAACATACTCCTCCAGTCCTTTCCCTGGCTCTTCCTCCAGCCCAGTTGTACCAAGTGTCTCAGAGTAAAATGCCAGGTTACCACCTATGGCTGGGAGGTGTGAACCACAGCAGCCAGAAGGAATCCGATGGATGGATCCTCCTGGTCTGCCAGCTGCAAGGTTTTTGTGAAATGAGACTTTTGCCCAACATTCTTCCCATGGTGCCTGAAGGAGGTCCAGTCTCTCCTTTCTGGGTGTGTGGGGTGTCTATGCCTCCTCGCTCCTTCGCAGGTCTTGCAGCTCAGTCATGGCTTTGGCCGAGAGCTTCTTGCGGCGGAACACGGCTGCGATCTCCTCAAAAGACTTTCCTTTAGTCTCTGGTACTTTGAAGTACGCAAACAGAAAGAAGACGAGGAGCAGACCCGCGAAGATCACAAACACGTATGGTCCACACAGATCCTGCAGTGGGAAAGTGGGAACAAGGGACACCACCATCAGCACCGCAGGGATGGCTTCCCCTTCCTACCCTGGCTGGTTGAGGTGCCCAGCCAGGCTAGAGCATGGAGATCTGGGAGGCACATCCACATCCTGCTGGCCTGTTTTGGGAGCCCAGCAGTGGGGTCATGCCAGTTGTTTATTTGTATGGTTTGAGGGATTTCTTACCGCTATGTACTGGAAACACATTCCCACGATGAAGTTGCAGGCCCAGTTGCAGAAGCCGGCGACGGCGATGGCGGCAGGGCGTGGGCCTTGGCTGAACAGTTCGGCAACAATAAACCAGGGGATGGGCCCAGGCCCCACTTCGAAGAAGATGACGAAGAGGAAGATTGCGACCATGCTGACGTAGCTCATCCAGGCAAACTGGCTCTGCAAGAGTTTGGTGTTATAGTCCCAAAGCAACTCTCATTAATTATCACTAGTTACTTTATTTAGGATTCTTTTTCAGAAATTTCTTTCTATTCAGACAAATTGGGACTGGCTGTGAATGATTAAGGATCTAAACTCTTGTGCTGGCTGGGCGTGTGGTGCCAGCCTTGCTGCTTGCAGGAGTTCACAGCCATCAGTTCAGCTGTTCCTTTGAGCTCTCTCCTTGACTGAATGAGGCAGAACGGCACCCTTTAATAACCAGGGTATTCAGCAAAGGAACCCACCCCTTAGTTGTTTTTCATCTTGACAGGGGCTTTTACCAGTGGCTTTGACTGACTTTGGTGGGATCTTCTCTTGTTTACAAACTATGAAGAAAACATGGACAGAAATCCTTACCAGAAGCACAAGTCCAACTGTCATGGCCACGGCGCTGACTAACATGCCCATCAAACCAGCCAGGAACAGGGACCGCCTGCCTGCCTTCTCCACCAGTAAGACCTGTAGAAACACATGCAGCAGCTCAGTGTCCAGGACCACCAGTCTCAGGATAAGGTCCATTAGCAATAGTCATCTGTTACGTCCTGCCCTTTTGGCTCTCATGGTAGAGATTTATGTGCTGGTTTCCAAGTGCCAGAAACTCTGCTGGTGGCTGCTGGGGAGCCAGACTGAGCAGTCACCCTGCCAGGGGCAAGGCAAAGGCACATACACTGAGAGCCTGTGTGTTTCCAAGCTCTTGGGACTTTCCACCCTTCCTACGCATGAATTGCTGACTGGATTTTTTATCTCTCTCTTTTACTTTTTTTCTTCCAGGAACTAAAAAGATGGCTTTTTCTTAACTCATTGTAATGGACTCCAGTCATCTCGCCCAGCTTTTGACAGGTACCTAAGTCTGTACCAGACACCTCACCTGACGGGGAGCTGTAGGTCCCTCCAGAGGACAGTGCAGCTGGCCTGGCCTAACTGTGCACCAGCCTCCGAGCCTGTCTGCTCCTTCCCCTCTGCTCAAAAGGACACCTCTGGCCAGCAGCTCCACCTTTCCTGCCATTGCAGCCATGATTTACACTTCCAAGAGACTGTCTCTTTTGCTGGAGGCAGTTCATGTGCTGACATGTGAAGTAGCAGAAGATGAATCTGTGCTCCCTTCTCCTCTTGCCAAGGTCCACCCGTCTGTCAGTGCTTCTGCCTTTTGATCTGGGTCTGTCATTTATTGACTAAGGCAGGTAATTTTTAAGTGCTTATGGCCAAAAGAAGCAAAGAGCAAATGCCCAGGGCTGTAAGTGTGACAGCTCTGGGGTGGGGATTGAACTGCAGGACACCCTCCATGCTGAAGAAAGGCTTCTTCCAGCTGCACACCTCTGTTCCTCATTTCACAATAAACATCATATTTTTTCCTCAGTACAGGGCCTGTGATGGACTTTCTCTAAAACAGGTTCACCCCAAAACCTCCTGTCACACATGCTGGAGTACAGATGGTTTGGGTTGGAAGGGACCTTAAAACTCATCCGGTTCCAACCCCCTGTCATAGGCAGGGGCACCTTCCACAAGACCAGGTTGCTTCAAGCCCCATCCAACCTGGCCTTGAACACTTCCAGGGATGGGGCATGCACACCCTCTCTGAGCAACCTGTGCCCATGCCTCCCCACCCTCACAGAGAAGAATTTCTTTCTAAAATATAATCAAAACCTGCTCTCTTTCAGTTTAAAATGATTGCTCCTTGTCCTAAATCTCTTGGAGCTGTGTATTTCTGCCTTGCAGCCAGCCCTGCATCATTTCAGTGAAAGTCCTTTACTCTGTAAATCTCTCGAGAGATATGAGGGAAATGGGCTTGGCATTTCCTGATCTTATATTAATTGCCACATTATAAAACTAATTGCCAGCTGATAGGAATTGTGGTAATTCTCTCAGGAGAGAGACAAACAAAAGGAAAGTCTGTGGAAACAGAACCATCCCTTTATTGCTGCAGAGCTCTGCCTAGATAGGATGAGGATAGGTTCTGGATTACTTTTATTACTGTGGAATAGCCTTGGATATCACTCGTGCAGGTGCTATGTACATACAGAAAACAGTTTGAAAGATAACAGGTAAGGGCAGACTGTGAGCTGGTGACTTCCTCATCACAGCTCCCATCCCCTGCAGGCTCCCTGGGGGAACAGGACCTGCAGAACTGCACTCTCAAGGGCAACTTCTATTTTGGGCGAAAGTGCTGAGTTTTCAGAGCTTCCCTGAACACAGTGGTGCAGTTTCTACTCCCGAGGCATTTAGCAGTGCTGATCAATAGCAACATGCTCTATGTCAAGGCTTGAATTTTCAAATTAAATTTACCCAGGGAATGGTTTTTCCCTGTAAGGTGTTCAGGGTGAGTCCTGCAACACTGCATATCCCAGCTCCAGGATAAAACCACATTTCAAAACCACATTGTAGGTTACATGTCTATGTAGTCCAGGGGGCAGAAGTATTTACTTACAGAGATAACAGTGAAGACTGTGTTCACAACTCCAACACCGATGGTTGCATAAACTGGTTGGTCAACCCCAGCTCTCTCGAAAATGTTTGTGGAGTAGTAAAAGATCTATCAAAATACATCAAGATGAAGGATTAGGCAACAGCGCTGGTGAAACTTTTTGTTCTTCTGAGGAAAGAGTTGCGCTTGCGTGACTGAGATGTGGCGTAATTTAATTATGATTAGTTTTTCAACTTTTAACGGCTTGTTATAATAATTAAAGCTGAAAATTTCAAAGGAGCCTGAGGGAGTTAAAAATCCTGTTGAAATTCCCCTCTTGAGCTACTGCATTTGCACATTAAAACTGTTTTCTTCTATGTAGCCCATGGTTAATCTTAAAATCCAGATCACCAGCACTGAGCACCGAAGACAAATATCTTAATATGACCGAGTTTTACATGAATGTTTAAATATTCTCATTGCAATGACTCCCATTTCTTCCTTCGCTCCAAGAATAAGGTGATTCCTTTCCGGTGAAAGTTAAGGGCAGGAGGTAAATGGATGTCTGACCCAATGGCAGGTGGATGGGGTGGGCATGGCTGGGAGCCAGCTAGGCTGGGCATCCCTGTGTGCTACTTAATGCTTCTGGGTGTCAAATGGTGATTTCTGGTATTCCAGGAGGTGAGGCAAAAACGGTTTACCTAAAAATGGCTAGAAAATAGTGATTCTGTGGTGAGCATGATGTCATTCAAGAGAGTAAACTGCTGACGAACTTGGGTAGGTGGGCAGTCATGGGAGGGGTTTTGTGCTGGACTCCCTCCACCCCTCTCCCCTCCTGCCCTCCCACAGCCAGCTTGGCAGGGACCAAGGAGCCCACTGCAGCCATGGGAAAGCCTTCTTTCATCCCTGCATGGCCTGGATGGAGCCAGAGCTGCCCTTTCATGCTCAGCATGGATTTCTTGAAAGACAAACGTTTTGGGGAGACTCACCGCATTGATTCCTGAGAACTGCTGGGATATTTGCACCATCAGCGCCACAATGACAGCCTGCCTGTACTTGGAAGAGGTGAAAAGCTGTCTTATGGAGACTTTCTTCTCACTAGCAGCTTCTTGCTTTTCCTTTTCCATCTCTTCAATCTCTTTCATCGGATCACAGTTTCCTCTAAGCCTTTTCAAATCTTAGGGGGAAAAAAATGATTGACATTTTATTTTCAGTAGTAGAAAAGGTCTAAGTAAGGACAAGAATCTCTTTAGCCAAAACTCAGGGTAAGCCAACCACATGGACAGCCGTGTCGTCTTGCTCTCAGGGTTCCTATGGCACATCTAAGGATCCAGAGTGTGTCTGCTTGGTCAGGGGCAGCAGCACATCAGCTCTGCAAGAGCCCCAAGACATCACTCTCAAGCCTCATCCCTCAGCAGTGCTGCTTTGTCCCATGCAAACATCTCAGTGGTTTTTGGTCCAGAGCTAGTTTGTACCTCAGGAGCTCAGAGCATGAGATGGAGCAACCACAGTCACATGGGAGTCCTCAGCTGGGCTTTTCCTTCTGTTCTTAATATTATCTACAGTGTAAAAACAACTCTAGACAAGCCCAGAATGTGTCTTCCTTACTTTTTTTAGCTTCTGCCACCTTCCCCAGTTTGATGTAAAGGTATCGAGGGCTCTCAGGGCACAGTAACAGCAGGAAGAACTGCAGCACAGCAGCCACTCCAGACAGACCGAGGAGCAGAGGCCACATCTCGTCATTGCCCAGGAGAAAGTCTAGTCCAAGGACCTGGAATAATTGAGGCATATTTGAATGGATCAGTTTGCACCCTAAGAAAAGAAAGTGATTGAACACTATGGCATTTTGAGGTAGGAGAGAAGTAGAAGCAAATACCAACTCTTATTCTGGATGTGTTTGTTTTCTGTACATTTCTGTGCCTAGCTGTTGTGTAGCTGGGACTTGTGCCATGGTGGACGATGCTGATGGGAGCTTTGGGCTCCCTGCTTCCCTGAAGAAGCCATTTTTGAGAACCTGATTATCAGGGGTCTCATGCTCAGGCTCCAGCCTGACACTGATGAGATGCTGAAAAAAGCTTCCTCAGGGAGAGGAGAAGTTGTTTGCAGAAGTATTTTTTATTTCTTGAGAAGTCATCTATGTTAAGACACCTCTTACTCAAGGCAGCGGTTTAATCCCATTAGAGCAGATTGTTTTGTGCACTGCTTCAGTTTTGGGATGGAATGGTGAGCAGTGCTCCTGTACATCACTGGGGTCTCCCTAATCTCTGAAACACCCTTTCTGGATGTGTGTGTTTTCCTTCTTACCTGGCTGAAGAGGATACCCATGACAATAGCAAGCTGGTGCAGCGTCCCCATCGCTCCTCGAAGGGCCGTGGGAGAGACCTCGCTGACATACATGGGCACAAGTCCAGAGGAGAGCCCTACACGGAGCACACATGGGTGTCACCTCTTCTAGACACAGCAACCAGCAGAAATCACTTCCCAAACAGGAAAGGAGGATGGAGCCTGTGTGTTGCACTCCACACCCCATCAAGCCCCTCACGCCTGGCTGGGAACCACCTACACCATAGGAAGGTGCTGGGATGTCCCTGGATTCAGAGCTCCAAACTAGGAAGTCTTTTTACTTGAACACACACAGCAGAGCACAGAGCAGGGATTGTCTGCTGGGAGAAGTTACCACAGGGCAAAGAGCTTTCTTAAAACTTGCCTTGAAACTTCGGAGTGGAGTATTGTATTTGCATACCAGTAAAGAGTAAAGTGGTAAAGAGCTGTCATTTCTAAGCTAATTCAAATGTAATTCCCTATTACTTGCCAGCTATTTTATCATCTCTGTGCACAGTACTCCTGTGCTCTCTGTCTAGGGAACCTGTTAACCAGCCTGGCTAATGATGTGCTCTTAGAGCAGCCACCATCAAGATCCAGCCTTGAGATACAGAAGGACTCACTCCTTTCTAGGGCGTGTCAATTAAACCAATTTCATGATAGACCCAACCCAAATACTTCTGGGAAAGATTCTGGATCGAGAAGGACAGACATAGGAAGAAGAGGGAAATTCCACCTGTGAAACCCCTTCTATACTAAAAAAAGGATTAGAAAATATAAGAAATTCTGAACAGCACCCAGCCCCCTGCCAAGGCACTGCTTTCAATGCCTGACCCAGCCTGGACTCACCGCAGTACAGCCCTGTGACTGCTCTCCCAGAGATGATGAGGATGTGGGATGGCCCAAATTTCGCCAGCCCCATGAGGAGGTTCCCAGCAACGGAGAGGACATTCACCACCAGCATGGCTTTCACCCTGTAAGGCAGCGGCAGCACAGCTCCTCTGGCACCTCGCTCAGCCAAAGCGGCCATTGCAACATGCAAGAGGAGCTACAGAGTGACTTAATCAGCACTACAGGGGAAAAAAATTACAGTAGGCACTGCGAAATACGAGGCTGGGGTGCAGAGTAGTTAAAATTATGTTATAGATTTTACTATACATCCTGTGCAAGTGCCATTCAGATGTCCTCCTCTTCCTTTTGCCATGGAAAGAAAAGGGGGAATTCAGATGTTAATCAAGGCTGCTCATCAGCTGCTCTCTGAAGTGCTCAGGTTGCAATAAAACGTCGGATTTAGAACTGAGGATTTTAATAAGCCCAACCTCTGTGATGGTTGAAGCAGTATTTTGGAAGTTGGAGGGTATTTTCCTTTTTATTCTGAATTGGGGGAAATAACACAAATTGTATTTCTATGGAGAGGAAATGGTTCTATGGGAAAAAAAAAATCTATCAGAAGGGTTTGGGCTGTGGCACAGAGTCACAGCACACACATGCCTCTCACCTCCCGAGCCGGTCGCCGATCCAGCCCACGGTGAAGGAAGAGACCACACCGCCAATGGCAAACACGGACACGGACAGGGACCAGTACATGGTGAGGATGTGTGAGGAGCTAGAGAGGTCCTCGCTGATGTCAGTCAGGGGTGGGAGTGTGCCCTCTGTGCCAGCCTGGGGGAACGTGCCATCCTCCCCAGAGGCATTGGTGGCATATCTGTGTGGGGGGACGATGCCCAGCACACGTGCATAGTGCGCTTCTATCACCTGTGACAGGCAAAGAAAAGAAACACCGTCAGCTCAGAACTATAACCATCCCCAACTCCTGGTTTGGTTTATTTTCTGTCTCAGGAAAACTTTTCATGTCAGGCTCTGCAGGGGTGAAATCTTGGAGCCCCCCCCATCTCCAAAACACCCAGATCCCAGCAGGGAGGGGCTGTATGGACAGGCACAGAACATTCCCCCTCCTGGGGCGGGGGTGAGCATGTTGTCTGGATTTGGCACTGGATTTGGTGGAGGGGTGCAGTCCCTCGGCCTGGGCACAGGGATCGTATTGCAGTGGGGACAGATCCACAACAGGCAGATCCTCACTCCCTTCCCTGGGGAAGTGCCAGTGCAGGGTCCTGGCCGTGTTCTCACCCTGTTGCCTGATCATGGGGGCTTTGTTCTGCAGGGGAGACTGCCTGGGAAGGGACAGAGCCCTCCTGACGGCTTCTGCAAGGGACAAACTGACCCTAGCTGCCCTGAAGGTGTAGTTCCTTGGCCATGCACTTGTTAGAGGCTTGACTTACCTTCTGTGGGGCATTAATGACCCCCAGGCCGTAGCCAAACTGGAAGAAGCCCAACACTGCAGTGAAGACTGAGAGGACCAATGTTCCTGTGAGGTGCTGGGGAAGGAAGCAAAGACCAACCTCATCGTACTGTCCTAACAGTGCCTCAAACTGGGGGAGGACTGCATCCTGTCCCTGTCCCCAATGGACCTTGCTGCCCAGCTGGCTGGGACAGTGGCATCCAGGGGTACTGCTGCAGCAAGACAGGTGGTTGGCTCACTCCAAAGAAGGAAAGCCCCCGGGGCAGAGTGGTGTTGCCACACAATGACAGTCCAGCTCTCCCTGCTGCTCTGCCCATCCTGGCCCTGGAGCTCTCAGGATCCAGAGCTCTGCCCAGTACAGCAGTGCAAGAAGCAGCAGCAGTATGTCATACCCCATCCCCACCCCTGGAGCAGGGAAACAAACACCGACAAGAGCTGGGAAAAAACCACCAAAAAGATGTTTTTCAGCACTGTTTCAAGCATTGTTTCCTCCCATCACAGTTAAAGTTATCCAATGAGCCAACAGAGCTCTTAAAAATAAAAAATAACCCCTTGGCCCCTTTTCCCCTTTGCCCCTGTGCACAATTAATTAGTGGAGGAGATTATTTCTTGGTTGGTTTTGGTTTTGGCAAGGGATTGCTCAGTACTGGGCACCTGCAGAAATTTTAGTCATTTCACTAGAAACTCTAGTGTGAAAATACCACCGAGCCATGATTACCTTCTCTGTCTGCATCTTCGTTTTCTCATCCACCCCACAGCTCCTCCGTTCTCCTCCTGGGAACAGTCACTGTCCTGGGCTGCAGAGGAAGGTGAGGGCTTGGGCAGGGAAGGAAGGACAGCAGAGCTGGGATGGAGGCAGGAAAACAGGCTGGTGCTTGGAGAGATGGGACTATATCAACTCTGGAGTTAATGAGAAACCCAAGTCTTCCACGCATTATTTGGCCACCGCTCAGCTCAAAGCAGCCACCACCAATCCCCGTGTTTGGGACGCACATGGAGCAATGGGAGACATAGAGTGGATCTGGAAAATTCAAATGACCCAGCTGCAGGGGTGGTTTGGGGCTGTCCCTCAGTTGAACAGTTGGAAATGTGACATGCCAGGAGCTTGAGAACATACTAAAGCCTGTTTCGAGATGCTCAGCACCTTCCTCGGTTTCTGTGCTGGGTGTACATGTCACATCACAATCCTCTTGCTGAATCAGGAAGAAGAAACCCCTCCAGCATATGTAGCAAAGCAGCTAGAAAATGACTAAGTGTTTTATTTAGATAGCATTTAGCACCTGCTTTAAAATATATTCATGTGTATATATCACATACAGAGCCACATATAAACACAGATGCATCCAGGTCTCTCTGTGTATGCATACACAGACACCTGCACACACAGAGTCCCCTCAGCATGCAGTTCTAATGCCAGTACACACCTATCAAAGGAGACAGCTGTGTGTGTATGTGGACAGAAAACATAGCAAAATTACCCAGAACATTACAATGAAAGAGGTTTTCATTAAAAATCTCACAGTGGTGTGAACACTGAGCTTTTCCACACCATCAGCTGATGGCTGTGCTGTCAAATATTGCAGATTCTGGGAAATACTGCCAGTGCTGCCAAATACTACTGATGCTGCCAAATATTTTTGCCTTGGCTCACTCGGTTTTTATGAACTTTGCACATCTGCACAAGCTGGTCTGAGCTGGTCTCGCTCTGGCTCTGTCCTTGACGTGGTCAGAGAGAGGAGCTGCAGGGCCGGGGGGGACAGTGGCATCCTTAGCGGTAGCAGACCGTGCCAAAGTCTGAGTCAGCCGGGAAGGTGATTAATGCTGATTAAAGTCATTATCTTCCAGATCAGCCCCTCATGGGTCCAGCAGCCAAGTTACAGCACTCATTGGATGATGCTCTCAGTCAGCCAGGCTTCACATGGGCACAAAATGTACTTTCTACAGAGGAAGAGCCAGAGAAAAAACAACAAAGATGAGTGTAAGACCACTAATCTTTGCACTGGTCTCCAGTGAAGTAAAACTTTAACTGGAGGAGAAAAGTTCATTGCATTAAGCAGGCTTTGATTCCAGCCACAGCACCTGCATTCCCCTCTTGGGTTGGTGTAGCTGTGACAGGAAGGGCCCCAAGGCTGAGCTTTTTAGTTTTCCCCAATATTTGTCCTTCCTGATGAGATCTTTGCCAATGGTGTTTGTTTGCTCACTGTGTGTGGATACCCAAGCATTTACAAGCAGTTTCTTTGCATTGCAGTTAAATACCTTCACAATAGGACTGGCAGGATTTGACAATTACCAGGCTGCTCAGGCTTCAATCAGAAAACAAATGGGAGCCCTGACCCAAGACCCCAAACTGAAACCCTCAGGCACTGTGAAATCCTGGCCAGGACAGATGTCCCCATCCAGGATTCCCATGTACCACTAGGATTCCCATGCTGTTGCAGGTACCAGGCCAAGAGCTTTCCCTCCCCACTCTTCCCAACCTGCCACAGCTGGAGGGATCAAAGGCCACCAACATACCAGGAGCAGGGTGGCCTTTCCATGTCCTCCCCACTGCTGCTTAGAGCAGAACATTCCAGTAATCCTCCTTCCTGAGGAGGGGGTGTGGAGCAGCTGGAGCAGTGCTGGGGAGGCACAGGTGAGCGTCAGTCACCTCCCCAGGAGCAGCCCTTCGACTTCCATGGAAACTTTGGATGCCAAAGGCTGGAAGCCCCACAGCCACATGTATCCCTCAGCCAGGTATGGTGGCAAAAGGCATGGAGCTATCCTGGGGTTTTCCCATCCCTCCCTGGCCCCTCTTACCCTCCCTGCCAGGCCAGATGCTGTGAGCCAGGGCTGCCTCCCCTCTGCCACTGAGCCCCTGGCTGGTGCCAGCTGGGCTGTGACACACTCCTCCACAGCCTGGCCCCAGGCAATTTAAGCACATATTTAGCTCTCAGTGGCACTAACAGACATCAGGCCCTGTGCTTCTCTGAACAGGGGGCTGGATGAGAATGTGCTGATTAGCAGAGGCCAGCTTGAGGCTGGTCCTGAGACTCATGCATGGGAACGTTTGGTGTGTAAATCTGCCCACTTCCCAAAGGGACTGACTTAGCTTGGAAAACAGAAACACAATGTTCATATAGGAAAGAGCACCAGCCTGGCTCCACCAGGATGACTGACCAGCCCATCAAACCTCTTGCATGTCTGACAGCCAGTTGTGATCACAGTCCAGAGGGTGCAGAGTGGCACAGCACAGCCCAGAGCAACACTGATCCATCCCATGGCTGGTGAGCCTGGCCAGGCAGTGGTTAAGTGATTGGCAAACAACAGTGCCTGCATTACTGCTAATGCTTTATTTAAATAATAAAATGCAAGGACTGTGCATAACTTTAGTCAGGCAGAATTGCCATGCTTATTGTCTACTCTTTGTTGTGTGTACTGTAATGGGTGGTGTTGATAATCTAAGCTGTGTGATAAAAGCAATGGGATAAAGTTTATGGTTGGGCTCTGCTTTTGAACAGCTGAACACGTTTGTCACCTCAGTGGAAGGAATTCAAAGACTGCAGAGGGGCTGTGAGGCTATCCCCAGGTGCTGGGTAATTTGCACACCCATTTTACTGCCTCTGGGTCATTCAGAGACAGCTTTGATGTTAAAAACAAAAGGAAAAGTATGCCATAAACCAAAACAAAACAAAGGAAAAAAGGTAGATCTGGTCTCTAAGACTCTGGCTCTAAGAGCAGGCTGATGTAGCACATCAGTGGCTGGCACAAACCCAAAATTATGTGTGTTCATTTCTCCTCCCTAAGCACATCAACTGGGGCAGGCAGCAGTGCTGGGGCCACATCAGACAGCAGCTCAGGCTGATAAAACACATTTAGGAGAGAGAATTTGGCGCATTTACAGCACTGCTGTAAAGATACTGGAGGTTAATGAGCCCCTTCCCACCCCCCAGCTCTGGGTGGTGCAGCATCTCCTGGAACAGAAAAACTGGGAAGCAAACCCAGCAAACCTCTCCTGCTGCAGGCCCTGACTGCCCAGATGGAAGTGGCAGCACAGGGCAGGATACAGATGCTGCAGGGCAGTGGTGGCTGTGACAGGCATCTTATGCCAGGAACTGCATCCTTATTGCTGAGGAACCTCTGCTGGATCTCCTCAGAGGAGCTGTGCCCAGATGGGTGCCTCACCCTGCACACAGGCAGGGTATGGCATAGGTCTCTGCTGGCCTACATGATGCTCACACTGGCCCCAGTTACAGAGCATCAGATTGCTGCACGAGCAGGAAAGGACCTTAAGTGGGCTCATGTCAAGACAATGAACTGCAGCACAACTTCAACAATTTCCAGCAACCAGTGCTGCTCTGGGGTTGGGCCAGGGTCACCTTGAGTATCCCTGTTCTGTCCCAAAATACAGTCTCAACCCCCAAACCATCTAACAAGAAAAAGGCCACTTGATAATAGTTCTGAAACAGGTTTGAAAACATTCAGTTCCCGCAAGCAAATGTTACAGCCTTACCTCTGAGCATCCTTCCCTTGGCAGTGCTACCCAGCATCTCCCCAAGGTGCTGGAACTAACCAGGGCCCTTGCATGGCCTCATACCAGCTCTTGGGGCTTTTCTTCCATTCACCATGACTCTTCTCTGAAGTTCATCCAGTATTTCACAGCAACTCTGTAAATAATTCTATCTGCAACAGGCTCAAGTGACCCTTGCATGCAGAGACATTACTGCTTTTTCCTCCTGCAGCACTGCACAGCTGAACAAATCAATTTCCTTTCCTGGGCAAAAAGTCCCAGGAACAGGGTTTTAAAATGAGCCCCAGGTTTTATTTCTTTGAACACTAATAGTAAGTAGTTTCTGAGAGCATTGGTCAACCATAAGCACGTTTTACTTACAGCAAAAGACAAGCAAATCAAAGCTAGGAATATTTGAAGGAGAAAGCATGTCTTTATAATAATCATGGGCTGATTTTGTAGAAGAGCAGTAGTTTTCAGGTGGTGATGGTCCATCAAGACATCCCTTAGCCACTGCTCACTGCTGGGCAGCACAACAGGGAACATGTCCCATCTCCCTGCACTCATCCTGTTCCCAACCACCACCTTCCCAAGAGTCTCCAGGCAAAGAGCATAGTGACTGGGAGCCCTGAAAATCCCCTTTACCTTCATGCCCTCCAACACCCCAGGTTTGATTTATCCAAACATAAAAGGCATGGCTTAATGGTGAAGTTTTGTGTTTTATTGTGTTTGGCACCAGAAAAGCATTTGCTCTGTGTTATCTCCATACACACATGCCATAGACAAGACTGTGGTAATATTGGCTTCTTGTGATTTTTGTTTCAAATGATTCTGAGATTTAAAAAAATACATTCACAAACCACCTGTTTCGTTTAAACTCAACGACTTCCTTCTATTTCATCACTGTACCCAAACCCACATATAATTAAAAAAAAAAAAATCATCCAAAGCTGTGCATTTGTCACTTGAAGTAGAACAAAAACACCCCCAAACAGTTATCAGTTTGCAACACAATAAAAGCTCTGGGCTTTATTTGATTCGTATTTAACCACAATGAAAATACAAAGAGCTGGTGGCAATCAGTGTTTGTGATGGATTTGTATGGGGTTTGAATACCAGTTTTGTGATCCTGTGGCCATCCCCACACTCTGCAGGCTGCTCCAGCCCAATGGGAGGGTGCTGGTGCTAGAAGACACCCAAAAAGTACATCCCACCTGTTCTTCCCTGGACTCCACATATTGGGAGTCCCACGCTGGCAATCCCTGTGGTACCAAACCCTGACACTCTGCCCATGGAATGCTTCAGGTGAGGGTGGCCCAGCCCATCCCATCCCTACCACCCTGCATCACCTCTTACCCTTGATAAAGATTCAAGTTTGACCAAGTCCTGTTGATTTAATCATTTTTTAATAAAGCCATCGTTACTGAGTACACCAAGATTGCCAGTTAAGCTCTCTATATGTCGCTGGAGGTAACAGCGCTGTGATTGACAGCGGAACGGAAAAAAAACCCCAAAAAACTAAACCAAACCAAAAAACAAACCCCAACCGAAACGAGGTAGGTTAAAACCAGCAACACAGACCTTGTTATGCGACACCCCAAACACCACAGGCGGCCATGCTTGCAGCTACTGAGAAAGAAAACCCCAGATACGCACCGAAAACGGAAATCAACTGAGCAGAGTTTATAAGGACACAATTCAACCTGAACTAAACACACACACACGGTTCGGCACAGATGTTGTCTTTCACTGTATGTTGGGTAATTCCTAGGGAGTGGAGGGGGTGGAAAACGAGTAAATTCAGACCCTTGGCTGAAGAAACCACACATATATATATTTTTTTAAGCTCTTTACAAGCCCAATCCAACAACGTGGGGGACAGGCAGCTTGTTTCGTGGTCCCCATCCCTGTGCCGGCTGCTTCTGCACGCCAGTGCTCAGCTCTGGACTTGGGGAAATGAGCACCCACAACCTGCGCCGGCTTTGGCAGTGCTGATGGCATCCTGGGAGCCATCTGTGGCCACAAATCCCCCTCAGAGGCGAGCACGGGGCTCCTCCCACCGCTCTGCCATCCTCTCCTCCTCCGATCCCCTGTCCCAGTGCCCGTGGCCAAGCCCCGGGGCACCTCCGGAGCAACAAGAAATGGCACCTCTGTCCCTATCAAGACACACCATTATGTGAAGATCCATATAGAAATATGGATTGACAGACTTGACAAAAATGGTAGCTGATTTTTATTAGTCTAAGGCTAGTAGTTTAGCCATTTAAAATCCATTTCCCAAAAGAGGGGAAAAAAACCTATTATTTTTTCTCTTCTTTAAAAATCCGTTAAGCCGTTGCTGCCAAAAGCAACATGTAAATGTTGGTGAAGGCAAAAGATTTCTAAAATTACCCAGCTATATGGTTATGGCCTTCATCACAAAGATAAAAGGTACATTTATTGTGCTGTCTCTCACCAGATTTAATTGGTAACTTTACAACATACTATATATTTGATGCTAGCAGGCAGACAGAATTAAAAACAGACTTTTTGACACTGTTTCTTTCCCCGTTCTTACAAAGTAGGGGACAAAGGAAAAGTAAAACTAAAAAATAAAATAAAATAAAGGAAAAACTCATAACCCACTATAACACAGCGTAATCAGGAGACCTCGGGGGGTCCAAGCGTGAAAGTCCATCCCTGGCTGCAGTCCTGCCCCGGGGCTGGCAGCGCCGGGGGAGTGTGGGGAGGGAGTTCCTCAGCACCCTCCACACCTGCCTCTACAGTGTTAGTCCACGTGTTCAATGTCCTTTAAATTAGAAATAATGCCATGGCGGTGAGTGCCAAGTGCTCCTCTGTTACCAGTTCATCATGGAGTTTCTGTTGAGGGTCATGAAAAACACTTGGCTGCTTCCTCCGGATCTCACCGATGCAAAAAATACCTGTTGGGAAGGAGAAAAGCCTTATTAATACTCAGGGGATGGAGCTAGCCCATGCCAGACTGGGATTAAACTGAGCCACTCAGTAAATGCAGTAATTAAACCTCCTTCTCACTCAATACCAAAAAGAGCTTCGAATGCCTTAAAAATACCAGGTTTATCACATTTTACTGCCACACCACCATTTATTATGAAGCACTAACAAAAAACTGCTGCCAGTGGTTTGGATCTTGCTAAACATTCACCATTTGGGTCGATATCTGCCTCAGTTTGAAATGGCTTTTTTTGGAAAAGTTAGTCCTGGTGTTTCAGCTATTCCTGAAAGTAAAGCCTAGAAAAATGACTTCCCTTCAACATACTCAAAGCACAGAAACATATCAGGACTCCAAATGAAGAACAGGGGTTTTAGTGCTTCTACCAGGATCCACCAGCATTTGATCCCAAGGGGAGTCTTAAAAAATAAATGTTATAATTTACAAATATTAAAGGGAACAATCTGAAGCCTCTGTCCTTATTAAAACCAAAAATTACTCAATCTTACCAGTTTAACCAGTTCTTCAGAAACATCTGGGTTTAGTATTTCAAACCCATCAGTGATCAGTTGGTTCCAGTATTTTAGAAAGATCAAGGTGATTTTTTGCCAGCTTTGTTAGAATTAGATTACACTTAAATTAAACTTCTTGGGTAGCTTCCCATGACATACTCAACTGCAAAGTTAGGATACATTTTCCTTCAGAGCTTCAGCCTAACTCCATGCCCTAGGTAGGGCAGTGCTCAACTAATGAGCAGTTGTTCACTAAAGTGATCATGGCCTCAAAGCTCATTTTCTTCACATTATTAAACCCTGCTCTGGGGACAGAGCATCCAGTTCCTTCACTGGTTTTGTGATAGTGTTCATTATGAAAGATCTCCCTGCTGCTTGGTCCTGATTTATCTTAGTAAAACCTTGTGAGAGGAGGGAACACCACCAGCAGAAACAGACCACAGCATTTAACCATCCCTTCCATGCAAATATGCCTTTTCCTCCAGCAATTTCTCCTCATTCCCTGCCCTCCTAGCAACACCTATGGCAGGAGTCATCTACATGACAGCCATGCAGCTCCAGACCCTCCAGAGCAGTATTTATCAGTGCTGCCCACAGAAACAGGTGAGGCTATAAGAGGAAAACAATTTAAGATGCATCAAAATGCTTCTGCACCAGAGCTCAAATCAGGGTCACTTACACACCTTCACTGCTACTCAACCTTTAGAGTTGACTTGACAGCCTCAATTTAATGTTCAGATGAAAGAACTGGGAGAAAGTCAACCCGAATCAACACAGATCTCAGCCAGACCTGGAAGAGATCTTGTAGGCTGAGGTCTCCATCCACTGGAGAAATTTAACTGGGAATAGGTTTACAGGCACTGCTCATTAAACAGGACCTTCAGATTAATTATTAACCTCAAGACAAACCAGACATAAGGTCTAAAAGCACCTTGTAGCTCGAAGCACAGATACAAGCTTTGAAGTGGACTTACCTTATCATTCCTTTCACATAGAAACTTTAACCTTTGAGCTCGCTTGTGCATAAATACTCCATCCAAATGTCCTGTCTCCACTGACCGGATTTCAATAGCTTTCTCTCCCCAGCCCATTATTTGATTGGAATGAATGTAGGCTGTCAAAAGGAAGCGTTTGGCAGGTGTTACAACTTGTGTTAAATATTATGCAATGGGCAGAAAAGCTCTCATCAGCTGTTACTCAAAGCCTAAGCAGATCAATGGCAGAGCTCTGATGGCCAGGCATGTGCCTGCAGGGACAGCAGCCTTTTCAGAGCACTTTTCATCCAGAAATTGCTGAGCAATTTAAACAGAAGCAGCATCACTTCTTCCAGTTTCGGAAGGTGAGGAGCTGGGCAGTGTTTTGCCTCCATGGACTGTGGAGCTGAGCAACAGCAAAGCCAGAAGAGCAACCCAAGGGCTCCCAGCTCCACACCCAGCCCCCTTCCACTCAACACAGCATCCCACCAGTCTTATATTATATTAATCTTATAGTCTTATCTTATATTAATCTTATATATATCTCATATTCAAGATAAACCAGAGTTCAAATCTTCAAAAAGTCACTTGCTTTTATTATGGAGGACCAAATGGTAGAAATCTAGCAATTCCATCTCATAGCTGGCTGAGAGAAGCCTCCTTTGTTAAAAGCCCAAATGACTCCATCTCAGCATTCTCGACTCCTCATCTTAGTTGTGGCTTGTATTTTAAGCAGGTGGAGAGGAAGGCTTGACCTACCCACGGAAGTAGGCATTTCTCCCCACTGGAGCACCACGTCTTTAGTTATGCGTCCATAGGTGTTGACATAGACACCTTCATCCTCATAGCACACCAGCATCTCCATCCCGTCCGTCTTGGGCAGGATGACAATGGCGTGAGGAGTAATATTGCCCTGAATCTGCAGGTGAAACAGACCCTGAGAGTCAGGATTGAATGGAGAAAAGGGGAAGGAGGAAGGGAGCAGAGCCTTGGGGGAAAAAAGCCTAAATGAACTGGAGAACAAAGCCCTCCCTCCATTCTCCACACAGGCACTGGCTTTCAGAGATAAGCCTGAAGGGGAATAAACTGTCATGTTTACTTTACCATCAAAGCTGTCTGACACAACAAGGATAAACAGGTTGAGCAATTACAGACAGATCACAACATACACGCCTCCCAAGACTGATGGCTGACACTTGGCTGGAGCACAAATAAGTGACTGAGCCGATGAATCCATCTCCAGTTCAAATCAAGGTATATAAACCTTTATTTTTCAGAATTTTACAGGCAGCCCTAGGGAGGGAATATCCTATTTTTTAGCAATCCCCTCTAGCTCCAAGGGCAGCTACAGTGACTCTGCACCCATGTCTGCCCTTCCATAACTAAGACAATGCAAAACCATCCCAAACTGCCCCAGTATTTCTCCCTCTGCTCTTGCCACTTCTCACAGAGGACACTGGTGCTTGGATCAGATTCAACAATTCCTGGATTTGTTTGGTGACACAGTTCCTCCCAGACCAATCTATCCTGGGCCAACAGCATGGATGGAGCTTAAGTGAGCCAACAAGAAAATCCTACAGAGAGCTCCATTACTGCTCCATGCAGTGTACAGACAGATTCTCCTTTCTGTGGGACATGGCAACCTAAACTTTACTGTTCATGCACAAGGACAGAAACAGTCTATGCAAATGATGAACGTGAAGTATGTGACAGCTCGACATCCTGTTTTAGGGAGGACAGCACTGGGGAATGTCACCCCCATTGCTGGTCCCCCCTTCTGAGCCCCTGAGAGCCTGTCCAGACCTTGCTGGTGTTCCTCAGGCAGCAGCACTGCCTGTGTACTCACGTGAGATGGTATATAGATATCATAGGAGTTCCCAGAATCCACATCAATCACATGGAAACCAGTGTGGGATCCAAAGATAACCTTCAGCCTCTGACCCTCTTCTACAGTGAGATCCACGAGCAACGGCTTGTGCTGGAGATCTGCAAAAGACTTTTATAATCCCTTCCATGAGCATCACAGAAAACCAACAAATCCCCGTTGCAGCAGCCTGATATGGTTTTGAAATCATATTTGTTTGACTGTGTTTCCTACCAAATATGTGGTTATTTATACTCCTGCCTCTCTGTTCCCCTGTCAGATGCTTCAGAGGGTATTACCCACTCACTCCAGCCATGCCAGCAGTTAAGTGCCACCCTTGCCAAGCACAGCTCTCTCACAAGAGCCTGAGGCCAGCACAAGGATTTGGTCTCCACAGGAAGGTGACAGCTCAGTTTTACATGAGCCTGTGTTCAGTGTCTTTCAGCAGAGATCCAGGAGCACCCACCTCCTCTGTTGGCAGGGATCACCACTCTGCTTTGAAATGAGTCAGGTTAGCTACTTTTCCCTCTTCATCTAACCTGCTGGATCAAGGCTGGAACCAACTCCCAATGGATCAATCTCCCCATGGCTTAGGGGCTCAGCTGGAGAGTGAAACACTTATGGGGAGAGGAAAGGACTTCTGGCACTCTGTGCAAGGACCACTCTGCTTCCTCACAGGGAAGCTCAGCATTTCCCTCTCTCCCAACTGATCCCTGCCTACAAGGCAAGAAAGTTCATCCCCCCAGGCTGCAGAAGCAGCACCAACCAGCATCCTCAGAGCCTATGGAAGCTGGATCCCATTTTGATGCTGCTGAGCTCTCCATGTCACTGAGCTCATTTATTCTGGCTTTTGTTCAGAAAAAGCAAATGTGACCTAATATTGAATAAGTTCATTTGTGTTGGGAAGATGTAAAATGAGATTACTCAGCATGAACATCTCCACAAGCCCCTTCTGACTTGTCTCTGCACAGAGCTTGGGATGAAAAGTACTCTGAAGGACTAAGTACAAAATACCCAGTGGCAGGTTGGAGAGGGGGAAGGTCTCACTAAGGAAACCAAGAAAGGTGAAAAGGGAGGAAAAAAGACAGAGAAAGAGTGGGTCACTCTCCCAAACCTTCTGTCTTGAAACAATCCACACTACAGAAGGGGAGAGGACCTTGCAAAATGAAAATAGAAAATCATGCCAGCCTATTTTCGTACTATGCATTAAAAATTAGTCACAGGGGAAAAAAAAAACCACTCTAAACACGAAAACCCCACAAAAAACACCCACCAAAATCCCCAGCTCAATTTTACTCATATGTATTTGATCAGCTTTCTGCAAATTCCTCAAGCAAAGCCTGCTAGCATAAACTAATAATAACACTTCATTGTTGGCTGTAAGCAGAACATATCCAATCTCTTCAGCCAGCATGGATGTTGTCTCCCATGCCTGCCAGGCATCCTGAGGAGCTCAGCTACATAAGCAAGATGCTTTTCTGCTCTGCAGAGTACAGAAATCTCATGTATTTACAATTACAGAGTGTAAAAGGCAAACATACCTTAAATGCCATAAACTTGTGATATGGTTTAGGAGCCCAAGCGTAGATCTCTACAGCGTTCTTTAAGGCAATCACCAAGAACTTGATTCTTTCATATTTCACTGAGATAAAAATAAACCCAATTTTAAAAACATTCACTTTCTTTCCAACAAAACTGAACAATTCATCTACAGGAACAGGTTCTCAGGCCATCCCTCTGTTGATTCTCATCACATAAAGAATACACCTAATGCATAAAGATGAATTCCAAATTTACTTGTGGCTATGGTCTAGCCATACTTTTAGTATCAAATTGTCACGTCAGACCTAAGACTAGAGAACAAAAATGCATCTCTTCAGACATTTATTTCCACTCACCAACTTTGTAGTGGATGCATCCCTCCAGGTCCCCAACTGTGATCCAGCCCTGCTTCTTCTCCACCTCAGGGTCATTGTGTAAAATCCTGTTTCTCAGCCAGGACAGGTAGTACACACGCAGCTTGTTCTTCTTTCCTGTTGGCAAAGGAAATGTCCCTGTCACAGCAGAGCACATTTGCATGGGCAATACTGAGGTTTCAGTGCTCATTTTCAATCACAAGATGATAGAATTCAAGTCTGTTTCATGATAAAAGTAATATAAAGGGCAATTTAAAATAGTAATTTAGTTGTTGCGTTGGGCTTTTCCTTGGGAAGAAATATATGGAGAGCAAAGCCCAGACCTGTCTCACAGGTTGCAGGCAGACACTGGAAAAGCCAAGCTTTTGCTTCCCACAGGCTGGAAATATTAATTTTCCTATAAACCAGTGTTGACAGAAGGACAGTGGGGCTCAGTGAGGCAGTGCCCCTCACCCTCCTACAGCTCAAAGCTTATCCAACCACTCAGCTACCTGGTGTCCTTCCTTCCCTCTCCTTCATACAACATTAATTCCACCCTGGAGATGAGACAGGAGCTCCTTGGCCTGCGACAGGCACTGCTGCTTGCCAGGAAGCCTGGTGCTGGGCTCTGCAATGCTGAGGGGCTGCCAAATTTCTGCACGGCTGCCTGCTCTAGGATGGCTGTGACACTGCTGCAACATCCCTGTGGCTGCAGAGCCTCTGCTACAGGGACAGGACACAGCTCACACTGAGCCTGTTTGGGGACCCAAATGATAAATCGTCTCTGCTCAAAGGTTTCCCCAAGTCTCCAGGACTCATCCTCAGCCTCATCTTGGGGGTTGGTGCTATTCCCATTCATCTTCCAGCTGTACTGAACACCTTATTCCTACAGCTGTACCCCAAAACCACAGGGGAGCTGCAGACCAAGGGAAATGATGGAGCTCTCTCTGAATGGAGGGAGCAGGCATTCACAGGAGAATGCAGAACAAGCCCAGGGAGTGTTAACAATATGAAAGTAAACAGAAGGATGATATGAAGCAACTTATCTTGCTGCCCTTTGTGAGCTTTGTGGGACAGGTATCAGCAGGAGAAGGCTCTGCCCTGGCTCTGTCACCCGTGTGCTCCTTGGGGCTGCTCTGCAGGGGGATGCTGGATGCTCTCCTGGGTGACTGGACTACAGAGGTTTTGCTTTTTTGCCAGAAATCACTCCATGAACCTGATATGAGCACTCTGGAGCTCCCAGCTAAACATAGGGACAGTGAAAAGCCTGTGGCCCCCACAGTGCTTGGGACACCTTGAGCACAGTCATGGTTTGAACTGGAGATCTGAAGCTATGGATTGTGGCTCCCTCAGCCAGAGCTAAACAGACCCAAAAGCAGAGCTCTGCCCTCTCAAATTGTGACTGCTTCCCTTGCTGGGCTGCCTGTATCTTGCAGCTCCCCCTCCCTGCTAAAGCAGGCTGGAGATGAAGTGCAGTCAGCAGGTGAAGAGAGCAAACTCTCTTAGAAGGCAGATTTAACTCATTTGATTCCAGAAAAAAACCACCTCCAGCTCCTCTGGGAGCTTCCCTCTGGCACCAGTGAGCAGGTTTTGTCTGAGCTGGAACCACTCAGGACTTGTGGCCAAGCAGGTGAATGATGGAATGAAAGCACGAGAGGAGCACCTGATATTGTCACGAGGACATTGAGTCCCTCAAGGACATCCATCTGCTGGAATCGCCGCCTGTTGATGAGGTTGTAGACCTTCCCTTGCCCACTTCGATCCAGCAGCATCAGGCCATTCTCTGTGCCCACCAGCAGATTCACACCTGCAAGGAGAGGGCCATGGGTGCCAGGAGCTGCTCACAAGGACAACACCCAAGCTCATCCCTGCTGCCACCAAGGGTGTGGCCAACCCAGCTAGGGCTAGGACAGGAAGGGTCACTCCTGCAGCGCAGGGGGTGAGCCTTGGGGGATGCAGAAGGAGCCAAGCAGAGCCAGGGGTGCCACATTCCCAGGGCTTCCCAGGGTGTGCCCAGGGCTTACCCCAGAGAGCAGCGCAGAGGATCTCGGAGTTGAAGCGCTTCTTGTACTTGCGGATCTCGGGGGTGTCGCTGTGCGGACGGATGTTGGTTGGGTTCACGTTCACCACCGAGATCTTCCGTGCCTCGTTCAGCTTGGCCTGCTCCTGCCTGAGCAGCTCGCTGGTGAACAGGGCTGGCAAGGAAACAGGACGGGGAGGGGTGATGGGTTAACTGTTGTGTCATCTCTTTTTTGGGACAGAATGACAGTACGTGGTTTATTTCTCGATGGGGGAGTAATCACTGTGTTACGAGACATTAGTTTGCCCGAGCAGATAGGAGGGTGATTTCTGCTGTTTCCTCACAGACATGAGCTATGTTGGGACAAGAATGAGTGAAATGGAAGAGAGGTTCACTGGGGTTGTTATTCAGGCTCCCCAGCCTAGTTTCCACAAGGCTCTCCCTTCTCAAATTGGCCACATTGCCTCCTACCAGTAGCAGATGACTCTTCGTCCTCATCTTCATCTTCATCAGTAGGTGAGGTCTGATACACTCTGGTGTCCACAAATGGTGTGAAAGAGGCTTTGGTGCTACTTCCCATACCATACTGGAAAATGAACAGCAAAGAGCGAGCTCAGAGCACAGAAATAACAGTAATTTTGTGCATCTGTGTACATGTAAGACTTTCTAATTAGCAAAGAGTGCCTGCCTCTGCAGTGCTCTTTTTGAGCCTTCTACGAACATCTGCTCCTCCTCCCCATAACTAGTCAGAAACAAACATTAAGTTGGATCTCTGAATTTCTGTGAGCAACAGAAAATGAGAGGAGCAGGGCCTGGCTCTGCTCTCTCCTCACAGGCAGAAGCACAGCCATGAGGACAGTTATCAGAGAAGCTGCAGGGCCAGAGGCAAAAGCCAACGCAGGTAAAAACCATCTAAGAATCACAGAATCATTTAGACTGAAACAGGCCTTTAAGATCACCAAGCCCACCCATTAACTTGTCTGCATGTCACATACCTGCCTTAAACCCTCTCTGGGACATCAGGTAGGTGAAGGTTTGCTTTTCCCACTTTCCCACAGCAGCTGAGGTTGGCAGGATGGTGCTGGGAGTCCCTGTGAAGCCCTGGCCTGGGGCAGCTGGCACAGTTTTAAATTGTCCCCAGCATTTCAGGTCAGACTGCAGAAAGGGGCATTTCTAAGTTAACAAAACTTAACTTGAGGGTATTGCAGGGAATGTCAGAGCCAATACTTTTTTGCTGAGGGAATTTGGGGATGAACAAACTGCAGTGTCACACTGCTTTCTTTTTAAAGCCATGGCTTTAAGGCAGAAAACAAGGCTAAGACTTCCTTCCAAGCAAAAGGAAATCCTTGCTTTTGGAGTCAAAGTGACGTGAATTCCCCCCTTTTTGAGCAGCTTATCCTTCCTATTCCAGCATTTACCCAGGGCATGCTTTATGGATGAGCTCAGGTTAGAGCTGCACCAGCAGCAAACTCCAACTCACTCTGCAGCACCACTACAGCTCATGTTTTTCTGCTCTGAGACACTGTCCTTTCCTGAAATAAATCCTCCTCAGCTTTCATGTCACCCAGTCACCAAGCCAGGCTGCTCCCCATGCCCACTGCCACAGTCCCTGTGTGACAGCTGCCATGGGGACAAGTCCCTCATGCCATGGGGAGATGTGTGCCACCCTGGCACATCCCCACTGAAACCAGGCTGGGCCTGTGCCTGTCCTCCAGTGGGCCACAGAAGGATTCAGGGGCAAAAAACCCCCAGGTGTAGGAGCAGCTTCATGGCTCGTGACTTTTCCAAGAATTTTGGGGTTGGCATCCATGCCAAAATCATGCTGCGCATCCTCTTCCCTCCCAACCCTATTCCCTGACAGCCTGGCTGTTTCCATAGAAACGAGATGGATTTCTCAACAGAACATGGTAGCTGAGACCCATGGAAGGAGTTAACAGCCTGCGGCAGGGAAGGCTGCAGGCACAGACAGCACTACTTTGTGCTTCTATCCAAGAAATAGGCAAATTTTTTCCTTGTGCTGCTGGATGTCTTTTCCATAAAACAATGGCAATCTAGGAAGAGAAGAATTCTGTATTTGCAGGGATTTCCAGCTGAGAGCCAGGTGCTTTCCAGCAAATGAATTATGAAGAAAGCCTTCATCCCAATACACCGAGCATTTTTCCTTGCTCAGATTCAGTTATTCTCCTCAAAAGCTGACATTTTAATAGCTTCCAAGTCTGATATTTAAATATTAAGACTTCATCTTCCTCCAGGTCCTGTTCAGCAGCCTCTCAACCTGTGTGGTGGCTTACAAAGAGCATCAAGCTGCAGGCTGAGGTCGTGCTCACATGAGTCACCTGGAAGCCCGTGAACAAAATCCCCAAGTTTCCACTCACACCCACTCCCTGCTCAGTCAACTCTAAAAATACAGCTCTAGAAATGGGAAAGATCTTTTTGGTTGATATTCTATAAATGAATATATTTAAACCCAATCCCAGGCTGCATTTCAGCAGCCCCAGGATGACTGTGGAAGGTGTTACTTTCAGGATCGACTCTCTCATTGCTGCTTTTAATGCCAATGAGGAAACGGATAAAAACTTGAGGTCAAGTCAGGCACCATCTGTTCTTACGTTTTATCAATGCCCAATTCCAAGAAATTTTTATTTTTATACTGGTAGTAAAAGTACACCACGAAGTGAGAACATAATTTCTATGAAAGAACATAGGATGGCAGAACTTTTGATGTACAACCCACAAAATGAAACAAAACCATTAAATACAATAGCTTAATTAGCACCAAATGGGTTATTTCTCATGGGAAAAGATAACTGTGTCTGGTTCCCACAGCTAGGGATGGTGAGCAGGACACATCGATTCCCTTGATTTATTTGTCACATCTTGCACTTTTCTAAGACTTTTCACACTTTATACAATTTTAATGTTCAGTTGTGTCCCTGTAAAGCACCTACCAGAGAGAAACACTTTGCCATGACAGGAAACACGATTTTAGAAGTGTGCAGGTTTTTCCTACTCTGAAGAACTATCTGGAATTTTGTTGGCTCTGGTTATGGTAACCTTTTCAGTCATGATAATTATCAGAGGTTGCACAGATGGAAGCTGGGCCCAGTTGAAGCTAACGGCATCACTGGCTCTCATCACTTCCTTTTGCATCCAAGTGTCAAAAGAAAAATGGGGCTTTCTCATCCATTGGCAGCACTCTGGTGTCACACCACCAGAACTCCAGCTGGTGGGCTTGAAAGACCTAATAAACCTTTCTACCATCAGCCACAGACCCCTACAGCAGCAACCCATCAGATTCCCTTGCATTTCCACCACACTCACCCACGTGGACCAGAAACGGAGAGAGGGAAGAGCCAAGAAAGCCAGGGAGGAAAGCAGGAGAGCCCCATCACGGGGCAGAGATGTTAATACTTGAATTAAAAGCGATGCAAAGGAGAAAGAGGAGCCCCCCACCACCTACTTCAGGCACCGAGTCCATGTCCTGCGCATGCGTGGAGACTCGCCCCAGGGCCTCGGTCGGCGTGCCCGCCGGCGAGTGGCTTTGCTGCACCAGGTCAGGCAGATTGATGTGACCTGCAAAGCCATTGCTGGCTGCGTGGCCAGAACGCTTTTTTTCACCAGAGGTCTGCAGAGACACAAGGCATGAGGAAGAAAGAGAAGGGGGGAGGGGGAAGGGAAGAGAAAAAGAAGAGAAAAAAACCAAACAAAACTAAGTCGTCGGCAGTCCCACGGTTCCCAGAGCAAGCGCAGGAGAAGGACCCTCTCTGTTCCATCCCCATGCAATCTGGCAAGCAGCAGACCAACCCCCCCGCTCCAGAGAAATAGACAGGATTAATGACAAAGTCAATACAGAGTAATTAGCCACGAAACAGCGAGAGAAGCTTGATCACTGTTGTTTGGAGACAAGTAATGTAGGGCAGATTCTGCACTTGCCCCCATGGGTGCAAACCCCATGGCCAGCTCTCCTCCCACACAGCCCCTGGTGACAGCAGAATCTGAGCCCTCAATCAGCATTAGCTTTGCACAGCTATGGCAAAGAGTAGCCTGACTGCAAGTGCCAGCACAGCCCTGTCCCATGTTTCTGTGACCCAAACCAGCAGTGAACAGTGGCAGCAGTGGCGGAGCAGTGGCAGAACCACCAGCAGCTCGCCCTGCACATGAGGATCCTTGGGTTTCCCTGGGCTCCCCCTTCCTCTCCATCCCCTCCCTGTGCAAGGCAGGTACTGGGAAGAACTCCTTCCTCTCCTTCAAAGCTGCATTCATCTTTTCCCTTCATATGTGAATATTTCCCTTCATATGTGAATATTTTATATATAAATTGAACTAAGAACTAAAATGCCGCTCAAGTCTTGTTTCCATGAGGTCTGAACATCCCTCCTTGACGACTGCTGACTCCAAGCTCCCCTCCGTCTCTCCCATCCACCTCCCTCATGTGCTGGTGGGAGGGTGACTCCCCTGTTCCCTAACAACCAGGGCCTCCTGCCCTTTCATCAGGAGACCAGCAACCCTTCTGCATTGCCAGCAGCATCACCAGAATATTCCAGCACCTGGGAAACCGAGAAACACTGGGGGAGATCTTCCACAGCCACTGAAGGTGTGTCCTCTGCCTCACTCCTGCAGTACCATCCATCAGGATTGCTCCCACCACAGCCTCACCTCTAAAGCACTGGAGCTGGGGATGAGGGCTCACATCCATCTGGGATGCCCAATGCCTCCACTGCGGGCTCTGAGCAGGACCAGCCTCTGCTACAAGCCCCAAAATGCTCTACAGACACTGCAAGGCCCTAACAGTCACAAGTCTGGGCAGAAGAGGGGAAACTTTGGGCCAGTTCCAAGTGAATTAACTAAATGCTGTAAACTGAAGATAACTCCTGCTGCCTGGAGCAGTGGTGGGCTTACAGCAGAGCCATTTGCAGGAGCCTCCTCCCCACCATGCCCTGGCACTGCCATTCACTGCTGTTTGTAGTTCTGAGAAACATTTGCACTTGTCGCTTTTGCTCCGAGTGTAAATTGCATTAATGAGAGCGCTAACGAGCACAATTTACTCCATCATTTTGTGTTCCGGACACACAGCACTGTTAATTTTTGTGCTTACATGGGCAAAACCTCCTGCAGATGCTCCATGGAAGTGTTTGTTTTACAACTTACCTCCCTCACCATTAAAGTCCCTTCCCTTGAAATATTGCTAAACGTATCTGCGTGGGAAGTCTCTAGCCCGTGGGTTGTCACCATTCCCAAGTTGTATGGCTCATTGCTTCCAGGAATTCCTGTTGGTCTGGGGACAGAATGGAAAAGCATTAATGATGAATATTTCCTTTGTTAAACCAGGTGAAAAATCCTCTAGTACAGTATTACTTTAATAAGTAATTATTGCAAGGTTCTGTACAATTGTAAGGTTCTGTACCTCACAGGAAAAAAAGTTAGAAAATATACCCACTTAGATGTATGGGAAAATGATTGATGCTGCCAGAAATACAGGACCAAATTAAATTATTAAATTTCAGGGATAGAAGAAGCTATGTTAATTTTAAGACTACAACAAGTACAAATTTCATCAGTGTGCCATTTCCATGTTATCCTGCAGGAAATCCTTGGCCATGGGCAAGAGCTGGCTTGCAGAGCTCAAGGAGAGAGAGCTGAAGGGAGCCATCAGAGTCTTCAGATGGAAAAATGGTATCTCTAGAGGTGATGGAATAAACAATCCCTCCTATCCACTGGGACACAAAGCAATGGATAGGTTTATCCTGCAGCAGGAAAGACCTGGATAGAGCTGGAATAAAGAGCAGCCAACTGTTCAGGGAGGATGCCCAGGGAAGTTTAAACATGGGTTACACCAAGATCACTCAGAAGGTTCAGCAGAAGATAAGATGAGAGGATATGATCTCTCTTGGCCCCACTTTCCAAAGACAAACACTGAACACAGAAAAATAAATCTTTGATAGAAAAACACTAAAGTACATGGAGTCTGAAGTCTATGTACTTTCGTAAAATAAGGGTGTAGCTCAGAGCATTTGCCTTCTTATTCCCCAGACTTGGGCCAGTGCAGCTCTGCCTGCAGACACATCTGCATCTCCACCCTCAGTCTTTGGGACACGACAGAAACAGGACATTATGGGACATGTGGCACTGGGCTGGCAGGGGCTGGGGGCATTCAGATCACTGCTGGGCCTGTCATCCCACACACGTGGCTGCAAGGCATCCAGTGAGACATTTTTTCCACTGGGAAGTGTTGTGTCAAACCCAAGGTGTTGGAAGAAGAATGTCAGCACAGATTAACCACTCCTGATTAAACTCATCTCCCATGAGCAGCTTGAGGCCCCTTCTCCCACGCCTGACTGCCCAGCAGACTGCTGCAGACTCAGAGCCATCCCTCTGCCTCCTGACTTGCTCCAACCAATTCCAAGAGCTCTGATGTTAATGCATCTGCTGGAAGGAAGCTCCAACCCAGGAGCTTGGCACTCTGAATAAAATGGATCCCAAGGAGACACAGTCTCCCTGCCACTTGGAGGGCTTCTGTGCTGCTCCACGTCCTACCAGGATGAATCAGAGGATCAAAGAATTGTTCAGGTTGGAAAAGACCTTTGAATTCCTCAAGTGCAGCAATTCACCCAGCACCACCACGTTCACTGCTAAACCATGGTCCTGAAGCCAGGCATGCCTATATTGACTATAATTTACTTAGCAGGAAAAATGGAAATAAACCGATTAAAATGCAAATAATCCCCTGACACCACCCCACAGCTCCTCTGTGAATGCAAAGGGGCAGGATTCATATCCTGCTGCCAGAAATGCCCCTGCAAAGCACTGGGTGAGAAGCCTGAGTAGGGATGCTCTGGGACTCTCTCTGCATGGCAACAGCTCCCTGTGAGATGTGCTGCCCTGATCTAGAGAGACTCCAAAGAACTCGTGTCCCATGGGACACAACAGTCTGCTGAACTCTTCATTTCCCCATTTTAACCCACCAACACTGACTGAGCCAAGGACAGAAATCCAAGACAAAGATTCAGGATTATTATAATCCTGGCTCTACCAGCTGGCACTGGGCAGGCCACCAAGTACTGACACTTCAGCATGGCTTAAATGGCTTAATTTGGGGCAAGACCAGGCTCAAGAGCAGGCAGAGCTTTAACACACCCATAACATGGGCAAGACCCATGGTGTGGATGAGGTCAGCTGTGCCCACTCTGGCCAAAAACCTGCCTGGCTCATCAGCAGGAACAGCTCCATCAGCTTTGAGCCAACATTCACTGAATATGCAGCAGAAATAGCTCTGTTTTTCCCATTAATTATCTCTAGTTTGGACCAGGAAAAACATGAATGTGAGCACATTATCCCTTGCAACCATGAATGACACTGTTCCCAGTGCCAGCCACCAAACAAGGACACACTCTGGACATGTCCTGTATCACACCTACTGCTCCTTCAGGCCAAGACACATCAGGGTTTCACCTCCAGAAAAAGACATACCAGTGTTTCATGGTTTGCCCCCCCAAAAGGAAGTGTTCCTCACATGAGCCGTGGGATGTCACTGACAGGCACGGTCCCGTCATGTGTCTCGTTCTCCCCATCCTCCTCCTCCTCCTCGCTGCTCTCCGACTCCTCGCTGGAGGAGGAATAGTCTGTCACCTTCTTCAGGGGGCGATTGGTTTCTTCGATGCGCAGCTCCCTCAACTCTTTGGCTAAAGCCGTCAGATCCTAAAGGGGATGGGGGCAAGGAAACAAGGAAGCGATGGCTGTTACATTCAGAGCAAGGGGAGTGTCACACACATCTCTCCAAAAGCCAATGCTAACAGCACGAGCAACAAGAAATAGCTTTACAGAGTCGTTACAAACATGAGACAAACGTAAGACAATGTTTGTAGCATGTAGCATTTATTAAACAAAACAAAACTGATTTACGCTCACTGAAAAGTCAATAGCCAACCTCTTCTTTTTCTCTTTGGAACGTGTATGTGCATATATATACACACACTTATATGTATATACACGACAAAATTATATTTGTTGGAAAAGGTGAAGTTCAGTCACCATCATAGTAAACTGGAAAACAACGTCACTTCAAAGATTGGCTCGGAGAATTTCTCCTGCAGGGTTTTCTCTTCTTTCAAACTTCTCAAAGAGACCCCGTAATGGTATTTATTCTGTAATAAATGCATTTGGGAAGGAAGCAATGACAGCATCTCCCATGGAGTGGTGCAATCCCCAGGTCAAGAGCTGCTTCCATGGTGAGTCTCCGCTGTCGGGCGGCTGCCGAGAGGCGGTGAGGAGCACGAGGAGAAGCGCCCAGCTCAGCCAGACTTTGGAGTCACAGCTCTGAGTCAGCCACACAATCAAAAAATAATAAAAAAAAAAATCCCTCAGCGGGACCCATTAAGCACTTTATGTGAAATGTGGCAGCCTACAAGCTAAGGGAAAAATAAAATAAAAAATAATAAAAAAAAAAGCCTTGAAACAAGAAAAAAGATAGGAGCAGTCCCAAAGCCTAGTCATAATTTTTCAGTTTACCATGACTTTGATGAGGTCTCAGACCCGACAGTCATATAAAATAGACACTGCTATTTCAAAACAAGGAACATGGCAGGCACCGTGTAGAAAAGAGACTTTTTGTTATCTTACATGCTTTTATAGCAATGCAGGGGGAAGCAGTAGGGCAGAAAAGCATGAGAGCTCGAATTAGAATGGGTTAGAGAACTCTGTTGCACAAGACATGCACATGACGAACAAAGCATCGCAATTGTCAGTCTTACCATTTCTCCCTATATTAGTGACCGAGGTAGGCATCAGTGCATTCGGTCAGAGATAAAGGATTAGGGAGAAAGAAACTCATTGAAAAAGACTAAATTCCACAATTGTCTTACGGCCATACTCTCATTTACTGCATTTCCAGTTTACCGTTCCAGCAGGGCGACTACGGCAATATTAATTATGGTTGCAAAAGGAGCTCTTAAAATCTATCCTGTCGACACGTGAAGGAAAAGGATGGAAAACCTCTACGGCTGAGATGCAAACCCAGTTTGTTTTTTAATGGTGAGGTAGGAATGTTTTGTAAGCAATCTGTGCTTTGGTTGCTGATGACCCACACCTCCCGGTGGGCTCCCACCGGTGGCAGCCACACATTCTGCTCCCAGGTCTGCCCTGCCTGGCCTCTGATGTACAAACTCCCCTGGATATTGGAGAGCTTTGCATCAGACCCATGAGTATTAGAATACCAAAAAAGGCCTTGCTTGGTTTTTCTTTTAAATTGGTCAATCCCTGTTTCACAGCAGGTATCTGTGATGGGTTTTATATGGGTTGTTCAGCCTGGAGAAGGTTCCAGGGAGACCTCAGAGCATCTTCCAGTACTTAAAGAGGCTCCAGTAGAGTTGGAGAAGGACTTTGAACAAGGATATGGAGTGGCAGGACAAGGGGGAATGGCTTCAAACTGACAGAGAATAGGTTTAGATTAGCTATTCGGGAAGAAATTCTTTATTCAGACTGTGGTGAGGCCCTGGCACGAGTTGCCCAGAGAAGCTGTGGATGCCTCATCCCTGGAAGTGTCCAAGGCCAGGAGCACCCTGGGATAGTGGGAGGTGTCATGGACAGGATGGGGTGGGAATAAGGTGAACTTTAAAGTCCCTTGTAACCCAAGCCATTCTGTGATTCTGTATCCCTCCAAATGCTCTCTGTACCTTTAAAGAAAGGCTCTTTATCATGATTAAAGAGAAAATGTGGTATTTCTAGCGCTCCTTTTCAATGCCAGCATGTTTGGGATTGAAATAGAGTCAAATCTGCAGTCACGACAACTAATTATTTTAATTAGCACTGTAGCAGCTTCTATAATATGACTGCTTCTTTTCCTAAATAAGAATCAGCGACAATTTCAGTAGCTTAACAATGCTTTCCATTTAGAGTATCAAACATGCTCTTTATTGAGCACTTGCCTTTGAATTGGATTAGAGCTTCTCACTTTAAAAGGGATTTTAGGACTGTGCAAGAGCCTCTTGAAACTGCAGCTGGACTTCTGCAGTGCAGGACTAGCACTGAACTCCTCCCTGTCACAGCACTGGACTGAGAAAATCACTTCCTTTTTCCACCTTCCATTTCTAACGTGCTTCAAGGCACTGTATCAGCCTTCTCTGATCATCGCTTGAAGATAGACAAGTATTTTAAAAATCAGTTTAATTAGTTTTTAATAACTAATTTGGAAGTTATAATAGTAATAATACTCCCAGACAATATAATCAGATAACTCGTATTTCCTAGTTAAAGCTTTGCCTCGGGATGGTTAATTCTTTGATGCTATCATTTTCTGTAAGTAATGAGCACTTTGTAGGATTAAATGGCTTCACCAAGTTGCTCTTGGACCAAAAACAATCTGACAAGTAGAAAGAAAGTGCTCTGTAGTTCCACACACGTTCCAAGCGTTATTACTGAGGGTGACATAATACATAAGTTAGTAGTGTCAGTGCTCTTTAATTACTTTTAATTACAAAGCCTTCTTTAGATTTAATATTTGCTGGAATCAAGTCAGATTGGTTTCCAAAATCACATCGCTCCTTGAGCCTGAATTTAGCACACACGTTTCTTCTATTTAGACACTGATTTATGTGCTTTTTTCTTAACAAAGCACCTCATTAAACAAAGTGTATTGCTCATATTTTATCCAAGAGAACAAGTTAACTAACCAGCTCATCTTCCTTCTTTCACATCTTCTATTTTTAGAGAAAAGAGGCTGCAGGAGAGGCTGCTTTCCTGGAGATACCAGTGCTTTCCACTACAGCCCTGCAGTTACCAGTATCAGCAGTGTGCACAGTGAGGCATGTGTGAGGCAAGCTAAATGTTAAATCAGGAATGCTGGGTCTTCTCCCAAGAAAGTTTAAATATTCTCCACTGCCAGATGCAGATACATTTAGAATATTAACATATGTGAAAAAGATGTATTTCAGGACTCTCATTTCCTTAAGAGGGTGAATGAGGACCAGCATTGCCATCAACATCCAAGATGGCTCTGCTGACATTGCAGTGGATGCTGGTCCATGAGAATGAACAACCCGCTGTATTTCCACTGCTCTGTTTTCCAAGTGTCTTAGGCTTTAAACACATTTCAAACAGCACTTTTTGGCCCCACTGAAATCAGCAGGTGGCTGGGGGCTGTGGCTGAGAGCAGAATGTGGTGAGGGGTCCAGGCTGCTCAGAACCACCTCCAGCAGCACGAGAAATCTCCACTCACTCCTTCTCTTTCCAACACGCCGAACAACGGCAACACCACGTGCTCCCCCACGAGAACCTGGGATGCCTCTGCCCCGGCCTCCATGCAAGTGGTGTGGCCAGCAGGTTTTGGGCAGCCCAGGGCTGAGCAGAGCACCCCAGCAGCGCTGTCCCCTCCCCTTGGGCAGGCTCCTGACACCGGAACGCCACCGGGTCACTCTCCCGTCCGACCCGAGGTCGCATCGCCGCCTTTATCAACGCCAGCATCAAGAAAACCCAGCTCGGTATTAAAGCACTAACTAGTCAACCTTGCACAGGCATGACCCACTGAGAAAAGATAGCACTAACCTCATCTATAGCTTTCTTATAGCTCTGTGGGTAAAGGAAGAATAATCAGCATCAGAGGAAACAGATCGGGACAGGAAAAAGCCAGAGGAAGGGCAAGCAGGTTAGAAATAAAATTAGAATTGTTAGCTCAACGCTGTGGAGTGTAGAGAAAAAAAAACATCATCAACAAAACATTAATACACATTAAAATAGAGAAGCAGTGAAAATTCATATCGTTATTAGGCCGACTCTGCAGTTTTAAGATACAAACAGCATTAAACCAGGAAGAAACACTTCGGATGAGATTTTGCTCAGAATAATAGAAGGGGAGTGTACAGAGACCACTACCAGGTAGGGTTTTAAGCTGGGAAGGCTGTTGGGGGCTGGCTGGTTGCCCAGCCTTCCCGAGCAGAGCATCCCTCCGCGGGTGCTGCGGGGGACATGCAGCACGGAACACAATGTGCCATGGGCCACCGCCGCGCCCAAGCTAGCAAAGCCCTTAAGCATCTGCTTCACCCCGAAACACAGGCTTAAGTGCTTTCCCCTAGGCTTGGGCTCCTGGTAAAAACTCATGCACTGTCTTAAGCATTCAAATCTCCCAGGGGCTCTCGCCGTACTGCTGCTTTCCAGGCTCTCTGCTGGAGCAGCAGCAGTACTAGCCTGGTTTTTGGGGTCCCCGCGGCTGTGCCACCGCGCCGAAGGGAAAGGTGGCCAAGCCGGCTGGCAGCATTCCCACGAGAAGTGGTTTAGGACTCACAGCGGGTCGGCTCGGTCGCGTCACGTCCCTGTTGTCCTCCTGCTTGACCTTGGCGGGCTCATGGGAGAGCACAGGGGACCCTTCTGGCTTGGCATTCCCTGGGTGAGAGGCAGGTGGAGAGAGGGGGAATTAAAATGCTGCCAAAAGGCACCGCTGCATCCTGTCACCTGGGACAGGTGGGCACACGAGCTTCATCATCACTGCTTCTGCCTTGAAAAACCCTCCTCCTCATTTCTGCTTCTCCACCAACAGAGCAAGAGAAGCCATAATCCTGCCCAGCCTCCCCTGACAGCCCTCTCACAGAGTTACTGCTCTTTTTCTACTAAAGAAACAAATTTACTTTGCAGAAGAGCAGGGTATGTGATAAATGAAAAGCTCTGCAGCATCTGACATTGCTAGGACGTTATTTGTCACAGGATTCCTCATTAGTAAAAACAAAACCAAACCCAAAATGACAATGGGTTACAGACTCCTTTTATTGACTACCTAGAGGAGTGATGGTTTTAACAACAGACACATCATCTTATGGCCAAGTCATAAAATATTCAAAGCATGGAGGCAGCATTTCTCTTAAAGCTCTTCAGCCCTGGGGACTGGAAGTGCAGGGCTGTGCCAGAATACAGATGTGTGGGGTTCATGGGCTGTGGCAACTCCACTGCCACTGAACAGGGGGAGTATCTTTAGGAGGGGCTCTAGGATGAGAAGGAACAATTTGGCTATGAACATAAACCCTGTGTCAGCACGGCTGCCTGGTGAAAGCATTTGAGAAGTCTTCTTACAGGCTACACCACTCCTCTGATACCATCTCAGGCACAAAGATGAAGCTCCAAAAAAATAGTATATGCCAATTAAAAGTGAAACACACTCCCTAAGAAACCCTGTGAGAAGAGGTGCACCTAGATGGATGAAGACAGGAAGCACACTAGTTGTTTTGGTTTTTTGTTTACCCTAAAGCATAACCCCTTTCTCCTTTTGTAAGGCTACTTGGCAGTGTGATGCTGTGGGCATCCTACATCAGCCTCCAGGGAAAAGGAGATGGCAGCAACTCTGTTTGTAAGGAGGCCAGCAGATCACAAAAGCACATCAGAAATGATGGATCCTTTGATTTTTAAATTTTTTTTAAAATAAACAAGCATGAGATCACAGACCTCTTGCCCATCCTGCTTGTCATGAAGCCTCACAAAGTGTTCCTGGTGGCAAGGGATGTTTCCAACTCACCTCTGACTCTGTTGCGCTCGCTGGAACCAGCCTGGGAGCCAGGCTGGGATCCACCCTGGGAGCTGGGCTGGGAGCTGGGAGTGCTGGAGCTGGAGGAGCTGCCACTGCTGGTCCTCTGCAAGGGGCTCTCCACGATGGTCTCTGTCCTCCTCAGGTCTGGGTTGCTGCGGGAGGACAAACCAGAGGGGCACCATCAGCCAGGGTCACAGGCACCCCCAGGGCTCCAAACCCTTCCCACTCTGACAGGGACAGCTGCAAAGGCCAGGAGAGTCCTCCTCAGCTGGAGGAGACAGGGCTGAGGTCACCCATTTTGGATGCACTACAACCACGAAAAGAAAAATTGCCTAGAGAAGTTTCTGCTCTTATTTTGTCAAATTTGGCAACAATTAGATGGTTCTTTGCTTTGGATTCCCTGTCTGTAGATTTGCAAAGCTGGAGTTACCTAATAAGCAACCAGTGCTCATAATAAAAATAATAATTTGTAAAGTGCTGTTAGACAGAGAAAGATTTCAGTGAAGCAGGAATTTCTAGTTTGCAAGAAGACTGCAGATCCCTTGTACCACTTATTCACAGTCCCCAATTTTCATGGCTTCACTTCAAACTTGCATCAGATATCCACTTTTCCTCCTTGATTTCTCTCACCCTTGTGAACACAGATAAATCTAGAATAAAAAGTGCCCTTGATACACAAAGAATGACTAATATCTCTCTGGGTATCAGATGCCTTTAGGAAATTAATTCTTACTTGGCATTGAAATGACATCAGAAGAGATGTTCATGCAGAGTTAGGCAATTTGGTTTTATACAATGTTTCTGTAAGTGATCTTATTCAAAGTCCTGTTAAAAATGTATAGCAAACATCCCCTCATTTGTCACAACAGGGTGACAAATAAAAGAAGGGATATTTTTATATATATTTACATTTATGCATGGGGAGAATCAGGAACCAATAGGAGAGGTGGGTAAAAAGGAAAAATATTACACTACTGTGAGAGAAATGAAGTATGAAACAATTTCACTGAATACTTAAGTTTAGTGGACATGTGGTAGCACTCCAATAATTTCCAATTTTCATCAAACTGAAGGCCTCCAGCTCATGCTGTATGGCTGACGGGTCCTTAGCTAAATTAACTAATGAAGTGTATTTGAAAACTTTGGCAACTAATGTATTTACCTGCTCTGCCCAGGATTGGGACAGTGAGGCTGCAGGACACACTGGGCAACCTTGAACTTGAATCCCAGACTCCCATCACCCTTTTTGCTTTCAATACCATCACTTACAAGGACCACACAGTCCAATATCCCTCTGCATTTTAAACTGCTGTTCAAGCCACAGCTAATTAAAAGAACAACATTTTCAAGAATTCAAAATGTTTCCGCCTTTGGCAAAGAAGTGCAACAAAGCATGATATGTTTTTTCTCTAATTAAAAAAAAAAAAAGAACAACAAAAAATACTCTTCCTCCTACTGCTGCCCCAGCGAGCGACTCGGAGCTGCTGCAGCACAGAGGGGCACTGAGCTGGAAAGGGAGGCGTGTGCTCAAACTGGTGACAGCACACACCATCAAACATCCCCACGCTCACTTTTTGACCTCACCCTCTGAGGACAAGGCAGGAAGAAGTGCCCAAGGAGCTCCCTCACGCAAGGCTAATTGGAACTTGCATTTCTCCTGGGATCTGCCCGTCTGAGGTCTCGTTCTGAGAAGCAGAGACAAGCTCTCGCATGACTAAGCTGTGTTTTTTCCATCCAGCTCTGAGCAGAGCCTGTCAGCTTCCCTGCTCGTTTTAAACATGCCCAGGGATAGCTGTGACACTGCAGAGATGGGACCATGGCAGCACCCTCCTCTGGGTGCTCACTGCTGAGCCAGAGAGCTGGATCTGGCTAAGCTAAAGGCCTGAGTCCTAGGAAGCTGAAAGGAATTTAATCCCTGATCTACATCTAGAGAAGATCTCAGCAAGCTGTGTGAGTGTCTGTCCTGCAGCACATTCCTCGGTCATTATCTATGAAAAACTGCTCTGATGCTTAAGAAATGTATGGAATGTACCACGGAGACCTCCCCACTGGCTTATAGGGATCCACTAATATGCAAGAGGTGAGAACCAGAACCTAATTCTGCTAAGGGGAGCACTCAGACTCCTGTCTGACCCCACAGAGCAGATGCAGCATCCACCTCCAAACCCTGCAATGCCCAGGAATGCATTCAGCCACGGGAGCAAAGCCTCCAGGGATCCCAGTGCTCACAGCCTTGTCAGTACAAAACACTAATGGATGCAAAAATTCACCCCACAGACAAGAGAAGCCTTGCAAACGTGGTGGTGTTCCAGCAGCTAAAGCAGGGCTGAAGCCCAGCCCATGTCTGGGTGATGCTGGGGGCAGTGGCACACCAGGATCACTCCTGCCAGTCCCTCCATGTCCATACCTTGCCCGAATGGGCTGGGAGCCCAGCCGGGGCCCTAGGGCACTGCCATTGCCTGGGGAGTTCTTCCTTGCCAGGGCAGGGGATATGGAAGTGGTTCGTTGAGGCACCTGGAAAAGAACAGAGACATTTGCAGTCACCCAGTCTGGGCAGATCGCACAGCTGAGCCATCACGAGATCACCTTTCAGCACTGCCTTAAGGCTGATTTACAACTGATTTCCCACTGAGAGAAAGGCAGTATTTAGGGCAGTCATAAAATGCAAGGCTCTCAGCTTTTAGAAGGAATCGCTGGAGTGTGAGGCAGCAGGAGCTGCAAAGGTGCCCTCAGGGATGCTCCTGGCACAGGAGCCCCCAGAGCAGCCTGGCTACCACCAAACAGGGCACTTATTTCCGAAAGAAATGTATGCACATATACACACACAAATATATATAATTTAAAGCTAACAAAACCCATGAAACTAATTTTTAAGGTAAAATTCAGACTGAAGTGCATTTCAACAGCCACCACGGACGTTTTCTATCTAGCTCAGATACGACACATGCCAGCAGACAGAAGGTGTTGACTGGTGGACAAACAAGAGGGTTGACAGTGGGAAGATCCAGACTGACCCACCTAACACTGGGATTAAACACTGTGACCTTCACTGAGCTTCAGATGCTGCTGCCAAAGCCTTGCTGCCGGCAGAATGTCTCAGCACAAACACCCAAAGCCAACCACAGCCTACAGGGGCTGTGACAGGTAACCCTGGAGCTCTGCCCCATGCCATGGGAGCTCAGGCATCACTGCATGGCCACAGGGGTAGTGGTCTCCTCCCCCAGCATCTCAGGTGATGTGGAAAGGCATGACAATACTCACCGTGCAATACCTCGCACCAGGGAACAGAGAAGCCAAGGGTTTGTCAGGATTAGCAAGAAAAAGGATTAGGCTTGGATTTTTTTTTGAGAATAAACACACAGTTGCATTAGGCAAGGTAAGAAAAGGTTTAGAGAGCTGTTTTAGACTCTGCAGCATCACCAGCTGCACCTTGTCTCAGTCTCCCTTCCAGGTAGGACACTCTGCAGTCAGGACTTGGGGAGCTTTCCACCTTCCTCTGAAGCATCCAGCCATAAGCACTGGCAGAAACAAGACCCTGAACCATGGAGACAGCCAGTCCTGCCTCTCAGGGCAGTCCTTTCAAACCCACCTCGGGCAGCCCAGAGTGAAGTCAGGCTCCTCACAGGTGGTACTGCCAACACAACAGCCCTGAATGTGATCTGGTGGTGACCTCTTCCAGACTCCATGTTCCCTCAGCCAAGGGGAAATACTGCATGGTGCTGGAGAACAGCTTTTCTCCCAGGAGCAGGCACCATGGTGCCACCATGCAGGGCATCACTGCGGCTGAGTGTCCTTCCCAAAGGACTCATGGCAAAAGCCAACATTAAATTGCAGGGTTTTTTTTTAATTAGGTTAAAACCAGGCAGCCACCCTCCTGCACTATGGAGGAGCCAAGCACACAGACAGTTCCAGGAGCTGTTGGCTTGCTGCTCCTTTCAGCAGAGCACTGACGTCTCCTCTTGCTTGGTGACAGCAGAAATAGGAGCATTATTAACACCCATGGCACCACCACAGATCCCTTGCACAGCAAGGCTTACCTGGTAACTGTGATTTTGCTCTTAAAAAGGCAAGTCACTTACTTTGTAAATACATAGAAAAATTGCCTCTCCATCAGGGACAAATACTGCCTCCCTGTCACTAATCAATTTATAATCATTTCTCCTCTGTAAAAATCCTCCTGGCTGAGCACTGATTCACTGTAAGGGGAACTTTAATGGCCAAGTTATAATTCTTCCAAAGTGAAGGTGTATAAACAACACGATCGAAATACTGGTCCAGAAGAATCCTAATTAAAGAGGTACTGCCAGACACTGCCAAAATGTCAATGAATGTATAAAGCTGCTGGAGCCCTTACAAATCTTCCATCAAATATTGATTGCAACTGGAGGCATGGTACTGGACTGAAAAGGACCTGTCTTATTGAGTATGACAAATTTTATGTTCCTATAATTCTATTTAAGCAGAAGGTTGTTTTTTATCCGAGGGAAAGAAGAGATTAATTTGTTTTGGCCTCTGTCCGGCCTCGAGAACTTTCTTTGCTGGAGGGCAGTGCTGTTTTGCAGCTATTTTGCAGGCAAGAGCAGCTCCCAGCATGTCCTGCAAACCCTGCCTCAGGAAATGCAGCCCCTGGGCAGCTCAGCACCCACTGCAGAGCCTCGGGATGGGCTCAGTCCTGCCCACTCTGCTTTGCCAGACGGACTCAGCTCTGGGATTGCCTCTGACGTGCTGAAAGCGAGGAGCGATTGTGTTACCTTTGGTGGAATGTCTTCCTCCTGCCGTAACCAAGAACTTCGGTCAAACTTTTCAATGCGAGGGGGCAGAGGAGGGTTTTCTGAGGTGGGGTCCGAGTTCTGCCTTGGCATCTCAGTGCGGTGAGAGGTCACCGTCAGAGCTTCCTGAAACCCAGCCAGTCCCTTTGCAGGCTGTTCATGCAGTGACTGAGACCCAGACAAGGAGCTTCCTTGGGATTTCACAGTGACCAGATGTGGAATCTAAGCACCAAGTCAAAACAGAACTATCAGTCACAATGGAGGGGAAAAAAATAAAAAAGAAGGAATTAAAAAAATTTAAAAATTTGATTAAAAAAAAAAAAAATTTTGATTAGCACTTTGGATGCACTGAAAAGCCCCCTTGGTCTGAGATCAGCACTGCCTTGGTTTCAGGAACTTCTGACTTACATCACTTCCACGCCAGATCTGTTAAAAATCAAGCTCCCGCACACACCATGCCCGCCCCAGGCTCTGCTGCTGCTGGCCCAAAATCCAGCTCCTATGCCTGCACCTCTGTGGTTGTGCTAATGACGTTTGGCATGGATTTTCCATGTTAAAAATGACAAAAAAAAAAGGAAACAATAATAAATAATAATTGATAAAAAAAATCATCAGGAATTCTGAGGCATAGATGGCTTAAAAAATATCTTGAGGCATGAGTTTCTAGAGGTCTTGGTGGCCCCTATCCCATGGATCAGCACTACAGGTTTCAAGTTTAAGGAATACTGACATCTGTTCTGGGAAATCTGAGAAAATCACAAAGTTACAGTTTGTAAAATCAGAGCTTCTTCCCAGGACTCTGTGAAGCTGTGCTCCTTTGATACAGCAGGGTTATGAGTTTTATTTGAAATTTCTACATACATGTTTCTGTGTGTGTCTGTGCCTCACTGGTACACATGTATGCACACACACACTGACACGGGGCTCTGGGCTTCAAGCAACTTTTTCACTAGTGTTTTATTGCCAAACAAAAGTTTTTGTAGCTGCTGATGGCACAGGATGCCAAAAAAGTCACTTTAAAATATCTAGTCAGAAGGACGACAGTGAAGTGGGGTTTTGCCCACTTCCCAGTGCATACAGACCATGTATGTTGGGCAAAACAAAGTATGCTTCAGGGCTTTCCTGCACCTTTTTGTTTAAAGCTGGCTTTGTACTGGAGGTGCCACATGCAGCTGGCATGTAGTTGGCACATATTCCATAGAAAGCCCAGTTGAACTTGGAGCAAAGGCTTTGCACTTCCCTCTGAAACCCCTGCCGGAGTCTGTGGAAACAATTCCAGGGTCTGGACCAGAGCCAGCACTGACACTCCTACAGATTTTGGTGGCAGAGTACTTGCAGACCTCATGGCTGGGAGAAACTTCTACAATAATGATGCCCCTCCTCTGTGACAGTCACGGTGATCTATGCCCTCTCCAGATGTGTTTGTGACTGATGTCAACTCAATGGAAAACCAAAACAAAACCTTGAATCAAAGCGGCAAAGAAAGCAAAACCTCTTTCTGATGATCCTCAGCATCAAAGCATCCCGGGTCTTTTGTACCAGGCGCTGTGGTTTTAGTCCTTTATACAAACCAGACCCAAAGAGAATCAGAGCAACAGCTGCACTGGACCAGAGCAGCAGCTCCTCCTGGTCCTCCAGCTTGTTTCTAGCAGTAACCAGTAGGTGATGCTTCAAAGGAAGGTATAAACCAGCGTGATGTTACTAACACATGAAGGTGACAAGAGGAATACACTCATGCATGTAAATGCTGCTCTCACTCATGAATATGCTTAAGGCTGAGAAACCAGGGAGCCAGAGGCTATTTCCCTTCCATTCACTCTTCTCCTTGTTACCTTACCAGCACCCCCAGCACCCTGGCAATGGGGGAGCACCATTACCTGTGGGTCCACGGGCCGGAGCAGGGGTGGGGTCCGGGCTGGCTGCACACCACTGATGCTGAAGGACTCGGACCGAGGAGGCAGGTTGGGGTCAGAAATCCTGTTGGCCACCTTGTGGGGCATGGCCGGCGAGCTCTGGCGATTGAGCCGCGAGCGCTCCTCCACCTGTGGGACATGGGGAGAGGGGTCAGTGCCCCAAAAAACCCATCTCCAGTGGAAATCCAAGGTGTGCATGAACACACAGAAAGCTCTTTGCTCTTCAGCTATATCATAGCTATAGTTTGATCAAGGTGGTGATCAGTCACAGGTTGGACTTGATGAGCTTGGAGGTCTTTTCCAACCGAAGTGATTCTGTGATAACGGAATCCAAGTTATGCAGGAAACTGTGCAATAAATGCATTTTAAAGGCATTAAAAGGACTATTTGTATTTACACGCTGAATTAATTCCTGAATATGAAATGGAAAAATAAAGAAAAAGAACAAATAAAGAAAAGGCAGCATGCCTCAGAGAGCTGTTCCTAGAAGATGATTCCTGAGAAGCTTTTGCTTCTTCTCAAATGGATCTTTGAGCAAGGGGACCGTTTACCTTCACTGTTATAAACACCACAATGAGTCGTTTTGTTTGATCTAAATAAAAGAATAAACATGGCAGCCAGAAAATGGCTGGCTTTGATCAGGATTTACTAAGTCTGGCACATTGTCATGTACGGGAGGGGAAAAATATCTATTACTGAGAGAGAACATCAACCCAAAGCCCATTGCTTTCAGCTACCCTTGATGGGAACACAGTGGTTTCAGCTCACCCAGCCGTGCCATCCTGCAGTTAGACTGTGCATTGATATTCAGGCAGCATATGCTATGCAGAATTTCTGATACCTCGAGATCTGATGTATATTTTATTTATGTGTCATTAAAGTGTTAAATACCCCTAGCATGTCTCAATTCCACTGTGGATGATGCCACGTTAAAAGGCAATCTTCACAACAGGTTTGCTTGGGAAAAAAACACAGCTCTTCTTTAAGTAAGTAAATATGAAACAAAAGAGTCACTATATGAATAAAAATGAATCCTTTTCAGAGACTGAGCGAGAGACAGAGTAAAATCTAGGTAAGAAATTTGTGTTACGGACTGTTGCCTTTTCAAGTTCATGAGGGGCCACCTGGGCTACTGCTGTGTCCTAAAAGGTCACCACAACTTCCCCAAGCACTGCCCACCAGCCAGCAGAGGCCAGCAGAGCTTGGCTCAGCAGTGCCCAAGGAAGTGGAGACAGAGACGGGAAGGGAAGCAGGGTGAAAGGAGAACTCCCTCTGGAAAGGGAGCAGCAGCACAGTGCTGGGTCACAGGCTGGCCCCATCCATCTCCTCATCAGCCAGTTCTTGGCAGTGACAGTGACAGGCAGAGACAGAGCCACTGCTGAGTGCTCAGGCTGCTCCCCGGCACTGTGCCAGGCCCTGATGTGCAGCTGATTCTGGAGGATGTCTGAGCTGCTGTGGAGGAGAAGGCAGGACAGGGATCAAATGGGGATGTCTGGGCACTGGGAATGAGAAAGGTGCTTGATTTCCCACTGCCAGCATCTCCTCACTTGCACCTTGTGGCACCAGCACAGCAAAAAATGCTCTTGGGACTCTCTGGCTATGCTTTGTGGGGCCCTGCTGATTCCACTATTAGGCAGAAAAGGGGAAAAAGCAGCAAAACCCTTCAGGAATTCATCATTGCTCAAGTACAGACCATCTCTAACTGAACTCAAGACTCCCCAAAACAGGAAACATCCTTAGCAGTGTCTGTGCAGTCCCAGTGGAAGGCTGCTAACGTTTTAATACATCACTTCAAAGTGAGAGCAGGATAAAAGCCATGGGGACTGAAGGAGGAGCTGATGTGGGTGTTGGCTGTGGCAGAGAACAGAACAGCTCGTGATGCACAGCTGAGCCCTGAGTTCCTGGGAAGCTCTGAACAGTGGGAAAGCACCACATGGGTCAGCCACCATGTGGAAAATGTCTGATGAAACCTGTCCCCTCCTTTCTGCACACTCATGTGTGGTACATTCCTGCCCAAACCCATCCTTCAGCTGACCAAGCTTTGCCTGGCTATCTGCAACACCTTGTTTAGCAAATATTGGTCCATAACAGAAAAGTCAGTAACAAAGGGAGCTGCTAATTACAGGACCACTGCTCAGAGGGCTAATGCCACATCCCTGGCTGGATCACCAGAGGGTCCCAAGATGACCTCCAGAAATACCCAAATAGTCCATGATTTTAAGAGATGTGAATGGATAAATAGGGCAGGTCAGGGACAGCACCCAAACTACATGCCAAGTTAACTTCCAGTGGATAACCCCAGATAACAAGAAGATGAGTAGAAGGGGCAGCAGAAGGGAATGTGTATCCATGCATGTTGGCAGGACTATCTGCTCAGACTGTTTCATTTAGCATCAAGAGAAATCCTTGACTTTGCTCTGGGGAAGCTGTGAGAGATGCAGCACAGGCTGGTTCCTCACCCAGAGCTTTGTCATCACCAACAGGACAGTCCCTTAACAAGGGGATGCAGGGACACGTCCACAAGGTGAGTGGCCACAGCCTCACCTTGATGCTTTATCCAACTTCTGCAGGGTCTTGGAGTCACCCTGTGAAAATGAGTGAGGTGGGAAAATGAGTGCATAAAAGGAGAGGTATGAAAAGCAAATAGGGGCACAGCATGAGGAGGGTTCAGCTGTGTTGATCAAGCTCCTGACAGAGAAGACTTGAGACCAAAAAGCATAAAAGCAAGGACAGTATGGGATATAATGCAAAATCCTCAGGAAATATCCAAATAAGCTTTGCACAGCCTCCAGAAATTGTAGGCTGAGCACCAGACTTGTCTTTTCATTGTTCCCACAGGAAAACAAAGTCTCAATATTTCTGTTAAATTAGCATGCATGAGTTGGGTACGGAAATTGCTAAACTATAGCAAAATCCATGGTAGGCTCATTAAGTATCAGCACAAATCCATCTGTGGAGCCAGCAAAGGTGGGCCTTCAATAGATGCAGCAAAGTACCTGAATTGTGTTAAAAGTGGGACTAAGCAGATGATAAAATGGGATGGAGGCAAAAGGAGTCATTCTGGGAGATTCCCAAGGGTGCTGTGCTCAGGCAGTACATCAAACTACTGCTCCCAAGAGCAGAGAGATGCCACAGCTTGGAGCATTTAATTAGAAACCAGACAGAGTGACACAGGTAAGGAATAAATGGTTTGGAGAGCTAATTGGTGGAAGCTGGAGAAGTTCCCCAACAACAGGAAACCTCATCTTCCCTGTGATTTCAGCAAAGGGTAAGAGGCCATGTTCTGCTGCTCTTATTCCCATTGTGCAGTTCCCAATGTCCTGCTTCCAATGACAGCATCAAAAAGATGCTGGCCCCATGAAACAGAAGAAATGGGCCTTTGTGACTGAAAGGGAAAGCTAAATCCAGCACTTTTCTCCTTCACCCCAGATAAAAAATATTCCCTTTTACATATCTTTGCTGAAGTTTTGCAGACAGTGCCAGAAGCACTTTAGCAATGTTCTTAGAGGGTTTACGTACTTAAAACCAGGCAATGAAAGACAAAGTTTACTCCCTGCCACCACCTACTCTCAGCACCTCAACAGATGAGAGCCAGTTCTGCACAAGGCTGCAGAGGCACTTCAGCACATCTGGAACACCTCATCTGCAATCCCACTTGTCAAATCTCTTCTTCCACTGGAAGGGCTGGAGAATGATGATGCAACTCCATGAAAATCTATCATCTGATGCACTGCCACCAAAAGAGACTGAAGACTAAACTAGAAGGCAACAAAAGAAAAACCCAAGGGAGTGTGTGAAGAGGTGAAAAGAATTTTTGACACCCACATTTATCTCTCTGATGGTTCAGAAAGGCCATGAACATATCACTGGCCTTTTCTTAGCAACAGGCAGCTGAATTTCTTGAGCATTCAATGCTTGCAGGTATTGTGGATGCAGGTGAGGACTGTCAAGAGGAAAGACCAACTACATGTTGGCTACACATCACATGTCTGCCAGAACTACAGGATGCCAGATATCTGGCAGCAGAGCAGTGATCCTGCTTAGTAGGAAGAATAGGGAAGTTATTAAAAGATCCTTCTGCCCAGGAGTAGGGTTACAAAAATAAGCAAAAAAAGAACTTTAGAAAAATTAATAGCAAGAGCAGGCACCAGCCTTACTGGAGCCACCACAAAGAGACTAAGGAGAAAGAGTTTGCACATGATCCTGAATCTGCACTGCAGACAATGCATGTCTTAATCTTTTCAAGACTATTCAGACAAGCAATAATTAATATTCAAGATCTCACAATTATTACAATTCCCTCTTTTTGACTGAGAGAAAAATCGAGAAAGAGCAATCCCAAGGGATACAGCCCTGAGCTGGGGGGAAAAGCTGTCCAACCCTGGACTATGCAGAATTAGGGCTTAGCAAGGAACCCCATGACAATCACCCTCTACATTCACCCCTGACCCCTGCAGAATTGTGGACAAGCCAGAAAGGAGAATGAGGAGATGATCTTTAAGGTCCATTCCAACCCCTTAACATTGATTCTATGTCCACAAGCCCCCAGATAGGCTGACCCCTCACAGAGGGATCCCTCCTCCTCCTTGCATGCCCTCATGGAATAACCTCCTTTCCCCCTCCTTGTACAAAAACACACACACTGCACTGAACTGGGAGTGCTCCCAGCACAGCTGATGGCATCTGCTGGATCCTGATCCTGCGGAGCACAACCTGTCATGTGCATTTCAGACCCAGCCACATGCCCAGCCCTGCAGATGCAGAAAACACCATCATCCTCCTTGCTCTCGCCTACCTCCTTGGCCCATGCTGGCTTCTCGCTGGCATTTATCCCTTCTTTGTAATGGTAGAGGGGTTTCTTCTCTGCTGGCCTCTGGTCCTGCCGCTGCTGCTGCTGCTGCTGCTGCAGGGACACCAGGTAGTCCCTCTCCTGCTGGAGCTGCCTCTGCAGCCTCTCCGCCTGCCGCTGCTCCTCCAGCTGCTTGCGCTTGTACTCCTAGCCAGAGGAAAACACAGTGACAAGGTGCCCAGCCAGCCTGCAGATTTATCTGTTTGGGTGAACAACGGGGCCTGAGCATCTGGAAGGTTGTTTTCTGGCAGGGCTCACCGATTTGAAAGACTCTGGGGACTGAGCTGTAAAGCATCCCCAAGGAGAGACAGCAGAGCCAAAAATTTTAGAGCTGTGACTGTGCTACTGATGCTTTGCAGCTACTGAACTGCCCTGTTTGGTGGGAATGGGGAGGTGCAAGTGCTGCCTTGTCAGGGAAACCCCATGAGACCCGCTGAGGGATGACATTTGCTTAGGAGTTAGCATTGATTTTGCCCAGGTTTTACTGGATGGAAGAACAAAGAATCAATCCAATGAGATGCCAAACATCACCTGATCAAGATGGAGCTCTGAGTAACCTGGTCTAGTGGAAGGTGTTCCTGCCCATGGCAGGGGGATTGGAACGAGATGATCTTTAAGGTTCCTTCCAACCCAAACCATTCCATGGTTTTACAGTCAGACAAAACCCAACTGAAGCCAGCTTCTCTGTAGGACTAATTCACTGATCCTGGGAAGGGCCACACAGTAGAGACAGCTGTGTGATCTTTCTGAATACCTACAGCTCTATGATTTTTAAGGAGTAAATAATTTTGGAAAGTCCTTTTAAAAGGCAAGGGCTTGTGTGAGGGTTTTTCTTTTTTCTAAATAAAATAGCAAGACTGAAGCAAAATAACCCCTGTACATTAAAAGAAAATGCAGTAAGAGTAACAGCAACCAGCACTAAAAAGGATAACTCAAACCCAAATTAAATAAAAAAGAGGACATCTAGAATGCAAACAGCACACAAGGGAATAGACAGCGCTCCTGCGAGGAAATTAAAACAAAAGCCTTCACTCAGAACATGAAGAACAGCATGGCAGGGTGGGTTTGATGGATGCAGGCACGCAACAGCTCAAACACACCCCAACGTGCTGCAAACAGCCTCCAAAACTTCCCAGCAGCAACCAGGGCTGCTCCCTTCACGAGGGCACACACACACCAATGCTGCCGAGGGGATGCAACGAGAGCCGTGCACCATGAGGGACCCAGCCCCGAGCTGAACTGGGGATCCAGGCATGCTGCAGCCACAGAGAGGGACAGGAGGCTCCAGGGAGGGTGGCAACAGTGGTGTCCCCCATGTCTGGGCACGGCAGGAGGCATGGGGGGACACACGGGCACATGCGGACGCGACACAGGCAGAAAGCGGCAAGCGTGGCCGTGGCCTCCCATTTACCAGAAGTAGCGCCTGCTCCTGCAACAACTGCTGCTGCAGGATCTCTAACTGTCTCTGCTCCTCCTCTAACTGTCGCCTGATGTACTCCTGGAGGTATGGGCAGCAAGGATCAAAGGAAAAAGAGAGAGAAGGTAAAAGAGCCAGTATTTCCGGAGAGGAAAGAGAATGAGCTGGGCACCCATATCTGCCCCACCCAAGTGATCTGATCAATCAGCCCGGGCACCCTCCATCTCTGCCCAAAGAGACCAGGGTGTCCACCACTCTACAAGAATGGAAACCACTGAAATGGCAAACATTACCCAAGAACAAAAAATCTGACCCCAAGAACAAGCGGGTGGGAAAAACCTGCATCAAGTGCCTTCACATCTGCGGACCAGCAAGTGGATCCACACAGAAATAAACAACAGCAGTGAAAGCGACACACGCAGTGTTAACAATTAAGCAATTTGCTCTCAAGTGGTAAAAATGAATGTTTACAGGAAAATCTGTGATTAGAGGCAGAGGAATCTGAAGCTGAAGGCGATGGCCCCACTCCCACCCCGTTACCTGCTCGTGCTCTGCGCGCCGCCGCTCCTCCTCGCGCCGTATCTGCTCCTCGTAGTGCCGGCGCTGCTCCCGCTCCTGCTGCTTCCGCAGCTCCTTCTCCCGTCTCTGTTGCTGTGGGGGGCAGGAGGCACAGGTCAGCACCCCCATTCCTCTCCCCAGGAGCTCAAAGTCCTTTTTCTCTTAATTTTTGGGGTGTCACCTTGCCCACAAACCCAGAATGCTCCCAGCCATCCAAGGAGATGCCTTGCCGGCAGGCTGGTCCTATTTGGGTGGTAGAGGAACTCCTTGATCCCAGTCCATCCTCACACACTCTGGTGCTTGGCACTACTGGCTGTGGAGAACCCACAGCATCCTCCCAGCCAACACCAGGTCATGATTTCTTCTCCCAATTGCAGAGGAAGTCATGGGGCAGTGCATGGTCCTCATGTACAGAGTGGCTGACCAGGGGTTAATCAGGACACCTGGGAGCTGCATGAGCCCATCAGGTAACACATCTCAGCCCCAAACCCACCCATGAGTATGGGGGAGAAACCCAGGAGAGTTACTGCCCACTGAGAGGGGAATGCATCCCTCTTAACATTTGCTGAGACCAGAAACCATCAAAGACGACTCAAAATCCAAGGTTTTTTCTTTTCTGAAGCACCAAATGAGCAGGATGGGCTTCCTTTGCCATTCTCACATCACGCCTGCCCCCCTCCTTCCTGGGTCACATCCCTGCCTGCTCCACTCTGTAGCACCTTTGCTGACAGCAGTCTGGGGAATTCTGGGGTGCTGACAACCTACAGCATGCTGTGACTCATTGTGGGGGCCCTGGGTGACACCTGCAGCCCCCACATTCCCTTTTAACCCAGCCTAACTCCTCCAGCTCCCCAAACCCCCTCGGGAGCAGGGGCTGGCAGCCAAGTGCTGCAGTGCTGATCTGCAGGGCAGCTCTCACCGCAGCACATCCAGCATCAGCAGAGGGCACTCACAGGCCAGGATTGGCCACTGCAGCTCCAAAACCTGCCCCGACTCCATCATCTCCATCATCTCCTGGTGCAGCTACACACCAACGGGAAGGTACCCGCTGAAGCAGAAACCTGGCCCTTTTTTCTCCTTTTTTTTTTTTCCCCTTTTTTGCTCCTGTTGCCGACACACAGTGGCTGAGCAGACTGCAGTGGGAATGCTGTCACTGGAGAAGCTGGCAATGCCATGCATTCACTAAATCGTGGGGAGAGCTGGAGCCAGCAGCTGAAGAGACCAAGATATGAAACTGCTGCTCGGTAGGAACCTGCACTGTAGAGATGAATTTGAAATCTCTATATACCTCTATAGATGCTGTACTTTCCTCCATATTCTATATATTTGCATCTCTGTGGAGATATACATCTACAGATAGATATCCATAAAGATAAATCTATCTATAGATATTGTAACAAACATTTAAATACATTTCTATCCTGGGAGAAGCCACTGCATGTCCTGCTGCTGCCTCCTCACCCACAGGTAACATCCACAGCCACAGAGACTCCAATGACTTCCTTGAGCTGCAGCACAGCTTTAGTGCTACCTATAGCCATATTTACCAGAGCTGCTCCACTCGCCTCAGGGAAGGAAAAACTGATCCAACCTGAAACAACCTGCCAGCTCCAGACAGTGGTGTGTCCCACGCCAGGCAGGATGCACTGCCCATGTATGCAGGGGATGCCTGTGCTACTCTGTGTGTACTCGCTGGGAACAGGGGGAATGTAGGCCTGCTTGTAATTTTTTGGAACTCTACACTAGAAATTGCAAAGGGCTCACTACCAGGACACAGTCACTCTGCAGCATCCTGGCGATAATTTTGATTTCTTGGCTTCACCAGCACTCCCTGACCTCCTTAGGTGATGGTCACTGCTCCCATGACTTCTGAAGCACAGATCTTTAGAGTAATGGGTTGAATAAATGAGCTTCCAACACAGTTGTATCACACTGGTTTTGGGGTGAGTTTTAATGGCTGGTTTTTTTAGTTAAACTATCACGCTGCTGAATAAAGCACATAATGCCTGTGTAGGCTGGGCTTGGCTGGCAGGAGGCAAGGCCCTGAATACCACAGCTATTTCTTAAATAAAAGTCACCCAAATGGCCTTTATTTCCAATCCAGCAGGCAAACAAATCCAAATCCCTCCAAAGAAAGAGGCAAAAGCAGTTTTCTCAAGGAGGGGGTAGCACACCATCCTTCCTGGGTACCATATGCCCAGTGGCCTCACTTCTGGCCTCCTTCCTTCAAGGCAGCCTCCACACCAAAAAGCCAATTTAACTCCAGGAATGAGAACTCAGGCCCACAGGTACCATTTTCTTTCAAAGCTGGGCCTGATGCTCTTGTGGATGCTAAAGGCCCTCTGCACCCTGCTGCAGCCAGGCTGCTGGGGCTGAGGCTGTGAGCAGCATCCAGCACACACATTCACAGAGGCCAGGAGTGCAGCACTTCCCTCCAGCTCCACAGCAGATTTGTCAGGTCACATTATAAGCAAGTCATTTGTCACGGTCGCATTACCAGCACCTTCAGCTGAACACTGCAGCCCAGCAGAGCAGGGCTGAATCAGCTGCCTTCCCTGTATGGCCCTGCTGCAGCAGCTGGCAAACATCTGGACAGGACCTGGCACTGCAGTGGGCAAAGCCTCCAGCAATGCCCCTATATCCCCTGTATGTCTGAGCAGCACTGGGATGATGGGGACCCTTTTTGAAACAGTGGCTTGGTTCAGGGACATGCAGCTGAAAACAAATGCATGTAGAAACAGCAAAAAAAAAGAAAAAAAAAAGGAAAGATTCAAAGACCTCTCTTTCCTTGCCTCCTTTTCTCCTTTTTCTGCCCTGCCTCTCCCACTGCAAGAGCACACTTCCCACATTTCTCCAAGCCTGAAACTACGGTGTGTATTTACACTATCCAGATCCATTATTCATGCAAGGCAAGAGCACCAATTAATTAGGACTGCATTTATATAACTCTGCAGGTACAGCTATATGTAGCCAGAACGGGATCTTATTTGCACTGCACCAGATATGACAGGTTTTAAATATTGATGAGAGAAGACACACAAAGGCAAAACCTCTGGTGGGAAGGCCCTTGGAGGCCTGGCATGAAACAAGGACTTCAAAGAGCAAGTTCACTTTGCTAGATCAGACACATCCTGGGCTATGAGAGAGCTGCAGCAGCCCCTCCAACCCTGTGAGCTCAGAGAGGCACTGACACTTGCAAGAAGAAGCTCCTGGAAACCCTGGCTTGCTGCTCCCAAACACCAGCATGAGCCAGGAAAGAAATGGAAGGGGAATTCCAAGTGACAAATGAAAACAAATATTCTAGGTGGTTGCGTTGTTGTGACAGGCTCATTTATCTGAGCCACCAGGGAAATAGTGACTGTGGCTGGAACATCATCTTTCCTGACACACCAAGCACTGGAGCATGGAGAGGTGTTTCCCACTGGTAGAGAAACTGGGTCAGAACTTCCCACCATGGCAAACAGGGATCTGATTTGCTCTGAACCACTGCAGAGCTTTTACTCAGGATCACCATGAAGGGATGACCCATGCAGGAAAAAGCTGATGCTTCAGAAACTATGAGCCCTGCATGCTTCCTGACCAAAAGAAAATGAGAGAGACACAAGGTCTAGCTCAAACCTGTACTACAAGAGCTGCTGTAACACAGTTCTCCATGGAAATGGGTGCAGGAATGCTGTTGGAACCACTGCAGTGTCCCCAGGTACCACACTACTGTGGGGTGGAGGCTTTCATCTTAATGAAAATGTTCCTACAAGCTATAGGACACCTGCACATGCTGAACAAAATAACAAACTACCATTTTAGATAACCTGAATTTATCTACAATTAATTGCTGATTTTTTTTGGTGGAGCTTTATAAGAGCTTCTAGGCAATGGTCTTCTGCTGGTTAACATTTACAGGACCCTCAGCAATTTTTTATCCCTTGAACATCCAGCTCTGTAAGTGCACTAACTGAAACCTCACATGCAAACAGCAAAAAGCTTAGATCTGCTTTGTACATTCCCTGTAAAGATCTGACCTTCATTTTATACCTAGAAAGGGAAAAAATCCATAACATGGCAGAAAAATGAGGTTATGTAAAGCCCTCTCTGACTCCATCTGCCCACTGCTGCCAAGGGGTCTGCACAGAGATTTGTCTTGCAGGATCCCTAAGGCTCCTGACCCCAGGATGTGTTATTCCTACAGCTCAGCTGGAGTTTTGTTGGTTAAACCAGTGCATCAAGGCTCATTCTGTGCCAGCAACAAATGGAAGGCTGATTAGGGAACTATATATATCTAATATATGTATATATAGGGAAAAATTAAAATATATTCAAGCCTATTCACCCTTCTGCATGACACAAACATTTTCTGCAGTGCTGTTGGATCTATTGATATTTAATTCTCTAATTTGAGGGTTAGTTCTGGTGCACATTTTGAATTCATGAGACCAACTTTCTGCACGAGGGAAAACAAAGCTGCAACTCTGCTCCCATGAAAATCCTGGTTTCAAAGCTAGCTTGGGCATTTTTACTTCCACTGCAATTAAAGACAGCTGCAAATCTAAATCTCTTTGGCTGCCTGCAAGAAGATTCAGCCTTAGAGAAGGAAATTGGTCAGCTCCTGAAAAAGGAGGCCCAAATGTCCAACAGATGCAAGGAGACACGCAATGGATGGCAGCAGGTCTTGGGGGCACGAAGAGGTACATAAAGAGACCACCAAAAGACTTCCTCACTTGACTTTTTCCTATATGCATTTGATGTTATTGTTGGAGCAACATTAGGAGATGGTGGATTTTGCCAAAAAAGCCCTAACATGGGAGGTACTTTGTGAGAGGTCCAGAAATCCCCATTGAGGAAGATCAAGGCGTCAGAAAAAATGAGATTCCTTCATTTTCAGCTCTGCTAGGTGGGACATGAGGAAGGGCAGGAGCTCTAACCCCGCCAGTACTTAAAGACAGCACTGGAAAACCACCAAAGAAATCTCCTGAAGGTCTGCACTGACAGAGGACTGGGCCAGTTATCCCACTAACAGCCCTTTCCTCAGCTCTTCTGCATCTCCAGTACGAATTAATTCCAGGCATTTCTGAGCTTGGCATCCTTCTAAGTCAGTCCTCTTGGAGTTGCACTTGGGCCCAAATGCCAACTCACTCCCTCAGCCTGGCCACCTCCACGGCATCTATGATGAGCAGGATCTTTCTGTAAACACACTAATATGCTTGGCAGCTTGAACAGGCTAACTTAGGAGCCCCAAAAGCCACCAGCTCCAAGGGTTTATTTGTCCCGGCTGCTCTACAGGGCTTTAAAGGTCAAATTTATTTTGAAAACACAGTAATCTGAGTCTTGCATTGGCCTCTCCTCCCAGAGATCTGCTGGTACAGTGCTGCCTGCTGGAGGCACACCCCATCTTAGTCAGACCATAAAGCAGCATGGAAGAAATCCTGTTCCCATGAACCAAAATAAATCCGTGGCCAAGAGTCATGAATGAAAGTTAGTGCAAAGCTGGTGTAGGAAAAAGCAGAGAGGCCCTAGCTGCTGCTGGAGCCTTTGGGTGCTGCTGGGGTGGGTAGGAGTACTTGAGCAGTGCTGCTCTCAGAAGCAGAACTGTGGTGATGTCCACAGAGTGTGCTGGGTGCCTCAGGGCAGTGATATCAAACTCAGCACACTCAGCTGTGACAGCTGCTGTTGGCTACTTCTGTCTGGCCATCAGATGCTTCCTGCCCCAAAATATCTATGAAACTTTGTTTGCTAATCTCTGCATCTACAGATTTTCTGGTTTAGCAGATTCAGGGCACCTTGCAGCTGGCAAAGCCACAGCCAGCCATGCTGGAGAGCGTCTGTCCTCACCACAGCCACAACCCACCACGTCTGCAACAGAAGGTCTGCACCTCTTTCAAGGACTCCTGCTTTAATCCTCACCATAGCAACTCAGCTGTTTCTTGCTCAGTGTCCAATAGAGAACAGAGCTCATTTTACTCTGTGGCTGGATGCAGGTGAAGCTAAGCCTGGCCAGAGGGACCTGAGGAAATGGGTGCTTGAGAGGATGTTGGGGCTACCACAGCTGCCAGCTGACCCCAGCATGTGCTCTGATCCTGGCTGAGCCCGTGGGACTGATCACACCAGGGAGGCAGAAAATGCTTTTCCCCTACAGCCCCACTGCCTTTCCCCACTCCTCTTGGCCAGCTTTGCTCCAGCACATCTCCCTTTCAGTTGAGGTCCAAAAACTGTAAGGCAGCTGGGAAGAAGGCAATGGGTGAAGAGCCCAGGGAAAAGGCATTGGGTTTAAATCCTGGCTATGGTGGCATTAACTTTTAATGACTTGGGGACAGAAAAGAAGGGAGCTGGCAGAGCCCAGGGGACTGAGCACAGCTCGTCCCAGCAAGGCAGCAACCCTGTAGCTCAGGGCAGAGCTCGCCAGCTTAGCAAAGGGATTAGTCCTCCATTCAAAACCTGCCTGGGAAGCAGCAAAGAGAGAACCATTTTCTTCTATGTGAAGAGAACATATTAATACAGAAGCAAGCATTGTATTCATTACAGGATTGCAGCTAATCTGGTGTCTGCTTTTATTCTGCTGTTGTTCTGCTCCTGTACTGCTTGCAGCAAGTAGGCTGGGACAAAGGCAGAGCCAGGCTTCCTTACAACAGCCCTCACAAACATCCACTGGGGCAGGGGATTTTGGGGTGCATCTATGTGCAAACCTTGTCCTCTCTCAAAGCAGCTTGCCAGCCTTGGGAAGGGTGCAGGGCTCAAGCAAAGCCTGACCTACAAAGTATTGAACACACTGTGCTCTGACAACACGGCAGACCTACATATTTACCAGACTGAAAAAATGCTTCGCCTGGGATTTGCCTGTGTTGATTTTTGCCCTGAAGGGCTTAGAGGACCACCTCGAAGAGGGGCCACACCATCACCATCATCACCATCAGCTGCCTGAAATTCCTTCCTGTCTGTGCCCCTGGCCTGAGGCATTACCCAGTACAGGGAGAGATTGGTGACCACAGTAATAGACCTCCAGCTCCTGCAAATTAAGGGGGTGGATGCTCTAAATAGTTCATTTATTGCAAACCCTTTTTTTCAGACATATTGGTGACCTCTTCAGAAAGCTAATTTAATGGCCCTTAAAGTATGAACCCTTCAATGGGTCACTGGGGCTGAGTTCAGAGCAAGGCAATGGGTGCCTTTGTGCAAAACCCCACCTAAAAACCCCAAGAGATGCAGGAAAGTCCCTTTATTTTTGGATGAACAAATTCAATACAAGAACCAGGAGCTAATGCAAAATGTGAACACTTCCTCTAGAGCACTTGGCCAGGCTGAGCAGCTCAGGGACAGCCAAAGTCACACGGTCAAATCCTGCAGCTGGATTTTAAATGGGGTGGATAATTTTATGACCGATTGCATTTGTGGCTGGTATGTTAAGACAAGGGTAATGAAATCTTATCCTTCGGGGCACATATGGATCATTGCACAAGTCAGGCAGGCATCTGCCCCTCCCCTGCAAGAGAAATTGTAATTGGCAGGGACTGTAAGGACTGAAGCTGAAATTAGGGATTTAAATGGGACACAAATGGCACGTAGATCTGGAGACAGGGCAAATGGAGCTTTTCAGCTTCTTCTCAACTGTAACAGCCCACAGGAGCAAATAATGATAATGAACTTGACAGATGCTGGACCAGTAAAATTTGCTCACCTCGACTGAATACAGCTGTCACCCCAATCATGGGGTAACTCTGCTCAGTAGTTCCAGGGACCCCTTTAAGTTTGGTATTCCAGGGGTTTATTTATAGCAAACCAGTTCTATTACCTTCACAAAAGGTGGCAACACTTGCTATAATGAGGAGAGTGCCTGGAGGTGACTACAACAAAAGGATGAGCGGAGGGGCTTGACCAGTGTGACAAAATGTTTGGTGTTACTGACCAGAGAGGTCAGGATGTGACCTTAAACCAGGCTGGGAACAGCCACTATGACCAGAAACCCCAATTTTTGGGCTCCAAAGTGGGATTCCAAAACTAACCACGGCTCAGCCCTGGCCAGTTACCTCCTCCAGCCTTCGCCTCTGCTCCTTCTGCTCCTCGATCCGCTTCTGCCGCTCGGCCAGCAACTGCCGCTTGTGCTCCTCGTTCTCGCGCTGCTGCTGCTCCAGCTGCTGCCGGCGCAGAGCCTCCGAGCGCTCCTTGTTGGCCAGCTGCAGCCGCAGGAAATCCCGCCGCAGCGTCGACTCCCCGGGCAGGTTCAGGATGGAGCTGCACACAGGACAAGCATCAGAAAAAAATCCCCTCTGTGCGTCCTCGAACCTCTTGCCCTGTGGGATTTTCCATCATGGTCCCTCTCCCCTCCATCCCAACAGCATCCCAACACCTGACAGAGCTTGGGCAGCACTGGATGGAGGGATGGAGGTCCTGCAAGTGCCAGGGCAGGGTGGCAGAGCTCTGCTCATGGCTCACCAGTCATTTACTCACTGTAAATGGAAAGGTTTCCTTTACATTAAGTCTCTAACCAAAGCCTCTGGTGCTGCAGTGGCTGGCACACACTATATTTAGCTGTGCACAAAGCACATTTAGTATGAATCATTGCCAGCTATTAAAATACTACATTATCTCAGTGAAATAATGGAATAACCTGATACTAATTACAACGGCTATGAAAAATGTCACCAAAGAAAGTTCCAGCCCCATGGTGCTTGCAGCAGCACTGGGGAGGTTTCATGGTGGAAAGTTACATGGAAACAGGGATGTAAGGAACCACATTTTAAGGAGTTTTTTTAATTTCACCTCACATTTTTCCACATCTCAATATCCACATTCCCATGACAGCACCATGCTGTGCTGAAGATCCCACAGGCAATGGGGTTTTCTTCCCCAGCTTTTGGTTAAGGTGATCCAGAGCATCAGTTTATACCCACGCACCACCCGGCAGCAAGAATATCCTGTGCTCTGCCAGGGAACAGGACTCAGTGCTCAGACTGTCCTTTTTCCATTTCCAGTTCATATGAGCCCATAATCCAAGCTGATTTTATACAGAGCTGAAGGGATGTAAGGGCACAAATGAAATGCTGATTCTTACCTCGGCTCTCCAGAGTCATTTTCCTCTTCCTCCTCCTCACTTCCACTGTACTCGTACTCTGTCTCATCTAGGAACAGAATTACTCATCAGTGCCCTTTGCTGGACTCATTTGTTTTTCCAGTGGCTGAAAACCCTAGAGCTCTGAAGGCAGAACAGCCAATTCTCTTTACCTTGCATGACCAAGAAAAAGCAGCATTACTGCTCTGCATTTTTGGGTTTTATGGGGGCCACCAGGACAGGGAAGCACCAGCACAGTGGGCAACAGTCCTGACAATGACAGCCCCTTGATGTAAAGATTGGGGTGTTCATGAAATAAGAATTTATCCCTGTATGACAACGAGTGACACCCTTGCTCAGGAGGGCTCTGCAAAGGAAGAAGGACCACAAGCTATTGGAGCCACAGTCAATGGAAGGTGGGATTTAACCATGGCTCTGAAGGCACCAGCTCCTCTTTCCCTAAACATATTCTCTTCCTATGCAAATCCATGTAATTTCCAGGCAATGAAGATATCTACATAAAAGCTCACTGCAATGTTGTGTTACATACTGCAATTTCTGTTGGGATATCATCTTTATCGGATGAAGGGAATTACAGTCAAAGAAAGGCTCACATTTATCCAATTACTCTCCATCTCTAGGGTCCAACCTTCATTTGCCAGACTAAACACATTTAATACTTCACTGGGATCCCATTTTATTGTTTTGATTGTAGTGAAATCTATTACAAGGGGCTGGAAGGTACGCATGAAAAATTAATGCCGCTACCAATGAGAAGAGAAATAGCAATGTATTAATTTGCTGGAGTCTACAAATGAGCTTTCAAATTAAAATTCAGTTCACAAGCAGCTGAATACTTTAACAAGTTTCTTCTGCTATCTGATCTTTCTTGCAGAGGACTTTGATAGGGCCTGGAGAGTTCACTGAAAACATTCAGTTTAATAGGTTATTCCTAGTCAGCGGAATTGCTTTGGGGCAAGGGTCTTATCTTGATGTTCGTTTGCACAGCTCTGCTCATCGCTGGTGCTGCAGGGATGTCACGTAGATCAACACACTTGGCATGAAATACATGAGCTGGGGAAAATTCAGCTTAGCAGCTTCACCCTCCCACATGCCAGCACGGATCTATGCAAACGTAAATTTTATACACATGCTTTAATGAATCAAAGCTTAGATGTTCCATGTGGAAATTACCACCTGGGCTAAAAAAAGACATCATTTTTCATTAGGAAAAAAAATAATATTGAAAAACACCCATTAACTGTAATGACAGTCACCTGTCTGCTTTGCATGAACACCCGTTGGTTAGTTATGGGTATTTATTTTCATGTCAATGACTGAGGGGAATCAAATCAAACAAAACTAACTGACCCCAAAACCACAGGAAGCGTGGTCACACAGAGGATCACATGTACTGAACTCAATGAGATTGCAAACAAATTCAGCAATCTGAGTGAGGGAACTGGTACTGAGAACATGAGCAACCCAGTCCTCTCTGCCTTTTACCCCAGTTACACCTACATGGATGTGCCTACATGGTCTGCACTAGGGATTTGGGGATCTCTGCCATTTCCACACGGCAGAGATCAAGGATTGCTCAGAGTGCTGCTTCTCCACTAACCCTCCTGTCTCCTCCACTGACCTTTCTCTCCTCGCTTCTTCTTAGTCCTGTCGATGTGGTCCTTGAGCTGGATGCGGACCTGCCTCTCGTTGGGCTGGTCTCGGATGAAGGGATGCTTCATCAGCTGCTCCGTGGTTGGTCTCTGGCTGTGGTTCTTCACTAGGCAGCTCTCAATGAAGGACTGGAACTTTTTAGACCTGGAGGTAAAGAAACAACAGGTAAATGTATCGATTCTCACGTTAGAAAGTGAAAAAACTTGTGGGTATTGGAGAAGATTTTGTTCAGTTCTTGCTCGTCATCCCAGAAAGCTGGGAACCATCAGTATGATCAGAGAATCACCAAAGCCAGATGTCACCAATGGCAACTGAGAAAAAGCAAGGGACTGTTCCTCCTCCCTTCCCTCTGAACCTGTGGAACTGCAGGTAGAAATGAGATACAACACACACAGATAAAAACACAATGCCTGAGTGGATTGTTTCTCATATTTTATAGCACCCTGGGCTGTGTTTCAGGAGATGAATCTTTCTGAAGATGAGTGGGACAAGCTAGGGTAATTTTTTGTTTTAGATTTAAGTCCCAGCATTGCATGGCCTGGTAAAGCTCCAGGTGATGCTGCTGCCTGCAGCCCTTCCCTGCTCTCTCAGCAGCATCACAACCCACCAGGTCTGGGGCACCACCTCATCCTGGACCCTCTGATCCAAGTGACTGGAACATGCTCTTTTGGGCAGAGATGGGAACACAGCCCTGTCCTCCTCGCAGCCTCCCTGCCCACAAAGTTACATTCAATCTCAGCTAAAACAGTTTCAGCCAAATCTTTATTAAACAAATTTGTCTTAGTCTCAAGTGCTGCATATCCAAAGTTTTCCTGGAACTAATTTCACCACATTATAAACCCAAGAGAACGGGGATTTACAAGAAAGGAAGATGTTGACAGGCTACTGTAAGTCTATGTTGCTTTAGCAAATAAGAAAATGAATATAAATTAATGTCAGAAGCCAACAGATACTACAGAATTGCATTAGAAGTAAAACAATAAGCTTTCAGGGATTTTACTTTTAAGCTGTCAGACTAAAAGTGATTTATCTTTTAAGTGCTAATCCATACAAATTGAGATGCAAAAATAAAATATGCTCCTGGATCCAATTAAATCTTTCCTCCAGCTCTGCTAATGAGCAAATCTGCCTTCCCCACCTCGCCTTGAGAAACGCAGTGTCTCAGTGTACCCAGAAGGGACAATCAATATGATGCTCAAAAAAATATCCACTTCTAAAATATGATTCTCCCTTGTTGGTGTGAAGCTGCAGAGACTCCAGTCCTGGTCCACAGCATGTGCAAATACTCTACAGGTGAAGCAGCAAAAAGTTATCCTCCTGGAGGTGATGGCATGGGGGTCCCAGTGCCCTGTGATGCCCTAAGACAGCTTTGCATCCCTGAGCTGGCTGAGCACTAGGGACATGGATTTCCTGCCCATTTTCCAGCTCAGGCTATTGGACTCCCCAAAACCTTCCTCTCTAAACAATCCAGCCTGTCCAGTGGCCCAGTTCAGCCCTCACTGGAGCAGAAGACCAGGGCTTTGTCCCTGGCTCTGATCCAGGAGCACATCACCACACATTTCATCCCCTGCCCAGCCCCAGGGCAGCCCACCTTCCTGAAAAACACACTCCTCCAGCTCCTGGGGTTTGTAAAGCTTAAATCAATGTTTGCAAAGTCTTTTCAGCTGCTTGGATGAAAAGTGGTATCACAGTGCAAATATCACCTCATTAACAAAGAGGTTTCATGTCTTTTACAAGGAAGGGCTAGAAAAGATTTATCACTGAAATTTGAGTTCATTTTACTTGCGAAAGACGGGAAGAAGAAAATAAAGCTTCATTGCTGGCTGGCTTTAATTGGGAAAGAAAATGCTACACCAAAGACTGAAATTTCATAGGAACACAGCACTATTTTAAAAGCACTATTTTAAATTTTGAGGATTTAGCAAGCAACAAAATTATTTCCCTCCCTGCAGTTTTTAATTCAGGGCAGGCTCCCATGCCAGTGTTCCCTCCTGGCTTTCCTGACTTCTCTCAGAAGTGCTGGAGTCCCTTCACTATTTTTACATGTAATGAGAAAGATGGTCTGCCCATTTGGTGTACTTTTATTTTTGTGTTGCTGTGCATAAAAGCAAAGACAAACTCAAGGTTCAAGCTGAGCCTTTCTCCATTTTGCTTTGCTCTTGTGACCTGTGCTTGAGAAAGCCACTGACTGCCAAGGAGCCACCCTAAAAGCCTGGCCAAACATCTCCACTCTTCCTGGGATGGACTTGCAGAATTCCAGGACCCATCCTGGCAAGGCCCAAAACCTCCAGCTGAGAAATGAGCCAAGAACAGCAAATCTGCCCAGTGCCACTTTGGAAATGCTGCAAAAATTTGCTTTCAAGGAGTTGGTGGAGCTTTGTGTGGATGATTTGGAGCTTCCCATGCAATGAAAGCTTGGAAGATGGATATAGGTCTGAGCTACCTGAGGTACATGTGTCCCACCTCTGCTGGACACCAGGCATCTCTGCTTGCTCATGGAAGGGCAGCAGAGACCACATGAGTACCAAGCTGCCCCTTGGAGCTGGAGTTTTATTACAAAGCAACTTCCCAGGAGATCCTTCCCTCCAAGCACCCAGGATGCCACCCCTGGCACGGGCAGAGCACAGCTCTGGACAGACCAACTGACCCCAAGTAGACACCACAGGGTGTGCAAACCTGGAACAGCTGCCAGATGTGTGTGGAGAAGGTGGTGCCCAGAACAGCCCACCTTGCACTGAGCACATCCTGCTCAGGGCAGGGACTAAACCACAAATTCCTGCTCCCTTTTTACCTTAAGGACACAGGGAAATATCCCGCTGAAAACCTGCTTTCATCAGCTCCCCTCTGCCTGGAGGCTGAGGGAGTCTTTGCTGAATAAACAGCACTTCTGTATGAAAAATAAACTCTCAAGTCTCACAATCCTTTTTGTGCTGTAGGAGTGGGGATAACAAAGGAGCAGACTGGTGATCTGGCAGAAAACAAGCACCTACACTATTTTCTCAGCTGACTAATGGTATCCTCAAAAGGTCGTGCAAAGAGAGTGAGAATATCTGACACCCTCTGCAGAGCCAGCTGGGAATGGTCTCTCTCCTGGTTTGGTACTGGAGCAGCTGATGATCAGGCTGACAAAACTGAGATGCCTCCTGCCAAAGCCTGGCTGAGCTTTTAGGATCGTCCTAAAAGCCTTTATCTGCATCTGAAGCAGAGCAAACCCCTCTTGCTTCTCTGCCAGCAACAGAATACCTGCTGCTGTGGCACCAAGTGTTTTCAATACCTACCACGGGCTCTTCTCCTTTTTTCTGGTGTGCAATCAATAAGATAATAAGCAAAATTTAAAGGATTAAGGGAAAACTTACCTCTCTGAGCCCAGCCTATCTGGGAACAAGCTAAGCTGCCTCTCTAACATGTGGCAGACCTTTCCTGACTAAACCACTGCTGAACCTGGGGCAGGAAAACAGCAAAAACCAAAGACAAGTGTTTTTAAGGACTTCACTTCCATCAATACAGAACATACAGTAACAAAACAACATCTGCTGGGCTTCAGTAATATTTTTCCTGCGGGTTTTTATTGGCATGCCTCACTTTCTTTCCTTTTTTTTTTTTTCCAAAACAGTGATGTATCTTTTCCTGCAAAATTTTTAAATAAAGCCCAAACTAAGTACAAATCTCTGTGTTCCTGGGCCTTCAAGATAAACCATCCTTTTTTTGGGTTTTTTTTTTTTTTTGGCCTGGATACATGTTTCCACTTCAAAACGGAACCTGACTGGAACAAAACTAGAGCCAAGCAAAGTGTCACCAGACTTCAGACTGCACAAACTGCCCTGGAAAACCCTGCTCTGCACTGTGAAATGGCAGTGGGAGTGTATTTCTCTCTCTGCATACCAAGGAAGCCCTCCATCCCACACTGGATCCTTCAGACCAAATTTCCTCTCCACAGAAAATCAAGACCCAAACCTGCACTCACCAGAGTGATGCTGGAGACCATCACTGACCCCTAAAACTACATAAATATCAACACCAAGTCCCCAGTGTGCTCAGCTGCAGAAACAGATTGCTCCAGAAACATTTTAACAGTCCCTAAAGATGGAGAAAGAAACTCACCACTTCTTTGATTTCAACCTCGGGGCCGGGTTGCGGGGGATGAGGAAGAGGGCTCTCATGGGATGCATGTCACACAGAGCTGCAATTTGTAAGAAGAGGCATTAAACATGGCACGGGCATCCAACAGGGGAGATCTGAGTTTCCTCTGAGGCTGCCAGGCCCTCATGGCAGGATGACAGCAGCAACAACCTCCCCAGACCTGGAGCTCAGGTGAGGGCTGATGTCCCCATCCAAGGGGTGTGAGTGTCCCCAGCACTGCCAGGGTCACCACAGGAGCTGGCTGGGGACAGCTCTGCTCCTGCAGCTCCAGGTACTCAGCACCCTCCAGATGCTGACAGGAGTGGGCTGGAGTGTGGGACAGCCACACCACGTGCCACAATGCTCTGCTTTTATTTACTTGCATTTTCCAGCAAGGACAGTCCCAGGATAACGCTGAAAACCATGGCAGTATGACTTGTGCAGGTGCACCAGGTGAACCAAGCGTGTCACTGCCACTGTCACCAGCAGTGTCACACAGCTGTGAGGTGTTCCACCTGCCTCCAGTCCTCCACCCCTTCTTCATCTGCATTTTATTTGAGCAAACTGTGTCCCAGAGTGCTCAAGGATGGATCAGGGTCACACAGGTCTGCCCTTGCTCACTGCCCACCATGTCCTCTGGGCCATGCTGCTCTGGCAGCTTTGTCCCCATGGATGCTGTGAGCCCCACCTCAGCAAGCCCAGGCAGTTTGGGAAAGCCTTGGGGAGGTGTTTCTTGCCCAGAGCCAAGCTCTGGCTGGTGCTCAGCAAACCCCAGCATGTTACAACCCAGAGATAAATAACAGAGCAATGACTGTACTTACGGGGAGCACCTTCTGCCATCTCGATGGCTGTTATCCCCAGAGACCACAAGTCACTCTGTGGAAGAAAGCAGAGGGACATTGCCAGTGCAAGGAGAAATCAAATGGACACTTTTATTTACCCTGCTCCCAAGCCCTGCTCTGCCCACATGGTTGGCTGAGTCTCCTGAAGCATCACAGCAGAGACAACACACCTATTTGGGAAACTTTGATTTCATATCTGTATCACTCTTCCTTCCATCTTCTCCCTTGCAAACAGGGACTGTGATTCCTGAGTCCCCAGTCCCTGCCAGACAGCAGCACTGAGCTCCCCTCCAGTGCCTCCTCCCCACCCCAGCACCACTAATGAGCACCTCTAGCCCTGGTAACGAGTCCCAGGGGATGGATTGGCTCTCCTGGCAGTGCAGGAGGCAGAGACTGTACATGCCCAGTGAGAGAAAATGAGCACCTTCCCCAGTGACACTGCCACAGGTTGGGCTTTTTGGCTAATTCATTATTTTGGACACCACGTATACAGCTGCTAAAGATTCAAAACCCATCTGCTGTACTGGGAACATGACCAGTGTTGGTGCTTTCATCTAAAGATGGAAGGGATGGACTCTGCCTTCCACCTTTTCCTCTTGCACATCCAGCTCTCCCTAGCCCTGCTCTCTGCCGTGTCCCTGCAGTCCCACTTCACCTTTCTCCTCTCCTGTTCAAGAGCTGCCCTTTCTAAACTGCCTCAAGCCTCTAAAGCTACCATTTAGTGAGTAAATCCCAGAAAGGTTGTTTTTCCCAGTACAGAGTCCCAAAGGCCCAGCCAGAGCTAGAGAGAGCCTCTAGGAACCACAAGCACCTTTTCACATACACCCTCCAGGAAGAACAACTTGGATTTTAAATTTCAAGGTGCTTTTTCTCGTTTTTAGCTCAAGTCCTCCCTTAACAAATGCCATCCTTGCTACACATCTTTGTACCTGTTTAAAAATTCTCTCTCAAATCTCATTTTCAGCCCTTTTGCAGCACAGTCTCATCCATTCTTTGTTTCTGGTCATCTGGGATTTCTGCTGCATACTTAATTATCACAGTCTTTCCACATGATTCAGCACACATGACCCCTTCCCTCTGGGTTGCCACTGAACTCCTTCCAAATTCCTAATGTGCCTTTCCATATTGAGGTGCCCAGTATTATATGCAAGATGCCAAGTGATCTTAAAGCTGGAGGAATACAGAAAGGGATTATCACCTCTCTAAGTCTCCCAGAGAAAGCAGAAAACTCAGCGGGAAGCACACAGTTTATAATGATCTGGAATTCAGGATTTTTTTTTGTGTGGCTTTTATTTTTAAGACTGAAAAGCCTTTCAGTCCATCCAGCAAAGGGATGCTGTGCTAATGTATTTGCATTGCCTTGACTTGGGAAGGGAAGGAGGCTTCCTTCTCCCCCTCCTTTTGATTCTAAGCTTATTGACAAGATATCTCTAAAGGGAAAAAGCTGGGGAAAAAACCAACAAATAATCTCAGCAATGGGGGGTTTCTATTTGTTCTTTTTTAAAGTGGTTTATTTATGTGGGGAGGTATTTACTGTCTCCTTCCATAGATTACACAAGCATCTCTTTCTGGCTAAGAAAACAGTGAGATCAGAGGCTTTTTGTCCAACAGATTAAGCCTGTGAGGATTCCTTTTCTCACCCTATAAATCTCATCTTTTGTATTCGGTGTTTTAAGCCGGTCGGCTAAACCTGAGAGCATCTGATTTGCATCCCTTTTAAAAGAAATAATTATCATTTACATCCTCCCCACCCTACTTCAAAGCCAGAGCATCAGGTGCGGGGATGTGGTCCGGGGTGCAGACTAATGTCCGGCAGCTCCCACATCACCAGGAGCTCTGAAAACACCCTGCAAGGATAGTGTCAGCAGCAATCAGCCTCCTGTTCCACACCCCCAGCCACGGGAAAATGGCCAGTGCCAACTTCAGAGAGGCAAGCGCTCAGCTCGCTGCGAGCATCTGATCCTCGGGGACAATAGAGGGATTCTGGTCCTGGAGCTTGTGCATCAGTCCACGGCATATTAAGTGCCCCAGTTATTCTGGCAAGAGGAAAATCCTCGGGGATTTCAGAGGGTAGAAAGTAGCCTATGCAGATATCAGTCCTTTTTGAAAAATAATAATAAAAAGCTGTGATTAATGGGAGCATTGCACAGGCAGCTGTCAGTGGAGAAGTGGTGAGAGCAGCCCTGTCATGAAGCACTGTTCTCAGCAGAGCTGAGGAAATGCCTGTTGTAATTGGTTAATCAAAGAGTAATACGTAATTGGAGATTAAACTATTTCTACATGTCCTCATCATTAACAATTTCCATAACCCAGAGTCTGAACTCGGACTGGTGAGCAGCTCTCTGGAAAACCATCAGTTCAAAAGTTGACTGATGCACTTAAATGGCTGCAATACCAAAGCATCGTTTGGATACTTTAAAATCATTCATTTCTCAAAAATTTCTCTGAATCATCAGTAATTGCAGCCCAAATTGTACCATGATGGTGGGCTGTCGCTCTGCTACATTGGAGTGTTCTACTTTTAGAAAGCAACTCACACCACAGGGTCTCAAAGTCCTTTTTAAAAATCACCTTGTGAAGTGACCTCTCAGCATGCACACAAACAGAGGTACAGTGAGATTCACATATGACTGAGCTTCCCCCTCAGAGTCCATGTGTCAGTGTCCTGCCCTCCTCTCTGGACACACTCAGTGGACCTTAGGAGGTTTGGAGCTAGAAATTCAAGTTCTGGACAGTTCAAAAAACCAAGGGACAAAAAACCAAGGGATATTTCTATAGATGTGTGTCCAAAAACTTGCAGTAAGGCAGAAAACAGGATAAACTATATTAAGCTCTCCCTGCTTTAAACATCAGACCTTACTGTAGTTTGAATGGGCAGGTGGGACTCTTAACCATCCTGTGGATCTGCTGCATGGCACAGGGCTCTGTGCCACATTATAACTCAGCAGTGATGTTGTGCTGCCACCGATCCAAAAATAAACTTCAAACAGGCTGGAGAGACATGTGGAAAGTAGGTCAGCCCCCTAAACGTCTGACTGTGTGGCAGCCTTCACATCTCCCTGCGAATATCAGCCTGCAGGCCAGAGGATGTGATTTTACCCTTTCTAAACCTGACCTGACTCCTCTCCAGAGTAAATAGAGCAAATACAGCATGTTTGACTGGAGTTTTTAAACACACAGCACCAAAAAGGAGGGTAGCAGGTAGGAAGCCTGAGTCTGACACCTTTCTCAGCATGGGGAAAGACTCCTCACAGTAAATTTGGATACATGAACAAAGATTCAGGTTGGACTTGAACTGGCATCCCAAAATCCCACAGCCAGAAAGCAGGACGAGCCTGCGCTGCCTGCCAATGGGTTTTTCAAGGCTGCAAGGATATTCTGAATTCCTGAGTGAGAAGATGCTCGTTTGGGTACCTTGAAGTCGTAAGTGGCATCGGGATTTTCATCGCAGGCGATGACCTCGGGGGCCATCCAGTAAGGCGTTCCAATGAAGGTGTTTCTCCTGCCCACCGTCCTGTCCAGCTGGGCACTGACACCAAAATCCACTGCAGAACAGGGAGACAACAGGGTATTGTAGGGTCAGAGACAAACCTGAGCAACACTCCGCTGCTGAGTGTAAAACATTGCGTTCATTCAGAACAACTCTGCGCGGCCAGCGAAGAAAGACGTGGCTGAAGACATTCCTGTTTGATCTCTGCTGGGATCAACAGAGGTCAATCAAGGACAAACCTGATCATCTGATGTCCAGGTTTTGTATGAAACCCTGTGCATTTTCCTCCTTGCCAGGAGGCAATGAAAAGAAATCACAGCTCCTCATACTAATGAGAAACAGGGTTAGCAACATGAATAAGCAGCAGCCTTTGTTCTACGCTTGCTCATTTGAATTAAAGCCTGCCAAATACTGGTGGAAGCCTCATTTTTCTACCTAAATTCTTGCTGCAAATGGCAGAAATGCGAAAGACTCAAGGAACTAAGGGCCAAAGACAAAGGCCCATGGGAAATGTCAAACAGAGAGCTGCAAAATGAAGCAAAAAATGATGAAATCAAACCAAGGAGAGAATGCTCTATGGTCCGCTAACTGCACTTTGCGCAACACAAAGGCTGGAGATTTGCCCTGGAGAATTTCCCCTTGGAGGAGGATCTTCACCAGCATAAAGCCAAACGAGCTGGTGGTGCCATCTGTTAAGCCAGGGTTTCATTCTGCTGTAGATGGAGAGAGGAGGCATGGGAAAACCAGGCTTGCACCACATATGACCATTGCAAGGGATCTTCTATCAGCAGGGTAAATTAAAACATGCAAAGACAGCCTTAATGACATTGGTGCTGGTCAGCTGAGGATGTGAGCACATCATCTGCACTGATCCACTGCCTTCTGTATGATCTCCACACCAAAGCCTGCTCCTCTCCAGGGTGACTAACACAGTGCATGAAATCCTGAGTAGTTGCAAATTAAGCCTCCTCCATCAGGTTAGCTTGGAAAGGGAGTTTGGATTATGTAACACCAAACTGAATGGATTATCCTCTAGGACTATGCAGCTGTGGGGGAACAGCCCTTGACAAGATCTGGCAATGCACACAGGGCGGTTTTCAGTCCATGGCATGAAAAATTGGTGCTGGTTGCTTAACCTGTACCTGGTGGCAGAGCTGTCTGAGCAGAAACACCACTGCAAGCACATCTCTGCAAGCAGAACTTGGCCATCAACCCCCAGCAGCTTATGGCACAGCACTTGCTCAGCACCCAAGGTCATGTTATCAAGGCCAACATGACAAAACCCACACAGCAGCTCTTGGTCCCCATCCCCTTTCTCTGGCTCATGGACAAGCCAGTTTTGCTGCTTCCCCTCCAGCCAGCCCACCTGGGGATTCCAGGAGCTCTAACCCACTCTTACCTAGTTTCACTTCTGCATTTTCTGTCAGCAATACATTCTGTCCCTTGATGTCTCGATGAATTACTTTGTGCTGGTGTAGATGACTCAAGCCCTGGAGAATTCAGAGAAAGGTTAGAGGAATCCAAGTTCAAAGCATGTTATTTTCTGACATTCCTCCTCAACCAATTATGCTCCAGAAATGAAAGGTTCACAGTTGGAGTTAAGCACTCGAGAATGCTTTTGTTTATCACATGCTCCAAACACTGTCCCATGTCCCATGCTGGGAGGACATGCCTGGCAAGGAGCCTGTCAATTCTAAAGGGATTAAACCCAGTCTTTCACATTCCTGCAGGAACCTGTATTAACCCAAATTCTTCCATCACTCCAGACATGATTTCCCCCATGTGCTCCCTTGCCTCAGGGAGCCATTTCTGTGGCAGAAATAATAGAATGGGTTTGTCTCCTTCCTCCATTTCCATCATCCAAGAAACTGAAGAAAACAATTCTCTTGTTATATCGGTCCAATAAACTGGATTTCAATACGCTGAGAAGCTAGTATTAAAAAAGCTACCATGCAAATACAAACGTTATAACTTGCACATATCCCTGATAGAGATATAGCTCAAGTAAAAAGCCTGTCTCAGAGGCTAAAGGTAAACTACTTTTGCTGTTGTGTTGGTTTATTAGCTCATTAATTTCCTTTTGAAACCCACATTTTTATTTAATTCATTTATTATTTCGAAGTAACATCCACCCAGATTGCCATCTTAGGAAAAATATGGATTACTTCAAAAACTAATTTTGCATTAGGTTTACATGTCACATTAAACATTCATATTTGAGGAAGAAAAGAATTTCTGCTATCACTTCAGTAGTTATTAGTCATTTTACGCTCGTTACCTTGGGAAAACTGTGGAACAGATTATATCTGTATGGGAGTCCTTTTTTTAGCCATATTATACTTGGTTACAGGCACCTTTGTGAATTGGAGGCAAAGCGAAAATTCCACTGAATTTCAATAAATCCTTTAACAAGGTGGGATTGAGCTTCGTGTTAGAATTCCAACTGTCCATCACTGTCTGAACCAAGCATAAGCCACGTTCTGCAGCGTGAAGGCGGGACCTTTTCCTCACCCCAAACCCCATGGAGGGAGTTTTCCTCACCCCAAACCCCATGGAGGTCACCCACAACCCACCCCAATGCGTGGCCAAACTGCAACTGGTGACACTCAGTGGTGGCCCTGGGACATGAGTCAGCGCCCGGGTTGTGACTCACTGCCAGGGACTATTTTAAGGAGCTCATACACTCAAAATAAGCCCATGTAGCTGTGGCCTCCTGGCACTGAAAGCAGTGTCCATACAACAGCTGATGAGTTACGGTGCCAGCATCTTCTGCACATTGCACTGGTGTGGACAGTGACATTCAGGGTCAACACAGAAGTGCTGTGTCACCTCTGGACACCCATGGCAGCCTCAGTGTCAGGCACATCCTTTCAGAGGGATCATTTTGCCTCATTTTCTTTCATAGAATCATAGAATTGTTTAGTTGGAAAAGACCTGTAAGACCCTGAGTCCAACCACAACCTGATGCTGGCAAGGCCACTGCTAAACCATGTCCCTAAATGGCACATCCACACCTCTTTTAAATCCTTCCAGGGATGGGGATCCATCTCTTCCCTGCAAAGCCTGTTTCAATGCTTAACAACCCCTTTGATGAAGAAATTTTTCCTAAACCTCCCCTGGTGCAACTTTAAGCCATTTCTTATCATTCTATCCCTTGAATGGCTCTTGTACTAGTTTCCTTCACATGCCAAATGTTCCTATTTTCTCTTGAACAAATCCTTGGTTCACAGAGCAATACTTTAATGTAGGGCAACCATTAGAATCCCATCCTCTGAACTCAGCTATGCAAAATGCAGGCTAGACTTTGCTGAAGCTGCCATCTCCCAGTACATGAAACTCTGGCATGGCCCATTTTAAGACATTTCAGTCAAACATTTATATTGTGAGTACAAAAGCTGCAGCACCCTCATTAAAATCAGACGTGGATTTAATAAAACATAGGATGCCTTTCAATCACAAAGATTCTTCTTTCCAGAGACTTTATTAGTACTCCATCTTTCTGTGAACTAAAAACGTAATTCTAATGTAAATAAATCTTTGACTTTTTAATAGTAACAGGAGATTATATTTTTGTGGATGGAAAAACAGGGTTAAAATTCAGAGAACTAATAGAGCTGAAGGGCATTAAGCAGGGCTTATTTATTATGCATCATACAGGCACATGAATCATTCACGCCTGCCAGCAGCACAGAGGCTCCAGCCCATGGCAGCACAGCATCCACGTAGTCTGAGGAGCCAAAGGCTTCCTGTGTCCCCTGAGCACTCAGCTGCCACACTCTCAACAACATCCAGCTCTCCCTGGACACATACCCGCAAAATCTCTCTGCAGATGTAGGCAATCCACTCCTCCTTCAAGGTGTTCCCCTTGGTGTTCTTGATGAGGTCGGTGACGGAGCCCGCGCCGCAGAACTCCATCACCAGCTGCCAAAGGGAGCAGGAATGTCATTAATGACAAAAATGTAATGCAGTGACACCACCAGCAGCATCCCCCAGCCTGCCTGACCCCAGGGCAGGACCCTGATGCTGGCATTGCTGCAGTGGGGACATCACGGTGCTACACAGAGCCATCAGGACATCATTCTGAACCTATCAGCTTGTAATCCAGCTGCGGTTTGTTATAAAATGAAACAGCAATAGGCTTGAAAGGCTTGTGGCCCTCCAGAAGCTTGGGAGCAAGAAACAGGAATTAGTCCAGTGCTGAAAATCAGTGGAGGAGATCAGAATCTCAAACCCTACCCTACTTTATACCTCTGATCGATGTTTAGTATCAACAGCAATAAGATAAAACTCTGTGTCTTGCATGTTAATTCTTCAGTTCTGAAAATACAAAGGCACCAAGGCAGATACTTGAAAGCTTCCTACGATTTAGGAACCAGGTGTACTTTTCAATTTTTATTTTTTATTTAACCAGAAAACCTTTGGCTCTGATCATGTTATTGAGCAGGAAAACTCCTTTGAGGGGAAGATCACCACGCAGTACCAGGCTTCCCAGGAGAGAGCCACTGTCCCACTGCTCAGGTTGGTTCCAACACAACTGGCCACCACAGCTTGCACCACTTCCAACGTTTCAGAACATCAAATATAGCAGCCTAATGATCTAACCCAGCCCAAACTTAATCTTGTCATTGAACAACTGTGAAATAAACGTTGCAAAAATAGCACGGGATGTGAGTCTGCCTCGCGGGGATTTCGCAGATCCCCAGGGTGTGCAGGAGCTGTTAGTGTGCTCCAGAAAGCAAACACAGCCCCTGTGTGCAACAAAACTCCTCCAAGGCCTGTGTAAGTGTTCCTCTCAGATGTGAAACCATGTTTTCCAATTAGATCTGCTTCCTACTTGAAGATATTCCCTTGCCAGTGGTTCCTCGCCACATTCTTCGATGCATGGTCAAAGTTTCTAATTGCATGAGATTTACATGGCATTTAATGTTCCCCAAGCAAGTGATATCACTATTAAAAGCACAGGTCAAAAAGAGAATTACTAACCAAATTGCAAAAATGCAGTGACTTAAGACTATCAGAAATTATGATGATCATAAAATCCAGACACAGGACTGCCAGAAACCTTCAGGCTTAATAAAATGGTTGGGCAGACTATACCTTACTTGGCTTTGACCATGTTTCTAGCTTTAGTTTTGATGTAAAGTTTCTGCTCTCCTCCTGAACTGGGGCTGAAAAATTCTTGGAATATCCCTGTTACGTCAAGAAAGTGGCTTCAAGAAGTGGGTGACTGGCCAAAATCTGTGCCATGCAAAGGCAAGGATGAGAAATCACTGAAGGGGTGTTTCCAACCTATTTTTTTAAAGACATGCAGAGTCCTGTAACATTCATAGGAAAATAATGCAGCCTCCAATGAGAGAAATCATTGGACAAGGAGATACCTGGACAAGGAGATACCAACAGACCAGGTGAGACCTGACCCATAGCACTGCATGTCCTGCTGGGTGATAGAGCCCAAGAATAATAAATGCACACTGCAATGGGCACAGGAACATGATCATGTCTTCTCAGAGAACCTGAGAGCCTGTTCAGCTATGCAGAGAATGGATGGTTATGATATTTCTATGCATATTGTCAACAGTAAGGACAGGTAAGTCCCAGAGAGACAGAAGAACAATTAAGATACTGCCATAATATCAATTTATCAACACTATGGGTATGTTTAGGCTGGAAACCAACAGCCTTCCAAGAGAAAAATTAAAATGAACAGAAGTTCTTGCTGATTTTAGGGCAGAACTTAATACAGGCAGAAAAGGCTTCAAATGGCAGTTGGATACTAAAATATTTTCTCACCAGTCTCATACCCTTGGGTGAGTGCTTTGCCCTCACACACTTGCATCATTACCAATTTTCTTAAGGGATGAAGTAATGATGGAGTAAGACAATAAACTGGAAATGCATATTGAATTTTTATTAACCATAATTAAAATTGTCATCAAGATGGGCTAAAGGTAAGATCATCTTCTGAAATTTAATTTGCAAGGACATTTATTGAGGAAGTATTTTTAAATACAGTTCATTTAGCATTTACTTAGCTCTTCATACCAGAGTGACAGCAAACTTCATAAGCAAGGCAAATTCAGAAGCTGCAGCTGTAAATCTCTGTGTCCTGCTGCCTCATGAATTTTTTGTTTAAAGAGCCTTTGCAGTTTTCAAATCAACCACCACTTTCCTCAGTTTAGGAATGGCAAGACCTCCGCTCTGATCACTGCTGGGTATTACCTGGAAGAGCTAAAATCTGAGTACCTCCAGCACAGCAATCCCAATCAAACTGACAGTGAACTGCTCCAGCTTCTCCAGAGGAACTCCCCAAAATAAATCAAATCTTTTATTACACATTAAATCCTTCTGTGTTGCTATTCCTCAGCCCAGGAACCATTTGACTTCTTTTAACTTACAGAAAACAAGCACACAACACCCTCAGGCTAAATGCTACTGGAAATCAATCCTTCTGCTGTGTGTGTAAACAGAACTGGGGTGTAACATGGTCCCACACATCCAGGCCACCCAAATTTCCCATCCCACCCCACAGCCTGGCTCCCAAGAAGTCATGGGACCTGGGGCCAGTGACAGAGCATTAAAAACACAGAGACCTTCCCTTGGTGGATCAGCAGAAAAGCTGATGCCCATTTCAGAAACAGAAAAAGCAATCAAATCGGTGTTAAGCAGCAACTGAAATATCCTGTAACAAGGTAAGCCCAGGTTTTCATTGCTTGTGTTGGTGCTGGGGTGGGAGAAGGCTGTGACACTGCAGCCACACACCCTGGTGGGAGCACTGGAGCCAGCACTGCTCTGCTCTCACCTCTCCAACAGCAGCATCCAACTGCTCTCACACGAATTCCTCAATAAATGACTTGCCTGGCTCTGCCCTGCCTGCACCTCCAGCATATTGAGGCCAGCCAAGCAATCCCTGCCCCTTGGGGAGGCAGCAGGCAGCTGCTGCCACGGTCCTGAGCAGACTGAAGGCTTTGGGTTAGGGATGGCAGCAAAAGGAGCTGGGCTCACAGTTCCACAGTGTTTACAGCACTGACATTGCTTTGCAGAGAGTTAAACAGTATTGGATTACCCTGGCAGACAACAGCAGAAAGCTGCTCTGGTAACCCTGAGCTCTCAGTCAAGGGCTGGAGGAGCAGCCCCGATCCCTCTGCACTCCCCAGGGACTGCAGAGCTTGGAGGGACTAGAGAGAGATACAGCTCAACCGAAAACTGACCCCTCTCAAATGTGCCATGATCTAATTCCTGTGATGTAAAGAATCAGCAACTGCCCAAAAATATTTTTCAGGGTATATAAGCAGATTAAGAGCAATACTGCTCAGAGCTGCACAGGTGTCACCGAGTGCTCTGACAGCTCATGCTCAATTTTCAATGGAGCCTTGCTGCCCCTGTTTTTGCTCTCCAGATCCCTGGTGTGACTCTGTTCACATCACCCTAAAGCAATTCAATGGGCCCCTAGAGCTCAACACAGTGAAAAAACACATTTCAGCTCCACAAACCCAGCCCTGAGCACTGCACAGCTGCAGCAGTGCCACCCTGACCGAGGTGCTGTTCCCAAATCACCCTCATTCCCTTTTCCCCCATGCTGCCCCAGATTCTCTGCTGCAGAGGACACCCTGGAGGCCACCCCACCACGTGGGGATCTGGCAGCCTGCCTGTTAGCAATTTGTCCCCCTGGGTGACAGATGCGGCTGCGGGCAGGGTTGCCATGGCAGCCCATCCATCGCAGCCAGCGCTGGCCCTGGGGACACTGCTGGGCTCTGCCCTGCCCTGGGTGGGCTCTGGGTAGCTGCCAGCCTTTGCTCACATTCTGCACAGCCCCTGTGCCTGCTGCTCTGTCCACAGTGGACATCAAGGGCAGATGGCAAGTGGCCAGCAGTGGCACCTCCATGACCCTGCACATGGGCACAGTGAGTGGGGATCAGAGTGCCTGCAGCTTCCTGCAGTCCCCAGGGCAGGGATCCTTTGGGCTGGGATCACCTCCCCATCCAGTTCACACTTCCTAATGAATGCCTCATCTCCCACCAATTAAAAAAACAGCCACCCCAAAGTATCTCAAAACAACCCCAACCTGGGTTATGCACCCCGTAACTTAGATTTGGGATGAGCAAGGGGAATTTAATGAGTTTAACTCTGAGAAGCAGCAGCTAACTGATTAACTTGGTCCTTGTATCCCCTGGGAGTTTCTCCAGTTTCTGCAGCCCACCCTCACCCTGTTCCTTTGCACCAGAGCAGGATCCCCTCACCTCAGCTACAGAGAGGCACAAACCCTCCCAAAGATCCACAGCACCCCAGAATGCAACACATTATCCAACATTCGAATAAACCACCCCATATTTTTAAATTTCTTTTTAAATGTTCTATGAAGCTTGTCCCTATGACTTATACTTTTTTTTTTGCTTAACATAGCAGGTTTGTGATACATCTGCTAAAATGCCCTCCACACAGCTCCTCAATTTCTGAAAACAGGGTTTTTCAGTGAGCTTGAGCTCATCTTTCAGGGCAAGTAGCTGCTGTGGAATGGAGCAGCAGCACCAACAATACTTCATGTCGGAAGCCTGCCACGTTTCTGAGAGATCTTAATCTCCACTGAAAGAGTTCCCTATTTTTTATTTCCGTATCAGCCTCCCGAGCGTCGATAAAAAGAATTACTTGGGCATTATCAGAAACCGTTTTATTTCAACAAAGAGCCAATGAAAAATAAACAAGCCTTTATCTGTGAGGAAAGACTGATAGAGTTCACACGAGTCCTAATTCAATCAGATCCCAAAACAACAGCTATTTGGGGCACCAGCACACCTCTCCTCCAGGGCTGGGGAGCTTTCCCAGGAATACCTCCACCAGACCCAGCACCAGGCATAGACAAAAACCCCCTCAACACCCCAGTGCAAGAAAAGCAGCTTCTGAAAAAATGTCTTTCACTAACCTGTGAGAAAGGCCCCAGATTGAGAGGAGAGGTAGCAGTCTGGGAGAGAAATCAGATTATTTAGTCTGCCTTTCTCAGGGGGCAAGAATAAGCAGGATGGTGAATACCTTCAACCCCTGCATGATCAGGGAAAACCCAGATCCTCCTCCTGACTTGGGGCATGTGAAGGTGGTACAGCACTACAGCCTCCTCTGCCGTGCCATGGTGATGGGAAAACCACAGAACATCCTGAGTTGGAGGGGATCCCACAGGGATCATTGAGTCCAACTCCTGATCCTGCACAGGAAAACCCCAAGAATCCCACCCTGTGCCTGAGAGCTTCAAAACACATCTTGAACTCTGTCAGGCTTGGTGCTGAGACCACTTCCCTGGGGAGCCTGCTCCAGTGCCTGAGCACCCTCTGAGTGAACAACTTTTCCTAATATCCACCTAAACCTCCCAACACCATCACTCTTCATGCTATGCCTCTTAATCCAAGGAGTTCTCTGGTGAGCTTTTCTTTTTGAAAGTTTGGGCTGGTCTTTCAGTAACACTCTTAGATGCCGAGAGCCTTTTGTACTGGAGCTGGAGGAAAGAAAGAAAACCAAACCCTCTTGCCTGCTCAGAGCACACAAACCCCAGACCCAATCAGTGCAAAAGCACTGAGCACAGGCCAGCACCAGGGAGGGCTCCTCTCATTACTGGGGACTTGGCACACAGTGGGTGGGTTTTTTCCCCTCCAGGCACTCCTGCAGCACAAGGAAAAACATTGTGGGTTGTTTTAATATTTCACTTAAAAAAAAAAAAATTATAAACCAGCCAAAGCCAAATGGAATTTCATGGGATGAAAAAGCATTTTTCAGCCTGACAGCTTTCGCCCCGCTGAATCCCAGGCCAGCTGCAAAGAGCATGTTTTTTAGGAATTCCCACCAAATATAACCTGAACACCCAGGCTAGGAATGCCCCTGGAGTCCAAGCCCCCAAGTCTTCCCAATAATTCAGTGTACCAGAAAGTCTTGGGGAACAAAATGGCACAGAAGTCCATCAAGTGCAGCTTTCTCCTGGGAGGAGTGTCCTCTAAATCCCTCCAGTTCCACTGGATGCTCTGGCATGTGGCTACAGAAGTGAACAGCTGAAGTCACTGAATGTTTTGCTGAAATAAAGCCGATGTTGTACAGAAACCACAGGGAGCGAAGAAGTGCTGCTGCTCTTCACCATCTCCACGGTCTCCCAGGTGAATCATGGGTATTTGTAATCCCTGAAAATTTAGGCAGTAGCAACCTTGCTCAGGCACAGAAAAGCTTTGGAAACCACACATGGGTAAGGCAGAACTGACTGGATTTACAAGTCAGTGAGGAAATAAGGACTTTTTAGACGCCAGGACAACATTCAGGTTGTTGTATTGATGATAACTCCAACACAGCTTTCTCTCCAGCAGACCCCTGAGGAAAGCAGAGTCCCACACTGCTGCTCAGATGGCTACAGGCACTGCAGGCTGCTGCTCCAGAGACTCCAACCAGCACAGCCAAGCTCAGAACACAGCACCACAACTTTAATTAATTTCACAGCAACAGCCAGAGCCCTGACCTGCAGTGCCACTGCCCTGCCCAGCCCCCTGAGCACCAGCTGCTGCCAGAGGGAGTGGGCTCTGATGCTCTGTCTCTCCACAGGGACAGAGCAGATTTAAACTCCATCCTCCATGCTCTAGGAATGCTGAATTAATAACTGAGAAGCCCCTGACAAGGGAAGCAGCAGGAGGAGGCAGCTGAGGATTTGTGGAGACACAAAGCAGCTCGGTGCCCTTCAGCAGCATCAGGCGTCTCCACCGAAGTGGCTGAGCAGTCACAGACCTCCCTGATGTCCCCTCACTGTCCCCCTCCTCTTTATCCACCTGCACTGGCTCCATGAAACGTGAGAAGCAGCACCAAGAGGTGGCAGGAATCACTCAGCATCCCCCCCAGCTTCCATCTTCCCAGTGATGCTCCCAGCTACCTCCAGCTGCCAGAGGAGAGAATGATTTTCAACTGAATATTGTAACAAAGATATTGCTAAATGACACTTCAGAATAGAAATGGGTTTATCATCAGCTTGCGAAGATTTTATGGAAAATGAAGAAGTGTTTTGCAGTGCAGCAAGAGCCTTTTCAAAGTCATGACTTCAAAAAAAGATGGATGCAAAGTAAGGGTTTTTGTGTAAACTTTGGGTGCTGGTAAGAGGACAACCCAGAGTAAATAATCTGTGTCAAATCCCACTTATTTTGAAGAAAAGAAAGCAACTCACCCAGAGCTGATCATCCATTCCTGGTGGGTTCTTTTTAATAAAAGCACCATAATACGTAGCAATATTTCGGTGGTGAGAATACTTCTTCAGCATGTTAATTTCTTGTTTGATCTCTTCCTCTTCATCCTGGGAGGAGGTGAAAAGAAAATAAAACCAGAGGCATTAGGAGATCACACTTCACAGGCTCCCAGTTCTCTCTGTAGGTGGGTGAACGTCCAAGCACCCCACACCTGACTGACTTCTCTCAGCTTTTTTGCACCATTTTTTACAACCACTTTGCAGCAGATCCTGGGAGCCTGAGAGCTGGACTGGAGACTAATGGTGCTCTGAGGCTCAACCATAGCTGCGTTACTCAACCATAGCATCAGCACACCCTCACAGAAACACACACAGCAGAGAAGGTGGTTTTCTAGAAACCACTGCATGGCAGAAGTGCTCCTGTGCTCCCAGCCCTCTGGCACATTGCTCCTGCCCACCCTGGAAACAGCACAACACCTATGGGGACACCAGGAGCTGCTGGGGGTGGGGTGGCACACATGGGGAGCAGGCAGGTGCTGCCTGTCCACAAACTCCATCAGACTAACTCAGTCCTGGTGACAAGCACCACTGCCATGGGCTGTCACAGCCTCTCTCTGTCCCATCTGCAAAGTGGCATTAGCTGAAGCAGCTGAGGCAGAGGAGCCACACCAATACCCCTTTTGATGTCCCACCTCTTTGTTCTCACACCCATCAAACGTGCCCTGGTCTCATTTTAAGCTGACTGAATTCCAGCCTGCTGTATTTCCACAGGCACCACTTAGCACCTCAATGCCAATGAGCTTTATTATAAGGGACCAGAAGGGCTGTTCGTTCTTTACTCCCCTTTATTCCCCTCATGCCCCTCACCTGCCTCTTGTGACCTCAGTTTTACAAATGGGCAAAGGACAAGACACACATAGAGCAGCAGAGCTGGAGGTGCAGATCTTGAGGAGCAGGTGTCACTCAACACAGACAGAAACACACCTTTCTTCCCAAAATACCATGGGAAGGGATTTAGTGACCACACTCTTCCATTCAGGAAAGAACAGCAAAAGTGAGGGCAGAAAGAACAAGTACATGAAATCTCTGGATGGAGCTTGCATAAACAACCTCCAGTTTTATTTTCAGTGAGAACATGAGGGTATACGCAGCAAAGAGGATGAGGAACAGGCTCAAACACTACCAAGAAACCCTGGGAACTGTTCTGGAAGAACCTTTACCACCTCTCTTCAAGCAGTCAACACAGCTTTGCTGGTTTTCATTTGTCCAGGAAACCAGGGGAAATAACATGAAGTTTATCAGGCCACAGAGGTGATTTTTTTAGTTGAAGACCTTTGCAACAACAACAACAACAACAACTAAAAAGCAGCTGGGTGGTCACAGTGCTGGGAGGAAGGAGCAGCACTCAGCACAAAATCCCTCCAGCTCTCTGAGCACCCAGCCAGCTTTTCAGGCATCCCTCAATTCATGTCCAGCTCTCTAGGAAAAAATAGTGGCAAGGCAAAGGGATGCTCAGTCTAAAGTTTTATTTTAACTTTGTCTTCAAGTTGAAGAACTCAAAATGAGTGGAACAAAAGCTCTAAAGCATGAGAGCTGTGGAGGCACCTGAGGACATGTCTGCATGGTCAGACTCCTGCTCCAAGCAGGACTACTGAGAGCAATCATCCCCAGCAAATCCAGCAAGGGAGGGAAGAAAATGGAATCATCACAGCAAGCTGCTGCAAAGCCTCCAATCCCAAACCCAACAAAAGCCACAGGCCAGGCTTTGCTGCCACACTTTGCCTCCATCAATCGATTCTCTTATATCCATCGCTGGAAGTAGGTCATGCAGCACACAGCAGGACCAGCCCCTGGAAAACGAATCCCAACTCTTAATGCAGAGATAGCAGCTGCCCAAACTGATGAAGTGCTGTAATTTGAGGGCTTCTATTCTGCAATCTTCCTGAACAGATAATTAGTAAGAGCAGGGATGAGTTAAACAAAGCGTCATTGTCAGGAGCCTGTGTGGGTTTAGCGCAAGGCATGTGGTCAGGATGGAGTGCTGTCTGGGAGCTCACTGAGCACAGAGTCATCATGGTTTGGGCTGGAAAGGACCTTAAAGATCACCTAGTTCCACCTCCCCACCATGCAGGGACACCTTCCACCAGAGCAGGCTGCTCAGAGCCCCATCCTGCCTGGGCTTTACACTCCAAAAGCTGCAGAAGGCTAGGGCTGGGATGACCACACTAATTCTGTTCTCTGCCGACTTCTGAAAGACACACTGTCACCAGGGATATCCTGGAAAAACAGGTGGGATGGAAGGTCAGGATCAAATGAAGCAGCAGCAGCAGCGCTGGAATTGTGTGTGAGGAGGAGCTGAAGGACTGAGTTTTACAAATTCCTCCAGAAGTGATGCCCAGAACCTTTCCTGCAGTGGCTGGAGGACAAGGCTCTAGGTGTGACTCCAGCACCAAGAGCCATGAAGCACAGCCAGCCCTTACCATGGCACAAGTCTGCACAGCCTTCACTGTGGGCACTGCCCACCCTGCCCTGGTCCTGCCCTGAACGAGCCCTCTCCACCTAAAAACAGCCTAAGGGGGAAATAATTAAATATCCAAAAACCTCATCCCATGACAAATATCTGCTTTACTACCTTGTACTTTCAGGCACGAGGTGCAGCTTTGCCAGGCAAAATTTTAGAACAGGGACATCGACTTAAAGATGTGTATGAAATTGTTATTGGGCAATATCAGATTTACTTTTCTCCAATATCTTTCCTTGAAAGTGATGGTATTTTAAAACCACTGAATTAAGTGTGGATTCAAATTCAAGCCTATGTTTGGCCTCAAAGTAATATTTTGATTTCTGAGCTTAAATTCATTCTAACATCAGACTTCATCCCAAGGGAATTTCACTGCTATTTATGCCATGGGTTTATGCTTGGTGGGTCTGCCTATTCCCTTAGAGCCTGCTTCCCACGGGAATGAGATAAATGGCACTTGTAGATACTGCAAGTAAACAGGAACAACTTTCATCCACGTTTACATTTTACACATCATTTCACCTGTTGGCACCAAAAATAACCTGGACCAAGGTCCCATAGATATTAATACCACACCACAGCATCTAAGGTATTTCAAAACAGATTCCCAAGGCCAGCTGACTGCTTTCACAGAGAGTCATTTCTGTATGTGCTGAGCTCCTGAAACCTAATTTAAGACGTTACCCAAAAATTTAGGTGGGTAGCTTGTTGATTTGAGTTCTAATTTTGAAATGTGTTGTTCCAGTAAAAAAAAAAAATACACAACACAACAAAACACATTCTTACTCCCAAGCCTGGTATTGTTTCCAGTACAGGAACTTTGGAAGGACAGTACTGCACTTAAAAAAAATTACTCAAGAAAAAACATCTTCATGCCACACTCCTAAATGCATCCGTTAAGGGTTTTAGGGATCACAGCAACTCATTTTTTCTTTTGTGGCAACTGGGAAATGGTGAAACCATCCTTTCCCCTCAATTTTGTTATTCATTTAATAATTTGGAAATTCTTGGTTCTCTCAGTCTGACACACATTTTGGAAGAGCCACCTTTGAGACCAGGGTGGTACCCTTTTTCCCCTGTTTATCAGTAGGATGCACAGGAATTATTCAACTTGCCTACTGAAGTTATTCATGACAATAATTGCAACATAGTTTTGGTGAACAAAGCACTTCAGGGAAAAACATGGATGCAGAGAAACAGCAATGAGTTATGAATACACAATCCTGCTGCTACTTTTGATAAGGGCGTGTGTGGCATGACAAGGGGGAATGGCTTCAAATTGCCAGAGGGCAGGGTTAGATGGGATATTGGGAAGAAATTGTTCCCTGTGAGGGTGGGGAGGCCCTGGCACAGGTTGTCCAGAGAAGCTGTGGCTGCCCCTGGATCCCTGGAAGTGTCCAAGGCCAGGTTGGACAGGGCTTGGAACAACCTGGTATAGTGGAAGGTGTCCCTGCCATGGCAGGGGGTTGGAACTGGATGATCTTTAAGGTCCCTTCCAACCCAAACCATTCCATGATTTTCTTCAGATTCCATTAAGGCATTTCAAAGAGCCACTGCTGGAACTGGAAGCTGCTTTGTTTCAGCGTGAAAGTACTTTATCTCCAAAACTCTCCCAGATTAATTTTTTTCTCACATATTTATCGTAACTACAACCTCTTAATGACACATACCACATTAAGACAAAGGGAATTTACTTCCCAGGAATGCCAGTCTTCCACCCACCCCCACATTATCACACCCCATCCCCTTTCCCCTCTTATCTGTAATTTAAGGATGCAGGAGGAGGAGGAGGATACATTACCCCGGTGACGTCCATAACCTTAATAGCAGCGAGCTGGCCTGTTTTGACATGACGACCCTGCAAAAGAAAAGGGAGAAGTTTGTTTGGTTTTGTTCAGTGACAGTGTTTTCCTCACAGTGAACAATATCCCTAAACAATCTCCTTGCACGCCCTGGCAGCATCCACACATTATTTGTTGCTTTTTCAAGAGCATCTTCACAGCAGCCATGATGGGAAAGCAATTCCCTCCCCTTCCTCCTGCCATTACAATTAATTAGTACAGGGCCTTCAGTGCTGTATTTTCCTGGCAAACAAGGGCTGGAAATACCCTTTAATGCTCAGCCATGCACAAAAAACCAGCTCAGGGCCTCTCCTGAGCACAGAGCATGACTCGGCTGGAAATGGGCTGCTGGAGCTGAGATGATGGGAATATCCACACTGCCTTCGGTCCATTTGTGGACCTGGGGACACATCAGGGACTCCTGGCCTGCAGGGCACCACATTCACTCTGACCAGTGATTTATGTATTTTTGGAAAGCCTTGGTTAGCAGGCTAGAGAGGTTTTTAAAAATTTTCAGCAACTGAAGAAAAATCAGCAAATCACTGCAATGAACTGTTTGTTGCACAGTGCTCGACTACATTAATCCTAATGGGAAAATGCCTGGGAGAGATGGTGAAAATATAAAAGAACTCCAACTATTTATGAGGTCTTAAAACCAACACAACTGTTATCAAGCAAGGCAATTCTCAGCCTTTCCTCCTTTCCTGAGAAATGGATCACCCAACATCATTTCCAAATTGTTCATATCAAATCATTCCCACCCCCAGCTGGAGGACATGTGCTCTGCTCCCTAACCAGGCAGTCTGAGGAAAAGATGTTTTTCCTCCAGGAAAGCCAGGAAATGCTGATCCCAACAGGAAAGCTGGGAGGAAAAGGGAAACATTCCTATTTCCCAGTCTGCATCCCTTTTTACTATGGGAGCTGCCCATGGTCCCTTCATGAGAGATATGGTGTGGAAGACAGAGGGAATGGCAGCTCTTGTCCTGCAGCTTTGATAATTAACACACCAAGGACACAACCAGGAGCAGAGGCAGAGAGGGGTCAAACTGCAGTATGGCAAACACATGGAAAAACCGAAGCTTTTCCTAAATTGCAGGCTCCTCCTGCCCCCACACCAGCGTGCACAGATGAGCTGGGGTTTGTGTCAGGTCTCCCAGCCCTCCTGCAGGCTGGAGAAAGTCTTTCACACCATCTTGCCTCCAGCAAGAACCCCAAATTTCCAGACATGGGAACCTCTCCCTGGTCCCTCAGGTTTCCAGGCACGGCGCTGGGAAGCAAACCCACGCGCCGGCTGTGGAGCAAGGCAGCATCATCTTCTCCAAATTTATGACTTCACCAGGAAGCCAATTCACCCACCAGGGCTCCTCGCTCATTTATTAACACAATTTATATGTCCTGAGCAACCGCATGTTCTAACAGCGGAAAAAGAGCTTTATTTTAAAATATGTGCAACATAAAAAGTAATAAAACCAAGCGCAGCCCAGCAGCCCCGGGCTGAGGCTGAAGCATCCCCTGGATGCAGCCGTCAGGAAGGAGGGGCACACTGCTAGACACCATCTATTTAGACAGCATGATCTGCAGAAACAAATCCTCCTCTTCCTAAATTCATCCTTGTTTGCTTGCCCAGGAAGTCCCCACGTGTACTGACACTTTAATTAAAGCCCACGGAACACCCGCAGGGTAAACACTTGGACCATGGTATGCCACATCTCCGTGAACTGGAGGAGGGGGAAGCAAGCTGGGGCATTTCAAACCATGGATTTTGGAGTTGTACCTGATGCACCACCAGCTCATTTTATATGTTAAGGAAATGCCCCCACCTTGCCGTGGTGAAGTGCTGCTGCTTCACTCAGTACCAGCCATGGGGAAATGGATCCCTATGTGACCACAGCATCCTTCCAGGAATCTGCTGCCTCCCTGCACACCTCCCAAGTATTTACAGACAATGGTAATAACTTAATATTGTGTAAGCATTTACCAAAACAAAATAAACCACTTGGAAACATATGTTAATGTAAGTCATGAGGGGCACTTAGTCACGCAAAAATCAGGCGGAGTAGAACCAGTAAGTGTTCGGCCTGGGATGCTGTAGCAAAGATTTGCTTTTTCTATAGTTTGTTCATGATGATGGGTTGCAGAGCTTCACCCTGGCAGATGAAACCATCCAGGGAAAACAGGCATCTCCTCACCAGTCAACCATCCCTTTTAATTCAACCTACTGCTCAGCACTGGGACTTGCTGTGAAACCTTCATAAATAGTTCAGAAAGCCCAGTTGATTTTTACCCTGCTGCAGACATTCTTGAATTTGCAATAAAGATGCAGACAGGCTGGAGGAAGACACCGAGATGTGGAAGTGAGAGACGCAATGGAGGATTTAAATCAACATCCAACCTGTACCCATTAAAAGATGCCATGGCAGCAATAAGCCCCTCGGACAGCACTGACCACCAACCACCTCTGGCACCTTGGCCACACAGACTCCAATGCCTCTTCCCAAAGCCTGGAAGCAAGACCAGAAGCACCCAGGACCCTGAAAACTCTCCAAAGTATCCAGTTGGATTGGGCAGTGGAGTCACTTGTGCTGAACCAAAGCAAGTTGAAATTGAGATTTTATTAATGTCAAGTGCTAAGCTGCCCTGTGCTGATGTATAAATGGGGATCGGGGTATCAAGATAAGAAAAGCACCAAAAAGCCCCTGTTTTGATTAGTTTCCTTCCTGCTTGTCCTCCACCCATCAAAACCTGATGTTTTGTACCTTTAAACCATCACAACAGTAGTGCCCTCCACTTGGAAACCACGCAAAGACTGAGCCCAATTCCTGCTCTCAGGGTCAACTCTGCCTCCTTGACACCAAAGATGTGGGTCAAAACAGGCAAGAAGTGTTGAAGTTCAACAGAAAACCTCCACTTTTTCCAAAGTCCCCCTTTTTGGTGCCCTCACGGGGATGCTGGAGAGGCGCAGCTGCCTGAAGGCAAAGCCTGCAGAAGGATGGGACCTTCCTGGGTAAAACAGTAACTTCGGTCACCCCACGTTGGCTGCTCAGTCAGCACTGCAGGTTTGAAGGAACACTGCCAGCATCACCTGGGGTTCAGCTCCCAGAGGCCTCAAACACACAAACATCTTGCAACACCTCCAACATCTCCCTGCTCTTGTCCCAAAGTAGGTTTTGCCTCTGGCTCTTCATCTCCATGAATTCAGCTCTGTTGGCTGTGATGGCATAAAATATACAGGAGGAAATCTGAACTATTAAAGCATTTCCGCCTCTCCAGATTAACTGTCAAGGTTCACTTGGGTAAAAACCCACATTTTAGTCTCAGGTTTATTCAAGCGTGGTCTTCAAAGCTGCCACAATTTTTAATTAAACATCCATCTGAGCATAAATTCATGCTCCTAATTACACTCAAAATGTTATATCAACTATCACTAACTTGATAATGTCAAGTATTAAGACTAATTTCTACAAATGAAGCAGGCACAATGAGGTTTTTTCTTCAGAGGTTGTGGTCCTCACACTCCATAAAGTGTAATGGACCAGCACACAACGAGAACATTGGTAAATGCTTTTAAACATCAATTGATGCATTCAGGCATTCTATTTACTAAATAAATAAACCCTGGCCTCAATATCAGTCTTTGCAGACAACAACTGCATATCCTGGCCCAAAATTCAAGTCCACATTTTAAGGACAGAAAAGAGGATGATTGATTGTTGCTTTTCAAAATTTTTCTTGCACAAGAATGGATTTCACCTCTAAACACAAACTGCAGTTTCTGTACCCAGAAACATATTCCATCATATTTACTTAACTTGTGCTGTCGGCTTTTATTCACCCAACAAAATAAATGATCCACCACCTGCTGCAACCAGTGGGACACAACCAGAATTGTCACTTTCCTGCGAAATGCAGAGCTCTCATTTCCTTCTGCCAGGCAGAGCAACATCTCTTATGCTTCCCAGCCTGGACATGCAGCCTCCAATGATCCATGCATACAAAATCTCCACTGCAGGCACTTAATGGGGCAACCATGTTGTATGCCTGATTCTTTAAAGCAAAACACTTATAATCCAACCATTTTGCAGTGCCCTTACTTATGCTGCATGTAAATATTAAAGTGAGTGGGATTAGGGTGCTCTTGCTGAAATTGCTGAAATTTCGACATGCACTATCCTGCTGGGACCAAACCACAGTGCCAGCCCTCCCCACTGAGGAACACTGTGTCTCATACAGAAATCTCTGTGAACTGAGACAAACAACAAAAAGCCTCATAAAAGTCCCAATATTACCACTTTGGCAGCAGAGAAGCCTCCCAAATAAATTTCTTCCATTACATTTCTGTTGCAGTTAAAATTCTGAGCCTGGTGCCAGCAGCCCAACAACCACCCTTTCTACTGTCCAACTCCTGCCTCCAAACCCAGCCATCAGCACATCCTCAACACCACCACATCCTGCAGATTCTTCCTACAACAGGAATTGCACATGACACCAGAGATTTTACCAGGTTAGAAGTCACCAGTTCCCACTGTCTGTGTTAACAGACAATTTTTGGTATGTGCCATGAAAAACTCGTTGCCCAGCCCTACTTCTGCACATGCACCATTCAAGGTGTTTAGTGATGTGTCTCATCTCCTCCAGACTCTGTTTCAGCATCCAAGACTTTCTGCAGTGAAGATCTCCTGGGATGGGCCAGAACTTCACACAGGTCCATGGTCCAGGTCCTGCCAGTTCCTTGTTTTCCTACAGTTCAAGGCAATCCAAGGACTCAGTCCAAGATTTTTAGCATGAAGGCACTTTAGCACTAATGCACTGAAAACTGCATCCAATTTTTCCTGGGAGAAGGAACTTTGCCTTCCAACAGGAGCTGTGAATCTGAACTGCCATCCTGCTGTACATTAGACCATTTTATAGCACCTGGCATGATTTGTTCTCAGCTTTTACAGACTATAGGCACATTTATGTACTTGGTTTGCCATTGAAAACAATCTTGAAGGTGCCAAAATCCACTCTCCAACTAGTCTGAGGGGCTAAAATACTTATTGATGTAAAAAATAGGCTTATTGTAGTGTGAAAATTCAGCAATCTCCAAAATAGGCTGGCTAAAAATCACATACCCGAGTTTTGCACTTGCTTTACAGATCTCTTCAAATACATCTGAAATAAATCCATGTATCTGAGAAGGTAATTAAAACACTGGATACTCTGCATAGCAGGCCAGCATAAGAAAAATTGAGTCATATAACAGGATGGGGAAAATGTTTATTTTAACAAAGAGTAACATATCTCTTTGATTAAAACAGAGCCACCATGGACCAAACCTTATTGTTGCTTAACTCCAACACTGGGAAGGACATTTCAAGGCAGTGGGGACTCAGAGCATCCCTGCAGGCTGGGGATCAGTCCTCACCCTGCCCTGGGATTCAGCCCCATCTGCTTTATTGCAGGGGCAGCTTTTTGACAGAAGCAGCATGACCACAGTTGTAGTGTCCTCCCTCCACACCCTTCCACCACTTCATCATTTCCTGGGTTCACAAACAGCTCTGCAGAGCTTCAGAGCAATCCCACTACCTCAAGGCACCAAAGGACATCACTGACTCATTGCAGTTCCTTTCCATTTGGGGCAGACTCCACTGAAACCACCCCCTGTTCCCCCAGAGTTCAACACACACTCTGCAAACACCATCCTCACATGGCACACATGAAACTCCAAGGTTTTGGCACCAGAAATGGAAAACTTATGAAAAATGAAGACAGGTGCATCCAGTGTTTGACGTGTCACTTGGTGGCCAGGTGAGGCTCCAGAGTTGCTCCTTTTTTTTTTTTCTTTCCTTTTTTCCTTTTTTTTTTTTTTTTGGTTCTCAGCTGGGCATTTTTATTAATACTTCAGTTTGGACTGAACAACCAGAGCTTCCCCTTGGAAAAGCCTAAATCTCCTCCCAGCACAGATACCTCTAATTGCACAGGGCCAAGTTAATGCTCTGTGCTGACCCAACAGAGCTGATCTTTGGACTGAAGTGTTTCCAGTTCTCTGTATCAATCCAAGCTCTGACCAGAACCCTGCACCTCGGAAAGCTGCAATTCCATTACTGCAGCTCCACAATAGCTCTGACGTGAAGTAAAGAAGGAAAGATTATTAGATTACCAAACTAAATTGTTAAATTAGCACATTATTCATCTCCAGAAATAACATGCACTACAGCATATAGGTGAGCAAGACCACAATCTTATATTCCCTAAGAGAAACACATCTCTTACTCCAGTGCTTGTGCTTATTGCATCCTCTATACCCCTTGGAGGTCAAATGAGGCTGGAGATTGCCACCTCCACCTCAGGAAGAACCAAGAAGGTTCCCTCTTCCATGGATAAAACCATTGTCTTAAGTAGTCCAAAATCAGCTTCAGTAAGCCCAAATCCTTCCAGAAGCTTCTGCAGATGGTTCCTCTAGACATGGCCCATCCCACTTCTAATTTCCACCCAGGGAAAAGCATTTGTCAGGGCTTTCCCAGAGCCCAGGAACCAACATTGCTCTGGGAAAGGGAGGTCAAAGGCTCAACCAGAGCAGGTCTAGGCTGAAAAGGAGTAGGCTGAGCACCACAACACGGAGCAGAGAGAGGTGGAGATCACCAACAGATAGAATATACTCCAAAAGGGGGTTTTAGGAGCAGCCTTGCTTCCTGCCCCAGCACTCCCAGGTCCAAGAGGGGCAATCCCCAGGGCTCTCTGCCAAGGGGAGCAGCCCATCAACTGCAGCCCCTCAAGCAAGGAGGGCCTTGGGGTTCTCCTTCCCTTCTCACACAGCCTGTCCTCCCTTTGCTCCAGCTCCTGTGCAAGTGCACGTTTTCACAGCTCAAAGGAGGCAGCACAGCCTGTTCCCAACAACATGAGTTCATGACAGCCATGTTATTACCACCCCTTAACACCCCCACTGTGCTTCTGTTTCACATCGCTGCCTATTCAACACTGCAGTATTCATAACTAAAATTAAATCTGCCTTCAGGAGACCCACGAGGCACCTTTCACACAGGCCATGTCTCGATAGAGGCACCAGGTTGTTCCTTCCAGTGGGAAGCACTGAGCTGTGGAGGGAACGACTCAGTACTCTCCAGGGAGACGCCTGGCTCTCCAGGGTGGCGCAAGAAAGAGCCAATCTCCCCCAAACAGCCCCCAAAGCTGGCACCTCCTGCCAGAGCCCTGCTGCAGGACTTGTGACAGGGTGCCACCACACACCTCGCCAGGTCTGGACAGCACCAGAGAGCTGTCACATCTGCAGAATGCCCCGCAGATCCTGATTTCCATGTGCTTTTGCTGTCTGAAACTCACAGCCGAACATTTCTGCATGGCTCCAGGGCACCTTGGCTTTACCATGGCCAGAACCACTTCAGCTCCAACACTCAAACCCCAACTCCAGGATGAGCCCAGCAGCTTCAGGGCACCAGTTCCCATCACAGGGGAAGCTGTCTTTGTGCAGGACACAGGCAGAGGCACCCCAGGGCACCAGGGAGTTCCTCTGCAATGACTGGGCTGCTCATGACTTCAGACCGTGAGCTCAGGATGAGAATGAGCTGCTGTGCCCAGAGCTCAGGGACACCAGCACAGTCTCTACAGCACTGTGTGTTTTGACAGCTGCTTGCTGCTATTTCTTCTGTACTTCTAGAAAACCAATTCCCTTCCAAAGAGATTGTTCCTAACCTGCTCCCTGCTTCAGGGCAGACAGGGCTTAATGCCTGCAAACGTGTGCCACTGCCTCTCATGGCAATCCATCCCAGAACACTGATGGACACAAGGTACCCCTCAGGCTTTTGGTACCCCATTTATCTGTGCCACACATTAAACAGCTGCCTTTCAACATCTGAAGTGCCACCTGCTCTTAAAGCCATTCTCCAAATCAGTAACTGTATTGCAAACTGAGTTTAAAAAATGGCCCTTACGGAAAAAACACTACACACACAGTGATGGAAATGTAGTTTCTGGAAACACCTCTGCAGTGCCATCTGCTTGACTTCGGCTCTAGTTTCATAGTAGCAAGATACAATTTTGGAGGTGGCATGTAAAGTGCAAGGTGATTTTTCAACCAACAAACAGCAGGGAGAAACACCTTCTGTGAACCTGAGTGCACAGCATCCTCTGGCAGCAGGGATGGACAGCACTGGTGGCAGGAGACAGCAACAGGGGAGCCAGGTAACACAGGCATCTGTTATGTAAAGCTGGTTGAGAGATTTGTGCTTTTTTTTTGTCCCTCTGTAAGGAAATTTTGAGTACAAAGGGAAGTCCAATATCTGTGGTGTTTTCCTGGCCATTTAATTCAGGAAATTTAACTCTGTGGCTGTCAATGGCTTTTCTTGAAGGGATTCCATTGCGTTTCACTGACTTGCCAATGGCACAAACCGACCGTGTCCATGTTCCCGTGAATCACCCCAGCTGACTGAGCAGCCCAGCCTGCTCTCCCAGCCTTGTTTTTCTCATTCCCTGTTTCTCCACTCTACTGCAGGGCACTACTCTGTTATCTCAGCTCACAGCACAGTACAGCTGTCTGTGCTGCCCCACATGTCCCCATGGCCCTGTTTCTCTGCAGACATGATGACCCAGGATGAGATCCCACCATGGATCTCTCTGGACACCTCAGGGGTCATCAGTGCAGTTAAATGGGTTCTCACCTGTCACCTGCCCCGGCTCCACGACTCTCTGCTTGCAGAAAGGAGCCTGAACACAACCCCACAGGGTTCATTTGTGCACCAACCCTAACACCCCAAACCCAGCAGGAATTTGGGGAATTCTGAGGTCTATTTCTGGTGACAGCTGAACATGCACATCATGAGGCACGATGTATGTCCAGTCACCTTGAACCACTTCCTAAGCAGGCCATCCTTACAACCCTTCCACTGCTTCCCTCTTTGAGCCTTTTCAGTCCTGCAAACACTTGGATCAACACAGATCCAACCACCTTAATTTGTGCCCACCTGGCAAGGCTGACTGGCACCTGAGCCAATTCATACATTCAGGCTTCACTCATCCATCAATAGCAAGCTGACTCCAAGTCCCTGTCTCAGGGTGGTAGAAGTAACAAGAACAAGCTGATAAAGGTACTTACGTTTTATAGGGCTTAGGAGAAAATGCCACGACTGCCAGAAAGTCTCACATATATCTCTTGGGTGACTGAGGTCGTAGCGTGAGGAAAATGAGTGTAAGAATGACATAAATAACCCCAGATCTTGTGCTGTGGAGGGCTGAGGTGCTCCCCTAATCCCAATGACTTTGTAACTCAAGATACTGCAGACCCTGTGCTGCACATCCCTCTATCTATGTCAGCTCCAATATCAATTTTAGACCTCACATACTCCAAGGCAGATGGACATCACACTCCCTTTCATCCAGAGTCGCCTCCAGGGTTTTTGTCTGCCCTGAGCAGCCTTGACAACTCACTGTCCATCCCATCCTACCCCAAGTCACTTACTGTCAGGAGTCAATAAACGTTTTGCAGTGCCTGTGTTCTACTGATTTAAAAAACCCAGCCATGCCTAAAGCAATCCTCTGTGATATACATACTAATTTGGCTGCACAGGGAGACATCAAAGCTTCCACGCTGTCCGATGTTTCAAGCAAGTCAGGTATTGACTAGCAAAATTTTAGAACTGCTTATTGGAAAAGGGAGGCTGAGAAATGACATGCAGACCCCCTTCATCGTTGTATTTGCTTTATGTCTGTCACACGTGCACTCAGTGCCTTGTCTGGGATAAAGATGGGATTTTTGACTCAGCTGCAGAACAGCCCCCCTGTGGTTTCCCCTCTAAGCCAGCCTTGCGGGTTGGGATCAACAGCGTCGATCAGCAGATTAAACTGCACTGCTTTTACAGCTTCTCCATTTCCAAGACTCCTCTCTCAAGCAGGAATTTCCTACCCTTGCACTGGCAACGAGAAGCTTTCCTATGAAGCAGTAAGGCAGCCAGGTCACTGCCTTTCCCTGCCTTCCCTGCAAAACAGACCTGATGGCACCACTGGGCTGCCCTTGCTCAGCAAAGGACCTTCCTTCCAGGACACCCAGGGCTCCTCACTGGTCCTCACTTCTCCACCAAATAGAGAAACTGGGTTGCAAGGGCTCCTCTAGGAAAGGAGTGAGCCCTAAAAGACCCCACAAACCAGAAGATGCTCCCCAGCTCCGCACAAAACCCCCACCCAGCCCTGCCTCAGGCAGCACAGCAGAGAGGGGCTTTAGCCAGGGATTTGAAAGCAGGGAGGAGAGGAGGAGGAGGAGGACTTGGGATTAGCAGGGAAGGTTAAGCTGGTAGCAGGGATTGCATGGGAACAGTACAGCTCAAGAATGAGTGGGAGGACGCCAGAAAGGACCAAGTGTCCCTGCCACCCTCAGCACTTGGGGACACGAGGGACGAACCCAGCACCGGCACAGCACGTCACTATTTGGCAATTCAGGGACTGCAGCCACTGCCTGATGTGGTTATCAATGCAGGAGGGCTCTCCAGCCATTAAGGGCCCTACTTAGGGAGCAATAACATGTACAGACACAAATTGATGCTGTACAGTTTGCAGGAACCGACTGAAGGCTACGGATTTTACTCACTGTTATTTGCAAAGTGAAACAAAGCAGACAAAAAAGCTCTCAGAGCAGCCCGAAAAGCTGCCTGCAGGAACGTGGGCAGCTCACGAAGGCTGCCTGCAGCTTTGCAGGGAGAACACATATGGGCAGGGGGTGATGGCCTTTTATTCCACTGGATAAAGATCTTAGTGGAAATCTGAAAAGCTCGGCGTGAGACCTCATCCACAGCTAATCCACACAGACTATGCCATGCTGTAGGCACGCCAGGAAGGAACCAAGGCCAGGCACTGCACTGAGTCACGCCACTAACCTGCAATTTCAGCTGTACTAAGAGAGAGAAATTGGTAAGATACAGCTTTAGAGCATCACTCCGGATGAGCTGCATCCTGCTCCCACCTAAAGGCAGCTCAGGCCACCCAGAAATCCCATTCCCTGCAGCCAGGACAACATGCCACTCCTCCCAGGCCACCGCAGGCTTTTAACCCTTTCCCAGTAGGATCAATGCTTGCTCATCACTGAAAGTCACCAGTAGGTTACAGGCAGATTCATATTAAAAACTCTTTCATGTTTAAGGTCTTTTCCATCTGCAGGAGCTGGCTGTCAGACAACCCCCCAGTTTGGTTATGCTGCTTGGTATTCAGGGATTGATCACCTGTAACAGAGTGGGCAAAGGGGGAAAAACCTGTCAGTTTGCCGAGTCCTTCGAACCCCCACAGCTGGAGGTAAGTTTTGCTATACACTTAACAGGGTGTATAAATTTCCTTGATTGAGTTAATGCTGATTTTTAAGTGCACTGAGGAGTCTTAAACACCAAGAAAGGACAGAAAGCACAGCTGGTGATGTGAGACAATTTCCTGGGATGTGAGGCCAAGGCCAAGCCAAGCAGCTGGGTGCTATTCCTGGATCCCCACCAAGTGCACTCAACCTTGGGCGAGAGACTGGGCTCTACACTGTTAAATGTTAGCCCCCAGTAAAAAGGGTAAAATAATACTGCAGTTACCCCACAAAGATGATGCAGTGGGTGATGCCATATTGCAAAAAGCCTCCAAAGCCTTGCCTAGGTGTAGAAACATGCTAGAGAATATCAGGAGCTGTTCTTCACACAGCCATACCCTGCATCAGAGCCCTGATTCAAACCTTCAAACAACAGCGCTCTATAAATTCTTAATTATTTTTTCTACAGCAAAGGGCTTTTGTTTCCCCAGGAGACTTAACAAGAAAAAAAAGTCAACAAAATTTCTCTACATTTTTAATTCAAATGCTTCTACACAGCATTTCCACAAGACTGCTTAAAAAGTGCACTAGAAATTGTAATTAAAAGCTGATCTGCTTCACGAGATGACTCAGGCTTCTGCAGTTTCAACCCTGGCCTCAGCCAGCTCTGCCAGTGCAGCACTGACTGTTTCCAATCAGCACACAGCGAGCTGCCAGCATTTATGAGAGAACAGGGGAAGGTTTCCTTAAATGTGAAGGGTAAAAGATAAAATTCAGTTTCTATCACCTAATTTCTGACCAGCATCAGAGGGGAAACGGGCAGCCTGTGAGGGCAAAAGATCAACCCCCTCTCTAATGCCCATAAAAATAACATAAAGCCCATGGACAGATGTGTTTTCCTGTACAAATACCATCATAAATGTAACCTGCCCCTTTGCCTTTGGAGCAGAAAACTGACTTGTCAGATCGCCTGGTATTTCTCTTCCCTCCCACAGCTGTAGCTCACCAGGACACACTGGCTGCAGAAATATCACTCTGGGATTTAGTTTCTAATATTTCCATGGACATCACATTTCCCAGAGGGAGCTACAAGATGTGCTTGGCTCTTCTTTTGTTGTTGTTGTTTCAGTAATCACAGAACCGTTTAGGTTGGAAAAGACCTTCAAGATCAATGAGTCCAACTGTAAACCTTACACTGCCAAGTCCAGCACTAAACCACATCCCCAAGTGCCACATCTACTCATCTTTTAAATCCCTCCAAGGGTGGTGACTCAACTGCTTCCTCAGGCAGCCTGTTCCAGTGCTTGACAAGTCTTTCCGTGAAGAAATTTTTCCTAATATCCAATCTAAACTTCCCCTGGTGCAACTTGTAGCCATTTCCTCTTGTCCCAAGGATGCAGGTGAAAGGCTGAGATGAGGCAGAGATGTCCTAGTGCTCCTCACAGCCACGGCTTCTGCAAGAGGTGAACGTGGGGGTCTCATGGGTGGGTGTAGGCAGCTGGGAGACATCATTATCCCAGAGGATAATGAAATGCCAGGGCTGCATTTGCTCAGACAGGAGCAGCATTGTGAGAGGTTCAGGATGTTTACAGCAAAGGCATTGGGAGGCCATGAACTTAAAGCTCTGGATGTGGCTCTGCTTTGGGTCATTCTTCTCCTGGGTGCACTTTTACCACCTGGGTCCTCTCTCCAGAAATGAAACATGTTCCTGCTGTCATCTCACAAAAGCACACATAGATCCCTTTGAACAAAAAAGCTCCTCAGGAGAAACGCTTGTTTTGGATCATAAAGAGAAGTCCTGGCTGAACAGGAAGACAATTACTAATATGCAAAGGGCAGCACAGGGAAATGGGTGGAAGATTTCTGCCACAAGTACTGCAGAGCTGCACCCACAGTCAGACCCAAGGGCCACACCAGCACCAGACTTGAGAGATAACCTGTGTTCAGGGTATGATAGGGAAGATCCCTGCTCCCCTGAAATCCATACAGTCAGTCACACAAAAATGGAAGATTAGACAGCAGGACAAAAAAATGTCACAGACCATTTTTGCTCCCTCCTAACGCCCAACTTGTTTCCATTCAGGTCATCACCTTTCAGAGGCAAGACGCCAGATGCAAGACTTCCCAATCAAGTGTTTCCTGATGGAAATCAGGATAACAGCAAACAGGAAGCACATGGGAAGCACGGACCAGCCACCCAACTGAGCACTGGGAGCTCATGCCTGTATCTCAGACCCACAGCTCTCAGGTCAGTAAAGATCACTAACTTCTCTAGATGTTGCCTCCAACCAAGCTCTCTCCAGAGAGCCTGCAAGGCCACTAAAATCTATTTAATTACAAGTGAATAATTGTGATGAATGCTCACAGCAGTGATGTGACTGAGCAGAGAAGTCACTGGCAATAGCAGCAGCACCAGGACTGTACAGGAGGTGACTGCAGAATCCACAACTCATCCTTGCTGCCTACAAGCCATGAGCCTCCAGCACTTCAAACAAAGGAGGAAGATGAGTAATTTCAGACAAAAGAATGAGCCATCATCAAAACTTCTGACACAAATATCTGAACTGGATTAGGTACCTGCGCTACAAGTCTCTTTCTTTTTGCTATTCTTTTTTAAGCTTTTCACATTTTGTTTCCTTCCTCCAGATTTCCAAATTCCTACCCGTCTCTGAAGGAGTTGAGCTGAAGTATTCCCTGAAGGCTGTTGTTCCCAGAACCTTCCAGATCAAGAAGAACCAGAAATTTCAATAAATCTTGTTCCTATTCACCTCACAAGCAACCCTATAAATTTCTGTTGCAGTATTTTTTCTTGTCTTCTCAGGCTCTCAAAGCATTTGTGTGCTGGACCAGAAAGAAATGGGACTCAGCAAATAAAACCTACCCTGAAGATAAATGCAAATACAGAGGGGATAAACTGCCTTGCTGTAGATGTAAAGCCATGTGAGGAGATCAGTCAACACTTAGCTGACCAGAATGATGGCCAAGCCAAGCTGTCCCCTGACAGCAAGTTGGGTTTTGTGCTCATGGAGGATAGTTGTTAAGAGTAAGAGATTTCAGCAGCACTTGCAGCCTGGGAAAAGCTCCTTACACCTGCTCAGGACATGCCATCTGTAGCAGCCTATTAATGTGCTCTGAAAAGATGGTCCTTTCACTCCTGAAAGGGCTTATGCTGACGATAAATGAAAGTCATTCTCTGTCTTAAATGCTGATGGGGGAAGAGTCTTTAAAAAGTGCTCATAAAACCTACCCAAACTATCAGTAAGGCACAGTGTTGTGATCTAGCACAAATGTGTCCCAGTTCTGTGAAAATATAAGGCAGAAAGATGAAGTGAAAAATACCCAATGTGACAACAGGAAAGCAGACCTTGGTCTCCCCTGAAATTCCTGGACATCTTGAAAACCCTTTAAGGAAATCTGCAATCATTTCCTCTTCTGAAAGCTTAGTGAACACGTCAAAAATATACCTGTCCTTCCAAGACAAGCATCCTGTTTTCCTGGATGATTTTACGCAAATTAGATTACCCAGCCCTTGCCCCTCTGCTCTGAGCCACTTGAAACGCAAACACTTATTTAGAAACATAAGGGAAAACCTTCTGACATACAGCAAACCTGGTCCTGAGTGACAAGAGGCTGCCAATTTGGTAAATCACTACTAAACAGCTGAGTGGGTAAAGTAGATTTCCAGGAGATGGGTGGTGCATGGTGGTTCCCTGGCTCATGGAAATGCTGCCCTGTGCTGGGGCAATTCCCCTGTGATGGGGTGGGAGGATGCCAACACCTCTCACTCTGCAAATGCTGTGGTTCCAAGGAAGGAAAACAGAAATGAAACAAAGCCTAGCGGAGCAGGTGGCAGGAAGAGCAGTCATTTCTCTCCTCCTCCCCCAAACCCATTATTTACAGTAAAGTATAAAACCAAGTGTCCCTAAAAATACAAGTTCAGGCTTCCTGCGGCATCGTCTGACAGCAGCTTGTCTCCAGCTTCCCAAGCCCCTACTGCCTCCTCACTGCCTTCCCTCCTCTCACCCCTTTACTTTCAGTCTTTCCATTTTCCTCCTTTTTTCACATCCTGCTTTTCCCTGTTTCATTTCCACCACAGTCCTGGTAAGATGGCAAGGCATCCATCTGACACCAGGTATTCCCCTGGCATCCCTCTGAAGAAGTTGGAGGACTGGTAAAAGCCATCACCCCACAGACTGATCTCGAGAAAGGTGCAGGGACAGGAGTGATGGGAGGGTTTCTCCTTCCCCCACCCATTCTTCTCTGAGTGTGGCACCTGTACACAAAATAAATTAAAGCTAAAAGCACCTAAAAGCATGGAAAATGAAACAGGCTAATTCAGAAAATCAAAAGTACATCTAATTTAGTTACTGGGAAATGAATAAATGGCAATTCCAAAGATGCAAAATTGTTCCATCCTATAAAAGAATAGATATGCTTCTAAGAAAGGGCAAAAAAGGTGGGCTGAGTATATTCCTCATTTATGTAATTACTTTTCTAAGACCTGGCTGTGCTGCCACACCAATATTTAGCATTTCCCCCCTCTTGCCATATGGGCAAATATAAGGATTCACATTTGTCAGGGTAACTCACTTTTTTACTCCAGTTGTAAGGTTGTCTTTCTGCAAATTTATAGTTTGTTTCTTAAAAAAAAAAAAAAAAAGATTAATTGAGCACTGCTGCCATGTCATTATTCCCACATGGGTATCTGCCATGCAAGGTCTCGATTTTCACGTATTTTCTACACTACTAAATCTGACACAAACATTTCAAACTAAAAACTGATTTCCAGCAAGAATTCCCATCATTCCAAGATTTTTGTAAGATATGGAGGAAGATCTCATGCCACCTTTCAGCCTACTGACTAGTTTTCTGAGCCTTGTCACAGGACAAAGATCCCACTGTCATGTCTCAGACACACTGCAACTGAAAGCTTTCCCACTGCTCCCAAAATGCACCCTAGGATCCTGCAGGGTTCCTGTCTGGAGAGACCCAGGATGGTCTCCTGCTTTAAGGGTATCATTTCACCCCTTCTCAGGCGGGAATGAGGGCAGGGAGCCTTCCAGGGTCTATTCCACCCTATTTATTCCTACTGATGTCTGCACTGTGGCACTCCTGGAGAAGCAGCTTTGCTTTCAAACAGGCTGAACCACCTCCCACCTGTCCCAAAACCAGTGAGACTCACCCCAGCACTCAGGCACACAACCCTCTAGGCACAGCTTGGTTTTCTGGGTACAGATCACCCTCGGGAATAGCTGCTGCTGACACAAAAACCCCTCAGTGTTCACACATGGTGCTACCACAGCACAAGTGCCCAATGCACCGAGCCATTCCTCGCCCGCCAAACCACACTTTGACATGCTGACCACACACATTCCTTACCTTCCAGAGCAAAACCCTCCAGCTCAGCTTGGACTAAAAAGATACCATTCCTCTGCCATTTTATCCCAGCTTCCTGAGGAACAAGCCAGGATTCGACTCACGTGGGTGCATGCATGTGTGCACTTGTGAGTTTTAACACTGTTAGCTAACTTCAAAGACATCAAAGATAATTATTTTCTACCAACTTCATGGCAACAGGCATCTGGGTGGCAAAGGATGCTGGATGCAGCCTTTCACAAGGTTTATCTCCAGCAGCTTTTAATCCTGTCAGTCCCTTTCTCCAGTCAATTACAGCAGCCTCAGTGTTGCCAAAAACGTAATGGGAGTGAGAGACTATAGGTATAAGCAGACATAATAGAATCCTAATTTAATTAGGGAAGTACTCAATCAACCAAGAGACATAAATACAAAGGAAACCAGGTTTATTAGTTCTGGTGCTTGCAGAAATGGCCATTTCATTCCTGATTACTGAGGGAGGGATAAAACAGATCAGTAATCTTAACGGCACAGTCCTGGTTTGCTCTTTCAGAAAAAGTTAATTACAAAACCAACCAAAACTCAAGAGCTTCTAGAAATACGGCGCTCACGATGGGCAAGTAACTGAGCTCATCATGGAGGGAGCTGGGTTCTGGCTTAATTCTGGTTACAGAGCACAAATTACAGCTGGACCAGCCTCACGGGAACAAGCTTTCAACCCCAGCTCTCAGGTCGGATTTAGATCAGTGCTTCCCAGCAATCCTGATTATCTCACTTTCCCCCATTTAAGAGGAAAGTTAGGATCACTGGGTGTCACAATGAGAAGGAATAGGTGAAGACACCAAGTCCCCAGAGCAGCACTGAGCCCACTTGATCTACAAAGCTCCATTCTTTGCTGCCCCATCCTCATTTGAGGCCAGCAGGTTCAGAACTAGTGGGTGTATATAACATTTGTCCTTTAATGCCTCAGAGTTTAACAGGGCAAAGTGACTAACGAGGGGCTGGGTAACTATTTGGAGATTAACTAACTGATTTCCTCTTATGAAAGGGCAGGTTGTCATTTTAGGATTAAAAATCTTTTTTTTGGATGCCAATACCTTTCGAGAGAAAGGGACCAGAAGCAGTGGCACAATGATGCTCTAATCCATCCACAAGGAACAAGGGGGCAAGAAGGGAATGAGCCATCCATGCCAAGAAACACCAAAGAAATACAATAAATCCACTGCCAACACCACGTTCTGTATTATTTTGCAACAACAGGTGGGCTTACATGCACTTCTGTGCAGACTCCCACTGCCTTCACTGGGATTATCCAGCTACAGCCACAAGATTTCAGTGCCTACCCAGAGATGTGGCAGAGTTCACCCCAAAACTGGATGGATCCAAGAGCAGTTCTCCACCACACAATCATCCTCAGCTCTCCCTGCAGCCTCCAGCTACTGCTGGCAGCACTGGCAAGTACCAAAAAAAAATACTAATTAAATGCCAGACAGAGAAAAATGTATGAGAATATATATTGGAAGCCATGTGGTGAGACTGTCTGAGCATCCCATTCTGGCACTAATTTAGCAAGACCAAGACCACACAACCACACTGCTCTCCTTCCATCCCTGCCTCAGTTTAAATGAGGTATTTAACCAGCCCCAAACGACTGTGACCTTTCTGACATCCCAAGAAGTCTCAGCTTCACTGTGCCCTTTGGGTTTATCCCTCCAGAAAAAGGAGAGACCTTTTATTACAACATGGCAAAGTCCTCGCTGCCCTGCATGGGTTCATCTCCACCAGCTTAGCCTTTTGTAAGCTTCCAATAAAAACCAGTGGATCACCATTGCCCCAGCAAAGCTGTAGGGGATCACTGGCTCACTCTTAACACTTATCATATATATATATATATCTACATATATACATATCATATATATATATATATAAAAATACATCCATGTATATAGATATCTACTCATATATGTACCCGTATACAATATATGCCAGATGCTGAATCAGCACATCCTGGTTTCCTATTGCTGCTGTTGGCTCATCAGGATAACCCCCAGAGAATTCAGGGATGAAGTTGGATAAAGCCATGACTACTGAAGAAGAAAAACAGTCCTCCTGCTGCCTGTTGTATCCAGGACACTGTCTGAAGGTACATTAAACACCACATTTATCTTACCAGGCACTCAGGTTTTTATGTTTAGAGATTTTTTAACTTCCAGTTGGAGGGAATTTTGCAGGCTCATAAAAAGAAAAAAACTCACTGTAAGGTGAACATAATTTACCAATGCATTTTTCATTTAATTTGGCTTGTTTTTCCTCTTTCCTTCCTTTTTTCATCCAGTTTTTCCACTTTCTCCTCACCTCTTTCAGTTTACACTACCTAAAATTTACCAAGTTTGAAACAAATAAAGCCAGACTGAAAATACACAGTCAGTCTTCAATGTTGCGAAGGTTAAAAATAGGCTTTAAATCAGCTAATGTCAGCATCAGCATGAAAGAAAGGACACCCTGACAGCTCTAATTATTACATTCTCTTGTTTTGCACTTCTGAAGAGCAGCAATTAAATCTCTGCTTGGGCTTATAAGGAAAAAGTAAAGTGCTCTGCACCTGCAAAACAGACTCTGTTCCATGGGAGGATATCAGCTCCCCAAAGCACACTATCCAGGGCAGAACAAAACCCATCCTCCCCTTTCCAGCCACCCAGAATTCTGCTGCCGGTTCACGGGGACGAATACTAATAATGGCAACCCCTCCTCTCCTGCCTCTGCTGGATAGATTTATTTAAGAAAAAGCTCACCATTTCTGGACAAAACCGCTGCAGACTCTGTATGTGCAATGCCTGAAACTGCCATATGGTGATAAGAGTAGTTTTATTCATAATCATTTTTATTGCAGTAGCCTCCGGGGACTTGAACTAGGTCACTTTCCCATCAAGGCTCACTACAAGCTGTTAAATAAGTGGTGCACACAAGGCCCTTTAAGCATCTTGTATAAACGAGTCATTCTGTTCATTAAAAAAGGAAAAGAGAAACAAGCGGCGCAGTTTATGAAAACTATTTTCTGCCACTCATAAATATAAATTCTTCGATGCTCAATAACGTCAGTGTTTGCAGCTGTTCCCTCAGCAGCATGGAGGGTCTTTTGCTTATTCCAAATACCTGTGTTTGGGACACTTGCTGATCCCAGAGACCTCTAGTCTTGTCAAATCTGGCTGGGATGAGCTGGGAGGTTGGAAATCACCCTGACTCGGAGACAGAGGAGACTCACTGATAACCAAGGCAGTGGCAACAGCTTCATTTCTTTAGGAAATTCAGCTAAAAAGCATATCGCCGCTTTCATGCTCAATTCCATGTCAGCACCAAGTAAAGATAGTTTAAAAAACCCCAAAAACCCCCTAACAAAGGAGAAGAAACCCCGCCAAAACCCCCAAGAAACTATGGGAAAACAAAATCAAGCCTCTCCATGGAAAACATACTTCTAATTTGCAGAAAAGTGTATTTTTTTTTTCCTAATGCAAACCAGTTTTGAGCAAGAGCATCTGGGCATCCCCTCTCCGTGACAAAGGGAGGACTTGGTATGCACCAAAGGAAGGGCAGGCACCAGCTGGGATGCCAGGAGAAGAAAGGCACAGTGTTTCCATAAAGCCAGTGGAAAAAAAAAAATATAGCTGGGAACATTTTTCTGGCAGAAAACGTTCACTTATGGAAGCAAAGCACTGATAGCCAAGGAGAAAGCTGAGCTTGCTGAGCCAGCTCTCCCGTTCCCAGGGACACCTGCAAGTTGTCTGCTGTGGGAGCAGCCAGATGGGGACATAAATAAGGCTGCCTGGGCTCCATCCCCAAACCCAAGTGATCCCTAATGCCTTCCAGTCCATCTCACTGGGTTTCACATCAGTCACTGACTCAGGGATCTTGGATCTCATGGAAGCAGACAAATTCCGTCCCTTCTGCATGGAGATGGATCAGCCTTTCCCACCCTACCTGAAATGCCGCCCCAGGAAGCTGATTTAGATCCTGCCTAACACGGTCAACAGTCTGCTGAAAATATTTTCATCATCTTTTCCCAGGCTGAGGGAAGGACTGAGCATGCCCCAAGGCTCAAGCAGCTCCTCCAGCCTGGCTAAAAACTGCTGTTCTAATAAAAGACATTACCTCTCACTTCAAACCCGGGGCTCTTCTGTCCCTCATTCACTGAGGCTACAGCCAGTATTACTTCTTTTTGTGTACCTAGTCAGCAAAGCATTTAGATTTAAATAAAAAAGCTACTTCTACTCCACACAGTTTAAATTTACTCCTAATTTTAAAGGTCTTGAAAACTTTTAATGCTGTTTATCAGTCTGGGAAAAAAATGAGTTATCCCTATTAAGCTCACTGTGCAAAACAAAAATGCCATATCCCTCCTTGACTCAGCCCTCAATTGCTGACCTTATAATGGAGCAAAACAGTGTGATAATGTCCTTGCAAAGTACTTCATCACAGTAATAATGTCACCCAAGATAACTCAAGGGTGTGCTTCTGGTGTTTGTCTTTACCCTATAAGTCACGAGTTTATCTGCTGGCCGCAAGGGCCAAGAATAAAGGAGCATATTTGAAGGTGCACGTCATGCAGAGCCCTGCTGCGGGAGGCCTTGCATTCCTCCTGTCACACAAACTGCTCTGCAGTTGCTGCTGGGCTGTGGCACATGGTGGGACAGGGGCAAAAAACCACAGCCAGCATGTCCTCCTGGACCTCCCACTGCCCAGCAGGAGCTGGGACCACATCAGTGCATTGCTGGCTCTCAGAAAGCTGAGGAGCATCAGTGAGAAATTCATGAAGCAGCTCAGGAGTTTAGCTCATGAAACTGAGGAGGTACAGATGAAAAAAAGCCCAACCCCATGAATGTTAGAGCCAGCAGCTCTGCCTGTCCTTGCACCAGGACTCTGGCTTTTTCCTCTCATCCAGAGGGCTGGACAGCATGCCATGAGCACCAACAGCCCCAATGCTATCATGATTTGTCCCACAAAGCACCTTAGTCTTTCTTAGCACTAGTACTAAAAATCTAGTACTTAAATTTTTCTGGGTGCAAAATACCTGCCTTACTTTCAAAGCCTAATGTTTATCCTGGCATATTTCCTCCAATAGTCATGTAATAGATTTCATACCTTATGGAGGTGTCACGAAAGTCTTACTGACTCTAAGTAATACCACTTATCAATTCCAGGTAGATTGCTCTTCTGTCGACACAGGGATGGAAGTTAAAGTAAGTCCTGAAAGATGTTCTTTTTTTGGCAGGTCTTATGAGCCAGCTCAGCACATTCCCATCTCCTGCTTAGTCTAAAAATAATAAACCTTCTGAAGCGAGCTGTGGGGATGATGTGTGCTGAGCTCAGGCATGCAGCATGCCCAGCCAGCCCTGCTGCTCCCACCTCCAGCCCTGCCTGGGAAACACCATGCCTTGAAACAAGAACAGTGTCCTGCCAGCACTGCCAGTAAAAGGTCATGGTGCTCAGTGGGATGTTGCCTTGTTCCCTTCCCAGTGATTAGCCATTGTCCACAGCAAATGGAACATGCACATCCCAGCAATGATGGTGCAGAAATCTGACAGTCATCTGGCTGTCCCTCTCTGGGCCTGCTGGTGGGGATGTCACCTGGTCACCCACTTCAATGTGGGGATGGTGAGAAAGCAGCAGAGATAAAACAAGACTTGCTCAGCTCAGCCAGTTCCTCACACCTGCTGACTCCACAGACAAAAACATCACCCTGACTTTTTTAAATGTGCAAGGGTATGGGGTGGAAGTCAGCTCCATCTGGTCCAAGCCCCTGCCCAAGGCAGAGCCCCACCACAGATCATGACCACCCAGATGATGGAGCTGACCATAGGAGAGAGCAGGGCTGCAGTAGAGATGCTGCTGGACACTCCATCAGCCACCATGGTGACCCTCCACCACCTCCTCTAGGTCGCCAGCACACCCCAGTAACTAGCTGTAAATTCAGACTTCCAACAAAGCCAAGAGCTATCAAATTTTAATGCTCTATTAATGGCACAGCTCTATCTGAATTCCAGGAGGCATTCTCCAGCTAGTAAACCTAATCTTCTACCCACGACTTTTCAATTTGCTGCTGTGATATAGGTGCATCCTGCTCCTCTGAACAGCAAGAATGAGATTGCTCTCTCCTTCTGTATGATATAAGAGCACCCATCCCACTTACAGTCCCTTCTGCTCATCTATTTCTTGCAAATACACCACTGAACACACTCTGGGATTTTCCTGTAACAGGGTGTGAGAGCACAGTGGTGCACAAGAGCAATTTTTTCATTACAGCCGCTTGCTCCCTGACTCCTAAAGCCATTTAGTGTAGATGCACAATGCTCACTGGAGAAAATGCTCTCAATCATACAGGAGAATCTTATTTGAAGCTTGATCCCAGGACTGATGACATTTATTCACAAGGTATCATGAAGAAAATAGATATTAAGAGAACAAGAAAAGACTACAGAGAGGGCTTTGCTCCTTGCACAGGCAATGGGCACCAGCAATATGCAAGGTCCATCGTCAGGTTTTTCTGTGATGGTCACCTGTCTATCAGAGAAGTCCCTCACTCATCTCTTCACATCACTGCTGCCTTTTTCTTCTCAGAGACCTCCATCTCTGGCTGTTCTCAAAGCAGGCAGCAAAAGCAGAGCTGACTGGGTAAAATGCTGTTTATTTAGGTGGCACAATTGAACCCTCACACTACGCTGAGCTCAGCCGACCTGACACATCAAAGCCTCTGACTGCTTTCCAAGCACTGACAGCACTTGCAGAAGCACCAGGATGTACAACATCACTAACAACCCCACAGTCATGGATGAGAAGGGAAAAGAAACCACAAAAAGGGATGCTTACCAAAGAGGAGGATGTTTCTGGCACAACAGGGGCACTACAACACTGTCATGGTCTTCCCTGAGGTCACCATCAGTTCTCTCTGGACCAAAAGTGACCACTTTGCCAGTAAAAGCAGGAGAGCAGGGTATGTAACAGCCAAGGCTTTTGGGGTGACATTATCTGACCATGGCAACTCACCCACAGATTGGGGTCAGAGCATGGTACCCACTGGGCTTGGCTGCTCACGGGGAAAAAGGGACCACAAACCCTGCTGCTCCTACAGCAAGCCCATCCCACAGCCTATGCTCTTCCAGAAAACAACATACCTTTGGACATTTGGGAGATGAAGAAGCAACGGAATTCAGCCATTCCTCCCAACAGAGGGAATGTGTTTTAAGCAAACAGCCAAAAAAGCAAGGGGGGATGAGGGGAGGGACGCAACGCAATTGTCTCACAGAGTTTAGTCTTTAATTAAAAGGGTTGAGCAGAATGTTTCAAACACCACATGGGTATAATTTAGAGAGCAGTTTGTAAGATGAGTTTTCATCTTCAGCGTGGGCTTTCATGTATTAACAACAAATAGAATTTTTATATTATTTCCATGAACACCAGCCTTTGAAAAAATTCCAGCTTTTTCATAGTGGCACAGCTGAGGTTCATATCAAACCACCTGTACAAAAGTCATTCTGTGAACATCACAGTTAAGTCCCAGGTATTTGGTCAAAAAACCCAGCATCTTTCAAAGCCACTCTGAAAAAGACACTTATTTTCTTACAGTAAGAAGCCCATGATGCAGACAGGTATGGATGGAGCATCTGGAGCAGGATCTGGCTGGAGACACACATATACCACAAACTGCAGAGGCCACGGGGAGATCCCTGATCCCACTTGATCCACTTCTTTCAAAACCAGCACTAAGATTTTTAATCAATACCAGTATATTTTGAAGGGTGCTTCTGGAGCACCTCCAGCTAAATTCACTCACACCTGCTCATCCTCTCCCATGCTCTCCCTGTAGGGCCACAGAGAGACTGAGCAGCGTGGTCCCTAAGAGAGTAACAGATGTTGTAATTAGTGCAACATCAGTACCAGATCATGGTGTTTTATCACAAAGACCCACCCTATTTCCTTTACAGGATGGTTCACTGAAGCCTCCAGGGCTGGTTCTGTAACCAAGTGTATTTCCAAACAACAAATTGCCACCCTTCCCAGGTTTTAAATCCTGCTCCCATGATGGGGCACAGGCCATAAATTCATGGAAGCAAGAGCAGCCTCTGTTTCCTCCAGGAACAAGTACCCTTGCTCACCAGCCCTGACCCTTTCATCTGTACAGCCAAAACCAGGTTCAGGACTGAGTCTTCCTCATGAGGGATATAATCTCCTCAAGTGTTCCAGGAATTCAGAGCCAGTGCCAGCACCCAGAGCTGTCACAGCCCCATGAAGGCTGTGAAGGTTCTCCTCAGTCACAGGCACATCTGCCTGCAGACACCAATGCCTGTGGAGCCCTCCAGCAGCAGAGCACCTGGGATCCCCACAGCCCCTCTCTTAACCAGACCCCATGTACTACACCAAGGACCCTCCCAGAGCTTCACAAGCCTGTTCAGCAACTCCCTGGGGAGTCAGAAGGACTAGCTAGAAAATGTGGTTTTGGCATCAGTTACCCAAGAGCTGTAATAAAGTGAGCAATGTCCCCGCTGGGGTGATGGTACCGATGAGCCAAGGGAGGCACAGAAAGGTCAACAGCCCTGATCACACCAAAACCACGTCACACACCAGAAACATTCAGCTCTTCAACCCTAGTCTTGTGCTTTGACCACATACATCTGATCCTTTTCAAGCTGTAGCCCACAGGGCGTTATCTGACTAATTCTGAGGCCAGGAAACACCGAAAGTTCCCTTTTCCATAAACAAAAGTTTTTCATCACCACAGCTCAATGACTTGTACAGCAAAAAAAGTCACAAGGAGTCACTGTTGAAAGCCCTTTCAGGAAGATGCCAAATTAATTACCAAAGCACCACAGAGTCCAAAGTCATTCCAAATGTATCAACATGGTGAGAGATGAGTCATCTCAGGAAATGCCAGGAGCTCCTCTGTCACCAGCCACAAGGCAAGGCCAGTTTTTTGCTTCTGACAGGCAGAAAAATTCTGGGTAATCTGAAATGAATCACATCAGTCACTGGACAGGAGGTAGCAGAACATTAGGATGGCCTGCAAAATCTGTTTGTGTCACTGAAAAAGAAGTGAAGATGTTTTTCAATGTGCTGCTGTGCAGGAGAAGCATCCTACTTCCTTCCTCATCACTGCTTCAGAGAGAGCACAAAGAATGCTCCTCCAAGAGTAAATTATTTAGGCAGTCATCTCAGCGAGTTATTTCCGCTCATTTCCGAGGAACAATACGGCTCAGCCTGGGATTTAAACCAGCAGCAATGAAATGGTGCCCAGTTGACTCCAACTCCAGAAAACAAGCAGAGGATGGATGGAGAACACCACAAAACCACCACTAATAGATGAGGATGCAGTGCACCCTTAACGTGGAGAGCTGCAGCTCTCCATAAAAAACTGCTCCATCTTCCCATCTTGGGAAGGAATGAAGGAATAGACTTTCCTCCTAGAAGACAGCTGGGTTTTCTGCTTTCACATGAATTGCTCTAATCTTGTTGTGACACTGCAGAGCAACCAGAGGATGCTGCAAGTTAAACGCGTCATTTTTCTGTAAGTTTTACGAGGGAACAGGGCTGCCAAATCAGACCCCTGCAAAGTGAGGATGTGACAGCTGTAACTAGGGCAATTTCAGTCAGGGAAAGATATAAATAAATGAAGAAATGGGGGGAAAAAGAAGTAACAGAGGAACTATACATTACAGGAGGGAAGGGGGGGAAAATGCAGCTACTACTCAAGACAAAAGTCAGCTATTTGTCTATTCAGTGCACTCTTCAAACCATTATTGTGTTCCTCATGTGCCTGATGCACAATGGTTTAAGAACAGAGTGGGAGAGGGAAGAGAAGAGAGAAAATTGAGGGTCAAAGTACAGCACCTGCTTGCCTGATTGCTGCCACCCAACTCCTGGGGATTTATAAAACATTGAGCCAGGGAAAAAGAAATCTAAAAAAAAAAATCTCAGAATTGTCAGTAAATTTAAATGTGAAGTCATTTAACAAGATTGCAATTCTTTTCAAGAAATGTTTTCACAAGGAACAGTCTGCAAATTAAAAATAGATTCAGAGTTCATCCAGCTCCAGCCCTTTATCCTTTTGTCTTTTTCAGTATCAAGAAAATAGAATCCACCTTTAAAGCCAGAGAGCCCTCAGTGGCTCTGGGTAGCCTGGGAGCAGAGCAGAAGCCTGGTGTCCAACAAGCTAGTGCTGAGGAGTGTGTTTTTAAAACTTGCGTTTTGCAAAGTTTTGGAAACATTTCCTTTTTTTTTTTCTCTTGACCTCAATCACAATTATTTTTCCATTTCTGCTCAAGACCAGCTCATTGTAACAGGTTCTATCAGGAACTCCATGATCCTGCTGGATGATATCTAGAGTCAGATATCTAGAGTCACAATCTCCTGTCACCAAGCACGCAACAAGGTGCAGCAGAACCTCCTTCCAGGGCTGCCTCCAGCTGTAGATCCTGAGCCAGAGACTCCACGTTTGCCTTCCAGCAGTGCCCACGTCAGCCTAATGAAGACACACCTTGAAGACAATTCCTGTTTGACCTCCCCACCCATACCAATCCCACTGTAGGGCAGCCAGTGCCCATCAGATTGAACAGGAACAGCAGCTGGATGTGACCTTCAGCTGTCCCTTGAGCTGTCCCTGAGCTCTGGAGCTGCAGCCACAGGCAGGTTCTGGTCACAGGCAGCAGCTCAGCCCCCAGCCTGCCCTTCCTGTGACCCAGTTCCACGCTGGGAAACTGGATTTTGGCTCTCATTGATCCACTCGGTTTTTCCGCTTCGATTTTGCTGGTGAAGCAGTGAAAGAGGTCATCCCTCTCTGCCATGTCTGCTGAGGCAGCTTCCTACCTACCAAAGAGCAGAGCTTATCTCCTTGGAGCTCCTTGCTAGCAACCAAGAGCCAGACAGCAAAAATATCTTGGAACTGTTAAAAACAGAAAGTGTGACAAACAAGACTTGTTCCTGGATACACAGAGCACCTTCCCAATCTGTACTCACAAGGCTTAAAAAAGGGCTGCCAGTACATACTACAGACAGTATTTTATATTATCTTTACAGTGTAGTCCACAGCATCCATCACCAAGATGCTGATGATGTGCTGAAGGACAGACTTTTATTGTCAGCAGGAGATACCCATCGCAGCTGAAGATTCTGTAATTACTGTTTCTTAAGAGAAAATGGAAGATTTATTGTTCACATAATAGTCAATGAAGGTCTTTTCTGGAGTAGAATAGTGGCTTACTTACAGGCCTTAATCTATGTCTCACATTGTATTATACGAGATTAAATAGTTTAATTTTTCCAAGCTGGGATTTTAGGTAATGTGTGCATTGTCCAGCAGTAATTATAGGGACAGAAGCTACTTGTACTCTCTGTTGTGCCCTCCCCAGTCAGCTGGTACAGGGGTACCAGTGGGAACTCTCTCTTCCCTACCCAGACAGTTTCTGGCTGTATTTCTTTAAGTTATGAAACCACAGGTAGAGAAGATTTATATACTGTCATTGGATAAAGGTCTTCAGCTGAGATCAAAGCAGTTAGCTATAATTGCAGAGAAAAGGTTGCAAAACAAATCCTAATTTATCAGTAGGGATTTTTCACCTCCTTAAATTATGTGCCATCTAGAGCGGGCAACAGAGACAGGAAGGCATGAAAAAATCATCCATCATTAGAGAAGCTGCCCTCATCCACTGCTTTACCACTAGCCACAACAGAAATCCTGAACACAAGACAAAACCTCAGTGCTGTGTATCTTGTGTCTGCCTTAAAAAATGCCTTTTAAATGAACACTGCATGTACAAAGTCAGTGATCCCACCACTGCCATGTTTCTGCCTTCTCTCCATCCTCTTTTTCCCAGCTTCTTGTTAAATCTGATATGACAAGATTGTTTAATTCCAGCAGAAATTTCAGGAGCAATCACAGTTCCAGACAGAGGCAGAAAATGGCAGACAAAGACCACCAGACCAAATGATTCAAAACTGAAGACAGACAAAGACTAATGGAAAATAAAGAGCATAATTTATAAGTGAGAGCAATTAATCACCACCACGGATTGATGGACGAGCAGTGGAACTGCTGATGCTTGAAGGATTTAGACCAAAATTAAAAGTTCAATCTGAATAAGATGCCCAAGCTGCAGCTGTGCCACACTACATGAATTAACAGCTGGAGTCCATCCTCTGCCAGATGGCAAGGTAGGTCCAACCACCCTGAAATCCAGCTAGCACCACCTCACAACTTCAACACTTCTCAGAAGCTTTAAGACTAATTTAGGTGCTGCACAGACTTTTGGGCCCAGGCTGAATTCCAACTTGTGAATGTACTGTGGGAGTTTGGTCATCACTTAAGCAGTTCTTGAGTGCAGGAGAATAAAAGATAAATAAACAGCAGAAAGAGAAAGCCCAGCCATCACATAATCAACCACCAGACACATGGAAGGCAAAAAGGAGGGAATAAAGAACAGTACTCTCCCCTTTTACCTCAGCCTAGCATTGAAAAGACAAGATCCATTCCAAACTATAAGCCTCTATGAATGAAAAACTGGCAGAGTCAATAAAATGTGAAGTAAGCCTAATTCATTTTTACTATATGACCTACTTTCAGCAGGTTTTGATTCACATGAGCAGCTAGAGCTTCAAGGTGGTGATTCGGCAAGGTCTGTTCATTAAAGTCATTCTTTTCTTTATGGCTTTCAGCTTCAAGGGATAAGAAAACACATTTCTGTCAGAGGCATTTGCCAAAAGGGTTCCCCCAGCACAAACCCTGCAGCAGCCAGGGGAAAAATGGATATGAATGTAAATGGTGCTTCAGAACTGAGAGATGATGGGGATGAAGAAAAACCTAATTGCTGGAGGTGATGCCTCCTCTACTGCGCTTGAAAACCCTCTGGGTCCCACCTGCAGGGCAGGCAGGGATGCTCTGGGGAGGACCAGGCTTCCCCACAGCTCTCCCTCCCACCCTTTTACACCTCAGTAATTGATACAGCCCTGACAGCTTTTTTTAACCCACTCTGTCTCCTCAAGTTAAAAAAAAAAGGGGGGGGATTTTGAAATAATCTGCTGGCTCCAAGTTCTTCATCACACCCAACTAGTCCTGGAGCAGTAAGTGGGACTGGATCTCAGATAAAATGCTGCAGAAAGTAATTTTCCATTTTGACTGGAGCATCTTCTCCCCCCTGATTTTAAAAGGGCTGTTCAGATGCTTGGGCTGAGCACGTAAATAAACATATTAGGACCAAACACGGATGAGATTGAGCGTTGATTGATTTATCCTTAAATAACCACAGAGGTGATCTCCTCTCCTCACTGCAGCACCAAGCAAGCTGGGTGCCTCACCTCTACACAGCCCAGAATTTGCAAAGCTGTGGGGAGCTCAACCTAACCAAGTGAAGCCATTTGCTTTGTAAGCAGATACCTTGTTCTGTTCAACATAATATGTGTTTTGACATCTGCCTGGCTAACCCTGACATCAGGGTAGCTATTCCAGAATAACATCCCTATTACCTGCACTGCCTGGAGCAGCCAGGGGATCCTGTGGGGCAGGGAAGGATGGATGAACATATGGATCCCTCCACTGCAGCTTTCACTGCTCAGTCCCAGCTCCAAGTACCTCCAACATTACAGAAAATTAGCAAGAAACAGTATGTTGACAAAGGTTGTGAACGCTGTACCAAGACAACAGCTCTGCAGGCAAGGCTGGGGTGAGCCACCCCTTGCCAAAGTCACTGCAGCAGAGATCAGTCAGACCCTTCAGAACGATCTGCCAAAATAACAGTAATCAGAAAATAAACAGTTCATCTCCCTGCTCCTCTCAGGCTGCTGGCTGACAGCCTTGCTCCAGCTGGAATGGAGGGCACTGTCACCTCAGCAGCCACTGCCACCAGCTGCTCCCACAATGGGCTTTCCACGTTCCTCCAGGAGCAGCCATGCTTCACCTCAGGCCAGGGCAGGAAAAAACATGTGGATGAGAAAGGGGAGCCTTGGAAGACCTCTCATTAAATGTCTCCATGTGGAGTGAGCACAGTTAGCTGGAGCAGCAGCAGCTCATGCTGCAAAGGCATGTTAAAAACAAAGCAAAACCCCGGAATGGGAACCAAAGCTCAAAAATCCAAAGCAAGCTCAAAAATCCAAAGCAAGCTCAAAAATCCTGCACGTTCCCCAGACAGGTATTGTGTTATAGAGACACATTTTACAGTGAAGAGGGAAAAGAAAGGAAAGAGGAATTTAATTTTTTTCTAGAAGGAAACCATAATTTGAATATTTTGGCTCAGAAGAATTTCCTTCCGTCATCAGCAAAGCAAAGGATCTGTGAGAAAATGTCCTTCCTGCAAAAAGGGGGAAAACAACTTCTGGCTTGAGGCTAAAAAATGAAGCAATAAACCCTCTAAAGCTCAACTGAATAAAATGCCATGAGAGCTTTTAGGCGGAGCTGAGCCTGACCTTAAGCCTGGCCTGGCTAACTGTAGCCTTCTCATGAGATTAAATAAAAATTTAAAAAAAAACAAAACATGCCTTGGTGTTCTGATGGACACACCCTCCTGGCATCAGCCCTGGCTTGCCATCAGTCAGTACATTTGAGACTTATCTTAGTTCTGTTCACCTTGAAGCAAAACATGCAGCTATACAAATGAGTATTTTCCATATTTTCAATGCAAATAGGGGATTATTCAAAAATAAGTTGATCTCAGCCTCCTAGGAGACATGGAAAGGTCACAGAGCAGGCTGCAGAATATTTTCCCAGCCTTCCTCAAAAATGTTTAAACTTACATGATTTCTCTATTTTAAGGCCATCTCTGAGGCTTCTTCCCAAAAGTTCCAAAAAATAATCAATTAAAACAAGCCCGCTCCACAGAAAGAGGACACGTAAGGACAAGCAAGTGTGGGCAGGAAAATAGATTTCGGTACTTCTATGAACTCTGGCAGCAAAGGCACGGGCAGATGGAAGCAGCAGCAAGGGAGCTCAGCTCAGCTCAGCAGATCATGTGCCCAGCAGGAGGATGCCCAGGAGTGCCACCAGCACCTCGCTCTGGGGACACAATTCCCATTCCTCGATCCCGCTGGAGCACAGGGCACAGTCCATGGGGCTGGTCCAGGCAGCATCCCACGATGCAGGTGGGAGACAAGGGGCTGGAAAGGATAGAGGAGGAGGATGAGGGAAGCAGGGCAGCCCTGCAGCCAGGGAGCTGCCAAGGCTGTCAGCAGAGATGCTGCAGGATGGAGCTCGCTTGGCTCGGCACGGGAGCTGAGCTGCCTGTGAGTCACAGCTCTGCGCCACTCGGCCCCGCTTCCCTCCGCTCCCAACTGCCTCGGCTAGCAGATGTATTATTATTCCTCTCTCCTTTCTTTGGGTTTTTATTTTTTGCCTCACTGGCTGTTTCGCCGCTCGCCAAAATATCTTCTGCCGGAGGGAGGGAGGTGAGGAGGGAGAAAGTCAGGGCTCACGGGGAGCCTGCCAGCCCCAGCCCCAGCTGAGAAACATCTGGGATGTGGACTTTTATTTTCCACTCATTCAATCAGAAACTCCTTGTAGGAGGTTCGTTAATTCACATAACCTGCCCTGTTACTGCAGCTTTTTCAGTCTTTGACTCATTACACTAACTTGGGCTCTAAACACCTCTCATTTTTCCATGAGGTCCTGGATAAAGGGATGTCTCCAATCTTCCCAGTGGGTTCTTCGTTCTAGAGACTCAAGTAATCTCTAGCACAGGCTGAAAGCATTTTTCTCCTCTCCTTTCACCTTAAAAAATAAAGTAAAATCTATAGTAATTAATACTAAACAGAGCAAGGAACATTAAGTGGCAGTCCAGCTGATAATCTACTGGAATACTTACCCAGAAATTGATGGGAACAGACCCACAGGGATGCTCTCCACGTACCAGAGCTCAGTGCAGACCTTTGGGCTATGAGTGCATTTCTCAGGATGCTATTTGATAAACAATGCACTCCAACAGGGACAGGAGGTACCAAGTGATAGCTAACAAGGCCATTGGTGGTCTGGTTGGATGCACAAATGTGCTGGGATTTGAAAGGGCAGTGGAGTGTAAACCACTCATGTTCAGTGTTTGCACAGGATCCACCATATCCCAGGTTATGGAAATAGCCCATGGGTGGTACCAAAAGTGTTCATTGTGAACACACCACAGAAGGAGGTATTGGAAGCTGTTTGAGAAGAGGAGATGCCACCCATCTTTGAACAGACGAGGGATGCAGCCTAAGCAGGCATGCAGAAATTATTTAGGTTCTACCCCCAGAGGGAAGGCAGCATCTAAAGTCAGCTGAGTAATTCAGTCTTTCTTTTACCTTCAGGAAAAGAGATTTGCCCCATTCCAACAGCTCTACAGGCCACAGACAGAGATGCCACCAGCAGAGCAGAGTCAGGCCAGGCTCTGCAGAAAGGGGTTTGCTGCTCTGACTAGCAGCTACAGTTCCCACAGTCCAGCCTGCATTCAGAAGCCAAATCTACCCATAGACAAAGTGAACTAAATCAGTTTGAACAGTGAATCCTGTAGCACTACACAGTCACCTTCCTCTGCAGGAAAACACTGCTCTTCACAGATGCCTTCTGCTTGTTGAGATCTAAGGTGTGTCTGCATCCTCCATAAGAGACCATGGCTGGTGCCAGGAGCTGGGAATGCACAGATTGTGTGTGACGCCACCAGAAACCATCCTGGCTCCAGGTACTCTGTGTCCACAGCTGCCCTCTCACTCAGCTCCCTTTTATCCATTCTTCAAAGTCTCCCCTGATGCTGCTAAAAGTGATCTTGTTCCCACACTGAGCCAGTCAAATTTGTTGTCATCAATTCTGCACTCACACAGGTTTTCTCCTCCACTGCTGAAGACAGACCAGCATCTCTGCAGGATCCCAAGTCCTGCAGGGACCACAGACAAATCTGCAGCTACCAAAATGACCTCCTTCCTTTGCACTCCGCACCAGCAAGGATTTTTTAGAGGATGGAGCAACTGCAAAGCTCATTTCCCGCAGCTAACAGCCTTGTCTACACGGAGTGCTGAACTGAAGATGTGCTGAGATTTGTCTGGTTTTTTCAGCAGCAGCTTTCCCTCAATACTGACCTGAAAGCCAGTTTTTCTTTGAGGACTCAAGGTCAGTCAGACCTTGGGAGAAGCAGAGGGTAGCTGCTATAGGATGGTTTGTGCACACACAGGGCACACCTCTCAGGTGAATGGGGTCACCTGGACTCTCCACTAACTGACTTGGCCTTACCCAAACATATTCCACAATCCTCAACCTCTTTGCTAAATCCAGTGTTTCCTGCTTCAGCTGCACCTCTGCTTTTCCCTCTGGGTGACTCCCTTTTCTTTCACAGCATTCTCTGCACTTCCACTCCTTTTGCTAAACTCAGTAGTAGATCTTGTGGTTGCCTCTAATGGAGGGCATCAATAAAACAAACCAGCCTTGCGAGTCTTTTGTTTTCCAGTCAGACATATATCTGCTTTCTCCCCCTCAGTACTATTTTCCTCTAAGCACCAGCTCAGCTGAGGGACTCCTGCATCACTGCTGCCAGGCTGACATCATTTAGATGGATGTTGAGGGGCCAGTCACCCCCAAGAGCTGCCTCACTCCTCCATCATTCGGAGGTGCTCATCTATTACAAGCATTTCCCTTCACATTTTCCATCAGCACTCTAACAAATTATCACCATCCCTACCAGATGCACTATATCTGCTACACATTCCTAGGTGCCTCTGCTCAAACACTTTTATTAGAAGCCTTTGTACCCATTAAGGCCTGAAAGGATGAGTGCCAGTGGCCTTTTGTAGGTTAATCCACAAGAGATCAAGAGAGTGCAAGACATTCTGTCTATTCAAATTACTCATTTTACAGTATAATAGTATGAATATTAATATTGTCCATTGAAAAAGTGTGTTAATTAGGATGCTGGCAGTTTTTTGGACCACTGCCACATGAAGTAAGCACTCGGGGGTACGTGACTATTCAAAGCCCAGGTCCCCAATTGCTGTTTACAACAGCAGCACACTCAGTTCAAAAGCCAAATCACCAAAATAATTAACAAGGGAACAACCTACAGAGGGTTAATGTTACTTATTTTTCCTCTACTAATTTCAGTTATTCCCCTTCCTAGTAAAACAGTATTTAACCAGACCACAAATAATTTGCATAGCACATACTTGCTGGCTGCTGAGAAGTTTTTAAGCAAACAGAACAAATGCCTCATTAATAACTAAGCGCCAAGAAATGCAGAAAGAATTTTGTACCAGACTATGAAAACCGAAGTAGTTTATTCTTCCTGACACTTGCCTTGGATTAAACACTGTGCTCCTTTGATAAGACTGGTCTGGACACATGAGAAAATGGAGAAGGAAAGGTCCACATATGTACAAGAAGGACACAAATTTGGGAGATTACAGTAGTTCAGACACAACTTTATAATGCAGGTAAAACATCCACAGGATCAGGGAGAGGCCTGGTCAGTGGTACATTAATAGCACATGGATAATCTTTAACAGATATGATATTTCCCCTTTCCAGTTTCTGTTTCTATTTTTATCCTACGGCATGGATGTGCAATCTTCACTGTAGTCTGCTGATCTCAAGGCTAATCTTCATCTTCTGCCAGCGAAATGAAAGGTCAGCTGCAGACCAGACAGCAGGAAGGTCTCCCAGATGCCTGGGTATTTATGGACCTGATAATCTGGATGTCAGTGAGCATCTTGCCACAGAGGAAGCAAGCTGACCTACAGACCAGTAGTGCTGGCCACCAGTGATCCCAGGACACCAACACTGCTCCCCAAAATGCTTGAGACTTGCAAACACACTCTTCCTTCCAATATGGAATAAATCCCAAATATTGTTAAATTTTTGCAAAAATAAGATTGGCACCAAGGAGTCCAATTTGAAAGAAAGACCCATAGGTTTTGCTTGGCTTTGTTGTTTTCCCAAGGTGCAGGAGGAGGACATTTGATCCCTTGGGCCTTTTCTCATTCTGCTTCAGATGAGGTTTTTTCTTTTGGGATCACTCTAAGCTGGAAATACAAATCCAAATTTTCCACCTGGGAAGCCACTGCCTTGGCTTTAAGGGGTCAAAGTCCTTTTACTCCTCAAAGAGGTCATAGCCAAAACCTATTTTCACAAACTAGGGTTTCTCAGCATGGTGGGACTGGCAAAACTTAGCACCATCCTCTCCAGCATCACAAAATAAGCCAATTTTGGCTCATACCCATCAGTCAAGAGAACCAATTTCTCCTGCAGGACCTTTAGCAAAGCTTCCTTCCCAGCCCCATTTATGAAAGCAGAGATTTGAAAACATCTGCCAAGACACAACAACTTCATTTTTCGAAGCTCTTGGTGCCCTGACCTGCATGTAAGTCAACAAAAGAATGAGGTCTACCAGCATAGCTGCAGGTCAGGTCCCCTTTTGCCTCAATGTAAACTAAGGCATCTAAAACTGAAGCAGGCTCCTGCAAGTGAGGATGACCAGGGAAAGCTTTTTGCATTCCCAGCCTGACATATGGGGCTACAGATGAGATTTTGCATGTGCACGTACACACACAGGCTTGGGGTGAGAGAAAGGTTCAAACACAAAGAATTTCAGGCTCTTGAAGACCATCAGTTGGAAGCAGCTGCAGAAGCCTTTGATAATTCCCTGGGTTACTGAGCACATTGCTGCTTAAATCTCTCCCTGGCTAGAGCTATTGCTTGTTACCCACCAAAAGCTAATCCTCTTTTTTCTGATTTCATCTCTATCTTCTCTTTTCCCCCTCTCCATACGAGTGCAAAGCACCTTTAATCTTAATTTCAGATGTACTTTTCATGATGCTGCAGATGTGTTATCTGCCACTGACAGTATTTGCCACCTATTTCTCCTTAAAGGACACTGCTTGACCTTGTAACAGCTTCCATGCCTCCAGCTTTAGAGGCTGAGCCTTTCTATTTGAATGGATCACAAGTAATCACTTTTCTGTATCCATTATTAGCAGTGAACCAGCTATCCAGAGAGCTTCTGCTTTGTTGTTTCTTTTTTCCCCCCTCCAAATGCAGCATTTTTCCCGGGCAGAGACATATTATGGCAATTCAGACACTGACAACTGTGTAAATCACACCAAGCAAAAGTTATTGATGACCTCATTCCAGTAAAGCATGAGATGATCAGGCTGCCCCACGGTATTTTGATCATCTGAGAACCCTGAAATTGAAAGTTGCAGGCTCCATTTTGCTTGGAAACCTAACAAAAGGCATTAACTGTGACAAAAGGCACTTAGAACATCTCTTAAATTATCTCATTTCACACCAGCAGTAACAAAATACTCATTTTCCTTTATTAACACACTCTCCTTGCCCGTAACCGCTCTCATTTTTCTAATTTTGAATTAAAACGCTTTCAAGTTATTGATCCCTTCTGCTGGAATTCTCTTCTCCTGTTTTTAATAGCTCTCGTACGCAGCCTAATTTGAGAGATATGAACAGTGCATCCAACACAACCACCTCTCCAGCAGACCTGTCTCCCAGGAGTCGCCGTGATTAATCTCTCTCGTTCAACACAAAGTCACGTTCCGCAGCCCCAGCTCCTCCACGCTGCTGGTGTGCTTAGAATGACACTCTCACATCTGTTATTAAATCATGTAATTACCTTATTTCTTCTCAAGTGCCTCCACAAACAGGTTGTAGACGATCACCAATGAGGGCAGAGGAAAACCCAACACTGGGAGTGTTTGCTGGAGCTTTCAAGAGCATTTTCTCTTGCCCAGCACTGGATTTCTCCCCATGCCAACTCAGCTCCCACAGTCCAAGGAACATTCCCTAGCACTGGAATAGTGCTGAAGGCAGTAATTAGGAGAGGCAGAGGTGCACACTGCTGTGGCTGTGCCAGGAGCTGCATCCCCTTGTGAGGGATATGGGATGCCCTTGCAGCTAGCTGGGGATTCTTGGACCCTCACTGGCAGGAACATCCCCCTGCCAGCAGGTCAGATCAGCTAAAACCAAAAAAAAACCCACATTAAAAATACTGGAGGAGTCCTTTCAGCAGGTGTTCAAGGGCTCAGCTCACTGCTCTGCTGCTACAGGATTTTCAGCTGATGCTAAGTGTTTTCTGAGTAACCAGGACTCGCCCACTGGATGCTGCCCTTCAGTGCCATGGATCAAGACTTTTCTGCATTTTGGGCAGTTTCACAACTACAGCAAACAATGTATCTGCAGAGTTCAGAAATGTAATCTGACGTTGCGTTTCAGGAGCCTGTTCCTCTAACACAAGATTTCAATTTTCTTTGGCAAACTACCCCTCGTGTTAGCCCTATTGGCATTCACATACACAATTCACAATTCTTCTGGAACAGGCTATTTACAGAAATTCTGCTGAACTGGCTGTCTTTCTATTAGTTATGTAGAAAAGAAAAGGTTTGGCCTTGATCCTGGACCTGCTGAAATAAAGTGTGAAAGGGAAAAATCTCTGAAGCCTAGGAACGCAAAGGCATTTCCACTGGTGCTGCCCACTTCAGCTACAGCCATAATTGCTCTAAAAAAACAAGACTAATAGCAAATCCAGTGGAATCTGCTGTTTTTCCTAAGCCCTGATCACTGCTTATATGTGGATTTCTACCTCTGCAAAACAAAGATGCATTTCCAGCCTTTTGTGTTGTCCATGAGAGCCTCAAAGTCTCAAGAAGTTTTTATCTCCCAGGTGGGGACAGGGGAGGTTGGCTGAAGACTTCTGAGTGCTCAGGTAAGGTACTGAATGAGGCATCCTATTCTCAAATAATGGTTTTTCTCAGGGAGAAATTGCAACGCCAAGGTAAGTACTGGCATAAAGACTTATCAACTGCAAGATATGCCAGAGAGGAAAACTCCCATCTTTTCAAAAAGGGACGCAAAGTAGGAAGAAAAGAGTTAATCTAGAAGGATGAAATGGTTCCCTATCCAAATCTCTCTCTGCTGGCCCCAGAGACCGGGGCAGAAGAGCTGGTGGTCTCTCCCAGCACATCTGCCTGCATCTATTTCCTTTGCCATTGAGGTTAATGTCATGTTCAACCTTCCCTCAGCAATAGCAACCATAAATTCAGGGCTTTTTAAATGCAAACCAACACTGTCCACACAAGACACTGACCTGAATGCAGGCACACAGCCCCACCAGCCCAGTGCTCTGCTCACTACACCATCACCAGGAAAGATAAGGACAGGGAGGAGAGGCCTTGGGACAAATTCCTAGCTTTCCCTTCCAACTCTCCATCTGGCTGACCACTACTTACCATTACAACAGGGGTTCTGGAGGAGGAGCTCAGCTGAGAGATCAGTGTCAGTGATTCCCATCCCATCCCAAACTTGAGACCCCTGCCAGGAATCCTTGCAGACCCCAGCACTGCTTGCCCAGATGGAGGAACCACCCTGAAGTTCACACACCAACAGTTATTTGGAAGGAAAACAATACCAACTTGTGAGGAACAAATCACATCTTTTAACTAATAATTAGGCATCCATGAGTTAATATTTTTTTAATGTAGATGTTTTACTGTATAATCCTGACCTCATTTGCTCTAGATACCACGCAGGCAAACAAAAAATACATTTCTTCACACTGACCCTGTTAATAACCATTTCTCCAGGGAGCAGAAGAACTATAAGGAGCTAACATCACTTGTTTATTAGTTTATTATAAGCCAGTCTTACTGAAACTATCCCCACTCAGCACTAACTGGGAAAAAAATTATTACATCAAACTAAGACCACATCCACTGAAATGAGATGAGATGAGATGGGACCATCACCTGCTCCCTGCAGCCCTGGCAGAGCATCTCTTCCATTGACAGAAGCACATCACACCAATGGGTCTTGTCCAGACAAGGTGCTTCTGCCTCTCCATCCTTAGTGCCCATGGAGAGCTAACAAAGCCAGCACAGCTTCCAGACCAGGCTTGTGGGCAGCTTTTTTAATTAAAAAATATTAAAATATTTTAAAATATTTAAAAATTGATTACAGGTAAAATTAACTACAGGCCTTTGATACCAAATTCTGTCCTTTATGCAGCTCTCTCCCTTCCATCCTTCAATGGCTCCCATTTTTTAATATAATGGGCTGGATTACCTCCCTGTCCCTTTTTGTCCCTTCATGCCCAGGTCATTTCAAGTACCATTCATCATCAGGTTTTCCTTTACAGTGGGTTAAAAACAAAGGCATGCAGAAGGCTATTCCTCTCAGAATCTCACTGCTACAGGCCACAAGCATCCCTGTAAATATTAGACACTGGAGCAAAGCAGGACCCTCTCCACTGCAGGGTGCTCCTCCTGCTGATGCTGCTGTGACCCTCAGTGAAACCTCCCCAGCCACACAGATGAACACCAATCCAGGATGTTCCTGCAGCCCCCAGGTCCAACCACCACACTAAATCAGAGATTCACACCCAGAGAAAGCCCAGCAGCCCCAGTCCAGCACTTAAATTTCCCATCCTCTAGCAGACCTGTGGGCCACTGCTGAGTCTCTTGGATGCATTCCTTCACAGCCTCTCTGCTGGGAAAAACAAGGACACACATGAAAAAGGAGCATTTAGCAGTACTTCTTTATACCACTGCCCTGCTCCAGTGGAGAGCAAAAAGACTTCAACACCCCTCTCCAGCTGATTGCAGCACTGTCTGCAGCCCCAAACTCCTTCCAGCCACCTACACAAGAGCTGAGATGGGCTGGGGGACAAAGGGATGTGGGGATGGAGTTGGGCTCCTAGCCACACATTTCCATGTACATATTTCAACACAAGAATTTAAGACACCTAAAAACACACCATAAATTTGAAGACTTAAGCAAAACAAAAAAAAAAATTACACCAATCTGCCATTCTTATGCAAGAAGAGGAAAAAATCCCACAACATTTGGAAGCAGGCTGTGTTTGCTTGGCACTTTCCATCTTTAGGTAATTAGTGTAAAGGGCTTCCCAGGTAAACCTAAGAATAAACGGCAGATTTCAAGAGAGACACCATTCTCTCTGCAGTGAGCCTTCAAAGCAGAACCAGGAGAAGCTGCAGAGCTCCAGCAGGCTCCCTGTAGGCATTGCTTGCCTCCAAGTCCTCAGGGTCAGCCACAAGACAAGCTGCATCAAAATTTGGAACGACATAAAAAAACGACAAGCAAGAAACATCTCTGAAGACAAACACCACAGCATTCACAAATGCTTCAAATCCACAGCCTGGACCAACATTTACAGCCTGCTGCTCCTCCCATTCCCTTCTCTAAGCCTTCTAAAAAGTGCCTTCCTAGCTGAGAGTGGCACCTTCAGAGCTGGGAGGAACAAAACACCTCCCAGCTCCAAAACCTACTTTTCAGAGCTTCTCTCGGTTGTTTTCCTCAGCTGACCTAGTAGCAGCTGCTGTACTTGCTCCTCTGGGAATCAGCCTTGCTCCCAGCCTTTTGTTTCCAAAATGTTGGTGCAGGGACACCTAGTCTCCCCATCACCTCACAGAGCCATTTCCAATGCCGGTACAACCCAGCAGCTCCCAGCTCTGCCCCCCAGACCACCCCAGCATTGCTCTGTTTCTGATTATATGGGGAAAGGAGCAAGGACAGGGATGGGAAAGGAAAGATGGGGAAGGAGAAGAGAGGAGTCATTTAGCAAAGGTCACTGGAGAAGTCCACAGCAGTGAGGAGCAGACCCCAGGCTCCCTGTGCACTGCACCAGGCTCCAATTCACTAGAAGAAGTTGTTACTTCTTAAATACAATATCCAAGTTTACAACTGCAAAAAAACAGCAGGTACCAGGTGAGACCAAGAAGCTGCTCACCTGTGCCCTGCAGCCCAGGGTTACCATTAGAGGCATATAAGCTCAAAGCAAATGGTTTTTGTAACCCACCCGAGCCTTACAGCACCCACACCTCACCCACCAGCCACAGCCACACCCTTTTGAAGCACTGCTGGTAAAATACTACAGTGAGCAGAGCAATGGGAACTCCAGCAGACAAGCAGCCACCCCTCCCAAAACAGAGAGCGGGGCTTTCACACACAATAACCCCAATTCTGACAGCTGTCTGTTTTTCTGAACAGCTCTGCCACAGTGCAACCTCACCTCTCACTTTAAGTATCCTCACACAGGCCCTGGGAAAAGACAAGTCTGAGCTCCCAGTCTGGCCATTCCCATGGGAGAGGAGAAGGTGGCACTGGACATGGGGATTGCTCCTGTCATCTGCAGGGCAGCTGCTTGCACAGAGCACCTTCTAATTTCCACATCAAGGAGAGGACTCTCCCTCTGTCCCTATCCCTGCCTGGCACCAACACAAACAGCACTGCAAGACCCACCATCACATTCCCCATGCTCTGCAGCACCACTGACTTCACATGACATCTTCAAAAGCAGCTTTTTTTAACCCTAAGACATTGCAGGTATTTTTTTTGTCCTGCAAAACGGTGCAGTATTCACAGAATCAGAGCATCCAGCAATGCAAGGCAGACGGGACAGATGTCACTCCACAGACACATCAGTCTGCCCCTGACCTTCACCTTGCCCTTTTCCTTCACAAACTCAGCAGGGAGGGAAAGGGAACAGAGATTACATGGGAGGCAATACAGAAACACTGCTAATCACCTTTTATACCCTGCATTCTCCAGGACTGAAAAAGCACCTTTCCCTTACATTATTCAGAAAGCAGCGAAGCTAATGTGACATATTGGTGCGTAGGTGTGTGGGGGCTGGTTTCTTGGGGGGAGGGAGGGCTCAGGGCTCGCTCTGTGTTTCAGGGAAATGAAGCAGCACAAGATGTACCAGTTGCTCTGGTAACAAAGCTTTTGCTTTTTTTCTTTTTTTTCTCCATAAGAATGAAGCATCATTTTTAGCATTTTCCAGTTCAGACTTCCTTGCCTGCATGGCAAAAACAAATCTGCGTTTCAGAAACACACACACTCCATTTGAGTCAGCACGGAAAGGACCTTCTCCTCCAGAGCTACTATAACGTTGTGGGGAAGCTGATAAATTGAGGTCGCCCGTTTTCCTTCTGATAAGGCTGGCAGGCATTATCACACAGCAGTACTCCAGCCCAGCCCCTTCCTGGGACCCAGTAAGAGCTGATAAAAGCCCAGCACCACCTGTGAGCTGGAAGCAGTGGAGACCCCAGCCCTGGTGAACATCCCCACATCCCCTCTGCCAGCACACAGAGCCATCCCAGCGGAAACAATGGCTTAATATTTAATACTGTGCTTGTAATCCAGAAGGATTATGAAGCAGCTTGTAAGTCTTGTAAATCCATTCACACTCACACAGACCATCCCCAACGTTGAAGGTGCTGAGTGGTCAGTGCATACCCACAAGGGTCTGTGTCTGGATGGGGATGTGAGCAGTCCAGCCACAAGTAAAACCAGCCCAGTGGAAGGAAAAGCCTGGGACAGGGCAGGGGGAGCAGACACAAAGTGCTTCCCTGCCTCAATCCCCTGGAGCAGGCTCTCAGTGCAGCACCAAACCATGGGGAAAGCTTCCCAAACCACAGGGACCACAACCCCTCCTGTGCAGTGACCATCAGACACGAGGAGGGATGGTTACACACATTCACACACGTGTGGTCACACTCAGCCTGCCCTGCCCTGCAGCAAAACCACCCTCTGAAGAGCCTGAGAACACAGAGAAGGACCCAAAGCTGAGGATACAACACCAGAACCACCAATGCAGCTCATCACACCCAACCTCACAACATCACAGTTCATTTCACAAACAAGAAGGTGGGAAAAGATAAATGCTCACAGTGCACCTTCAAATGTAATAGCTGGCTGTCTAGGGTTAGAGCTGCCTGTTTGGACTGCAAGGTGATGGGGCTCTGAATTCCTTCAGCAGGCCAGGTGTTGGGACAAGGGTGGCTAGCAGCATGACCTGGTCTGCGGGCACACATTCAGTCCAGCCTCTCAAGCAAGGCACAGCAGTCAGGCTGCTGCTATAAAAGCTGTGTGTGTAAACCACAGTTAATTCTTTACAGCAACAATCCCCAGGAACTATTAATTGTGTGCAGCATGGTAGCTTCTTTCATGGCTAAAGCAACAGTGATTAATTATCGAACTATTGACCATCAGCCTTTCGGAACTGCAGACAATAAACCAAGCAATGATTAAAAACAATTACTGTCATTCTTGACTCAGGCTAATTATCTGAACTGCTAATAATGACCCAGGAACCTGTAGAGTCTCTGTTCTCAGCAGGGCTGATGCAAGGGCCCAGCACCTGATCAGCAGCAGCCAGACTGACACAGATGGCAGGCAAGTCAAACATGGCACAGACACCACCCTATTTTCTCATATCCACCCTCAAAAAAATGTAAAAGGAAAAAAGAGTCTTCTAAAACCCCTTTTTTAGGGTATTTACCTGCTACCTCGGCAGCCAGTACAGGTGAAATGCCCAGGGATGCCAGGAGGAAGGATGCCACTGTGCATGGAGTGCACAAACAGCACCCAGGAGCACAGGACATGCATTATCCCTCCTCCTCTGGCATCTGAAAACTCTGGGACAACATTGCCAAACACAAGCTTGTGCCTGGGACATTCCCACAGGTTTGTCTCAGGGACCAAACTGTCCCAGCAGTCCTGCTGCTCCCAGCTCTCCAGCAACAGGTGACCTTGGATTTCAAACATTTTATTCACTTTCTCACACCCACACACCTCAACATCTCCATGTACTGGGTCAAACCTGGGCGTTTACCTCCAGGTGTATGAGCCCTGGCTTCTAGCAACACCAGCTGGGCAATAAATACATCCTGACTAAAGACCTTGGGATGCATTTCTTCAACTTCTTCCCATCTATTGTACCCCAGACAGACACACACACACAGAGTGCAATAAAGAGAAATTGCAAAAACCACGTCCTCTTCAAACAGCTGCCTCACTTGGGCTGGCAGAGGGCACAGACAGCTTGTGGGCAGCCAGGAACCTGTAAAGGTGCCCCACCTGCCCTGGGGTGGCTCCTGGGGTGATTCCCTTGACCTGCCCCATCACATGGTGGTGGTAAAGGAGCTCCTTGGAGGGACACAGCTGACACTGGCGGCACGTGGATCCCACACGCTCTAAATTAGAGCACAGACTATTGCTGTGTAATAGCTCGGTGATTATATGGCATTTACCAGATAATTAAACAATCAATAGTTACTGTGCAGTTGCAGAGGTGCCCACATACTCTATCTTGTACCCTGTAAAATAAAACCTTGCTGAAGCTATAAATGGAGACCCACATCCCCAGGGCACGAGGCAAGGCAGCACTTGGCATTAATGGCCAGTGTCCTCCTGGTACAGTTGGGAAGAAGCACGTGAGTATGTAATCTCAACATCATTTACTTTAATGTTGTAAAATACACAACATGAAAGGTGCAAAGGTTAATATCTGATCTATTTCCTGGTATTTTTCTCACTATTGCAATGGCTTGCATCAAAATCCTTCTTGGCTGACACCATCCATAGACCACTGTGTGAATGGACATGGCTAAGCCATAAAAACACTGGGGGATTGCTTTGGTTTTCCACTTCCTCAGTGCACAGTAAGTGCCCACTACATGTGTCCCCAAGCCACATTTTTTGGATAGGTATTTCTGAGTAACCCAGTGTTTTTTTACCTTGAACCCATGTATTTATTGGTGCTGGACACCCCACTGGTTGTGGCCCTGATCTATCCAGGCAATCTAAGCACAAACGGTATTTTAAGGAGTGTTTGTTTGCTCTCATGCAGAGTAGAAATAAACAATAATAATAATGTCCTGGGACATAAAAGCAGCATTTCCTCGCAGTTTAGATAATGCTCTGAAGGGTCTCAGTGAGTTTTGTGTTCAGAGTTTTGCTTTCAGCCATCAGCTAAAAACCAGTGAGGCAAAGGCTCAATTCCCCAAGTACAACTCACTGTATTCCTCGTAGCCATTTCCTTAAAACCTGTAATAAAAATAAAATCCAAGGGCACAAAAATTCACTACTGCAACGATGTCTGGCAGGGAAGCTAGCAAGTTCTCAGTCTTTCATCAAAACCAGTTTACAATCTGTAACATTAGATGCAGGATTATTAGAAAATAAAGAAAAGCTTCCAATTCAATTAGAGAGATAAACCATCACCAGTGCAGTCCCTCATTAAAATAAAAATTGAGCTATTCACAAGAGGTTGTTAAGCAGCAAACACGGAATGTTATTTCTCTCTGCATTTTTTAAGCAAAGGGCTCGTGGTTGGGGTTAGAGAAGTGAGAGCAGAGCAGGTCACTGCCGAGGGCTCCTGCAGAGCCCAGGTGTCACTGGGGTATGGCCAGAGCTGGAAGGAACCAAAGGGATATTTTAACCTGCTGTCCTGAGCAAAGAAAGACCTTTACTTGAAAATACAGAGGTCAAACCGAACCAGTTGCCTTTGCCTCGAGGACAAGGCTCGAGAACAAGGCTTTGATTCACAGAAACACAGTGAACCACCTGAAAGGGATCTTCAAACCATGACCCAGAAAGCAGGATCAAAGCAGCAGCAGCAGCATCCCAGTGCACATGCTCTGGCAGAGGGTGCCCTCCTTCTGGGAGCTCTCAGGGTGCACCAGGCTTGGCCAGCACAGCTCTCCTCATATCAGCAAGGATATGTGCTGTGGCAGGGGCTCCCCAACCTCTCCAACACAGCAGATCCTGAGGCTGGCTCCATGAATCCCTGCTCTCTGAGGGCTCCTGTTACTCTGGTACTCCCAGACACTTCTCAGGCGCCCCAGTCTGCTGTCAGAAAAACATATCCCTGTCCTTTATCCCATGGGATCATTGCACCTTGCAGATTTTCCCCCCAGGTCCTGGGCAGCCAGCTGGTTACCCCCAGGACACCTATAGTCCCCAAAACAAACGTGGCCATGCAGTAGTTAGACTTGGATGCTAAAGCAGATTTTCTAGGGGAAACATCAGGGCTGCAGCCCTGTTCTGGCAGTCTTGCAGCACACAGACATAACATGTTATCCCCTGCCTGGAATAAACACCTCACTTCTGCCTCTTCCCAACAGGAAAGTTGCTTTTCTCACTTCAGAGAGGGACCAGCCATGAGAAGGGGAGGTGATGCTCACCAGGTGACTGCTCCTGTGTCAGGGATTGGAGCTGCAGAGCTTGGGCTGGCAGCCAGCACCAGAGTAGGCTCCAGAACCCAAAAACACAACCAGAGGTACACACAGCCTCTGGGAGGGCAGCAGTGGTGCACCTCAGGTAACACCAGCACACAGGGGTGGGTCACCATCCCTGCAGGGGTTAAACAGATGTGCAGATATGGCACTTAGGGACGTGGTTTAATGGTGGGCTTGGCAACGCTGGGTTAATGTCTGGACTCAATCTTAAAGACCTTCCACAAACTAAATGATTCGGTGAACACTCCAGCCCTGCCTGGAAATGGCAGTAGAATAACCATCTAATTACAGAGGACACTGCTCCTAGGTATGGATCACTTCTAAGGGCTGATTTAGAACGGAGCCAGAAGGTCTGTGTGTCTTGAAAGTTGATCCATTTGTTTTGCTGCAAGAGATAAATACAGCGGTGGTATCTGGACAAAAAGAATCACAGAGATCTTATTTCCACGCTGGGTTTTAGGGTGGGACACCATAAACAGTTATGTATGTTTTATATCAAAGTCTCCTTTTGTTTATAGAGCGTGTGCTACTCCAGGACTTCAGCTGAAAGAGCTGTGAAGTCAGGCTTAGCCTGAGCTCATACCTCAATACTTACTAATTTGGTTTGGACAGCAACGTGTTCCCCTCCACCCCCGTCACCATCCCGTCTGGCACCGGCACCATGTGAATCACACCGAGGACAATCCGGTTACTCCAGCAAGTTAAAAACACTTAACAGGAGGATTTTCCCCTTGTACAGCATGGGAAAAAGGAACACAGAAGCCTTCAGCCTACACTTGGGACATTTCTGGGTGGTTTTTTTCCCCTCTGAGGTAACACGCAGACTCACCGAAAGAATCGAAGCCAGCAAGAGGAAACCCGATCAGCTGAGCCACACAACCAGCAGCACCAGCTTATTTCCCTTTTCTGCTCTCCACAAAAACACGACGCTTCGAAAAGGCCATTGCAGGCACATAGTTTCCATGGATTGTTAGAAATATGAACCAGTTAAAATTAGGTCACCTTCCACCGTTATTTTAGCAGCTGAGAAGGAAAACAGTTCAGGAGGGAGCTCCCGTGGCAGGGAGCACATGGTGGGAAAACAATGAATACCAGAGGGGAAGGCTCCCTGGAATATAACCTTGATAAGAACAGCTTTGGGGCGGGGTGGTTTTTCCTTTGGTTTTGTTATTTGGTTTTTTTTAAATCTATTCCAGTTCAAAAATTCAGACATTTAAAACTCCAGAAGTTCCAGTTCATCTTTGGTTCACTTCAGTCCCCTGATCCTTCTACTGACAGGATTAGCCTTCGGCAGCAGGAGGATGGGAAACACTGGCTCTTTAAACACCATTCTCTTCTCTTCAGCAGGGGCAGCTCGCTGTCTTTTAGAGCATGACAGGCAAGAGCTGTGTCTCTAAAGCCAGAGAGTAGGAGCCCATGAGTATATTCCTTTCTACAGTCAAAATGAAACATGGGCACGACGGGTAAACAGGATCTGTGTGTGCCCACACACGCATGAGTACACGTGTATACAGCACTTGTGCCCACACATACAGGAGTTTCTTGGAGAATGAGGCCCAGGGGAGGTACTGACTCCCAGCAGAACCAAAACAGTTGGCAAATTCCTCATGCAATCGTGACAAGAAACATCTCCCCACCATATAAAAGCACAGATGATAACTCCAGACGTTGAAATAATTCAATCCCTCCCCAAATACACAAGAATCGTCCATAAACAGACCCCACCAAAATGACAAAATCTGGAAATCCCCCAAGCTAAGATGTGTTTGGGACTGGTGGTATAATACAGCAGAGGTGGGTATTTTAAATATTCTTGTAAAGAAGTTCATGGTTTTAAAATCCTGTTCTCTGCAGTCCCTTCACTATTCTCATCTGGATTGCTGCTTCCAGTAGTTTAGAGAAATTTAAAGCAACCCTACTGATTGTAACAAGCACTTTAATAAAAACATTTTAATAGCGTTTTTAATCCTGCAGCAGGTTCCTGCCAGTGGAAAGGACATCAGCCAGCCTGTGTGCAAGCAGAGCACTAGACTAGCAAACTCATTTGGCAGCCTACTGCAGCTGTAAACTCAGCTCTCAGAAGAGATCGAGATTTAGCTATTAAAGCACAGACTTTTCCCTCCCTCCTCATCATCTAATCAATAAAAAGCAACTGGGAGGAAAGGGGGTAAAAAAAAAAAAGCAATTCATTTTCTTGTGACAGTTTCAGAACTAACGTGAATTGCTTATTATCAGAGCTCTGTGTGCTACACAGTACTTGCACACAAGACCAAAAGGCCAGAGTTCAGCAAGGCTTCTTGTCAGGCTTGAAATGGTCAAAGCCTAGTGCAGGTAATGTGCTGGGATGTTCCACGTTCAACACACAGCCAAGGCAAACAGGATCACTTCAGCTGGAACTCTTACCTTATAGACCTGCCCGTAGGTACCATTGCCAACAAGCTCCACCAATTCAAAGATTCCTGCAGGATCCTAGGAGAAAAGGAAAAAAAAAGAATTTAATAAGCAATACTTACAGAATTCTAAAAAGCATAACCATTCAGTGAAGATTAACATTTCTCTGACAAGGGTTTTGAGGAGTTTGAGGTCTTCAGGCAGAGCAGGAATGGGAATTACAATGATGATGACCAGAAACACAGCACCATTCCAGTGACAGCCTCAGCACTGCGGGCAGCACAGACCTGCCCAGTGCTGCCCACCTCCAGTTCCTGGGGTGGGAGATGCCAGGCAGGTGCCTGTGAGCGAGCACCCATCTGTCTGACTGTCATCTGCTCCATGTATGAACACTCAGCGAATGCTTTAAATGCAACAGCAAACATTTGCTATTAAAACTCCAGTTTTCTTATGCATCAGCTTTGGAATAAAACAAGCCCTCTGGCAGAATGTCATTCTGGGGCTCAAAACAGGGTTTTCCAGGTCTATTCCTGAAGTCAGCAGTATTGGTGTTTCTTGGTCTAAAGGCCATTTTTGGTTTGGTGCATCCTGGCTGTTGACATCCTGGTTTGTCAGTTGAGATGAGTAGATCTAGGCAAGTGCTACATGAGGACACAGTGCCTCGGGAGGGTGGCAACAAAGCACCAAACGCTGTCCCCAGATCCCCCTGCAGCTGGCATGTGCCCAGCCAGGGAAGTGCAGTCGCACACACATGTGCACCCACCAGCACAGCCCAAAGACGATACGAGCAGCGAGGTACGAGGGAGGGTGGGGAAAGGAGGAAAGAATAACCAGCACTGCTATTTTCTCCTCTTGGTGGGCTTTCCCTTTCCAGAAGCTTTATTTATACTCTCCCGCTCCTCCTCCTTTTCCTCATCACTCCAAGTTTGGAGAGCACTATCCCCCTGGAAGCCAGAGGATGTGGAGGTGGCCTGACATCCCAGGGCTTTGTGTGCCCCTGTGACAACCCGGCCAGGAGGTGAACTTGGCTCCCACACCACCACCCATCCTCATCCTCCCTGCTGGGTTTGGAGTCACTGGAGCTGTGGGATGCCTTGGCATAAAGTATGCATCCCAGTGAGCCCAGGGGTGCCATCTGCAATCCAAGGGGATGCAGACAGGTCCATTACCAGCTCCAACAGGCTAAGGGGGATCAGCCAGCAGTGCTCCTGGGGACAAAGGAGATGCACACCCACCACCCTGTTATAGACACAGAGGTTTCATTCATTTCAGAGCTGCATGAACTCAAGATGCTTCTGGATCCAAAAGTCAAACACTGGGTCTTTGTGAGCAGCTCAGAAGCAAGGTTCAACCCAGTAATAATGCCACAAAAGTAAATTAATCTGAGTCCTGATGTGACTTTCCACCCAGCCAGGAACACGTGCAGCCAGGGAGCTGTTGGGGTTTGACACAGCTCTGTGACAGGGTCACAGCAACCCCTCTGATCATTCAGAAATGCCACATCCCCCTTCTGCCTGGTCCTCATCACACAGGACCAGCTTCCTCAGGCTGCCCGGGAAGCCCGAGGGTACTCCAGGGTGGAAACCTCACTTCAGTGGGACAATGTGCAGCAAAGGGCAGGGAAGCTGTGCTGGAGGAGGTTTGGACATCACCGACGACACACCCACCCTGGGGCAAACACACCTTCATCTGGACACTTGGGCCAGACACAGGTGAAGCTGCAGCACAACAGGTTTCCAGCATGCAGCATCTCAGCTGGGTGTGGACAGCCTGTGGTCTTTGCTGCCTTGGTACCAGGCAGGGAAATGCCAAGAAGGGATGAGAAAAGGAACCGACACCGGGTTTCCACACTGGGTGAGGAGGCGGGGAAGGGGAAACATGGCAGCAGCTGCTGTTTATTTTTTGAGTTTCTTTCCTAAGGGTTGTTCTCTGCAGTGCTGAAACAACTCTGAAAGAGGCTTTTCCAGTGCTACAAGTATATCTATTTTTGAATACACTAGGAGATTAAGGCAGAAGAAAGCCGTGCCTAGGGCATATGCTTAGGAGGTTTTGGAGAAACATCCAGGGATGCAGCTGGCCATTTCTGATAAAAAGAACTCCTTTTCGTAATACGTTTTCCAACCTCTTTCCACAAATCTTCAAACTAAAGACCACTCCCTCCCACCATCCTAGGCCCACTGCTCTAATGTGTGCAAACATCACACTTGTGGCTCCAACAGGTTTGTCCATCACTTGTTTGTAGACCTGCCAGCCCCACACCTGTCTCTCTGCCACTGTGCCCAGGGCAGCTCTGGGCCAGTCAGGGACAGCTCTGGGCCAGGAGGGCTTCTCCCCATCACTCCCATCACCCATACCTTCTGCTCCAGCTCCCACCAGCTATGCAGTTTCTCAATAGAAACAGAAATAGGCTGTCCCTGCACATGCCACAAAGCCACTGCTGAGATGCTTCAGTTGGGTACCAGAGAGCAGCAACAGCAGGCTGGGCAGCAAAGGAGAAAAACAGAGAGGCACACAGCATGGGTGATGCTAGCCAGGGGAAAAAGAAATCCACCCTGCAGAGGTGGCCAATCCAGGCCAAGCAGGGAATAATCTCAAACCAAATATAGCCTGTGCTGCAGCTCAGGGCTCACAGCAGCGCTGGGCTGTGCTTGGCTGGGGGTGGCTGCAAAGCTCATCCCACACAGCTGCTCACAGCCTGGCACCTACCACCTTCTGCTGATGCCCTCTGCCCCATCCAGGAGGGACACACAGATGATAAAGCTGCTGCAGCCCCCTCTTCCCACACCCCAGAATGCCTTCACAAGAACTATTGTAATTCTTTTAACTGAAAACATCTGCATTGAATAACAAGCCCACAAATAAAAGGAAAAATGAGGTGAGCTGTTAGTTTAGGCAAAGAAGATGCATTGTTTATAATGTGGGGGAGCTAGCATTTTAAGACAAAGCCACAAATTATTTTCGGCTCTAGGTTAACTTTGCACTGAAAAGGATTTGTACAGCTGCAGTAGCACCAGGACTCTGCCAAGAGCTCTTAAACTAAGGTAGGGTCACTCCCTCCTCCCGGCTACTGCCACTCAGAACTTGTGCTGAAGACACAGGAGCAAACTCAGGCTCTCCATAAAGTATGCTGACCATAAAGCAATGAAACACTCAATAGGATATTTCAGCTGCTCATGGGATGGGAAATGTCTCACATCACAGCATCTGTGGCAAGGGTTGTGCAGACCCAGTGTTCCTCCAGGCAGAGATGGGTCGGGACCTGAGCTCTTTTGTGCCAGGATATGACTGTGCTGCCACAGCTATACCCAAGGCAGGCTCAAATTCAAGTGGGAAATTGTTATGGTTCTACTAATCACTCAGGAAAATCAGTGGTACTAAAGTCTCAGTGGCTAAAACCAGTCCAAGACACAAAAAAAATGCAGAGGCATCATCCTTTCCAGCAATATCATGGGTAAGAGGGAAAAAAGAAGTCCACTTTATTTCAATAAACAGTGTATTTGAAACTGGTGCATTATCAGAAAAGGGACTTCTGTATGCTGATGATAAAGCAGGATGTGCTCAAATTTCAGCAACAAACCAAGCCTCCCTTTTGAAGACTTATCAGCATGGAGCACACAGTGGGACTCACAGGTTCCTGGTTAAAACCACTCCCTTCTGCCTAAGCCAGACCCCACAGAACTAAAGCTGGAAGATGTCCTTGCCCACACCATGACATCTGAACAAGTCCAAGGCACAAAAGAGCCAACACTTCGCTTGAGGAGAATATTCAGAAAGCAATATCCACACCCAAGGTTAAGTCACCTAAGGGCCAAGAGCTGCAGGTGTGTATCATTGCTGGCTACAGTGACTACTGAGTGAGCAGAACACAAGTTAGCCATCTTTAAATATGGCCATGCAGGTGTCTGTAAACACAAGAAATATTTATACACAGCCTGTACACCAAATCTGCTCGTTTTCTTTGAAGGAGACTTATTTTTCTCCCTTCTAGCCCACACAAAAGGGATGTTACTGGAAGGGTTACATGAGGAGACAGTGGAAAGATGTTCAGGAGAGGGGAACCCAGGGGCACACCAATTAAACCACGACTGCTGTGGATGCACAGGGGAGGGGAAATGAGAGATTGGAGCCTCTGTAATCATTGTGCACTTAGTACCCCAATTCTAGCAGCTAATGACAACTTCCAGCCAAAAATCATGGAGCTACCCAGTCATTAAGCAAATGTTATAACCCTAGAGAAGGAAAAGGCTCTGTGGAACTGGAGGCAGTGCAGTTACGGGTCAGTAACAGAGGAGTGTCCCCAGGCACGGATCAGCTAAAGCAGCTCCATGGCATCACAAGGGTTTTTTTAATCTCCACCAAGACATAAAGCCTGTGCAAATAATGCTCCCAAGCATCATTATGAGCCTCTGCCTTATATCTCTTTACATAATAAAAGAGCCTCAACAGGAGATCCCATTACATTGATCAGGCACCCACAAAAACCAAAGCAGGCTTACGAAGACTCAACACGAGACCCAGGCAGCTCTGTCTCTGTGCAGGTGCCTCTGCCTAGACAACCCCTAGCAGTCACAAGGAGAAATTCTGGTACTGGGAAGCACCACAGGGTCATTCTTCAAAAAAAGCTGGCTCTTGTGAACTACTGGCAGTGCCATGGCATGCAGACAGCTTGGCAGGCAGCACTGGTAACCCAAGTGTTGTCTTGAGGTGTCAACTGCCTGGAGAAAGTTGAGTCTTCCAACCCCACCAGGCTCCAACCACAAGAGGAAGATCATTGACTCAGAATTTGAGAAAGGTTTTGCAAGGGATGTAAGAGAAACTGAAAAGCCCTTCAGCAGTAGAGTTCAATAGGCAAAACTGTCATCAGGGTAACATTTCTGATCATGCAAAGCATCATTGCATGGAACAAGCACAAGGATGAAGCCTTTAGTTCTCACACTATACACCTGCCCAGATTTCATTTCCCCAAGGCCAAATGCCCAGGCTGGGCCATACTCTGTGAAGCCACCTCTCACGTTGGCAAGAAGTTCTAGAAGCTCTGCAGACAGCCATGCATCTCCCAGTATCAGCACCTAAGAAACCTCAACCTCTATAAAGTCCCCTGATTCTCCTTCTGAAGGCACAACAGCTCACTCATTTTGCAATACTTTCTGCACTGGCTTCTACATCAGGAATTGAAGCACTTGTACAGTTTGACAAAACAAGGTCTGGATCACCTTGGGGAAGTTACCCCAAATGACACACAGTTCAGGGAAAAATAGAGGGGTTTGAAGAGCACTTGAAGGCACAGCTGCTTTTTAGTAATCAGCTGGCTGTCTCCATCTCCAAGGCACTTCTGGTTAACAGCCCTGTGACTGATATGAAGATGGACTGCACAAGCCAGGAGAGGATTGTTAATATAGCTGCAGACAGCAGCAAACAAAGCAGGAAGGCAGAGGCCAAGGCAACAAAATACCGAGTTACTGGGAACTTTCTAAAAAAGAGGTCGGAGACATGACTTTTTCAAGTTTCAATCACACAGACATAGCCCTAAGCCTGCCCATTAATTAAAGCAGTGCAAAAAACCTTGAAAGGCTGCACAGGTATTTTTGAGATAAAAGCCAAGCAATGAGGCAGAACCATGCTGGACTACTGGATGCTACTCAGCCCTCACAGGGATTGTTTAATCTCACATCTTCTCCTGCTAGCTTTGGTACCTCCCCTCCTTCGCCCACCCATCCAGAGACTCACAAAACAAGCTATCATCAATGGCATCTACCACTGCACCTCCTGCCTACTCAAGCAATACAAGCTGCTCCACTTGGAAGAGTAATAATGAACTCCCTGAGGGCTTTGTTTTCATTTTGAAGAAGCAGTTTGTCCTCCCTCACCCCCAAACACCCAGCTCTGTAACTTAAAAGATGTTAGTCAAGAAACAGCATTACTACACAGTGTAAGAAAAACTGCTCTCAAGGCTAAATTATTAACAGAAGAAAAATTTCTCACCTGGACAGCCAAAAAGCCTGTTTACAAATCTGTTTGAACCACTCCTCTGCAGCATCTCACCAGGAGATGCTCTTCCAGGCCCTGCTGAGAGCCACTTCTGTGCTCTGTCCATTCACCTTTCCTAAACCATAAATCCATTCTCCCAGGTTTCCAACACTCTCCTCCCCAGCTTCTCACTGCAATAAAGCCCCAGTCACCATGTGAGCGTCTCTTTCCTTTCCATAATGTTAAGACCTGCCAATAGTTGGCAGCAGCAAAATTAAATAAGAACTAATCACCACATTGGGCTTTTCAGTCAATAAAACTGTATTACTTCTTCAACTATTACCTGTTCAATTTAGGATGTAAGTGTGGATTTGTGGCCCCCAGCCAGCAAAGGAATAGCCAACACCAGTGCTAAGGGAAGAAAAATACAAAATCCCCTATGCACATACACAGTTCATTCCCAGTCGGTCCTGCAGAAGCCAAGCCACTGAAGCTACAATGAACTGACTATTCCAGATTTCCTGCTCACAGAGTCACACTTGCACACACAGAATTAGAGTTCTTCTGACCTAGTTTCTCCTCTCTAAGCATGTCAAAAGAAAAAGCAGCCATTCTGTACCCTCTTCACAAATATGAAATGTGGGCGCTCCAAGCCTGTAAGAAACACTCATACAGAGCTGGAAAAAAGGGGTTTTTCCAACCAAAATGATGCAGTTGTAGCACTGCAAATGTCAGGTCCCACAGCCCAAGATGCAGTGGTGATACCAGGAGAGGACAACAATGACATATATAAAATTAACCTTCCATCCAGTTGCATGTCAGAGCAGTCCAGCCCAAAGAAAAGCCACCCACAAGCTACACATCTACATTAATCAAAACAAGAAGGGTGCAAGCATCCATCCCACTCCTTCAAAAGCATCACTAGCAACACAGTGAGTCCACCTCTCCTGATTTGATTCAAGAGGCAGCGAGTTTTGACTTGAGGCTAATGAAGATGAACATGTGGCCTCTGTGAGTCTCAGAATGAAATTCTCAGTAAGAGAATGCTGAGATAACCCTCAAGACAACACAACTGTACTTATTCTTCATTTGAACTTAGTTTCCCTCCAAAGCACTTGGAGGGAAACACACTTTTAAAGCTCTACAGCACATTCCACAGATGACCAGGACAGACTCCATGAATTGTTTGCAGCTGTATGACAAACCCACCCTCCAGCTCACTGAAGACTCTTCATCTAGAAGAGCCAGGAGCCAATCAGCCCAGAAGCATCAGCAAAAGCACAACTGCTAAATGAACCCCGAGGTTTTCAATGCCTTGCTAGATGACTGCAGCCTCAGAGCCATCAACCCCTTCAACATACGCCTAATTCAAGCACACAGCTTCAACAGGGCAATATATAAAAGGCCTGGCTTAGCTCAGTGGCTCTAAAAAGCTACAGTGCCAATTATAAATCGTATCTATAGTTCCCAGAAGATCTAAAGTCACTACCAGTATTGTACCACACTTCCTCGGATGCAGACATCAATTAGAGCACAGCAGCTGGACGCTCTCCTCACTGGAAGTCACTCATCTAGTTTCAGACCAATAAGATATTATTCCTAAATGTTTAGATCTCACCCCTCTGAGAAACAGAGTTTCAACCTTGGCCAGCAAATGTTTGCATCAAGATGAAATTGCTACCTACCACTAAATGCTGTCAAAGGTTTATGGGGTCCCAGAGGAGTTGGTTTAATTACTTACCAAGGCAGCTGTTTTGGGAACTGCAGTCTCTTAACATCCCACTCCTGGAGACACACTGTGTAAAGCAGGGCTGCTGCCAAGCTCACACCAAGAGCTGGAAGCACCCTCTCACAAACAGGTAAGTATTCAGTCTCCACAGCAGATCACACTTGTGGCTCAGTGTGTGTGTCTGTGGGGGTGACAAAAGCCAGTCTGCACCTTCCTGAGGCACTGCTGGACACTCCAGCTTCTGCAGCCCTCACAGGAGACTGCTGGGGTCACAATCTGGGATCACCTTTGTCAAGAAATGACAGCCTTGCTCCCTCCTTGCAGTGAGAGTTGCAGCCAGAGGGATGCCTTAAAACAGAACATCTCACTCCCAGATGCATTTTGCAGCAAGAAAAGAAAAGCAATCTTAAAACCTTTTTCTTTTTTAAACTAGGATGGTTTTGTACCTCTCTATCTATTTTTCAGTCATGGTTACAAGCTGATCTGACAAGAAAAGCTGTCAGGGATGAAAGGGTTGTAGCACCAACAACCCATAGACTACAGCCTCCAAGAGCAGGGATGTGTGCAACAACCAACACACAGCCAGGCATGAAGGCATCCCAGAAATCCCTCCATCCCAGATTAAAGCATGTGCCATCGCTTTTCCGTGTTTTCTTGTCCCTATATACACATCTGGAGAAACACCACCTCCCTGCTGGATTCAATCGAGAGTTTCTCACATCAGCCCAGTTTTCACAGATCATCTGGAGCTGGAGTTATCTGCTGGTTTGGTGTTTTTCAGAGAGTTTACCCACAGCCTGTCAGTTCTCATCAACTCCTCATACCTGGATCTACAAGGGCTGCTTAGCAGGAGAGGCAGATAACTCTCCAGTAGCAGTAGTTTCAAGAAAGGACAAGATGGGGGACAAATCACTTCTAATTATTGAGCAGAACTCTGCAGGATAGACTGTTAAAAAACCCAAACCCTACAACTGTACCAACAAGCTGCCAAAACCATGTACTATAAACTAACTTTTACCTTGAATTGTCTTGACAAAACGGCAAAATTATTTAAAAGAATATCAAATATATATGTTAATTTGCACATTTCAATTTAGAAATACGTGTCTCACCCAAGAGTTAACAAGTTGTGGGGAAGGGGAAAGGAAGGCTTCTCACCTTTTTTCCTACATTTCACAGGTTGTCTCCGGTAATGCCAGACCCAGCAGGAAGTCTGAAAGGTTGGTTATGATAGACACTCCAACTGGGGGGAAAACAGGGTCCACAGCAAAAAGCAAACTCCTGCCTGACGCATGCCAAAAAAACAGCCTAAAAATCAGGGTTGATCCACAGTTGCTGAAGTGGTTTGCAAGAATTTTTTTCCCAGGGTGTGAAGTATTTCCCATAGCAAGTCTGCTGTATGTCTTGGTGGCTTCCTACATTGTGAAACACTCTCAGAAATTCAAGGTGATGCTTTTTATTTCAAACCCCAATGCCCTGAATTACTAAACTCGTGGGGGAGCACAGATTATTTAGTTTAGTCCATTTGATATATGCATTACAACAGCACTTTGGGTAAGACAAACCAAAGGGACCTTTCTCCCAGACATCCCAGGAAGATGTGCAGGTTTTGCTTTCCAAGTCATTGCCATGTCCTGTAAATCCAATCACGACATTTTGCATTATGGGATCAGCTGTGCTCCCTGTCAAATTACAGCCCAGTGACACCTCCCTGCCTTGGGAGCTCTCTGCTAGCTCTGGTCCCTGGAACCAGCTGTGACATTGTCTGGCTCTCTGCAGAGCTCCAGGATTTTTTATTAGTTCACACAAGCAGGCTGGAAACATTAACATAAACATGCACACAGCAGCTAAGCAAGCCCTGTGAGACCACAGGGACCAACTTGTTGAAGATCAGTACAAAACAGGAAAACAAAGCACGTGGGGAAGCCCATAATAATTGGAATTCCAACTGAAAAACCAGACCAAACCCTCCTGGAGGCACAAGGTGCCAGCATCCACCAGCCACTCATCTCTCCCTAGCCCAGAGTCCTTCCTGATGGTCAGGAACGGGGTCAGCTATTCAGGTCCACCTTCTCCAACCCAAAAGAGACACTGCACATCCCCACAAGGATTTGGCCCACAGTCATAAACTGTGAGATTAATCATGTGTGTTTAGGGATCTGAAAAGGGGATGAGAAACATTAGTAACTGCTTCTAAATTAATTGCCGTTATTGTTATTTGATTTGCTAAACTCTCTGGGGCTAGATTTTATTTTAGAAAACTATGAACATATCAAATTAATCAACTTAAAATAAATGGTCTTGATTTATTTATTTCTGCTGTATCTACTCCTCTTTAAGCTTGGCAACTCGCTGCATTCTTTCCATCCTGTGAAAGAAAAAGAACAGGGGCTTTGCTTTATTATTATTTTAAAGGAACCTCTACAAAGCTTAGCAGTTCCATGAGTTTAAATCATGGCAAAACTATGCTGTGAAGGAGGACAAGTGCAAGGCTGGAGCTGGTTTCCACACTCTGCAGGCGCCAGCTTTGCACTGGGAGCCCACCAGCAGAGTCACATCACACAGTCCAAGCAAATCAGATCTATTCCCCAATAATTTAGGCATCCAGAGAGTTGAAAGACACCCTACCAGGTTTCAACAGGGGCTATCCCAGTGTGAGCCACACTTCTTGCAGAAAAGTCCTGCCAGCAAGGAAGAAGTTTAATCTCCTCTAGCCAGATTTTGCTGTTTCTGAATCCTCTGGAAGTTGGGTCAGCAACCTTCCCCCCTCCTAATCCCCTGCCCTCAGCTTTAGCAATGCAGCAATGCTTCTGCCAGAACACTAAAAAGAAAAGCCCTCACATATATTATGCTGAAGAATATTAATCTTGTGTTCCACAGAATATTAAGTGGATTACATCCACAGCCTCCAAGGAGAAAAACGTCGATTTCCATGTATCTTGTGCTATTATTCACCCCTATTAGTTTTTCCTACCAGCCTAACGTTAGTCACGACAATTTCCCATTAATTAGTGCAGAGCTCAACTGGCTCAACAGACCAAGCAATGACAGCAAGAGTGGGACTTCTCCATGGCCACGAGGCAGATCACACCACTGTGGCACAGCTGCTGCACAAGAACACATACAAGGTGAAGAACAAAATCAGCTTTGAGTTTTTCTGGATGACTTCATGGTGGGATCACCTCAAACACCAACATCTCTTTGTGAAGGTAACAGAATAGAAAGTAAAATTGCTGACATAATTTGAGATGTGCTGTTAATTGAGATACAGCAAACATGGAGAGATATTTCTGGCCTCCAGGGAATCAACAAAAGCTTGAGGTGCTTGTTCTCACAACCAGAAGGGAGCCCTGATCCCAGGCTGGAGGGGAACAAGGGTGAACCCACCATGCCTGGGAGCACCAGTTTCCCACCCATGGACACTGCACCACCACCAGGACCCTTCCCAAACACCCTCCTCAGCTCAGAAAGCCCAGCCCTTGATCCTGCAGAACCATTCAAGCCCTTGCAAAGTGCCACCAGCTGACTTGACGAGAGTTTTTACACTTTCTTTGCAGAGGTGTTAATGACTCTAAAAAAGCACAAGACTGGGATAAGCAGCTTTAATACCATTTAAATGCTTATGATTAGGAGAAACAGAGAGCCTGCAAGGGCCAGACTCTCGGAGGGCGGCACATCCATTGAAGCTGCAGCTCATGTGAGAAGGAGTGTAAATTACTCAGCATGGAGTAAGCAAGATCAAAGCCACTCCAAAAGGATGCAACCCACTGACAGCAATGCAAGCTCAGCCCAAGCTTCACTGAATATTTCACAAGCAGGCTGATGAGTTTAAAAGGCCAAATGGGGTGTTCTGACGATGCTGCACAAAGTAAGGAAGGAAAGGAAATCTCAGGACGTATGTTTTGTTCTAGACATAATACATGACCAAGAACTCAGCTCTGGCTTGATGCATTGAGACATTCATACTTTCAATTGATATCTCGCTTGTCTGTGCGGGAAAGAGAAATACAACTTCTCAGCTGCAATTCCCAGGCTCCATCCTCTTTTTTATAGTTCCTAGAGTAATTTCAATTCTACACAATAAACAGCAGAACAGATAAGAAAAGCCTTATCGGATGAAGTAACTTACAGCTTCCCACAGGGGCAAGACAGAGAGCTAATGGCTACAGAAGCAGATAAGGATGCTCATAACCAGAAATCAAATCCACGTGTTTCAGCAACAACACACTGCCTCAGAAAGCAAAATAAACAGTACAACAGACTCTGCCCGGCCACCCAAAACACTCAGAAAGCATCATTTCATCCTTCCTTGCAGACCCAGCTGGCCCATCACCATCCCTCCCGGTCAGAAGGGAGGGCAGATGCTGCAGTTTCATTGTAAGCCAAAATGCAGAGTGTGCCCAGCTGAGCTCTGGTTCACCTTACAGCCCCAGGCTACAGTGAGGAAGACAAACTACTACAAGACCAAGATGTTCTTGCAATCCTTTCCTTCTCTGAAGGCCTGGTGTGTTGAAAAGGAATAATTCATCACGCAGGGAAACCAACTCAGCTTTGAGCTTCCCCAGACTGCAAACCATCTAAAGCCAGGATGGACTTTTTGTTCAGGATAACACCAAGTATTACCCCTTCAGCATCCATCCCACGGTCCAAACAAACTCCATTGCCATATCTCGTCATTGCCAGAGACCCAGCTTGTTCAGCAATATTCAAATTTATGGTAAGCTGCTGGCAGTACAGTTGCACCCCAGGTTTCCCATATCATTTAGCCTAAACCAGACACATAGAATGTGATCTTCACCACTGAGTCGTTCCAAGAGCTCTAACCTGTTGGGTATTATCTCTTCATCTGATTCATCTCCTGAAAATTGACGCCTGCAAGTTATTTCCCTTCCCTCCCAAACATCAGTCCGTGTTGGCAAGTATACAAGAAAAGCATTTATCCAAAGGAATTTGCTCATCAAGTCTTGCAGACACTAAAACCACAGGTTATCTAATCTTAGGAGAGCATAGTTTAATGGCTACAACACAAGATGAGAGGCCAGAGGGTTTGACTTCTACTCTCAGCTCTGCCAGGGCTGCACGGCTTGTAAGTGAATCTAAGGAAGATACTTGACCCCTCCTCACCTTGATTTCCCCTGCTATGAGACTCTCCTAGCATTCCTTTCCTCACAGGGGATCTTATCTATAAAGTCCTCATTAGCATGTGAAAAGAGTTATGGATCTCTGGATGTGTGTGCAAAGGAAAAGTCTGAAGGAGTGGAGAAGCAGCACCGGCCAGGGAGCCTGGAGAAACATCCTCTTCAGCACACTCCACATCTGCTTAGGGAAACATTTGAACCCTTTCCCTCTACAGAAAAGGGAAAAAACAATTTCCTTTTTCTTGAAAAAGCTCAGAGGAAAGATTAAATTCTGCATCTCAAGTCAAGGAAATCATTCAGGATTCTCCCAACACTATCAACAGACCCCACCACCTCTGGAGAGCCACCTGCAGAGGCAAATCCCCAAAGAACAGGGTAACTCTCCCTGTCCCACCTTTTCTCTGGATGCCAGAGCGGCAGAACTGGACTGATCAGGAGAAAAACTAGAGCTCTGCTCTCAGTGTTCTGCAAAATCTGGATGTGGAGGTGGGGAAAATCCAGACTGAGCACAGATGCTCCCAGAGGTGAGACCAGAGCTGCACTCCCAGGGTCAGCACGGTCAGCACTTACAGCACAGCTCCTGCTAGGGTCCAGAAAGGGCTTCTTGTGGTGTTAAACAGAAACTCCCACTTGGAAAAGAACTGAATATCAACAAGCAAGCGAGTATTTCGGCTGTTTTGGGAAGGAAATAGAGTTATCCCATTGGACCTGCTCCAGGCTTTCCCAGCTGCCTCAGTTAACCTTGAAGGCTGATCACACCAACCACACCAGTGCCAGAAACAGCCAAGCACCAGCTGGAATTGCTTCAGTAGAGCAAGACTTCTGCCTCTAAGATTGGTCCAAAAACCTCCTGCTTTCTCCCAAGTGGCAAAAGACAGTGCAGTGAAGGACAGAAGATACATCCACTCTGGTCTAGCCATATGGAACAGAAAGGTCTCAGAGGAGCAGCTGGCTCAAGAACTTGAAGAAAAAACAAAAAGGGCTCAGCTCTTTTTAAGAGGAAAATGTCCCATTGTTCCATAATTAATGGAAAGCAGAAGAGGTTTTATGGACTCATTGAGAAACGAGGGTGAGCATTAGAAAGCACTTTTCAGTATTTCATGATCACAAGGTGAGCTGATTGCATAATACCGAAAAAGAACATGAATGCTGATATCACAAGGCAGTTATGAAACCTGGGCTTTAAATGCTGAATAACAATACCACAGTAATTAAGTCTCATAAGTGATTTTTTTTCTTTCTTTTTTTTTTCCTTAACTGCAAAGTAGATGCTGCAACCTTCAACTGAGGTATGACTGATGTATACATTATTGATGTCCTCTGCTCCCACCACCCTGCAGCACCAGGGATCCATCCTACCTCAGAGCCTCACTGCCAGTCACATCCCTTCTTCAAACCTCCCCCTCCTTCCTTCTTGAAGGGACAGGCTGTGAACTTGTGAGGAGCAGGAGGATGAGGGAGTAAACCTGAATAACTGCATCCTGCCAGTTAACTGTTAAACCCCCAACAACCTCTTCAGTTCTCCTCACAATGTTTTTTGACACAAGCAGACGTTCCTGTGAATTACTCCAGTGTGACCAGGACACACAGTCTCCTGAACAATACACACAATATAGAGCAGCAAAATGTCATGAAAATCAAGGGCAAATGAACACAGAAGACAGTCCCTCCCCCTAACACCACTTCTATTTTTAGACAGCCATATTAGCTTGGAGCAGTTTTACTCATTTCTGATAATGAGCAGAGCTTTTGCATCTTCTCTCGAGGACACTTCCTCTATGGAGGCACTTTGCTTTACACCAGCAGCACGGAAGAGGTCATGTCAACAAGCAAAAACAAACCCACGACTTATTGTGAAAGAGCCTTGAGAAACTAACTTCAGCTTTGACCTTATGCCCTTTCTCACTGGACAACCACACTGCTCCATTTTTGGGGGGGTATGGTCTGCCCACCTGCAAGGCATCCCTGCAGTTCAATGACATGACAAACCTTTGCCTGTTCAAGAGGCAGGATGAGAGTTGCTGAAAGCTCCCACAGCAGCAAGAGCACTACACTAAAGCAGGAACTCAACAAAGAGTAGGATGATCACTATCAAATGAGCAAGGCAAAATGCAGATGTGTTCTCAAGATCTGGGTGCCACCACGCTGGCAGTTTCCCTTCAGGAAGTGACATTCCTCCGCCCCTCAGAGAAGCTGCTCCTAAGGTCCCACAGAATTTTCTGCAATGCAACCAGTTTGTACATTCAGCATCCTTTGGTTTATTTAGACTCAAAGGTATCTTCCTTCAGGTCCACTTCTTCTCAATCTAAGCCTCAACCTTCCTCCACAGCCCTTAACCACCACCCTTCTGTCTCCTTGTTCCCACACTGGTGCTGCCTGAGGGAGAAGGATCCTGTATTGACACCAGTCCTGTCTTGACTGCCAACGAAGTCCAGAGAGCAAGACAGACCTTGAAACGGGTGGCAGAGGTGAGGGATGGTGGTGGTAAGGCAGCTTCTCACCCAGAAAATGAAAGCATGACACAAGCAGCTCAGGGATCTCTGGCTGTTGTATCACTCAGGGAAGAAGGCAGGCAAGGCATCACACATTTATCTCCACTTTTTCTTCTGAATTTTCAATAAACTACTTGAAATCTTCTATTTGCCCTTTGGATTATGATTTTTCAGGAAGACCTTTCTCCATGCTTCTCTACAATTATGAGATCCAGGGAAAAATACTCCCCTTTCAAGTTAACTTCTGGTGTCAGCACTTCACACAATTTCCTGACCACAGACAAACCATGAGGCTTTTGTCAACTGAGAAACCCCTTTCCAAGCCCAGGAGCTGCTAGCTTCTTGGTGGGTTCCAGCCCCTGGTCACAAGCACCTTCACACCAGGCTCTCACTTTCCTCTGTGGATTGTGAAACCTCATTTATTGAGGAAAAACACTACCTCAGTAAGAGGAAGCATTTAAGACAGCTAGTAGATGATTAACAAGTGAGTGCTCAAGTCAACTGCTGCAGGAGCACCACAGGTTCCTTCAGGCCATAAAAAAAACTTCTCACACGTCAGAAGCGAGGAGTTCATGGGGAAGCTGTGCCTGACTAAGCCCTCATTGCTGGGGACCACAAACTGCAGCTCTTCACCTCCCTCCCCAGCCCCAGGCTCCTGGCTGCAGGTCTCCAGCCCAGGGCTCTGCACCAGTGCTACCCCAGGGACCTTCCCACATTTTATTCCTACCTCCACATTCTCCCATCAGCCAGGCTGCCCCAAGACCTCCCTCCCCATGCCCTGTAGGGGTTTCATGCCCTATGCACCACCCAGCCACCTCCCTCTCTGTCCCACCAGCAGGACTTTCCCTCTGAGCCATCTGGCAGGAAGGAAAGTTATCAGGGTCCCCACCCTCAGGCAACATCATGTCAAGGCAGTGCTGGGGAGAAGTACACAGTGTTGTGTGGCTCTGTTAAACCATAGCCAAACCCTTCTGCTCAGGGCTTTGCCTTTTTATACCAGAGACCTCCACAGCCAAGCAAAGGTGCTTCAGCACTCTTAAGTATCAGTTACTTTTAGGCAATAATATCCTGAAGACTCTTCCTCATCCTGGCTTTTACAGTGCGCAGTGAAGAAGTTACAGGGATTTGGCACTTTCTCCTTAACAGGCCATCATTAACAAGTGACTCATATTATATTGCAGAGTGAGTCATCCTGGCAGAGGTCACAAGCGTAAGTGACAACTAGTCTTCAATTATTTCCTTCAAGTTGAATTAAAGGTGTATTGTTATGTTAATTTTACATCTGCTCCATCCTAGCTTTCCTTCCCCTGTCTCCAGAGCAACCTGGGATTTCAGCTCATGGTCCAAACTACCTCTGGAAGAGTTCTTTCACCACGAGGTTGTTACAGATTGTCACTAAGGTTGGTCATGCCAATGGAAATTCTCCTGGATGGGCTTTCAGCTATGGCAACTAATGGCTAAAGCAGCTCTCCATCCATCCATCCATCCATTAATCCATTGCTGCTCCACAAGGACAATGAGCTGCTGTCCCTGCCATCCTCCTGCTCTGTTTGTGCTTTATTGTAGCAGATGCTCAGGGACTTGAGGCTTGTCCAGAGCTCAAACACAACCACCTTCAGGCTGCCACATCACATCCCTGCCTCCAAGAGCAGGGGCAAAGCTCAACAAGCAAAATCACTTCAAACTATGCCCAGCATCAGATGAATATTGAAGAAATTATTACAGGACTGGGGCATTTTCAGCCATTTTCCATTTTTTAGCCAGGCAGACCCGTATTTCAGGCTCTCCTCTTCACTCAACCCCCCCACCCCCAGAATGTACCCATCACAGGTCCCCGGCCAGTGGACTAGGTGCAGACAGCATCCCTGCCAGGGCAGGGCACAGTCACTGCAGGACACCTGGCTCAGAGAACACAGTTTTGCCCATTAGAAAACACAGCCATTACCAGCCTGGTCACCACTGGAGCACTCTGTTTACATTTAGAGCAGTCAAACACAGTCACACTGGCTGCGAGGATCACTTTGGAGAGCATTTGTAAACTGCTCTCACTACTGGAATCCCATTTAGCTATTATAGCCTCTTCAGCCATACTAACACACCAATCCCCACAGAATAGCAATGGGAAGAGCAGAGTCATCAGACTATTTACTGAAGCTAATCAATACAGAAAGGCTGAAGATTTATTGCACTGAAGACAGCCTGTCTGCATGGCCAGAAAATGCATTTAAAGTCCTTTTCATTTTGTTCCTTTGGCCTCTGGTTTTTCTCCAAGAACATTTGCCTTGCACACCCATCTTTCTTTCCTCCCCAAACAGCGGCACCTGCAGACACAGGAAAGAAGCCCCTTCCCCAAACACCTACCACGAGTATTCAGTGGGAGTCTAAAACACAAACCCCACAAGTTTAAGGGCACTGCACCTTCCTTCCCAGCTATGTTTTGTGGCTGTTTTAGCATCTTCCATCTAAGTGAGCAGCCTGGAAAATTCAGGCCTGTGTTTTGAAGAAAGGCTCTGTTGTGCCAGGTGCAGGGACACTAGCTGTGCCACTCATAGCCACACCCTGCTGTCCTAGTCCACTCAAGAGGGAGCAGTTACAACCACGCTTAAATATATATATATATATATATACACACACATATATACATTACTAATATATATAAATAAAAGAACTTTGTAAGAATTTTGGCTTATATTTTGGGGAGCAGTAGCATGGTAGGCAGCAGCCATCAGGCCAAGTGATCCTGAAGCACCAACGTTAATTAGAACAATCAACATCTAGTGAGTTAACGCTTTTGGTCACTGTATCAGCTATATGGCCCCAGTGTAACAGAATGATAGAATGGTTTGGGGTGGAAGGGACCTTTAAGCTCATCCCCCACCATGGGCAGGGATGTTACCCACTAGACCAGGTTGCTCCAAGCCCCATCCAGCCTGGCCTTGGACACTTCCATGCATGGATCGTCTGCCACTTCTCTGGACAACCTGTTTCAGTGCCTCACTACCCTCTTAATACAGCTAAGAGAAACTGCAGTAAGGTAGGGAGGAGATCCGCACCTTCATTTTTGCCAGTTTATCTCAAAATCACATTAAGCTTTTATGCTTGTGTATGAAAGAAAGAGGCAAATATATTCTGATTTACAGGGAGATTTCTATTGTTGCCTGGACATCAAACAGCACCCAATTAGTCCTGCAAGGATCTGACCCACAAATTATGAAAATAAATGCCTCTGCAGCTTTGATCTCTTGTATTTCTATAGCATGCTACAGCAGTTATTAGACACATTTTATTAGGTTCAAGCTGTGCGATCTTTTCCTTCGCAAAGGCTCTACCACCTCCAATGCATCCTAAAGTCACCAACCAGTGGATTAAGGGCATGATCCCAAACAGTCACTTCTGTCATGCACTAAACACATGACTCAGCTGGCAGTAGGCTTTTGCCTGCTGAGTTTCAAAATTAGGAGAAAAGGGAATTTTTAAAAGGAAGGGGAGGGGAAACTGTCAGCCACATAAATTTTTTGCGTTTTTTGTTGGCTTATAAAGGAATATGCATGTGAGGCAATATCCTTGGCTTTTGAAGAGTGTTGCTTTTAGAACAATTTACTGTTCTGAAAGCGACACTTTCTGCACCCCGAAATGCCACTGCTGGAGGGAACAAGCAAAAACTGTAAGAAAAGGTTTTGTGCACTCTGAAGCTGAAAACCACAGGTTCTCTCACGCGAGCAGAAACACCCACCCTCTGCAGCAGGAGCGCTCAGAACCAACAGGGTGCTCAACTTGTGCTGCTCAGGCTTTGCTCAGAGGAGCAGCTCACTGCTCACAGCTGCACAAAGCAGGCAGGGACTGCACCTGCAAGAGGGTAGGGCTGTTTTCACCCGAGTGCATCCATGGGAAGGATGGGACCATGCCACCCACCCAGGCCTTGCTGAGTGGCAGAGGATGGAGTTTTGCATGAAGCCATCAATATCTGACAAGCTCCTGTGGCAGAGCAGAGCTGGTTACCTGCAGCAGAGCAAGGGGAACATCTTCTGCTGGCCAGAGTAACTCAGCTTCTGAATGTGGGGCAGGAGAAACTGCTGGCTGCCCTTGGAGGGAAGCAGGAGTTGGTATCCAACCTGGACACTCCAGTGCTGCCCGCCTGATTACCATCATTTACTACCAACACACAACCTTGAACTTCTGGCAAGCGCTGCAGCAATTTAACACGGAAAAACAACATTCTGGATCAAAAGGAAAGATTTTCTGATTGGTCATTACGAAATAAAAATCAGGCGTGCAGAGAGATCGGACTGAGTGCCAACTAGACTTCTTATCAGTGTTTTCAAACCTTGGTGGCTTTTCCTCTCCTTTCACTAACGAGCCATTGCAGGAGCTCCTCAGGGCTGGGTTACGTGCTGAGCATCCTCACCCCACTGCAGGAAGGGGATGCTCAGCCCCTCACAGGGCTCATCTAGAAACAACCATGGAGGAGGAAAGCAGAGAGAGGGAATATCCATTTCCAAGGACCATGCTCCTTAGCCAACACTCCTTCGGAAATCATAAACGATTTACATGGAAAACATCAAATCTCACCTACGTAAATCATTTTCCTGAGCCCAGAGCAGACTGGCCATCAGTTTCAATGTGCAGCCACAGTTCAAAGTGACAAAACGGGACAGGAGAAGGAAATTAAAGGTATTGGCTTTCTAAGTGGGAAACACAACCTCTCACTAAGTGGAGCTATCAATGACTTCGGCTAGCGGGTTTTGACCTGCACCCTGCTTTAATGGCTGTGTGAAAGGTAACAAAGAAGGCACCTGAGCAAATGGAAACCTCATGTGATGGAGGCTCTACGCTTCTTGCACATGAGTGGGGCATCTGCAGAGCAGTCAGGGCCAAAAATGCCACCAGCAGGGAGAAAGGAGCAGCCAAAGCCCTGGGAGAGGGAATGTGGATCTGCCATTCATTCCACAAGGCTCCTGGTCTCTTCTGCAGCTAGCAGGAAGGGAAAACAGCATGTGTGCTCCCCTGGCAGCCCAGGGCAAGCAACTGCTTTCAGGTGGAAGGTCCTGAACCCTCAACACAATCCTCCACACCCCAAGGCACAACAGTTTTTGCCAATGCTGTTTCTCCACACCATGCACCCTTTTGCCTGTTGGTAGTTTTTACTGGGGGAAGCACAGGAAATGTAGCAGGATTCTCCCCCTTTCTATATGAGGCATGAAGAAATGAGACAGGGATCAATACCCTGTCCTTGGTCTGCAGGTCAGAAAACTCCCACTGGTGTCTGTAATCACCCTTGCAGAGGGTAAGGGTGCATTAGAAGGAGTCAGGCAAGGGTTTGCAGGGAGCAGCTCAGAGCCTGAGCCCAGGAGGTGATCACAGCTTTCGCCTGACCTGACCTCACATGAATGATGTTTTCCAAGGACGTATCTTCCATAGCTAGGTGATTCATTCATGGGGATTTACATACAGGTCAAATGGAATCTGTTTCCTCCCTCACCCCATACAAACTGTACCACTACATCTATGAGCCTGGCAGATAAAAACTGCCTTCATGCAGCAAGGTTAAAAACCACCTCTAACTCCTCCTTGTCACATGGATTAAAAACAGACCCTTTATTTTAAATATGCACACCAATCAAATGCTCTTTGTTGCTTCAAAGCTTGATTCATCCAAGTACTTGTGCTCAAACTTCAGCCTGCTTAAGCATATATTTTGCTATAAATTCACTCCAAATTATTAATTTTTATGGCTGCCCAGCAAAGGAACACTAGTGAAAACAGAGAACTCTCCCTGCCTTGAACAACACCATACACTTTTGTGCCGTGGAAAAATGCCAGAGATGAGGAAGAATAACCAGATTACCAGTGCTGAAGGACACATGGAGAACTGCAGAAGAAGAGCATCTGGGCTGCACAACTCCAAAAGGCAGGGAAAATAATAAAATCAACCCTACAGAAAAATTAGCCAGAAGACAGGCTTGTTTCTTTTATAACTTCATGAGCACACACAAGAACATGCATACATATGTAGAGGATAAATCCTTGCAACAATGGATCAAGGAATGGAGTTGGACATTGCCATCCCTTTTGGATTATTTACATTAGAGGAAATATTTAGATTAGATGTTAGGAATAAATTATTTTCTCAGAGGAAGGACAGGGCTTGGAGAAACCTGGTCTAGTGGAAGGTGTCCTGACCATGGCAGGGGTTTTGGAACTAGATAAACTTTGTGGTCACTTCAAATCCAAACCATTCTATGATTCAGAGACCAGTATTCTGCTGCCAAGTTTTATGGCTTAGAACTCAAAAGGCTCCAAAATAGAAAAAGTACATTAATACTGTCATGTTCCATCACTTACACATGCACTGAATGACACTGGAAGAGGACATATTAAGCCCCTGATGGAATACTCTTGAGACTGACTTTCCTCAGGAACTGTGAATATCTATATTTATTGGTTGAACATCTGCCCCAAATTTTGCATGGCAGCATTATCATGTAAAACACAGCAAAATAAGCTTTTCATGTCTTTTTTTTTTAATCTCTAGAAATCAACTCTAGTCAAGTTTGTTCCTCTTTCTATTTAGGAAGGTGACCTTTACAAAAGTGCCCAAATTCTGTTGAGCTACAGAGGTTTTTTTTAAAAGGTGCTGGAAGAAGAAACCTAAAATAATGCTGCCAGAGTAATGCTCCTGAGTGCTTGCAGTGCTTATCCCTCATTAGAACTTCTCGTGAATCTTTAATGATGCTGAAATATGCCATAAACTGACAAAGTTCTAGAAACAGGACAATGCCAGCATGTTTGAGTTTTGTGGGTTTTTAACATGCAAGCTTTTATCTTCATTGACAGTGATCAACTAACACAAACAAACGGCCACTGAAACTTCACTTCTATACAAAGCAAAGCTAAAGGAAGAGTAGTGACATTTTTGGGTTTCATCCAATTCTTCCCAGCAACAGCTAGTACTCACCGGCTCCTTAAATTCTGTGCTGTCTCCTCTCCAAGCCTGAGCATTAAAGGCCAGGCTTTTCCAAAACAACAAACGATTTTAGGATACAGTTTCCAGAGAATGCATGGTCAGCACTTCACTAAAGCAAATAACAAAAGCCTGGGTTTTGTTAATGAGCTCAAAACAAAAGCAACATCCAGGTACATGAAGAAAACAATTGCTTCTTCCCCAGAAAAGGCTCTTTTTAAACTCCCTGCCTAGCAGGAAGCCCTCAGCCAAGCTGTACATCCCAGGTGAGCCTGGTGACCCATGGCCAGGGCAAGCCCCTCGCCCAGGAGACAAGGAGCAGCTGTGAGCAGGGGGGATTGCTGGCCCCAAACCAGCCCCAACCCAGGGATTATCAGCTCCCAGGGAAAGGTTTTCCTTCCTGAGATCTTTTATAACCTCCCACACACCTTGCAAAGGAACTCAGATGAATCCAGCTGTGGCAGCTACTGCAGAAGAGCCCACTGCCACCACTGGTGCATCAGCCAGAGGCCCAGCCCTGCAGATGGATGCAGCAGAGGAAAAGCTATTGACCTGAATATTTGAGAAGGATCAAGGCCACTGCCTTCAGCAAGAGATGACAGGCTCTTGCATTTGCTGAGACAAAAAAAAAAAAAAAAAAACCAACAGGGGGGAAAAACCACCAAACCCAGCCCCATCTTTCTGCTCTCTCCTGTTGGGATCAGCTGTGCATTTACCACCAGAGACCACGGCCCACTGCATCCCTCCTCATGCTCATTCTCATTTTATTGCAAAAATCTGCTTCTCCAACATGCCTGTCAACAGCCTGTGCGAATCCCTGTGTTAATCATTATTCTGCTAATAACACTGCCAGGTCACCCGGCTATTAAACATGCTGAGTGGACTAGCAAAAATATCTCTTTGCCCATACGAAAGAACATTATAATGTAGTTTTTCTTATCCCCTTGTCAGTATAATATGCAGCGCTACCTGTTCGATGGCCTCGTCGTTTTAAATTACAGTTTTCTGCAACATTAACAATCCTCATTACCAGCACCACCACTGGAAGATCTCTGGTTTAAGAATCCTTCCTATCCTGGCGTGCTCAGCTCTCTTCACCCACAGGGGCACTCCTGGGTACCACGGCAATGAGCACAGTGCCCAGTGATGGATAGAGACATGTCACAGAGAAGGCAGGAGCCAGCCCCAAGTGCAGCTTACTCGATGCACCAGGCCGTGCATTTTAATCAGAATTCAGTGCTTTGTTCCTGGCCCAGCCGCCAGCACATCAAGCAGATGCACTGCTGTGGTGGAGCCTGACTGTGTGGCCAAAATAAACTCTACAGTGTGGCAAAAACAGGAGCTCCTGCTACCTCCTGTGTCACCTTCCAGCCCAGATCTACAAATCCCACCCCATAAGCCTGTGGGCAGTGGCAAACTGAAATGAATGATGGTATGCAGGGTGCTGCTGGTGCCATGCTCAGCCTTCAGCAGCACAGTGCCATCCTGCAAATCCACCTCTCTTCCTTGGGACACAAGGAGGGAAGCCAAAGCAAAGCACTGGGCAAACTGGCAGTCAAAAGTCCACCTTTCTCACACACACTTGCCTGCCATTCATAAACCCCAGCCTCCTGGAACATTTTGGTGACTCAAACTTGGAGATAAGCGCCCTGAGCGCTTCCTTTCCCCACTGCTGGGAACAAATCACCCCCTTCACCAGGTTTTTGAGTCACTACCTGCTCCCAGCATTTCACAGTCACCCCTCACCTGCTCAAACACACAGACACATCACAGGAGCAACATCTCCTCCACCCAGACTCATCTACAAACCCACAGCAATGTGACACCTCTCTCCTAATATATAAAAATTTTGCAAGGCTTGGGGAATTACTCCTCCCTGCCATGTTTTGTGCTCAGGCAGCAAATTTACTATCGATTTCTGATTCAGACCCCACGGAATGATTCACGCTTCGTGACCTATCTGCTGAATTTACGACCTCTAACAATTATTCTAAGTGCTAGAGGAGCTTAGTTTAGAAGAAGATCTATTCCTCGGCAAATTAAGCTCCTATTCTTGTCTCGCTTGCAAACCACCACATCTCTCATCATTTATGGGAAAGTGCCATAGCAGGTCTCTGCCCCTGAGAGGGGACAGGGCTCTGAGTGGCAGCAGCCCCGGGCTGGCAGAGTGGCCACCAAGGGGCAGGGGAGCAGGGTTTTGCTGTCCCACCCTGCTCTCGGTCGGGGTTTCAGGTCCCCTTGTCTCCGGTTACCCTGAAATGCCAGCACTGCTCTGCTCACCGACCAGGCGCTGCCGCTCGGTCTCAGGGGGAGGGAGGGAGGGAATATACATTTCCTCCTAAAGCGAAAACAAAACCCTGACTGTATCTGGTGTGCATTGCTATTAAAAAGCCACAAACAGGAAAAAAAAACAAGCACGTGTGGATACAGTTTTAAAAAGAAAGGGTGACCGAGCTCAAATACACTTCCCAACACAGATATTTTAAAAATAATTTAAAGAAAAAGACGATTTTCAGAGGGCAGGGAAGAAGGAGAGGGCCCCCTCCCCCTCCAAATGATACCGTTCTCCTGGATTAACTCCACCAGCTTCAGCAACCTTTCTCCCAAGACACCTTCCACCTAGGAGGGGAAACCAGCACCAGGTCTGTTTTTAAGGTGGATGGTTCCCCCACTCCAATCTCATCTACCCTGTGTATTGCTGAGCAATCATTTACACTATTAATCAACCCGAAACTCACCAGGAAGAAAGTAGGGCAAGTGAATAAAGATAGACTTCTCTCTTTTTTTTTTTTTCTTGCACTGAAGCAAATAATATTTCTAAAAATACACTTGTTCAAGTCTTCAGCAGATTCTGCCTAATTTTATTTATTTGTCTATGCCAGCAGGTTGCAAGGAGCAGCCTGGCTGCTGCCTCCCGCATAAATGCTGTTTCTTTCAATGACTCCCCATGCTCGCTCCCAACGAGCTGTTCTTACGGCCAGAAAGATGGAGAAAGGGGGGAAAGGAAGAAAGTTACAGGAAAAATGGACCAGGGGGGACATCAGGCCACAGCCCACGCCGAGGCTGACACGTCTGACGAGCCTGACATTTCAAGGGTACATGCTGGGCTTCATTTTCCAGGGGGGCGAGGAGAAGGCAGCGCGCAGGGAGAGGGATGGAGAGAGGCTGCGGGGAAAGCGGGGCTGGGGCGCAGCCCCGCACCCCGGCCAAGGCTACGCCGCCATCCCCGCCTGCCCACCCTGCTGCCCGGGGCGGGATCGGGGCTCCGGAGGACACCGGGGGGCACCGGGGGGCACCGGGGGGCACCGGGAGGCACCGGCCCCGCTCCCCGCTCCCCACCGCGGGGACCCGCCCGGCCGCTCGCACCGCGGGTGCGCTCCGCCGGACACGCACACACCTGCGGGGACACGGCCGTGGGAACACACACACACACACACACACACACATACATGTGCGGATGCACACACGCGCAGATACGCGCACACACATGTGCGGATGCACACACGTGTGGATGCGCACACACACGCGCGCGCGCACACGCGGCGGCGGGCATGCACATGCACGCGCACACGGTTATCTGCCCGCATTTACATACGTGCAGGCGCACATCACACACACACACACACACACACCCCGAGCCCCGCGGCCCCCCAGCCCCGTGTCCCCGGCAGCGGGGGATGGATGGATGCATGCATGCATGCATGGATGGATGGGTGGATGGATGGATAGATAGATGGGTGGATGGATGGGGAAGCGCCGCTCCCGCATCCCTCCCCGCGAGCCCCGGCCCTGCGCCTCACCCGCAGCGCCGAGAGGTCGATCTCGTCCAGGCTCCGCGCCGGGGAGTCGCTCGCCATGTTTCCGCCGCCGGCCAGGCGGCCCCGCCGCCACCGAGCGGGCAGTGGCGGCCGCCGCGGCGCTGGCGCTATTTAACGCTTCTCCTCATGCGGGGCGCCGGGAAGGAGAAGCCGCCGCCGCCGCCCCTGCCCTTCCGCCCGCAGCGCGGCTGGCTAGGGGCGGCCAGGCAGGCAGGGCTCGCCGCGGGCTGCGCCGGGATGGCGGCGGCGGCGGCGCATCGCCGCGCCCGCCCCGCACCGCGCCCGCACGGCCCCGCGCCGCCCCTGTCTGTCACCGCGGGGGCGGCGCCCGACCCGCCGCCAGGGGGCGGCGCCGCGCGGGGGCGGGCAGAGCCCCCTCAGGGGCGGGCGGGGGCTGCGCCGGACCGCCGCGGTGGCCGGCCAGGGGACGGGGACAGGGACGGGGACCGGGCGCGGCCTGTGGTGGCAGCGGGACCCCCGCAGGGACAGCCCATGGGCACCCTCGGAGGTGCACGCCCAGTGCCCCACAACCGCGCTTGTTCGGCACGCGGATCCCCCCGACGGAGAGCGGGCGGGAAGGTCGGCGGGTCCGGGCCGGCCGTGGGCAGAAAGGCACGGGGATCCAGGCCGCCCGGGTTCCCCCAGCCCAGCAGCCCCACAGCGGTGCCTGTCAGGTCTCGTGGGGAAAGCTGCCCAGTTCCAGGTGCTGAACCCACATTGTGCCAGGCAGGGGTGTGGGAAGAGCCGAGGCCGGAGCAGCAGCCATCCGCCTGCTTTGTGCTGCTCGGGATGCTCGGTGGGAGTTGGCCCTTCTGCAGCTGGATCCAGATGTTACACCTGGATTTGCTGACCTGTTGTCGACCTGTTTGCTCGGCACTCGAGAGCCATCCCAGCCCTACCAGCTCCCATGCTGATCCTGAGTGGGAATAAGAGATTGATGCTGTGTTTGGAATTGGCCAAACCCCCTTCCTAGCAATAGCTAGGTAGAGTCAGCTTTTAGTTTTCCTTATTTCTCTTTTTCGGATGTGGTTCCTGCCAAACCAGGTGCCATATATAAATATATATGTATAAAAAATCTGTTGCCTTTGAGAGAACCGTATGGAAGCTGTACTTACAACATCAACTTGTGTCAGGAGCTTACAATATGCAGATCTGGGAAGCGGAAACCCTACACATGAGTCAACTGGCAGGCGGATGGGATTTTCTTACACTTTCTTATTGGAGATGTGCTCCAAAAAGCAATAATAAATGGTATTACAAACAGTCATGCAGTTGTGGGGAGGCTGCGTGCTGCTGCTGGTGCTGGTGGTGCAGCCTCACCAGGCAGGACTGCGGGACACAGATGGACCAAAGGCCAGAAGGAGCTGCTGAAACCTCTCCAGAAACAACAGGGTTGGTGCTGCCAGTGCCTCTGCCCTCGGTTCTCTGGGCAACCTGCACTGGGGGGCTGCATCCCTAGCTTACCACTTACTAGTCCTGATTGCAGCAGGGCTGGGGACAGCAGCGCTGGTGTTTCAGCTTGCAGGGCTGCGAGGGCGCAGCAGAATGTGATTTTTTTGGTAATGAACTGCCCAAGTGGCAGGTAGCGGAAGTCGCACAGGGCTGCACATCACCCGCAGTGACGGCAGCCTGCCTGGATTTAACCCCTTTTCCCGAGCTACAAATCATCACTCCTTGATATCGTGCGCAGTCATTAGCCCTCACTCACATATAAAGAGGTAAATTTGATCAAAATGCTAAACTCAACAAACTCCCAAATCTTTAGTGGTGTTTTTCTAGACCAGATGTTGTCTGTGTCTGTTCCAGCCCAGGGATTGCAATGTTGCGCTTGTATTTGGGGAGCTGGAAGAAAAACTGCCTGGAAACTGGTAACAAACCAATGCGAGACTTCCTCCTGCTGACATTGTTCTCAGGGAGAGAAGGGAGGAACAAACAGGATGAGCGAGGACGCTGGCTTGCTCTAATGTGCTTTCCATCCAAGAACACACAGGATTATTTGTGAAAAACATAAGGATTAATATATGCATATATATATATATGTATGTCTAATCCTGCAAATAGACAGATTGCCCTGATCCTCAGCACGAGTGCCAAGTCCCGAGCTAAGCTGTGATTTAATTATGGTCTATCCACTGCCTATCGAGATGGGAAAAATGTAGAGGACCCTCCTGTTACCACCGACATAAGAAATGCATGAAGTGATGGAGAGAAGAGCCAGGAAAATCCCGGGGAGGGCTGCTGTTTCCAGGCTGCTTGGGGCAGAATAGGAGCCTTGGAGGGGAGATGTGCACCCGATGACCTCCAGAGATGCCAGGGCTGCTATGTGGGCTGTACTGATGCCCAGCCAGGCTGCAAGAAAACCTTGAACTGGGCAGTCATTTTTGCAGGAAGCTTTTTCCATTAAAAAATTAGGTATCCAACATGTTACTCTTTTAGTTATTTATTTATCAGTATATCTGTCTCTCTCTGTACACTGTTTTTTCTGCCAGGAGCATCTAAACAAAACCTTGCAGTTACAGTCACCATGACTCAAAACAAAGTACTCAGTCGAACTGGCTCAAAATATTTTGCTGTGAGTCATTTCAGCACGAAATTGAGTTTCCACCTGGCAGGTCCCCCCTGGGCATGGCAGCTGGACACTGCTGTGTCACACCAGCTCCAGCCAGCACTGGCACAGCTACAGGTGAGGTTGCAACACGGGCAGGGCACCTCTGAGCCAAGCGAAGGAATTTTGTTACCACATCCCACCCTTCATTAAGCAAGAACTGTGGAAGAAACACACAGTCCTCCCAGCTCAGTCCCCCGCATCCCTCATTAGCTCCATTTCTACTGCCACAGACACTGGGATCATTCCCTGACAGGTCATTGTTTTTCCCATGTCATCTCCATTTGGAAAGTGGGAAATATGAAAATGCCATATTTCCTATCCGCCTTGGTGAGAAATGAGCACCTTAATGACCCAAAGCTCTGCTGGCAGCAGTGGGGGACCAATGTCAGTGACCCTGAGATCACTATTTTTGATTTACTCATTGAAGGGCATCAGCCCCCATATAAACTATCCAGGTCATTTGACCTCTGCATAAAACTAAATTTAATTATCTAAGAGTGCCATCACTGTTCATTATCTTGTGAGGGGGTGTATGTAGAATGAGTAAATCTATGTGACACATAAGCCCTTGCCCAATTAGCAACAGCTTCAGGTACTTTGGGCTTTAGATCATTCTCCAAAAGATGATCAAGAAAAGGAATGAAGCAAACAAGGAAGCATGTTTGGGCCCCATCATGTGATTTATTCCACAATAATTCAGTGTCCATTTGGCCTCAGTTTTTCTGGTGTCCTAAGTCCAGACTGGTTTACCCCAATTGGTTTAGCCCATGTAAGGCAGTACTTAAAGGACTCTGCCAAAACTGAACAGAGAATGCTGAAAAATTTGTACTCTGTAAAATGCATAATAATTGGGGTTTAGGCTAACATGCAGCTGTGTTAAAAGAGACTCAGAAATGACTGGCTACATGTGTCCTAACCTGCATCTATTGATCTCAAATGCACTTTAACTGATTCATTATCACTTACTGATTGCTCGTCCTCCTGCTGATGTGGGTTTCTCTCCAGGGAGAGAAGTGTTTTTCCATTGCATCCTTGGAGCAGAGCAGGACTACGTGTGTGAACTCTGCTGCCAGGTTTTTTCCTATAGCTGTATACAAAAGAAAAATCCCCTGTAAATAGTTCATCACTCCCTTACTTAAGCATTGTGTAAGTACAAACCTCTGTAATCACTGTGATGGTGGAATAAATGGAAAATCAGCAAGGGCTCTTTGGAAAACCCTTCCTCTACAGATTCATACCAGGGAACAGCGTGGGGCACTCAAACAGCAAATTCCTGGGGCACCACAGGGAAAGAGACAGTGAATGGTTCAGTTCCACAAGGTTAACTCACCCTCAGCACCCCTCCAAGCTGCTGTTCTTCCCCAAATATTTTACACTGAGGACCAGCACAGGATTTTCTTTATGCATCTTCTACAAATGCCCTGGCATTTGTCTCCTCTTGAGGGCTGTCACCATGGGCCAAAGCCACCAAGGAGACAGCAGCCAGAAGCCACCAGAAGGTACCCCCAGCTTTATGTAGCTCCAACTTGCTCTCTGCCTAGCCTGAGCTAAAGGAGGCTTCTCCAGGGTAGATTTAAATTTAAATAAGTTGCAAGTTTCAGATAAAGCAGAGCTGTGTGTAACAGTGTGTGCCTCCCCAGCAGATACAGCAGATGCTGATGGTCTCCCCTCAGCCTCGCTACAGCACCAGGGGTCTAACCTATCCTTTTGGCAATACATTTACATGTCGCTGTTTGGGAACACTCCACACTGGTGATGCAGGACTAGGTTTTGTCAATTAACCTTTTTCCTTTGTGCCTCCTCTACAAAGAAAAAAAAAAACATTAAAGGGCAACCCTGCTCTTCAGGAGGGTGTCAGGTCTTTTATAGTCATTTAAACTGTGCCAATTGTGACTGGTTAGAAACCAATCAAAACCCCATTTTTGCACTGCTTGCAGAAAACCCAACATGGCCTTGCCCCCAGCAAACCACGTCCCCATAGTCCCACTGAAGAATGCTAATTTCTTCTTTCTTTGTTAAGATCTCAGGGATAATACTAGTACGTGTAAGATCCAGAATGCATGAGCTGCCAGAATAGGGATGTTCCCCAGAACCCACCTGCCACAGCAGGGGAGTCCTCTGGGAGCCCCTGCCCATAAATACCGGATTTACAGCCCCATCCACGGGGTGGAACAGCTGCTCCGTTTGTCAAGTGCCTTTTATCAAAATTATTTATCATCCCAATACGTTTTTATGCGGATCAGTCTGGAGCTGAGCTACCCTAAGCCAACCAGTATTTATATTTTCTCTTTCCCTTTTCTCTCCTGGGTTGCCTTTCATCCCAAAGACAGCCGCAGGTCTGGGAAACACCTGACCTGAAGCCACCCCCATCTGGCATGAAGCACAGATCAGTAGAACAAGAGAAACTGGCTTCTATCTTTTGTCAAATGCAAATTGCTGAGAGTTAATTAAGACACATTTCAGGAACAGTGAGGTTTTTTTAAAAAATTATAATCTATCCTGAGGTGTGGGTAGGGTTCGACATCTCTCCTCGGGAAAGGGGTTACAAAACTGGAACTGCAGTTGGCAAAGGTGCTGACAATGAAGGTCCCACAGGGCTTTGGTTGCAGCCAAGCATACAGGGTGCTCCAAGACCTGTGAGACTGAAGGCAATCCAGGCCCTTGGCATATGTATTTTTCCAGATTTCCCTTTATTTTTGATGATTGCTGTCTTTACCATGGCTTGTGAGATGTGTTATTCTGCAAAGAAGGTATGGCCACAAAGGCATGATGCTTCTGCCTTGTTGGAAATATGAATATTTGCCTTTTTCCCTTCAAAAGGCATAAGTCTTCTGTACACACACACATACAAAAAAAAAAAAAAAAAGAAGAAAAGAATGAAAAATAAAAGAAAGGTTAAACTACAGAACAGACTTTACAAGTCTGATATATCAGGCTTCCCACTCATCATCAATGCCCAAAGCAGAAGCAAGTCAGAAAACAACTGGAGGTACTTAAAGCAACTCAAAGTAATCGTCTAAGTAGTGCTTAAAGTGTGAGGGTTTGAGTAGGAAGACAGGGTTTGAGCCAACTGCTGTTGCCTTTCTGGGGAGGCTTCGCTCAGAGGTGTTTACTTCCTCATGCCTTCATGGAGATGTGGCAGTCTATGAAAGCACTCCTCCTGGAATAAGATGAAAATGGTTGAAAAAAAAAAAAGAAGAAGGAGGGGGATGTTCTAGGTCCTGTCATAACAAAGAAAAGCTTAAAAAAGCTCACCCAAATATTAAAGCTTACCCAAAGGTAAGACGTGCTGTACGCTTAGGAAACGGATGGAGAATATCAAAGCATGGGCTTTCTGACTTGCTGAAAGAGAAAATCATTACCAGAGCACCCAAAAATATCACTTCACCATCTCAGAGAGGAGGCACTTGAATCTGAGTTTATATATGGAAGGCCTTCTGCAGCAGGGACGTGGATGGAGGCTGGCTTCAGGCCCAGGAGGTCCTGCAGAGTTTACATAGACTGATTTATACATCTTTACCCATGGGAAGCAAACCCATGAGGAAGAGACAAGAGTCCTAGCTGTGCAGTACCCCACTGGTCAGTAGAAACCTGGGAATGAAGGAACATCCAGGATGGGAAAAGCATGATCACGCTTGGTTCAGTGTGAGGATATATAGATTAAAAGAGAACGGGTACATTTAAACAAGCTGATGATTTGAGTGTTAACACGTGATTTCTGAATAACTACCAAAACACCAGGCAGGAAACTGTGTGGTTTTGAAAATATCTGTTGAAGGCGTTCTGCATGTTCAGTGGAGTGACTCCATCTTCAGTTAAGAAAGCAGAAAGGAGTGGGCTGATCCTCAGAGCAGAGGGAAACCCTGCCCACATCTGAGCCTGCAGTCTGGGCTCTCATGAGTAGGTTACTACAAGGGAACCATCAGCTGAGGACTAGACAGGACACTCGGGAGGAAGAACCTCGGTAAGAAAATTACATCAACCCCAAATGACAAAGACATGACCGAGACCCAGTTCCCCCGTGCACCAGTGCTGAGTAGGAGGGATAAGCTGGAAAATTTCCTTTGAAATTCTGTCCCCTACAGGCTCAAAGCAGCCAGAGTATTAGAGAGACTTTTAAAAGTGTCATTATATGTTGAATTAATTCAGAAATTTGTGTTTCTCAGTTTGTGGCTCCTAGCACAGGCAGCACTGCAGCCTGCACAGAGCTTGCCAAGAGCTTTGACACCCCCAAAAGTTACGAGACTCAAAAGCACATGGAGATGACTGGGAAGAGACACACCACAGATGACAACAATTGCAGACTGAATTCTTTGTCCACTGCTGCTGCCTGATGCTGTCAGAGTGGTGCTCCAGCCATGCCCAGCACAGGGCTCTGGAGAACTCAGACACCTACAAATACCAAACACAGTGTTTGTCCATGCAGTGCTCTGTTACTAGTGCTTTTTACTGGTGCTTCTCTAACCCAGCCTCTGCCGAGGAGTCAGCTGAAAGCCTTGGGGCAGTGGCAAAGGCAGGAGATGGTTTAGTGCCCTTGGATACTGGAAGAGCTCCAACCTGTCCTGACAGTAAGAATCCTCCTCCCTGGTGCCCATCAAGGGGGCTCTAAAAATGAGTCAGTACTTCAGCCCACTCTCAAGTCCTGCTTGTCCAAAGCTGATTGTGGTGAGTCGTGTCCTGTTGGTCCCCTTCCACCACATGCTTGGACAGAGGGGACAAAGCCATTCTGTACCACACCATCTCACCAAAATGCACACAGGGGTGGTGCTGACAGCACCACAAGCGACCTCTCTGCAAATTTTCACTGAATTATTTAGTTGCTAAAGAAGGCAACTTCAGTGCTTTCAGTGCTTTACACAACGTCTTAAGAAGCAAGTTAGCCATATCCTGACAGAAAATCCACTTCCTCCACACAGGCAGGTGGTGGGTTTAGCCCTTTGTGAGCTCTCAGAAGCACCAGATGACATGCACAGCAAAGTCTGAGTTTTGCATTTGCCGTAGCTAACACATGCTGTTCGCTGAAAGAGAATTAGCCTTTTCCTCTGCAAAACTAAGCATTAAGGGCTAGTCCAGCTGCTAGTAAATGGCAATTAGGCTGCTAAAAGCTCAGGTTGCTTGTGAAAAATAGGACTTGAGCTACTGAAACATGCAGACCCTCTTTCAGCCTCGTTTTTCATTTCTTTTCAGTCTAACTTGATCTAGTGTTAGAGCTGAGATGCAGCTGGCCTGAGATTACCCATTAAAATCAGGAAAAAACCTGTAAGACAACTGTAAGACAACAATTTCTTCCAGGCATGCAAAACAGTTGTGTTTGCCCTTACAGAATTGCCTGTGTTTTGTTTCAGGTCCTGGCTTTGTAGATGAAGGAATGTGAGAACATAACTAGCACATCAGCTTTATACTGAGTTCAGATTAAACACAGCAAAACCACTGATGCAGCAGCCATTTACTCAGAAAGAAAGAAACATATGGGGTCAAAGTGACATTATCTCACGTGGCACTAAAGGGAAATGTCCCTTCAGTTTATCACAAGATGCTGGGAGCCTGCTAAACACACCCAGGTGGGTGGGTGTGCCACATCGGAAAACTAGAAAAAATTCTGTGTGCCAGTAAATCCTCTGCTAAATTCTCTTTGGAGAGGTTGATATAAACAAGAGGTACAATGTACAAAAGGGGAGTGCATGAGCTCGCTTGGAAAGGATGGGTCTTCCAATTGGCATGTCTGAAGTGTTTCTGTGGAGGCATATTACTTGATTTTTGTCCCAACTCTCACAGCATTCAGCATTTTTGCAGGTCTTGGAATCACATATCCATATATGACTTTTAGCCCTTATTTTTAAATAAACAAACAACTGGAAGTCATAGCCTTAGGAAAGCAATTGAGTATGAGCCCTGAGAGGGCTAAAGAAATGAAAGGTAAATTCAGGTAATCTGAGGGTGGAGATGATGTGATTGGTGAGGTCCCAGGTCAAAGAGACCATCCATCCAGCATGAGGAGGGCTTTCCAACCCCTTAGCTCCACTCCAGCCCTGCTGTAGCCTTGCCAGAAGTAAAATATTGGAAATGTGGGTGACAGCTTAGATTACACATCACTAGAAACAGCCAGGATAATCTGCCGCCAGCTCCCTAAAAGGAAATCTTTAGCTAACAAACATGCTCCAGCCTTTTGAGCTGGCAGATAACGATGGAACAGTGGATAAAGCATAGCTGGATACCAGGGAAGTGGTGCTGTGCAGGGGGGTGTCTCACCAGGCCAGAGGAAGCAGTGCAGGCAGGAGAGCTGCTCCTGGAGCAGCTTGGCCAGGAAGAGGAAAAGGAAGGTGGAGGGTCGGGGTTTTGGATGCTGCTGTGGCAATGCTGGTGCCCTGCCCTCAGGGACAGCCAGCACAGCTTGGTGGGCTTCGTGCTCCTCACTGGGGGCTTCATCATGGCCATACAGCATCTCTGTGTCCCTACAGCACATGATTTTGCTAGACAGAGCCAGCAGTGGATCGAAGGAAAGCCTCAGCTTTTCTTGTTTATAGAAAAACTCCATATGTAACATCCCTGCCTTTCTTGAGGGCAAATGGTGTCTCCCTGTTTCCAGTCAGCTCTGTCCCAAATAAGGCTGTGAGATTTCCAGGCCAGGGAAGTCTGAGGTTTAGGGTCCCTCATTATCACAGGATCGTGGGAAGATGCCCCATGGTGCTGCAGTGCAAATGCATCACAGTGCTGCTGCTGCTGTTTCCATCACCACCAGTAACACAGGACAAGCATTCTTGGTCTGGGTCTGTTCTGAGGGTAGGAACCTTGTGGACATAGATTTTGCTCCTGCTGAGGAAGTCTCTGTTTGGAACAGCGTCTCTCGAGTCATGGAGAATTCTCCTGCTGAGGCATTTTGAATAAATTCTGTATAAACCTTTCTGGTATGATAAAAATAATAATAATGAAGTGGCAAGACATAGACAGAAAGCATACACACAGTGGAAACCAAATTTGGAATGATTTAGGTGATTCAGGTTTTTTTTTAGGGCAATAAGCAGCTAGTGCAGCTCACCACATGCTCATACAAACCCAAGAGCTTGAAGTCAGCTTCAATGAATGATTCATTATTCCGCGCACGCTCCGGCTCCTCTGCCACTCCAGCCTGTACCCAGCTGGATCTCAGGAGAAATTCCTAGAGTGTGTAATTGTGTATAATGTGATCATCCTGCAGCAGGAAATAGGTTTGTAAGCATTCCTAGCCAGTACAATCGATGTCGTACAGATATGGTCTGCAAGGAAACAAAGTGGAGATACATATTGCGGGGAGTCACCGGAGAGCGAACGCAGCCTTCTGGGAAGGACACGTTCGGCAGGGAATGTATTTAAGCCCAAACAGTCACGGTACACGTGGTATTTCATTTAAAAATGTCTCAGCGTGACCGTGCTCAGGGGAGGGGGGAGATGCTGACCTGCGAGCCCCAGCAGCAAGGCCAGACGTGGGTGACATCGCTTGGAGAGAGGCAGGACCAGGCTGGCGGCGGAGGGAGCCCGGCGGGGTTATGTGCTGTAGCTGCAGCCTCGTCCCGCAGCACGGCTGTGGCCCTGGGGACCTGCAGGGACCCGGCAGAGCGGGGTGAGGGCTGGCAGGCTCCCCGCAAAGCAAAGCGGGCACCCCTCCCCGGGGGAGCGCAGGCTGAGCCCGCAGCACCCTCTAGAGGAACGCGGCCACCCAGCCCTCGGCTCCAGGGAGGGTTTGCATCCACGGAAAAGCATCTCTGCAGCAATGCTTGCTGTCTCTGCACCAGCTCATCTCCGGGATGCAGCGCTGCTGAGCCCTGCGCGTCTCTGCCGAGCAGCACCAGGCTGCCGGGTGGTCCCTCCTGGGATGAGGGGATGCTGGAGGTGCTGGATGGAGATGGAGGTGCTGGAGGGGGTGGAGACGAGCAGTGCTGCAGGCAAAGGCTGCAATAGAGAGAGTGAGGTGGATCAGGAGCTCTAGCAAATCGGGAAGCAGCACCCAGGGAAAATTGGGATTGTTCAGCCTGAAGAGGAGAAGGCTTCAGCGTGACCTAATTTTGGCCTTTCAGTACCTGAAGGGAGGCTGCAAGAAAGATAGAGTAAGACTTTTTAGAAGGGCCTGGAGTGACAGGACAAGGGGGAATTGCTTCTAAGAGTTGGTTTAGACTGGATATTAGGGGAAAAGTTTTCCCTGTGAGGGGAGTGAGGCCCTAGCATGGGTTGCCCAGAGCAGCTGTCCATTTGGAAACACTGGAGCATCCTTGTGATGTGTCTGCTAAGCTGTGCTCAGCCCTGGTGGATTCTCTAGCTGGAGAGGTGGGTCCAGCTCTTCCCTGAACTTCCCTTGTGCCCACACCACCTCCAGTGTCCCTCAGCTTCCCAGTGGGTGACCTCCAGCTCATCTGCCCCAGCAGGACTCCAACTAAACACCCAACCCTTGGCCCAGGGCAGGTTTCCCAGTCAGGATATTCCCTATGGACAGACTACCTGCTGGGCACTGCAGAGCTCCTGAGCAGCACACAGGCAGCACCTCATTAACACTATCTCCCTGTCCCCCTTTCCTTTGTCCTCAAATGGGAACTCATGGAATATTTAATTTTTGAGATCAAGCTGAATATGGAGAGATTACTCATCACTGATTCTAGGGATAAACAGTTTCCTTTGCAGAATAATGTCTTTTTAAACAACTCCCCCTCCCCTCTTCTCCAAATTAATTTCCACCCCAGCCATGAGGCTCTGTAGAAAATCTTGCCATAATCATTTTGAGCTAAATATTCTGTCTAATCAATCAAGGCAGTGGAACCAATTTTGAAGCTGTCACTTTTAATTTTTCCAATAAGAAAAAAATTGAGCATTTCACTCACAGTGCTGTTGTGATTCAAGCTCTTCAAACCTTCGCTCCACTGCATCAGCGCTTCAGAGCTGTACTTGAAAATGTGAAGAGCCGGCACAATTGCAGAGAAACTACAATAAATTGATTTTTAGCAGTGAGAAGAAACCTGTTTCTTCATGTACCCTTAGACCTGACTCACAAAACCTTCTCTTTCTTTCCTTCCTCCCTGTTTTCCTCCTCAGCACAAAAATAACTGCAGCATATTAGTGATTTCATGCATGCAAAGGGCTGGCACTCATTAAAGTTGATGCGTTATTGAGAGCTCAGTGCATTAATGCCAACAAAGGGCCAGAAAGCAGATGTGCTGGGTGCTGGGGTGGAGGAGAGGATTCCTCCTGCCTCTGGTACGGCATTCCTGCAGACACATCCATGATGGAGAAGCCTTGTGGGAGGAGGCCGGAACAGCCTCGGCACAAAACATGGCTGGAGAAAACCATCCTGGAAAGAACAGGCTGTTAAATACACTGGCAAGGGCACTTTGTGTTCAGGGTAGGCGTGGGCTGTGTTCCTGCTCAGCGAGGAGCCATCAAATTGAGGCTTTGCAAGTCCTTCGGCGAGCAAACAGGAACATTCTGGTCAGGGGGAGTTTTGCCATCACGTTCCTGCCTCCCCACACAGCCAGGGCCAGCCATAGCCCCTAAGCTGGCATTCACTTCTGTTTTTAGGGATGGACATGAACGAAGTCATATCCTGTAAGAGCACTCTAGGAGAGGGAAAACAGCAAAAGCAGCAACAGTGCCCTCGAGTTGGGCCCCTAGTTGAATCCAAAACAGAACACTGCACCAGGTACTAAGGAAAAATGAACTCTATCTCCACCAAAACCAGGACAACTGTGTGAAAACAGGAAAGGATCCTTCCTACAAATTGATACCTGAGCTCCCCAGGTTCAGGACCACTTCCAGTTTCACATTAATTTCACACCAAGATAGTCTCAACTGTGATCCCACAGCTCTCCTGCTGCTCACACGGAAACCAAGCAATGCTGGCAAGACACCACCAGCCTCGGCTGTGGCTGCCCTGAGTGACCCCACAGCCACCCTGCTGCCACCCATCCAGCACCTCTGGGCTCAGCACCATGCACCCAGCAGTGCCTGTCAGGTCCCACACCACCCACACTTGCTGCTGTCTCCTCTTCAAGAGCCCACAAGTGGGGTGCAGGAGGCACACAGCCAGCAGGGAGATGCTGGAGTGGCAGCAGGAGCTGATGGTGTCACTCAGCAGCTGCCTGATGCCTCTTGCCAACCCCCTGCCTCCCCTGCGGCTCTCTTGTCTTGGTTTATTGTGTCTGTCGAGGACACAGATTGGGTTTGGAAGTTCTGAAGATGCGGAGAGCCCTCTGGCATCTAAGGAAGGAGATGAAACCTAAGAAACGGAGAAGTTAATATGTTTTCAGTTTGCAAGAGAGCTTGGAAATGCCACTGATGCTTTATTAATCTCTTCTGCCCCTGGAGGACAACAGGCAGCTGCTCCTTCTCTTTCTGCTGAATTTCCTTTACTGGAAGTTAAAAGAGACAGGGGAGACAGGGGCAAGTTAATTCTATTTTGGAGACAGAGCGTTTTTGTCTATGCCTTTTATAATGCTTTTGGATTATTAAAACTCCTTTAAACCACGACTTTTTAATCTGTTTAAGAAGTCCAATTTTCTTTCTACGCTGTTTCACCCCAGCAATTTCTCTCTCCCAGGAAAACCCAAATGACTCCAGTCTAGCCATTTTTATTGCAATTCTGGGCCTTTCCCCATCACGTCTTGGCTGCTGGGGCAGCACTACTGATGCAGAGCAAGGACAGAACTCAGCCCGAGGCAGGATGCAACCCACAAAACAAGAAATGACACCAAAGCCAAATGTTCTGACATGATGATCGGCTGTATTTTCAGTCCATTAATACACATTCATTTACCAGATACAAACAGAGTGGAAAGGAAAGCGATCGTTAGCAGGAACAAGGATACAAAACTCAATTCCAGCAGCCTTCACAGAAGGGATATTCAGTGTCACAGCAGCACTGTCAGAAGGGAGGGACGCATGGAGACCTGCGCTCACCCCAAGTGGAAGCTCTCCTTTTGTGGATTAGTTTAGCTAGAGACAATTTTAAAAAAAACAACATTCCCAAAACTGTGACTTTTTGACACTCTTTCTTATTTCCCTAGTGTCAGGACTAAGGAAAGTTGGAATTATTTACACAGAGGAGATTTTATGAAAAGACACTGGAAGGTTAAAAATAGAATAATCACAAACACTGGAAAATACAACAAGAAAGCAGGCAGGGAAAGGAAAATAGGAAAAAAAAAAAGTGGCACCCCAAGAGGCTCATTGCATTCAGTGGTCGATACATGGTTAGTGGGGCTGCTCCACTTTGATACACAGATTCACATGCTGGCCTTGATTCACTGCCATGAAGTTACACTCCGGGTTTAAAGCAGGATTCTGCAAAGCTCCTGGATTCAGCAGGATCTCAGCAGCGCAGAAGGGATTGCTTGTTTGAAACCATTTATAGAACGAGTGCCACAAGCTGTACCAGTTCTTGTGGGGCACCCAAGAGGTGCCAAACTCTGCTCACATCCTGGTCTGGAGACCACTGGTTTTGTTCCCCTTGGCCTCCACAGCACTATCCTATGAGAGTCTCTGCTGCTGGTGAGAGGGGCCAGCTTAGAGCAGCACAGATTTGAGTCTCCACATTCAGCAGGAGAGGGAAATGGCATTATCCTACAGTACTCTCATACCTGTGGGAGTATCTCCAGAAATTCAGCTCTGTGCCCACATACAACCCCTGACTGCACTTGCTACAAGACATTGAAATAACAACAGCAAACCACATCTGCACTTGATTGTACAGGGATGCTCCCTTGGAAGGAATAAAGATATTGTAAATTATTCATGGAAGAGTCCCAGCCAGGCAACACCTGCACTGAGGTTCTCCCAGGGACAGCACCAGGATTGCAAAATTATGTTGTGAAACTTGATCAAAAGAAAGGAAAAATGGAGCATTTGGGGTTTAATGCAGCAAAGGTCACACCAAGTCAGGGGACAAACTGAGACCAAGAGACCAGAAACTGAGCTGAGCACTTCGCCTCTGCCATGGAGCACTGGAGTGGTTCTCCTATAAATTTTTTTTAGTACAGTTCTTGCAGATGATGACATTTTATCCCTCATTTTTTAAATCATGCATTAACTTTACAGTGAAACATTTATCCAGTCCAACATCTATACAACAAAAACACATATTTTAAAATACCAGACTATTAAAATTTAAGGAAAGGAGTATGAATTCTCAAAGTGGCACGTGTTAAGGAATAAATTAAAGGGAAGTGTTCTACCTGGGGTGAATTACAAAATAAAGTCTGAGCCTGGGAATTCTCATTTCCTATAGTTCTAACAAATAAATGCCACAAGAAACAGTTGATGTTTCTGGGGTTGCTAGTGCTTGAATCCACATCACCTGTTCCAGCTCTGGGTGTCTGTGGGTGACCTTCTCCAGATTGAAGCCCATGCTGGTATGACAGACTAAGAAGTAGTGATTGTTCAGGTGCAGAAATCAACTCTCTCAAGGTGTTCAACCTCACAGGCTTCTTAATATAAGAAACAAACCTGTAGCTGACAGGACCCAAGGAGCCAGCTCCAAACAGCACAGCCCATGGTGGGAATGAGCAGAGCCTTCACCAGGAGTGGCTCCAACCCTAATGTCTGTTTGGGGTGAACAATGCTGCTTTCACAGGGAACTTCGTGGCCCCACAAGCCCCTGGAGATGCTGGGATTTCCTCACTGTGCCAAGGCTGCTGTGCACACCCTGCTTGCATTTCAATGTTCCTAAATTCCTGCTATCAGGAATTTAACACAGGGATGTTCAGCACAGCACCTCTGCTCCCACAGAGGGGAATCTCCTCCCAGACAGAGAGCCAACATCAGGCCTGTCTGCTACCTCAATAACAAAATACCTTCTTAATTAGCACCTTTTCATACAGAATGAGTCAATGCCATCTCCCTCCATGGCTCTGCTGTGTCACTGGGCACCAGCAGCTATCACACAGTGGGCTGAGTGTTGCACAACCTGGGTGGTTTTTCCCCAAAGCAGCCTGGCAGAGGGGAAGTTCACACCCCTGGAGTTAGGAAGCCCCAACAATTCCCTACCTACCATTTAAAAAGACAATGTGAGGATAATTTAACAGTTATAAAAACCTTTGCTAATATGAGGATGGGGAGAATAAGAGCACTTAGAAGGTGACAGGAGTGTTGCACTTCAAGGTTCAGTGTATAGGTGGTGGGGTTGAACACTGTCTGACTCTGAACATGGATCTCTGTGACTGACAAGGATTCTCTGGCAGGCTGTAATTGTTTAAAGTCAGCAGCTTCAGTCAAACTAAACCAGCTAAAAACAACAGGAGAGAAAAGCTCTGAACCTGCGCTGATGTGAAATAACAGGACACCTTTGATATTTCTTGATTGCAAATGGTCAGGGCACACATTGTTTTGGCTCTGTGGGGGGTGACCCTGTGTCAATTTTTTTAAGAGAAAAAAGAAAAAAAAAATCAATCTCACATATTTATGTGCTTACAGCATGCCAGGTAAAAGCATCAACCCCTTGGACTCAATCACATAAAATGCTGCACATGCACTTCCCAAAGGTGAACCAGACCACAGATCCACCAGCCAGAAAGGAGTGTAAAAGGCAGCTGCATCTACAAAATACAAGGGTATAACAGTGGAACCTGTAGGAATGGGCAGAGATTTGGAAGAACATCTGGGATTTGTTCCCTACTTGGGTGATGCAGCAGGTACAGAATTAGCTGGTAGCTCTTTACAGGTCTGAACACAGAAGGCAGTCAGCTAAAATGTGTTGCCAGCTATGTTTTGGGGATAGCTAGGCAACCAGTGGAATTCTTTTCCAAGAATTAAAGTTAAAAAAATGTTGGAAGAGCCAGAAAATGAAAAAACAAATTTTCCTGTGAACTAAAATAAATGCCAGTTCACTGGGCCTTTTGACTAAGGAGTGTTGGGCACAGGGATCTCTGGATGCAAGGGCAGCAAAAGAGCTCAGCTTCCCACTCCTCCAGATCCAGCTCTCCTTAGGTGCTTTCTAATGCTCTGTTCTCCCAGCACTTGACACAGCACTGCAGACTGCCAGGAACACCTCAGGTTGGAGCTGGACATGAAATTGGGAGACACAGCTCATTGCAGGATGGAGCATGGAGATTAGACCAGGCTGGTGCCCATCAAACAGGGTCCTGACCCAGGAACAGTAGTGTTCTTCCCAGGGATGCTGGACTGAACTGCTGCTTCTTTGCACAGAGAGATGCAAAAGAGCTTTGGAAGCTGTCTTACAGCAATGGAAAACAGGAATGTGCATGCTGAGTTTTACCTCTGCTTGCTAAGGTAAGTCCTGCGTGACTGAGCTCAAGGTTGTGGCTGGGTCAGTAACACAGCAGAGCAGACATAAGGCTTTGTTACCTGCTCCCCTTCCCCCTTGCACCCTCCACATCTACAAATCCACACGTCAGCTGGGTTTGAACATGGTGTCAGCTTAATGGCCTTTCCCTGCTTTTAAATAGGAGGAAAAGGATGGAAACAAAAATCTACCCATAAACCCCAAGATAAACACACAAGCAGAGGCCCTGAGCGCACATCTTGGTTCAGCTCATGCTGGCTTTTGAGTTTCTGTCCCATTACATGCAGTGCCTTGGTTTCCTTCAGCTCTGGAGACCTCAGGCTTAAGCTGGAGCCTTGATCTTCTCCTTGGGAAAGCTGTCACACTCAGTGGGATCCAACAGACGTGCTGTGTGTCTGCAAAGGCCAGCAAATCTCCAGCACCTCCAACTCCACTGAGACTGCCCTTTGCCAAGCCTGAGGGATGCTGATTGCTCCAGCTGCAATAGGAAGAGGATTTTTTTCCCCCAAAGGGATGAAAAGACCAAAATGCTGATTCTGATACAGGATTGTTAGTCTGTTTCCCTTTGAAGAAGTGAAACATCTACACTTGGAAAGCTGCAGGACAGCCCAAGGCAGCAGCAAACAGCAGTGTCATTTGCTGCACGACATGCTCTCATGGCACGTGGGAGGGGTGGGATGGGGAACTCCAGCGAGCCAAGGTGCAGATACCCAAAGCCTGAGAAGCAGCACACACAGCCCATGACTCCTGGGCAGCCACAGCACGATCACAGTACAAATGCAACCACAGGATACAGCTGGCAGTGGTGACAACATCGATTGACAGTCAGTTCCTGTCCTAGGAAGCAGCCTGCGTCCTTTAGATGTTCAGAACATGCCTGAAGAAGTAACTCCTCCAGAGGTTAAACTTCTCATCTGCCATTATTTGCAAGTCTTTCTGCTCCTCTCCTCTGCTAGTGTTGATTTGCTTCAAGTTCCTCCACCAAAATCCTTAGGAAAGGCACATTAGCTTGGTGGAGAAATTTTTCGTCTCCTTTCGTTTTCCAAAATCCCGTATTTTTCATTAACTTCTCTCCTGAGAACAAGACTTTTAAAAGGTAAAGCAGTCTGCATCTTCTTAAGTCCAAACCTCCATGGGTACCATGGACTCCTTTGTTCCGACGGAGGGAAGCAAGTACTCTTCCTCCAGAAAACGAAAGGGGAATTGTACTAAAAACCCACGAATCTTTTTTAATTCCTCTGCTGCTTTCGCAGGATCATCATTTGCTAATTTGGGCTTGTTGATGAATTCACGCAGCTGGGTTAAATTATTCACCTGGTCACTGGGAAGGCATCGAAACACCTGATCAAAACAGAAAGAAGAAGTCACCTGTCAGTGCAGGGGAAACACTGCAATGCAGAGTTCCTGAGAAAGACCAAAGCATGCAGGACAAATTCCCCAGGATTGGAGTGACTTAATCAACAGCCTGGAGAACAGGGAGGGAAGAGGTATGTGCCTGTCCTCAGTGAGGCTGGAGCAGGCAGAGGGGAAGCTCCAGGGCCTTTTCTGATCACTGCAAAAGCTCATTATAACACAGAAGTAAAATTTTCTTCTACTCCAGTTACGCTGTGGCTAATTATAAGTAATAATTACACCATGGCCATTCACTGGCATTACAGCTGATACAAACACAAGGAGAAATCTGATCTGCTGCCTTCATGGGTGCTGCCACACACTGAGAATGCACCAGCTCCAGTGTCTTGTTCACACCTCTTGCATCTGACACTACTTATTCCTTCAAAACATCTCTGAAGGCCCAACCCCAGAAATTGGACCTGCAGCCTTCACCCTCCCTCTGCTGCTTCTCCCATTGGCATTTGCTGCCTCCGTGTGGGATGGAAGGAGGGGAAAGCTGCTGTGCTCCTCACCTTATCAAAGATGGTGGCGTTGCGAGCTGCTGTGGAAATCCACACCTCTTTGAAGAATTTGTCACAGACAGGATCCTGGTGTTCCGGATTGAGATCGGAGCCGCCAAGGACAACCCTGAGAAGACAAAGGGATGGGTGCTCACAGAGGCTGAAGCACTGGGCACTCCCCCTTTTGATAAATGCCAGGAGACAGGAAGTTTCCTTGGGACCTGCCAAACCCTGTGTACTCCCAGCACCCTCACACTCCCACCCCGTGATGATCTGTCTTGATTTTCTCCTTTTCCTCTGTGCAGTAACTCTCCAGATGGGAAATAGGGTGGGAGGGAGAAAATGGGAAAAAGAAAAAGGTCTTAAACTAAAAATGGCCATGTTGTGGGCCAGATGGCTGCTCCCAGCAAATAAGCTTTCCTTAAAAAGTGACACTGCCACCCAGGATTGAGAGTGTGCAAATGGGATCTGGAGGGGAAATACCACTTGTTTATGAGCTCTGCTAGCGAAATCCTGGAGCAAAATGATTTGTAAAGCTACCAAGCTGCAGGCAGGAGCAGTGAGAGTAAGGCCAGTGAAACAGCAGCAAAACCCTAAGCCAAATCCAGGCCAGGCAAAGCTAAAACTGGGCAGGCAGTGGCAGCCCCATTGTATTGAAAGGCTGTGGGGGCAGATCAAACCCAAGCAAGCCCTGCCTGCATCCCCTCGTGCCGTGCTCAGCCAGCCCCACACGCACCTGAAGCAGCGCAGCCGCAGCGACTGGGCGAACTTCCCCGCGCTGTACGGCTGGCCGTCCATGACGGAGGGCACAGTGTCACTGTCCTGCACGATGATGGCCATCTCGCTGTCCCGCTTGCCCAGCATGCTGCGGTCGTTGATGTTGGCAGAGCCTGGCAGGATGAGGCACACATGTCCCAGGTGCTCCTGCACACCCTCCATCACCTCCCACCACCCCATGGGCCCTCTGCACCCTCAGCTCCATCAGGAGCTCCATTTGTGGCTTTGCTAGGTAAAACATCAACCAGAGGGCTTAATGGAAACACAGACCCCGAGAGACAGCATTTAGGGGAAAGAAAAAAAAACCTGACTGATTTTTGCAGCCTTCAACAGTTTGGAAGAAGGTTAAATCACAGCCAAGCCCAGGCCAACATATTCAAAAGTTAATTCTTTCTGCAACTTCCCCGATGCTTCTGCTGATGGAGCCACAGCTTTCAAAGGTCTAATCTGCATTTGGTTTGGATACCCAAACAAACACCTGAGCAGGATGGACTCTGTGGGTAAATCATGGAATGGTTTGGGTTGGAAAAGACTTTCAAGTTCCCCTCGTTCCAACACCCCCACCATGGGCAGGGACACCTTCCAGTAGACCAGGCTGCTGTGCCTTTCAGCACGCTCTGCTCAAGACCAGCTGAGGCTTTATCCCCCAAACAGGTTTCTCTGTCTTACACAGACACCAGAAAAGAGGGAATGGAGGACACTGCAGCAGCTGTTAGCTCCAAGGGAACAGCAAGGTGCAGGGAAGGATAGGCATAATCAGGTCATTAACCTGCAGAAATGACCAGAACAACAACAAAAAAATCTCCAGACACAGCTGTAAAGGACTCCCAGGCTGCAGTTAGCCCTTGAGCCTTCCCAGGAACTGGATTAACTCCAGGGGAGCCAACACCTCCAGAGGAGAAACCAGCTAAGTCCCTCTCTCTCCTTTCACCCCCTCCTCCTGCACAGTAGCTCCATGAGCATACAATTTCCATGCACTCTCTCTTATGTGGAAAAGAGATAACTTCCCATCCCCTCACCAGGCAGCAGAGACGAACAGGCTGTATAAAAATCTATCCTCAAGCTTATATGTCGAGAAAATAGAAATTAAGAGTGGTTTCAGGCCCCCACATCATCCCAGCTGGAACAACACAGTTGCTGCTGTGATATCAAACCACCTCTGAGCCACTCCATGCACTGGAGATGAGATCTGGCCCCTGAGAGGGTGACAGAGGAGCAAACCTCACCACAGGTCATCCAAGACCACTGCTTTGAAGGGAGGGAGTATTTCAAGTCTTGTAAAATCTGGTATTAAGTTATTCATTGGCAACATTTTCACTGCTGACATAAGAGCTCAAAAAGGGCTTCTTTAAAGAAACAGGCTGAAATTCTGCTGCAGTGTGGAGCTCTGAGCCTGAACTCTCTTGTCTCTGCTTCATGTTCTCATAATAAAAATGGTAAGAGAAAAGGATGAAATGATATCTATTACTCCCTATAGCATATTGTCCCATTCGTAGGAAATGGAGCTGATACATGACACATGTTGTCCAAACCTTCCAAATTTTACGGTACATTCTGTTCTTTCAGGAACAGATGACAAGTCTCACAAGTCTTCCTGCTAGAGCAGAGTTTGATACAAGACAGATGGACAATATTCCCTGCACTGGGATTCTCCTCACGGTTACACAGAGATCTAAAACCATTTCAGAAAAACAAATTAAATGACAGCCCTCTGAATCCTTTCATCCCTCTTGATGAATTTATGAGTTTGGTTTTCGGGTTTGTTTTTTTCAACAGCAAAATATTTCTCAGGAAATAAATGACAGCACAGAAAAGCCCATGGCACTGCAGCCAGCATGGGGATGGGAAGGGATTGATGCAGGTATAACCCAGTGCCCCAAACCCCTCAGTGAGCCCCTGCTCACCGATTATAACCGTGTTGTCATCAGCAATCAGCAGTTTGCTGTGCACATAGATGAGCTCCGTGACCAGTTTTCCTTCCAGCTCTGCATATGTTCGAAGTCCACAGAACGATATGTAGTTTATCCACTTATCTCCAACTGAAAATTAAAAGACAAGAAAACTGACAGGATGAAGGAGGTGGAAGAGAAAAGACCTTGTTTACATGAAGACCCCTATGAATAACAGTTCACTTCTGACTTTTAAAAAAATTATTTGTGAATAGGTAACAGATAATTTTTTTTAAAAACAGACTTGAAAATTTACTTGTGAGCTCTCTCTGTGCTGCTCTGATCTGCTGCCTGCTCAGAGACTCCCACTTCAGTGAGAAATGACCCCAGTCTCCTGGACAGAGCACACAAGGGTCCAAACATCTTAAAATAAGTGGGCTATGCGACTGTTTTCCTGCAGATCCTGCAGAAAGGAGGCTGCAAGCAGGTGTTTTGTTCATGGCCAGTATGGCAAATGTGTCCTAATGCACTTGTGTGCAGTTCAGATTTACGCCAAGACCTAGAACAAATGAGGCATTATGCATGGTCCTAGAATTTGTGCTGTGTGGGTTTTCACGGTGCTCTGATTCCCAGCAGAGCAAATTCCAGCAGGAATCCTCACGGCAAGGAAGCAACTCAGAAACAGCGTCCTGCTTTGGCAGGCTTTTCCACTCCACATCTGACAAGTGCCAGAAACAAACCCTGGGTGGGATCCACGGGAGAGGCTGAGGGCTCATGGCTCCCAGAAGCGTGACCCCGCTCAGGACATTTTCCAAATAACACAATCCTGAGCAGCTGGACCATTCTGTGCTCCTCCCTGGGGTGTTCCCCTCCGCTGGATCAGGGCTGCAGCCAGGTGTGAAGTCTGACAAGTGGCCATGGCTCGTGTGACCTGACAGAACTCGCCATGGGAGGATGGTCAGGGAGGTCACTCACTGCCCTGCGAGCCCTTAGCACGTGTTGTATTATGTGTTCTGGATGCATCCATCAAACAGCAGCATCCCAAAGTAAACAACACAGAGGAGAGGAATAAAGCTCTTACCTTCTGCCTTCAGCTGGCCCAGGATGGAGTTTTCCCCTCGGCACATGGTCCTGGAAAGAAGGTAGAGAGCTGTCAGCACCCCCATGGCACTGCTGCACCTCAGTCCTTCCCATGAGACCTGCCGGGTTTCAAGTGCTCCCCCAAAACATCCATTCTGGAGCAGGAGAATCACACTGGGGAAGATAATGTTGCCTTCATGGGGCCAAGGGGCAGAGCCAGGCCAAGTACTGACCAAAAAGGCAGATTTGGAGACAAATCTTGGTCAGCAAGTCTGGTTTGATTGGCTAAGAGGAAAACAAATTATCGGATAGTTTGGGTCAGAAGGGACCTTAAACCTCATTTAGCTTTAAGCCATGGGTAGGGACACCTTCCAGCAGACCAGGCTGCCCAAAGCTCTGTCCAAGCTGGTCACACTGATGGCACATGGGGCTTGGGGACCTTCTGCAGCAGTGGAGGGGTCCAGGGGGTCTCTGACAGCCTGCCTGTGGTACCTGTAGTTGAAGTGCATGATGGCCTGCAGCGCGTTCCCCCCGCCTGTCGAAATGTCCCCTTCAAAGCCCGGCAGCAGTGGGATCACCACGTACACTCGGAAACGCTTGTTCTCCCTGAAATGAGAGTTTGGGGGAATATCAGCCTGGGAATGTTACATCAGCCTGGAAAACTCACAGCTTTGCACAAGGTGAAGTCCCCCGGGTTTCAATTCCCCCAAGCTGACTGACTTGGTTCCCATCCAAGGCCACCACACAAATTTTAAGGGAGCAAAGTGTGAAGTGCATTTCCAGTTTCAGTTCTTTATCACCCAAGAAAGAATAATTCACTCCCAGAAGGTAACAAAAGAAGCTAAAAGAAAAGAAACACATTTTTCTGATATTCAGGGGCAGGCTAAGAATTTTTCAGATTATGTCTGCCACTGTAAAAATTTGTTTGAGCACCTCAGTAGCCCAGTCACACTGATACTGGTGCAGTCTGGTGTGTATGACTGCCTGGCAGAGAACAGCAAAGGTTACAGAGCTATCACAGGCAGAAACCCAAAATCTAAACCAGCATTCCTGGTTTTCAGAAGTCAGAAACATCACAAAAGCTGGAAAAAGCTCAGGGCACAAGCAAAACATTGATCATTTGGGGAAGACAAATATCTCCTTGATACATCACAGCACCCAAAATCTCAGTTCCAGAGTTCTCCCAAACTAATCCACACCCTAATCGTGATCCCATTCAGAACAAAAGGTACAATTGTGGCTCTGCTTGGGGCTCTTCTCAAAGCCCCCTTTTGGATTTCCTCTGCTGACAAATGCCAGGTGCATCTGCTCTGACAGCACTTTCCAGCTGCTCCTGGATGCTGGGAACTCCCTGCTCTGTGCCCCGGAGAAGGACAAGGATAATACTCCATGGAAGGATGCGGCCACTAGATGGCAAACACAGTTTAATCAGCACAAAACTATTTCAGAAGCATTCTGAGGAGTCGCCAGTCTGCAGTTTTTTTTAAAAGTATTCCTTCCTCAGGCAAGCCATGCCTGTGCATTTAGGAGGGTGGGAATTGTATGGCACTGGGATCCCCATGTGAGCTGGGAGGGAGACATTGAGGACCTGTGTGTCTTTCATTTCAGCCAGTGCTTCCTCCCAGCTGTGCTGGGCACTGCAGATGGGCTCTGGTTTGCCAGGAGAGCTCACAAACAGTTAATGAGGCCTTACCCAGACTCAAGAGACTGTGAAACCAACTCTGTTTGTATCATGAGAAAGGTCTACCAACAAAAGCATTACCCAAAAAGCAGCTTGTTTGTGTAAGGACAGTGTTTATTAAATTGCTTAGAGAGCCACCCATGAGAAAAAGAGGAAACCAATAAAAGAACATTATTAATAGCACCACTAGAAAATATTTAGTCTAGAAGAGTGAGAAGTATACAAGCTCATTACAGACCTTAATTTATAATTAAATGCTGTTTTCCCAGAGCAGTTTGGAAAATGAGCATTATGATACAAACCATTTAGGTCTGAGTTTACTTTTAATCTTAGGCAATGCAGAATTTGAATTTACATTCAGTTAGGAATTGCCAACATTAAGCCAGCACAATACTGGCATAAAATTGGAGAAATTGAGAAGTGAGCATCCTATCTGGAAATGGGTCACTGAGGAATCTCTGTGACCCCCTTTTGTGACAGACTTTTTAGTATCTGGACAGAAAAACACCCATTACATACACTTTATACAACAGGAAAACCTTAACAGATTACCTGGAGAATTTGCTGCTACCTCAGTAGCATTGCTAATAGCAGGCAACTGATGCAAAGGACCAGTGGTAGTGAGTTCCCAAAGGCAGGAAAGACAATCCAGAGTGGCTTTCCAGGGGGACATAAATTGGCACAGAGATCACAGAATCATGGAATGGTGGAAGGGACCTTAAAGCTCCTCTAGTTCCAAAGCCCCCTGTCCATAGCAGGAACAACTCCCTCTATCCCAGGCTGCTCCAAGCCATGTCCAGCCTGGCCTTGGACACTTCCAGGGATCCAGGGGCAGCCATAGCTTCTCTGGGCACCCTGTGCCAGGGCCTCTCCACCCTCCCTCATAGGGAAGAATTTCTTCCCAACAACCCATCTAATCCACCTTTTTCACTTCAAAGGCATTTCCCCTTGTCCTATCAAACACACCCTTTTCCAAAGTCCCTCTCCAGCTCTCCTCCAGCCCCTTTAGGCACTGGAAGGTGCTTCAAGATGCTGTGTCCAGCTGCCTGTGAGCCTCCAGGCTGCAATACAAACACAGCAACACCACTTCCAGCAGCACTGACACCACTTCTCATTTACCACAGGTGAGGAAATCCATCTTTCCTTTTCATCCTTAGCTAATTTCAATTATTTGGGCTATGTACTGCAGCTCACACGGATCAAAGGCAACTCCATCCTGACGTTAATGGCACAGCAGATAACATCCAGGCTCTCCCTGTTTGAATAGTGATCCTCTTTCCCCAGTACTCAGAACAAAGCCTGGCCCAGGGCACCTCCTGTGCCCTTGCAGACACTTCCTGCACTCCAGGAGCTGTCTCAGGTTGGGTGCCTTTATCCAAGGGGGAATTTCCAAGCTCAAGTGCCAGAGAGAGCAAAATTCCTGCAAGCTTGGAGAGCACACCTCTGGGAAAGTAGGCCCTGCAGAATTCTGGACAACTCCAGTATGGAAAAAATAATCAGCGCAAGAAAACATCTCCATGCATGGCAAAAAATCACGTGAGAAATGAAATGAAAAAGCTTAGAAAGTTTTCTGTATATCAGCCCAGCAAGAGCAGGATATAGTTTTATATTATGATATGCATGTCTCTTAAAGAGACTCCAGGGGAACAACCTTAAGCAAGGCTGCCCAGGATCAAAGTGAAGACAAGCCACTACCTGTGGCAATCATGTTAACTCAGGGTTAGGTGTGCTGAAGGAGCGTCTAAAACATGGTTGGATTCAATGCTTCCAGGAACAAACAACGGTCCCCTTGCAGAGACTGGAGGTGGTGAACACCCTCCAGCATGTACCAGAAAATGTTCAAACAATAGCAGAACCCTGCAGTCAAATCCTCAAAATGTGTTTGCTTCCCCTACTTGGAGCCACTCCTCTCTAGATGATTTAAATAAACCACAAATCCCAGTTCACCCTTCCCACCCATGAACTTGCCTGACCACCCAGCTCAAGGCAAGTTGGCAATGGAGCAAAGGTGTCACTGAACCAGAGCACAAAAGACTTGCCTTTAAACAAATTCCACAGTTAAAAATACATTTACATTGGGGTAAGTCCAGAAAACCATTTTCTGAATGCAAAGAAACCACTCAGGAGTCTCACTGCTGCAAATGCAGATGCTCGACCCCATCAGTTCTGTGTTGGCACAGCTACTGTCCAGCTGTGTCCACTGAGGGGTTATTTTTTGCACCACACCATGGAAATGCACCTGGAAGACTTCCATTGCCTCCTTAGGAACAGGTTACCTGTGAGCTTTAAGAATCCTCTGAGCAATCGCATCACCGATCTTGTTCCAGACAACTTTGTCATCAGCACAGCTAATAAAAAACTGGTTCTGCAGGAAAAGCAAGCAAAGCTACTGTCAGACACTGCCAGCAACCAACCAAAAATATTTGCATGCTTTATTTCACACCAAGAGCAACTAAAGATAGCTGGGTTTGTGTGCCATTGGAGTGGAAGCTTTTCTTAATTATGATTAAATTATATGTGTGTCTGTGCTTGCTTAGGGAATGAATTAGTCCTTATTAATCACACTCCTTAGAAAGTTCATACAAAGAGCAACCTAACAAGAGGCTAAAAAAAAGAAAAAAATAAAGGAGGAGAATAAGCATCTCCATTCAGCCAGCACTGAGTGTCACTCTGACACAAGAGATTCCTGCAGCTGAAGGCTGTATGGATGAAGAGCTGCCCTGTGAGTGGGAGGTTTGGGCATGCACAGGGAACACTGCAAAGCCACAGAGGGGACAGGGAGACTATTGCACAGGCCATGAAAGCTGCTGGCAATTTTGCCAAAAGCCTTATAAAGGAGAGCTCTACTGTTTTCCACCTCGTGGTCAGAAGGCTGTCAGGGTGCACAGCCATCAGTCTGGCCTGAAGACCCCTGAAATTAATGGCTCTGTCTAAATTCATAAAAACTTGGGATCAAGCCTCAAGAATTACCATCCTGATGGCTGCAATCCATGCCCAGAGCATCAGAACCCTCCTGCCTTCCCTCCCTGCCACTCACCTCTATGTAAATGTAGTGCTTGCTGTTCTCTATCACACTGATGTAGGCTTTGTGGATGGACTCCTCGTGGTATTTAATGCCAGCAGACCAGTCAGCAGCAGAGCGGATCACCTGGAAAACAAGAGGGACACCTTCAGCTCTGGCCATCCAGGACACCTGGATTTTCCCAGAGGCAAGGCTTTTTCCTGGCACAGCCAGGCTTGCACTAAATAAGGTAATAAATGCAACATTTACACTGCATTTGTAATGATGAGAAAGGACATTGAGAAATAGTATTAATGCTTAGCAATGCTTTGATTAAAAACAGAACAGCCCTGTCCCATTGCTGTATTACTGCCCTCTCCCACCTGAGCAGCTCCAGATGCTTGTTCTTGCTTAAGGTCTTATGATATACTCCTTTTAAAACAACCTAAATTTCCAAGCTTTCGGGGTGCACATCCCATCAGTGATCTCCTGCCCAGCACTTCAAAGCTGGTCTCCAGCTGGGCCAGGGTGTTTTTCCCCCAAACAGGCTGTACAGAATCATACAGTCAGTCTGATAACCCAGGCCATGCCTTTGTCCTCAGCACTTGAGTTCATTTGTTTATTCTGCCAAGTTCTTGCACAAGCCATTCCACTTGTGATGATACAACTTTTAGAATTCATAGTTCAGCTGCCCACATTTACTTCTTAGTTTTTACTGGAAATCCACTTTTAAAGGAGATTCCTGCAAGATCCCCAGGGCATGTTCTGCCCCTCCACCCTTCAGTTTTTGTGCAAGAGAGCCAAAGCAATATGAGAAACAAGCTTTGGTTGTGCTCTGGGCCAGGCTGAGCAAGCCCCATAGCAGTCAGTATCCCATCTCCCCCTGCCAGAGATGCTGTGACACCTCCTGCTCCTGCACTTTGAGTCAAGAGGCATCCACACTACACCCCAAGTGACGTTTTCCTAGCTGGAAATGTAGTTTTTAATTAAGCATTGGCAAAGTACGTGCTTGAGGGAATAACTATTCATTATTAGACTCTGTCTTTAAACATTGTCAAGACAAAAATATTGAAACAATAGCCTTAAAATATCTCAATACAACCATTATAATACCAGGACTCGGGGCCAGTCCCACACAGCACAAGATCCAAGGGCTGGGGATCTGTGAAATGTGTGTGTCAGTTCCAGCAAAATCCTGATCTCTTGGGAATCAATCAAATCAATCCTCTCATTTTCATCTCTGAGGTGGCACTGAGGGCCATTGCTGTAAGCAGCACATGACTCTTGAGCTAATTCTTTCACCTGCACAGGAGCTTTCTCTCACATCTGTTTTCCCCAGTAAAAACTAGACCCTGCAACTCTTGTATTTGGCTGCTCTTTTGGCCAACAGGAAGGTGCACTCTGCAGTGTCCCAAACTGCATCTTGGGGTCACAGATGCTGCAGTGAGGGAGCCAGGCTGAACACAAGGGCTCTCACAGCCTTTAGCAGTCCCAAACAGCCTGCATAAACTTCTGCAAGGCCATGCTGCTCATTCCTGAAGGGTTTTAATTACTCATTTGGTTTACAAAGCCAAAGCTAAGTGTTCCCACTCATCCCAAGCTGGGCACTGCTGAAACCACGCTGAACACCATGGCAGACTGAGATCTTGAACAGAATTACACCATTGGTGTTAATAAGCTGTTACTGGCATTAATAAGAACAGAAAAAAACAGCATTTCAGGGTAGAAAGGAGGCTAATTCTTCCATACGTAGCCTGGCCTGGAGCTCACAGCTCTTCCATTCTCACCAGTGCAGCAACCTGGAACTGCACTTCAGAAAGTGGCAGATTGTAGCATTCTAGTGCACAAAGTCTCATATTCAACTTTTTTTTTTGTTTGTTTTTTGTTTTTTGTTTTTTTGTTGGTTTGGTGTTTTTTTGTAGTTTTGTTTTTCTTTTTATTTTTTTTGCTAGTTAACACAGCAGAACCATTGCTCAGGACCATCCCTTTCCAGCACCACGGCTTCCCACTGCATCATCCACCTGCCCTTCCCTGCATTCCTCCTCCACATAGTGGCAGCCCAGCTCACTCCACACCCCTGACTGCCCCTGTCACAGTGCCATCATCCCTCTGCCTCACCCCAGAACACGTCATGGCTCATTCCAGAGAGCTGCCACAGCATCACCCAAAAAGCTTCCGTCAGGTACAACCTTGAATCCACGTGCAGAGGGAAGAAAAGGTCTCAGAAAATGTTGGATGGGACAGCAGAATGGGGTGTAAGATGTTCCAGCTTGGACCTCCTCAAAATAAAGTTATTTTTAACAGGTCTGCAGCCACTGGGACAGGTGAGGAGGTGGCAGGACAAGGCCACCAATGCAGCATCCCATGGAGACAAGGCTGTGGCACTGCCAGACACACATACACCTGGAAGTCTGGTACACAGCCCCTCTCTATCACTGATGTTCCATCTCACACTTCTGCACATCTCTTACCTGTTGAGGTATTTGAAGGCAGCTATTTGAATAGATTTGAACCCAATCTATTTCCCAGGGAGAAAAGGCCACATGCTGCCCAAAACAGCACCTCCCATCCAGAGCTGGAGTCTCCATGCTCCTGCCTCTCCCTTCCCCTCCCTCGAACCTCTCAATAGCCTGTCATCCCTTTAGCTTCTCTAACTGATACAAGGGTAATAAATGTGATGTTTGCTGAGGGCTAGTGCATAAACCCTGAACAATGTGAGCTCTCACGCAGACTTCAAAGAGGTGAGGGCGTCAGCTGCTGCCAGAGCATTAAATTTTCATTGCATTTCCATCAGGAACGGGATGTTGCCTCACCACGTCACATCTTTTGCAACACTGGCTTTGGCAGATAACTGCAAACTCTGGAGTGGAAATAGGGAGGTGGAAAAAAACCTTCCACTGCCTTTGGCAGATCTCTGTTTGACTCTTGCAAGAATCAATGTGCTCTTGCAGAAATCATGTTGCTATTGCGAGCAAAGCCCCAAAGTTCAAATGGAAGAGGATGAGAGACCATGCCTGACTCCTTTTCTTCCTTCCCAGCCTGTACCTCCACAGTGTTTCCCACACACACTGCATTCATCCTCCCTGCCCAGGGGAAAGCCCTTGTCAGTGCCCTATCCTCCCAAAAATGCTTTCCTGCTCCTCTCCTCTGACAAAGGAGAGCAAAACCAGATGGTACAATGAGGGTGGAATGTGTTGCTGACAGGTCAGTGGTTTGGGCTTGCAGCAACACTGCAATCCCCACAGATCCTTTGTCTTTTCCCTTCCTCTGATCTGCCCACAATTGAAGACAGATTTGCAAACAAGGTCAGAAACAAGAAAACCAGCAGCCAGGCTTTCCTCAATCACCCCACAGCCAAGGACAGTCCCGGGACACTGAATTTTACCTTGGGGCAAAACTTCTGCCTATAAAACTCTGCCCATAAAATCCCTACACAGTACTCAAATGGGGATAACAGGGGTTTGGCTGCTGGCCAGCCAAAGGATTCAATATTAAGAAGAATAAGAATATTGCTCCAGTTTTTCTTGATAAAATGTTGGTAAAAGGATTGAGGACATCTGCTCATTTCTGTGCTGGACTGTATCAGAGAAGTGAGCACCTGGAGCCTTCTGCTCCAAAATGAATAAACTGGACAGGCAAGAGGTTGATATTCCTGTCACCGCAGGAAAGGAGAAGTCACACAGGGATACCCTGATGCACACTCTGGGAGCCCCAGAAAAAGGCAGCCAGGAGGGGGAGTTTAGATCCAGGCTGCAGGTATCCTTCCTGCAGCAGCCAAATCTGAAGCCTCCATCAGGGGGAGAGACTGAGCCACTCCCTGACCCACGGTGGGACTTCAGGGATGCTCAGGGCACTTGTGTCACCTGGGGACTGATGGAAACCAGGCCAGGGAGGGCATTAGGGAGGAGACAGTCAAAATTTCAGTATGTCTACTCAAATCCCTGCCATGGAGCTTGAGGAGGTCATCCAGAAATCATAACCCAGCTGAAGCAGCCTGGGTATCAGCATGGCATGGGGAGCCCACCTCACTGCTTCCATCAAATGCTCTTCCCCACCAGTTTTCCCTGGTACTAGAAAGATTGGTACATTTCAGAATAACATGTTTGCAGCCTAATATCATCTAGTTTTATTTATCTGGCTACATGCAGGGCTATTTTGACAGATGCATAAATAAGAAATGAGCAAGGTAGTTTCAAATGAATAATTTACAAGACAAACCTGCTCCCTTTTTGCTGTTTATGGCATCACTGAGAGCTGCCCCTCATTTCCTGGATGTATCAGTTATTTGCAATGCCTCAGCAATGTGGTGGCCAGGCTGGTTTTCCAACTGCTCACCCATCACTCAGCACTGGAGTCTGTGGATTCTGCAGTCACCGTTTGAGCTCCATCATCCTCTCCCACGGCCTGATGCCCTGAGCCAGCAGCTCTGCAGTTGGACTGAAGGGAAGTTGGATCTAGGTTGTTCTCAGTTTAATTTCTCCTTTGGGAAATGCTTTCAGTTCTGTAATCAGTAGAGCTTAACTTTTTGCTGCAGCAAACCCCGTGATTTAGAAGTTGTGGCTTATCTTGTGGTTAAAGCAAGCTCAGGGGACACAAGCCCCATCACTTCCATGAGAACAAGATTTCCCAAAAAGCTGGAGTCAGACACAGACAGGGAGTCATTTACAGCCACAGGGAGGCAGGGCGATGCCTGAAGGAGACCATTTCCCAGCAAGCTGTGAGCATTGCTTTGGAGGCTGATGTAAAACACCCCAGACCCCTGACACAAGATCTCTGTGCTGCCCATGCCTCACACCACACACAGAGGAGCAGACAATGGCCTGGCAACCCACAAACACAGAAAAAAGCATTTTATTTCACTAAGCTTCCCCAAGCGTTGCTGTCGTCTGGGCAGACCATTCCTTACAAAGAGCAAAGTCATGCATTTTCCCTGGTTTTGGTCTAACTGCTCTTACTTCATACATCTTTCATCCACAGAGATACACAATGGTTTTGCTGCTTCAGCATAACTATTTTGACTTTGTACTTTTCAACAAGATCCTATTTCTGCTGGGTAACAGTAGTATTCAATACGTGCACTTGATAGAGCTAACTGGGTTTTTAAACAGAGGTATCTTAGCAATTCTGACTGCGAGGATGATTGTCACAAACCAGACTGTGGGCTGACTCTGTGGAACTGCAGAGGACCCACAGGGGTGCAGGGCTGCATAATAAAACACAGATGAAGTTCAAGGCAGAAAACAACAGCCCTGAGACTCCACTTAATGCTGGGCTCTCACTGACCACCACCCGTCTGAGCGAGGCGTCAGGGCCTGGCAGACTCCTCTGAGACAAATATTCAGTGGGTAACCCCAACCCATTAGGCCTTCTCAAATCATAAAACCCAAATGTGAGGTGTTAGATGAAGAGCGACAGAAAACAAACCAAAAAACCACATAGCTATGCAAAGTCACAGTGTTCCCACCACTCAAGTACTGCATACAGCTCAGTCCTCTTACCTCAAAGGTGGAAGTATAAATTAATGCCTCTCTAGGAAAAGGTTGTATTATTCCATTGCAATTAAGGATCTGACCACCTGATCTGTGAGTTGAATTACGTAAGAGTTTTGCATTTTATAATTCAAGTTTTGCAGAGGGTCTGTCAGGAAGCCAAACTTCCTGGGAGGATGCAGAACAAACTCTAAGTATGTCATCAGAAGACCACCACCACCCACCTGGACTGTGGCAGGAACAGCCTCAGGCACCTGATACTTCAACTCATTAGCAGTTTGCTGAGATTTTGGCAACAGGAATGGGTAGGACAGGGACCGGTATTTGGGTTTCATAATCTGCACAGGGGGAAAAAAACAGATAAAGAAAAAATCCTTGAAAAAATGCTTGCAACATATCAAAACAACACAAAGAAATAAAACAGATGCCTGCAGAGGGCAGGGGGATGAGGCAAGGCTGTGCTTATCTCCGTGCCCCCAGCAGAGGCAGCCACACCCACCTTGGTGAAGTTCCAGCGCTGGATGAAGTGCCGAGCGACGTCCCGCGCGGCTCTGCCGTGCACCACCGAGGAGATGTCGTGCCAGGGCATCCTTGGCGTGGTGTATCTGTCAATGAAGTCTGCAGGAGGACAGAGGAGCACGTTTGAAGTTCCTCAGACAAGGGACATGAACGTGGAAAAGCACAGCATCCCCCTCCTCAGACTGAAGTTTCTGGGACATGGCACCAAGGGCCCCCAAGGCTGATGACTTGGATTGCAAGTTCAGACTGTAACAGCATAATTGGCCCTAAAACCCCTCAAAGGGAGTTTTGTTGCTTCTTCCTAGCAGCCAAACCAAACCAAGCCAGCCTCGTTACCTCCGGCTTGGAAGCAGAAAAATACGGTTTGAGACTGAAAAGATGGAGAATAGAGTTTGGGGAAATGCAGATTCCCACTTACCAGCAAAAGGCTTGTCGAGTTGAACCCAGTCTTTAAAGACAAAGTTGCAATAATCTTTCCCGTGCCAGAACCTGGTTTCCCCAAGCAGCTCTCCAACACCTGTCTTCAGGCTGCGGATGGATCCTTTATCTGCCCCAGGCAAACAAAACAAAAACATGCTCCAAAGTCAAGGCCATCCATTGCACAGAACAGCGACAAAATCACAGCCACAGAACAGCTCTGGTGGGACCTGCCAGTCCCAAGCAGCTGAAGCTGGTTTCTCCCTAGTCCTCCTGTTGCTTTCAAGAGATGTAGGTTAGTATTTTTTTCTTCCCTATGTTAATCCTTTTCATGCAATCAAAACAGGTTATATAGTCTGTTAAGGAAATAAAAAGCAGATGCTGAATTTTATCTTGGACTACATCATCCTATAACCATTTGCCTTTCTCCAGTTCAATAACACCTAAATATTCCCATGTGGCAGTCCACATCATGTATATCATCCACTTCATATATTTTACAATCATAGTGAACTAATTCCACCCTCTCTGCTAGAGGGTTTATTATTTTGCCTCTCTAGCAGGGTGTATCTCCTCTAATAGAACTAGTCTTTATTAACTAGAATAAGATGTTCATGCTCCCTCATGAAGTATTGTGGGTTTTCTTAGTTTTAGTTTGTTTTTTCCAAAGAGCAATGTCATACTTGATACAATGGATCACAAATTCCAAATTCATGTTGATTAAAAATGTTCTAAAATATTTTAAGCACGGATACTCCCCCTGCTTTTCCAGAGCAGATATTTTGGTGCAGTGAACTCTTTTTCCTCGCTCTCAAAAAATCCAAAAATGTTGCCCTAAACCATAAACAGTTAACTGGTGTTATTTCCTGACCCTGAGAGCAGCCTTCATCTACAATACCAAATACTAATGCAGTAATTACACAGCAATGCCAGGAGCAGAAACCTCCTCTTAACCCGACCACATCACCAGGTAACCATAAAACCCCTTAGCACGCAGAAAAAACAACTTTAAACAGTCAACAAAACACACACTAGCAGCAGCACAAGACCAGGTGACACAAAGCAAGCCCTGCCATGACCCTGCCGAGCCAAGCCATGCCAGAAATGCCATGCAGCAGGCATGAACCACAGCTGCCTTGGGAAGCTTGAGCTTCTAGTGAGAGTCCAGGTGGAGCTGGGGAATCACTGACTCGACATGCCCGAGTGGGAATGGGAATAGGTGGGACAGACGCCAACAATTGTGCTGAGCTCCGATGACTGCACAGTGACTCATGAATGAGCATGAATGGCCACAGGGGAGACTGCACATCATTTCCACAGAGAAATGGAAATGCTTTGTTGCCTGCCGTTATTTTGTAACCAATATTTTGTAATGGGCAATTAATGCCTCAGAGGAAGATGTCAGCAAGAGGAAGATGCTGAAGAACCATTTCTCACTCCGTATCTGAACCCAAAGGTATCTTGAAAAGGTACCTCACTGAAACAGGCCCTTCCAACACCAGTTTGGAGATGGGAACAGCTCAGTGCTCACAAGCACCCAACTCCTGTCAACTGATGGTGCTTTCCTTGGTTGTAATTAGGGGTCAAAGGGGGGACCCAAGTCTAACATCAGTCCAAACAAAGGACTGACAGCAGCCATTGTGTTTCCTCTCTGTACGCATGTCTTCCTGCATCAGGCTTACTTTAAAAATATCTGATACAGAACTTCCCAGCTCCCGTAACAACTCTTTCCTTTAAAGGATGAGGGCTGATGAAATCATCACATACCAGCATCCAAACTATTTCTGCAACTGTTCCCTGCTGTCATTATTGCAATTTTTTTTTTCTTTTTTTGGTTTTTTTGCCTGGTTTTATGGTTGTCGTTTTGTTTTTACTTTTTTAATTCTTATTTATTTATGCTGCAGTATTTGTAGTTTCTGGGGAAGGCTCTTCTACCAGGATGCCCTCAGAGGAGGGATAAGGATGCTGGGAGAACAACAAGCAGCGAAGGCTGATCCTGGCACCCAACCTCACTCTCACCATAGTTATAATGCAAAAACATCAGCAGCTAAAGCCTGAAAGGGTCGACAGCTCTACCTTCCTCCACTTACCCTCCCGAGGCTCAGTGAGCCCCTGTTTGGATTCACTGTGGTGATGGAACATTTTCAGGTGGGGCCTTAAACTCTGGATTATATTCGGTTGGCTCCTAGTGGGGTTAGAGTAACCTGCAGAAATCAAGATGTTCTATTCATGGCACAAACACACATCCACCTCTGCCACACTGGTGTCTGCTCCTGTCTGAACACACCTGACAGGAGCTCAGACCAGATGTCAATTTGCTGAAACTACGAGTGAATGACAGGAAGAAGACCAAATTCAGGATTCAGCTGGTTTTAAAGCAAACAGATGTAATGAAGTACAAAGCCATGGCTGTGTCCTGAGCTGACTGCAACCAACACTCCCAACAAGGAGCAGAAGTAGGATCTGCACGGAGGGATGGAAATTCTGGCAAGTTCCCACATCTCCAGGAGCTGAAGGATTTCAGGAAGGATTTCATGCTGGAACAATTGCCAAGCTGATCCTTGTAATTTTAGCACTGAAGTTATCTTTATTGTCGAGAATTAAAAGCTGCATTTAAATATTCAACTGTTGAACAGACTCCACTCTCTAGTAAGTGGGTAAATTTGGAATATTTCCATTCAAGTGAATTTATTTAAATGTAGCTTTTAAACTTAGTCTGTGAGAGTTGATAATCCATTCAGAAACTATTTGCTTATGATAATAAATCCAAGCTGAATAATGAAAGATTCAATTCTCTCTTGCAGGAACAAACACTTTCCAACAATACAAACATTAAGAATCACATACACCACATCACGTCATCTGATGGCTTATGAAAATTGCTAATTAGCTAAATAAAAAAATCCATATAAAACCTTTCTTCTACGTTTTGCAGAGATACAAATTTGCATATTGACTACACATAGCTATTATTCTGATAGTTAGGTAAGTTGTCAACTTTCCTTCCATACAAAGAACACATTGCCCTAGAAATACTGTGAATGTGCACATACACCCACCCACCCACCTCCACACATCCTTTATATACATTATTTAGTTGAACATCACTTACTTGACTCACTGTCAATGCTGCTGACGCTGTCAGCATGGTGTATGCCATGCTTGTGCAGGTGCTTGTAAATACTGAACCTTGAAAACTTTTTGGGTTTTCCTACTCCTTTCATTTTTGATGTGTCTGGGGCATCATCAGCATTTCTCTCAAACACATGGCTCTCTGGGGACAGAGCTTGAGGCTGCAGTGGGACACGTTCAGATGACTCTGCTGCAGACTTAAAAGACACAAAATATGGCTGCAGGTCAGTATGAAGAAGTTCCCCTTTAACTACAGATTCTCATTGGTGTCAGTGCTCAGAAACAACCACAAACTAAATTTTGCTCTGTGACAGACACACTTTGGTGGGAACTAGACATGCTTTCTGGGGAGAGTCTGTTCTGAGGAGGCTCTTGCCAGGAAAGTCTAGTAATATTAGCAGCATTTGATTCCATAAATATACTCTGGATTATTCCTCCCCTTGAAATTCTCATCAAGCCAGACCTCTCAAACTTTTAGAGACATGTGGTTACATACAGACCCAGGTTAGCAGAAGTTCAGCAGCTGCTGAGGGCACGAGTATTGAGAATTTCAGAGCACTCTGCAAGTGCTTACTGTGCATTTCTAGCTAAGTTTTGTTAACAAGAGAGGTTGCCCAGAGAGGTTGTGGCTGCTCCATCCCTGGAAGTGCTCAAGGCCAGGCGGGATGGGGCTCTGAGAAACCTGGTCTAGTGAAAGTCCTCCCTGCCCATGGCATGGGGTTGAAACAAGATGATCTTTAAGGTCCCTTCCAACCCAAACCATTGTAAGATTCTACGATTCTAGGAGCACAGATTTCAAGTTGTAGCTGCTGTTCCAAGCTCCAGGAAAAACCCAGCTCTCCTATCCCTAGCAAGGGCTGGTCAGCATCTAGCCTGAAGACTCCTTTGACAGTTAGATCCTTCCTCCTCCTCATCACTTACTTGTCATGAAAGCTCTGAAACCCAACCCTATGCTCAGAAGAGAACACAGCCCATTCACCCCTGCCACAGACCTTCTGTGGCTGACCGTGGCCACCAGCTGGACACAGCCCACTTACTGCCAGGTTGGCCGTGGACACGGACTTGACGGCGGTGGCGCGCTTGACGCTGCCTACGTCGGTCAAGCGGTGCTCGTCATCGTCCCAGCGGCCGTACGCCAGGTCAATGCCACCCACGAATGCCACGGACTGGTCAACAATCACCAGCTTCTCGTGGTGGGCCCACAGGTACACTGAGGAGGACACGTGGTCTGGGTGCCTCATCACCTGTGGAGGAAACCAGCACTTGAGCTCAGCACGGTTGTCAAATTGAAATCCTTCCAGGCAGAGAGCTGTCCAGTCTTTTTTGGCTGCTTGGGGTGATGGGGAAATGCTGGAGTTGTTAATGGATGCATCCACTGCTTAATTGCTGAAGCTACTCAATTTCCCCATAGCTGGGGTCAGCCATATGGCAGGCAGGTGTTTCCCCATGATGCAGGTAATTCCTGAGCAGCAATGGTTACTAATCTTGGAATAGGTCAATCTTAAACAGTTTCATAAGAGGACCATGATCAAGGAAACTGCTTCAACAAATAAAATCATGCTTTCCATTGAGCTGTAATAGCTGAGCTTTCAAACACAGAGCCTGCTCTGAAAGAAAACAACATATTGGTGATCTGAGTCACTTCTTTGGTTGTTGCCACCACACAAGTGAAATGAGAAGTTGAGTGTTTTTTCCCCCCATTTAAAATCAGCAAGTTGTTTGGCATTTGTTTAAGAATTTCTTTTTGACAAGTGTTTATGGAATCCTAATTTCTATATCTAAGCTTACAGTTTTATTTTTTATGTTAGAGCCATTAGAACAGCTTCCTGGAGAAAAAGCTACCAAATTTCACCTGGCTGCTCCCAAAACCTGTGATACAGCTTGTGTGTATCTTCCAGTCTGTCTGCAAAGATGAAGAATGGATGCTTCCCTTCACTGTGACAATGGATCAAGTGACAATAAATCAATTATTCTAGCATAACAAATATCTTATTGCTCATAAAGATGTGTCTCTACCTTTAAGAGACTGGATCCAGCTCTATCTACTGGTTTGTCTGCCACAACTGATTTTCTGCTTGGTGCCAGAAGAGCAGCATAACAGCACAGGGCAGTTCAATGCTGCTCTTCTGTGGTGGAAATATTAACACCCAGTGTTGACTCTCATCATTCACGTTTGAACAGAAATGCTGAAATGAGACAACATTCTCAAATTGTAATTTTCCATTTGATGTAACCCCATTAACTTGTCACATGAAATACACTTCTTGTGAATTAAGACAAATAGTTGCTTTGGCAAATCTAAACTAAGCAATTTTCTGTTCCATTAGAACCTAAAGAAATGAAGTTGCCAGATGTGGCAGTCACTACATGGGTATGTCTTGTCAAGACTATTCCCACTGCAATGGTGGGAAACACTCCTGAACTTGCAGTTCCCACCCAAATACACCAGGGTCAGCACCAGCCATCAAGAACAAGTGAATGCAAACTCCATGCACACAGCCCTGTGCAATTACCTTGATGTTTGGATGCAGGTGCATGAGTGTCCGCTTGCTGTATTCACTGTTGATCCCCAGGGCAAGCTCCACCTCTTTGTACAGCATAACAAAAATTCTCACTCCTTGTTGCTGTCAGAAATAAAAAGGAATACATGGAATGCAGGCATGTCAATGGATACAGTCTGTTTCTGAAGGGAGGAAAGGCTAAGAGGCAGTAAATGTGTTGTGTCTGCTGATGGAAATGCTGACTGAGGTTACGTGCTCTTGATTATGCTCTTTCAGATCCACCAAGGGGACCCCACAGCCTGGAATGACCTGCCTGCTTGGAAAGCTCTCCAACTTTCTGAGAAGGGCTCAGTACCTCGGTTTGTGTGGGTTTTGTTGGTTTTGTTTGAGCTACGCCAAGGCCCATCAAAAGGTCATCCCTGCAGTACCTCCTTTTACACACCCTTTGAGGTACATTTTACAAATGTGATTCACTCTAATCGTGTTCATGCACTAAAGTTCAGTGTTCTGCTGCTTCATGTTGCCCTGAGGGTTGCCCACAGTTAAATGTCTCTGCAGGATGATAAGACTGTTGAAGTCACACAGACATCCCCCTCCTGAAGGGAATGTCACCAACCCAACACCAGCAAAGAGGTTCTTTCTGCTGATAGAACTAAACAAGCTCCTGGAATACACTGAGCAGCACTAAAAACATGGTACTTTCTGTAACCAGCATTGTATCCATGGGAGGGTTTTTAAGAACTCTTGTTAAAGCACTTTCAGATGTGCCAAGTGCCTCCCAAACCTTGGCAAATACTGGTCACACACTGGGACACCTCCACTTCCCTTAAATCAGCATGGATTAAAAACTTGTACTAGAGTTTGCCAGCTTAAACTTGGCATCTAAACTTTCCACAACCTTTTAAATTCCTGCTCCCAGAAAGATGCTACCAAGACCTTAAGCAGTCTCCAAATTGTGGATGATATTCTCTCCACTGCACCCAGGGTGAGTCCAAGGTAGCACTGCACACACAGAAAGGACAGCCTTTCCCCTACACCTTGACAACAGCTTGCTGACTGCCCTGTCCAGTCAAAGAAATGCCACAAATGACAGACCAAGCATTTCCAGGGACTGACCTGACTCTCCTCATCCCTCTCACACTGTTTTTATGGATGTAAGAAAATCCATGTCAGTGTGAAGCCAAATTCTCTCTTTGAGTGAGTAATGCCTTGTGGCCAGGTTTTTTTTGCCAGAAAAGAAGAGTAATTCCAAATCAACAACAGTCAGACATAAATCTCTCATTTTTAATCTAGGTATGTGGAGGGGTGAGAACTGTGATGACAACTTGTTTGGAAGGGGAAAGAGTCAAAGACTATTTCAGCACATCATAGGATTATAGAATGGTTTGGGTTGGAAGGGAACAAAGACCATCTCGTTCCACTCCCTTATCACGAGCAGGGACACGTTCCACTATCCCAGGTTGCTCAAAGTTCCATCCAACCTGGCCTGGAACACCTCCAGGGATGGGGCAGCCACAACTTCTTGGGCAACCTGTGCCAGGGCCTCACTCCCCTCACAGGAAAGAATTTCTTCCTAATATCTAATCTAAACCTGCCTCCTTACAGTTTAAAGTCTCTCTCCCATGTGGACTCCTGCCCTTCTACCACGGCAAGGGTCCAAGAGTTTTCCCAGCCAAGGGAATAAACCTTCTGACTCACTGCTGACATGGGGCAAACACTTTTTAGCACTGGTGTTATCACAGGGTGTATGAACAGCTGGAGCACAGCCCACACTCAAATACACACCACAAAGTGCTCAGCCTTTCCTGCCCTCTGAATTACACAAATCACATGGAGAGCACCAGGCAGCAGCAGGTCTTTGACCCCACCAGGAACTGGCACAGAAGTGACCCAAACCTGAGGCAATCAAGAGGATCTACCGTTCTGCCTCTGAGCTCTTCCAAACCTAAATGGAGGGGTGGGCGGGTGAATCAAAATACTTGGTTTTCCAAGGCTATCTGATATGAGGCTTTAACTCTCATCTCTATCAAAACGAGTGGTGGAAGTGCTCCAGCCCCAACCCCTCTGGCTGGGCTGGTGCAGGGTGAAGGGTGCAGCTGGAGCTCACTTACTGCTTTCCTCTTGAGGATGCAGTCCAGCCGCCAGCGATTCCCTTCCACCACCGGTCGCTTCATGAAGATTTCTGGGCTCAGCCTAAGAAAATAAGGGGATATAAAAAACACAGCAGATGTAGCCTGCAAACAAAGCACTGGCCTAAATAACCAACTTGGGAAGCATGGGAATTGAAGTTTAAATAAAGTGGATGTGAAAGCTCATGTCCCAGAGTGATGCATTCTCCAATACCCTGCTCTTTGTTCTTTAATAACTGAGCATTACAGAGGGCAGGGGACATGTCCAGCACATTCATCTTAGTATTCAACAACCCACGAGACCAGGTTTAACAGTGATGTATAAATACAGTCCAAATTTCCCTGTCTGTGAAAGAAAGATGCAACAAAAGAAAACCCCAAGGTAGAGTCGAAAGAAATATACAGACATAAAAAAATAAATGAGAGTGGGATTTCAGTTCTCCTGGCACCTGAGCTATCTGAAGAAAACAGATTTACTCTGAATTTTCCTTGCTGCCTAAAGACAAAGGAATGGGATCTCTCAACAGGGCATTTTATCGCTTCAAGGACCACAAGAAACAGTCAAGCAGTCTCATCTAACTCCTGCACAGCAAAGTGACAGAATTTAATTTCTTTACTTTTGTACCAAGCATGGGAACTTGGGCTTGGATAAAGCATATTGCTACATCCTAATTTTATCGTATACACCGAATTTTTCATGTAAGCTTTGGAATTCCATGATACTTCAACAACTGTCTGAACAAAACACTAAGTAAGAGACAATGGGTCCAAAATGGGATGATCTTGAATTTCAACCTGATATTGCATATCCAGGAACATTAGTCTTAACTGTGTCCATGGCAGGATAAAGATTTACCCCACTAAATGCTAACATGGTATGTAGTTTCCTCATAATGATTTCCACCTAAGAACTAACTCTCCCAGGTCCCAGAGGCAGCAGATAAGCAGCAAGAGGTTCATTTCACAGATGCAGAAAGAGGAGCACAGAGATGTGCCCAAGGTGAGCAGGAAATCTGAGTCATGTCTTGGAAGCCTCCCATCCCCATCGTCCAGGCTGGCTCAGGCAGATTGACCTCCAGAAAGGCACGACATGGGCAGCCACAACCAGCATCCAGCCAAGAAACTCTGCCCAGTTTGTGAGAGAACCCTTTTTCTGCCACAAACAGGAACCAGAGCACTGCATAAACACATAAACTAGGTAAGAAGTGGGCAGAACCAGGTCTTTTGGCAGACATACAGCTCAGAAAAGACAACAGAATTCCCCTTCTCCCTTATCTGGCCCATTTAAGAGCAGACCAAAAGGACACACCCAAGTGAGAGCACAAGATGCTCTCACTGCTGGCATGAGGCTTCCCAAGGCAGTGAGGAGGGGCTGAAAGGAGGATCCCAAGCAAGATCCCATGGCAAGAGCACTGCTGAGCATCCCTGTTCCCTTACACACTGAAAGACACCCATGCCCCTCAGGTTTGCAGTGATTAACACTCCTGATGAGCACCTCGAGCCACCACTTTGCAGCTCAGGTGGTTCCTCCGTGCGATTTCAGGCATTTCTGTGCAGGGAGACAACCAAGCTGTTGATTTGAAGCGTGCGCTTTTGCTGCCAACCCTCCTGAAAAGGCCTTTGACTACAACACAAGGAGAGGTTTGGGTGTGCTGCCAAACCATCTGGCTGCAGGGCTAGCTGCCATACTGTAGGGCTCCGAACAGTGCCACATTGTCAGCAGTGTCCCCGGAGAGACAGCTGGGCAACACCCAAACATGGAAGTACGAACCACCAATCTGTGATGAAAATTTCTTCCTTAGCAGCTTCCATGGCATTTGCGACGTCTTCAAAGTACCACTTGGCATTGACATACCTGCAAAAGCAAACAGAGTGCAGAGTTGTCTCTTCCCCTTCATTAAACCAAGTTAACAGCTGAAGAGTGAGAGGGTTCTGTATTAATGACATTTACGTTCTCTTCTCAAAAGCAAACACGATCCTAATTTCAAGGATCAGGACAACACGCAGGGAGAATTCACTGCTGCTATCAGTACCTTGATGAAACAGCACAGTAAGAGATTATTAAGTACCACTTGGCACTTCTGCCAACCTCACACAATAGTCCTGCATTCTGCTTGACAAGCAAGTCAGGTTTGTCTCTGAGGAAAGGACGGTGGAGTAGTGTTTCCTTTGATTTATGGAAACTACTCAGGCAGCGGCAAGGCAGAAGCTGCAGTGGTCTGCTTCCAGCTAGAATCCAATTTTTGAGACACTTCTGGGAATGGATTAGTGCACTCAGGTTGCACTGGGGACAGAAGGATTTCTCAGGGACTGCTGTGTGCATAAAGCCCAGTCACCTCCAACTATACCCAAATTTGCATTTATTGATTCCCTTTTCTTCTCTTTATCCTTAAAATGAAAAATACCCAACTCAAATTCAAACACAACTTGGCATTGCAAAATACAATGAGCTGTGATGCAAAGCTCCTGCCACCAGCACTGCTGCACTGTCCCTGGTGAAGAAAATTTTTTTTTTGCATTTTTTTTGTAACTTCTTTAATTATCACCACCCCCACAGCTACCAAATGCTACCAGCTCTGTCCACCAGAGCCAGGGTGCTGAGGGCAGGCAGGTAACAGGTCCTCACCACTTGGCCAGGGTGTTCTCCTGCACGGCCGCGTAGGAGCCGAAGCGATGCTCCGTCAGAAAGTCCTTGCCGTGTTTGCGGATGAACTCATCTATGCCCTGCCTCCACCACTGGGCATGTCTGTAGCTGTTGCACTTCAGAATCAGAGACCTGTAAAAACACACCACGTGCAGGGCAGGAGGCTGAAGCCACTTCCATTTAATTGGGCTGCTCCTCGCTGCCTGTCCGTGTTGGTAAATGCATCTCTATCAGTCATATTTTATTTACACAAAAAGTAGGGACTCTGCTCTTTTGTTTGCAAAAGAATGCATAGCACTGAGCTGCTCTGAGTGACTAACAGTATTGCACTGCCAAGCATAAAAAAAACTCCAGTGTTTAAATTATTAGCACCAGCTTAACTTGGAATTGGAGCCAGTTAATGTTGTATGCTTTAAGAGATGAATTTATACTGTGCGCTAACATAAAAACATTAAATATCTCTTTATCCCCCACTAGCATGTGTTTTGAGTAAAACTCTATTGGGATGCAGAAGAAATCATCCCTGCTTGCAGCATAAAGAGAACAGAGTGCCTAAAAAATTACCTAAGCAATTGCTGCCAAACCAGACCGTGCAACTCAGCATGCACCGTGCCCTCAGGCCCCAGCAGTAACCACAGGGATGGACAAACAGAGGCTCCAAATGCCTCATTAAGACATCGGAAATGATCAGCATTAGGGCCAAACCCCCAGCAGCTCTGAGCACACCAGCAGCAGCCACCCAGGCTTGTTAACCCCTCCTGCAGAGCAGAATCGATTCCTCCTTAGAAAAAGCAAAAGCAAACTAAAAGGGGATAAACAAAGCTGTTTTCTTACCTGGAGAGATTGTCGATCTGCAACCCGTATTTAGTTTCTGTTTCTTTCTGGCCTATCTTGATGTTGAATTCCTTATCGACCAGCAGGACAAAGGAAATGGCCCCTGAATCAGGCTTCATGTACATCAGGAAAGAGTCCTTCACCACCAGCCACCTGTAGGGACACAGCAACCACATCACCTGGATTTCACAGCCATGCCAGCCTCGAAACATGAGCCATGGAGGGAGCTAATAAAATGGAGAAGTGCTTCTTCAAAACAAGTGCAAATCATTTATCAGGGAATTTTACTAAATGGTAGAAGTTCCTCTCAGGAGCTAGACCAGGGGATGGTTTTCTTGAGCAGAAAAGTTTGTATTTTATGACCTTGGGTAATGAGTTTTAATTCAATATAGGACTTTTAGAGTTAATCATATAATTCCTTTTTATAGAAGTATTTAAAAACACAGGCTTCCTTGTTTCACAAAACCCATGAGAACCTCCCTGGACATAAACCTCACAGCACCAGGCAAAGGTGCAACAAGGATTCCTCCATCCCTGATTTTTATTCAGCTTATATGCTATACGGGAGTTATTTGACATTTCTAACACTAATTCTGATGCTAGGATCACTTTCACTCCTATCAAAATATATGAACAAGGCATTTTGGAAAGCTTTTATTGCCAAGCAACAGGCACCCTGTTAGAAACACATGAGGAGGGATGACCGGCAGGTTTTACATAAATACTGTAGCCTGAAGGCAACTCTGGGGAAAAAACACATTTTTTACTGTGAATGGCATTTCTAATTTTTTCTCCCCCTGCAGCGTAGCTGGGGTAACCAACCCCCTCTGTCCCACACAGGTCTCCATCACCAGACCTTCGCCTCATTCTTCTGCACACTCAGAAACGCACAAAGCAACACAAAACACTGCAGAAATCTGTTCATTCTTGTATCTTTAGTAACAGCCTCAGCTCAGCTCCTCATCTACTTTCCATAATTTTTTACCAGATCCCGTGATTTTTTTTTCTTTCTTTCAGAGCTCTGAAAGAGTTACCTGGCATCACCTCTCATTTGGTGCCAAAAAGCCTCCCCTCTCTATTTGGCCCATAATTTCAGTCTTAAACATCCCACAGGGTACATTTCCAAGCATTCTCCCTTCTGTTTTTCCCAGCAGCTCTACATGCCTGAGAAGTCCTGCCTATGCCCATTCACAGCTTCACCCCACTATCCTCCTCCGTGTCCTAAAATCCTTCCTTTAAATAACCCTCTCTTGGAAGTATTACTGTTATTTGCTTACTTATTAATTTGTAAACTGTCAGTCTCAGTCGGCCAAGATGGGAATTTGGAGCCCCATTTGTGATACTCTGTACAGAATCCCACTCAAATGGTTTTACCACCCCCCTTTTTAGGCTCTAAAGGAAAATGGAAATCCATCAGAGATGGATGTGCTACTGTGCCCACTGCAGCTTGGATAACACAAGAAAGAGTTAACTGAGGAGTATCAAGAGGAAAAGGCTTTTTTCCCATGAAATGGAAAAAGAATTGGTAACAATTTAATGATTTGACCTGAAAGAAGGTCACATCTTTATCTCCTTGTGCTCTCATTACAGACATCTTCTGTGAAATTAAATTAAGGAACATTGGAAAGACTGAAGAAATAGGACCTTTTCTTCACAAGAATGCAGAAAGGTTTTGCTGTAAAATGGAACTATTAAAGATAAAACTAATGACAGCCCATGGGTGCTGCTAAAATCCAAAGGTGAATAACACCTGGGGAAGCTTCACCAACCAAGAAATTGTTGCTGTGGGCTATTTGAAAGGCAGATGTGGGCTATTTGGATTTTCAAATGGAAAGATTTGCCTGGGAAGGGCATTATCCAGGAAACACACCCCACATTTTTGGATGCTGGCTGGTAACACAGGTACACTCCCTCAGCACACAGCTCCCTGTGCTGCAGCCCCAGGCAACACCAAGACCTAGGACACAGGGTAAAGGGATGGGAGCAGCAAATTATGTCTGTCTGCAGCAGGAAGGGATATGGCAACAGGAGAAAACACTGGGATTCAATACCTGCAGTAATAAGCAAGAGGCAATGTATTTAATGCCAAGGTTAATGGCACTAAACAGCCCCTTATGTGCTGCAGGCCATGCCTGATTTGATCCCACACTGAAGCAGACCAAAGAAGGTTTCAATTAATTGATTTTCATTTTGTAAATTGAGGAAGGGAAGCTCAGAAGGCCAGGCTGACATCTGCCTGGGGCAGGTCACCAGCCACATTCCCTACCCAAAGGCACTGAGCCACCTGTGCTCCTGCAGCAGGGAAAGCTGGGCACAATCCAGGAGGTCACTGCCATTTCTGTCAGCTCTAGGGAATCCCAGTTTTTCTCTGGAGTAAACTTCTTCTCCAAAGCAGAAGAAAACACCCACCACACGGAAGGGTGAGGCAGGGAACAGCCTACAGACCCTTTCAACCTGAAAATCTGAGGCTTTCATAAAAACCCCAAGATTCTCCCCACAGATTTTTTGGGAGAAAAGGGGATTTTTGTGTGCCCAAGGAGAACATGGCATCCCCAGCTTTGGCACCCAAACAGTACCTTTTGGACCAGCGGTAGCACATCCTCCCTTGGCCGCAGCAGTTCAGGCCAGGAATGCGGTGACCCCCGGAGCGCTTCATGATGAACCCTTCTCTGCAAGGACAGAACAGGGTCAGGGTGGGGGATATGGCTCACCTGGAGGTGCAGGGGGGATTTTGGAGGGGGTGCTTGCTGAACCCCCAGCCCTTGTGTGTAGGGCTGGGTCCTGTCACCTCCAACTGTGCCCAAGCAGCCTCTGTGCTATGCTCTTAAAGTTGGATGAAGGGCAAAAATACCACCCACACACCGAGAAGAAAATAATGGAGTTTTGAGAAGCACAGGGCTCTGTTTATAGCACAGGAAGCAGAAAATTAAGTGGCTTAACAAGCTGCAGGGAGGGAAGGGTTGAAACCCTCTAAGTGCTGTGTCTTGAAAAGCAGCCCAGGCTCAAAACCATTTCTCCAAATTGTAGCATTTCTGTCTGAGCAGTAATAATTTTTCATATCTAGATGGCAAAATATTCCCCAGTCAGTTACTGGTGAGAAAGGAAAGTTGTTAATTTTAACAGCATTTATTTATAAAGCCATGCTCTTAGTGAATCATAACTCACAAAGACACAGCTCACAACTCACATGCCCTTCGGTCCCAGGTCGTGGATGAATGACAGCTGGCTTACTCCAACAAACTCCATCTGGGAAAGAGAAACAGATTCCCCCATGTATATAACTCTGAAATCCACAAAATTCTTTGCTTCAAAGTAACTTGTCATAAAGACCTACAGAACCTACAGAAGATCCTGAGCAAATGTCATCCACCATCACCTAAGCATCTCCAAGACGACCAAGGCAAGTTGCTTGGTTGATTTTTCTGTTTGTTTATTTCAGATGTACTTTGGAGAACACACTTCAGGCATCCAGGAAAATCAAGCTCCAATGTATCATAGGGACCCACTGGCATCCTCCCTCCTGGATCTTTGGTTGAAACAATGACTCAAGTTTCACACTGTTTGGGGATCTGTGTGATCTTTCCTGTCTGCCTGAATCCTCTCCTCCCTCCAGGGACCCTCACAGAAAGACTGGAAAGGGAATGAGGACATATGCCCAGAGCTGGGAGCACCCTTTAAGCCTCCTACCCCATGGGCACACCACATGAGGGTTCAGCCCCACAACCCACAGGCATCCTCCAAGGCCACCGCAGCAGGTCAGTGCTGCACACAGCACTGCCCATCTGGTTCCAGGAGCCAAAAATCCACAGGAAAGCCACAGTGGGGCAGGAGGAGAGCAAGTTCAAATCCCAAAGTCAAGCAACCTGCCTCCTCATGGCTCCTCCTGCTCCAGCAGGGATTGCAGGGAACATAAGAGCAGTGAGAAAGCTCAGCACGATTACACTCACCTCTAAAAATAGGACACTGGGCAATTTTGACCGAGCAGGCTTTTCTTGGCACAGCAGGACATTCCTGGCAGTCTGCTGGATGTTAGCCCTGGTCCCCTTTAGCAGGGAGAAACACCCTCCCAGGGTGTCCTGTGCAGGACAGGGCTGGGGCAGGCACGGAACCCTGTCTGCACCCAGGCACTTCTAATTTATTGTCACATGGAATCACAGAGCTGTCCAAGTGCAGAAAGGTGCTCAGGGCAGGGTGACAGCAGCTGTCACTGTCCCCTTGGCCAGGCAGCAAGCCAGAGGGAACCTCTGACAGCACATTTTGGCAATGAACCCTGCTGGGGCTGCAGTCCAGGGCTCAGCCCATGCTCCTGATCACAGTTGGGACAGCATCTTGGTACCACCTTCAGGACATGCCCACCCATACCCACAGCAACTCCAAGGAAAGGCCTCTCTCTTCTTAAGGAAAGAGCCACTGTCACCTGCTCTTTGGCAAACTGACCTCAGGGTCCTCATCAGCAAAATCCAATTTTGCACAGGAATTTCATGGGTGGACCTGTAAGTCTCAAAGACATTTCCAGACACCAAGTATAACAAAAAGTATCACTAAATTTGGGGTCAAAGTCTGCCCTGCCATTGTGATGAGGCTCCCTTCCCAATACCATAATTTTTTTCCACATAAAACAGCAGTAGGACAGAAGATCCTTCCATCTCCCCATGCTCAGCTGCTCCTGGGACTTTCCCAAACTTCTAATATCAGCCAAAGCCATGGAGAAGAACAAAAGACACTATTGCTTTCCTCTGAATATTTCAAGGACATAAAGTAACCTCGACTCTGCTGAGGCAAATTTAATGCTTTGATTTTAGGGTGATTTCAGCCTGTTTCCAGAAAGAAGTTAGAACAAGTCGTTCCATGCTTTTACCAACCTCCTTGCTCTCTCTGCTCTCCCTACATGTTCTGGAAAAGTACCAGGTATAACCTATGAATGTTTCAGCTGTTCCTGCAGTGACACTCAGAGCAGGATGGGAAGCACCTGAAAACCCAGTGTAGCCTAAAAGCTCTTATCAGAGGTCCCAAGCAAAGTCTCAGGCCAGTTCTTTACCTGGATCCCATTTTAACTTCTTCATGGCATTCCACATCAGACAAATCAGAAACCCAGACATCTCTCTCACAGTGGGCACACATTAAAAAAAAAAGCATGTGAATGTCAAAACCCTTTGAAAATGCTGGCTGGAACCAGAAAGCTGGCAGGAATTTGAGGAGCACTGCATGCAGAGAAATAATTGTCCTCAAAGAAGCAAAAAGAAAAACCAAGAGGAAAAATTACTTGCAGAGACAGAACTACCACTACATAAAAGAGAAAGAAAGATTGTCTGGCAGCACAGCAACCTCCTCTCCAGCCAAGGAGTCTTTGGAACAGCAATGACAGGAGACCATCCAACACGTTGATCAAGCACTGGTTTGTAAAAAAACCCTTAAATTCCTCCAGTTAAAAGGAAAATTCCTCAGCGTGGTGCAAAATATCTGATGGAATGATTTATTGTTACAATTCCTGCCGCATTAGCTATTTTTACTGTCACAGTGCCTCATCCGAGGTGCTCGTCATTCACAGAGAGAGCTGGAGAGGCAGGCAGGGCAGCCAGGAGCTTTCATCTCCGTCACATCAGAATTCCTGCGCTGCCCAGCTGCCTCCCTGGGATCTGGCATCCCACTCTGGTTTCAGAGTAACCCACAGCAGGATGTTTTTGGTATGAGATATAGGCCCAGAGAATGCAGCTTCAATGACATTGTTGTGGCGATGAAAAGAAAAATAAAAAGGCAGACGGGAGGTATGGGCTGCAGGAGGACAGGATAAGGAAGGTGGAGAGCCAGCTGCAAGGTGTTCAAACCATCCTGTCCTGCCAGCAATGTGGAGCATGCATGATTTATCTAAGTAAAAATTTCACAGAGCATCTGCATTTCAGAAAGGATTCAGCATCTCCACACTGTTCTTTTTATTTTGACTCTTGTTCTTTATGTAGTGGGTTCAAATAAGCATCAAAAGCTGATTAGCAGTGGTGACTAGCAATTAAATGGAATTACACACTCTTCAGAATAAATTTGTCCAGAAAAATTTCTTACACGAAAAGATTTGCTTATATGACACCTTAATTAAAAAAAACTAAACATGCTGCATTTCAAGTGTAATAATTAAAAATACTGATGGGTTTGGTGGGGACCTCCACAAAGGTCTGCATATAAAAGGGCTGTATGAGAGGCAAACCTGTGGCCACTCTCACATCTCAGCTGCTCTTACACTGTGTTGCTTTCACTTAAGATGAGGTTTTTACTCTCACTAAACTTCATGCAAAACATTACAAACATACTTACACTCCAATCAAATCTTATTTTTCACTTTGCTTAGGCATCTTTTAAGTATGGAAGCTCATACAAAAGTAATGCAAAGATCCAATTAATAAAATTTTTATACACAATCCAATTAAACCACAACATCTCAAAGCTATATTCCTGCAATTTCCAACTTCCAGAAAATAAGTGTGAACAGTTAACACACTGAAATTCCCACAACATTCATTTCAATGGTAATTGTCTTGAAGCACTTCAGCCCAAAAGTATTATAAAAAAGAAGGTTTGGAAGGAAGAAGATGACATGACATTTAATCACATAACCAAAATTTTTAAAAAATACAAAAAGCTAGAGGATACACAACCTCTACAATGCCATGAGGTCACTGTGGACCTGATCCTCAACCCACCAGAGACTTCAGGTCTGCAAAACAACTACAAGCTTGACTTGCAGGCTCAGCTGTCTCAGTGCATGGTACATCCTCCAGACAGCGTAAAAAGCAGTTTGTTCTCACTGGCAAATGATAAATTAATCACAAACACAAAATAAAAGAAGTAAAAAAGTGAATTCATTGAATTGTGCAGCTCAGATGTAAAAAAACATTTCCTTGGGGATGCTATTGACTCAAGCAGGCTCTTCACAATGACCAAGGGTTACACTCCAAACAGGTCTCAGCTTGCCTTTGCAATTCTATGTCTGACTTTGTTACAGAGTTCAGGATTTAAAAAAACTCTTCAGTGAATAGATTTGATGATAGAAGAACACACAGGAGTCCAAATGTGCTCCAAGATTAGGACAGTTACAGCATTTGCCAGCATCCGGGCAGAAGACTTCTCAACCACAGGAAGAGCAAAGCCCTCATTTTGTTTTCAGGAGGACAAATATAGTTCCAGGGAAAGCGCCAGAAATCTTCACTTCAGTCTCGTCTGAGAATGGTGGGGGTTGTTTTGGTGGTGTTTTAAAGGAAGCACTTCCCTCCCTGTTCTTTCTTCCAGCATTGCCTGAAGGACCCACGCCACCACCACAGGCAGCAAAGTCCTCCCTGGACACTTCACTGTGGCCAAATCCAGTGAAAGCCAACAATGCACTGAGAATTTATGTGCAAAGGGACATCTGGCTCCGGGGGCTGGGGACAGAAGAGTGATTCAGCCCAGGAGGGGAGCACCCCGCAGCTGCCTGGGCAAGGCAGGGCTGCTGCCTGTCTCCTCCCCCAGCCCCCACCGTGCAGCCTGTCTCAAACCACAGCCTGGCCAAAGCATCACCCACGTCCTCACAGGAGCAGAAATGTTCCAAAATATTTGAAAAAGGCAACGCCTGCCTAAAAGTGACAAGATGGATCCACACTGTAAAATAACTCTCCCCCGCTCTGCATATGCTACTGATCAAAATTGCCAAGTTATCCCAATCTTGCTTCTAGAACAAAAGATGACTCTTTTCCACACGCAGACTTACACAGCTCTTCACTGCATTGGAATTAAGCTGCACAGCCTGTCCCCTAGAGAAACACTTTAATGAATGCAGATTCTTCAGCTTCAGCCTGAAGATTTCTTGCTGTCCAGAGCACAATGGCCAAACCAATGAGCACTTTGGCCCATGGAACAAGCAGTGCTCAACACTGAGCTCTGCAACAGAGCACACAGTTTTTGAACATCCAGCTATGAGCTGCCCAATGTCTCTACACAACTGAAATCTTGCAAAAGAGAAGAATATCTACCAAACAACAAAAGTAGAAGAGAACTGGCTGCTACAGAAACCCAAAGTTTAGACTATATTTTTGGCTTGCTTGGAAACCAGGTGTTCCCAGTTATCACTCTGTGCTCAGAAATGTCACTAAACTCGGCAGCTACTCAGTGCGTACATCAGATTTTGCTGGTAATACAAAAGATGAAGTAACACAGTCATTATGCAGCCAAAAAAAGGGGAAATAAAATTACCATCCCCAAGAGATGTCACAGCTGCAGCTGACAGGTGAGGACTTCTGAAGAAACATTCGAGGATGAATTTCAAAAGAAATATTTTTCCTTAAAATAGGCCCGAAGCTGGTTTTGACATCTCTCCTCATTTTAAAAAGAGCGTTGACTTGGGGAAATAAGCCAAAAAACGTCTCCCTTTAAAATTCACAAAATGCCTGGAGAGGTGAACAGTATCACTCAGGCAAACTCAACGTCACTAATGTCCAGTGAAACTGCACAGAATAGAAACCTGAGATAAATCCTGCACCCAGAACCACACAGAAAGCCCAGACTGAAGGAGCAACTACAAATATAGCCTGTATTCCAAATTTTAAAGTATTTAAAACTTTAACTTACTATCTTAAGCACTCTGCAGAATAAACAGAATCCCACTACATCATACATGTACAACCAGCTGCCTGGACTGGACTAGATTGAGGAGGTTATCACTGTGTTATACCAGCAACCTCCAGGACTGAGTCATTCCTGTGGTTTGAATCATATTACATCTGCGTTGGAGAAATCAGCTAAACCAAAATGCTCACAAAACAGCTGTAAAATGTTTTTTTTGCAGAAGCTGCGTGTCTTCTTCCAATGAATTCAGCATTTGTAAAGTGAATATTCTTTAGATATTTAAACAAACTAATTTCTACTTACTGTTCCATGGTAGTTCCTGTACATTGGCATTTTCAGGATATTTGTCAAGTAGTCCTCCAGCTGTTTCTACAATTAAAATGTTGAAACTTTAGATAGGATGTGGAGGTTTTTCTTAAAAATTCATGTAATCCAACTGTCTGGTATTAGGAAGCAATCAAGAAATCAGATCCACTTTTCAGTTTGAGTGGATAAATAAATACATTATTATGTGCTCATGGGATATTATAGCTCAGCACCATAAACAGTTTGGTCACAGGCTGTTTACTGTTCATAGTTCTGTGTTTGTACCTTCCACCAGCAGACCTGCTCCATGGCAGGGTCACTTTGGAGGTCAACTTTCTTGACTGAGCCAGAGTTTCAGAACAATTTTAAATACAAAATCAGTCCCCATTGTTTCTGACCCACATGAATCAGCTTTGTGAAAAAACAGGCTCAGAGGCAACTGAGAGAGCCTGTTGAACCAAAACAAAAGGTTCATGGGGTGAGGAACACAGGGACCATGCTGTCCTGTCCCAAAGACACAGAGAAAACAGTGGCTGGGCCTGTCCTCCCTAGCCAGGAGGGGAAAAGAGAAAAAACCATAATGGGAAAAGTAATCTCTTCCCACCCTTGTAGTAAAAGGGAAAAACAAAATTAAACTGTCTGGGCATGGGAAACTGGGCAGAGTCCTACAGGACACAAAATAAACTGAAAGGAAACATGAGCTAAAAAGAAAAAAGTATCTATAAAATGGTTTTCTTCCTCTTTTAAACCCACATCTCTCTCCTGAAACTTTCTGCACATCAGAGAAGCTGTGAACAGCAGGGTTTCTGCATGGCACAGCCACAAGACATAATCCTTTAATCCTCCGGGCCTTGAAGCTCCAGTGGCACAAAGCCCAAGGAGGGAGGGAGCAGCAGAAAGAGAATGGTAAGCACAGCCTGAACAAACATAGGGTTTTTAACTTGTGAACAGCAAAGCTGCAATGAAGAGGTAGGAAGACATCCACCCTCTCCATGGAAGGGCCCATCTGTTAACATCTGATGAAGTTACACAGAACACGTGTGCCTGGGCTAAAATTACCCACTTCAGCATCGATAGTCGGACTGTCATCTCCTCTTTCAGAGGGGGACAGCACCGAAATCTCTCAGATTTTGATGGCCACGGGGCTGCTGCCTCCATCATGCAACTTGACTCTGCAAACTGCTTTGTCTATCTTTAAATCAGAGCAGGTGGGGAAGGAGGGGAACCACCACTCCCAACATCACGGTTTTCCTCAACTGCAAAGGAAAGCTTAGCCCACATGAACCCCAGGAGCAGCATCCTCATCACTGCACAGAAGAATTTGGCATTAAAGCTGGACTTGTCAAAGCTTACGTTTGTCGAGCAAAATACTGTAATGGTAACAAACAAATGTTTTGATAGTGTGTGGCTTTGCAAGCAACCTGCCTGGCTTCTCTGCACCTCAGAGCAACCCTCTGGCTCCCAAACTGAGGAGGGCACTTACCCTCCTGCTAGAGAAGTGCTCCTCCCGCACTGTGCTCTCTGCAGTGTGCGGCAGACTCGGCATCTGCCTCGGCTCTCCCCTTTTGATGGATTGTCTTCTCACCGTGTGACTAGAAGGAAAAAACACACCCCAACATCAGTCTCAGTGTTGCAAGTATGTGGATGCCTTGATATGTAACCCCTCTTCTGCAGTGCCTTTATTTTTCCTATCCAAGACCATCAAAAGTGATGGGTAGGCAGGATAGCAAAAAAGAAAAAAAAAAAAAAAAGCCAGCATGTATTCATTCAAGAAGCCAGTGTGCTCCAACTGGCTTACAAATTAAAACACAGCACAGAAGGATCAGAGTGATTTCTGAGGGCCACCTTTTGGTCTCATAAGGAAAGGGAACCTACATCCTATTTTTAGGGCATTATCCAGCCCTTAAGCCCTCATAATTTCACCTTTCCCATCATATCCCAACATTTTCCTACATCAGGAGGCTCCCACTGACCTACACCACTTCTCTTCCCACTTTTTTTCTCTACCCTCCTATATCTGCAGCCATCCCAAGCACCAAGGCCAGGCTGGACAGGGACCCCCATACCTCCTGCATCCCACCCACACTGTCAGCAAACCACAGAGCTCCAGTGATTTCCATGAGCATTATCACAACCCTTCCTAAAGTTCAAGGCAAATCCAGCTCAAAAGCTGATGACCTGGGAGACAACTTTTTCTGCGTCAGCAGAGAGATGTTTGCATCACTAAGATTATAGCTGCTAAACACATAGATTAAATATTTTTATTATAGGTGCTAAATATTTATGGAGACTGAATTCTTCTGCCCTCTCCTCCTTACAGAAAAGTAAATGGGACCAGTGAAGCCAAACAGGTATGACATGAAAGGTAAAAAGATCACACCTCCCAAAGCCCACTACATCCACAGGGATGCATACTCACCTCCTGGTGGGGATAGGGATGCGCACGAAGGCTTTGTACCTCAGCAGCTCCCTGTGAAACTCCTGGAAGTGCTTGAACTTCCTTTTCACGTGCCAGACAAACTCTCCATGGGTCAGCTCGATGGTGTAAACATTGGGGCTTGGTACCTGCAGGGGAGAACATCACCACAAGGGATGCAGGTTTTGAAATGAGCCTTTTCCCTGCAACTGCTCATCTAAAGAGCCTTTATTCAATTTTACTTAAGGATTATTCTGTCTCATGATTTCTTGTTCTTCTTTATTAGATTTTATAAATAGACAGATAACCTTCTCTCCTGAGCGTTTTCTGAGACACAGGCAGTGCTGCTTCCTCAGCCCACGAAGAAGCAAGCTCAAAATTAACACACAAACAGCATTTTAAATACAGTTCTACAAAAATCAAAGGAAATTTCTGGAAGTTCTGACCTTCTTAGTGGAAGTAAAGCGTTCAACTTCCAACACACGCACTCGGACAGGACATCCCGTGAGGTACGTCTGCGTGCCTGGCTCTTTGAACCCATGGGTGTGATAGATGGCAGAGAAGGGAATGCACACTGCAAGGACCACAAATCCTGTTAGCTCAACAGCCTTGTAACAATACAGGAGGATATGAAAGCCAGCAGACAGCAGCTATGCTTGAACATGAGAGCATTTATACAGCAGCAGTAATTCCAGCAAAATATAGCAATTTTTATTAAAGAGCGCTCGAAGACAAGCTTGCACAGAAGAGACTTGAGAAGCTCAAGTTTTAAGAGCCTCCTGGTTCTAAATCAGAGTATGGCAGGGCTTGGCAAAACCCCTGAGCTGTACCCTACCTGCCAACAAATTATTAAATCCATGCAGGACGTGGGATGAGAACGCAGAGGTGTCAACTCACCGGTGCCTTTGGGGTCAGTGAGCACCTCTGAGTCCACCTCCTCCCCCTCCACATGGAGCTCCCTGGTGTCCAGGCTCTCGATGATGTTGCTCATGTCTGCGGCGAGCTTCTTCAGCGTGGATGTGGCTGCATGGCTTTCTGCTCTCAGAGACATCTCAGGAGGCTGAGCTCAGGAGCTGAGGGGCGCTGGGAAAAGATAGGGCAGGGCTGTCAGCACCCTCTCTGCACCACAGGGCTGAAGGAAACCACTGGCAATACATGGACACCTCTTCCTTCTTTCCTTTTACCCACATTCATACCAACTATCCCCATCCTACACACCCAATGCCAAATGTTCAGCCCTAAAGCTGCAAACCATATGACTGCCTGGCCAAATCCCAAACTTCATTCACCCAGTGCTTTATTTCCCAGGTCAGGCTGCACAGAGGAAAAGCTCACTCAGAAAATCAGTAGGCGTTTTTGCTACGTGTTCTTTCTTTGATTGAAGTAGTGACAGAAACTCCTGGCATTATTAAGATTTCCTCTATTTCTATGCACCTTACACAACTGTCTGTGGTGTCTGCATGCCTTGTGCTCTCCCACGGCTCCATCCTCTCAGCAAGCTCAAAAGTTACAGCTGTAAAGGTTCCTCTTTACAGAGGGGGCCAGAGCAGGGTCAGGAGCATCCTGATGCCCACAGAAAGCCTGGGAGCAACAAGGTGGATTCCACAGCTTCTATGCTCACGCTTCCAACATCCCAGGTGGCTGCAGGGGACAAGCCCACTGTCCCTTTGTGAAGGGGACACGACCAGGGGGAAGGCTGCTGCCTACTCAGGGCACTCAGGCAGTTGCACTTAGAGGTGTTTGAACACTAGTGACTAAAGCCCTTCCCACCTTTATTCCCACCCATCCATACCAGAAGCCTGAATCACGAGAAAAACGGGGAAGGAAGAAGGAAAAAAAGAAGGAAACAGAAGTAAATCAATATATGAGGCATAGCCACTATCACATGCCCTTCGCTGCTTGTGAGTATCAGCAAACCCCCCTTCCTCCTCCTCCTTTTCCTTCTCCAGGGTCTGCATCTCACCACAGAGCTGTGGAGCTGGCTGCTGGTCCTTGCACACAGCCAGGCTCCAGTGCCTGGGCATCGCCCTGATCTTGATAAAAAGTCCCTTCAATCTTTGTCCTCCTCTGCAATAAATGTCACAGCTCGACAGCTACGCTGAAAAAATACGGATGGGACAAACTGGCAACATTTTACAGAAGCCAATACAAGGATGCCCATTTATACTTGTGGAAGGTCTTACATTGTGTTAAAGAATGATTTTTCAAAGAAGTGTGACATTTCTGATGTTAAGCTCTACAAAGAACACTGTGCAATTATTCTTGAGTGAGCTCCACAGCAAGAGCTGGGCATGCCGTAACTTGGAAATTATTTAACATTTTAATAAATCATGTGTTTAGCTGCTTTTGAAAGAATGTTCTTTATTATTGTTTCCTCTTGAAACAAGTACATTATTTCATTACTGCATAAGACTGATACCATGTAAGCCCAAAAACATGCTAGAAGCAGCTTCTTTCAGAAAAAAAAAATCCATTTGCACACAGACTTGCACCAAGAAAAACTAGGACAATCTCTCCTCTTATACCAAAGTAAATGCAAAAGCAAGAGCTTCATCTCGGGTGTGAGGGCTCTGAGGGCCTTGGTGGCTCTGCCACCTTCCACCAGTGGCAGGGAATGCCACCAGAGCACAGAAGGCTTCAGGACCAGACCAGGGGATCACTGGGCCCCCAGGTCACTTCATGAGATCGACTTGAGTAATTCAAACATAGACACACATGTAGGCACCTCCATTCCCAGTGATCAACTGAACCATGGGGCAAAGTCCTGGTTTCAGCTGGGATAGAGTTAATTTTCTTCTTATTAGCTGGTACAGTGTTGTGTTTTGGGTTTAGGACCAGAAGAATGTCGATAACACAGTTGTTTGAGTTGTTGCTAAGTACTGCTTCCCCCAATTCAAGGACTTCCCAGTTTCCCATGCTCTGACAATGAGGAGGTGCACAAAAAACTGTGGGGCTGAATGGCCAGGACAGCTGACCCCAACTCTCCAAAGGGGTATTCCATACCCAGGATGTCAGCTGGGGAAATTGGCCGGAAGGGGCCAACTGCTGCTGGGGCTGGGCACTGGTCAGGGGGTGGTGAGCAATTACTGTATTGTGCATCACTTGTTTCCATCACTGTTGTTCCCTTTTCATTACAGTTATTACTATATTTTGTTTCAGTTATCAAACTGTTCTCACTCCACTGATGTTACCCTATCCAGCCCATGCAGCCTCCCAGCACCAGGAATTTGGCACTGGCACTGCCCCACACCTCCCTTATCACCACTTAATGGAAAGCCAGCTCTCCCTGTTAGAAGCTTTACACTTTTCCTATTCTAACAACATACTGCAGAGGACTTCAATTATTCAGAGAGCGTAAGGTACATTTTCATTTGTTTGCAGTGAAATCATTCCACCTGATATAGACTGGCTTTAGATGTTTGATTTTCTCCTTGGAAAGCAGGCATACATAAACAGCATTCCTGAGGGAGGTCATGCTTCCAGGCTTTCCCAAATAACCCTGGGGATGGCAGGAGGGAGCTCAGAGCCTCACTCTGCACCAACACATACAATAAAATCCTATTTCCCACTCAGCACTTCATGCAAAGAATTTTTTTGAGCATTTCTAGCTGGAAATAAAGCAGCATCTTGCTTTTTATTTCTGTCTGCATTTACATTTAGAAACAAAACAGAGTTGGGTTTTTTCCTCTGTCTGAAGATGCCTTTGCTTCATGGAAACTTAATGCCCTTTCCAAAGGAAATTTTTCCACAGTCAAAGAGAACACAAGCCCAAACACACTCCGCATGTGCCATGCCAGCAATTACACTTGAAGGAAACCAGCAGACAAATACCACATCAGCAGGCCTGAAGGAAGAGCAACAGAGAGGATGCTCATCCTCCCTCCTCCTCCTCCCTCCTTCCCTCCCCGCCGTGCCAGGTACCGCTGGGCTCTTTGTCAGATTAATTGACACAGTTGGTTAATGGATAAACAATTAACCAGTGTATGCAATGATTATTTGCAAGGGACCACAGCACAGCTCTATAACTCAGGAATTTTTTTTTTAAAAGCTAAAGCTGTTTTCACAGCTGGCACAGACAAATCCTGGGATAAAGCAGAGTCCAAACTCGGATGGACCGGAGTCAGCCCCAACAGCAAGATTCCCCCGCATCGAGATTAGAGCCAAATTTTGGGGTTGAGAGGGAAAATGTGACTTGCTCGTGGCCCTGCCAACAGCCCCATGAACCTGGGCAGTGGCCAAGCTCCCTGTCACAGCCGGCTGCTGCAGAGCCAGAGCACAGAGAGCAAACCCATGCCTGGGCAGGGAGGATGGCACTGGGGTCAGCTGGAAAGACAGGACATACCACATCCCTCTGAAAGCTTTGCCACATTGCTTTATAGGGCTCTTCTCCATAAGAGCTATTTAACCTCTTGGCCAGAGTTTCCATACAGACACTCTCTGCATTCCCATGGGCAAGCTGAGGAATGCCTGGGTTAATCTGCAACAGGCTGGGTGCAAACAGGCAGCACACACAGATCTCCAGGATTTAACCACAAACCAGGCAGGCTACACCAAGAAGGCCCTGTCTATCCAGGGCCACTCACTGCTCACACTGCTGACTGACCAGAGAAGGGAATTATAAACCTGCTGATATTGAACTCAAGCCATACTGGCAAATCGCAGGCGACTGAGAATAACAGGATGAAGTTTGAGAAACAAGTGCTGCATTTCAGTATTCAGCTGTTGCCAGTCAGGATGGAAAATAAGCAGCAGGTTTTTTAAAGGAAAAAAACCCCAAACAACCAAAAGAGAAAAACCAGGGTCTAACTGAGTCAAGAAATGGTGATCCAAACAAAGGCAAAACCTGTGCCAAGAGGCACAAACAGGACTATTGCCTGTGAGCCAGGAAGGAAGAGATGGTGCAGAACACAGGAAGACTCAGAGCTAAAGCATTTGACCTGCAAGAACAGTGTCAATACTGAGAGAAGGCAGAGAAACGTGACAGCAGACTGCAAGCCTGCAGAAGGCTGCTGTGAGCAGGGTGGACAAGGGACAAGTGCTCTGAATTAGAATCACAGAATCATAGAACGGTTTAGGTTGGAAGGAACCTTAAAAATCATCCAGTTCCAAACCTCTGCCATGGGCAGGGACGCCTTCCACTATACTATCCCAGGTTGCTTCAAGCCCTGTTCAGCCTGGCCTTGGACACTTCCAGGGATCCAGGGGCAGCCACAGCTTCTCTGGGGAGCCAATGTCTCAACAGCCTCACAGGGAGGAATTTGTTCCTAATATCTAATCTAAATCTACTCTCTTTCACTTTAATTGCTTGTTTAAAGCAGGGACTAAGGAGAAAGCCCTATCTAATAGCAAAGGCACAGCACTGCCTGTGGAGGGGTTTGCAGAGCCCCAGGGCTGGAGGAGGCAGAGGCAGGGGAACAGCTGCACCCCCAGCCACCAACACCCCCACACCTGCTGCTGGGGCAGCCAGGAGCTGGTGTGGCAATGTGTTTGAACAGAGGGAAGGTGCTGCTCTGGCTTTATCCAGCTCAAAGTCTGCCTGGGCAAAAGCAGCAAGAATGAAAACACAATGAAAAGATGAAGCAGTAAAGGAAAACACTGGAAGAAATGAACAGACAAGGGAAAAGAGAGATTATTAAAAACTGAAAGAGGCAAAACCACATACTACAAACCCCAAAAACACTGCTGACATTGCTTTTGTCCAGTCCAGTTCTCATATTAATTATTTCCTCTTCCAAGTACTACTTGAAGCCTCTGCCTTCTGTCACCAGCCTGTCTCCACCACCCACAGACCCCAAACCTCTTGAACTAGTCAAATATATACACTGGAAATAATGATTGCACCAAGAATCAGCCAAGATTTCAGCTGCAGGGACAATGACTAAAAAAACCATACATTAATTTTATTAATCCCCAAGCCCTTGTGAATATATTGCATATGTGCAGCTCCATCCTGCAACTTTGCAAGCCCGGTATCTGCTTGTTATTTGCCATTTTGGTTATGCTTTAACCCCAAGTTATTACTTCAGGGATCATATGACCATCTCAGCCTTCGCTAAAGAAAATTTTTTTCCACTTGTTGCACAAGACAACAAAAGCACAGCTTTAAAGACTTGGAAACTGGAAGGCAGAAAATACATATTTTAGTAAATATTCATGAACAGTTCTGTGTTTTGAAGACACTCACGTCCTGATGTGAAAATGTATGCGGCTGGTAATAGCACAGACTACCTAAATCTTGGTCAACCTAAGTTTATTCTGTATCGTGGCAGATCTGAAACAAGCTCAGATAATCACAGCTCCTTAATGAGGTTCTGATGTTGATGAGCACCACACAGAGCTATGAAACCCACAAAACCTTCATTTGGAGAAAGAGGGAGGAGAAAGAATACATCCAGGAAAAACAGACATTTCCTGCTAATGCCTCCCAGGGTTTGATGCTCTACATCAACTCTCGTCCCTATGGTGAGAAACACCATAATCTCTGAAAATGATCTCATTCCTGTTCTCATGACATCTCTCCCAGTACAGTGACCTTTTGGCAAGGGCTGTGACAAGTGACCGCTGTTCCCATAGCTGGTTTTCCCTTGCATGCAGCAGTGCTGGTGGTGGGGAAACACACAAACCTCCCAAGCTGCCTGGAGCAAAACAGACAGGCTCGGGGGAAACCAGGGCTATGAGATGGTGTTATGAAATAGAAAACAAACAAACAAACAAAACAAAGCCCAAAGAATCTGAGCCATGAATTCTCTCTCTCTCTCTCCTCCTGCTCCTGCCAGGAGCCTGGGTGCCATACAGGCACCGAGAGCCCACATGAGATGCCAAGGAAATCCCATGAACGAGGCCCTTAAATGCTATTTGCGCTGTCTAGTGGTGATGAATCTTTTCCACATAAATATTTCCTAACTCATCCCATTTCATACCTAAAATTGGCTTTGGGCCACTCCATGGAGGAGAAATACCCTCTCACAAGCTGACAAGAGCCCTTTCTGAGGAGTTATTTGCCTCCCCCCCCCCCGAGAAGCTGGGCTTGTCAGCACCCCAGATTTATGCCCTGGCACAGCTTCCTTCCCCAGCCCTGGACAGAAGTCAGACCTCCACTACAGTTAGGAAGTGTCCCCTGTGCTCAGGATCCCTGCTAGCACATGCAAAGAGCATCCTGCTTTTCCAGCCCAGGAAAAATCCCCATACTCACACAAACTAAAGCAGACACACACAAATTTTATCTTTCCCCCCAGTACTTAATTAAAATCTCATAGCTCTTGCAGGTAGCATGTTGTATCTTCCAACTATGAAATTAAAAGACAAAGGGGTTGAAAAATGCTCATCAATGCCTTAACCTCACTCTTCAGTTCAGTACATGGAACACTCAGCCAGAGGAGCCAGCAGCCAGCATGGCACATACAAACGCCTCCTGAAAATCTGCCCTTCTGAATGCTCATACTGCAGGGACAGTGCAAAAGGGATTAGGGTTTGCTTTTTAAAACATACAAAACAACACTTGAATAAGAACCAAAGCATTGCTCCACCCTGGAAAGATTTCGAGCTGGAGAACTGAAATAAAAATCCAGATCAACCATAAACATGTTGAAACATCATTCTGACCTAATTTGCTTATCTTTAGCCCAATCCTGATAAAGCCAAAATATTTTAAAACACTGTTTCCAAAACAATTATTTCCACAAAGTGCCCACATTTAATAGCAATGCCTCTAAAAGCAGAAACCAATTAGTGCTTCCTGCAGTTCAGTTCCCTGTCTCTACATTATTGATTTCCACAGTCCTCGCCACGTGAGGCTTATTGCCAAGCCACCGAAGGAACAGCAAAGTGACAGGAATCCACATGCCCTGTTTGCAAGAGGGCACAAGATGCTTCAAGGCTGGGATTGCCTGGAAATAACAGGTTAATCTCTGGAAGTCCCTGTTGCACTACCCAGACTGGGCAGAGCCCCTTCTGCCCTTGCAGCATCCATCCCACAGCCCTCCTGCTCGAGAAAAGGGCACAGAAAAGCCAGGCAGGTCAAGGGAAAGGATGAGGTAATGCACTGGTGACTAACCTATGGCTGCAGCTAGAAAACCCCTCTGTGCTGGTTTGTCCCCACACCCAGGCCCAGCCTAGGCGTCAGGCACCTCCCAAGGACTCATTTAATTTACTATACTGAACAGTAAAGGGAAAACATAAACATCCTCGGATGGGCAGCGGCTGCTGATGTCATGCTGATGTTCTGGTTGCTCTGGCTCTCACTCCCCCTGCCCAGCAGCACCCCAGGAGCACAATCCCTGCTCCCTGAGCTGCCACAGGAAGTGCAGCCTTCCCGGGAAGCCGACCATTAGGTATTTATTGGTAATTAATGCTGGCCCTGCACATACTAATTCATCACCATATTTTGGATTCCTCAGGCACAGACAAGAGTGTTTAAGCACAACCCTCGCTCCTCGGGCTTTGCATCCTCCAGGGATCACCACCACCAGCCCTCTGCTCCCTGATGTGGTCACAGCATAGATCCTCACACCCTGCAGCCCTAAACTCAGAAGCACTGCTGATAACACCCCTGAAAGCCAGAACAGGGAATGCCCAGAGCCTCCGGAACCTGGTTACTCACCTTCAGAGACCCACTAGCACGAGAGCTGCAAGCAGGCAAAGGGAACCAGGTGACAGCACCTTGGGGATCATCTCCATCTCAGCATCCCCAAACCATGCAATGGAGATGGAACAAAATGGTCAAGAAAGTCCTGGGCTGAGGGAAAAGAGGGGATGAGAAAACTACCTGCTGCAAAGAGCACAAACAGCAGCAAGGCCAAGGCATGCAGCACTTCAGGGTGCTGACAGGCATACAGAGTTGTGCGCAAGACAGAGCCCACAAAAGCTTTATATAAAATCCTAAAAGCAAGGAGTTTACTAGTGATAGTGTAATGCACAGGACTGTTGGAGTGACCATCTCCACGAGAATCAGGGATAACAAACACCACCACAGTGCTCACAGGATGATACACAAGGCTGCTGCTCTTATCTATAGCTGAACACATCATATAAATACAGCACATATTTGTGTGACCTAAATGTATAGATATCTACAAGGCTGATGTCCTGTACATCACTCAACACTATTCTGGTATCTCCCAGTGTCATGTCTGCTCCAGCAACTGCCACCTGCCAAGCCACATTTCCGCAAGGAATTCCGGCAGCTCAGAGACAAGCGGGCATGTTGGCAGACAGCCCAATACCTCCATCCCTCCCTCCCACAGTGGGGTTAGGTGGCAGCTGATGAATGCAAACACAGACCTTCACATATCTCCTACCAGCCAAGCTAATCCCAGGGAAAGCACTGCAGCCTGTGCTTGGGAGGGATTTGGTGACCACAACAGGATCTTAGCACAGCCCTGTGCCCTGCATGGGCACTGGATCCTGGCAGCAGCTCTAGATCACAGCAAAGAGCACAGGTATGTGTCAGGAGGTCAATGTCCCTGTTCCTGCTGCCACCCAGCTGCTGATTGAACTGTTCCCATTAAGTGGGAACATGACTTTTCTTCCTCCTCCTGCTTTTTTTCATGTGAAGGCACAGAGAGGTGATTTTTGTTGACCCTTTATGTGACTTGCTCAAAGAAATGAGAAATTCCTGTGGGTATCACAGCAACACGGAATAGCAGATTAAGATCATGTATTTTAATGAAGAGTTTAACTAAAAGTTAAACACTTTAATAAAATGCTGTTTCCATTGTTTTGACTTTTGGGAGTTTGCCTTAACGGAACTTTTCATATAATTTCCATTTAAAAAAAAACCACAGACAGTTGGCATGAGCATAGGGCCATGATGGAGGAGGAAATCAACCCTTCTACTAAATGGTACTACTGTTAGTGTAGTTCCCACAACAGTGCAGAACTCAAGTGTGCTCCCATGTGAGCAGCCAAGCCCAACTCCCCCCCCACTTGTGAAGTCCAAGGCACAGGCTCATCTCCCAGAGAGGCTTCCCCAGGACACCACCAGCTTCCAGGACAGCCCCTGCAGGGTGACCACCACCAGTTTTACTGATGCTTCTGTCCCTCTCAGAGGCAGGTCCAAGTGCAGGGTGCAGGGCTGGGATGCACATGCAGTGCCAGGCCCACGCAGGTGTTTGTACAGTGCCATCCCACATGGATCCTTCCCGGCAGTGTGAACCAACCCTGTGACTGCTCACGCTGAACATTCACCTCTGCCAAGGTTTTGCTGACTGTGCTTTACACACTGTGCCAGGGATGTACTTTGGTAAACCCAAAGCACAGGATGAACTCTGGTTAATGGATGTGGGAGGAACTGCAGCACCTTGGGGTCACCAGGCTGTCCCAGCAAGGGTATGTCCCAGCTCCTCTCTCTGCTCCTCCCCATCAGAATCCTGCTGCCTCCCCATCTCAAACAGGACCCTGCGCTGCCCTGAGACCACTGTCACCTGCTATCCCTGCCCAGGGCAGGGACAGGCTGGAGCCACAAGTGCAAAGCCCCATGATGTGGTGCAGCCACTCTCATCACCCCAGAACGCTCCTGAACTCCTGCCTGCAAAGCTGGATTCACCACCTTTCCAAACTGAAGGTCCCTAGAGATTTTTAATGTTTTATTTAGCAATGCTTTTAAAGGCGTTTGATGCATTCTGGCTGATAAGCTCCACGAGAATTTGATGTCTCTATCCTCATTTGACTTCCAGTTATTTTCCAGTCTGCTCCAAAAGCTGCAGCACTCTGCAGCTCCCACTGTCAAGCTGGGACACCCAGCACTACAAGGCTGTTGTACAATCAGGCATAGTTCCCAAAAAACCAGCAACAGCAGGTGCCAGAGGCAACAATAGCAGGGTGAATGTCTGCTCCTGACCCACATTTCCAAGAACAGCTTCCTCAGCACAGCCAGCAGCAAGCACTGACACGGGCTAACAGCAGCCCTCGGCCTCCCTTTCACACCCAGAATCAAGCAGGTCACAAACAGCTTCATCTGAGGATTTAGGATAACATTAAGGCTTCCCAAGAACTGCACTTTCCCTCTCCCTGGCAGGCTAAAACAAGTATTTGGGAACGTCTCGTTTACAAAAAAGAAAACAGTTGGCTTGGGGAAGTCCCAGAGGTAATTGTAAGAGAAGCCATTAAGCCAAGCACAGAGGTCAGAGGTGATGCTGTCCCCAAGACTTCACAGAGGGCTCCAGTCAGCTCTGCAAACCAGCCTTTCCCAAGGAGACTTTCCATGGAATCCCCATATGACCTTCCATGGGAGCATAACAGCACTCATGACACAGGGTACTAGAGTTACAGAAAAGTTAATTTTTCTATACCTTGAAGTGTTTGATTCATTATCAGAATTAAGGATGAGCAAATAATTACAGAAATTGAGCTCTGATTGCTCAAATAGCTCTGGAACAATGGTTGAGGTTTCTGACTGGTACCTGCTGAACTTTGATCAAATCCAGGCAAATTCAATTAAAAAACTGCCTGTTGTGAAGCAGTAACTTGCAGAAACAGAATAGCTCCCTTATGTTTCTGTCTTAAATACAACTAAACACCTGCAAATTTATGCAAAATAGCTCATTTACACACGTTGACAATACTGACAGCTTGCTTAGAACAAAATAGATGCCGTGGACAAATTTTTTTTTAATCACTTTCCTACAGGAGAAAAACAATGCCTTGATCAAGCCTGCACAGGAGCCTGCTGATGGCAGGCAGGGAAAGATGATGCTCATTTCAGAGCTCAAACAGAGCCTCAGCTGCCTCCTCCCTCCTCTTCCTCACCAACCTACCCAGACCTCTATCATGCTACAAATAACACAGGTGTCTGGACAAGGCAGACACCCTGCAGCTCATTCTCCTTTTGTAAAAAACTCCTCTACAGTATTTTTCCCACAAATTCCTAGAGGAAATCAGAGCATTAAGATGACGACTTAACAAGCTTAACCCTCCAGACCTCAGCATACAATGAGGCAAAAATTAAAGACTCTTTTTCCTTCTACTGCCATGACCTTCTGGTGCAGCGCTGCCCAGAAAAGTGTTTGCAGAGGGTTTTCTACATGTACAAAAAAAAAAACTGTTTGGCAGGAAAAAATGTAATAGTTTTGGGAGAGAAGTAAAAAAAGCCAAACAGGCTCAGACAGCGGTTCCCATCTCACCAGTTCTTTCCCCTGGTGAACAAAATGGCTCACTTGCCATAACTGCTGCCAAAACTCAGCAGGATCAGGTCTAACCACAGAGATTTCAAAGCCACCCTGAGTCATCTACTATTCTTTCTTGGTAAGACTTAATGCTGGGTGGGACACAGACACAGAAAAAAAAAAAACAATTTGCAGGAAACCTCAGTCATGGAAAAATATACTTCAGAACATCTCACGGGGACTACATAAATAGCAAAGAAGAAATGAGAAAACAAAGTACTTCTTTCTGAAAAGACTATGATGCGCTGCCTGCTCTCCAAATTGTTTCAGCAGCCCTTCAGCTGTGACAGAGAGAGGACAGCTGAGCTCCCTGGAAGACCCCAGCACCCATGGGTGCTTCCCACTGCACCCAAGAGAACCACAACCACGGCAGTTTCATGTTCTTCGTGTGAAATCAACTGCATCATGTAACTGCATCTTACTTGAACTGAAAGAGAAAATGCAAGCACAAACCATCCAATTGTTTCACCTCTTGTGTGCCACATTCAAAGCTGGTTGGGAATGAGAACACGTACTTACTTTTTACATTAAAAAAGCCCCAACAATGAGATTGCCTTTGGCCAGGTAGTGGGGTGCAGTTACGAGATCCTGCCATGGCCACAACACCCCAGGCTACCGAAAGCATTGGAAAGGTGCAATTAATTACTCTTGCTGGCTTCTTTCCCCCCTGAGGGATTCCTGGAGGCTTCAAGCACGAGTCAGCCCAGCTGATGGTGAGAGAAGCCTGTGCTGTGAGGTTCATCTGACCCAATGCAATGCAGTAAGCACTGCGTTCACCAAAGGGTGTTTTCTGGGTGGGGCAAATACAGACGGACAGGAAGAACCAGAAATGAGTATTTCTGATTAAAAAAATCCTGTCAGAAGTCCCAGCTGATAACATGGGAGAAGTTTCTAGGAAGTGGCTCAGTGATGAGTCAGTGCCAGCGGCAAGGAAGAACCCCAAGACAGGCCATAGTTAGATCCTGGAGGGAAAAAGAGAAGCAAGTTCTTGCACAGCAAGACAGCCAGAAACTGCAACTGGCTCTGAATCAATCAGCCACTTGCACAGGCTGGGACAGAGGCTGTCAAAGCGCTGCTCTGTGGGACATTGTCTGCCTGGCACTGCCTTTTGTCTCTGCGCTCTGCAATGCTTGTCCTGGAGAAGAGTGGTCCCTCTGTGCCCTGACCACCTTCCCCAGCCCACGGGAGGAAGATGTAAACTGCCCCCAGCTCCCTGGGATCTTGCTGCCAATCCTGGGAGAGCCCAGGGAAGCACCAGGTGTTTGTCAGTAGGTTTATCTTATTTCTCCCAAAAGAGAGCACTCATGTGAAGGCTGCACACATGGGACTCACTGCACCAGCAGAAAGAGAAATCTAAGACAGGAATCAGGCCCACTCACAGCCTGACCTGAAAAATGCAATCCAGGAAACACTGTTTAATTCTTTCTTCACCAGCAGGTGTAAACCAGGAAAATAGATCTCAACACCATGAATATTCTGAATACTTGCTGCTGTCAGTATGGCATGCACAGGATTCCATATGAATCCATCCACACCCAGAGAGAAAGTCTCCTTCTGTTGAGTCAACCTGTAGAGTGATGAGGTTTCTCATCCTCAGCCCTTTTCAACTCCTCCCCAGAGGCTTTTCCATGGGTGGGCAGTATAGGGCTGCTCTTTCTCTTCTGCAAAATGTGCACCCCATCACTATTCACCATTTTTATTACACCTGCCTTTTTATTGCAGCCTTTTTCCCTAAATAGTCAGTTCCTCAGGGCAGAAGATCATCTATTTTATCTATTGCTCCTCTGACATCAAAAAGAGGGTAGAGGAAAAAGAAATAAGGTCATTACACTACGGTAACTCATGCAAACTGGCTACTTTGCAGTCAAATCCTACTGGACGTGAAGCACCATTTTATTTGATGGAGCTCAACACGGTCCACTCTGAGTCCCCAGGGAGTAAAGAGGAAGATTTAAGGGAAAACAAATCGCAAAAATGCCACCAACCAAAGAGAACAAAGGTAGGAACACCATACATGGCCAACCCCAGCTTCAGTGTGGACGTGGCACAGATGGGCAGACACGTGCCAGGGTTCATTCCCACCCAACCCCACTCTCCAACACTTTTTATTGGCATCCAAGCAAGCACAAAATCACCTGAGATAGTCTTAGCGGGTTAATCTCGATATTAAAACCCCACACCCCATTTTGGCAATAACCCCTGGGCAGGCTGTCACACTGCCTGCTGACACCACATTCACTGCAGGAGCAGTGGCAGATCCTCTGGCACTTGCTCCATCCCACTCCCCTGACCTTTCCTCAGCAAGATTTCCCTGACCTGTATCTATTTAAACTTGTGTAAGACACTGCTTTTAAATAGAAGTTTTTATTCTCTGAGGTGAAACTCGCCTCCCTTCAGGAGCGTGTGGCTTCCTCTCTGCCTGGTGCCATCCCAGCTCTTTTTGGGGTCCCAGCTCTCCAGTGTGGGAGCAGCAGCCACCAGACAGCTTCTCCCTCTCTCCCCACACCACCAGATGGGTGCTTGGGGGCCGGAGCTGTCTGACAGACACGAGCCCCACTCCCATTTTGTTATGTAAACCCCCAGGTTTTGGCGTTAATCTGCTTGAAGGATCCAGAAATGACTAAATGCCAGCGCAGCGCGTGGGCACGAGGAGCGAGGGATGTGCGAAGCGCTCGGGGCAGCGGCGACGGCACGCGATGCCCCCAGCGATACCTCCCACTGCTACTGCGTGGAAGCAGAGAAAACTCTGAATCCCAAAGACAAAAATATATATCAATACAAAATTCATCATCTTCAAATCCATGTTTCACTCCTGTTTTTTTCCAAACCCTGGCCCCACAGGAGCCAGGGTAAGGGTGTGTGTCCTGTTGCAAGGATCAAGACTGCCTTGTGCCACCCTGGACACCCCATGCCAAGCAGGTGAGGGAGCAATACAGCAAATATTTTGTAAAGAAAACCTGGCAAATGGAGCTTCTTCTATCAGTCTCTCTACCACTTTCTGCTTTCCAGGGTGTCTGCATATGCAGAGCTGGCATGTACATATATCAGATGATCACAAGTCCATGGAAGTGAGGGACAGCACAAGTGTACCTGGCTAAATAGCTGTTAAAAACTTACTTAAAAATCTAAAAAAAAAACTGAATCGACAGTATATATCTATCTCTATCCTGCAGCTCAACAGAGCTGAGGTCTGGTCCTGCATGGGTGGGTGCAAAAAAGCCAGGCTGCACACCAGCTGCACACACATCCCACCTCTCACAGGGCAGAAAAAGAGTGGCAAGCAGCACCTAAATATGGACTGAAAAAAATCTTATTTTGGCAAAAAGAACCAAAAAAAGGCTGGCCAAGGTTTTGTGAAGGGAAAGAAAAAAGAATGCAGTCACAACTACTGTCAAAAAAATGATCATGGCCACATCTCAGCCCCTGTAGGAGTTTCCAGAGTACAGGGCATGTGAGAGCAAGTTAAAAACACATCATCAAATATTTGCCAGTGAGACAATAGGAGGAAAAGGCATGAAAGGTTTGCTCTTGCCCTCCTCCTTCCTCACCCTCAGCCAAGACCAGGTGCTTACTGACATCAGACACTCCAGAAGAAAATCAAATTGCTTCTTCAGCTCTGTTATACAGAGATTTAGGGTCATTGGCCAATGCTGATTCTCACTCAAGCTTTATTATTATTATTTTTTAAATCACTTGCTGCAAAATAGCTGTTCCAATGTGAATTAAGGAACCTGTTTGCAGCAAAGGCATCAGAAAGGTGCTGCTCCTCAGAGCACGATGGCTTCCTAAAGTACTCCAGCAATTTCAGACAATGAATTTCTCCTTTGGTGTGCTCACTGGGTAGAAAGAGAAGATAAAACTAGATGCCTGTATGAACATTAATAACTGATATCTTCCTTATTATGTCATTTCAAAGGAATAACACTTGTGGTAACACCAGCATTTAAGTGCATTCCCCTGACAATTCTTTCCCTGAAGGTTTGATAACCGACTTTAAATCCATTTTCAGAGAAGGAATAACTGTAAAACCCCAAGTTCAGCTGGCTGAACTTGCACTTGGTTGCACAGTCTGTTATGTAAGAGATTTCTCAAATCACTGCTGGAGATAAGACCCACTCCCTTAAAACATCTTCCTTCCACCGCAAACACACCTGCAGTCTAAAGAGCACTTCCTAAATTACAGGAATGACAATGTCAAGATGACACAACCCTTTACACTTTGTTATGATTAGGAGTAATAATTTCTAGGTGAGGCATGAGATTTCAGCATGCTTTGTGAAAGATTAATTTCACCAGCAATGAAATTCAACTACGTAGCACTTGTAATTTCACTTATACACATGTGAAACAGCATCTTCAGCAGTTTAAAGAAGCTGCAGTTCTGATACCAGCACACTCTTCCTCAGCTGCAAAAGCTCAGGAGACACCTGCCAGCAACAGCATTTTTTGTGGCAGGAGTTAAAGCCTCTCAAAATAAGAAGTGCATCATGGCCTCCAAGAAAAGTGACTTCATTAAGTCTTTTCCAGTAAAACCAGAGCCTCAACACTAATTTTCAATAATCCTGAAAAGGATGATGTTACGTATCACAACAAAACTAAAAGCGTAAATGAGTACTTAACTGAGGCCCTTTAATCTTCTCTATTTAGGAAATTTAAATCTTGGTAAAACCAAATTCAATAGATGCACCTCTTGCTAAACTTTCATTTAGTCGGCTGAAGCACAGCCTACAGCAATCTCTGTAAATTTTAACAGGTCTTTGCAGGCGGATCTGACCTTCGCCCTGTCCCCCAGGGAAGTCTGGCCAAGTCTGGGGCTGGCCTCCTCTCCAGAGCCAGCAAACTGTACACCAAGATGGGCTTTGGCCACTCACCCGCATGCTGCACCACAAGGCCAGGGGGAGGCCAGATACACTTTCCCACTGCAAAAAATCTGATTTTATAGGTTTGGTGCTACCTCATGGCAGAAGGACAGAAGGAAGGGCCTTTCAGCCACAGGCAAGTGCAGCGCAGGTGCACACAGGGGACTGGCTGCTGCCATCCCACCCCAGTGCTCTGCATCTGCCCAGCATCCCTGGGCAGTGCTCAGCATTACACAGTAACAGTGACCCTGAGAAAGGGCTCTCTGCACAGTCACAGCAAACACAGCACAGGCTGACAAGCAGCAATGGAAGGGCTGCCCAGGGAATCCAACTTGGAACTTCCCAACTTCTGGCAAAGCTGGGCAGGATTTGGCCATGAGACCCAAGCCCCAGAGGTAACACTCCTGCGAGCATCATGAGAAGAGGTGGTTGGAAACTAAGTTCCCTGGTTACCTGTGAGCTCCTGGCATGAGCTCACGCTTATCAAACTGTAGAGAGGCACGGGAGGGAAAACACGAATTCTTGAACGATTAAAGACACTCGAAAGAGAGCTCCCACCCCTTGAGCTGCAAACACAGGCAGCTCGAAACACAAAGCCGTAGGCAAACAGGGAGCTTTTGTCCCAGCAACCATGGGCACACCTAGCCATGACATCCACACTTACCATCTTCCACCAGTGTCAAACCAGCAGAGCTCCATCCGCCCCGTCCAACTGCCAGCGCTCTCACTGGAGAGGCATCGTGCAGATTTACTGAAAAGAAGGATGTGGGGACCGCAGAGACCTGGGCACATAATGGCCATTGTCCTGTGTGCGGAGAGCCTGGTCAGCCCGCAGGAACGCTTCCACTTAAACCACGGTCCAGCTCGGACCGGAGGCACTTTGGGGCTGAAGATTTCTAGAGAGCATCATGGTAAATAAAGGAAACCAGCAACAGGCAGAAAAGGCTTTCACTGCAAGGAGCCCAGCCGGCAGCTCGGCAGCACGGGCTGTGTCAGCACGTTGAGTAACTCTCAGGGTTTTCCCACATCCCAAAAAACGGCGGGTGCAGAAGGGACGTGGCAGGGTCACGGCTTCAGCAGCGCCGGGGACGCTGAAGTTCATCGCCGAGTTCCCCAGCCCAGGCGCCCGCGCTGACCCCGGGCAGGACCGCACCGACCAAACCCACCCATTTCACAGCACGGAAAACGCGCAAAACCATCACGAGTGCGTCCGACAGGCTGACAAACACCTCCCCGCTACAAAGTCTGCCCCAGCACAGAGCCCGGGCAGGGGATTCACTTGAAAACAGGCGCCCTGCGCTGAACTCCCCGCGCAGCGCCCCGGGCCGGGCGCCCACCCCGGGCAGTCCCTCAGCCGCGCCGCCCGCACCCACCTCCGGCCCCCGCGGCCGCGGGTGCCCCATGGTGCCGTCAGAGCCTGCCGGGTCGATCCCTGTCGTGGGGCAGCTGCGGCCGGAGGAGCCGCCCCGAGCAGCCCAAGGAGCCTCCCCACAGCCGGCCCCGCCCGTTTTGCTCTGGGAGCTCTGCCCAAGCCCGCCCCGGGCCCGCCCCGCTGAGGGCACCGCCGCACGGCCCGGGAGGGACGGGCCCGCCCCGCCAGCCTGGGCGTGAGCAGCCCCGGGAAACGCGGGGAGAGACAGAGGGGAGGAACTGTTAATGGTTGTCAATTTCAACTTCGCAGCGCGGAGAGTGGAGGGAGTGCGAGATTCGGCACTCTCCAAGTGCGGCTTCCACAGGGAGCACAGCTCTCCCCTTCGTGCCCGGACACGCCAACAGGGAGAACACAAGGTTCCCTGCCGGCACCGAAGAACTGCGTTTGGCCGGGGAAACAAATTGTTAACAATTATTAATTGCATATGCGATGTTTTTTTTTAAGCATAAGACAGCCCAATAATTACAGTCCGGTGCTGTTTGGATCCGAGCCGTCCTCCCCTGCACATGCTGCATTTACCATGTTACTTCCCATATGCCCTTTTTAATATGCAAAGAAGCGTATCTTCTAGCGAGAGAGAAAATTTTTGTCCTTGCAGAAGCATTGAACTGACAGGCGGATAAGCCAAATCCCCAGCAGGTTCCAGCTCTAACCCAGCCGTGAGTGCTGGTGAAACGCCCAAAATCTGTCTGCAGCACTGCAGCTCTCACCACTGCAGCTGTACAGGGAGATCTTGGTGATTTCTTACAGGTAACTCAGTGATTCCACTTCTATATCTGCAGCAAGACGTCAGCATGGTTATTAGGATATTTTTCTTCCTTAAATGATTTCATTTTTTATTTCTTTAAATCATGAGGAACTGAACCACAATGTTCAAATCTAAATGAGATAAATAGCCTGACTTTGATTACTGTCTGATTCAAAGCCTCTATTTCCTACTCTGGCAGTGCAATATTGAAGGATCACATTCTCCACCAGGACCTGCCTTGTTTATGGCACACCTGTAACATGTCAGCTCAGCTCATTTACACTGGGTGTACTATGACTTGGCTCACCCATAGCTTAACAAAAACAGTGTGAGTGCTGTGCTTCGCATTTAAAATCAAGCTTGGAAATCTAAGGTGGGTTCCCAATAGCATTACAACACGCCCTCCTTCAGCTCACGGTGTAGGGATTAAAAATTGCCACCACACTCAGGATCCATGGAGAGCTGTGAGTCAAGGTGGCTCAGCAGAGGTGGCTTCATTGAGCAAGGAAAAAGCCAGCACAGACATGTGTAACACTCAGTGTCGGGAGAGAACAAAGCAGCAGAGGAAAACAGGGTAGAACTCAGCAGGGCAATGAGAAATATTCAAAGCCACCTAATATCACTGCTATTTCCACCCCAAAGAGTGGGCAGAGCCATGTTCCAGAAGGGCAGATTACCCCACCCTGCAGAGAGGTTTCATGCTAAATACATGGACTAGAAATGAGTGGAGAGATGTCATGCGGAGCATCCTTCAGGGCACCCACCTGCCCAGGATGCCCCATCCCTGCCATCCTCTCCAGATACACCTCTGCTCACCCCACAGCTTCCTGGGCAGGAAGCCAGTGGGCTGCAGGGCACCTCTGCCACCTCCTATTGCTGTACACCTCTCCACGTGGAGTGTGGAGACATCTCAGACACAGTGAAAAAACAACTCTCTCTGCAGACAAACTCCTGCCCTCCCGCCCAGAGCTCATTCCAGTGCTCATCCCCAATGTGACTGGCTGATTTCTGGCAAATCTTTCCAAATCCATAAACCTTAGCTCACTTAATGCGTATTTAATCTCTCTGCTGTAGGTTTATGTTGGCAGCGAGCAGGGCTAGACCAGTAGCAGAAGAGAGCAGACAGGGTAGGTGAGCATTTTAGTCTCTTTGCACAATTCCCCCCTCCCCTGCACCACAACAGAGCAGGTTCTTCACACACAGTGAAGAACCTTATCATCTCTTCCAGTAGAAACACCACTGCCTGTGCCCATATCCATTAGTGATTTTCTACACTTCCCGGAACCTTCCCTCTCCCAGAGGCAATTCATAAAGTGGATACTTGGCACATACCTTCGAAAATATCTTAAGCTCTGAAGAAGCACAGTATTGTCTGTCAAGGTTCTTTGGTTCTCTGTTCCCACCTGCTTTTCAGTCTTCAGGAACTTCCACACATCCCTCAGAGGATGCCTGGTGTTGTCACAGGGGTGTGAAGTTTTCTTGTTTAAGGTGAGATGCTGGTGCAAAGAATGCTCTGAGTGACAGTCACACAGGGATTGAAGCTGCCGCAGTCTGTAAAACCAAGGCGCTGATATTAGCAATCTTTTTTTAATTGTTACTTTGTTGTACTTCATATTTTTTCTTCTCTCTAAAAATTTCCCTTCCATGCCAAATGAGGTGGCCAAAAGTGGGGCTACATGAGCACCAATATTCCAAAAGGAAAAGGCAGGGCTGCTTGTAGAAATGACATTGTCATGTACCATTTTTCCTCCTCCCTGCTTCGAGGGCCACTATTGTCTTCCTAACTTTGAGGGAACAGGCAGGGGAGGAAGTTTTGTTGAAAGGCACTTCAACACGAAGTGCCTGACTTGACCACAGAGCCTCCTGGGAGTTGTAGTCATGTCTTCTCCCATGAGAATCACTTTTTCTGGCAAAATTCCACAGCAGTGTAATATTACCCATGACACAACAGCACGGCAGTGTAATACTCCCCATGACACAACCTGCACGGCCAGGGGACAGCAGGACTCCTGGACTTTAGCTGCTACAGGACAACCCCGAGAGCTACTCAAGATCCAAACCTTATCAGATTTGGCCAGAATATTTTGGTTTTCTTTCACACCCTTCTCCTCTCACAGAATTCCCATGGAAACACAAACAAAGCTCTTGCTGTTTGGGTTTGGTTGGGGCTTTTTTCCCTCTCTCGACGGGTGGTGTGGATGAAAGTGGTAAATGAAAAACTAAAAAAAAATTTTTTAAAAAGTGGAATAATACATGAGATACCACTTCTAGCTTAATCTTCTCTGCAGCAGTGCATCTTCCCTCTGTGTCACCCCTTCAGAGCCTCAGGGGACAGAAATGCGCCTCTGAGCTAAAATAATACATATTTCTTGTATCACAAACTTGCTTTTGGGCAGGAAATGCCCAAATCCAAGCTCTCCCGCCCTTTTCCTCACTGGTGCATCGTTCCACAGATACCTGGATGCCACCGTGTGGCAGCTGCCCCGAGCAGCGCTGGAGGGACAAGGACAGGGACAGGGCTGCAGGGAAAGGCAAGGCTTTAAGGGGGGGAAAAGGGGGGAAATAAAATTAAAAGGAAGATTGGGGGTTTTTTTGCAGCAATTCACAAAACTTTAAGGAATGCCAAGCACGTCAGTACATGAAGCACAGGATCTGGAGGAAGGAGAGAGTGCAAACCAGCTCCGTATGGTGTTGAGCTCAGACACACACTGTCTTTCTATTTAAAGCCCTGCAGTAACGTGAATGCCAGGTTTGAGTGAGCTCAACAAGTCCCTCTGAAAACAATTTACATGGTCCTCTCCACCACAGGGGCTGGTTATCTGACAGCTTTTAATGCCTTAGCATTCCCACACAGCAGGATACAACCCACCTTTTCCTGCTGGAGGACTGAAGTCTGGATCTGGAAAGGTATTTAATTAATGACAGAGACTAGTGGGACCTCCCTGGGGTCCAGGTCAGCTTTGGGATGAGGACATGGGTTGCAGAGTGTTTAGTGCTGCTGCTTGTCCACCCCTCCCTTTTCCCTCCATGTGGGAAACAATGCTGGGTGGAACCCTGGAGATGAGGATTGTGCTACCAACACTGTCCCCAGGCACATCCTGCAGGCCAAACCATCCTGGCAAGGCCAGAACATCCTTCCTTCTCCACCAGTACCCGAAAACTGTCTCCTGCCAAGAGGCAGCAAGAAGAAAGCAATACACGACCTAGGGTCAGGGCTTGGGGTATGCCTCATTCTTCCATCCTCTGCCTCTGGGGAATGCCTTATTTTCCCATCAAGTACCTCTGGGAAGTGTCTCAGTTTCCCCTCATCTGCCTCAACAGCACTGTTTCTCATTTATTCCAAGGTACCGTTCATTGAATGGAGAATTACATGTTTTATCATTTGTCCATAACAGGTTGTCAAGTCGCCGTGTTATTATTAGCAACAGGAAAAGAACTAAGTAAATTATTCTTAAAGTATGTAATGAGCACTTGAGTAATCGTTAAGTAATGAGCGTTTCTTTAGTGAGGAATCCAAGCAAGACACACTCCACCCATTTTGTTAACAGACAAAGGCTTATATAAGCTGGATGTTACATAAAATTCTGAAACAGGGAGCCGGAGCATTCCCCCACCTTTGGGTGATAGCATTGCTGCAGCCCACGAATACCTGAGCTGACACTGAACCAGCAGCAAGCACGAGGCAGCTGAGGGCCAGGCCAGGAGCTGGCAGGAGCCAGTGGCAGGGACAGAGGTGTCCTGTGTGTGCTGACACCAGCCCTGAGCACAGCTCGTGGATTTGGCTTCGCACTGCTCCGGAAACAGCCCCTAGAGTAACGCACTCCAAGCAGCTTTATCATGTGATGATCCAAGAACACATATGTGCTCCTGCGTGGCAGGGCAGGCTAAACACCACCCAACCCCAGGGTGTCATGCCAAGGGAATTATAACTGGTGCTTAGGAAGGAGAAGGCAAGCCTCTCTGCGGCTCTCCCTGTCTCCAGGGATCTGCAAGAAAGGGACTTTCCAAGACAGAAGTTCTGTCTTTGTAGTTTCCCAGCTCCTGGCAGCTGATTCTTTCAATAAATTGACAGGTCAGTTCTTAAGTTCTCATGAACTTTCAACTTCCTCCACATCACGTGACAAAACTCATCAGAATTTAGCATAAGTTATCTGCAGAGAAAAGGGGATTCACATCCTGCAACTTCAACTACTAGAGCTAAAAAAAGCAGGCTGGTAGGGGGTGCAGCCTCTTCATCACATCTTGTGTGCCTGAAAGCCTGTCTGTCTAGAGATAAATCATCTGTCTCCATAAAGAAATACTTTTCCTCCCTAGACATCTTGCATCCCACCTTAAAATGCACAATTCCAACACTCAGACGGCAGATTCAGCTGACAGCAGTGGTTGCTTCCTAGACACAAGGTCAAAAAAAGTCTCAGAGAAGAGAATTTGCAATTCTCTTCACAACCCAGACACCAAATCCTCCTTCAAACGCTGCTATCAGATGCGGTTACATGAGAAGCCAGGGACACTTATCTGGTTGGAGGAAGAAAAGGCGAGAGAAAGATCTTTAAGCACAGGATTGTTAGGCAGGCAGAGCAAAACGTGTCAGGAGTTACTCTCTGGACTACAAGGGAGCTATTCATGGCTGCAATCAGTTTGCTCTGCGGTACTTGCAGGAACATGCCAAGGCTGCTCTGTGATTCTGCTCGACTGACTTAGTGTTTGTGATTTGCCTGACCTTTGCTCTAAATAAATGGGAGCCACACAGAGGGAATTTTGATGCAAGTCCCCTGCATCTATAGCATCCTGCCTGGCTGCAACCCACTGGCTTCCTGGGGCTTTGTTTTAAAGGAGAGACAGACAGAAGGCAGGCAGGAGGAGAAAATGAAGAAATGAAATGCAAGCTGTCTGGCCCACACAGTTAAAAAAAAAAAAAAAGAAAGAAAGAAAAAGAAGTCAGAATAGCCTGGCTTTGTTTTCTGTTATGATATTTATCTTAACTTCAGAATTAAATCCAGATGACATAGATAAGACAGGGGTGACCCCTAGTGCCCTCTCCAGCTGCAGCTTCCACTGTTATTCCCTGTATTGATATTAGAGCATAAACAGAGGGAAGAAGCAGCACCTTTCAGATTTGTTCTTCATTCACAAAGCCTCTCTCTCTCCCCTTTCAGAAACAAGATCTCATTTCCTCTCACTACTGAAACTCTATCACTGCAAGGCATTCACTGCAGCATCCCTTTGTCACTGTTGTCTGGGAACAAAATTAAACACATTTACTTGTGTAAGAACTTATTATATTCCATTCACTATTTATCATAGTACATTTATATTTATCACCTTACATAAAAGAAAGAAGAGCCTATTTTGCTAATTCCAGGCTTGTCAATAGCTAAGAACAGCCATTCAAACTTCTGAGAAGAGACCTTTGTCTTGTAAAAAGTGTATTTTGCAGCACCAAGGCGCTGAAAGGAGCGAGTCTTTCCTGTGACAGCCATCAGCATGCACCACTTTTTTTTTTTTTTTCCTTCAGCAATGTCAAAACTCTGTTCTTGTGAATCAGCCTGCACCAGACATACCCTGCTCACTGTGTTGGGCGATGCTCCTCAGGGGCTTTTCTTGGTATTATTGTGAGTGAACAGCTCTTCTTTCAGAAAAAACCTTGAGACACCCCCTCACAGATTACTTTGGGATGCAGGATTTTTCATGAGGAAATAAATTAACTTAGAACAAGCCTGAAAGATTTTTAGCTTCCTGTAATGTGAGTGCTTTGGGCACTTCCTGCCCTGCTGAGGTTGGGACTGTGCCCACCAGCATCCAATGTGGGTGGTACAACAGCAGTTGACACACATCATCTCAGAATTTCACATATTTAATGAGATCTGATCAGGCAGAGAAGCCACCTACTAAGAGTCCCCACGACGACATTTCTATCCTCAAGAGAGCAGCAAACTCCCCTGATTTTATGTCTCTAGGTTCCCATGTTCCCTTGTTTACATTAAAACCAACCGTTTCCGAATTTAAGTTCCTCCTAACGTTTTATTTTTAAAGTGGGTTTCAAGGAGGGGTAGAAATTGTGCTAGTCATTGCATAATTCTGGTTTTATCTGGTGTAAATTTCACTTGCTTCTGAGATATCCTGTGCTTCCCAGCATGACACCAACTCTGCATTGCTCTCAGGTCTCTGGATCTAGCACTGCTCCAACTTTTCCACTTTATTTCTTTTCCCCCTCTCTTTTAGTTAAAGATATGGAAATATCCTCAGAGCCACTGTTTGCTTCTTTCACAATGTTCTGTGTTCTTTCTCCTGAGTTTATTTTCCTTGTTAGCTTTAGTAAGCACCATTTTTCTTTATTGCTGTTCTGACTGTATATGGTCTCAAACAGAGAAAGCACTACAAAATCTCTTTCTCTAACACACATCTCTTTCTATAGCTGCATTTTTCTCTATATTCTTTGCTTGGTGCTAGCTCTGTGTATTCCAGTTATGCTCTGCATCTAAAACAATCTGTCAGCTTACATGTGCCTATAAGCAGTGGGAGTATTAGTTTTAAATATTTTCATTTAAACTTTAGCTTTGTTCCCTCACACTCTTAAAATGCCCAGAATTGGCTCATCACTTTAATATTTGATTATCACACGAATGAGGGTTTTTGCATGCTTTTGCAATATGCCACTTTCCAAGTTCCTCACATCCGTGTTCATACAGTTGGAAAGTTACTCTTGTGAAGTGAAAATGCTTTCTTGGATGTCACCAGAATGTCAAAATCTGAACCAGGCAATGCTGGATTTGATACAAATCCAAATGCTCAATCAGTCCTTTACCAGGTAAAGTAAAATCATCATAATTTAAAATACCTTCATTAAAGACAGAAAGTTTTTTCCTTCCAAAGGCTACACTGGTTCAAGGAAACCATAAATCCTGTGGTTTTTCTAATGCTGCAGGTCAGACTAGATGATCAGAATAGTTTATTCTGGTATTCATGCTGAAAAACGTACAAATATCCGGACAAACTGCAACTGCATCTGGTAGAGAGATGGTCAGACAAGATAAGGGAATTGCTGCTTCTTCTCTGAAGTGCTCCAAATTCACCCACAGTCCTGCTGAGAAAGCCACTTCTCCCCCAGATCAGTAATGCAGCTGCTTTCACTTGTTTCCTTTTTTAATCTGAACTATGTTATAACTTTCAAAACTTCTCTGTTCAAAAGTTCGTTAGAAAACTGATCCATGGGATGGATTACAATAGGGAAAAAAATGGGGTTGAATGAGTCATGAAACTTTTAACACACCATAAACTGGAAAAACCCACTGGACACCCCATGGCACCACACAACACAGGAAAGGAGAACATGGGCTATCCTACCCCCCAACACAAGACCCATGAAAAAAGGTTTTATCTTTCCTGCTGAAAATCCATCAGGAAGCACAAAGCTAGTCTCAAAAAAGTAATTTTACTATTTGCCAAGCACACATGCAAAAAAGGCAATCAGAAATGCTGGGTGTTGCCTTTCCAAAGTTTGGTCTAAACTCAAAGCTGCCATCAGTCCCAGTACCCTGCACTCTGCTCCCAGTTTGCCCAGGCCCTCCACTAAAACCAGTAGCATATTTCTCCATTCCTCCTTTTTTTCCCCAACTTCCAGTTGTTTTGCACAGTTCAAGTAAAACATGTAATACCAGGCTTTGCCGTAGGGTCCAAACTGAAAAAGGAAGAACAAGTGAAAAATAAAATCCACAAACCAAAGAAAGACAGAACCTGACATACAAAACCCCAGCAGAGTCCAGTCAATGATTTCTGTTTGCACTCACCAGCACAGGAGCTGTACAGCCCTCAGACAAGCACAGTTGGAGGCATATTCTCACCTTCCTTTAATTCCATCCATAAATCTGGGAAGAGCAGAGCATTACAAATCTCAGCATGCTCGGCAGATAAAAATACCCAAGTGTACAGCACGGGATGAGTCGCCTTGACGTGGAAACCTTTCTGAAGGCAGTCACTGGACATAGGTGGGGCTGGGATCAGTGTGTGGAGCAGGAGGATATTTACCAATGGAATTGCAACGCCCATTTGCCTGGCTAACCCATCAGGTCCTCTTAAAACAGAGTAAAATGTTAAAGAAAAAACATTGACAATTTTTGCATTTCACCCAGTCTTTGCACCTCCTTAGCTGGCAATCAGTGTTGCACTGTAGATTTCTGACAGTTATTAACAAATACATGAAGAACAGTAACAAACTGAGCAGCCAGTGGCACGCAGCCTCAGAGGTGTCAGTCTTTGTTAAACCTTCAAATGAAAGTGGCCCTGAAGTGCCAGATTCCCATTTTACCCTCTGCCACACTTACTGAGGGAACATAAACCTGACCCAGAACCGGTTCTTCAGCAATTTAATTGTAAGTATCACATAGAGCAGCTGGTAACTCACACCCAGAAATGGGCCGCTTAGCTTTTACTTTATGTGGTAAGATAGGAAAAGGCTGGGGGCAGCCTAGACCTAAGTAAGCTACAGTTGTGCCTCTAAACAAGAGAGGTAAATAACTTTGTTAGAGAATGAGCCAGAGAATGCAGACGTGTAGGACTAATTAGAAAAGGCACCTCTGGATAGTTTAGTAACAGACAGTAATGTAATAAGGAGCACCTGTTATGCGTATGCAGAAAGAGTCTAAAAAGGTGTACAGGGATAATGAATGGCTGATGTCTGAGATCACCATCTGTATCAGTGTTTGAGTCCACCGTCAACTTTATTTTTTAACTGTCTTTGATTTTTAACTTTCTTCCAGCCCCTAATGCATACCTGGATACCCAGTTACTTCAGAGAAGACAGAAAGGTCACTGCTGGAATTTTCTGGCTCTTCTGCATGTAAGTGGATGACATGAATTTGAGGGGTTTGGTTGGCATCTGCTCCACAGCTCTCAGTTTCCAGCTGAGGACACCAGAGGTTTCTCTGCTCATACAAGGCCTGGCATTTATTTGGGGGTCACACCACCATTCCTGGCATCTCTCCAGGCAGGCCCTTTATGCAAATGACCAGCATTTCCTTGGAATTTGCATTGATTCTGTGTAACTGAAAAGCTGCTTCCGAATAGACCTGTTCTCAAATGTTTGGGTTGTCCCCATAACCAACCATCTCCAGGCTGGTTTAGGGGAGCAGAGGCTGCTGCTGGGTGTGATTCAGAGCTACGTGTCAGTGCTTGGTATTGACTTAAGAAACCAAGGGCTGCCGTGAGCAAACTGCCCATCCCAGATCCAAACAGCCTTATCTCCTGGCAGTGCTGTTCCTCCTGCATTTAAAGCAAAATTACGCTTTGGAGTCAGGAATGAAATCAAGCTGACGAGACACAGGACAACTTCCCATCACTTTCTCCTGCTGTTTTTGGAACTCCCAAAATTAATTATGCCATCAAGGAGTACCCCACTGAACCAACCCCAGCAAACTCCTGCTCCAACCAGCCAGCACTTACCTGGATCTGAACTGAGCTCCCTCCAAAGCCCCAGGAATGATGTGAATGCTGTGCTTGGGCATTAATCCATGGGAAACCATGAGATCCCAGCACCTTGCCGTGGATGCAGCTGTTCCTGGAGCCCTACAGAGAGCACCTCTGAGGCAGCAGCACTGCTGTGGGAGGGAGATGCCCCACGAGTGGGTGAAGTGGAGAGATAAGCGGGTGAGGACACGCCAGCAGCAGCGCAGGATCGCCCGGCACAGCTCCAGCTCCCAGGCGCTTCCTCTTTCCAACGTCACTCTGGTGTTACACGGAAGGACCAAACACCAAGTGGTTCATGGTCTTTTTCTTCTTCTTTTTTTATAAGTAGTTCAATTAGTATTGTTTTAAATATATGAAGAAGTGGCTTTTCTTCTCGGGGAAAAAATTGTGTAATATTCCTTATTGAATGGAAAAATCTCCTGCAGTTTTCAGAAAACCAGGCAAAGCTAGGATGCTGGCCAGCCACTCTTCATCATTTTTGATAGATCTGTGCTGTGAGGTCATTCACACTACTTTAAAAATGGGTGAATAGAGGCAGGGAAGTGAGGGACTGCACAGTGAATGCTGAGGAGAAGGTGCTTCACGACTGCAAGTGCTGGCTCAGAACACCCAGCCCAGGTACAGCATGCTCCTCCGTTATGAAACCACTCGGGTATTTGAAATTTGCTAAAATATCTTGACAGGATGGCTCTGCTTTTCTTCTGCTGCCTCCGGTGCCTGTTTGGTCCCAAGGGAGCCAGGTGCTCACAGCATCTGCTCCCACGGGACACAGCCAGTGCCAGGAGACTTCCTAAGAACAAACTGGGGAGGAAACACACTCCACGATAACACAGCAAGACAGCTGTGGCATATTTAGGTGTCCAAATCCTGATTTTTGTGCAAAGAGCTGGCAAGTGGGGGTATTTTTTATAAATTCTTCAAAAGTGCTTCAATCTAGGTTTTTGGAAAGTTGTCTCATCTTTATTCTGAATGACTTTTCCATTTCCTTTTTCTTTTGTCAGGCTGAACCCACAGAGCAAAGCTCTCCTTAAGCTCCAGTAAGGATGAAAAGGGATGCTGAGAGCCCTTGGGAGAGATCCGAGTGAAAAACCCTCTAGAGTCAGAAAAAAAAAAAGACGAGGTTTTATTGTATTCAGGTTTATTGTATTCAGGTTAGTATTTATGTTTGTGATAGCGCTATCTGAAGGTCAGTATTTGTTTCAGCAAACTTGCTATCAGTGAGCAGCTGAGTCATCCTGCCTTGTGCACATGGGGAGAAGCGTCCTCCTTGTGACACACCATGACTGACTTTTTCATGTTTTCATCCCAAGTCCTACTGCGTTTTTAAAGCACTGGACACATGATTCTGCTCATTACCCAACTCCTCTGGCTTGCGAAAAACCTAACCTAACCTTTCTGCCCTGCAAAAACCAGCCTGGGACCATTTAACCTGCCAGTGACACACTTCGCTGATTTTTGGGATGCTCCTTGTGACTCCAAAGTCGTGAGCCTTCACTCTTTTGAAAAGCAGACTTTAGAAGGATGTTGCAAAAAGAACACCTTTGCCTTCTGATTGCAAAAACCAGAGGTTTCTTCATGAGATTACAGCCCCCCCCATTAAAAAAGGGTTGTTTAGGGTGGTACCACTATTAATGACTTTGCTGATGGAGACAGCACAATGATCGTCTGGGCAAAGGCTGGTTTTAATTAGGAACACTAAGAGTCGTTAAGTGACCAAGTATGGTGCTGAGTCATGTCACATGGAACAGTACGGAGATTGCTTAGGGCCATGGAGTTCAGTCCTTCCTTTAGAAATCTTTCCTAAGACTGTTCCCCTGGGAGGAGGAAGCCAGTGGGGCGTTTGGCATCACCGTTCCAGCAGGAACCACGAACGTGTCTGATCAGAGCCTACAGAGCAGGAATTTGTGGTCTCTTAAGAACAGACATGCTGAAATACTACTTCAGTGGAGACACACAGCTGAGGAGGGCATTTCTAACATTCTCACGCAGTCCCTAAAACACTTAATTTAACACCAGCCAGCCCTCTAAACACCACTTTTGCTCGGGATGTTGTGGTTCTATGAAAGTGGAAGCAATGCCTTCAGGCATTGACCTCAGATTCTCCCCCCTGACTCTCCACAGAGCTGTGACCAGGCAGGAGCTGTACTGAGAAGGATTCCTTGCCCCCCACCACATTCCCCTCCTGCTCCCAGTTTGCTCCAGAAGGGCTCATCCCTTCCTTGGTCATGGGAGGAAGAAGCCTTTTGAGAGATGCAACAGACCCATCGAGCCTTGGCTCCTTGTTTGGGAGAAAATAAATTGTCTTCTGGGCATTGTAGTCCCAGGAAACACGAATTTGCAGCCTTCCTGGAAAGGTGAGCCAGGAAAGCTGGCAGCCTGAGACTGTTTCCACAGCTCCAGTGCAAGGGAAAATGTGTTGAAATTGAGGGAAATTTTTATAGGCAACTCTGCTTGGAAATTAGCAAGCTCCAGTAGGAAAACTTGAACATGTTTAGGAGAATCGGGAACCAAGAAAGAAACTCTTTCTGCCTTGACAAGAATTGGAAAAAGGTGGTATTTCTTGGAGTGTCTAGTCACATGGAAACTAACCTTGGGGTTCCATAGCAGGTTTGAAGGCTGCTTGAGGAGAGAGCATTGGCTGGCCAGAGACCCGAGCACAGCTGAGCCCTCATGGCTTAAAATGAGCATGAAAATATTCTGCCGAAGTTGCTGAAAGTAGGTTTGCAACATGGAGATGGAGCGTTAGGACCCAAATTTTCACCAGCCTGGCAGAGGGAAAAAGCTGCTCTGCCTGCTGCTTTTGCCTGGGGGTGAGGTGCAAGGCAGAGCAGTGCACAGAAATATGGGTACTGCTGAAATAAGAACCCGTTGGCACGAGGGAAGAATTACTGACAGAAAGTGCACAGCGGTTGTTTGTGGTTTCCAGAAGCCACCGCAGTGTTTACAGGCTGAAAGAGGCAGAGGAAGTGTTTCTATGGACGACTGAAGAACTGAACCCAGCACAGGCGGCAGGCTGGTAAATCAGAGAGCGAACACTGCGCTTGCCCACAGCTTCAAATGCTGGCATAGGGAAAGTAATTTATATTCCTATTCTGGAAAAGACTGTGATGTCCTTGTTTGTGAGAAGAAATGCCATCCTCTGGCTGTGTAAAATTCTGCACAGCATGTTCTATGGAAAGCCTAAATGCATTATCCAAAAGTCCTAGAGCCCAGTGGGAGATCCACCACCTTCCATCACCCTGCAAACCCACTTGCACAGCCACCAGCCCTGCACATGTCACCCTTGGGGCTGTGCCTGGCCTTGGCTCGGTGCTCTGCAGGTCCCAGGGGCCCAGGCTGTTGCTAGAAAGTCATATTTATGTACAAGCAACTCAGCTGGGGAGGGCTTGGTTTCAATACTGACATGGCTGCTGCAGCGTGTCCTCTGCAGCCTCTGTGAGCTGGGTTAGAGGGCTTGGTTGGAAAAACTGCCATTCCTTACCCTGCTCTGGTGGTTTGGGGTCCAGCATCAATGGGAGCAACTGCACTCACCAACTGACCACTAAATAACTGGAAATAATAACCAGTGAAGACATTTATGAGCTGAGTGAGGCCCTAGGACAATAAAAGAAGGTTGATGGTAGCTCATTCATTACCATCTGTACATATTGGCAGTAAAGTTGACACCAGTAGTCACAACCACAGGCCTATGAAGACCTCTTAACATTATTTTCCACTTTTACAAATTTAATTAGCTCTTTCCCCCTCAAGCAGCAAAGCACATAATATTTTTTTCCAGGTAAGACAGCCATTTTCTAGGTAAAGAAGTGGAGAGAACACTAAAGCAGAAAAACATGTATTAGAGCTTTTATTCCCATTTTCTGCATGGATATTTTGGCAAAGTCTTTTTGTTCATAATTCATGGGCTTGTAAACCAGAATGATGATGGATTGAGTCTCGAAAGATAGAATTTAATCTGATTTCCCACATCTTTCTGCAGATCTACAAAGCTGCTGTAAATTTAGACAGGAACAGTCCTTATTTCTGTTACAAGAGTAAGCTGTGATGATCTCTGGTTCTCCTTCCCCACAGCTGGCAGTTTCACAGGGCTCCTGCAGGTTTGTGAGGGAACATTTTGTGTTGTAGGAGAGCACTGAGCAGAACTCTAAGGCAAGGATCACAATAAAATAACACCTCACAGCCCAGCAGCACCTCCTGATTGAACCATTCATTTTCATTCTCCAGAAATCAGCACTGATGAGCAGCCTGGTCTAGCTGCTGTTGACATGATGGCTTTGGGAGAGCTGTGGCCAACCCCAGGGTGTTCCCAGGTGACAAACAGATAGCAGTGTGCTGCTGGAGCCCTCATTCAAGGTCTGACTTTAGCCTGGAGTTCACATTGGTATGTGTTGATTCCTGCAGGAAGATAATCTTTGTGCCACTAATGCACCCCAGAGTCTGGTTTCCAGAACAACCTGGTAATGGAGCCATTCTTTTTGTTAATTTTACTGTCCAAACAGAACCTTGTGGGCCTGATTTTCTGCCATTAGAAAGGGAAAGGTAACCATAGCAGCATATAAATGACAAGATTGAGTAAAGACTCAGCTATTGTACCAGCAGTTCAGCCTGTCTTTCCCAGAAGGAAAACGATTCACGTATCCCATGACACCATCCCACCATGCAGTTTTCCTGGGATCCTGGATTTCCTAATACTGTGACGTCTGATCCCAGTTTGTGGTGAATAAAGTGATGTTAACTGACCAATTATTCAGCATAACATCTCAGGGGTAGCATTAATACCTTCCTCGTTCAGTGGTGTAATATCTTATGCACAAAATGAACCTTAGGCTCACTAAGCCTTACCAGCCTCACTTCTGAGCCTTACTGAATCTTTACTAGGATAATGGAAAATCAGCATTTGAGGAGAAGGTACCAACCCTTCACCCATAATAAGCTTTCAAAGAATATTCCTATTAAAGCATTTCCTGGGGGAATTTGTAATGACTTCGCCAGCAATACAGAATGTACTTCTGCCATCAGATCTCTTTTTAATACCTAGGGGCCTGGAAACCCTGCTTATTCTTGCTGTCTCCTCACTGGGCTGCATTTGGGAATGAGTAATTCCTGTATTTGAACTGAAAGCATGGCAATGTCCCGTTGGATCCCTGGGTGCAAAAGGGGACAAGGGGGGGAAAGCTTGAAACTGAAACAGGAGAGATTTAGATCATATGTTAGAAAGAGGTTCTTCTCTGTGAGGGCAGTGAGGCCCTGGCACAGGGTGCCCAGAGAAGCTGTGGTGCCCCTGGATCCCTGGAAGTGTCCAAGGCCAGGTTGGACAGGGCTTGGAGCAGCCTGGGATAGTGGGAGGTGTCCCTGCCTGTGGTTGGAATGAGATGATCTTTAGGATCCTTTTCAACACAAACCATTCCATGATATCCAGAGTGAGGAGGACCAAGCAATAGCACACCTAGCAGCACCTCATCCCACTCTGCATCACCTCCATCCTGGGAACTCCCTGGGTTTGCCCTCCACGCACAGGGACGGAAACACATGGGCACGTTTGTCTTACACAAGAAAAGAACAACCAAAAGGCTCTAGCTCTGCCTTTCTTTGACAGAAACGCAGCCAGAGAACTGCCCTCTCCCACGAGCTTGGTGCTCAGCCTATGAGATAATACAGGCTGGCCTTTTCTTTGCAGCTGTATTGTTTTAGTGCTTGGAAAATAGCAGCAGGCTGAGCAATGAGTCATCTGTCACTGGATGGGGTTAAAGTAATTTCCGGTTTCTGTTGCCATGGGGAAATCAACGTCCTAAGATTTGTCCTTTCTCCCACTCAAACACGTGGGAGTAGAAAGCCTGAAAACCAGCAGGACTAAACATTTTCTTAAATTATTTTTTATATTTTTTTGTCCCCTTACAAACAAACTTCCCTCCGTGGCCTTGCAGCTGACAGTCTGTTCCCGGAATCGTCCGGTTAACAATGTCATTCCCCTTGGATTGCAAAAAATCCAGAAGCAGAGTTTAAGTAAATATTTTACATTCATATAGGACTTGCTTCATGTTGTCTCTTGAAGAGTCTCTTTTTCTTGTAATTTTACATGTACATTTGAGGGGGAATTATAAACTTGATAGTATGTCACTTTGAAGGAAAAGGAAATTAAAGTAGCAGCTTCCCCAGCATATAGTGTCAGGATATAGTGACTAGCAGAAACAGGAAAGAGGAAATTGCAGTAAATACCGTTTAAAAACCTTGCTAATGTATAGTTTATATGAGTAGCAGCACAGCAACATCTAGTGTTGATCAGGAATATAGCTGGAAGTTATCGCTTGCTTTGTTCAAGGTATTTGGATGAAATTAAGTGTTTCCTGGACCATGACACCCCTGCCCAGCCTCAGCTCCTTCTCCCCTGTGTTCCCTACTGTGTCAGCTCCATGTCACTGCCTGACTTAGCTCTGTAGAAGTGCAGTCACCTGGGAAAGCTCCCAGTCTGCCTGGATCATCAAGAGAATCACCAGGCTTCTATTTAATCATCAACTCATAAAGGCTACAGATTTCAATGCAATTCAGTGCAACGGTGGCCAAAACTTTTAGCATCTGAACTGAAATTAAGAAAGAGATACTCCCCTTGGAGCCAATCCCATTACCAGTAAACACTGCTGTCAAACTGGCAGAGCACTCAGAGTTATTCCTTTCCCTAGAAATGAGTGTGCAAGTGTAAAGCTGCCACTCTAAGAGATGTGTCAGAGTAGGCCCTGCTTTCACCCTCCTGTATTTCCCCACAAATGCAGGGATTACTCTATTATGCACAGTTTAAGACCATCTATTAAAAAAATTGATTGAGGTGCATATTGAATCTCTCACCATATCCCATGCAGACACTTCATGTAAAAGACACCTGAAGTTCAAAGTTAAGTTCTTGCTACTTAGCTCTTCTGTAGGTATATGTTATGGATTAACATTCATTTAGATTTGATTACCTAAATTTAACTAAACTAGTCAAGTTAAACTTAAAATCCATATAGTTTTTTTAGTTTAATTATTTTTCGTGACTTTGTTAAACTCTCACAGATTTTTTGTTTTTTCGTATAAGCAAACCTTTACATCAGGGCTCACTATGGACTATTTAAATGAAATAATTTGTCTACTTAGATTACAGCTACTACTAAATGAAGTTTGCTTCATCTTCAGAAAAACAGTGTCCTTTGGGTTTTCTCAAACAAAACAAAATTAATGACTGGCTGCCATCCAAGTCCAGCTGTCTTGCAACCCTCTGTGAACAGATTTTGTGCCACATTTAAGTTTATTACATGATCTAATTAGCATGACTGTGTAGGTGCATGGAATGCACTGGAGGAGAGGAAAAGATACAAAAGTGTACAAAATTCTGTTATATCATTTGCTATGGGAACGTGATTGTTACAGAGACCTGGATCACTCTGGATTCTTTTCAGCAGGATTTTGGGACTGAGCAGTTAGGCAAGGAAAAAGAAAGGACATTCAAGTCTATCACAGGGAATGGGGCCAAGATCAGTAAAATCTGACTATACCATCTAATTTTTGCATCTTAGAAATATAATCACAATTTTAAAAGGTATTAATTCTATACTCACATTTGCTGCTTTTGCCTCAAGAAAAAAACAATTCAGCAGAATTCAATGCCTGACTGGAAATGAGGACTTCAAGCTTGTCAGCTACGCTGTGAGGCTCGTTCAAAATCAGAATGAAATACAGCTTTTAATTAATAGCAAGAAAATACAGATTGTTACCCACTCTGGCCCTGAGAAAGGCATCAGGGTGTCTATTGGAAACACGCAGCCAGACCAGAGATCAGAGCTCTGCTTCATGTTATTAAGACATTCACACCACCCTAACAAAATTAAACGGGCAGCTCAGTAACATGAAGCGATCAGACTCTCTTTCTTCCTCCTGCACGCATGAAATGACATTTTAAAGTGATGTGTGATCTTTCAGAGCCTGTAAAGGGGTCAGGCACCAGGCGCATCTGGCACGCTGATCCCCTCATTCAGGAGCATGAAGTCATCCTCCAAGCTGCATTCCTGAGTCAAGAATGTGCAATTTTCCACGTGTCGCTTTACTGACTTGCACACTGAACAGACATTAATATTAATTTCTTTGAGGATCAAGCATATTTAACAAAATTGCAAGCCCTGCTAATTGTGCTTTAATTTAACTAGAAATAGAACAGTGCTTGGTAAAGAGGGCTGGTGTTATTTGAGTAAACATGCTCCACACAGCCTGCTGCACTACGCCATAAATCAGCTCCGTGCTGGATTCCACCCAACGGGGTCAGTTTGGTACTAGAGGATCTTCTGAGGTGTGAGTTTAATTACAAAATTCCTGCTAAATTTGCCACCTTGCTTTCCCCAGCATGAAGGGGGGACATTGACAGGGACATTGTCATCTCAGCAGCCTGAGGAGCCACCACTGTGCACACAGGCTTCCCATTCCAGTGTGCTTTGGGAGAAACAGGATATGTGCTGGGGCACGTGGTTGTGCCCAGTGTCACCCTGGCTGATGGCAGCATCCAGCTGCAGCTGACAGGTCTGAAATGAGTTTGAGGATAGGATTGCAGATGATAAAGCACACAATTGCTTTGGCTCTCGCAATCAAAATATTTGCTGTGGCAGGTAGGGAGACACAGTGCTCCAGCAATGGGAGGTGCCCTGCTCTAATCCCTCCAAAACCAAAGGCTTTAGAGCCCCATCATGCCCAGGAACAGATCCTCAAAGTGACCTCCCACCTTCAAAGCATCTCCCAAAGGTCTCAGAGCCCTTATCAATCATATTTGGGGCAATCAAAGGCACCAACAGCATTAAGTTTTTGATGATTTATTTGATCTCAAGCTACCAGCCAGAGCCTGATCCCTGTACATAAACTTGTTCCACACAGGTTCCCCCAGCAGTAGCTGTCCCTGGGGAAGGTGGTGCCGTGCAGGAGGACACATCCCTGTCCTGCAGGGCTGGATTCACTGTGGCTGGCTGCCATGGGCAGGTCAGTGCTGGAAACAACCACGTCAGCTGCTGTCAGCAAGTCCTGGCTCTCTCAGCTCTGGGAAGCTGCCTGTCCTCCTGGGAAGGCAGATGAAGGAGCGATTCAGAAATCACAGGATGGGCTTTCTGCGGCTGAAAGGGAAGAGCGGCGCATTTGGAAAAAAACCCCAAACATATTCCTGGGGGTGAAGGAGCCTTATTTACCAGAGTGTAAAACCTTCTGTTTCTGTAGGAACATCTGAAGACAAACAGAATAGTGCTTGTGGTGCCAGGTAAACAGCTCTTGCATGCCATGGCTACGGTCTCTAAGGAGCTCCTGTTTATTATGAGCCATCCCTCCCTCGGTGTTAGTGACAAATGCTCCCTGCAAACCCAGCAGGGAGAGGCTCACAACGAAGGGAAGAGCTTGTATGAAGTTGCCAGAGGGATACTTACTATCTTTGGGATTATAAGGTTTTTTTTTTTAACCCTGGATTTTTGCATTTTCCCCTGTGTTTTTTCTTACAAGCTCTGTTTCTTTGGATGGAGTCTCACCAGACCCATTTAGAATGGACCTTTGGTAGGCAGAACAAAAGTGTTATCAAAGGAAAGATGTTAGTGATCCTATAGAGGCATTAAAAAGTCAACTATGTCTGAATTATTTATTTCCTAGTTTCTGTGAACTATATTTAAACAGAGAAATGCTTGGAATTACATGAAACTAATGCAAGAGGCTCCCTGGAGGCTCTTGATAAGATTCAAATTTGCAGCAAATATTGGCATATTGATTATTATCATGACCTGCTGATTTTTAATTTCCAGGCACAGAGAGTCCCCTAGCTTGCTCTTTCTTAGCCTGATTTGGATTGTTGAAAGGGTATAAATGTAAATTAGACTCCCCCAGCTTGTGCTGGTTGTAATTGTGATAATTGTTTAGTGCTTTTCTTTGGTTCTTTGCCTAATTTTTCGCATTTCCAAAGGGATGCTTTAAGTGATACAGTGAGACAAGCACAACAAGCTTCAAGGAGTAAAAGCTCAGGTAGGCACAGGGTTGGGAAATCCTCCTCCTCTTCACCGAGAGTGCAATGCACGCCTGGTGCCTCCTGGAAATGGGCTGTTTGCCCAGCATAAAAGCTGCTGAGCTTTTTGGGATGAGGTCCCACAGCTGCAGGAGTGTGGAGGTGCTGGTGGCCCTGTGGCAGCAGGGGAAGCCCTGAGAAAGCAGAGTCAAAGTGGGGCTTGGAGGAAGGCTGGGTTCATCTTCTCCCCCTCATCCCTACAGCTGGAGAAAGAGCTGCAGGGGAATCCTGCTCTTGGTTTTCCAGGGGACTTGATGTTATTCTTGTGATTGCAGTGCAGTGATTTAGCCAATGGGTTTTATATTCATGTATTCCCACCACCTAACTGGTAAACCTTGACAGAGTTCATTCTTTTCTTTTTAACCCAAAAGGACAAAGAAAAGGTTTTTTCATGGCACTGTCATTTCTGCTGTCCTTGTACCAAGGAGTTGACTGCAGTACTTTATGGCTTCCCTACCCTTCCATCAACCTTGGGATGTTTATTTTTCTTCAAACATAGCTGTTGGCAGCATGCTAACAAGAACTGAAGATCTTTTAACACTGCTATTTGTTTACTGAAGACATCAAAGCCTTTTTTTCCACGAGCCTCCTTTGAGCCGTACAAGCTGCAAACAGCCATGCAACACCAAGGTGTGTTTGTGCCGCCAAAATAAAACCACAGTGCACTGCAATTGCAGGTATTTTCTTATCTAAGGTTCTAAATTTAGCTCTGCTTCGTCCCTCATTCCTCAGCTCCTCAAACTGTTTGTCCCCAACGCAGAGTCCTGCAGTTCCAGCAGACCTTCCTGCTGCCTTCCAGTTGGCTGGAGGGACACAGCTGCCAGAATGGACTGGGGCAGGGATAGCACCTAATCTAAAACAAATATTTTGCAACATCTATGAGCAGAAGCATTTCCCTGTTTCGCTTTGATGGCCGAGATGCTAACGGGAAGCAGCACTCTGTATTTAGTGTTAGGTCCTAACAGCTTCCAGTTCAGACACAGCCTGTGGGTGCTGGGAAATACACAGTGCAGGAAATGACAGATGTTGGCAGCAAAATAAATAACAAGAGCTGCTGAAAATAAAGTCCTAAGAAATGCTGGTGTATCCTTTTTATGGATTTCCTAGATACATTGAGGCTATTTTAAGGCAGATTGAACTCCCACTCCTCACAGTGTAAACAGGATTATTCCCTCTGCGGAACATATGGCAGCCTAGACGTCATCATTTGTGCATCACTGGTATTCCCAGTCTTGTTTCAAGGATTGCCTCACCCCAAATGTGTATCCCACCATCCAGAGCTTGGTGGCAGACTTCAGGGAGCATTGAGCACTGACAGAACAGCCCAGGAAGCATCTCCATGGAGAACAACCTAAATCCTGTCCATGGAGAAGAGCCTACTGGAGTGGAACCACAAGATCAGCTTACTCAGGTCAGCTGTGCTATGGACAGCAGGAAGAAAAGGGCAATGAAGGAGGAGGATGGGACAAGGATTGACCAATGGGGTTTTTATTCCACAATGAAGTAACTCAGCCCAAGATGCTTTGGTTGAAGACAGAGCAGGCAAAGATCCAAGGTTTTCCAGGAATTGGGAAGAGTGACATGCAAGGTCACTGAGGGTAAGACATCTGCATGGGCAAAGTCCAGGGCGTGAGAAGTGCTGGCTGTAGTGGCTGGGAAGGGTTTGTGTTCTAGGGGCATTTTCAGCAACATGCATCTCCCTTTTTATTCACCTGCCATGGGTGTCATTCACCTCGTGACAGGAAAACATCCTGCATGACCTGGTGCTCATGGCAGCTCTGGAGACCCACAGAGGAGGGGCTGGGTGGCAGAGGATGTGCTGTTCTGCAGCTTTTAATCCTGAAAAGGAGATGTAAGGGGAAAGCAGTACAAACTTCTCTCCTTCCACTAGCTTTAAACCAGGCCAGCAGTGCTGGTACACCAGGGTGCAGCCAAAGAGGCTGCAGGTGTGTGGGACTCAACAGTTTCAGCCCCTTCCCTTGACTTTGGGTGCTGTCAAACTCAGGTATGGTATGTGGCTCAGCAATGCAGAACTCAGTCTCCCCAACATGTGGGAGAAGAGGAGAAACTGTTCCCCCCCTGGGGTCCCCATGGATTTGGGAAAGGGGACAAGGCCCCTTGGTGACACAACAGGGCTGTCCCTCCAGCCCCAGCACTCAGGTGTATCCTGCAGAGCACTTCCAGAGTCTTGCCTTCAAAAATAAAAAAAAAAAATTTAAAAAGGCAGACCCTTAAAATAAAAACACAAGAGTTTTAAGCACATCCAACTTTGGGATAGAGTGTAAAATTTCTTGCCAGAAAAATTTAAAACAAACTGGAAACTGATCATCTACTCATTTAAATGATGTGCCTGGAGCTAAACCAGCACGACTGAATAATCTCTGCACTGCTTTCATCTTCCTTCAACTTTTCCTTTGTTCCATCAGCCACATGTGTGTTAAGTGTAAATTGAAGGGCTCTTTGCTGGAAAAGCCGATTGTGAAAAGGGCTTGGCCCTCATCTTATAATTCAGCTTCAGTATTACAATTACTCTTAATAGCACTCTTGTTTTGTTGTATTATTTATCCTGGCTAGAACCCTCTAGGATCCCCTGAAGGGTTTGGGGTTTTTTTTTGGTGGATTTAGCCAACATCCACTCATGAATCCAGATGTTTCTGCTTTTATCCATGGGAATTTAATGGTATGGACATGCCAAGATCATAACTTCAGGCTCAGCCTCAAGACAAGTATTTTTCAAATTCCCTAAATCAAAAATGGAAAGTGCCACAAAAAAACCCCTGGGCCTTACTGCATTTTAGCATGCCAGAATGGAAAACAACCACAGGACAGTGCTGCTCAAGGTTCTGTGTTGGTACAGCCTCCTATGTTGAGCCAGAAATCACAGCCCAGGCTGTGCTCTTTTCTGTGATCTTGGACACAGACTTTGCCTTTAGCACAAATTCAGCTCTTCTTCCTTCCCTGATGGGGACCTGGTGAATAACAGTGTCTGCTGTGCCTTTGGCAGCACTTGGGAACAATAACCAACCCCAAACTCACTCCTTGTCCAGAGTGATAAAAACAGCATAAAGGAGAAATTAAAATAACCTTAATAACCTTCCTTCTGCACTGCCTGGGGTTTCCTTCAGGCACTCCCATTTGTGGCATCCTGAATTTCTTCCCTGTTCCCCATGTGTCCGCATGAGAATCGAGGCTGGTGTGTGGTGGTGGTCAGTGCCAGAGCGGTGGTGTGGGCAGTGTCCTGCTGGGGATGGCCATGTCTTTCCAAGTGCCCTGAGGCACTTCAGTGTCAGGACACTCAGGAGCATGGAATAGCAAAGGCAGGAGGTGCACAGAACAGCTTCCAGTGGCCTTTTGGCGACCAACACTGAACATCCTCTGGGACCATGTGGTGCACAGTAAGGAGGCAATGTCATGTCTGGGTCCAACAAAGGTGAATTTTAGGCTTTCCTCCAAGGCCCTCCCAGCTGGCCCTCACCAGCAGAACCATGGTCCTGCCTTTACTGTGCACTATCCAATCCCTTTTAAAGCCCTCTCTGTGTTCTGGGCACAGGAGGAACATGGAGCTGTCATTCCAGCCTGGTAGAGAAGAGCCCTTTCTGCTCCCTGAGAGGCTCCAGCACAGCAGCCAGTTATTGCCTGCTCTAATAGCATTCGTTTTCTACCTACAGAGCTGCTGGATCAAAGAACATTTAAATTATTCCTGAAAGCTCTTCTAAGGCTTCCCCCAGCATAGAAAAGCTCAGCTGGCACCAAGGGTGGAACTGGCTCCATAGCCAAGGCCTCCGGGGCAGGGATGTGCTGGAACAAGGAGGAGGCACAGGAGCCAGGCAAGCTGAGCACCCAGCAAAGCTTTCCACCCACCTACCCCAGAGCTGAGCTCAGCCATGCCAAAAAAACCAGGAGTCGATAGGGTGTCACATGCAGGAGTCAGGAAGGGAGCAGCAGAGTCAACCTGGATGACGCATTTGAAAAGAAAACCACTTTTCTTGATAATATTGGGGGTCAAATGTGCTGTGCAGGGCTCATCAAGGGTGCACATTAAACGTCCTACCCAGCACAGTCAGTCACTCTCCCACTTCCTATCACATCTTCTGTTTTGCAACAAGGAATTTTTTTAGTATTCAACTATGCAATTTAAATTTTAAAGGCCACCCATTGTACTTACATGCTATAAGACAAACTGTATACCTGTTCCAACTTATTCTTCTGGTATTCTTAGTAAGAGATGGTTTCAATGACTTGGTCTTCCCTGTAAAAAAAAGACCCTCCATTTTTCTTTAATAAGTTCATGACATTCAAACTACTAATTTTCCTTACCATCACATCCTTTTTTTGGACACAGAATAAAGGACATTAAATATATTTTTAAAAGGGGGGTTATCCAAGTTGGAAATGAAGAAATACAAAAATACTCTTTAAAGTTTTGTTTTGTTTGTTGAGTTTTTTTTTTAAATCACTCAGCGGGTCATAAAAGTGATAAAATGCTTTTGTCTGCATTTCAGTGGGAAGCCAGTTTTGCCATCAACATCCTGAGCATCATGGGAACCTCAGTGCAATTTGCTCCTGCTGTTACTTCCCTGCTCCTTGGCCCATCCTGCTACTGCTCCCTGGCTGGGCTCACCCACCTGGGTTAGAGTTCTGTTCCTTTTTCCCTGCACTGACTTCCCAACCCTCTGTAAACACCCATCTTGGTATGAGTGGCCCCCCTTCACCCTGAAAACATTGGAGCCATGTTTGAGTTTGGCTGTGCTCTGTGGGGGTTTGTCAGGATTTCTGTGAAGCTGCTGCAATTTGGAATTTAAGCATGAGAACTAGTCTCAGTAGGTAAGGTGGATTGCCAGGAGGGTGGCATGGCTGGGGCAAGGACAGGCAGGTCCTGAATGCACTCACAGTGGGATCAGAAGTGCCCTTGAAACCATGTGGTTCATTCCATTAGGTCATTTTATGAACCTTTAAGTTGGCCCTTCAGCCCCATTGCATCCCATTACACCTTTTGCATGCGTAGCCTGGGCCGCTGAATTTAAAAGCTTGGCAAAATGTTATGGAAATTACCCAGTTTGCTTTTAACATTACAGAAAGCAGAACCTGAAGATTTGCCTTTCTGCTCTTCCTTGTGACTTTCAACATTGCTCTGCCAGGAACACACAGAGCCATCAAAACCTGCACAGTCCTGGGTCTGAGATAACAGATCTGATTTCAACATAGACATCAACAGCAAGAGTGGTGTTAAAAAAAACCACCATTCAGCATGTGGGATCTCTGCTGCAGGTAGAGCCTGAGGCAGGAGCACCTTGAGAGTGCAGGAGGATGAGAGGTGAGGGCAGGAGGAGAAATGGATCTTTGAGTGACCCAGAGCAGAGCCAGAGCTCAGCAGCACATTCCCAAGCAGCTCTTGCTGAGGCATGGCATTGATTTTCAGCCCATACACCCTGGAGGACTTGCTGTTGGTTCATATACTCACAAATTTTACTGTGCTGGGGGAAATCTCACCTTCTGTGCCTGCCACCCCTTGGGGTTTTTCTTCCCTTTAACCTTTGTTTGGAGCCAGTCTGGAATCCCCAGAAATAACAGTGTTTCCATGACAACAGCCCAGCAGTGGACTCCTCTGGGACACCTGAAGAATCTAAACACTGCCAGTGCTTTCTCCTGCTCCAGCATCAGGCAGAGGTGAGACCAGAGAACCTTGTCGGGGAGAAAGGCCAGAAGGATCTGCAGCCTAAAGGACTGGACAGCTGGTACACTTCATAATCCTCCAGCCTTATTAATCAGATTCATAATTTGCATGCCCTCCTTGGTATTTTACAGGAGATATGAAGTGATCCTTTGTTACTCAGTCCCTGCTTTGCTCCCAACACACAACTTTTCTCCTGCTTACATTCAGCAGAGCTCTGGACCTGCTGAACCTGTTGGCCCTGTCCCAGCATCCCTGGGACCTCACCAAGACCCAAAATATCATCAGCTTTGCCCTCTCCCCGAGCAGGGCAGGGGACCAGCCCTCTGCACAACCAGGCCCTGCTTGCACAATTGTTTTCTCCCAGTACCTTTCACAGAGACCAACTCCAGCTCCATTGATCCATCACTCCTGAGGCAGTTCCAAACCCCCATCCCTTCCCTGCAGCACTCTGTCTGCCCTCAGACCAAGATTTACGAGGCCTATCCATAGAAGTGGCTGCAAGAGGAGTCCAAAAGCTTTTGTTGCAATGCCACAAGCAGCACAAAACCAGCAAAGTGCTCTTTGCATACCTGATGCTCACTGAAGGGATTGGAGCAGGATCCTTGCCCGGACAACAGGCTCTGGAGCAGGACCCAAGGAGGCAGAGTGGATGTGTGCCAGCCTGACAATGGGGTTTCATTTAACAAGCCCAGATTTAAGTGTGGAAATCAAATATGAAGCAGTCATAGCCAGCATTGTCTGCATTCTTGGAGGGGCACTGAAGGAGCAGAAAGAAAGGAACCGAGACACTGGCCCAGACATGCTCCAGCTGTCTGTGACTACCTCTTCCCTCCTCCACTGAATGTAACTATTCAGCTTGTTTTCATTTCATTATTGGATGTTATTTTTGCAACCTGGGAAAAGAATAGAAAAATGGAGGGGGGAAAAAACATCCTTCAAATGCTTTGGGGTTTATTTTTAAGAACTAGACCATTTCTTTCCTATCAGAGATAAAGTACAGACTTTTAGAAGTGCACTTTTAAATGGGCCTGTGGTATTATTAGTTAAGCATTTGTTTCTCAAATAATGTCCTTTATCTCAGAAGCAGCAGCACTTGTATTGCTGTGGTTATTCATGTAAGTCTCACTCATTTAGTACTGAGCAACATGCAATTAAATAGCCATATAAACACCCCCGGGCTGAGCAACAGCTGCCTACAGGTAACCTTCAGCTTCATGCACTCACTTGCCAAATGTTTCAGCTCTAGCCCTGAAAACCTTCATCTACATGTGGGAGCAGGGCAGGCCCTTTCCTCCGTCACTGTGGGCACAGCAGAAATCAAGATTTTAATAAGTTGGTTTAAAGCCTGATGCTGCAGATCCCTGTTACTCAAGTGCTGCTCAACTCAGCTCCTTCCTCCCAAAAGGACAGCTTATCCATCTTCAATGTTCAATATAATCCCCACACAAGATCTGATGGTAATTTATTTTCCCCTTCAGTTTTGCTGGTGGGGGACATGCCAGCACACACTGCTTGTGCCTCAGCTGGGGACACTCCACCCCATGAAACCAAACAGTCACTAAGAGAAGGGACAGGGTTATGAGGTTTACCACCAAGTGTGGTAGGAATTCTCAGTTTGTGCTGGACTACTCTGGAAAAATCTTTCCTGTGTTTTGATGCTGGCTCACTTCAGTACAGCAGTGTTGCTTCCCAAGGAGAAGTAGGATTCAGAGTGTTTCTTACCATTTATCTTCCTCTTCAGGACATCCACTAAACCAGGAGCTCTCTCCATCTCAGCTTTTGAACAGTGCTGTAGTATTCCAAGCAGGATAAAGTCAGGTATGCTTCAGTGTGAGATGTTGTCTCTCCACGCATTGTTTTGCAACATCCAAAGCAGGCTATAATTTTAAACTCTAACAAAGATATTTTGAAGTGCACATGCAATAACTTCTCACTACACACACATCATTCCTTCCTAATGAATGGCACTGCTCTGAGGATCTGCATGGAGAAGCTTTAACCTTATTTTTACCTTATTCCATCTAGTTCAGCAAGGGGACAATTTTACATTTTGTTAATGAAAATTAATTCTCATACTAGAAATTAATTTCCATTCATTAAGGGTAAAGATGATGATTTCAAGCGAGGAGTTTCACCTAATCCAGAAACTGTAAACATCTGCTCAACACCAAGCCCAGGAGCAACTTCATTTACCTAAATGTGTGTGCTTATCTCTGAGCAGGTGCTTAAGTGGTTTGTTGGCAAGAACTGGAGTGCTTATGCCTTTCCAGGTGACCCTATTTAATAATTACCAGTATTAAACTGCTCAATAACTATAAACACAAGGAAAAAACACCCAGCATGGAATCAGCTCTGCGCAGAGCTTTTCCAAACATGATTTCTTCATTAGTCAGGAGGGTCAAACTGTTCCATGCTCAAAGGCTGACCCCAAAAGCCACAGGAATCAGTGGAAGGGTGGTGACCAGTTACACCAGTTTGGGGATGGGATCCCCTGTGAGCAGAAACACCTGTTTTGGCACTGTGACTAACAGGGACAACAAAGGCTCTGCACTGACATTAAGAAAATCTGTTCTATGTATTGACATCCTGTTAACCTCCAGCTCGCTCAGAGGAAGCTGTTAATGTAATGGTTATGTCAGGAAGGTACAGCAAAGAAGGAAACCCCACAGCCCAATGTCAGCATTGACACCTGCACAGGGCAGCACTGACTGCAGGCAGCTCTGGACAGAGCAGACATTGGAATATTCTGCCCTTAACAGGCAGAAAAAATTCAAATTTAAGGGATTGTAGCTGATACAGACTCTAGAGACAGAGGATGTCCTCCACAGCAAGGTCTCTCTAGATCCTACAGCTTCTTCCAGTTGAATTCAAGGCAAAAATCGATGGATTTATCCACACCCACCACTTGGAGATAAGGTGCTGCACACAGAGTATTACCTTACCCTGATATAAGGGGTTCTCAGCCCTTTTTCTCAGTAGAAGAGTTTATTTTGCTATTGCCTTGATTTCACTGCAGCTAAATTTGGCAATAGATGGTATCCATTGTACTGAGTATCAAAGATATATCATGCAGATATGCAAAGGTAAAAGTGGAAGGTAAGGGTAAAACACCTGAAATGAGATGCTTGACCTAAAAATAGAGGTGTAAAGGCCCTGAGTGCACAAAATACTTCAGCACAGACCTACGGCAGACACAGGGGTGATGCTGTTGAGCTCAGCCTGACACAAATTCTGTAACTAATGTGGTGATAATCAGGACTCATTACAAGTTGGATGGGCTCTGAAATGCAACTGGGCTGTAAAACTGTGGGTTTAATCTGGGAATGCCAGCACATCACCTGAAGCAATGAAGTTACAGTCTTTCCATTGCCTGCTCAGACACAGGCTTGTATTTTTACACCAGAAAACATCTTAATTTACAGCAGCAAAGCAGAAAGATCTGGGTTGTTGCATTACTTTCAGGAAGAAAACCTTTATCTCTGTGGGTAAGGCTGGCAGTTGCACTCAGGTCTCAACTCACTGCCCCACATTTTGATGCTTCTACAGATTTCAGCACTGCCTTCCAGGCATGAGATCATGTTCTTGTGTCCCTGACTCCTGCAGCTCCAAGCATCATTCCTGATTGCGGGTCCCTCCCAGCTCTGACTCATTTTCTGTGGAACAGCCGTCACCTCCACTCATCCAGTCTCCCACAAAAACATCACTATCCTTTCCCCAAATCTGCACTCCCTGACTCTCCAGCCTGTGGCTCAGGGTCAGCATCATCTTGGATTCCTTTATCCCACTGCTTACATTTTCCATCCACGGGCTCCTAACAAGAAATGCAAAGGAAAGTTCCTTGCTGCTTCAGCCAACCTCACCTCCCAAGGTCTTTTTGCCCAGAGGGACAATAACTCCAGTTCAAGCCAAGATACTATCTCGTCCAGACAAGGGAAGTCTGGAAGCCCTGATAGCTAATGACCTACGTAAGCCTGTGTTACAATTTCACTTTCCATAATTCAACTGCAGTTTCTAAACTGCGTGGAAATGCTATGTGGTGTTTATGGAAACATTAATGTTACTTAGATTTTGGAAACAGCAACGCTGTTTTCAGTGGTCTTGGTTAACCACAGTCTAGAGCTATCATAGTCACTGGATAAATCTTTGAAGTGCTGAGAGACATTTCTACCAAAATAGAAAGGCTGAATTTGTGAGGCATTTCAGAGAGCAAAAATCATCCCTGAGTGTGGGTCCTCCTCTAGCAGCAGCCAGTGCAGGTGTCCATCTGCACACAGAGCAGATGGCAGAGTTAAAGCCTAAACCTATAATCATTAGTCAGGCAAAACTGCAGCAGGTGATGGTGTGCACAGCTGAGTCAAGGGCTTTGTGGCAGGTAATCAGCACACTCCTGCCCCATAACCTCTGCAGTCTCTGGGGTTTCGAGTCAGCAGTTCTGCTCCTGTGGGCAGCAAGCTTACAGCAGCCATTTTCTCTGCAAGTGTTGTAATTTCCATCTCAGTTCAGCATGCTTACTTATTGAGCTGTCATTGCCCACAAATGGCTTTTCTGGTAATTAATGCCACCAGGGTTCTAATGAAGATGCCATGTGAGACTCTGCCACAGCAGCTCCATGTGACATGAGCATATTCTCTTCAAAAATATGATGCCTCCTTAGCAGGACAAATCAGGATCTGAATAGTGCTACAGCACTGAGACACAGGTAATTTTGCTTGTTTAAAAAAATAACTGGGGCACTAAGTGTGTCTAATTCTAGACAAAGTCCTGTTTTATCCTGTCGGGAAGAAATCATTAGCAGCAGCAACCCAGCTTTCCACAGGATGCTCAGATGTCTCTGCATGGTGTTTGCCTTAGTCATGGACACCTCGCCCCCATGGTCACCTATGCAGCTCCACTGCTGGCAGCAGGACAGTAAAAATGGAGTGCTGGCAACTCCTGCTCTGCTCAGAGCGAGAGAAATGGAACAGGCTTCTGAAATATCCCAGCCCCTGTGTGCATGGAAATGGCAGAGCAGGAGGGGTGACAAGTGTGAGGGTTTGTGAAGGGAAGAGCAGGATCCCATTGCCATGACACACATCCAGTGCAGAGGACTGACCTGAGACTACCTGCTCCTCACACAGGGGGAGAGGTTTAATTCTGATGATACACCATGCAAATCAACACAACCAAGTAATCCCTACACAGGAAAAGCACTAAAAAAGTTGTCATCACCAAACAAGATTTTACTGAATGCTTGGAAATATTTTCAAATGTGTAAAGTGCAGTTATGGTTCCTGATGTGCAGAGAGGTTATAGGGGTTCCCATTCCCCAGCCCTGGCTGTGGCTGTGCTGGGGGATCTTTGGATGTTCCCCCACCAGGCTGCCAAGCACACCCTGATGCCTCCATCCAGCTCCAAGCTTTTACACTTGACTCACCTCACCAAACATCACATCAGACATTAATCCTACTGTGCAGGTACTAATAAGGAGGCAAAACACCACTGAAGACCCTGTCAGCCTTTTCCTCCTCAGGACACCTGATTTATTATTGACAAAGTGCTTCCTGCTTTGTGCTAACATCCGACTTGACTGAAATGCCCGTCAGACCTCAGGAGCAGTTCATCTCCTCATCTCCTACCTTCGGGGCAGTGGAGGTTAAAGTCAAACCACATGAAAGGAAACAGTGTCTGGCTGATTTTACAGCTCTAAAAGAAATTGCCTTTTTGTCCTATTGGATGGAAGTTTTTATAAGCGGCTCTGATAATTAATTGGAAACCAATCAAAGAACAAATAAGTGTGCATGCCACAAACTGTACATGGGAGAAAGGCTACAGAAGACATTAAAGAAAAAGATGTTGCTGGCAAAGATCAAAGCAAAGGCATTAGTTAATGGCCATATTTTCTTAAACCCAAACCAATATTTGAAGGCAATAGGTGATGAATAAGAATACGATGAACCAATTCTTACAAAGTTCCTTTGAAACAAGGTACATGTACACACTTAAAGAAAATAATTTCAGATCACTGGCATTATTGTATACATCTTCTAAAAACTGTTAGTTACAGTAACTTCTCTGTTGTGTGAGTAGCCTTTGAGGAGAAGAACGCACACCTACTCCACAAACAATCTGATAGCAAAACTGGCTTAATTTCTCTTTCCTGCAAGTTACCACTTGGGAGATTTAGCTCAATCCTACTGAAGTCTTCTTGCCTTCAGTCAGTCTGACAATTGGCCCACTTATGGAAGCTCAGATCCACCAGAAAACCAAGATACCTAACATAGGTGATGCCTGGCTGACAGGTGCCTGCTTCCCAGGGCAAATTCCCATCCACACCAGTAACACCTAGTTGCTGGAGTCTCCATGCACAGCAGAAGTCATTTACTCTGTAGAAAGCCCAAAGCCCCAAATGCTGAGCCAGGCCACAGGGGCAGAAGGATTTTGTCCTAGTTTCAGCCATGGTAGAGTTAATTTCTGCTCAGTAGCTGACACCACACAATCTTGGTCTGAATCAGAAACTGCATTTTTGGTGTCTGAGCCTTTCCCCTGTGTTCTCTCCCCAGCACTGTGTCTGAGGGTGTCACGGTGTACCTGAGTCACATCAACAGCTCAGTGTCACCCACGCAGGTTACCTTGGTCACAGCCAACTATTCCTACCACTTTCCTTCCACCTTGCCTGTCTGAACCCTGGGCAAGATGATTCAGCTCACTAGACCATCCAAACTGTTCCAGCTGTGCTTTGGGAAAGCTCCTGCCCTGCCCATGCTCCAAGCCACAGGGCAGAGGTGTGTGACACGAGCACAGCCAGTGGGCTGGCTCCAAAACAAACACAGCTTGGCCAGGACATGAAACATAAAAGCCTAGACAAATGATACATACCTCAAGCACATTTTCCTACCTTGGGGGCATTAAAATCCCTCCCTGTGTCTCTAGTTCTCTTCTCTGAAGTGTGTTCCTCTGTGTATGCAGGAGATCCCCATAGGAATTCTCTCATAATAGGGCATACATTTTTGTCTCTTTCTCCCTCACCTACCTGCTTCCCTTGGAATGATCACACAGCTTTTCCTGCCTTTTCTAAAAATGCTTCGGAGAAAAGCCCTTTCTAATTTAAAAATCAGCCCCTCAACCTTTCACGTGAGGGTTGCTGAAGCACATAAGGCAAGCTTGGCACCCTTAGCTAAACCTCAGGCAGCTTCCAACACTTTGGTCACCCCACTCAGGCAAATCCCCAAAGTTTAGTGATGTTTTTGTTACCCTGTACTTGGTTCAGACATTTCTCTTCTCTTTACACTTCTATGGAGGGCACAGAGAGCAGAGAAAAGCAAGCCCCAGAACCCAAAATGAATTTGAACTTGACATGCCTGCACACACCCCTGTTACTGAGCATTGCCAAGTGAGGCTTCCCAGATTATCACAGGAGGCTCATGCTAGGAAACCTATCCCAGATCTGCTTTTATTAGGAACCATCATCCTTCCTCCAAAGGGGAAGTTTGCACTTGGTGGGAATGTGCTAAGTCTCACACATATTGTTGTTATTGTGTGGCTCTCCCTTCCTCTCACAGCTGCTAAGCCTTACATTCAGGTAATAAATATTGTGGAATGACTGCAGTCAGCTACAGCAGAGCATTAGAAAAGCCTCAGATAAACCCCTAGTGTCAGACATTTGTACTCACTGAAGACCATTGAAAAAGACAGGCATGGAAAAAGTGAGCAGAAAAGATGAATATGTTGGATTTTCTTAGTTGACACATACCAAGAAAGTACCAAAACACTGATTTCATGAGACTGTCTAAAAACAGACGTGCAGAAATAGCTCTGTGCTGAAGGATTCCCACAGATAGCTACACAAATACCTTATAAAAATACCAGCAGTAAAATACAAGTGAAATGTCTGTGTTGATACACAGAGCTCACATCATTAAGTAACAGTGGTATGAGGTTAGTGGTAAAGTGATTCTCTTGTTTAAATCTAACCTGGAAGATGTCTTTCCAATTTTAAAAAGCCTGAGGGACTATTGGGAAGACTCAGATACCAACAGCTCACTAGAAATGTCACCACTAATTCTTCACTGTGCTTGAGGCTTTGACAATATTGATAAAGGATCAAAGATGACATTTATCCAGGTCACTTCTGCAGTTAAGTCATGGGTTTAGCAGTCAATATTGAGATTTCAAGTGATTTCTGACAAATTTGAAAGTTTTGGACTTTAAGGTAATATTCATGTTAGGGCTGGGAACAACTAAACCATGAATTGTAACTTCCAAGTCTGTCCATTCCTGTGCTGTTGAGGTCACAGCTACACCATGACTTCAGAGAAAATTCAAAAAGAGAGTGCTTTCTTCATCTCCCCTCCAGAAACATCAAAGAGCAGAGGTGACTTTGTGCTCCACAGTGTTTAACCACCAACCCTTCCCCGTGTGATTCAGCACGATGACAGATGGGTGACGGGGCAGCTGGCACAGCTCTGGGGACACCAGGAGCAGCATTTCTGCAGCTGAGCAGCAGCACAGTCACCACATCAGAGGGAAGATCTCACCTGGGGAGACCACAAAACCACACCTCATACCAAGGTGACTGTGCTGTAGGCTCCCCATTTAGCTCCTAGACATTCCATACTTTTTCCTAAGTGTGCTGAAGTTTAAGAAGTCAACGGAACCAGTACTAAAAGGAATTCCCAACTGAATGATGAGAGCTACATGAATTCCTGTGGCAATTTTAAAAAGTGACTCTCAGAACACAGCAAGCACCAGGAGCTTCTAATGATTTGCTGAGCTTCTCTCTTCTCCCTTCCCAGTTTGCACAGATTGGAGCTGAAGGACTGAGGGAGAGCATCCTCCAGAGACTTGGAAATTGTACTGATGCTCACAAGACCAAAGATTCATTCGATCTCACAGCAATCAATACTATAACAGTGGAATGCTCACAGAGCTGCAGAGGCACAGTTATTCAGAACTCCACATTCTCTGTAGGGCTGTTGTATCCCACCTGGTGGGTTTGCTAAAGCCCTGCCAGCCCTGCCACAGTGCTGCTCTCTGCAGAGCTCCCAAGGTGAAAGCTCCTGTTTGGCTGCTGGATCAACACTGCCTGCAAATATTTGGAAACCCTTCATGCTGCCACACTGCCCACAGGGCTGATTGAAGGGGATGCTGCTCCCAGCTGGAGCACAAGAGCTCTGCTCTCATGCTGAGGGGCACAATGGAGTCCCACAGTAGTCTCTGAGCACAGCTAGAATGTGTGCTGTGTTTTGCTGGGGATTACTGTGTTGTTGCTGCTTCCCCTGATAGCATCAACTCCAAAGCGTGGTTATGGCCACAGGGAATGCTTAAAGAATCCAGATGCAGTCCTCAGCCTTAATGCCTTTTCCTTTCCTCAAAATACTACTGCACTTTTTCTACAGTAGCGACAGCCATGCCTCAGATGCCTCAGCAGGAAAAGAGGAAGATGAGTTGATTTGGTGTGTGCTTGTACTGCTCAACTGAGCCCCAAAATCACTTGGCACTCAGTACATCTTTTAATAGGAATTATTTTTATATAGTGCATGACACACAGCAGCCTTTTGCCATCAAGAAGGCAAATTTTCTTAGCAGCCATGCTACTAAGGAATATTAGGTGGAACAACATACATCTTGCCCTGGTGAAGAGCTTTACAAGACATCATGATAAAATTTTCTACAAGATGCAATCCTGGACTGCAATCCTGGGTCAGACAATCTCTTCCCTGTACATCTCTCCTTTAAGACCAGAAATGAGCTTCCACATGGACAGGGGGTGTCACAGGAAAAACAAACAGACCAGGAGACATTTAAATGAAAAGCACTTAAATAATCTAATCTCTGTAGCTAATTTAAGAACTCCTAGGGAAAGAGAAGTTAGAGATAAGGAATCTTAATGAGGCCAGGCCAAAAATCAACACATGAGCAGCAATCAAATGCTTGCTGACTGCTGTCTGTTCATTACATGTGATGAGTTTGACAGTTTCTCAAGAGGAGAGACCATTACAAAAATAGTAAAGACATTCCACTAAAAAAACCCACTGAGCCACTATTAAAGACTTAGTCAACAGTAAAAGCCTGGTAAAGCATTGTTAGTCACTGCTAAAGTATTGCTAAGCAACCCTTTATCCTCCTCAGGACTGGATTAGTTTCATCACGGCAACAACCAACATTCTCCATCCTCCCTCTCAGCTCCCAGCTTGAAGTGCTGTGCAATTTTCTTTCAAACTCAAGTGAGAGTTGCCACTCCAGCCCCTGTTGAGGAGTCAGGGGGCTGCACATCAGCAGGGGAGCCTGTCTGCAGTTCCAGTGGCTGCAGGACACCAGCTAATTCATTTTAAGAAAGGAGCAATATTTATTCACTCTCACACTTTCATTCTTTACTGATTGCAGCAGCAGCTGATATCCTTCTCAGTACTGATTTTAAAAAGCCCAGCCTTGACCAAAGCCAGACCAGCTGCTGTCAGGATTTGCACTAAAACTCTATTTAACTATAATAAAGTACTGAAACCAGGAAGCTCCCAGGCACAGACCTTGCTGGACTGTTGTTCCCAGGTAACAGCTCCCTGCTAGGCATTACCTCCATCTATATTTTGTACACCATTTGCATTTGTATCATCTCAGCAGCACCTCCAAGAGGTTCCTTCCATGGATGTTAATAATAATTCGCTTAGCAGAACAAATTCAGCTTGGTAGTAGCTTCACCTAATTTCTAGTTCACCTAGTCCAGCCTCTCAGCAGTTTCCAAAGGAAGATGGGAGTGATAAATAAGGGACACAATCTGCCTCAACATGATCTGAAACTCAACACAATGAGAGAGCAGCTGGACACAGAACCAATAAATTGAAACTTCACAAAAGCCAAGGAGCCCAGGAAAAATAAATCAGGTGAGCCTTGTCTAGAGCTGCCACAGGGTAGTCCCAGGTGCTGGAAAAACAGCATCTAGCAACCCATGCACTTTCCCAGACTCCAGCCAGGAAGAGAGGAGATCCCAGACACCTTCTCAGCTTCTTTGTGTCTCCCATTTCACTCTCAGGCTGGCACACATACACTTACAATACCTCTCCTCAGCCTGCACAGTGCTTTAACAGAGGTACAGCCACTTCTTCAGCCTGACAAATGTGGTTTGTCACCAGCCAGTCCCACAGCTAGGAGTCACTCACAAAAATGTGTGCTTTACTTGGTTAAGGTGATGACTTCCCATAACTTTCCCATGAACTAGAATTATTTGCTCACTCCAGAATTTAAAGACCATGTCTACAAAAGTGTTATTAGCTAACAGTCATTTTTATAACTGAATTAAAAGAAACCCACCAAAAACAGTTAGATGGTTAGAAATGTCACTTTTCAGTGAAAGCAAGATGACAGTCACAGGAATGTGTTCAGAGACCATGCCTGTGCCAGAATAACCCTCTCAGAACAGGAATGAAGTGCTGTATTATCCAGAATTCATTATAAATTATTTTTGGCTCAAGAATAGGTTAAAAAAAATGATGTCCTTTCTCAGAACTACTCACAGCAACAGCCCAGGAATCAGAGGCAGCAGCCAAGCTGCAGCACAGCTCAGACACAAGAAAAAGCCCTGAGCTGAGTTTAAATAGGGCCCAGGGCCCTTGGGCCAGGTGGGCAGAGCTCCCAGGTGAGGCTGCTCAGGGCATTATGTTCACATGAGGCCCTGAAAAATAAACCTGATGGTGATGATGTTGGTTTTAAACACAATGCATGCAGCCAAACCAATTTATTCCTGCATGAGACCAAAGGCAGACAACAGTCACATATCAGGACCTCTCCCAAAATGATCCCATGATAAAGTCCCATGGCTCTGCTGTACCACTGGGCTCTGATGGCAACTCCCTCCCAGATTACCTGGGATTATCAAACACTCTGTTGATGGAACTGCTCAGCTGGCAACACCCAGTGGCACTGTGGTCAAACCTAGTGATTTTTTTAACAAGTTCCCAAATTTTCCAGGTTAATGTCACCTTAGAAAAAACCCATCGCTCCTTTTAAAACCCAAGCCTGCTTCAGTTGGCTTGATTTCCTCACATACCAGTTCCCCTGGGGCAGAGCTCAGAGGAACAAAAATGCCTGGCTTTAGGCAGTCAGATTTTCATAAGTGCACGATAAATTTATTTTTCCTAACATCCAGCATGTATAGACAGTACAGCCCACCCTTCCTTCCACATCTTCCGTCTGGGGCTGAGTCTTCTTCCTTATCTTCAGCCAGCAGCTCTGACATTCTCCAGATACACTGATGAGGTCAGACAGAGACTTTTTGGCTAAGCACCTTCCTTATCCACACCATTTGTACGTAAAGGAGGTTGGGGACATCTTCCCATATTTGAACCAAAGGAGAGTTTTATCTCTGTGGGAGCCCTGAAGACACAATACAAGTGTTTGCCTTGTGCTGTTCCATCCCTAACAAGGCTCCTATGGCTTTCAAGGGAATAGATTGCAGGGCTGTGCCAAAACTGGCAGCTTCCTGCAGAATTTGCAGGAGATCGCTTAAAACAGGTTGAAGGTGAAGAAGACACCCGGGAAACCACGGGTTGGAGGGAAGTGGAATGCTGAAACAGAGGACTGGGAAAAACTGTGTGCTAAAGAGATGGTTTTCAAATAACACTGATTGCTAATTAAACTGCTCCTACTCTTTGTCTTTTCTTTTTACAAACTCGCTTCTCTCTGGTATAGAGACAATAAAGAACAAAGCAAAAAGCCGATGTGCCAAATTGTGATCTCAGTGAAACTGGTGGAAAAGCACATAAAACATTCCCTTAGGGGACTGGGAATTGTGGGGTTCGGAAAAGAGCCCCGGTCACACAAATGGAGTTTCATTATTTGGCATGTGAGTTCATTATAAGTGGGTTCAATTATATTTCATCCGTGAAGAGAAAATGGCCTTTTCATCCAATGTATCGAGTTGAGTTGAATGCTGAGCACATCTGACGCAGCTTTTGGAAAAAAACAAAACAAGAACAGTAGCCATGTGAAAAAACAAACAAAATGACTAAGGCATCTCGGCGCCTCAGCGAGCTCTGTTTCTCACGGAGCCATCGGATAAAGAAGTGAATGAAGTACAGTAGCTTAACATGCACCACATGAGTGTGTGCAGTGCCACATTTGCTGATTTACTAACTCGTTTTGTTGGAGGGGCACTTGAAAGGCTTTGACATTTACAGCTCTGTAGGCAAAATGTGAAAGGAAAGAATAGATGCTGTATCTCCGAGCTCCCAGCTGCTGGTAAATGTCTACTCAAAGCACCAGCAATCCACACGAAAGCAGGAGCACTCTGTGCCCCTGAGCTTCCCAGGTTTGTCTGCGAACACTACTAGAGCAAATGCGTCAACAGTCAGTGGGGTTAAAATTGTAAGTGGGCCTCTCAGCGAGATGTGAAGTCTCTCAATGGAAAGTTGTGATGCTTTTCCCAAGTTTTCTATTGCAGCACTGAGCAGGCTGGGTGCACAGAACAGCCCAGCAGCCATGGATCAGTCACTGAGTGTACACTGGGTACTCTAAGATACTAAAGTCAAAGGGATTTAGGATGCTTTCCTGGGTTTTATTGCAAGGACAGTTCTGTTTCTATGAGTCACTCACTATACAAATGTTTATTCTGCCCTGTGTCTCCTGTTTCACATGGGCCTTGCTGTTTTCAAGGAGGAAACACACACAGAGCACCAGGAGCAAGGCAAAGCCTCTGCAAGTTCCAAACGCTGCTCTCAGCCTTGTTACTTCTCACGGACGCCGCTTTGCAATTTTATTTGTCAAGCCTGAAAGCTTTTTGCCTTTCTGAATCATTCAGTGGGACCCCTTTTGATAGCGTGGGCGTTTCAGAGCTCTTCAGCTCAGCCTTGGCAGCCTCGGGTGGGATTCATGGGTGCAGCATCATTTTCCTGCTCTGCCATGCGATGCAGCCCCTGTTTCCCTGCCTCTTGCTGACAGGCAGCACTGTGACAGGCTGAAGTTATCCTCTGCCGGTTCCTCCTGCCTGTTTGGCAGCACTCTGCCCATTCCATCAGGATTTTTCACCCATGTGAGGAGTAAAGACTGAGGGAAGTGAGGAAAGCAAGGGAAGGAGCAGGGCGGAGCAGGAGGTGAAATGAGATGGGGAAGAGGAAAAAGCAGAGATAACAATGGAGTAGGAAAGCAGTGAAAAGATCCAAGGGGAGAAGGCAATGATTAGGACCAGCAGGGAGTGACAGAGAGATGATGACATCTGTTTTCTCGAGAGGGATGGGGTGGTGCTGATTCTGGTAATGTATAGACTCTTTGCAGATTTCTCGTGGGGTCTTGTTCAGTTGGAAACCTGCATGGAGAGTTCTTGCCTGCCTTTCCTTTTCCTTCCATGGAAATCTGAACACAGGGGAGGAGAGTGGATAGCTGCCTGCTTGGGTGTAACCCACAATTGGAAAGCACTGCTGGTTGTGTAGTTTAGGCATGATATCTTAAATCCACTCAGATGGACCAGCAATACAAGGCAGCCCTATCTTCTGCCAAGCTAACTTGGAGAATTAATCTGAAAGTTGTTTTAAAGATGCTTTCAGAGGTCACTAATAATATCAACTCAACCAGTTACACTTTGTCCTCTCCATCATCTCAGAGAGGCTCATATGGAAGACAAACTCCTAATGAAAGCAGAGGTCAATTTGCACTTCTCTTCCTCCAGGAAAAGCTCAGCTAAAACCACTCAACTACAAAACTCATTCAGCCTCCCCTGGACAAGGCATTATTAAGATTCATTACTTTCTATACTCAGAGTCACAATCACTACAAAATCAGTTGTCAGAGGGATGCCACAGGGCATGTAGGCATGTGTCCATTGTCCTTGGATTTTTCCCCTGATTTTTCTTTTTCAGCCTTGCAATTTGGTCCCTGGTCCCTGCCCTCCCTGTGTGCAGTGGTCCTGCAGAAGAAAATTCCCCTTAACTGCTAACTTTTGGGGAGGAAGCATCAAGGGGAAATTAATTCCCTTCCTCAAGACTGCCAAAACAATTCCCCCTGATTCCCACCCTACTGCAAATGAAGACAGCAGACATCCTAGGGAAAGCCTGTGGCTCTTGTAGTGCCAGGTGCAGTATGGTCAGTTGTGACAAGGAACAGTGTCACAGATTCCATTTCTATTTCTATCTAGACAGCAGTTTTTAAAAAATAAGGACAAATTCCCCAGAACTGTTTGCTGAATCACAAATCACACTTAGCTTGATGATTATTAAAATATTCGCTTTATTTCTCTCCTTGGATGCTCATATTTATCACGTCTCACTCTCAAAATATTTTTAATTAAGGAACAATGCTGTCAGCATGTCCTTTTGCAAGCTGACACAACACAGTGGAAGGAAGGCTGCCTTTCCCTTGCAGATGAATGGCTAATGCTGAGGAAGCCTTTTGAAGCACACAGTTGACCACTGCCACCCACCATGCACAGATCAGTTCTGATTCCCTCCATGCACTGATCAATCCTTAGGCTTTATGTTTCCTGGAAATCTGTGTGACATCTTTAGATTGCAGAGAAGGTCACCACCGCATTTCTTGCCTCAGATGATGGGTTTCTAGGCTTGATTCATGTTGACTTCTATCAAAAGGGAATATAAAATAGAATTGCAACTGGCTGATAGAAAAAAAAAAATAAATTAAGTAAAACAAATCATTCTTTTCTTCTGCTTCGATGCTGGCAATAAACATCTCTGTAGCTGTGAAATGCAAATGAGTCAGGGCTTTCACTCCCTGACAGCAGACATCACATCACCAGAGAGATGGCCTTGAGATCCCTGCCAGTCGCAGGCACAAGGCATCCCTATGGCAACTAAAGCAGAGTAACACTGGGAAAAGGCTTGTTTAATATGCTCTAGCAGCTGAAAATCAGAGAAAAGTCAGCACCACAGGAGCAGCCTGGCTTCTGCAGATCACATCAAGGGCTTTGTCCCCCCCAGGCAAGAAGGGCTGCTAGCAGGTGACAATTCAGCTGAGCTGTGGGGAGACACCTCTGGATGTGCTGTGCTCTTGGGCCTTGATTATCCTGCCCCAGAATCTGATTACACCAAACACTGACCTTAATCTGGCCCAGACATACAAATTTCCTTTCCGTGGAAAGGAAAATACAGAGAAGAGCCTGGAATTTGGGCACTGAGCTGACAACACACCCAGGCTGAGGAACTGTCTGAATGCTGTGAGACACTTACTCCTCCTTCCAGGCTTAAAACTGTTTCCAACACATCTTATTAACAGTCTACTTTCTACCCCATTAATACAGACCTTTGCAGAGCAATGGTAGAAAGCTGAAATGCTTCAGAATCTCAGAATTCCTAGGCTGGAAAAGGGCGTGTATGGGGTAAAACACAGCAGCCAAAATCTATCCTGGACTTCATGCTGATAGAGATTGCTGTCAAGAGAACTGGAAGAGTGGTCCCATCCTTCAGAGAATAAAGGTTTGATTTTTTTCCTCATGCTCCCAAGATTTTACAGCCAATATTTGCCCTATGGATTGCCTTTTCCATAGCTCCACTCAAATATTGAACAACAGGTACCTATAAGGAGCCACTGGTTTTTCAACATCCTCCTCGAATTTTCCTATTGTTCATTAGCAATGCTTGTAGGAAATGTGAACTTCATGAAAAGTAGGAGTAAGATGGCAAAGCTGATGTGTCAGAAGAAAAAATGATGGACAAGGGTTAATTAAACTCCCATAGGAAAACTGATATTTGCTCTGAATATTCTAAATGGAGGATTCAGTAAGGCAGGGGCTTAAATTTGCCATTGTGTTTCAGTGTTAATAGTTGCATGAATTACAGTTATTATAATAATAAATAATTAAAAGACATATAAATATTAATATATATTTAATTATGGCAATATAATTTATAATGTTTTTATTATAATATATAACAATACAGTAAATATTAGCAGGGAATTAGCTGTATAGAAGGCAAGTTTAATTAGGAGAAAAAGCTCCTAAAGAAGAAAAAGAAGGAAGAAAACAGAAAAGAAAAAAAAAAAAAAGAAGATGCAAAAAAAAGAAGAAAAAATTCCAGCCAGCTGAAGTACTTGCAGCAGTTTAAATTCAAGCTGTGAGATGAGAAGTGATCACCAGTGTAGTCCTGGAGGCTTTCCCCTGCTCCCAGCTCAGCTCCACTCTCTGCAAGCAGCAAGAAATCCCAGGGAAATTGTGACAGGCCAATAACAAGAGTGGCAGAGAAGAAAGAAGAGAGTTAGGTAAGGAGTCCAGACACATTCCAAAAGGAAGTGGAGAACCAATGTAAGGAATCTGCAGTGAATCACCAGCCGGAGCCACCATGGAAAAAGAGTTTATTATCTGATAGCTACAAGTGTTGGGGAGGGACTGGATCACCAGAGGACATCTGCACAGTGTTTTCATCAGCCTCATTGTGCCAACATTAACATCAGCCAACAGGAACTGAGCTCAGAGTATTAAACAAACTTGCCAGAATTAACCTGTTAAAACTCTGAGTGCTCAGCAGAGCCAAGTCCTCCCTCAGCCCACCTGGAGCAGCATATGGCACCAGTGACCAGATTAATCCTTCTAATCCCCACATTGGGGAAACTGGTAATGAGATACAGAGTTTTCCACTGCTCCTCATTCACCCCTTGTCACTAATGGTTTTCAGTCCTTGCTGCCTCATGGAAAGCTTTCCTGAAGTTATTCCAGTGCCTGCTGTGACTTCATTTCCTCGCAGACTGGCGATTACCAGTGGTGATGTCTGAGGCTTGGTGTCCCCAGAAGTGACAGTGGCTCCAGCCTGCAGGCTCCAGCTCAGCTCACTAACACAGGGCACCAGCAGATCAAACTCCAGAGATTTTTCTCAGCACTGATTCCATGGAAGCTCTCATTTCTCATGGGAGAGCTGTGCTCCTCCATGGCTTTTGTACCTAAAGGTGCATCCTTTGCCTTGGTCTACCAACCCTCCTGTTGTTTCAGTGGGCAGAGGAGGTGTGCTCACAGAGAACAGAGAATGGAATTAAGCTTTCTTGGAGTGTGGTTTTTCCTCTTTATCTCTAATTGTTTGTCTGTAATAAAGATAAAAGAGGTCTTTATTCCAATGGCAGACCACAGAGCTCTGCTGCAAAGTGAAGTCAGAGAAGAAAATGGAGCTTTCCTGCAGTAATTTTTCTCCCATGCCATGTATACTGTTAAAATTCAGTTCAGTGAGCCTCACACCATTCACAGGGGAGCTTTGCTCTGTGGACCAGATGGGACCAAATTTGCTGTCTGAGACCAACTTCATTGTCTGGGATGCTATGTAGACAAGGAAGTCGACAAGGAGGAGAGATAAATATTGAATCTGACTTCACTGTTCTTCCCAGAGAAACAACCTTCTCCTCTTTGGCCAGGACTGGCACAGGCAACTTCCTCCCTGAGTCTTGGTTTTCTTGGCAAAAGCTGTTTATTTTATTGCGTAATTTTTCCCCCCACGGGCCCAATCCCTGACTTGTTTCAAAAGTATTTGGCAATCTCTTCCTCATCACCCTTTTGGTTGCCTCTGTGTTTTGCGGCTGCTCCTGGGGTGATGCATTGCTGCTGGGTGACATTTGCAGACTCGTTAGTGTCAGGAACAGGGAGCCACAATGATTTCCTGGGGTGAAACTTCCCTCTGATCTCTGTGTGTCTGTGTTTGTGGATGTGTTGTCTCCTGTTTTTCTTTGGCTTTCATGTGATGTCCAAGCCGTCCCAAATTACATCACCATCACCCTGATATAAATTCCAGTTATTCCCACTCCAGACAGCCTTGCTGCTCATATCTCAGTGCTGGGGCTGTGGAGTTTCTGATGGTCTTGCCCCAGATTTGAGTACTTGATTCAAGCCCATCATCTCTTGCAATCAAGGGTTATCTCTAAAGATAATTTTGCCAAACAGTGAGGATACAGAAGCAGCAGCATCTGGGCTTTGTCTGTAGGTGACAAATTTCACAGTTTATTTAATTTCTTTAAATGAGGCTTCAAGATACAATTTTCATTTTCCTCACAAAAATGTTCCTCTAAAAGGTATCTTTTATTCCTGACTTGACTGGGGTTGTGGTGAAACAAGGGTGGTGCTGTGGGAGACTGAGATCATGCAACAATGGGCAAAAGCAAAGATTTTTTTACATTGTGTGGTGTTCAGCAAATGCAGAGAAAGTTAAGTACGAGTGACATATGCACCATGTGAGCAGTGCTGCTGAGCTGATGAGCAATCCTGGAGACTGCCTTCCAGAGCAGCTAACCTATGAAAAAACTTTAAATTGGATAAAAGACTCAGTTCCCAGCAGGGAAATAAGAGGTCCCTTTCAGAGTTTGATTCACTGGATGTGTCTATATTTAAATGATAAATCAAGATGACAGTATTTTATATTTATATATACCATATATTATATGTGTAATTTATCTAAAATCTTATATGGGGATAATTGGTAAAAACAATGACATTTTTTGACATTCGCAATTTTCAAAACTGATAAAACCCAGTATCCAATGCTCTGCCACTTTGCCCCAGATATCTTCCCATTCAACCCCATTAGTCCCTACAAAACCCCCATTAATCCCCATGACACCCCTTTTCTCAGCCATAAACCTGAGGAGCCCTGAGACTCATTCCAACACCCAGATTAAATCACACAGATATCAGAAGTCACCTCCTTGATGAATTATCTAGCTGAGAGATTCATACAATAAAGACAAATGTTATTAGAAAAGCCAGAAAACTGTCAGTTTTGAAAAGCCAGAACAGAGATGCTCTGGGTTTCTGTTGTTTGAGCACAGTATGGCTGCAGGATTTTGAATGCCTATGAAACTGCTGAGTCCTAAGGAAAACACTGAGCTGGTGGCTGGAAGTGGTGGAGGAAAAATGGAAAGAAGGGGTACATTACCACAAGTGTGTAAAACTATTGTCAGGAAATGTATTGACTGAACTGAAGAGTTCTGAACTATTGGAGGGCAGAAAAAGAAAGCTTGGACCTGATGTAAGGTACAACATGGTGTGTATGGGAATTTTCTTCATACTCTTACTTTCTTTCCAAGTGCAGACAGTTTGGTCCAAAATTAGGAAAGTAAGTTGGGATGTTCTAGAATTAGGAAAGCAAGTTGAGATATTCTAGATGATATTTAAGGTCCCAACCCAAGCTGTCCTATGACACTGTGTTCAAGTCTGCCAGGGTGAGCTGGTAGTGATGGCATGAGGGCTAAAAACTGCTGGGGTAAAAATATAAACTGCATTTCACTATATCCTTCCAGGAGCCAAGGCAGGCTGGGGGGAAGCTGCAATCATCAGCAAGTCAACAGGAAGCTGTTGAATGAGAGCTGATCCATGGCCATGCTCATTTATAATTACAGTTTTTATTTTCTGCAGAGGTACAACGATTTTTCTATGGGAAGAACACATCAGCCTGGAACCAAGAGCCCAGAGAGCAGCAAACACAGAGGTGACAGCACTGACTGTTCCGAATACAAACTACATTTTTGTTTTGATTGCAGATCAAACTGTGAGGAGTAGTTCAGGTCATTTCTCTTTATGTCTGGATGAGTCTTCCATCCCCAGCCAGCTGTTGGCCTTGCCATTTCCACGAAGAGTTGCTAAGACAGCAATGCCTTCTGTAGCATATTTTAGGCTTGCTGTCACTGCTGCCTCTGCAGTGTGTCACTTGCAGTCCATCGCTCCCATTTTTTTCCTTCCCCATTCTGAGAGTCTTTTCCTAACGGAGATGAAGTGCTGGATTTGATGAGCCAAATCCATTTTCTCACAGACACCAATGTCATGACCGTCATCCATTTGTGCTGAGTTTTATAGAAGCACAGGCATTTCTCTGAATGTTCAGACCTTCCTTTGCACTTTGTTTACCCCACTTAATAACACAACAAAAGTCTCAACACCCTCGACTACCATTATGGCAATGGCACTTTTAATTAAGTAGAGAGTTCACTGCTGCATCAGTAGGAAAAAACCAAGAAAAATACTTGTTTTCTTAATTGGGTGTGTGCATGGGATTTTGATGTGAATTTAGGCCAAGCAGAACTTGCAACACTTACCCTTAATGATTCTTCTAAATGGTAATATCATACAGGTAATATTCAAAACAAAGATGTTACTAAAAAAGCATGAATCAAGTATAGATTTTTGTTAATGCTCTTAATTAGAGCCGTAAAATTTCAGAGTAGAAAATTTCCATTTGAATGACTCATGGTATTAAGTACAGAACTGTATGTTCCCATGGCTCAGCAACCTTAGTAAATATATCATTAGTGGTCCACAGAGAGAGAATGGGTAGTTTGGTGCTGATGTTCTTATTTTCAGCAGCTTAATACTCTAGTGATACAACTGCCATTATTTTTCCATAAATGTTGCTGTTGTCCCTGCCAGACTGTGTTGTGTGATCAGAGATGCAAGGGATGCACATGATTGTCCATGATTTCCATTAAGACTGGCTTTCCACAGTCTGTTAAAATCCAGGCCACGTCATGGAAGGCTGAAAACAATTAATACAACACATGTAAACCTTTAGCATCCACAGTGTCCTGTAGCAAGGAGTTCAATATATGCTGTGAAGAACATCTTATTTGGTTTAAACCTCATACCTGTTTGCTCTGTATGGCATCCATTGCTTCTTAAAGTGATATAATGTGAACAATTGGGTTTTATTTCCTCCTGTGTGTCACTTTACACTGTAAACCTCTACTGTGCTCCTTAGTCATCTCTCTTGGGGCACAAGAGTCACAGTTTACTTAATTATTCCATAGTGACATCAGAAATGGATGCAGGCATGAGCATATGTGCACATGCTCTTCTGCTTATTAGCACTGAAATTAATTGGGAGTTGGGGGATGCCTGAGAACCTGTCCCTCCGTGGCTGTGGTGATTTGGTATCCAGAAGCACTGGTGTGAGTTTAAGCTCCCTCCTGCTGTCACCATGTGAGTGGAAATTTGGAGAAGGAATAATGCAAAGTTTTTAAGCATTAATAATTAATGTGTAAAATGTAGAGTCGGTATTTTTGTTAGTAATTGGTTTCTGGGCTCTATAAAGTCATCTAAGTGAGGAACACAATGGGTATGAAATCAAATCTAAAAGGAGCACAGACTGTATCTGACAAATTAAGCTCAAGTACAGCTCTTCCATTGTGATTCCATGTATATGTAAGTATATATTTTTTAATATGTATATACATATATATATATATGTATAGATCAGGTTTTGGTAAATGCAGCACAGATCAGATTTTGAAGTTGGATACCAAATTGGTTGGAAAAAAATACTGGGTTTAGAATGGTGTATGCTCAGTTCTAAAGGATGAATGAAGACAGTGCAGTCTGTGCTGCCCAAACTGTTCCCTGAGCAGTTGAACTGAACACACACCTTGGGAAGGAGGCAATGGCTCAGCATCAGCACTGTGTTCCTGGTGGGGACAAACACCACTGCTCTTTTCCTGCTGGCATGGGAGTAGGAAAAGCAGTGCAGAGCTCTGTCAGCCTGTGCAGCCTGTGTGCCATAGTAAATATCCACTAATACTCCCATTCCAATGGAAAAATAAAGCCTCCCCGACTTAGGAAAGAACTTGTTGGCAGCTGTAAATTTGGTTTCATGACTGAGCTGTGTCACAGCAGCTCAACAGATCACGCAGCCCGAGGCTGATCAAAGACCCCTTTTTCCCAGTTACCTTATAACTGTGCAAGTTAAAATAATTGCTTCCTATTCCTGTCAGTGATGACCCAAGGCTCCTAAAATGAGTGGGACCTCTTGCTCTGCTCCACTCTTGACTGTGTCTGCTATTGCCAAGCTCAGACTATTAGTCTGTCTTCTCTAATGAGACACTTCAGAGGAAGGAGAAGAACACAAAGCAGCTGCTAGCATGAAATAATTTTGCAAAAGCTGCTTCCTGACCCTGGTGAGCATAGCTGGGTTTGAGGTATTCGGCAGAAAATATTGTGGATCTGGAAGAACTATTGCTTCTGCATTGTCTGATCTACATTAGTTTGTTAGCAAAAGTAAAATTCTCTGTTGTGCCCCACTAGAGCTACAGGCAGTACCTGGAGGTCAGAGCCATGGTACAATGCTGGAGAGTGAACTTTTGTTTCATGGTATTTAATAGTAGCTAATAATGAGGAAAAAACAATACTATAAACAAACCAGCATCCATGGCAACACAGGCATTCACTCTTGAACTTTTCAAAACAGAAATAATTAATTTAACCTTTTTCTTTGGTGGTTTTCTTTTTTTCTTTTTTGTTTCTTTTTTGTATTATAAAAGCTTATACAGGCAGATGTGGGTGTGTTCTGGCAATTAGTAATCAGCTGAGTCAGAGTTCTTCAGGGGAGCTTGTAATGAAGCACCAGGAAGGATCTACCTCTTTTACATTAAATTCTTGTATCCAGAGTGCAATCTGAATTGCTCAGCACAGCACCTTTGGCTTTAGAGGGTTGTATCAAACAGATCCATGCAGTTGTTTCTAAGGAAATGCTTTCCCTATTGCCTTTGACAGTTAAAAACGAGGCAGTGGAGTGTTCATTTGCTGGAGTACCTGAGTGTGTAAGTCATTCAAGTCTGATCTGGTGACACTTTTCCCCAGGGAGGATGTTACCTGTCTGTTTAAATAGTTCCTACAGCTAGACCTGCTAAATGCATTTGTCCTGTTTTTGAGTAACCAATGAGCAAAAAGATCAACCAGTTCATGCTGGGAATAGGAAGTGAACATGTACTGATTGGTCATAGCCTAATTCCCGAAACTACATCCTCCTTTCCAAGTTGTTAGGTGAGCTCCTTGGCTGCAAACCAGACAGACACATGAAAGGGAAGATTTTGTTGCAAATGCTCCACTTCTGTGGCATTGTATCAGGAAGATAAGAGTACAAGGCTCTTCAAATGTAGGTCTTTTTCCAAGAGACTGTATTTGGGGTTCATAATGTGGATTCACACTTCCAAATGCACTAATACCACAACAACTGAAAGTGCTATCAAAGCCAATGTCAATAGTGCAGGTGTCTGAGACTTATTTGAGGAATCCACTTCATTGTTTTGGGGGTCAAAATCTGCATCCTTGCATCACTGAGGGTTATGGAAATACAGGGATTAAATCTGGGCTCAAGATCTGACTCTTGCTCTGCACTTCACTGACCTGGATAAGGTAAAAGACAGTGTGATCAAGTTCACCACTTGGCTCAAAGAGCTTACACAGCTCCTTACAGCCTTTATCATCCAGGCCTCCTTATCTTGCTCCATCTGCTCCATTCCAGTGATATTTTTAGCATGCATTCACTGTACAGTTTTTCCAGTCTGGCTGCCTGACCCTTTGGTTTCCTAACAATGCAACTGCAATGGAAGTGGTGCATGAGCAAAGGCTGCCACTGAAGTGGGATTTTTTCCAGCTCCCAGAATAACTCCCAAATTTGACCAATCCTCTCACCTTGGAGCTGTTTTTAACGAGTCAAGCTGGGAGGTTTTTTTTCTGTAAGGTTCTGTTAACCTAGAAATGGCTGCAGCTCAGCTTTGAAGTTAACACTTCATTAAGATTAATTGGGGAAGTTCACACCTCTGCTGGGAGTTTGTCTAGCAGACTGTGAGACAGGAGCGGGCTGATTTACACGCCGATGCCTGGCTTTGTAGCTGTAAAAGCGAGGGCAGTGACTGGCTCCAAGAACAGTGCAAGAACTGAAAAATGACCCTGCTTCCACAGCTGGGCTCCTCCTGCTCCTGAACTCACCGCAGCGAGTGGATGCTGATCGCAGCTGCCTTGAACTTGCACTGCAGTTTCAGCTGCCAACCTCGGGACAGAAATGACTGGGGATATATGATTAAACCTTGCATTACTGGTGGTGGATAAATAAAGAGGTAAATTTTTCCATTTGTCTGCTGCTGCCTGCTATGAGGTGGAGATTATTCACCCAAAGGAGGGGAAGGGAAATAAGGCTGGCTCCTGCTGACACGAGTCCAGAGCTCTGTGTCCATGGAGAGATCTCCAGGAGGATGCAGGGGTAGCAGAGCTGTGTGAATCTGTCTCTTCTCTTGGATAATCGTCACCACAATGTAAATCATCCATGGTTGGTTGAGGTCACTTCTTGATGATTGCTAGGAGACAGACGATTAGAGTTGGGATGACCCCATGTAAAATAGCCTCCAACAAATGGATGTTCACCTGGATGTTTTCTCATGTGCAGGGAGTTCACAGAATCACAGAATATGCTGAGTTGGAAGGGACCCACAAGGATCATCAAGTCCAACTCCTGGCCCTGCACAGTACCACCCTGAGAGCCACACCATGTGCCCAAACACTTCTTGAACAGACAGCTGTGACCCGTAATGTCTTAAAATCACCAGTGTTTCCTTCAGATCCCCCTGGTAGAACAGCACAGTGTCAATGATGGGAAAAGCTGTTTGATGCCAAAGGATGGACAAACAGTACATCAAAGTTTTGGCACTTTCTAATGGCATAGTAAATGAGTTAAACCTTGCAGCATCTCAAGGTCCATATTCAGAATAGTTTGTGCCCACAATCAATTTTCATTGTGATGATCAGATGAGCTGCAGTGTCCTGGACAGCACAGCTGAAGAGGTTGGAGTGAGCTCTCCCATTTTGCAGCATTTACCTTCTGCAGTCCCAACAGCACCGTGCTCTCTGCAAGATCCACTTAGCGTTTTGGAGGGGTTATGATTAGCTGTGATATGACAAAATAAACAATGCTGTGTAGTGTTTGCACAATGGCTCTCGTACTTACTGCTTTGTGCAAGATAATCCTGCGGCCTGAAGGCTGGAGAAACCTCCCTTGTAGTTCAGTCAGCTTCTTTGATACAGCTTTTATCTCACCCTTTACTGTGTTTATTGCTGGCAGAAAACAAGAGTAAATGTATAGATAAACTTCAGGGTCTTATCATCTTGGCTAGAAGGGTAATCCTGGCTCCATTCATGTAAACAGCTAAATTCCTTCTGATTTCGTTTCTACCAGGGTTTCATCTCTTGGAGTACTTTTTTCTCCCTCTATTTGCAGTCCTTGAAGCAATCACAGACTGCTGTCTACCACCTGCATTCCACCAGGCACAGGGATTGCAGCTCAAGGCTCAGCATGACGGAAAAAACCCTCCTTGGAAACTTTCAGATGTTTAGACATTTCTGGGATGGGGAGCAAGGTGGGAATTCATGGACCAGGGGCTGAAAACCCATTGGGCACTGGAGGGAAGAGCTGAGGAGAAGGGGCAAGGCTAGCTGCAAACTCCCCCTCTGATGCAGCTGCTGAAATAGGCACCATTCCCTGCACTGCCAGGGGAGAACAAAGGCTAAAATCTAATATTAGAGAGACAGCAATGAGCATTACATCTTGGGGTTTTAGTGTTTTAATGTTGTTTCTATGGTACCAGTACCTGGAATCTTCAGAAAAATAAAATAAAATTTAATATATCAACCAGAGAGCCACTGCCCTACTTCTATATATAGAAGCCCTGTATTATCATGATTTAATATCTGATAAGTGTGTTTCCAGTTCCATGAAATGATTTTTGCTGTTTATGGCTCATACAGGTGGAAAAACAACACACACATTTATAATTTATTTTTTGAAATAGATATATATTCTACTTTTCTGAACAAATACTCATACAGGTGAAGGTTCAGATATTGGCTGTCCTAGACCTTCAGATCTCCTGTTTGCTACAGGTCAGATATAGATCTGAGATTTGCAGCACAAACCATCCTAGATTGACCTGAGCAACCAACCATGATCCAATCCAATGGAATCTGAGCTAATATATGTTGTCCATAAGAGTCCAGAAGCGCTGGAGACCCCATAGTTTTATCTATATTTCCATCACTTGGAAATTGAAATGCATCTTATTTTGGAAACAAGTTAGCCAAGTGCTGCTGCAGGACATTGATTAAGGATAAACAAAAAATAATGTCCTGTGAGAAATATCATTAGAAATGGAGATTTAGCTGCCCGAGTTTGAGTTCATGAGAGATATCTGGCTCTTGAATAACTTCAGTCATAACTGCTTGAAGGTGAACCTGTGGGATTCAGTAGCCCAGACTGGGCTAATCTAATGGAAAGGTCTTTCCTGACCTGGAGGAGGAGTTGTTTTGATTAAGGAAGAAGTGTCCTGTGCTACACATTTTATCAGAAATACAGAACTTCCCAAACACAGTACCCCTGGTAGCATCTTGGAGAACATCTTGGGTTTAGACTGTGGGGAAAAGAGTCTTTAGGGTTACTTACAGGTGCTCCTCTCAGGGCAACAGCAGATGCAATTCTCCTTAACTTAGTTGAAAAGTCTCTTTCTGTGCCTTCTGACCAGTGGGCAGCAACATCTTTCACTCCAAAAAATTCTTTCCATTGATGAGGCTACAGCAGAACACAGAAGTACTGCAGACAAGTTGTTTAACTGCTCTTAGAGATCAGACAGGAGGGAAAAGTATTCCCTGACATGATAGGTTGTCCCAACAGAGTCTTTATTCTAAAAGAGTTTCATATTTCCAAATGTAAAAATCTAAAACAGCGGTGAAGGAGGCTAGGGTTTCTTTTTTGGCTCAGCCAGCTAACCTGGAAGGGTATATCTGTGCAGTCAGTCAGGAAAGTAGTGAAATTCCTGGTTGTAGCTCTTGGAAATCATTGCAGAAGCAAAGCCAGGTTATTTTGATAGAGTTTGTGTTATCATCAGGAGCAGTCTGGAAAGAGCACGTTAAGATGTGGGTTTGATTTATGCTAGGACCTAGGCTTCAAGTTCAAATCCAAACCAGGATTAAAAAAGACCAGAGTATTCAGCAGGAGATTTTGGCTTCAAATGATAGAAACAGTGAGGGATCTTGCTGGCTTTGGTGATAGGTCAGGTTTTTAAATCACCTTGATTTTTGCACACCTCCTCTTTCAGATAATTGAAACCATACTGTGTTACATATATGCAGCATGAATTTCCATTGGTAACATGTCTTTATCTTGAGAAATTACTTTTTTTTTTCCTTCCTGTAACTGAGACAAAGAAGCTCCTATTTCTCTATCCCTGTCATCTTCCAGCTCCTGTCGAACAATCTGGGCCTAATTTGAATTCCAGTGATGAGGAACAACCTGATATTTTGCTTACCTTCATGAATGAAAGGTTAATTCTGTACATCCAAGATTTATACTGCATGCTAGTTTAAGGGCATTTTACCACACAGCTGGTGAGGGATTTTCACAAATACAAGAGAGGACTGTATGTTATTTAACTTTTCCTTTCAACTCTTTTTTTTTTCATTAAGTTCCCAGCTGACTGCACACTCTTGAATGCAGCAATCTGTTTAATCTAGTTTTAGCCTTCCTTTTCCTGTTTTGCTGTTTACTTTTCTTCCCATGCCAGTAGCGACTGAGGCAGTACTGTGGGTCCATTATTTGTTTCAGGCATCTTGGAATATATGTATTGGCTTTGCTCTGTGTGTGCATGCATGAGAGAAAGGGAATAAACATACATGTGGCCAATTAGTTAGTACACTTAAATTAATGAAGAGCAATCTATGAATCTCCTTCTTCTGAGAATTTGGAAATGCTGGGAACGTTTGCCATGTAGCTTTCAAAAACTTCAAAAGCAGTTATAAGGTCACAGTCTAATACTCCCTTCTGTATACTCATGTCTTTCCCAAAAATATTTCCCAACTTAATCTTCAGTGTGTGGAACAGGAGGGCAGAGGGGGAATGGCAGTGTTTACGACCAAAGTGCAAAGATGAGGAAGAAAATTAAATCCACAAAAAAGCGAATCTTTTGATCTCTGCTTCATTTTCCTCATTACCAACTTAACCGTACCAGCAGTTATGTTTTAACTAAACACTGAGTTTATGGACCCATGTCTCTGTCTACAGATAAGGGAAGGTCAAGAGGAACTAAGCTAATGCTGCCTTTGCTTTTGCACATTTTCCTTGAATTGGGACACCCAAACAAGTCAGTGGAGTCTCAACACCACCCATGATTTGGGTGTGCTGCTTCTTGTGGTTGGTAAAATACAATCAAAGATGTCTGCACTGGATAGACACAATGCTGAGAGGAAAGAGTCTCAGGAACATCACAGGTGAAGAGGCCTCAAGGGTCCATGAAACTTGAAAGAAAATACGGCAGTAAACTGAACAGCAGCAAAATTAACCCAGCTAGAAGAGTTTGGAAGGAAGTGTTAAAACCCCAGGCTTTATGTGCCTTTTTTCTTTTCCTCTCTCTTTGGTTCTTGAATTGTGAGAAACCCTCAGGGGTCAGAAAAGCTGCAAGTGAGAGGAGGAGGGAGGTGTATGGAGGATGTCTCTGTTTTGTAGGAAATCTCTGTCAAACCACCCTCTGGAGCAGTGAGAAAAACTCCCATTTCCAATGGAGTTTCTGCCTCTTATTCCAGGCAATGTTTCTGCCTCTCATTCCATGAAATAAAGCCAAAAGAAAGACTCAGTTTGTCCCCATCTCATTGCCTTCAAAACTCAGCTTACTGATTCTGGCCCACCAAAGGAGTTCCTTGTCTGGTTGATAAACTCATCCATTGTTTGAGAGCTCTACAAAGTGATCACATCCTCCTCATCACATTGTGGCTGCCCTGGCTTCACTCCTGGTTTGTCCACTCCAAACCCCAGCAGAGAGGGTGAGCTGAGCTTGCACAGTGTGTCCTGGCAGCTCCCAAAACACTGACCTGTCACAATTCATCCTCCAGGTGGGATGACTGAAGCCCTCAGATAACCCATGTGCACCAGAAAGGAGTTTAGGTGTGCAATGAGGAAGTCAAAGAAAATCCACAGGTCCCAAAGAAGAAATAAAACGTGAACTAGTCTGCAACTAGCACCGTTACCATCTGAGGAAAATAAAAACATTTTTCTTTCTGTGTGTTCTTTCAATGTACAGAAAAATAATGTAGCCAGACTCTACCCTCCTGAAACTAGTGAAACACATAAATAAGTAACCTGGTGTTGGACAGAGGGAAATAGCTCCAACAGGTGTGTGCATTGGAGAAATAAGGCATGTTCCTTAGTACTGCTATCATTTATAACTTTAGGTCTGACTACACAGCTAATTCTGAAGCAGTTCCAAAAATAAAAGGCAAGAAAAGAATAATGATTCCCGAGAAGTCAGTGTGCTGGCTCTAGCTGATGTTGGCTACAAACTGTCTGGGTGAACTGAATCTGGAGTTTAAGCACAGACAGGTAATTTCAAACTGTCCTGAAGCTCAGTAACACTTCACCCTGGGGAAGTCTCCCTTCCAAACACTTCCACTACTCCACACAGGCTTCCTTTTAAAGTCTTTGGCTGTTTTCAGTGGATTTTCTTCATCTTCACACTTTCTGAAGATTTTGGGATGTTCAGGGAAGCTGCTGTATTAATTTTTTCACATTTTGAGTCCTGAAAATCTTCACCTGCAGAGGATTTATCCTGAAAAGGCATTAACTCCAGCTTTATTTGAAGTAAGAGAACTGCACACAGAGTGAAGGGTGCTTGGCTGCTTCTTAGACACCAACATGAGCAATTCTGAATGGAGATCTGTTCAGGTGTTCTGCATATTTGCATGGCAGCCTGCAGAAAAAGCAAGCAAATGCAAATGAATGTTCCTGAAACAGCACTGGAAAGAAAATATTTTTTTACATACCCTAGAAAGACCTTGTTATAAGGATCATGATAGCAAGAGCCCAACAGCAAGAGACAGAAGTGCTAAACTTCCAGAGCAGGAGATGAGAACTGGCTGGCTGACAGCACTGGAATTGGGGCCTTTTCCTTCTGGACTATCACCATGGACTTCACTGAGATCCTAAGCTCAGTGTTTTATTAAGCATCCAGAAGCACTTAAGCCCTAGAAAAAACTCTTTTAGGTGTACTTTGGGCTGCATAATTCCGAATGCAGGAAGCCTTGCTGAACCCCACAGTGTGTGGTTTGTGCACAGTGCATGTGAGTGCATGCATGTGCTCATCAGGGAAGCAAAAAGGAGGAACTGAGGCAGCAGACACATGACTCAGGCAGTGTGGAGATTGGTAATATAACCCTGGTATTGCAGCAAGTTTGGATCTTCATTCTGCAGCAGCTGGGCTTCCTCCCAACAGAAAACGCTGCAGGCTACATTTATTCTTAGCAGTTAATTATCCATGGGAGCAGGTAAGGGATTAGTGACCAGGTCACACCTGTCAATGGGGTGAACACTGTAGTTGCTCAGAAATATTTGGCAAGAGAGGAAGTAACACAGTTTTTCCTATGATAAACCATAAGTCTCTTCCATATGAACTGAAGGGGAATTGTCTCCTGTTGGAGGAATTTGTTCTGTGATGTGCCTGGACGAGATGTGGTTCAAAGGCATGTTGCTGCATGTGCTTGGCAGTGATGCTGGTTTAATAAATATCTGTCCTGCTCTTACATCCATGCCTACCTCTGTACTACAGCCCACACCCCTGCCTTTGGTACCATTGGAAACCAGCCATGGAGTTACTTGGTTTGAAGAGGAAAAATAAACCCAAAAAATAATTTAAAAATTAATAAATAATAATAAAATAGTAAATAAAAACAAACCCAGAATTTTAGGAATGTCAGATCAATACCCTGACCTGACTGGCAGCACTGATGCAAACCCCAGGAGGACCAGCAGAACCCAGAGGGCAGAGCATAGAGATAGCAGCCAGCAGTGAGGGGCAGCAATAGCTCAAGCCTGAATTCCTGCCCAAGGCTTTGCATCATGACCCTGGAGCTGGAGCCACAGTTTGGGGAGCAAAGCTCAGCCTAATCCAGTCTCTGTTCTGAACAATGCAGGGATACCACAGGTTTAACCTGGCTTTTATCTCTGCCTTTGAATTAAGCAACATGAATTCAGGTTTGCATCTTGCACCCAAAGAAACCTTATTGAGCAGCTTGTTTCTGCCAAGGTGATTAATCAGGAGATGGCTGAGGATCACTTTGTTTCATCCCAGGTTTCAAACCCCATTTGTCTGCTCTTCCCTGGCCTGTCAAGGTTTCCCACATGCTGTGTGTTCTGGGCATCGTCTGGTCTCTTATTTTTAGCTGTAGGTTATTGCAAAACAGCCCCTTTAAAGAAATCCCACTGATGCTGTCTGTTAGAATTCAAAAGCAATCAGGTGTTAACAGGCTTACACAAAAGTGTTAACAGGCTTACACAAAAGTTTACCTGTCTAAAATCTGTTCTGCTCTCACTTTCTCAGCTTATTCTCTTAACCTGTGTCACAAGTGAAAAAGTGCCTGCTCATTGGATTGATCTATCACAAAACCAAAAACAGGGTACTTGTTTTCCCTCATTTTAGCAGTACCTTTTAGCTATCTAAAATGTGGCATTTGTATCAGCTCACGTTAACTGTGTTTGCTTCATTCCCTGATTAACACATCTAAGTTTAAGTGTTGGTTGCATAATTTACAGACTGCAAGAGTTTACTCTTTTTAAATTCAGTAAATTACATTTAGAGCACTCAGGTGTCATTTGTTTTATTACTAAGATGGAGTCACAAAGTCAATTGAATGGAACTGAGCAGTTTCCAGGACCAAGTTCAAGCTTGTATTAAGAGATGAGTTACTAAAACTTAAAAATTCTCTCAAATGTTTTCCCAACAATAATAGAATCATAGCTGTCTTTCTTTCCACATTTAGCATTATACCAGAAATGCAAAGTCAGATATGGGCATCTCTTGAGCATTTGTTAAAATTAGCATTCTGGTCATTATTGGATGTTCTTTGTGCCAGACAGAACTACGCTTTTTCCAAATAACTCCATCTTGGCCCCTGATACTGCATGTGCTTACTTGATTATTCTGAATACTTCAGAATACTTTTATAGCTCTCTCATAATGAACTGCCAAGTCTATTTTGAATATGTTAATCTCAGGATTAAGTTAAATATAAATACATGCCCCCAGCACTCTGAAGGATTGATGCATTTTCAGTTTAATCTCAGAGGATTTTAGTACCATTCAGAAGAAATGCTCAATATCAATTCAGTATTGCTTCCAAGTAGGTGCATGCTTTCATCAGGAATTTATGTGAATCCCATTATAGAAACACTGGGATCCCCATTTTACAGAAGAACCAAAACACCAAAGGACTAAGGGAGAGGTGTGACAACAGAATACATTTATTTTTTTGGACAGGACAGGATTAAAAAGTGCTGCCATATGAGATCAAGTATTTACATGGTCTAAACTGGCCAGTTCCAGTTTATTTTTAAAATTCTGATGGATTAACTCTGAACAGCCAGGCTTTATGCCAGATCAGGCACCATCCCTCCCTTCCATCCCTGCTACACATGGAATCCCAGGGCAGATGCGGGGTGAGCACAACAGTGTCACATTGACACAAACTGTTCTGTGCCCTCTGACAAGTTCAACAGACAAGCCTGCTCTGGGATAAATGCTCTGAGAAGAAATCTGGAAGTACACAGAGCCAGTTTTTTTGCTCATGTAACCATGGCCTTGCAACTTGGACTGAGAAAAGTCGTGGTCTGCTCAGAGACACCACAGCTCCTCAGGCATCTCTGCCCTTTCCCATCCTCATCCCAGCAAGCAGAGCTGAGAAAGACCAGGCAAGTTACAAACATGATAGACAGATTGTGAGACCCTGAGGATATTTGTGAATTCGGGACAGGAAAACAGTGCTGGTAGTAAAAATGGACCCAGGGAATGCAATTGAATTGCTGAAGGCATTGCAAGATCTGAAAGGCAGGTGTTGTAGTGCTGCCTGGCTGCATCGAGGAGCAGAGCTTGGCTGGGGCTCAGGGATGAGAGGAGGATGCTGTGCCCTGCTCCAAATGTAGACTGGCTCTGGGCACTGGGAATCAGCTCTGCAAATCTGACAGAGGGTGTAATTCAGGGAAACAGAACTGCATGCTCTGTGATGAGGAGTTGGTGAAGAGTGTGGCTCAAAGCAGATTGCTCCTTATTTTGTGACTCCGTTTTTAAAGCTGAAGTAATGTTGGGAGAGAGAGGAATAAGAAACATCTGGAATACGTGTATGAGAACTTTGTCAATCCTTCTAAAATGTCTATTATATTTATTTAATCTTTATTGTATATGGCATAAGATTTATGTAATAACTGGCATTTTGATGGCACCTTTCCTCTGCAATAATTTTCTATCAGAAATCACAAAGCTTATTTTTATATGCCCATCAATTAAGCCTCACACAATCACTGTGTGGGTAATGAAAATTATTCTATTTGCTTTCTTGTCCCTTCTAGATTTGTTTCAATCACATGAATCTTCTAGAACTAAGAAAAACAGCAGGAGAAACCTATGAAGAATCCACCTGTTTGCTGTTTTTTTCTTCTTCTTTTTTTTTTTTTTTTCTATTTTAACAGGCTACAATCATTGCTCCAGCTCTGTATCAGCTCTGTGGTCAGCTTTCAAGTGAGATTTAGGGCTGTATCTGACCTCTCAGCCATGGAATAACTCAGGACTAATGCAGACACCACTTTACATCACTGTGTAGCCCAGCTGTGATCTGCTGGGGTGCACAGACCAAGGCAGGAGCTGAAACAGCACACTCCTATATTCCTTCTTTGTTGCAGTCACTCCTCCCTTAGTAAAAAATAATTCCAGGTTTTGTTGATTTTTAGGGCATGCTGCTAGATCTTTGCTTTGTTATTAAAAAATAATGTTAAACGTGTGTAGAATTTAGGTGTGATAGTGTGTGTGACAGAGCATGATGGAGAGGTTAAGCCTGGCTATTTATTGTAGATAAAAAAGTAATAGAATTGTAAAATATGCATTATTTTTTAAATCATTCTAGCCTGAGGCAGGGTTAGCTGAAGAGGTTTTTCCAAGGCCGTATGAAAACATTTATATTCCAGACTCAATAATGTATCTATTTCATGATGATAAACAATCTCAGGCATCACCTTTGAAGTCTGGGAAAGTTAGCAACTTGGTAAATAATTTTTAAAACGTGACTGCTTTTCAAAGTAACACTTGATGTATTTCCATGCAGCTTTGGGGAAGCTCTTAGAAAAGTAATTGATGGAGAGTAACCTGATATGAAACTCTTAAATAGTTCAGTGCTTTTATTTTCCAGATAATACACTAGAAGTTGGTGATATTTTTTTCATAGTGGCCTTACACCTGGCATAAAGATTCTCAGTTTATTGCAAATATACAGAGCTTTTGAGGAATCTGTCTCACTTCCATGATGTTTTGGAAGAGGATTTGCACATGAGCATGACTGGGCATCTCCATTCAAAAGCAGTGGACCTTCAGCTTTCACACTCTCAGCGACTTGGAGATGCTCCCTGATGGCTAGACAGGAAAAAAGGCATTATTAGGTTTATTCTTGCTGCTTTTATGACTAAAAACACACTTGGCAAAATTCTAAAAGGAAGAGGAAACCACAAGTGCACACAACATGGCCAAGGCTGCCCTGGATAAGAAGCCTTGGGAGCAAGGCTGGGCTTGGGAGCAAGGCAAGGCTCCTCCCTCACCTCTCACTGGGATTTATGGTCATCTCGTGATCTAGGGGCTGGAACTGCCAGCACCAGAGGGGTTCATGGCTCTTGTTGTTTTAAAGTTATTTGTGCATTCACTGTAGGCATTATGAAATTGCTGTGGGTTTTTTTATCTCTGAAGAGCCAGACTTCTGAGCCACTGGCGTAGCTTCCTAATCACAGGCATGGAGACTCCTGAACTTTAACTAGAAATGTTATCTGGGTAGTCTTCAGTTACTTTGGGGAAAAATCAGTAATCATGATTGTTCAAAAAGCTTACATTGAATGCTTTGCTATTGCAGAGCAATCCTGCTGAGTCACTGGTAACAGTTTAATTCCAAAGCTGGCAACATTTCTCATGGATTGACCTATACACTGAAATCTCCATATTGCATGTATGTTAGTTAACAGTAGGTAAGGCTGTTGGATTTAAAAGATACATTATTGTGTCTGGAATATAAATGTTTCGGTATGGCCTTGGAAAAATCTCTTCAGCTATGAAAAGAAGAAAAATCCTTCAAGTTGTACCTTGACTGATTTAAAATGAAGATGGATTTTTGACAAAACACCATTTGTAGCACGCAGTATGAAGATTCCCAGTGTGTGGGAAAAGGCTTTCATGATACCACTAGAGAAATCAAAATAAAGAGCAGAAACTACTCAGGAATTCACTAGAAACCTTGGTGAGAGCTAGGAATAAAGCCCCCATGTCTAGTGCTTCCACTCAGCAAGAAAAATAAATGTTTACCGATTAAAGCGTTTATTTCTAAATTGTCAGGTGTGGCTGCCCTTTACAGGAAAGCGGGTGCATGACTGGCAAGGGAAAAGAAAGAATTAACTGGAAAAATAAATACTGTGAAGAGGAAAGAGATACAGCACAGAGGAAAACTACTGTGATAGAAAAGGGCAATGGATCAGCAGAAGTTTGCTGGTATGTGCAGAAATGACACTATCTGATTTATTTTTTTTTTACAGGCAGAAGAAGCTATTAAGCATATTTTAAGTCATTCCGGCTTGTATTTTCTCCCCCTCTTCTCTCTTTGTAGTTGTGAGTTTTGTTGTTGGTTTTTCTTTTCAATGACAAGAAGATAAACTGCTGGTTGTAAAGAGTGCTGCAGGGGAAACACTGGGGATATAACCACCTAATTATGAATTTCCTGAATGTGCAACATGACCAGGAGCAACTGGACAGGATTAGTGCTGTATGTTTCATCTCCAGCTGTTTCATGAATGCCAATCTCCAAACTCTTCCAAGAAGAACATTTTTTTTTCCGTGGCCCTACTTTTGGCTTTAACAATGCGAGCAATACTGCTTTGTTTTCTTTAGAGCCTGAACTGAAACAAGAGCTTTCAACAAAACAAACCCCAAGCAAACCTAGCCAGCCAAAGAGCTGCACAGTGTTAAGGAGATTTAGCTGAAATATTTGTAAAATATCAAAAGGAACATCCTTCTCGTTGGCAAAACTGGAACTAACACTGCAGAGATGCATGATTATGAGACAATAAATGAGAGTATTTTCTTCTGGTGCAGTGGTCAGAAGTTATTGTTTTGAATAAGCACCACTGGTGTGTAATCTTCACGGCGAGCTTCTTGAATTGGTGAAGTGCCAATGCTCTTTGGAAGCTCTTAGCAGACAGGAACTTATTTAAACTTATAAAACCAACGTAGACGAAAAAATGTAAAAAATGCCCTGTGTAAGGCCTCAGCTTGCAAACAGACAAATTGTGAAGACAATGGTGCTTCTCATGGAAGAGAGGGCAGCAGGAACCTTTTCTTTCCATGGTGCCTTTTTAAGGATTAAGAAATAGCTAACAGAATAATATCCCTGACACACAACAACTTCTGGGGTGTCAGAAGTCACGTCTTCACAGAAATGGCACGTGTGTTTAGAGGGCCTTATTTGTTGCTTAGCAGTATCTCTATTTACTGCTTGGTAGAATCTCTGTGAGATTCAAAGGCCATGTTAAAGACTTGCCCATTATATGTAATAAAATGATGTCCAGTAAGAAACTGGTTTTATCACACTGATGTGCAATGCAAAGTTCCCATGCACTGCACTAACAGAAGAGGCAGAGAATTTTTATTTCAGTGTCACCCACAGGTTATTCCTTTGATCTTATCCCAACAATAAAATTTTTGGGGCTTAATTTCTTCACATGCTATTGAGCATGAGAAATACTGACCTGTATTGTCCTAAAAAGGAAAAAAATCTGCTAATTAATACTGTGAGTACAAACTCGGTCAGTTCATGAATGCAAACCTGTGAATATATGCTGAGTGAATAACTGGCATTCATTTCTTCTAAATAGAGAGGTACAGATAGAAATCCTGGTTCATGCTAATGTTTACATGCCCTACTTATTTAGAAAAGAGTGTCCTGCAGAATTTTGGATTCCCTGCAGTAAAAGTGACCATTATAAACTACATACACTTACCCAGATTTTCTTGCTTGTGCCAGTCTCCACGGGAACTATCTTGAAAATAAAGCACTGTAAGGACTGAAGGAAATTATTGTGTTTAATCTGAACAATCTAATTTGCCCTTAGCTTCCTTTTTTTTGTCACATAAAAGAGTGAGAGAAGACTAACATGACCAGATAGTACTGTGTGATTTGGAGTACTCAGTTGTTTAAGCTGCACTAATTTTACTGGCTTGTGAGACATACTGACAAAAAAGCATTTAATAACAAGAAAAGGACAGATTATATGGCTTTGTCTTTATTCTGTAGGAGTAAGTTTTGTCATCACAAGGGGGAGGGAGGAGAGGTGCTACATCATTTTGTTCTGGGTATTTTTATAAGATCTTCCACATGTTTACTTTGAGCATCCTGCCCATCCCACCTCTCAAGTGGGAGGGTGAGGTCCAAGTAAGGGATGCTTCAGGGCATGCTCTCAGCCTGAGGGGTCACCATAGGTAATTTTGCAGTTTGAGTATTTCTGTCTTTCTCCATCCAAGTTGCTGCTGGCAAAAAAAACAAAAAAGAAAAAGAAAAAGAAAAAGAAAAAAGAAAAAAAAGAGAGTGCGAACCTGGAGCTCTTGCTAGGGATGGATGTAAACTGTCAGGACACTGAGTCCTGAGTTCTCACCCCACAGATGTTCAGAGGTGTGAGAATGCACATGGAGAGAAATCTCCTGTGGCCACAGTCCATGCAGTGCTTGAGTGGAACCATCCACCTTCTAGGCTGCTGCTATGCAGGGTTAAAGCTGACTGAGGGCGGTATATCCCAGGTAAAAACCAGCACAGTATTCAGTAAATAAATCAATCAAAGCATGCTCTGTGTGCTGTCAAACAGCACCGATGCCAAGATCTCTGCCTGCCTGCCCTGCAGAATACAGAAGATGCAGCTTGTGGGAATAGTAACAGTTTAACTCAAATCCCGTCAGAAATGTGAGGGAAAGTATCCTGAGAGAATAAAGACTGTCTTCACAGCCCTGGCAATGATGTCTGACCTCCAAGGCCACATCCCAATTGTACAGAGACGTGGGGCCCTCTCTGGGTTTTGCCACCGAATAGGAGGGCATGGCTGATGGAGATGATGGCAGAATACAGGATTTAGAACTGGTTTGGATCCAGCCTCAGGCAACAGTGCCAAAATTGCTACTGTGTGAGATGGCTAAACAATTCCTGCTTGAAAGGAGTTGGGGGTTCTGTGTGGTCCTGCTGCATCTGCAACTTCAGAGTGACTGTTGTGGGGACATGGATCCAACAGAAAGACCAAAGAAGGTTAGAGCACTGTCCCTTCATCCTGCTTCTCTGCAGCAGCACATGTGGGAAGAGAGATGGGAGAGATGCGCTATCACGTTTCTGACGCCACTCACTTCCTGAATAAACAGAGAGATCTCACTGTGATAAAAGATAAATATGCATGTTATTGAAAAAAAAAACCCAGACTCATCAAAACAGAAAAATTAGTTCATAGCTTTGGTCTGTATTTATTTGGTTGGTAGTTTAGGTCAGTTATTTTCTCCAGCGTGACTTGTCTGTCCCTGCTGTGTCATCACTTGACCTAATCCTTTTCCTTTTTCAGAGGCAAAAGACATTTCCTCTTGGTCTGATTAATACTCTTCCTAGAGAAACTGGCTCGGGGAGTAAGTTGTTAAAGAAATAGTTTTATCTGTTATTTATGTAGGAACTCTCTGATGAAAAGCAATCCTTGCCTCACTCTCCCCTGCCCCAACCCTCGGTTCCTGAGCCATGTCCAGGCTCCACTGAATCAGTTTACTGTTGCTGTTAACCATCTGCTCTTCCAGTTCACCAGGGAAGTGGGGATGAATTGAAGGAGCTCCAAGGAGAAGGCATTTGCTCCAAGTCCAGGCTGACCTTGCTCTAGTTTTTGTGAGTCTGCCCTTCTGCAGTTCCAGGTGAGACTGGAAATGTCCCCATGCCTGGGAGGACTCCCTGGATGAGATCCCGACTTTGGGCTCATCACATAGAAAAGCTGCTAGTCAGTCCTGTGACTCCATTTCCTTCCTCTTCTTTATTTCTCTTCATTTTGCTTTCTCCAGGTTTGATTTTATTTGCTCTTCAATTTAAATTTTATCTTTTTTCATCCTTTTCCAACTCGTGTCAGTGATTTTTTTCCCTTCTAAATCAATGCCTTCACTGCCCCTTCTCTCTTTTTTATTTTTTTCCCCACAAAACAGTCTATGAGACCAAGTAAAGTCTGTACCACCCTAGTGAATAATTAATCTCATCTGCTCTGTAACTCTATCCAGGACCATCAAAAAGTCTGCGTGTTTTGGGTCAATAATAAAACAAAACATTTTCCTACTTTTAGATTTTATGCATTACAAAAGTTTTTGCAATTAACGATGAACAATACTTAGTGCTGGCTGACCGTCTCACATAGAAAAATGTTTCCCATGGGAAAAAATGCCTATTTGTTATTTTTGTAGGAATTATCTATTTCAGATAACTTTATTTCCATTTTTCTGGGTTTTAGTCATGTAGGAAAAAAGCCCCAAACCCAGCCTATTTGGGCATGATGCTTTTACTCAGCTTTGATGCCAAACTGATTTTTCTTTAGTGTGTGTTTCAGCAAGAAGCAGAACATCAAGGAGTCCTATGGGAAAAATACTTGTGTTGATATTTTAATGGAAGCTGAAGAAAGCACACCTGGGCTGCTTCAGACTCCAGAGGGTTTTCCAGTTTTCGAAAGGCAACCTTGCTCTGGTGGATAAAGTGGATCAATCATTGATGAAAGCTGTTGGGAAAAATAACCCTGAAGAATATAGCAATGGAGACAAGGCAGAGCACAGGACGTGTGGGTGATGAGCTCCTGCAGAGGAAGGTTGGCTTCCCCAAGGACCAAGGCTAAATCACAAGACCCTTCATAGCATGGCTGCGATCTGTGGTGGGGGTAAGGCCAAGTCCTATTTTAAGCTTTTCCTGCAACCAGATTAAAGCTCCAGTCATGATTCCCCCATGGCTTGGATGCAGTGATGAGAGGTGAAGAACCACCGTGGCTCCCTGGGGCTCTCTTCCAGAGCCAGGGGACAAACTTCTCTTCTTTCGGGGTGCACAATTTATATAAGTCAGAGCATTTCTTTAGACCTGAAAAATATTGCCTGGAACTTTTCTTCCTCGCTCCCAACTGATGGGAATACAGGAATGACCACACTGATGGGAGCACGGGCCTTGCTTTTGCAGTAACCTGCAGCAGAGACCAAGGGAAGGACAAGTGTGGGGACATGCAGTGACCTCAGTCTGGAACTGCTTGGGTGAAGGGCTTCCCTGTCAGAAATGGCATTGTGGTGACAACATTCCAACATCCATCACAACCACACACCCCTGCTAGGGCTGAGTGGGCAGGGGGAGGCTTGGTGGGTGATGTGTGCTCCAGGGGTGATGTTTGGCAGTAAATGAAGGGTCTACAAAACATATTTGATGAGGAACAGTTGCGGCAGGGTTTGTTTAATCTGGAGGAGGCTCAGGTGAGACCTCATCCCTCCGCACAAGTCCCTGAAAGCAGACTGTAGCCAGGTAGGGGATGGTCTTTTCTACCGCACCTGCAGTGAGAGGAGTAGGGGAAATAGCCTTAAATGGACATAGGGGAGGTTCAGATTAGACATCAGAAAAATGTTTTAATCTTAGGGTGGTCTGGAACGGATGGTGATGGAGTCACCATCCCTGGAGGTGCTCCAGAGCCGTGCGGACCTGGCGCTGGGCGATGTGGTTTAGAGCTGCCAGCGCTGCTGCTGGGCGGGCGGCTGCACCTTGAAGCTCTCTCCCAACCCTGACGATTCTTTAATTCTATTATTCTACGGTTCTAAGTCACGCTGAGCGGCTCGGGGCGGGCACGGGGGCGGCTGAGGTGAAGCGGCAGCGGTCCGGGCCGAACGGGCCGTGTGTGTCCGGGGCCGTGTCCGTGTGTGTCCGTGTGTGTCCGTGTCCGTGTCCGTGTCCGTGTCCGTGTCCGTGTCCGTGTCCGTGTCCGTGTCCGTGTCCGTGTCCGGGGCCGTGTCCGTGGCCGTGTCCGGGGCCGTGTCCGTGTGTGTCCGTGTGTGTCCGTGACCGGGGGGCCGTGTGTGTCCGTGTCCGGGGCCGTGTCCGCCCCATGCCCGCCCCTCACGGATCCCCGCCCCGCCACGCGGGGCGGGGCCGGAGCGGGGCTGGCCGGCGTCCCACGCCCGCCTCGGCCGCCTTTTCGGCGGGAGCCGCTACTCCAGAGTGCGCGGTAGCGTGGGCCGGCCGGGGCCCCATGTGGTGCCGACATCACTGACATGGCGGAATCCCCGCCGAGCCCTCCCGGCACTCGCTCCAGCTAACCGGGACTCGCCGCCCCGCACCGCCCTCCCGCAGGTAAGGACGCGGCGGCGCTGCGGGGAAGCGGCTGCCGGCCGGGGAGCCCCGCGGCTCCGCTCCGCTCCGAGCGCCGGCGAGCCGCGTCCCCCGCCCCGCGGCGCCGCTCCCGGTCCCGGCTCTTTTGTTCGGCGGCGGGACGCGGCCGCACTCGGCGGAAAGTTTCTCTCCCCGCCCCGCCGGCTCCCCCCGCCGCGGGGAGCTCCCGGCGGGCGGGCGGCAGCGGCCGCGCTCGGGGCTGGCGGCGGGACGGGCGCTCCAGCTCCGCCCGGCTGTCCCTGGGGGCTGCCGGCCCGGCCGCTGTCATCGCCGCCGCCCTCCCGGCCGCTGCGGCTGCCGGAGGAGCGGTGCGGGAGCGGTCGGTGCTGCCGGGGCCGCGGGCTGTGCTCGGAGCACCCCCGAGCCGCGCCCCGCTCCGCTCGCAGCCCCGCTGCCCGGCCGGGCTGCGGGCAGGTGGAGGAACCGGGGGCACCTCCGCCTCCGGAATGTCTGGATCCAGAGGGCATGTTGGAGAAAAAGCCGGAGAAAGGCGCGACCGTCTTCTCTCGGCCCCGTCCTCCCCGCCCGGCTCCTGGCAGAGGCGGCTTGGGGAAGGAAAGCCCTGGAAACTTTTTATTTTTGCTTGCCAGACACCTTTTTAAAATGGCATGCGACCAGCAGACGGAGTGAAAAAAGAACAACTCTTTTTTAAAAGCTTAACCTCTCTTAGGTTAAGACCACAGCTGCATCCCCCCCGTTCCCGGTTCTCAGAAATGTTCTATTTAAATAAGGTTTTGGCGGAGGTAGTGCGGCTTGGAGTTAAATGTAACGAACCATTTATCCCATCTATATTTGTAGAATAGAAGGCGCGGGGCAAGCCTGCCTCTCTCCATATTAGTAATTTTGTATTTCATTTGCATTTCTTTGTGTCCTTTGAGTAGCTACCCCATCAGGGAGGGGGGAGCTGAGAAAGGGAGAGATTGGAGTTTCTTGTTGGCTATTTTTTTTTTTTAATTTAGGATTTTTTTGTTATTTGTTATGCGAGCTCCGTGCTAGATCTGTGAGAACAGGATTCCCATATCCCAGTTCCCTGTGCCCTAACCACATCTGCTGTATCCCTTAACCGCTTACCCTGCAGAACACAGCTCGTATGTTCCTGAAAGGTGCCAAACCAGTCTAACTCGAGTTTAACAATGTGCTAGGTAATGGCATTTCAAGCTTCCACAGATTTTTTCAGTACAGAACACTATTTCTCAACCTTTTTTTTTGCAGCAGAGCTTAAAAAAGGCAGAGAGTGCCAGGCCTGGCAGTGCTTCAGTGCCTGTCCTGGTGTGGGTCTGTGCTTTGTTCTGATGGGGAGCGGCTGCTCTGGACACGGTGACACAATGTGTGCTTGGCTGGCAATCCAGATAAAGCCATCAGCCTCAGGAATGGGCCACGGGGCTGCCTCCTGAGTGGAAGCATCTCGCTCCTCTCCTGTCCGCCGCGGCTCTGTCCCACCTACCGCCCGTGTGTCTCTCTCAGCAGCAGGAGAATACGCTGCCGGTGCTACCAGTAAGAAAATGATTCTTGGCCGTGTTCCCGGGGTCATTTCGGGTCTCGCACAGAAGCGGTCTGTTAGTGCTTTTCTCTTAATCTTCAGCACTTGTGGTTCCCTCTCGTTAGTTTCAAAGCAGTTGTGATTTGTGGTTGTATTGGGACCCTGCTGTGGCAGAAACGTCTGCTGCCCCAGAAGTGTCGTGTATTGTTCTTCCCCAGTTCAGTATCTTTCTGCTACTTTGTGCTTATAGTGTAGCTCACAGATGAGGCTGTGTGGAAGTTGAGTTTACTTTTTTTTTTTTAATTTTTTAAAAAATTTTGAGCCATTGGGACTCATCTGGTTTGGGTTTGAGGTCACTGCTGGGACAGCAATGAGAGGGTTTTTTCATACTGTTAGCCTATAGTGGGCCAAAGGATAAGAAATGAAGGTCGTTAGCAGCCAAAACAAGCTGATATTCTGCTATAGCCAAGAAGCTCAGGGCTATAACTCCATACTGCAAGTATTTTATCTTTAGTCTCAGAAAAGTTTGTAACTTCCAATCTTAAGTGCATTTATCCTGGCACTTTTTTTCCCCCTACATGTGGTATTTAGGGAACTGAAAGAAGATTTCTCCATTATACTTCTTTCTTAGCAGAGAATTTGGGGTTTTTTTTCTCCTCACTTTATAGTTTCCTTTAAGTCCTGTGAGAAAGAGAAGCAGTTAAGGGTGGTCAGACTTATGCAGTTCATAAATCTGTGCAAGAAAATATATATAGACCAGGCAGCAAACTTCTGTATCTGTGTGGTTGTATTAATGAACTTTCTACTAGGTATAATTGACTTTCTCCCTCAAAAATGCAGGTTGTCAGAACCAACATTTACAGTATAAATAAATGTTTGTACTGTGAGGATCCTAATTCCTACTAAATACATATAATTAAATAAAAGGCGCAGAGCCTGAACACACCTGAATAAAACAAATTACTCTCCACAGTGATTTTTCTGATCACTATACCACTTCCCTCCAAAGAAAAGACATGTGGGATGATGGAGTGACCACTTTGGAGCACCTAGAGTGGCAGTTTGGGACACACTGGGAGAGCATCCTGTCACTCCACCAGGGATATGGCTAAAGAGTCTCAAGTCTGGAAAGAGAGTGTCCCAGAGCACTGGAATTGTTTTGAGCAACATGCCACAAGTTATCAAAGTCCCATTTGTTTGCAGTAGCCTGTAGTGTACAGCAAATAAAATAAATAGCAGAAGAAGCCAGCAGAGCCCTGTGTAAATCTCAGCTGTGCAAAACACCGGCGAGGCAAAGAGTTTCTCAAGCGTTGCCCAGAGGATTTGTGCCTCAGTGATTGTCTCTGCACTGCTGAGTGGTGGAGGATCCTTTAGAAACGGCAGTATCAAAACTCGGGGTGTTTACGGCCAAGGTTTAGTGTCCCTGTGTGATCTGTCCCTGGAGATGGAAGGTATGTGGGAAGAGGGAAGTTCTTCAAACAAGGCAGTGGAAATAGGAGCCGCTGGATACACAGCGGTAACAAGCCATCTGCAGGCAGGAATGCTGGTGTGTCAGCGAGCAGATAACTCCAAACAGCTTCCAGTGGGGATGTGCTGGTTGGCGTTTTTATCAGTTTATTCTAAGCACCTCTTTGCAAAATTAAAGTTGGAAGCCTGCTCTCTGTTGGATTCCAGACAGGCAGGGAAAAAAAAAAAGCACAAACTAATTAAACGTGATTTATTGTGGAATTTGCAACAGTGTTGGAGAGATGAGTTGCCTTTCAGAAATGCTGCTGTGGATGTTAAATCTGTGCTCTGCTCTGGATGAAAAATGACGGTGCTGTTGAGCAAGTACACAAGAAAAACGTTGTCTGTGTGAAAGTCTGTTCTTGAGCAGGATTATTCCCTGGAGGTCCCAGGTAGTGCAGCTTTGAGCAAATCTTTGTGGTGCTTTTAATTGAGAAAAAGATGGGTTTCCTTGAGCTTAGAGGTTAAAATGTAGGGCTTCTCCAGTGACATGCTTTCTGCATTTGATCTGAGGAATCCTTTGTTTACAAGTAAATTGTGGTGTTTGTTAGCAGATAACAGACAAAAAGCCAACTGCATAAGAAACATTCTTTATTTGTTTTTCTAGCGGTGACAGTTTATAATGGTGATATATGATATACTGAAAATTGCCATGTGGAGATTCTGCTTTGTAAACTGCCACGATGTATAATGTTAGTTTTGTAATATGAAGCAACAAACAATTCCTAAGTAATTAAATATATATTTTATAACTTTTTTTTCTGGAAGAGGACAAAACTGCAGCTAATACTGATATGTGGCATTTGCTTGTTCTGGCATCTGCTCCTTGTTCTAGAAGCTACTCAGTGGAATGACAAGATGGATTCAGGAGAGGAGTTTGTGCTGTTGTGTTTTGTTTTTTCTTGTTATTTGCAAGATTTAGAATAACTGAAAGCAGACGTGAATCCTCTGGAGACAAAGGTGATAAGCCTGTCTGATTTTTCTGTGTTGGCTTAGTGTATGGCAATTCTGTGGCAGCAATGCAAATACCTTAAAACATGCTTTGCATCCTGGTCTCTTATCATTGCCTTACATGTAATTATGGGCATTTCTATTATTAGGTCCTTGCAAAGGACTCTAATAATAGAATGTGTGTATACATGTATTTAAACATGTACTTCATGTTTTCAGGAGTGTTTCATATGGAATGCTTTGAAAAGACAGAAGGAAATTGCTTCCAAGAGGTTAATAAAAACTTCAATGAACAACAATTCTGGATGACCCTTGCCACCCTCAGAGATGCTTGGGATGTTGTGGACAGATTTCCCCATGGTTTTAATCTAAACTAGCAAAATCAATGTGTTCTGCTTAGTTTGTAGGTTCTCTGGGCCTCTGTGCAGCTGTGTCAATTTTACATGGTTGCTCCCTGTTCTCCACTCACCCACTAGTAAAATGCCAATGTTTCTAACCTAAATCCCAGTGTTATCTTTTGCCCCAAGTGTTTCTTCACAATTCTTCAGTCAAGCCCAAGACTGTAGTGAAGTAAGATGGTGTGATTATTTTGGACCTTGACAGCAGAAACAGTGTGGGAGTAGAGAGTTGTCCCAGTTTGTTTCAGGATGACCTTACCATTTTCCTTCAGTGTATGATTAGTTAGCTGAAAGAATTCATTCCACTTTATAACTTGCCTTTGTTGTAGAAGTATGTTCCTGTTCAATGGCAATTCATGAAACATAAGTGACCTTATGCTTGCAGACACTTGAACTGATCCGGGTAAGTTACTCAGTGTTATGCATTGCTCTGCTACTTATTTATTTATTGATGTGGAATAATACAACAGAGGAAAAAAGATGACAGCATTTGTGGATAATGAGAGCACTGAGTAGGTTTCCTTCTGGTCTGTATGCTTGTGGACTCAAGTGATGTCAACTCACAGAAGAGGAAAAAAATACTTTCAGTGTCTTGTTGCTAGCAAAGATATGGCAACCAGAAGTATCACTTCATTAGAATAAATTAACAGAGCACAAGGGACTCAGTTGGAACTGCAGAACTCATGGATTGTTTGGGGTCTATAATGTTCAAATAGTGGAGGTTTTTTGTCTGCAAGTACTGATAGAAGTGGTGAGTTTGAAAAGCACAGCTTGGGCTTGGCTGACTCCATGAAGGGTGTTGCTTTACTGGGGGACTCAGTATTTTGTCTTTCATGTGATGTTGAAGTATCAGGAATAATGGCTTAGGTAGAAGTGGAAAACATTCCTCCTTTTGTGACAAGATAAGGCAAATTGGGATATAGCATGTACCTGATTTTTCTAGATTAATTTGATCTGAATGCAAGTTTGAGACCCCAAACTTGGGTTGCATCCATTCATGTGTGTGTTCTGTGCTTGTAGCAGATGGTAATTGGTGTTTGGCTTTGAGGTGTGTTTGGGTGACTTGAACAGTTAAAGTGTTGGTCTTGTTTTCCCCAGTTCTTACTTTGCTTAGGATACTAGTATCCTGTTCTTTTGTGCTACTCTAAAGCTCTGAGGAAATGATTTTATAGTCTTGTTTGAGGAGATATGTATTTATTAATTGTATTAAAAATTGAAAAAAGGGGTTAAAAATATGCTGTAGCTTTTCTCCAGGTGTGTTAGAGCTCTTTATCTATTACACAATGCTGTATTGAACTGTGCCTACCTTGGAAGCCACAGCTTTTAAGGTGAGGAATTTATTCCTATTTGGTTGCACTGTCTGAAGGATGGTAATGTGTTTCTTGAGGGCTGATTTCCACTGAGTCATCCCCTGAGCAGGGCAGAGGGACATTCAGCTGCTATCACATCTTTTGCTTTGGCAGGTTAACTAGGAAATTTGTTTTCAAAGCCTGCCTTGGGGAGGAGAGAGCAACAAGTCTTTATTTTCTAGTGCTGGAAATTGTTAGAAGCTGTGGCAGCTCAAAGAAAAGCAAATGAAAGAAAACAACTGTTTCTTACTCTGGATTTTTATGGAATTTGCTTCTGCTGTAGTGAGGATTTTTTGTTTGTTATTCCAAGGTTGTCTGCTTTTCTCAGTGTTCTACTGGCCCCTCCTTTCTTTAACACACTTATTCATTAGCCACCAATCATTAGTGATTTCTAATACTACAATAGGGTTTTCCTTTTAATTATCTCTCTGTCTGATTTATGTTCTGTTGGTTGCACAGCTGTGGCAGGTGATCCTCAGCCATGCAGTGAAGTTTCTTCTGCTCTCATGCTCCAGGCTGGGGGCTTGGGGAGCAGCATTTGGTCACAGGAGCAGTGTCCCCCCTGAGCAACCAACACCATCTGAAAATCCGTGTGTGGGGAACTGAGCAGCTAGAGACACAATACTTAATTTGGCACAATATTTGCTCTTTGCTGGCTTTTCTTGACTGCCTCAGATGTGGGTGAGGGAGGGGCAGCAGATCTGTTTGTGGAACACTGCATTCATTGCCTTCTGTCCTTTTCCTTTTGCCTTCATGCTCTTTTTCATGCACTGGTGACGTGTGGTCTTCGCATGACTAAAAGTGCAGGCATGTGGACATGAGGCTGCTGGGTGGGAGGAACGTGTCCATCCACATGTGCAGGGGGGGTGTGCCCAGCACTGCAGCCAAGGTGGCTGTGCCTTGGCTCCAAGGTCACCCAGGAAGGCTGTGGTGTGTGGTCTCTGTGCTTCAGGAGAGTCTAAGTGGTCTGATCTGACAGGACTGCAGGTGCTGCTCCTTGGAGCACGGTTTGAGGTGTTGTTGATGGTACCTGTCTCAGCCAGCCATGCAGGGAGAGAAAAATCCATGGACATCTTCAAAAGCTGGTTCTGAGGAATGGGTCAGAAGTTTTCTGGCTTGTTTGGCTAGGGCATTCTTATAAGGAAGGAAATGAGAGACTGGGAATGCAGTGAGGTGGCCTCATGTTTTGGTTTCCATGTGTAGAGGTGGCAGTGTTGGAAGGAGTTAAAACTGTGCATCATCTATGGAGTGCTTAGGCTTGGAGAGTAACCCAGAAGCAGGATGAGCTGCAGAAGGTTGGTGGTGTTATGGAAAAGGATGGCAAAAAATAACCTAAATTCAGTATAAATCATAGTTAAGTGGTGCTTCACTATGTCTGTGTTGATGTCTGAACATGCACATATGTTGTCTGCTCCTAAATGAGTGACCTTATGTGGTTTGGAGGAGCGGAGAAAATGTCACAGTGTCACAAGTGATCCCCTGCAGAAATTGTGGAGTTAAACAACACTTAAGATTCTGGATCAATGCAAAATGACTTGATAGGCAAAAGACTGACCCCCTGCTCTCTTTGTGCACTGTGACCCTGCAGGCTGTCAGCTCTGCTCTGAACAGTTCAACCTCCTTTTGTACTGGCAGGAAATATGTGTTGGTTGTTTTGAGGATAAAGGGTTAATTTTATGGCAGTTCAGGATATATGTTGATATGTTCATAAATCAGCATTTGACGGTCATTTTCTCACTGTTCTCTAATCAGAAATTTATTATTTAGGCTGCTGTAGATGCTTTCCTGGTCTCTGATAATACTGTTAAAACACTCAGAATAAGCAGAAGTGAAGCCTGATTTTCTGGTACTTCTGTATTTTGCTTACACTCAAGCAGGTAATTAATTCCCATGGTGTCTCCTTATGTAACTTTCTATTTGTATGTTGTCCTTTTGGTTTATTTGTTACAAAACTAAATTACATTTTAGTTCAGCAGGATCTCAGAACAACAGAAGTCAACAAACAAACCTTAAAGGACCAAACCAAAATGACTCTGTATTTCCCATTGTGGTTAACTTAGATGCTGGCGAGGTAATAATGTCATGTTCAGAAGTAGGAAATAACCTGTGGATTTCACCAGAGACCCAGATAATGTCTCGTTGGATGGCTCTTGTGGAGTACTGGGTGGCACTAAGCTGTTCCTTCCATGCCAGGAAGTTAAAATGCCAGAAAATAGGAAGCAGCATAAGGCTCATTGAGTGTTTTACTACTAGATCAGAGGCATCAGTTCTGCTTCATGAAGGTTTAGGTCCACACTCTTACACACTTGGCACTGAATATGCAAGTTACATTCTTCATAGCTGACTGTAACCAATACACAAGAAATCTTACAGCTAAAGAGGAATTCTGAGACTTTTCAACAAATCAAAAGTTCTGCAGAGTTTGACATGGAGAAAAGTGACTGAAAGGATAGATTTGGCTTAGATATTAGGAAGAAATTTTTTACTATGAGGGCGGTGAGATTGACACGGGTTGCCCAGAGAAGCTGTGACTGCCCCATCCCTGGGAGTGTCCAAGGCCAGGTTGGACACTTGGAGCAACCTGGGATACTGAAAGGTGCCCCTGCCCATGGCAGGGGGGTTTGAACTACATGGTCTTAACAGCACCTTTCAACCCAAACCATTCCATGAGTCCATGATCCGAGCCTTAATCCTTGTTTCTTGTGTGTCAGCTGGTGGCAAAATTAACTTGTTTCATTCTGCTCCACACATGTTTATTTTTGCAACTCCATATGCTGCTGTAACAGATCTTTATTATTGCTTGTTAAGTTCAGCGGTGCTTTTAGTGACTGCACAAAACATAAACATCCTCTGTGACTTCGTTAGACATACAGTGCAAACTTTTTGTTGACTTGAAGGCTGTTCTTTGGGTCAGTGAGCACTGCAAGCAGCACTCAGGGCACTGTACGCCCACGAGTGTGAGGATATGTGAAACAGAAAGGAATTGTTACCTAATTTAAGTGTCTTCTCTCTGCAAGCTCTCGTGTGTGTGGTGTTTTATCTTTCCCCTTTCCCCTCTCAGTTAACAGGACTGGATGTGCTTGTCCAGCTGTTCCAGCTGCCTTGTTCAGTGGGCAGGAAATGGTGATGTGGTGGAAATTAGGCAATTCTGCCGAGTGCAACCAAAAGGGTCTCTGATCTTTCCACAGCAGCCACTTCTGGCTTCTGGATAAAACATAAGAGTCAAGTCATTCAGATACTTCTGTAACCACAATCTATGTAACGAACAAGCCGGCTACACTTGAATTTTTATGCGTCTGAATAGGTTGCTTCAGTGGATGTGTGAGAGCTGCTATGTTACTGTAAAGGCAATATTTGTGGATCTAAAACTCTGAAGTTAGACATCAACGGTTTCACTTCCTTTTGGCATTTTGTGATCATGCAGTCAAACAGAATGATATTATGCTCTAAAATATTGCTATGAAAAGTTTTTTCAGTTTCTCAGACCTACTAGACTATTCCAGTCCTGCGCTTGCTAACACATCTGAGTTCTTTCTGGTCTTAATAAATTCGTATTTCTTTATTCCCTTTTTCCTTCCTGGTATTTTTCTAGACCACAGTGTATTGATTTCAGTGCACCAATTGTTGGGTACAGGGGGATGAAGGGGAGTGAAATGTAAGAATCGAGACAGAAAATTCAGATGTATGAAGACATAGAAAATAGTATTGGCTGGATTAGTTTGCAAGTAGACCAAATGTATTATTATTATTGGCCCAGCTGTAATTTAAGGTTCTGTGACGCTCTCAATGAAGTACAAGCAAATACAATAATACGCTCTTACGTGATTGAGTTCACTTGGGCAGCGATAGCACCACCTTTGAGCAAATTTGATCCCGTCTGGTTCCCAGCAGTGACGTGGTTGTGCTGCAGCTGCAGGGCTGTGGGCAGTGCTGGGCAGGACAAGGTGCTGCTTTCTGGCTGCTCGTTCGCGACGTGGCAGCGGGAGATCTGTCCTTTCACTTCGGGAGGGAAACGCAAAGCCTTGGCCAGCTGCCTGAACTAACCTCACATGGCAAGCAGAGCATTTGGATTCCAGTTAGAAAGTATATGGGGATGGCAGATTGGATCTGTCAACTCCCCTCCTCTTCTGTCCTCGGAAGAGTTATTTTCCATTAATTATAGATATGTAAAAAATTTTTTTAAGGTATCCTGGCTCTGTGGAGCAAGTGAGGTGTAACTGTGGTGTTCTGTAAGGGTCCAGGATGGCTGGCTGGGGAGAAGGTTTATCTTTGCTTGGGCAGGGGTGCAGTGTGGTCCTGCCTGTGCTCCCTGCCAGGACTGTTCCTCCTCGTGGTCCTACTGCCTGGCAAGTGCAAGGCAGTTTGAGGGAGCTGTACTCAAAGTTTAGGTGATTCAAATGAAGAAAACTTTTCCTTAAAACTTTTGAAGAAGATTTGTCTGGTTCTTCAATGAGTGTTTTATGTTGGCTGCATACTGTATAAAGTATCACTGATTTGGTATTTTTGCATATCCCGCTTTTCTCAGAAAATGTTTTGTAATATTCAGCTTGTGCATTTTATGAAAGGATTTGGCAGATGGGGAGGGGAAGCAGCAACTCTTCTCCCATCATACACAAAATACACAGTTGGAAGGAAGAAACAGAAAAATACCATTTCTATCTATTCTAGTAGATTAGACAAAGGTTTTCTTTGTTTTTCTGCCAACATCAGCTCTTCCTGACCTTTGTGATCAATATTGGCACTGAGGTTTCTTGCAGCAGATACGAAGACTTTGTTGTGCAACTGCTTGACCAGAGTGTGAGTGTGGTGTGTTAGTGGTTATACAGCCATGAAAAAAGGTACCCACCCGAGGGGGAACTCTTAGTTTGCTTTTAATAGAGATGGAAAGGGAGATTAACACTATTTTGCTAGTCCTTCTGGGATTTGTTTTGGAAAGTGCATGCATTCTGATCACCTATGTTAGTGAAAGATGGGTAAATTTGAAGTGGTAGAGTTACAGGCGAGGGTTACAAGCATGACTGGAAGTGTAGAAAGCCTTTCTCGTAAGATGAGGTGGAGAAATATTTAACAGGAAAAAAGTTCCAATGAACTTTACTATCTCAAAATCCATCAGAGAGGTAAACACTGAAGGCGTACAGGACTGTTCAAGCCAAAAGCCATTGTTGGCAGATGAGCTTGTGGATGCAAGATGTCAATAAATAAAAACTTCTCTAGAATTTGATCAAGCAGCTTAGTCCAAAACCAGCCCAGCTATCCAAACAGAAGCCAACTTACAGCAAGCAGAAAGACCAAAGTAGTTTTAATGTAGTTTTAATAGGGCTTTATGCAAAGCTATTAAAGAAGAGGTGGCTGTGGTATTCCTATATATGAGCAAGGAGTGGCAGGCTGATTTCAAGGAAGTGGGAGAACAGAGAACTTGAAATATAGTCTGATGAAAGTACTATAGGTATTCACTGCAGCTCCTAAATTTATAAATCCGATCCTTATTTTTTAATGAATTGGTGCAGTAAAAATACTTTTTTCCAAGATTACTTGCACCTGAAGTTATGCATGTGCAGAGCTGTACAGTACTGGTGGTGCAACTTCGATATGGCTGCAATCCCGGTGGAATTTCACTTCTGTGTCCTGTTACTTTTATTGGTAGAAGGTCCTGATGCAGTGTAGTTTCAGGAGAGGAGATGGGCAGGTTTCAAAGAGCTTTGAACGTCAGGTCAAACAATAAAGGTGCTTTCCAAAAGCGGTGGATCACTTATCAAAGTGGAGATGTTTGCATCCAAAACTTTACCAATGATAATCTCTAGGAAAGAGTATGTTAATTCCTCAGATAATCACAGGCTTCAAAGCAAAATCAGAATGCAAGATAAACTTTTGTTTACACTTTGTCTTAGGGGGAAAAAAGTAACGAGATCAGGGATATACAAATATGAATTTAAATATTTAAAAATCAAAATGTCTGAATTTGTTTGCTGGTAGAAGATGGAAGCCATACTGAAATATAAGGTAAACGTTTTTTAAAAAAGTGAAATCAGTGAACAAATGTGGAATGCCAAAGTAGAAATACTTAAAGTGATAAGGAAAGGAAAATCTAAATTTGGTCATCTGCAACTTCAGAAGTGGCTGTAAAACCAGCAAATTACTAGTTCTGCTTGCACCAGGACTCTGGAAAAGGAAAAATCAGCACGTAGAGTGGGTATTATTCAGCTAATTGCTTGGTAGCTACACTGAAATTGCTTTAATACTGACCTGTGGTGTTCCCTTTTCCAGCAGAAATGCTTTTGTGTCAGGCAGAAATGAATGTTTCTTTGGTGAGAGGAGGATGCAGCGAGTCCTGCAGACTTTCATCTGAGCCTTTTCCTCTGCAACAGGAGTCACAGGAACTTGTTGACAAAGCTGCTTTCTGTGACACAACTGAGGTTTTGTTTTGGGGTGGTGTTTCCTTTGTCCTAAAGAGTCAGGTTTTACTTAAATATATTATCAACACTTTCATTTGAGCTTAATGCGTGATGTGCTTTTTTGTGAGCTGCTCGTGGGGGAGAAAAGTTGTTTCAATTGTCCTTATGTTAATGCAGAAGAACTGGGAGCTTGTTTCCATCCATCAGCGCTGGGAACCGAAACAAAAGCCAAGCAAACTTGCAGATGGTTGCAGATCCTGGATCCCAGCCACTGCCCTGTGCAGCTCAGCCTGCCTGTGTCATTTGCTGCTTACCAAACACTGTGCAGGGCGTGTGAGTTGGACTTTGCCCGTGCTGGGCTGAGAGGGTGGACTTTGCCTTGGTCAGCAGCCGGAGGAGGAAGGTGAAGCCGTGCGGTGGGGCAGGAGCAGTGCTCAGCCCTTGGCCAGGGCTGCTCGCCAGCGACGTAAGGATTGGCTTGGGACTTCTCCAGGGTTATAAAACACCCAGCTGTTGAACTTTGAAAGTTGTGTGACTGGGCAGCTGGGAACTCGGATGGGCTGGAGGATGAACTGTGTTTGACGGAGGAACAATGGTTTCACAAGCACATACACGTACTCCCCTCGCCCCCCTTCTGGGGCCATGGGTGTGCACTATCTGAAATCCTGTCGCTAATTAAAAATCACAATAAGCCAGTACACTTAAAAGTGGGTTTTGTTTGGTTTTTCTTTTTTCTTTTTTTTTTTTTTTAATTTAAAACTGCTCTGGCTGGGGAGTTAATGAAACAACTGGGAACAGCATCTTGCATTGTGGCCACTTGCTCAGTCGTGGCTGAGTTGGTGTGAAGTTTGTTGGAGTTGATTTTTATTGCTCTGATGGGATTTCAGCCTACTGTGGCAAGGGAAAAGTTAACATAGGCAACAAGAGCTAACTCAGCCTCGAGGGGTGAAAGTGCTGGTGGGAGGCCAGGAGCTGACTGGAAGAACCTGGCTGGGAATGGGGCAGAGGGAGCATCCCTGAGCAGGTTGGCAAAATCACAGCAGAAGTGATCAGTGGCAGGCTTTATTTAATGCTGGCCGGGTAGTATGGTTTAGTTTCAGTCTCACCCACAAACTGCTAAGCATTTCCTGATTTAGGAAGGTCAATACGAAAAACCTTGCAGTGTAAAGCTGTAGTTTTTAATGTGGACAGTCAGACAGATCCCGTGAAGTGATAATTAGTGTTACTGGCCAGGGCAGGCTGTCAATTTTAGTAGGAAATCATTAAATAAACACTGGTGAATAACCAGTGTGCTGGTTCTTCTTCCCTTGGTAGAGACCAGAGCACTAACAGAGGTGATGTATTTCATTATCCCCATTTTGCAGCTGAGAAAACAAGGCGCAGAGGTGAAAATACTGGAGATACTTTGTTTGGGGCTTGTTTCAGTTGAGGCTGGACTAGAAGTCTTATTAGTGGTCTGCACATTTCTGGGGGTTTCCCTGCCCCACACAGCTCTTGACAAGTGCCTGTGTGCAGTTTGTACCTCTGAAAGCCTCTCCCAGAGGAGGTTTCCTTGTCAAGAGGGCAATAACTACTTGCCTTCTGCTTAGCATATTATATTCTATCTGTAGGAAGCCTTTGTGCAAGGCTGACTTGCTGTGGGTAAGGGGGGGTAAGAACAGTTCTTTTACAAATGCCAGCTAGGTCTTTGCAAACTAATAAAATTGTCAGTAGGCAGTACAGCATATGCCTGATTTAGTAAGGTTATAGTTGTTCTTTAGAAAGGGTAAAGTTATCCTGGCTTACTTGTAATTTATATTTCTGCTGAGCGCATGAAGTTGTATTTCCATTAGAGGAGGAAATACTGCTTACTTCCCCTGGCTGGTTCCATCTACTTCAGTAGCTAATCTTTGGGTTTTCATTTCTAATATTGTGCTCAAGTCTGATTTGCCTGGCTTCTGCTCACTGGTCCTTACTGTTCTTTAATGCACAATCCTTGTTGGCCCTGGGACCATATAAAATACCAGCCATTTGAGGGGGCTGGTAAATCCTGCTGGTGTGCTGTGCATTGGGCAGTGGGGCATGTTGGCACCCCTGGCTGATTAACACACAGTGTTATCAGCTCACAGATTAACCTGCTGGCCAGCTCTTAATACATTGGAGATACTTGGTTTTGATTGTGCAGTGTGAACTCTTCTATCAGTGCTGCATGGTACCAAGTCAGATATTGGCTAAAGAATACACAAGTGCTAACACAGATATCTTTCCAGCCAAAGGTGTAATCTCGGCCGAGAGTGCACTTGGATTTGTTTGACAGGACCTGTTTCATATAGAATGACAATGCTGATTATGGTCCTATCTTTGAATTCCTTATCACTGGAATCCTTCATTGACTTTTGATTGTTTTATCTGAAAGCCGTGTCTTACTAATGGGATGTAATTGCACTGGGCAACCTGCTTCCCTCTCAGCTACTGGTGCTGGGTTAGCACAGTCTCCCTCTGCATCTGTGTGTCCTGTTGTTGGCAGTAGGTCAGGCATTTCCTTAAAGGCTTGAATCAAAACGTAATTGGCAGATGTTGGGGCTGACTTGCCCACTGGGGTAAGGCAACAGTCTGATACAGGTGCATTTGGTGGCTCCTGCAAATACCAAATGGATGAATCTGTTAAATCCTTTTTTTTGGTGTCATTAGCCTTATTTACACTTCTGTTTTGTAGTGGGGTTATGCCACTATTAGAGTTCAGTTCTTCTTAGTTTATTTTAGAAAAGAGCTCACTTTCTGTTTTCTTGCAAGTCATGGTTATTTTTCTTTGTCTGATTTGTCTTGACTTTAGCCTTGGTTTCACTTACCAAATTTCAGTACTACTTTCACTACCTATTCTTAGCTTCCCCCTTTTACCCCTTTTTGTGCTGCCTTATATTTTGGTCTTTTTACCATTGTATCAGGATAGGATTTTAGTTAAAATTTCCCTCTTTCTCAAATAAGGGAATCATAATTCTTCATTTCAAGTTGTTTTGTCTGGAAAAAAAGATGATCTTACAATTGTAGATACATTTCTTTCAAGTCTGTTTCTCCCCTCAATTCTCATCAGTTTTGGGAAATTAGCAATTGTTGTTCTAAACCTAAACTTCATGTACTGACTCCAATTAATCTCCCTCTAATAACATTTGATTGCTGTGGCAATTCAAAAGTTCTCATGGGATGCTTCTGACTGGCTCTGTGAAGATGAAACTTGCAGCTGTTGAGTGCACAGAAGTCACAAGGATAATAAAACACTGAGGTTTTTTCACACATCTTATATAGGTTGTGTGTGTATGGTGCAGGAAGTTTTGTTTGCTCTTGAGCTATGTTTGAATTCCCTTTGTGGTGTAAATCAAATAATTCTCTAAGTAGGTTGTTGTCAGTGGGGGAAGGAAATGGTTTCACAAGTGTTTGCCATACAGAACTTGGCGGAGTAGTTCAAGTAGTTAAACATAATGATATTAAAAAAGGAGCTGCTGAGATCCAACTGCATGTGCATATCAGTAGATAAAATGCTACTGATGTACATCAGAATGTGAGTTTGTGGCCTGATGACACAGCCCTAAGTTGGTGCTGCTACTGAAAGGTCAGTCCTGCCTTCTCCCTTTATTCTTGTTTTGGCTCAGGGAGTTAAGCTCCCTGGGCTGCTCTGGAAGCCAACCTTAAATCTATCTCTCCTTGCTGCTGGGTGAGGGCCATGGTGGCACAGGCACTGAGGGTCCAGTGAGGCTCCTCCTGTACCTGAGTGGGGCACAGCCTGTCCTGGGGCATCTCCTGTGCCTGCTGCCCCAGTGTGCTTCCCAGCAGCAGGGACATTCCTGCTGGGGTGGACTGCAAAGGGGAACCATCCTTGTGAAATGGACAGAAAGTGTATTGTGCTTTGCTTTTAGTCTTTTAGCACCTGTGCTGTTTGAAATCAGTGTCAGTGATTGTTCTCCCTGTCTGCCAGTCTTGTTCCCTGAGCAGCACCTCCCACACTGAAGGAAAAGGGCTGAGAGAAGGTAAGTGTAAAAGTGCTGCAGGTGCAGTCTGGTGGTCTCAGTGCTTTGTTGTGTGTGTGGGACAGCTTTCTCGGAGTGTAGTGAAGTGCCAGTTAAAAGAACCAGCTCAGCTACCTGGTTTTCATTTAAATTACATGTTCTCCTTCAGTGTTCATTTTAGCTACCTGTCCCAGTAACTTTTTCCTTCCTCCTTTGAAGCTGTCTCTACTCTTGTTTCTCATGTTTGAAGAGATGGACTTGCACATTCCCTGTATGAAAGGGCGTCAAGAAAGATCTTCCCTTTCTCCTCTGAACAGCTTGAGGCAGAGATCTGTCTGTCTGTATATTTCCTCACTGCAAAGCAGGTTGCACTGAGTAGCAGCCACCCAGCCTTCCTGTAACAGCGTGTGCAGCAAGAGCACATGGATCCTGGGTCTGTAAAAAGGCTCTCCCATGGCCAGGGGTCCATCTTGGCTTCTCCCATGGACAGGACATCCCTGGCAGCCTCCATGACCTGTGTCTCCTGCACTGTTTGAATTCTGCGTTAACTCTGTGTGGTAAGAATATCTCCTAATTGCTCACTGCTAAAACTTGGTGTTTAATAGCTACTTAGAGGCAGAACTTGGATGGGAAGAAAGAGTTTATAGATAAAAGTTGGTCATTGCTTGTTAATTAAAGTCTGTCTTTTCTCAGGGATAATTAGTGCAGCATTGGCAAAAGGGAAACAAAAGTTCAGACAGAACACAGCTGAGCTCTAATCTGCTTATGTTAGAGCCTGAAATAGTAAAGGGTGTGTTTGACTTGAAGTGCCTGTCCACAGATCTTTTACTCCTGTCCTTTGGGGGAAGGGATAGGGAGCTTTGAAGTGCAGGCACAGCTCTAATGCTGGAATCCCAAGGTATGAATGAACAACAGAAGGGTAGTAGGTACCTTAGAGGTAGAGGTGTGTGTTGGATTCCAGGTGGTGTAAAGAACGATCAGATTTATTAGCATCTCCTTTTATATCCTGATTGGGAATCTCAGCTATTAGGATGCATCAAAAAAAAAAAAAAGAAAAAGCATGCTGAGATATGGAGCGACAATTAATGAGTTCTGTTTGGTTTTTCCACCCGAGAATGTAGCCCTCAGGTCACGTTTCCCTAGATGTGTGTGTATCTAGAGGTCTGCCCTTCCAGCAGTGGGCTTAATTGAGTTCAGCTGGGGTACTTGGGGTCACCCATGCTGGGGCTGCTTTGCCCTTGCTGTTGTTCCTCACTCACATCCTGGGAGGCTCCAGCAGTGGGCTTTGTCTGCCCAGGGGTGCCTGAAGGATTTCAGTGTAGGCATGAGAGAGAGCTGGGATGCCAGACTGCAGATGGGAAGGTCTGTGTAATGCAGAAGGAATTCCAAGCATCTTTTTGGTTAATTCTGTTTAACAGTCCTCTAAAAATGTGGCTTGATGGGAACTTGCATGTTGAGTGCAGCATAAGGCTTCTTGAGTATTTCCAAAAATGGTTTTCTAAAGTCCTCCTTAAAATCTCTATGAATTGCCAATAATTTTACTTAAGACAACTCAAAGCCTAATCTTTTTACCTTTATTATTTTCATGAAACTATTGATAATACCTTGAAAAATAATCTGACATTTAATCTATTTTACTCCTAATGAAAAAGAGCACTGAGCCCATCTGATTCAATTAAATTCATGCATTCCTGCTCAAGGACTCAATTTTACTGGGCTTGGTATACTGTACTGAAAATGCCTTATTTTTTATTACAATTGGTTTGATTTTAGAAGAAAGAAAGATGTATTTCTGTTGTATTTTCAAATGCTACAACAGCATTTCTCTGCAAAATGTGCTGGTGTGATTTCCAGGACTGGCAGAAGGATTTGGGGTGCTAGGTGATGTCTCTGAAGTAGTGATGGTGACTTGTAATTAAAAAGAAAACAAATAAAGCCAGCTTATCAGAAACAAACTTCAGGAATGTTCATTATATTTGGCACTTGGTGTCTATGAAACTGAATTTGGAAAAATGTCTGAGGGGACTTTATATCCTCAGAAATGCTCCATTACCTTTTTCGTTTCCCTCACCTTCCTACAGATGTTTGTTTTCTGTAGTGGTTGCTCAGGTTAGAATAAAAATGGCAATTTGACAGGCATGGAGGTGTTTTTTTTTCTCTGATGCATATCAGCAGAGCTTCATTGTTTTCAAGACATTTGTCCCTAAAACATTTAAGTTTTTAAGCTGTTAGAATTGTCAGTGATCTGATCAGCTTCGATGGCTTGTGTTTAGATTGTACACTCATGACTGAGAATGTCAGTGTTGGAGAGTGTTTGAGTGGCAAAGAAATGCAATAATGGGGATGAAGGTTTTTGAAAGAAATTATCCCCTCTTGAATTACTACCTGTCCAGTTTCTCAAGAGGCTTAATGACTTTGCAGATTGAGATGCTGCTGTGAGAATAAATGCTGAGTATACAGGAGAGTATACATGTTTTATGGATATTGGAGAAAACCTCAAAAAGCCTCACTTTTCTGATATAATGTCTTTAATTGTGTTGCATAAAATTGTCTTGAAGGAGGCTTTGAATCTTGTAAATTGAGTTCAAGTTGTCATTTAACGTCAACGGACTGAAAAGATCTCAGTGAAACTCACTAGAAAGCCTTAAACCATTTTGTTAGTTTCTTAACATTTTCTCTTCAGTTTCATTCAGCAGTGATGTTTAGTTGGATTGTTTAGATTAAATTAGCAAGTGGTATGGCTTTTTATAGGTCTGTAGTGTGTTGAACACTTGAACTGATGATACATAATTAGACACTTCATTTTGCTTCCATTTGACATCTTTTAACTAATTAGTTACTTGGGTTGCTTTATTTTGCATTAAGTTGTTTTCAGTTGATTAAGTACGCTTCTCTGAGGGTACAGAATTATGAACATACGAATTGCACAACAATTTTGGCACGTGTAGATTGCCTCAGTGTCACCTAAGGACAAAGATTTCTCTGCTTACATTGCTGGCTCTATTCTCTTCGTGCCCCGTGGGCAGATGTGTCAGAGCAGACACCATGCTCTCTAAATTCTCTTTCTCCCTCCTGCAGTCTAGTCAGAGCTTGTTGGCAGTGCCTACTGTAGGTACTCGCCCTTGAAAATGCCTTGATTTCAGTTTTTAAATGTTCAGACCCACTAGTTTGGTGGAGTTTGGTGAGTTTGGAGGGTTGGTGGTGGGATAGAAAAGTGATCTCAGAGTGGAGACCCAAAGGTATCCTGTATCAAACACTGTGAGTTATGCCTGGAAAAACCAGCAAGCTTCACCTGGGAACTGTCATGAGGTGGATGGGCAGTTGTGATGCTCTGTGCTGGAGTAAATTTTGATTTGGGCATTGCTGGGACTATAAAATACTTGAGCACAATATTTCTAGAAGCAAGTTTCCCCCAGGCACTGAGTGTTCCGGAATAAGCATGACTTTATTATAAAGCTCTTGCTCTGTGCTTGTGAGCAGATCAAGACGTCCTTTTTTTGCATTTTACTTTGAACATCAGTTATTGATGTGAGGCACCGAGTAGACTCTAACCTGTGCCAGCTAACAAAGGGAAGCCAACAGAAATGAGAAACACTACAATTACACTTTTGTTGCTGCAGTGCTGACTGAAGCCTGAGTGTGTCCAAGCATGTGGTGTTCAGACAAGATAGATATTTCTCTCTGTGGAACTGTTTTTCAAAGGGAATGCTTGCTCTTATGAAAACTGGCTCTGTGGCCATAGTTGAGTAAATATCTTTAGGTATGCTCTGCCACAAGAGGATGTGCAGGTGGTGTCTCTTGTGAAAGTTGTAATTTCTTTTTTCTATCCCATGTAACTGTTTAAAGCTTTAACTGTATGTGTATATTTGGTCTCAGTTAATCAAATCCCCTTGAATATACCTGTGAGTTTGTGTTAAGGTTGGTGTCATGGTAGCTAATGGGAGTGTTGCTGGGTGTTGTGGTCATTGGGTGGGGAGTTAAACATTGCACTAAGAGTTGGGGAAGTGAGTACCTTGATGTACATGTGCTGACACAGAGGCCAGTGCACAGGGACCTCACCTTGGAATGGATCTCCTGTACCCATGAACTTGTCAGATGTTGCAAGAGTAATTAATTGGGGTGAGAATATCCTTTGGCTAAGGCTGTATTAGAACACTCCAAGAAGCACCATCATTTTTGGCATGCTAAAAATGGCAGCTGGTTTTATTTTGAGGTCTTGTACCAGGAGCATTAGCCCCTTGTTGTCTCCAGTAAAACCACAGTGATTTGGTGTTCTTGTAAAGAAAAGATACTTAAATAGAGACTAGTGAAGATGTAAGCATTTTTTATTACTGAGGCTAGATTTGGATGCCTATTGAAAGAATAAGTGGCACTTAAAAACCTATAGAGAAATGTATTTTAAAAAGGTCCAAGTGTCATGGCTGCAGCTCTGTGCTGTCAGAATTAGTGCTTTTCTTTCTTGAAATGCTTTCTTTTTTTCCTGTGGAACAGATGCCCTCATTCCAGAGGTGGCAGCCTTGGCTCTACCTCATCTGCTCCTTTGCATTTAGCTTTGGATTTTGCCTGTCCTCCTCATAGGAAGAGACAGCAAGCTATTGAAGTGTCAGAGTGCCTTAAAGGAATTGATTACTGATTTTAATAGGAGTGATCGTGAAGATTCATCTGCCTGGTTAAGAAGTGTAAGGTACTGACTACTGTGAAAATGTTAGATGTGAATTGTCAACTTGGATACTGTTTCATGGGAATTAAGGCTGGTCAAGCAGGGAAGAGTAGCACACTCGGTGATGGTGTGACTATCCCCAGTATCTTCATTGTGTACTTTGTAATTATGTGACTTCATTAAAAGTTTGAGATTTCTGTACAGTTGCTGTTACCCGCAGAAGTCTTAATTAACAATGTGTTTGTTCTGCTCCTAGCTGGTCTCATGGGGACCCCAGTTTAGGGGTGGGATGGGCACAGGGGCTGCTTGAAAACCTGTCACACTCTCTTTTACAACAGCATGTCCATTACCATAACTTCTGGCCCATTCCAGTGGGTGAACTGGCTCTGTAATGAGACAGCTGGGCTCCCCAGCATGGGCTGGATCTGTGCTGCTCATCCCCACTCCCCTCCTGTGCTGCTGGCAGCTGCCTGCCACAACTGCAGTCTGGCTCTGGAAATGGGACAGGATGTTTGCTTTTGTGGAGTGCAGTTGTTGAGGAAATTAAACGAAGGGATCTCTGGAAGGGCAAGCCACCTAAATCAGATTAGGCCATAAGATGAGGGTTGTGGGCATACTTTAAAGCACCTTATCAGGAGATGTTGAGGAGGATGTGCTCCTGATAGCCAGTGGTGCTTGGAAAGCTGCATTACATCATGTCTCTTTGGACCATGGGGATGAGTGCAGAGAAGAGGGAAATCTTAAATCTGAAGGAGCTGGTTTATCCAAAGCTGTGAGGCTGGAATTCTTGGGAGATATGCAGGGGGGGCCATTCCTGGCCACCCAAAGGCATTGCACACCCTCTTGCATGCCGGCAGCTGGCCTGTGCAGTGACAGATCAGGAGGAATGCACAACACTTTAAGTATCATAAAGCTGGATATCCTTTGCTCAGGATATTTCCTGTCCTCAAGAATTTATTTTTCAACAATATTATTGGCAGAAAATCCACAAAATGGAAGCCGGGGAGGGAAACTTGTACTTTGCAGAAGATAAGTTCCTAATTTTCCCATCATAAGTGAAGAGATAAGCTTTGGAGAGCAGAAAAATACACACCCCTTATGTAGTGGTAAACCACCAGCATGCCTAGCTGTGCGTCAAATATTCAGTGATTTGTATTTATTGCTGTCAACAGCATACAGCAATTAAACCACTAGTTTCTTATAAAAATGAGACTTTTGAACACTGTGATCAAAATGGCATTTAATTCCAACGAGCGCTGAGCCTCGGGACAGGGATAGCCAGAGCAAAGCTCTGCTGACTGACTTCCACCAGGCTCTGTTGCATGTTTTGCCTTTGCGTTTGTTAATGAATTAAAGCCTAAATCATAAAGCAGGATTTAATTGGTGATTTGTGATCTGGTTAATCCCACAGTGAAAGTAAAGTGTGCTTAGCTTAGCATTGCTGCCGCTGCTCCCCCATTGACGGCAGAGCCGCCGCCGCCGGAGCAGCAGAGAAGTGCTTGTAGCTTCCTGCTAGGAAAATACCTTTGTGAGGCTGTTTGTATATGCTTCCTTCTGTAAACTTCAGATAGAATTCACTCGATCCCATGAATGTGGCTGCGTGTTCTGGGGTGGCTGTTGTGAACAAAGACCTTCGGCTATTAAATACAATGAGAATTTATTGTTTACCGTCTATTTTCCTGTTTGTGTGTGTGTTTCTAGCAACGAGTGTTTGCATAAAGGATTCGTTTGCCTGTGGATGTTTCTCAAACTTAGCAACATGTATTTGGCAATTCAGTAAAATTTGCTGGAGGAAGGCAGTGTAACGAAGAGGTGAGGCATTGGTGAAGTACCCTATTCCTATCTTCCCTGTGCTTAAAAAAAGAGAAAAGAATTTGGTAGGTGTGTGGCATTCTTAAGGTTTATACCTGGAATTTGTTTTTGGAAACATAAGGATTATGGTGTGTGTTAAACTTAACTCATTTTCCCAGCATCCCCAGCACCCAAGAGAAGGTTCAGTGAAATAACACCGGGCTCACCATGCTGAGATTGCACTTTTCAAGGCTGGAGCAACATGTTATAACAGAAATCCAAGTTGATGAGAACATTTCAGTCGTGATGCAAAAACGATGTGGAATCTTTGGTATGTGCCAGTGGCAGGAGCTGCACTCCCCGGAACGCTGCTCCCTTGAGTGAGCTCCTGTAAGGCTCTGGCATGCAGGCATGCTGCAGGGCAGGGCTCAAGGACACACTGTCAGCCTCACAGGATTTTGTAGCAGGTTAAATCCAGGGAAAAGAGAGGGAGAATTTGAGACTTTTCTCTTGACCACTGTAGTAATTCTTTGAACTTGCTTGTTTCTGAACGTGGCTTAAGCATTCCAAGGGTCTTAAGATAAATGAAGGTATTTATGCCCATTATGTAGATGGATGTGAATATATGTGTGTATGTACATACCTCGTGACTTTTGCAGTGATATCAAACCTCTGTGATTAGATATGGGAAGAGTAGGACCCTGAATGTAGCCCACAGGAGATAAAACTGCCAAGGGAAGCTGCAAAAGTAGTTACCAGATGTATTGTACTGATGCATTGATGTGCCTTGAGATGCTGCAGTTTAAAACCAGCAGTGAGTTCTGTGCACATGTTCAGCGTGTTCATATCTTCTGGCCAATGATTAGGTTTCCTGAATTCACATTTTTAAAAATCTCTGTGTGACCTCTACCTTGTGTTGGACTATGTGCTATACTAAATTTAATGTGAAAGTCTAAAATAAAGGCTTTATCCTGTTGTCTGGCCTAGCTATTTATATTTAGGATGAGGAGCTCACTTGCTCTAGTTGTACATTACCAGTTTGCCAGTGACTGAGTAACTTGATGACAAATGTAGATCCCTGTTAAAGTATCAGTTACAGGTCTGACAGCTGGTGTATGTTTTACTGCACTAAACTTTTTTTTCCTGTAGTCATTCTTCCTAGAGGGAATGGTGACTTCTGAGAGTGAATTTCCAGTCTGTTGGCTGGTCTAAAAACCCTGTTGGCTTACCAACTAAGTGTCTGTGATGTTAGATACCTCCACGTTTCTGCATTTTTTTTAAAATCAGCTTTCTGTTAATCTTCAGGAATTCTTAATCCTATTAAAACCCAGTGATGCTTCAGTATTGATGCTGTAAGCAGAATGCAGTCAGGGATTGTAAAACTGCCTTTTCTTTCTTTATTATTAGCTTAAATACTGTCTCTACAGGTAGGAGGCTCAACCCACTACTGTTTGTCATAAGAAGTAAATTGCTAGTAACAAAGTGACTTTCCTTAATTTGATCAATTCAAGAAGTGTTCAAAAAAGCCTTAAAGACTAATGTACCTTGACATGTTCTTAACAGTATACATGTTATAATCTGCTCAATTTAGGTGAAAATTAATATCTCATCTGTTACTTCTGACCAAGTACTCTTTTGAGATTTCTGTACCACTAATGTATATGCATGAGAAGGGGGAAAATCAGAGCATCTCTTCAGCTTCAGATTTAAAGACAAAAGTTGTGGCAGGTTGAGCTTCTGATGGAAATAATAATAAATCTCATTCTGTACTTCCTTGAACAGAGAAGGCTCTGAAGGTAAAGTGGCTTGTAGCTGTGCTGAATTTCATAGTACAAATTCCTGAGTATTTAAAACCGTGGTGGACAATGGTGATGACTTACTGTAGAGCTGTAGCACTGACTGGATAGATGTGTTGTGCTCTGAGCAGGCTCTGTGAGGTGTAAGGTGTCTCTGGCACCTATGGGACTGCGAGGGGCAATCTGTGATTTTGATTATTTGTAACAGGGCTTGATGAAGCAAAGCCTGGGAACACAGAGCAAGACTAGAGAAAAATCTTATAGTTGAAGTTTCATCTGGGGTGATGAGAAAAAAAACTAGTCCAAATTCATTAAGGATGAGGGAATTTCCTTAGTGAGCATCAGGAGGGTGATGAGCTGCTGAAGAGCTGTTTGGTATTGGGGGGTTTCTCTGCAGCACACACCACTGCTCATGCTCTCATCAGCAGGTTAAACCTCCCTGAACACCCAGGCCGTTTTTCTGTGCCAACCTGGAGTTATGATTAGGGACTAGAGAGAGAAATGGGATGAGGAGTATGTTCACATGAGAGAGTGAGAGTGCTTTTTTTTCTACATGGCTTTGTTACTATTGGGAGTCTTTATTAAAATTGTTCCATGGACATGTCATCTTCCCCTGCCCCTAGAGGAATATGGCATAGTGTACATAGAGAATAATATAATTTAAACTTATTTTTTAAACCAGATATTAACATGTCTAATGATGATAAAGTGTCCTCCCCTTAGAAACTGTGGAACAAATGCAGTCTGCTTGAATCTCTGGGACCTGTGCAGCCTTTTCCTTGGAGAACAACTGGTGTTAATGGGTAGGTGTTTGTCACTGATTAACTGTGTACTGTACAGTTAAAGTGGGTATCTATGTGGGCTCTGTGCTGCCAAAATGTGACTGAACTGGGTCAGAATGTAAATATTAAAGAATTGAGATTGTGCTGTACTTTCGGTGATAGCGCCTGGGTGTTCCAGCTTATTCACACAGACTGAGTGTGCCTCAATAGAGCTCACCTGGCAGTAAAATCTTGTCGGGTCATCTGTCAGTTATATCATTCAGGTAGAATTGAGCACAACCAAATTTGACTGGGAAAGCTTTTTTCTTGCTCAAGTCCCGCTCTAATGTGGTCAGAACCCTGCAGGCAAACTCCTGATATTCTGATGTTTCTGCCTCCACTGTCAAAGACAAGCTGCTGTCAAGCCATATTGAATTTTTTCAAATTTATTTATATACATATATACTATATTTGTATATTTGCCCTAGACTTTAGTGTAACATTCTTTGCTCTATCAGGATTTCTGTGAATTTCTCTTGCAATAAGCAAAGTAAGATGCATGTCCAGGAAAAGCTGAAGGCTGTCAGGGCATATGGTGGTAAAATGCTTTATATTTATGAATGATACTGTAGGAAGAAAACTCCAGAGAGTTAGGCTTTCTTGTAGATTGAGTCTTTTTATCACTTGGCTTTCTTCCAGTTGAGTTATGAGATGCATTTTCTTGTATTTGAAAGACTTGCATATTTTATTCTCACCTGTTGATTGAAATTCTGTGGATGAACTGTATATTTGCACTTTTTCCCCAACCCTCCAAAACTGTTTGCTGTTTAGGCATTTTTTCCCTAACAAAGCCCATTTCTTGAAAGGCAGGTTTATATATTTTAGGATGCAAAGCACATTTTTTCCTCTGCCTTTAAGTACTTTAATTTTTGAATTCTAGCTAGAATTATAAATGAAAAATTTATTGGAGGACATGGTGTTTTTTTGGTTTTTTAAAATTCCTTCCCAAAAAGCTGAAATTCTGTGAATTGTTATTGCTAAAGATTATCACAGTCAAAATGGTTTTGTTTAAAAAGACTGAAAGATAAGCTCTGCTTTGTTAATGATGATTTTATTGCTGCTAGTCTGCTCTGAGCTTGTACAGTGAATCTACCCCATATTGATTAGTGGCAAACAGATTGTTTATGCCAACTGAGAAAGAAATGAAGTTGGAATAGTGTGCTGTATCCATGGGACTGGGGATGCTGTTATGGAGCCAGGGAGAGAGGGCAGGACAAATTCTGGTATCTCACAGAGCAGAAATGAAAGTGCATCTGCCTTAGTAAGCCACAAACTTTCCTTCCTCATGATCAAAACCCCACTGATGGTCAGAAAGACCAACCTCTGCAGAGAACAACTTGCAACAGCTGCCCAGGGAAGTGGTGGAGTCACCAGCCCTGTAGGTACTGAGAAGATGTGTAGATGTGGCACTTAAGGCCATGGTTTAGTGGTGGAAATGGCACTGCTGGGTTAACAGTTGAACCCAGTGGTCTTAATGGTCTTTTCCAACGTGGATGATTCTAATTTGTCCCTTTTGTGGATTTCTTACCTGTATTTGAATAGACTCTAGACTCCTGCACCTCTAAAGTTTGGTAAGTGGTTATGGAAATTAATTTTTCCAAGTGTAACAAGGGAAAATGAAACTTCAGGTACACGGGACATGAAGCTTAAAAGTTGGTTTGCTTTCTGCTACTCGTCTGTTTAAGTTTTCTTGCTTGACTGGAATTTTGTCATTTAAAGGATGCGGAAAGTTCACTTGAGCTTCAAGGGTTTAATTAGCTTCATTGGAGCTGTGTGCTTGTATCAATAGGGAAATATAAAAAGCATGACTGTCCCCTTTTTGATTAAATACAAACTTCGGATTAAAAAAAAATTCTGTTTGCAGGAATTTATTTAGCTCAACCTGGTTCTTATTATTGTCTTGTATCTCCTGAATTCCCACAGCTTTCTTTGGAGCCCCTTAATAATACTGCTTGTACCTGAAAGCTGTGGTATCAAAGTCAATAGGTGAAATATTAGGAAATTTTAATTCACAAAGACTTGTACCTTAGTAATGAGTAACTCCTGTAACTGGGGCTGTTGCCTATTGACTTCACCCACGGTGGGAAGAGCATCTTTCCCACCCAGGATGGGAAAAGCAGCTCATGCCGTGAGCCTGCCTTTCATTGGTGTAGTTTTGAGTGCTGTTAGTTTCCCAATTCATAACACCAGCTGTCCAGTACTTCACTGTATTTATTATTATCAAAGACCAATACCAATTTTTTGAGAATAATTTTCAGCTTTCCATTGCCTGAATGATTTGGCAGAGAGTGGGAATGAGCATAGAAGGGTAACGATTCAGTTAAATTGGGTACAGACCACCTGAGTGCTGGTGACCCCACTGGACTGTCCAGAACTCTGTTTCTCCTTCAGTCTATGTTACAAACTGTGCCCCACTTCAGACAGGTAGCAAACCCTAAAAGTTTTCCCCTTTAAACCATTTAATAGATAACTTGAGCTTTATAGCTGCAGCAGGTGGCACATTCAGCACAGCATTATCTGTCTAGATAGAGACCCTTTGTCTTCCCACCCTAAAGAAAACAAACCCCCCCTAGTAATCTGCATTTCAAGATTTTATGTTTTTCCTTCCTTGATGCTTTATTATCATTGGAGATAAAAATCAGATACCTGGAGTGGGAGAGGCTTCTTTCCTATAAGGTCCTGGATACCAAAATTACTCAATCAAAAATGGAACGACTTGACTTTGTGTGTGTGGCTTGTTTTTTGCTGGTGAGTTTCAGGTCTTTGTTTAACGTAAATTGCTGTCTCAAATTAGAAGAAGCCTTCATACTGTCTTCATTTTTATGAAGCAGTTCAGAAAAGTAAAAAACTGGAAATTGTACTTTATGCTCTGTGAAAGTGAGGGATGGCGTAACAAAACTTTAACTTTTTCTCCTGGAGTGATGGAGTTTGGCTGGTGGGTTTTGGGTTGATATTCTCATTACTAGCGTGGTTCAAGCACTTGGATCTGGTGAGCACGATGATAATAAGGGGCTCAACTTTCCTGCTCCATGAGAAACCTCTCCGGCAGCCATCCAGAGGTGCTCCCTTGCAGTGCCTGCTCTGCTCTGCTCCGTGTGAATGGCTGCTCTTGAATCCCAGGGCTGAATGGGAGATCTCTGCCCAGCGCTTTCCCACAATAACACAATGAGCCACTTTGTCAGCGCAGCGTCAGCCCGGAGTCAGGTTAGTGGGGAATGGCGACAGCAGCGAAGTTCGTGTTGCACAAAGGTGTGCTGAGACCTTGTTGGAATTGGACTCGGTATGCAGGCTTTTCAAGAGCTGCAGATTGATATGATAGATAGCTTTTTTTTTTTTCTTTTTACTTCGTAGTTTAATTAGGGGTAAAAAAAAAAAAACTAATCCCCACCCCATTGATTTCAGTAGATTCCCCATTGCACGGGAACTCCAGGAGAGATAACCAAGGTCTTTGTGGTATTATTGCAGAGAGATTATTATTTGAGAGAGCAGAGTTGAAGGGGAGGGTATTTATCGACAAATGCTGTGCTTATCAGCCTGTAACCATGATTAATACTTCGTCTATTAAATGGAGGAAGAAAGCAAATAGATGAAGCATACCTGTGCCTTATCTGACTTTCACCTTTGTGCAAGAACTTCTCTTTGCATAGAGGTTTTGCTTGTGTCCCTGGGCACGTTCTTGGGCTTGCAGCCCATTCATGGGGTTGCAGCCCTGATCTGGGGGAGTTCAGCACTTAATAAAACTGCTAAGAGTGTGTAAAGATGTGCTGTAGTGCAAATATTTGCAGGATCAGGGCCCAATTTGTAGACAGGTGTAGGTCTGGATTGAAGAGAGCTGTACCTCCTCACACAAATTTTTTTCAAGCAAATAGCAGGTTATTCCAATTGTGTTTAAACTTACTGACTATCATTCTAGACCTTGTGAATTTTACTTGCAAATTGCTTTTGTCAGAGGCAGTGCAGAGAACCTGAAAAGGGTGATAATTTAGTTAGAAAGTGTGCAGTGCTGTCTCTTGCACAGAATGGCTCTCTGCACTTAATGGGACCAATTTGTGCTGTGGCTGAAAGGCTGTTGGCCACTGTCATCCTCCTCTGCTGGCCCTGGCAATGTGGGACGACAGCTGGAAGAACTCTGTGCTTTCCTGCTGGCCTGTGGAGAGGAGGATGTCGTCAGAGAATCACAGAGTGCTTTGGGTTGGAAGGAACCTTCAAGCTTCTCATTCCACCCCTGCCATGGCAGGAACACCTTCCACTGTCTCAGATTGCTCCAAGCTCCATCCAGCCTGGACTTGGACACTTCCAGGGATGGAGCAGCCACAGCTCCTCTGGGCAACCTGTGCCAGTGCCTCACCATCCTCACAGGGCAGAATTTCTTCCTAATTATGGAGTCCAAGTCTACTCCTGCTTTGTTCCCATCTTGTTTGAAGTGACGTGTGGTTTTCTGGAAAAGCACAGAGATGCTGAGTGCAGCTGGGGGTGTGTTGTGCTGCTGGCAACTGAACAGCACCCAGAGCTCTCTTAACTCAAATGTCTCTGAGGGTGGACAAGCAGGAACAAATTAGTTTGAAATGTTAATTGCTGCTTGTATTTTTGGAAGTGCATAAAATAATTTCCCTTGAAAACAGAAAGAAGTTTTGAAGTAGTTGCTATTTTAAAGCCAAGTTGTGCCAGAAAAAACAACAGTAAAAATCATGGGGAAAAAAGCAATTGGCCACTATTGTGCAAGAAGAGTTAAACTCAGCCTATGGCTGCTTAGAAGAATTGCTGTGAAATAGTGTGAGAACTGTGTGCCTGAAAACTTCTCTATTTTTGCAGCTACATCCCTCGTGAGTCCCCTTTATCCGTTGTGATTAATACGGAGGAAGGTGAGGAAAGAAAGGTGTGAGAACAAAGCAGGAAAGGAATATAAATAGCAAAAATGACTAACTTAATTTTCAGATTGAAGGAAAAGCACAGAAAAAACTCAAATGGGTGAGAGTGAGTTGTATACAAGCTGTCTCTGCAGTGTGCTCTTCTGCCAGCAGTCCAGGCTGTAGCCATGGTGGGTTTGCATGTTTTAGAATTGATTTTTGAGCAGCTGATGAATTTGCTGCTCTAATACTATTTGCAGAAGTGAGAATGCTGTGGAACCATTGGATTAGCTTGTCTGCCTGTGGCTTTCTGCTCAGCCATAGCTAATACAAGCCTAATAAAAATTTTGAAGGTCTGCTTCACCCCTGGTGTATTTTATTCCTTTAAATCTAGTTCACTAGGTTTGCACATGAATATGATGGCGTTCAGGCACACCCCAGGCGTGGGTGGTGGTGGGAGGAGGGCAAGCTTGCTTTTCCTACACGACCTCACAAGATTTCCCCCTGGAAAACCAAGGGGAAAAACCCTTAGTGGGGTGAAGTTTTCTTTTGGAAAAAGACTCCTTTGTGTGCCAGGTTGCTTTATTCGGGTATTTCATCAGGACTATTATCTGCTGATTAGTTGTACTTGCCTTGTGAAATAAGACACTCCTGCATGGTGCAGTTTGACCTGATATCCCCATTCCTGATGCTCATTTCTGCTACGTGTTTGAAGTTACTTTATTATTCCATTTCTTCCTAAGGTTAAGCTAGGAACCAATTTTTAATAGTTTTTCTGTTCCTGAATGACAAACATTTCCTATGAGGGGTTTGCAGCTGGATACAGTGCAAATTTGTTGTTCCTTAAGATAACGGAGTTTCAAGCCTGGAAAACTTGAGGTCAAATTTTAGGTCTAAATAAATGCAAGCTACAAATGAAAATCTTCATATCATTGCCCTCTGGATTGCTGCCTTGGGAATCTTAACAGCAATGTGGGGGAAAAACAATGTTAATTTTCCTTGATCCTATGTAGAATTGAATACTGCTGATAATTCCATCTTCAGAGATGGAATGTACCATGCACATTGAAACGTGTTGTTATTTGAAATAAACTAGAGGGGAATAAACCCACTGATTAATCACAGTGGTGAAGTTTGGAGAGGATGTTTATGCTTTTCAGCTTGCTGGAGATAGGATCCAGCTACTGGTGGCCTTGTGTCTGTGAAATGGCACAGAGAGCAAGCAGCAGGCATTTAACTACCTCTTCATAAAATGCCAGGGGCTTTGTGGGTAGTGTTCCCTCTAATCTGTTTTCTTTTGTCATAGCAGATTTTTAGAATTGCATGTATTTCTTCAAAATTGTTATGAAGAAGCCCGTCTGTTTGGATGCTTCCAAATTAATCTACCGTGTTTGCAATTAAACAGAGAAAAGAATGTGTTCAGGTTTCAGTGGCGCTTCAGACGGATGTGATTTAACTAAACTAATGAAGGCACAGCAGACAAGACAAATTCCAGACTGTTTGTGCCTTGACCAACCATCTGTGCACATACCTCCAGGTACTGCTCATGTCTCAAGAGGCTTTTCTACATGAACAATTATTACCACTCCTCTTTGAATTGGAGTGGCAAGCCATGGCAGGAGTCTCTTGAAAGCAGCTATATTTACCACTGTGCTTTTCAGTGAAAATATAATTGTGTTATGTATGTTTAAATTAAGCCTTAATTTCAATGTGTGCTGTACAAAATACAGTAGGGAAACAGGGCAGTGTGTGAGTTTCTCATCTCTTGCACATAAACGCCAGCATCAGCAGGGATATGCAGAAGGAGCATTCCTCATTCAGAGACTTCCTAGTGGGTTGCAGACCCATTTTAAATTATTCTTGTCTGAGAATGTGTGTGTTCAAATAAGACTATGGATACATCTTCTCCTTGTACATACTAGCATTTTTTTTCTAGTTATTCTTCTTTCTTATGCAAGAGATTACTCAAAATTACTCTGGAAAACCACCCATTTCTTCAGCTGTATAATAACCAGCAGTGTCATGATTTGACATGCCAGACTTTGATAGGGTTCTTCAGTTGCACATATAACCCCCTGAAAAATAATGAATAATTTCAGGACTATTTCTCTTTATGTAAGAAGAATAAGATATGTTGCAGGTAATGGCTTCTGTGAATACTAATTTTTTTTTTTTTTAATTTTAATTATATTTTACCATATTTCTTTTCCAAAGTGAGTTTTCTTCTAGAACAGCTGGTTGGGGGAGAAACAGTCGCCTTGTAAGTGACTGCTGGTCATTAGGTCAGTTATCAGCAGACTTTGGCTTTTGATAACACCTGAAGTAGCTTTGCCCGTGGCTGTAAATTACTAAGGAATCTCCTGCTGGGTTGGATTATTTCTCTGGCCACTGCATCAGCCTCTGTGCAAGAGATCACCTAGCCTGTGGTAGAAGAGGGGATCCTATAGTGCATATATTGAAGTAGTGGTGGAAAGGAATTTGTTAGACTGTAACCCTGTGCATGTACCATCTATGTGCGAACTTTGTCATGGTGAAGTGGTAAGGTGGTTTTTTTTTTAGGTAGGAAAGAGAAAAATTTTTCCATTTTAAGTTTACACTGTGTGCGTTTCAACTATTTTCTCTATCAAGGCTAGGATTGAAGGCAGGGTAACTTCTTACTCTCTATGCAGTGTGTTCCTTTCTATTCAGGTAGAATACCCTTAAACATGCACTGTAGGAGTGAAATGTGTGTTTAGCACTGAATTTTAGTTGTATGTTACATAAACCAGTGTATGTGGCACTACTTAGTATCGAAAACTCTCTGTCCTTGTTGTAGTACAACTTCTGTAATTCCAGATGATTGTGATAAAAAAGCAGAACACTTTGTTCAGGAGCTCTTAATGGTCTGCTGCAGGGAAATAAAAATCAAGTCTTTGCAAAGAATGGTCACAGGACTGAATATTCACAACTCCTCTTGCTTCTGCCAGGTTCTCTGCATTTGTCTGCCATAGCTGGAAGAAGTTCTTTGGCTTTGTAAAAAACAGAAGGTAGGAAGAAAATCACAGAAAGAAAAATGTTCTTGGCTTCCAGCCCCATAAATAGCATGGGTAAAACCTTCTAGGAAAAGTAGAATTGGGTATCTTGATGTGGTTCGCACTGCTTTTGGAATTTCAGGAAAACTGACGTAACCTGTTGGGTCATGTTATTTGACCATACATGGACATTGGGTTTTAGATAGTTAGGCTTTATTCTTCTGTGTGTTTTAATTTTCTCTCTAGTGCCATGTGCAACTAATTTATGTATTACTAATTCACATATTGAATTAATTTAAGGAAATGGAGTCATCTCAGGGATCCATAGAGGGCTGCAGTGCTGAACTGAAAATCAAGTTTGCAACTTGCAGACATCAAAGGATTTGGAAGTTTTGGTTGGGGACAGAGACATCAAACTTGGATGGTTATTTCTTCCTTGCTCTACAGCAAAGTGGAAAGTTGTGATTTCCATATTCCTGGAGGAAGCTACACAGAGAGATGCAGCCTCTCACTCCATGCTGGTGTTTTTGTGACCTGTCCCAGCCAAACCTAGGGAATGTAGACGCACAGGAAATATCTTTTTAAAATTTAAATATAGTCAGCTTTCTAGACAAAACCCCAACTTTGAGTTAGTACCTGAAAAAAAAGCTGCGGGTTAGTATTTGGCAGTTCATATTTTAGCTAAGGAAGAATTCTCATATCCTGGAATGTGACCTGGCTCTTTGAATCATGTCTGGTGTTTTCTTCCATCGATGTTCCGAATTTGCAGGAAAAAGAATCTGCTTGTGTTGAGACCTCACCTTCTTTGTATTAACCAGCTTCGCATCCCCTGAGGGAGGAGGAGCACTAGGCTTTAGGAGGGGTGTGAAAGCACGGCTAATAAATCTGTTTTAAGTAGGATGGATGAGCAAATAACCTCAAAAAAAGTGTGCTAGGCTTGTTCCAAAGGGTTTGGCTTTGCAGTGAAGTCTGCCAGTCTTAACTGGATGTCTTAACTCTGCCTGGAGCACATCTGTGTGAAATACTGCAAAAAATTCCTGCCAGTAGCTGTGCCTTGTAGCCAATACTGCTGCTGGTATCCTCTCTGGTGGGGTTGTACCAGACCTGACAAATAGAGGAAGCCTTTTTTATTTATGTTTTCTTTTTTTTTTTTGTTTGTTTTTTTGTTTTTTTGTTTTCCCTTTTCAAGTGAGGCAAGTGTAGACACGGCTGTAGTGACAAACCATTAATAAAGCAAAAGGAATGTGGCTGTAACACTTTAAATAATGACACGTAGCAAATAAATGTCAACATATTCGTTGTTGTGCCTGGAATGGAAATATTACTAGGAAAATATGTAGCTTCAAGCTACAGTCTGGGTTTTTTTCCTCAAGAAAATAGCATCAGTGTGATGCTTAAATTTTGTTAAATCTCAGCTTTCAGATTTGGTCTAGATGGATGTGGTCATTTGTTTGGGGATTGGGGTTTTGTTTTCTATGGGCCTAAATAGTTTTTATGAATGCTGTGTTCTTTAAAAATAAACCTTATATGTGAATATATGTGTATATATATTTGCACACACGATAACTATAGATACATAAATAATTACGTCTATAGCCAGAGCAGTTGGAGGTACAGCTGGCTATTGACTAAATCAGTCCATTTCCATTGAAAACTGCTCACTCATGTGCTCTCTGGTGTTCAGTACTGGGCTCTTTCAGTCCTTTTCTTAATCCCAAGCAGTTAAGAAATGGTTCAAAACCTCACATACTCTCTTCTTTCTTGTTAAACAGAACCCCCAAAACCTGAAGTCAGATTGCCCCACTCCTTCTCCTCCACCCCCAAATCCCAACACCTGTGAATATTGTTATTGGACTTGGCTCTTTCTCAAAATTAAAACCTGAGACTTTGAAGTAATGAGAAGCAAAAGATTTAGGAAGAATCTCCAAAACCTTAGGGGAGAAATGCATTGGGCAGTTTCTGGTCTCTCAGATGTATTTCTACAGCCTGTGTTTTGGTTGGGTTGGAGTGACTAAGTCAGCGAGGCTTTTGGGCTGTGTTGGATCACAGAGCCTGATCCTGTGAGCTGCAGGGGTGTGTAGTGAGTGTCCTTGTTCCTTACTGCAAGGGTGTATGCCCTTCAGGACAGGTTATTCAGGATGGTGGCAACAGCAGGACTAAAACACTTCCAAGCTCTGGCACAAAGCAGTTGATGCAGGCAGGAAATAGGACTTAAAACCTGGCTGTGGATATAGCATCCTAACAACAACTGTACTCAGGCTTCTGGAGAGCTTCTGTCCTGTAATTGAGTCTTGGATAAAAGGAGGGATTTAATTTAAAGGTGGATGAAAATACATTGCCTCTGTTTATATCTCAGTGAAGTGATGATTAGAAAAGTGGTGTTTTCGCACAAATGAGTACAGCGGAAAGAGCTGTGAGAGTTGTGCTAAATTGGGTACTGAGTTAAATGAAAATGCTAGTCTTGAGCTGTATGGCTGGAGGTCACAGTGCCAGGTTTGCACATCTTCTGGAAAACAAATGTACTTTCAGTCTTCTGGTTCTGCTCAGATGTGAAGGGGCCTGTTTGATGACAGTGGAAGGACAGATGTGATTCAGTCTGTGTGGGCACTGCCATCACTTCTAAATCACACAAGTGCTCATCCTTAGGCTCTGGAGGAGCTGCCCTGGTCAGGCTGACGTTTCTGATCATGAGGCTGTGCAGGTGATGGGATTGCAGTGAGCTCTGAAAGAGGTTGATGAAAATGAAGACAGTGTATTTCAACTAAAAAAAAAAGAAAAATTGAAGTCCAGCAGCACCTGGAGCTGAGAGGATATAAGATTTGCAGCATCCAGCATCCATGGAATGGGATGCTCCAATGCTGGTGAGGTTGGCTCAGTCCTTTATTCCCCCTGGAGCATATGAATTAAACTCCTGGTTTATGGCTCTGTAGTTCAGTGTCCTATGCTCTTTGCCAAAAATTCCTCTTTCTGTACTCTGGTGTACTGTGATTGTTTTGTGTCAGCTGATTACCTATGCTGCCACCTAAGTCCCAGCATATTTTTTTCTAACTTGAATTTGGGATGTATATGAAGTTATTCAGGAAGACTTTGTGGTTCTCTGGCATGAGGGGTACTGAGGAGGCTGCTCACCACTGGACATGTGAGCTTACTTTGCTCAGGAGTTCCTGTGCAGAAGTCTAGATAAGCTATGTGATGAGATCATCCATTTTATTCACTGGAGCTGTATTATTGCCCCATAAACCAGCATGATGATACCCTTAACACTGAATTAAGGCCTGTTTTTACAAGGCAGCTTCTCATGGTTTTACTGATGCTCATGTATCACATCAGTTAGCTGTGAAGGGGGAGGGTGTGCTGGAAGTGATGTGTGATTTTTCACAAATCCTTAAGTGATGTCATCATTTTCTGTTGTCCTTCCTAGAACGGGGTGTTCAGAACATTGAGCATGTCCTGTCCCTCCTGCTCCAGCAGAAGCCTTAATCCTTTTGGGTCACGATTAAATGGAAGTCAGGTGTCTGCTCTTTGTGTTGCAGTGGCAGTTCACACTGTTTACAGGGCCCTAGGAAGAAAATAAAGGTGTTTGGCTTTGAAGTGTGGCTGTTGAGTGAAATTGCTGTGACATCTTAACCATGTGGGTGGCCATGTGTAGTTCCAAGAGCTGTGGCAGCAAGCAAGATGCTGATTTCAGAGCAAAGGTCTCTCAAAGTGTCTCAGAACCTGCCTATTTCAGCGGTGAGGGCTGAGGGCCATAATTGTGGGAAAGAGTGGAAATCTGGCTGGTTGGATTTTGAAATTCTTGCATGGCAACCTGATTTTCCATGCTCTTACCTAACAGTTAAAACCTCCATTCAGAGCCTCGATCTTGTATACCTCTTGTTACAAAAACAGAAGTCCTGCATAAGTTGCTGAGTGGCAGAATGACCTCCTAAAGAACCTCCTGCAGGGTTTTGCGAGGTCTTTAACTGCTGTTTCTCTTGCAGGAAGTCCGTTGAGGAAAATTCTCCATGAATGTACGTCACCATGATGATGACCGACCAAATCCCGCTGGAGCTGCCGCCCTTGCTGAACGGGGAGGTGGCCATGATGCCTCACATCGTCAACGGCGACGGATCTCAACAGGTCAGAAACTGGCTGCTCTAAATAAACTCCTTCTGGGGGCAACAAGGGGTTTTCAAGATGGGGAAGATGGTTTTCCTTAGCGCTAGGGAGGGCAGAGTATTCCCTGGGATGTAGAAATCTGCCTTTATGGTGGAAAGACGTTAAAAACAATGCTTAAAAGTGGACCATTAAATTGAATGTTTGTTTGCATATTTGAAGTAAAAATAGTGGAATTAGAACAGTGGCTATAAATGCTGCATATTTGAGGGCATTGCAGAAAGTTACTTATGATTTACTTGTGCTAACTCTTTTCCAGACATCTTACTAGCATTTGTGGTGAGATTTTAAGACTTTAAAAATGCTTAGATTAGAATAAAAATGGAAATAGGAAAGAAACGGAGAATAGCACTGATGTCTGCTATTCTTTGCTTACCTGAATATACCTTTCCTGGCAGGCTTGTGTACTACCCTGTGCTTCATTATAAGAAGCAGATGTGAATTTTGAGTGGGTTTTTGAAGGAAGACAAGATTTACAGTTGTTTTTATTTTTTTTTTCTGGGAGATACTCTCTAATAAGGTTGATCAGAAATTGGTAGAATGATCATAAGACCATAGCAATGCCTTCGTGTCAGGATACAGCATGGAGGTTCAAGCAGGTGGGTGGTAGGTTCCCAAATATGTCACCTGGGGTCAAGGTGTCTCTTTGTAGAACATCTACTGTGGCAATTTTTCTGTGTTGCTGAATTTGGTTCCCTCGTGAGACATTTCAGCCAAGTATTGTAACGAAGGTAGAAGCAAGCTGTCCTTCTTGAATCAATATAGAAGGTCATTCTGTTACTTCTCGTTCCTTGGATCATTTGTTCCTCCTTCCAAGCTGTGTTTTGAGCTAGACCAACCTCAAGAGGAAGAATAATTTCTGCTTTCCTTGTGAGCTTGAAAGGCTGTTTGGTTATCTGGATTCTCATTATGATGTAGGTTTTCATTGTTGTGATTCGTTATTTTTTTCAAAATCATTATTGCAAAGTGTGCTTTGACCTCAAAAAATAGAAAAGAATGCATTCAGTGGCTGTATTTACCAAGTCCAATATTAATACAGTTAAGTGAAGGAACAATCTTATTCATACTGGAAAGGATAATTTTTCTTCAAGTACACATTTTCCTCCTTGATGGAAACCACTTACCAGGTCAGACTGTCCTGACAGTAGATCCTTCTGATTTACAGAAAGAATAAGTGTATTGTTCTGAGCCTTTCTTTGAGATGGTGCTCTAAGCCCAATCTTTCAATTTCCCCATCTTTGATGATTCAGCAGCCTGGCTTAGTAGATGCCTGTGTTGCCTTTAGAACAGTTTCTCAGCTAATGTTTTGCATTAAAAAGTATTGCAGGTGCACTGGAAGCTCATTGCTTCTTGCTGTTGCTGTGCTGTGCAAGCATGACTCAGTAGAACAGTTCTGTGCCAGGGCCCTCTTCTGTGTAAGTGTTTGCTGGATGATGCCTTTAGACCTCATCTCCTTAAGTACCTGTAGCTAAAATACCAGTTTTCCCTGAGACTTTTTTGGCCCCTAGTCTGGATGGGCCTTCATTTCTTGCAAAGCTTCACTGCCTTTATGCTTTATTGTTTTCATCCTATTCTGGAAGCTTTGGGTGATGTCTTTGCTTTTTAAAAGTACAGTTCTGAAGGGAATGAAATTGGAATAAATGCTTTGTGTGATCTTTGCAAATGAACTATTCTAACTGCTCAACATGGTTTGTTGTAATGTGGAAACGAATGTCAAGTGTTTGTTGAAGGAGATTTATTTTAGTTATTTGTGAGGTGGGAAGAGCCTTCAGGATAGATTCACACAGGAATGACTTCCTTAAGAAAGATGGTTTATATGACTCCATAAATAGGTTCTAGCTTTAGGAGGACATGTGCTTTTACAGGGTGTAATTATAGTCTCCTTTAGAAGCTGGTGGTGAGAAAGCATTATAGCAGAGCTGGTGGGAGATGAGGTCTGTGGAGTTTTCCAGGCTGCAGTGTGGCCAGCAGGCAGGTCAGTGCCTCATTTTTTGGGGCTGACAGAACCAAGGTTCTGATGGGATGCTCTGGGCACACTGGCTGCTGCTGCCAAACCTGGTGTGTTAGTGGATTTGTGAAGCCTCAGCTGTGCCAGCACCACAGAGCTGCATTAGGAGCTGTGCCTGGAAATGCTGAGCCCCAGGGAAAAGCCTTTCCTCAAAAGACCTGTTCTTATTATGCAGAATAAAGCAGACTGGAGCTGGTGAAACACCTTGGCTTTGCCAGCAGCCAGCTGGAGAGTGATGCAAAAGGCAAATCTGCCAGTGAACAGGCCTGAGTGTAAGGCATTGTATGGGAACATTCACTTGCTTTATCTTCCTCAGAGTAAAGGCTGCAGAGCTGCACAGGGCAGCGTGAAGAATGTCTGCCTGCTTGACAGTAATCTCTCTTCTCTAGACTACCCAAAATGGCATTTCTAGCACTGACTTTTTTTTTTTTTAAGTTTCCCACACTTCATTTCCACTACTGCTGACTGTGTTTAATGCTTTCATGTCGCTTCCAGAGCTGTTTCTGCTTCTAATCCACTTGTAACTCCTTTGGGGATTCAGGGAGCGATAATTAACCTTTTGGTCCAAGAATTTCAATGGTTTCCTGTAGGTACTCCACTCTAAAAAGCTTGGAACTTAAAGTGGAGGGGCAGCTAGCTGTGCTACAGCACATCTTAGTTGGGCTATTTAGTTTGGGAAGCTTTATTTCAGCTTGGTTCACTCGTTGCACCTGCAGAGGTGTAGCAGATTTTCTGCTTGCCTACTCTTTGTAAAGCTGTGTTTACCAACCCTGTGGTTTCACCATTTGGCTCGAGCTCAGGCACTGCACATCGTGCTGTGTGTGCTTGTTCTTGTCTTTTAGGGTCACAGGCTTTAAATGAGGGAGACGAGAGTACAGCTGAATGAAGAACAAGATTTGGTACCTTCCTGTAGCACAAGTCTGTGCACCTTGCAAGCAACTGAAAGCACTTAACTGGGTTTTATACTGAACCACAGCATCTGAGCTTGGTGAAAGAACTTCCTGCCAAAATTTAGAGTTACTTCTTCATGGTTTCTCAGTTTATTGTTTTAGTTTTACTTCTTCTTTGGCATGTGTTTTTGAAGGTTTGATAAATTAGAAGGCTCAGAATCTGCCACTTGTGGGTTTTGTTGTAAAGAGCACTTGTGGTAAGCTGACTGAATTGATTCATGCCTCTATTAATGCCTCTATTTTTGTCCAATCAAAAAAAGAAAAAAAGTTAAGACCAGAAACTTATTGAAGTATTAATTTTTAAAAGTCAGCTTTATTGTTTAAGATGTAGCACGTTCCCTGACTTTTCTTAATGAAGAGAGGCTGAAAATATTTAGCCCACCTGCTCTGTGTGACTGAGGGATGTGTTCCTGAGACGAGTATTGCACACAGCATGGTGTGAGTTCCCTGGTCCTTCCTGTGGGATGCACCTGGAAATTCATTGGGATCTGGGCCAGTCTTTCAAAGTAGATGACAGATCCAAGTGATTGTTTTGTTTTCTGGTGTTTTGTTTGTTTGTTATCTTTGCCCAAAAGATGCAATGTATTCCATAAGTTACGCACTGTAGAAATTGTGAATGCAATAAATTTTAATGGTTTAAAGCGTTTGTGAGGAACCTGTGGCTGGATCCCAGGTGGTGCCTGTGATGCCATGCTCCCCAGCTTTATGAAGCATGATACATCTCATGGGATGGAAAATTGCCACACTGGAAAATATTTAATGCAGGGTTTTAATAAACCTAAGCCCTGCAAGGGGCTGTTTGACCTTGGTGAAAATGTTCTCATACGGGAGAAATGCTTTAAGTGAGCACTGGGACTGTATTGCATCAGATGGATGCAGGTGAATGTCATCCTGCTCACTGCTGGGAGAGGCCACTATAAACCAATAGTGTGCAAAAGAGAGAATAGCCTATGCTCTTGGTCCTTATCAGGTGTCATTTCTGCCTTAGTATGACTGTTTATCCACAGTATATATAGTTTTATATCATAGAATAGTTTAGCTTGGAAGGGACATTAAAGCCCATCTCTTTCCACCCCCTGCCATGGGCAGAGACACCTTCCACCAGAACAGGCTGCCCAAAGCCTCATCCAGCCAGTCTCTGGACACTTCTAGGGATGGGGCAGCCACAGCTTTTCTGGGTCACCTGTGCCAGGGTCTCACCACCCTCACAGCAAAGAAATTTTCTCTAATATCTAACTGAAAACTTCCTTCATTCAGTTTCTTTATTCCTGAACCTGCGCTTATGCCTGTGTTAGCTTTGTGGGCACTTCTTTAGTCTCTTCCCCATGTCCCACTGGGCTTGAGAGTTGGATAGTGGGGAAAAGGGATGCACGAGTGACACGTGCTTGGCTTGTCATGAAAACACAGTCTGGATATACTCTGTGGGATTATAAATATTTATAGTAGCTATGCAACTCAGTATCATTCATCACTCAACAAACATGACTTCCAATAAAATAGAATGGCATTCTTAAACGCAAAAGAACTGCAAAAAGAGCATTGTGGAGATAACAGGCTTTCTCTGAGGATGCAGCAGGTAAGGCTAGGCTTCAGCACCGAGTGGATTAAACTGCTAAATTAAACATCCGAGTGCTTTTCAGGGAAAAGAAAAAGCCTTTGGAATTGTGCTGCTGACGCCCTGCTCCCAGCTGTCACATGCTCCAGCTTTTTGGATGGGAGGACTGCAAGTGGGCTGGAGTGACCTCGGACATGAGACCACACCCTGGAGATGCTGCCAGCCAGCACTGAGGGCTCCAAGTGACCCTTCAAGTCCTCTGTCCTCTCTTGCCATCTCATAAATGTGCATGCTCGGGATGATGAATATTGGAAGTGGCATTGCACAAGTCAATTAAAGATCATGTGGGTTTGTTTTCATTAAAATAGAGAGGTTATCGTTACACTTTTTTTATTGCTTTCCTCAGTTTTTTTAATTAAAAGCTGTAGAAACAAGGCGTTCTCATGAAGATTCCTTGTGTGAAAGGAAAGAGGGAAGCTGCTTTCCAGGCTGCAGAATATGGTTTTGTTGTTTATGAGGGCGTGGGGAAAAATAAATCATGGAATTAGTTTTATACACTTAGTGTGTGTAAACAAAAGAAGTCGCAGTGTGTCTTGACATTATTTGTCCCAGGCAACTGGGACAAGTCAGGGGTGTTGGCTGGAATATGAACCAATATGTAACACTCAGAGTGTGCTGGATTTAATGGTTTGGCCTCAGCTCTGCATCTCTCTGGTCAGTGCAATGCAGTTGTGAGCTGCAGAGGGGATTGGGTGGATAATGGGGAAAACCCCAGTACCCCAGCTTTGGGAAGGAAGGAGCTGGGACTGGGTTGCAGCCTGTGGAAGAGTCTTGCCTGAGGAGCCTGGTTGCTGCTCCTGGCTCTGAGTCCACTTTTGTTCCATGTCCTCCCTTTGTGCCCAGCCCTTGCTCCAGTGTTGACCCACGTCACTCATACCTTGGCTATCCCTGTTTGCTCCTGATATTGCTGCCTTCCCCCAGCAACAGCCTGTAAATGTTTTCTTCAGCTCCAAAGGTGGCTGATTTGAGCGTCTGTCAATGGGGAGTTATTTCCCTATCTGTAACATTTTAATAGAAGCTGCTATATATAAGTGCCAGGCTCTGCCCACAGGCTCGTGATGGGACAAAGCTGTGTGGCTGCTGCTCTACAGGAAACAAATTTGTTGGTGGAACAATTTGTTTGTGTTAAAAACTCACGTGATTAGGCAGGGATGATGCTGCTGCTTCATTTTGGCCATCAAAAGCAACAGCTGTGATTTGGGATATTATCTTTTTTTAATGCAGAACCCCAAGGAATCATTTTTAAGGGACAACCGCAGGTGTGCTAATGTGTGTGCAGGTGTGCCCAACACCACCTGTGTTGGTGATGGGCTCCTGGGACAGGAATTTGTGAATCTTCTGACTGTGGGGTAGGCATTTACCTTATGTAGGAAGAGGAATCCCTCTCTCCTGCTTTAGGGAAAAGATGGAGCTTCACATGCACTGGGCATCAGTCTTAGTTAGGTTCTGTATTTTGAGGAGCTGGACCAAATTCTTCCGAAGGTGTAAAGGTGTGCAAGGGCTTCTGATTTATGTTAATCAAATTTGTTAGTAAATAACCAGCTTTAGGGCTGTTGGTTTAGACACATAATGCAAATGAATTGATGAAATATTTGTATGATTCTTGGCCTCTGGTTTCTTGTTTGTTGGTTGTTTTGGTTTGGTTTTTTTTATTAAGCTGGATGACATTGCTTTGCTCTGCTCTTCTTTTGACCTGATGCCCATGTCCTGTGGTGGATAATTCACGCCTATTCATAGCAAAAGAGCACTTAAATGCTGTCACTTAAATGTTGATTGTTCGGAGATTAGGGATGGAATGGCTTTGTGCCTTCTATCTTTTCTGAACCATTTATTGTGCTCTGTATGCTGGATCAGATCCACCCTGATCAGTGCTCCCTGAGAAATGATTGTTGCAGGCAACATAATGGCTTTCATATGTCATTTCTTTGATTTCCAGCTTGTGCTTTAAAAATGTTGGTGGAATAATGGGTTTCTGTAGGATTACAGTAATTCAAAAGGTCATCTAGGTAATAATTATCTTATGCATTTGGCTTAAGGAATTCAGAAACACAACGTGAATTCAAATTCTCTCTGTCCAGATTGAATGATTAAATTCTGCATGCAGATGTCCCAGAATATAAAGACCAGACCTAAATTTAGAGAGAGCTTTCACAAAAAGATGTAGATTAATCTTGGTACAAATTGAAAATTTAATTTATATCTTGATTGAACTTCTGACAATGCACTGTTGGCTGAAGTGTGTTTAAAGTATTTTAGTAAAAGTTTCATGAGCAGCAAGGTGGGATAAATGGTTTCTAGTTCCCAGTGAAACTGTCCATTAAAGAAAGAATTCTGAATCGTAAGTTTTCAACCCATTGTTTCAGACACCTGAGCATTAATAAAGATGATACATCATACCCTGAACTGGGACATGTTTTGGTGCTTCCTCGTCCTTTTGTGTTCCCAGCATCTGCAGAATTCAGCAATGGTACACTGGAGTGACCTTTTTATTATTTTAAAAAATCGTATATTTGTTAATAAATATTTTATTACTTTCTTTGTGCAACTGTTGAAATGTATGTGTGCCTATGGCTGTTGCCTAACTGAGATCTGTTATGTGCAAGACTGAAGGATAAATTTGTAAAAAACTTAATGGATCAACTCGCCATGGCAAGTAACTTTAATTCTTGTGAACACGAAATCTCAGTATGGGTTGGTGCTGCATGTTTGTTGCATGTGCCAATGGTCTGAAGATTTATGCCCTTAGCCACCAGCATTTGGCCAAGTTAAACACACCTTCAAGGTTTTGGTGTGGAACTCAAAGCCGTAATTCTCACCTGTGTGCAGTTGAGTTACACCTTCATTTCAGCTCTTAAAATGTGGATGAGTAGCTGGGTTTGAAATCTCTGCCTGCTCCTGGGCCCTGTGTGCCAGTTTGTTCCCTCCCTGCCTCCACACCTCTTCCAGAAAAGGGATAACACAGCTACTGTTTTGGGGAAATTTTAATTTTTGGCGATCACGGTGAAACAAATGTTTATTTTTCTTTCTGCAGGTCTTTTTGGTTCAAGTTAATCCAGGTGAAACCTTTACAATAAGGGCTGAGGATGGAACCCTCCAGTGCATCCAAGGTAAGAGGATACAGGAACAAAAAAATTGCTTTGCTTTATGGAATACCTGTTCTGTCATCTCTCCCAAAACGTGATCTGCAGCTCTGAAAATGCACTGAAGCACTTGGGAGTGAGAACTTGCAGACGTGGCTGCTTTCTGTATTCTAGGACTTCAGGATCTCAGAATGAGTCATGCATTTCTTGGAAGTCCAGGAGGATTTCTCTCTCCAGCTATTTATCAGTCCCATCTTGCAGCCTCTTCGCACCTTTCCTCTGACACCCCCTCCATTTAAACAGTGGAGGAGTGGGTGGTTCTTGCTCGAATTTCCATCCCCATGGAAATGATGAATTAATAGTTGTTTGAGATAGACATTACAGAAGCTTCCCTGAACTCCATCCAGGATTATTTGGTCTTGATGAGCAATAATAACAGCAATTTAAAGCTGCTTGTTGAGATTTATAGCCAACATGCTGTGTGGTAAGAAATTGGTCCATGTGGCAATTAACAGAGGAATAAAGCTGGCTACTCCTTTTATTTGAAATGAATGCTTTATTCTGGCTTAGCACATGAAAGATTTCCATTACAAATATAATTATGACCCCATTTCTTTATAATTTTGTTCGTGCTCGAAGTGGTGTTCAGACACTGTATTTAAATGAATGCAACTTGAAACCTCCTGGTTCTGTATTCCCAGTAATTTAACGTGTTTGTGCCAGTGGGACTTGTTTGGTACTCATCAGCAGTCTTTCATAAAATTGATTTAGAATTTCTACCATAAGATTGTCTTCTTTTATTTGCTATAGCTTCAGTATTGACTGCCAAGGCTCATGTTTATTTGTATACACCCTTTCAATTTGGCCTCAAAATTCTTGATATTCTTTTCAAGCTAAAGCTTCCGATCCTACTTCATTGTAAAATATTTTTATTGCTGAACTACAAACCTGCTTCAAACACACGAAAGCACCTGACTGTATTGCTGTTGTGTTTTTTCTTTTTCCTTTTGGTAAAGCTCTTCTTACCATGCAATTGTGGAGCTTAAATAATGTTAATAATGATCTATTGCTGAAGATGCTGTAATCAGCCTGCAAATACACTAAGAATTGGATTGGTGACAGTTCTGTTTTTGTGCCCTGAGGTTATTATAGAAGACAGGCTTATTCTGTGTGCAGTGTTTTTGGAAATTACACACCCCCTTGCTCCACGAAACTTAAGTGTCTTTTTTCCCTCCTGTGATAGCGTGTATTTGGTATGTTTAAAGGTTATAGAATGTTTTGTATGTTTAAAGGTTAATGCATTCCCTATACATAGGGCAGCACTCAGACAATAATAATGCAGTTTCCAATGCTCCCACGTTGCACTATGATTAGCAGGATAAGGAATAATTTTAGCACTATGTTAAGGCAGCATGAAAGTCTCTTTTTGGGCAGTGCCTCTCAGCTGGTAGCTCCCTGTGGAATAGATGATACTTACTTTTTCCTTACTGCCACGTATTCAGGGTTATGACATAAGATGTGCTTGTGAATATTCACAGTGTGAAGGACTGCTTTATTACAAATTGGGTGATTCTCCTGAGTTCAGGGAGTGAACACTGTTAATAAAAACTTGAGATGTCAGGCTTGGTAACACTAAATTCTTAAGGATATACGAAAGCTCTTCCCTTTGGCATGTGACTGTTCTGCAGGGACAGCTAACTTCGCTTGTGCAGAAGAATATTTTTTATTACTTTTTTGCATATGGCTTATCAAGGAGTATGAAATATTCAGTTTGTGCTCCTGGAACCTGTTCTGGATGTCCTGTGAGCCCCATTTTGTATCCAGAACCCTGTTTGGCTCCCCAGCTGTGATGTATGTGGTGATGGTGTGTTTTAGAGGACTGAGGCAAAAACAGCAGAGAAGATGACTTAGTGAATCTTCATTTGTCTTATCAAGGTTGGAAGAAAGATACTTGCTGGAGGAAAACCCCTGTGGAATAGCCTCTGTTTTAAACACCCTGAAGTGTAATTAGCCACTTAATGAGTAATCACTGTTTTAAATCAGAAAGAACAGATGCACATTTGAATGTTTCTGATGTTTTGGAATGGTGGAGAAATCTCAGATACAAAAACTTTTTCCAGTCCCTCAGCATTATACCAGTAAGATAATCAGAGAAAACTTTATTTCATCATCCCTGTTTTGGTTTTGCATATAGCTGGAGATGACTTGTTTAAGACAATTTATAAGCCCTGTAGATCATGGTGTGGGCCTGAATTAGGCAGCTCTTGGAAATGATGGTGGCTGGGAGAAGTTCAGCTGGTCAGTGGGCATGGAGAGGGTCTGTGATTTCCTTAAAAAGACAGATTTCAAGAGAAAATAAATCAATAAAAATACAGTAAATCTGGTATTTTGGAGAAATGCAGCCCTTGATTGCACAGTCCACATGCTGAGTTGTTTAGGGAAGCATCTGAACAACTCCAGGTGCTCTCAGCAGGAGTTGTGTTGCTGTCTGACTTCCTCAGGATTTGCCTTCTCCGTCCCATGTGATAGAAGAGATGCTGTGGTATGTGACTTTTGTAGCTTTTACAACAACAGCCAAATAAAGGAATAAAGAAAGGGCATGTTGGGGATTAATTGAGATTAATTTTTAATAGTTTCTAGAAGCTGAAGGGCTGCCTTTGTGGGCAGGAGGCACATGGTGCTGCCCACCTGGGCTGAGTGCTGGGGCTGGACACCTGGGCTATGAATAAAGCACATCCTTTATTCCTGTGTGATTACATGACCAGGCTTTGCTCCTTTTAATCCGTGTGGGTGTTAATTACAAAGCACTGCTGTGCTTCCTTTGGGGCTTGGGGGATCCCAGGGCAGCTCTGCTCACCCTGTGCTGCCAGACACCCAGAATGAGCTTGGGGCTCTGACTGCACATCTGCCCCTGGGAGACTGATTTAGGGTCTTCATCCAGGATCTTTGGAAGATGGAACACGTGTATGTGCTCTATCATCAGCATTTTAAAAGCTGCTCTTTATATATAAAGTTTGACAGATACTGAATACTTAATAAATGTGTCAATACTTTGAATACTTCAGTTCCTTTTCACATTTTTCCATTTAATTTGTCGAAAAGTCAGGACTTGACTGTTGCTAGCTCTGCAAGAAAAGGACAAGGGCAAGGCATATCCTCAGCCATTTCTTTGCTCAGCTGTTAACTGTGAACTTTTTATTTCCTTTGCTTCTGGCTAGTGCTATGGGGTAACCACACTAAATGAAATATGGAGCAGGGTGAGAACCTGGATCTGGTAACTACAGAATGGAACTGAAACAGACCCCTGAATTAAAAAAAAACAACAAAACAACCAAAAAGTATTCTGCTTTCTAAATTTCAGAATAAATAGATCTCATATGAATCTGACATGTTCAGGAAACTCACCTTCCCCTAGTGACTGATTAAAGACTAGTTTTTTTTAGCCAATATCTTAAGATCTTTTGTAGGAACTTGTGTTGCTGCCTGAGAATTGTGTCGTTCACACTTTAAAAATTCACAGTTTGTGCATAGTTTGGGGCAGTGAAGCTGTACTTGAGAATCTGTTCAGAGCTTTTCCATCCTGGAAGGCAACAATGGCAAGCTGTCACACCTGCTGTGGTATGAATAACATGGACAGAATGATTATTCTGGTGCCACTTGACCTTGCTTGTCACCCACATGTTGAAAATACATATGTACAGAGTATGCAGGCTGCATAAAGCTTCTATCCATTGATCACACAGAATTGCTCAATTACTGCTAAATGTCCTTTTTGTTGCCATCCATCTAAATGGTCCTCAAGCTGGATCTCATTTTCTGCCACAAACCAAACTGAATTTTCAGTACATATGTAAAGCTGCAAAAAGCTTGTAACAAGGTAGAAGAAGAGGTGGTAGAAAAGCAGCTGGTGGAATAAAAATTGGAATTCCTGATAAATTCTGCCTAACCCGTGCTGCTGGAAACACTCTCAAACTCACCTCTAGTCTTTGTTTTGTGTGACAGCACAAGGTTTGGAATAGTGACGAACAAAATTTGTGTGAAAAGAAAACAAATAAGCTAAAGGAAAGAAATTATGCTTAATTCTGGCCTTGAACAGGGGGAATTCACCCTTGCATAGGGTGAGCAAGGCTCTGCATTAAACTGGCTCCTGTGATTTATTCAAGGACAAGGTGCAGATGTGCAGTGGCATGGAGGGGTTGCAGCTATGTTGGAACATAAATATCTGTGTTGTAGACAAGGACTTAAATTGCTTTTGGGTGGTTATATTTTGAAATGAAAACAGGATAAAAACATAATTTACTTATACTGATACTTGTTTCAAGTGACATTTTCAAGTGTTTTGCCATTGAGGCTGAACTTGAAGTCTGCTTGTTCTTACCTTGTGAATCAAAGGAATGCGAGAATTAAACTTCAGTGCTGCTTTTTCTGTGCTTCTAAAAGTGAGTAACTCAAGAAAAAGACCAGAAGTATGCTAAAAATCTACCAGTGATTTCTTAAATGAAAGATTTCCTGGAATTATTATTCCCTTAATTTGGTGGGTGGGTGTGGTTTGGTGTGGTAGTGCAAAGGAATGGATAATATTAAAGGCTTAACAGCTGTATATTTGTATAGGAAGAGTGTGTGTTTCAGTGAAATAAGGCTGTTAGTGTATTCTAAGCAAACCAAACAAAGTGTGTATTTTTTTTCTCCCTCTGTGGAATGAGGTTGGAAATGAGGAAGTGAGTCAGTTTCTTGCAGGGAAGGAAAGAGTTGAAAATAGATGGGACATCGTGTAAGCAAATGAGTGATACCTGTGGAGTGTTCCTGGGTGGGGACAAAGGCACCAGGATGAGAATGGTGTTGGGCACACACAAAGGAGCAGATAGATGACAGAATCCCAGAATGGTTTGGGTTAGGAGGGGCCTTAAAGATCATCTCATTCCATCCCCCTGCCATGGGCAGGGACACCATCCACCATCCCAGGTTGCTCAAAGTCACATCCAGCCTGGCCTTGGACACTTGCAGAGATGGAGCAGCCACAGCTTCTCTGAGCAACCTGTTTTAGTGTCTCAACACCTTCACAGTAAAGAATTTCTTCCTTATATCTAATGTAAACCCACCCTGTTTTTGATTAAAATCATTGCCCCTTGTCCTGTCATTCCATAACCTTTTCCAAAGTCCCTTCCCTGCTCGTTTTGAGCCCCTTTAGGTACTGGAAGGGGTTCTGAGGTCTCCTCAGGCCTTCTCCAGGCTGAAGAGCTCCACTCTCAGCCTGTCTCCACAGCAACCTTCCAGTCATCTTCCTGACCTTCCTCTGGACTCTAACCCACAGCTCCACCTTCATTTATCTGGGGACCCCAGAGTTGGATGCAGTACTCCAGGTGAGGTCTCAGAAGAGCAGAGTAGAGGGGGAGAATCACCTCCCTCAACCTGCTGATCCCTTCTTTTGGATGCCACATCAGAGGCTGGGGAGGAAAGAAGCCTAAGGAGACAGAAGAAACAAATCCAGGCTGAGGTAGCTGGCTGTGTTTCCAAAGCTGTGAATTCCCCTGGTGTACCAGGAGCTGGGAGCAGCTGCTCCATTGCTTTGCAGGCACAGAGGCAGATGTTGGGTTGCTCATCAGTAGACCTGGGGTGGTTTCACTCTGAGATGAAAGAACAGGAGCACCTGAAGTCATGTTGCTTTGGAGAGGTTTACATCAGGCTGCAAATACACTTTAGTAAAAAGTAGAGAAATCTGCAGGTGGAAGGTTCTTTGGGCCCTCCAGGGCAGGCAGTAGCTGTGTGCTGGAGAGAGCCAGAGGCTGGAGTCAGGCTGGTTCAGTACCTGCTTCTGTCCAGGCCATCTCCTGAATTATCAGAATTTGGCCTCGGTTAAGTTGAAAGAAATGAGTTCATGATTGTTTTGAAAATAATGCTGCAAAGCAGTGCATTGATCAGGACACTAAATTCATCAAACCAGGAAGAAATACTGTCCTTTCTCACGTGTATCTGCTGTCTGATGGTAGTTGGGATCTGCATGGGGTCAGGCACACTCCTGGGACATGGGAATGGCTCTGGTGACACACCTGCCAGGGAGCAGCTCGGGATGGACGTGCTTGGCTGTGCCAGGGAAGGGAGGGGTGAAATGCAGGGTGAGCTCTGATGCTGTTTCTCCTTGTTTCTGCAGAGTGTTTCAGCTCTTTCCACCTACGTGCTGGTGGGCAGGCTGGCTACAGGGGATGGAAAACTCTCTGTAGGAAATGCAGTTTCAGTTCAGACTGTTTTGGTCATTAGGGCTTGGAGCAGAACACTCTGTGGGGTGGTGTTTCACAGCATAGCTCTTGGTATTAACTAGCTTTTGTTTACACTTTGGTTATTAAGTTTTGGCTCAGTTTGTTTCTGTTTACCAGCGAGGGCCCTTTTCACCCTATTAGGTTTTAAAACGTAACTCTTACTCCTCATTTACATCACCTGGCTTTGACTCCTGGTACTTGGAGTCTAGATTTAGTGTTCCATGGCAAAGCCAGGCCTGCAGTATCTATTGGTCTCCTTGGCATATCAACACAAATAAGTTTTTGATTTATTAAAGTTCTTTCTATTAATGGGCAAATGAGGAATTATCTGCATAAACATCCCCTAGTCCAAAGCTGTGGTTGAGAACTCTAACTGGGAAGAATCCCATGTCAGTGTCTAACCAGCCTTTGTTGTATTGGCCAATTTTTTTTTTTTTAATATATATATATAACAGAGTCAGTATCATCCTTTGGAGGCATTGTCACCATGTTCTGGCTTTGGTCACTTCAATGTTTCAGCAAACTCTACTCTGTAACACAGCCTGTCCCCAGGGCTGGGCTCAGTTGTGCCTTTCCTGTTGGGATGTTGTCCATGGTGGGGATGTTATCCGTGGTTCATTCTGTAGTTTTTCAAAGGTGTAGCTATAAACCACCAGTTGTTAATACTAAATCATATCATCTGAACAGATACTTTATTTTCACACTGTTGCCCAACTAGAAAATACCAGAAATTGCAGTGGAACCTTTCATCCTCTCTGTTATTTCTGGTTGTTTTGGTGCCTCTCTGTATGTCAGAGATAGGCTCTTTGCCTTTCTAGTCGCTTTAGAAAACTCTAGTCCTGGTGATGCATCCTTTATTCCTTCCATGTGCAATAAATAACATTCAGATTTTCATATTTTTGTGAACCTTGTGCTGAAATCTTCTAAGAGAGAGTGAAGGGCTACCAGCCTGGAGTAGATTTTTCCCATGTTGCTGTCAGTGAGATCACACCACCATTCTCCTCCGTTCATCTCCTGGTTTTATTTTTTTAGCACACCACAATCAAGTATAGGAAACCATGTAAGAAGCCAAGAGTAAACAATGGGATGCTTTGTTTACTGTGTGAATAATCTTAGCGTCTCCATTTTAAAGCCGATAATGCTAAGAATAATTATGGAAATTTATTTTGCATGTGTGTGATTAAATCTTGAACCAGATGCACCTGCACTTGTAGCTTTTCTGGGTGGAATATCTGGTTCTTTACAGTTGGTAGCTGTTATTTGTTATAGCTCCCCTGACACAAGACAAAAGGAGAAAGAAACTTGGCACGTAACTAAGTTTTAATTTGACTTAATCTTTCCAAATCCTAAATTGTGACTGTTTTGTGGCGAGAAAGGGAGAGCGATGCAGCTAAGGCTGGAAATAGTTTGGAAGTGCTGTAACACGTGGAAACCAAGGATTTCTTGAGACCCTTGCTGGTGGTCTGTGTCCACCTATCCTGAAGGGATGGCCACAGCCTCTCCTGCCCCTGCAGCCTGGTCCCTGGGGAAGCCACTGGCAGCCAGTGCTGTGTCCTGAGGTGGCCTCTGGGCTCAGGAGCTCTGGTGGAGGAGAAGGGCAGGGCTGAGTCAGCAGCAGAGTGAGAAATAAATTCAGACTTGAACCACATATGTCTGACAGACTCAGAATCGTGGTACATCCTTGTGAAGGCTGTCTTGTGCCAGCATACTATCAATTTTTAAGTTTCCCAGTATCTCTGGATCTCTCCCCAAAACGCAGGCAAGCTCTGTGAGTGTATGGGAACCTGCAGGAATGCTGGAGTTGTCAGTCCTGCTCAAACACAGAGATAATTCTCCAAGTGTGGACTCAGTGCATTCCAGTGAATGGTGGCAGGATTTGAAAGTCCAAGATCCACATTCCTTACTCAGGCTACAGACATTGCAAACCCATTACTCAGTGCTTTTAGTCTTTTTACAGTGCATTAGTGCAGCTATAGTTCTGAATTAGTAAGGCAATTGTAGTCAATTTTCTTAATCTGAAGTAATTATATTTGTTGACCAGAAGAATAATGAAATTATTCCATTATCCTTATTAAATTCCTTTACTCCTCCTCATAGGCAAATATTTAGTTTCCCATACTTTTTATTCTTTAATGTCTGTGATTCTGGTTCATGTTTGTTGTTCATGTAGGAGATGTGGATTGGGGATGGGGATGAAGCATGTTGTCATTTAGAATCTTTGCAGGGCTTTTATTATTATGCTTTTTCTAATTTTGAAACAAATCTCAATGTGGATAAGTAATAATAAATTGACTTTAACTGGTAAAGAATGTAAATTGAATTGTTGGTTTTGCTAAATTTTAAATTGTAATTATTCCCACCATAAAAAAAAATAAAAATCACGTAGTGTTTGTTGAAAGCTGTATTGAATCAGCTGTTAATTCTGCTGTTACCAGATTTCTACGGCTGTGTAGCTTTCACTTTCTGACAGTCTAACCTCTTCTATATTTAGATACAATTTGAGTGATCATATCTTCGAGAGTCTTGTTTGTTCCTTCTGCACCAGTGTTTCCTTGTGGCCACTGCCATAGGGTGGGTTCTGTGCCTGTGACATCAACAGCTCCTTTTCTGTGCTGTGAATACTTGCATTAATAGAGGTTTGAAGAATAGATCGTGTTAACAGAAATAAATTGTTGAGTCAGCTTTGTAATGAAATAATCACTGGCTTGGAAACAAAAAGGAAAGGAAAAAGCCCACTCAACCACATTAACCAGTGTGAAATTGCATGACTGTGGACAACCTCAAAGTCTGTAGACTGCCATCCAGTTGTATCAGTAATAGTTGCTTAACAGTAATTCTAGACTCTGACTTAATATTCCAAATTATTTAGGACAAATATCCTAGAAACAAATAAATCTACACTGTAATTTACTCATTTAAACACTGCAAGACTTAATTTTGATTTTTCCTTTCTTTGGGGGTCAGAGAGCTTCAAATACTGCTTAAAAATGAAGCTCCTCCTGGAGATGAGTGGGAGTTTTGTTGGGGTTTTTTTTTCAGTGCTCAACAAAAGACCAAGTTCTGTCATAATTTGTGCAATTTAGGTTTTTTTAATGTACCCCATGTGTTATAATGTGCAGCTGCAGGGTTCTGCACATGCTTTATTTATAAGCTGGGTTTGATTACTGCTGATGACTTTTTGCCTTCTTGATTTTGTTATTAATAACAGTTTTGGTAGTGTGTTTTGTGATTTGGGTTTTTTTTTTCTAAGTTTATTCCTCTTGTTTCTGTTGGGAATGAGATGGGGAACATTTGAGTGTAGATGGGTTTTCACAAGCAGTGCCTTTCTCTCTGAGTTGCTGTTAATTTTCTGTCAATACACCCCATATAGGAGATCTATTTTTCATATTTTTTTAATATTTGGTAGCACAGAGCCACACTAACCCAGTGTGTTTGGGAAGGATTGCAAATTACTCATCAGCAAGGTTTATTTTTCTTCTCCTGGCAAGTGAAGGGCTCGTGACCCTGCAGGTATGGAAGAAGGAACCTGTGCAGAAACTCTGATGTGTAAGGCTGTGTCAGCAAAGTATGTTTTCATTGTTATGTTATGGCAATACTTTGGTATTGCCAGCGCTGGCCAAGCAAGAGTTTGCAAATTATTTGCTCACAATACCTGGATTTTTTTTCCTTTTTTTTTGGCCATACAGCTTTCAAGCAGAGTTTTATATGTGACCATTTGGTCTGTCACTACTTGTGTACTATATATCCAGACTTCACCTTTTAAGTACATGTTAAGTGAGGCTTTACTATGTTATTTATGAAAATCCAGCCTAAAATTCCTAGAAACTCACTGATGTTTGATCATCCTGCTGCTGCCCAGGGTGAGGCTCTTCAAATGCCATCTTGGCGAGGTCACTCCAGATGACCTCGGCGTAACGTGATAAAAGACTATTTTTGTCTCAGCAGACGATATTATCTCACCATAACATTTTTCAACATTTCTGGCTGGATTGTTCTGAATGTTGGAGCTGTGCCTGGAGAGAGGACCCAAACACAATGCCTGCCATTCTCAATTGTGTGAGCACTTGGGTTTGATGATGGGACTGTGGCGAGTAGGGTGGGAGTAGGACATTAATTACATCCCTTCAGTGCACTTCCCAGCACCTACAGCCCTGCACTAGCTCAAATATGTTTAATTTCTAAGCCAGGTATTAGTGTATGAGTGTATAGTTGTGTCTCTGTGTATTTATGTTTGTATACTTTTATATAAAATAGATGTATATGTACAACTGTATAAACATACATACATATATTCAAATATAGATGTATCTGTATTTATATATGGTCATTTTATCACCTTGACAGTGACTCAGCTCTCCAAAGCCATTCCAGCCATGGCTCTCCTCTTGGGTGGGAGTTTTTTCTAATCCTTGATGCAAGCATGGAAATGGCAAGCAAGTGCCACTGGGTGATTTGCCCACAGGATTTTCACTGGAGCTTCATTAAGGTTTCTTAAGTTAGGAGTAATTTGCCTCCCTTGAGGGGAAAACTCTGATATTTGGAATGTTTATCAGTCATCTGCAAAATGGAATGAACATAATTGGTGGCTAATTGTTTGCAAGAACTGTGAAATACAATTACAAAGAGTTAAGCTGAAACCAATTGTGTTTATGAAATCTAGCATAAGAAGTACTGTATTAATCCTGCCTCAATACCAGGAAACGCAATTAGTGTAATTAAGACTATCATATTGTAATTTTCTTGGTGACTCCATACCTTGGCAGCACTTTGCCCTGCCAGGGCTGGAGCAGAGCGAGCTCCTTGTGCCAGGGGAGTTCTAGAATGACTTTGTTTACCCTGGCACTGTGGGATGCAGGGGATGCAGCTGCTGCCCAGGGGAAAAAGTGCTCCAAAATCCTGCATTTCAGCTGTGGTCATGGTGGCTTTGCCAGGCTGTGGTCTGTGCTGGGGCAGCTGGATGTCCCTCTGCAAGCAAAGGGAAAGTGTGGGATCCTCTGGGATTCCTCGAGCTGGAATTTCACCCAAGGCCCTCCTTGGACTGTATTTCCCTGCCCTGACAGCACGCTCCAAGCTCTGCGTCCATCCTGTGGCACCTTGGGGGTCCTGAGCCCAGTGCAGGAGTGAGAGGCTGCAATTAGGGCAGAGGAATAGAGAGATGAGAATTGCAATTAGACTCTTGTTAGCATTGCACACTATGTCATGAGATACACATAAATAAATAGCTTTGTCTGTTTGTATTGAAGTAGACTTAGGCATGTTTAACTTGGTCTTAGGAGCAGCAATTAGATATCTCCATGCTGGTAACAATATGGACCATCTCTCTTAAATCAGCTTGAATATACATTTCTGATGGGTTTGTTGTAGAATGTGCCCAGGTCAGGAAAAAATGAGTATGGTAACATAGTTGTTATTGTTGCAGTTTGTCTGTCACTGCTGTGAATGCACGTAATTAAGGGATAATCAGCATAATGCCTACTTTGAGCTCTTCTTAATGGTTTAATTGCTTCTCTGAGTTAAATAAACACTTTATGCTTATTTTACAAATTTTTCCCCGGGGAGCTTGTCACATGGAAGTGTACGTGCATGTATTTATTTCTTAAACACGAAGAATAATCAGTTATTTAATTAAGCTTCTCCTGAAGTTCTCTTTTGGGATATTCTGTGTTCTTAGGAGCTGCTCTGATAACTAATGTGTCAGAATAGGCTGGGTAAGAGAGGTAATGAGTTTGTCAGTGGGAAAAGGAATGTGCATGTTAATGTTCTTATTCCAGAGTAATCTGTGTGCCTGTTTGTGGACAGAAATGCCAGTATATATTCTTCTGTGCTTTGTGAAATGCTTTAACAGTTCCAAGTGGCTGTGATGGCTGCAGAGGATGGCTGAGAACTGTCCCCAGGTAATGTCAGGCTGTGGGTACCAAATGCTTTGAGGCCTGAGCATTTGCAGATGTAACGTCTCTTTAGAGTTTTCTCCAGTCTAACAAGAAACTGCCCAATTATTTTGATCCTTTTCTATTAGTTTTCATTCTGTGCATTGGCCTTTTTAAAAGACACTTTATTTCACTGCATGTCACATGTATCACATGTCCATTGGAGCTGCCTGGAGTCTGCAGAAAATATTACATGCCTCTACCTTCTGCTGTGTGAAAGTCTTCGTGTCTTTGTACAAGATCACCTTCCCCGGAATACTTGCAAGGGGTGTTCAGTATCTTTCTTTATTACCTTTATTTCTAGATCCTGTCAGGGGTCACTCACTGACAATAATAATGCTCACTTTGAGTATTATTGGAATTTGCTCCTTACAAAAGGCCAGAGCAGTGTGCAGCTTGGCTAGCAGGCTCCTCGGTGAGCTGGTGGCCCTGTTCAACAGTGACATTGTTTAGCACACAAATTGAATGTTTCCCTGACAGTTTCCCAGCCAAGGAGTCTTGGTTTACAAAATGCTTTTGAGTACAGTGCAACTACTGTGTAAAGGGCTTCTCCCTTTCCTCCATACAGGGGAATTTAATATGTTTCCTTGAAATGGTTTAAACTGCTGAATTAATTAATACACTAAATTAAGAGGTGTTTAAACAAAGCTGTTGTAACTGTCGTCTCTTTGCTGGTAGTGCAGGGCCAAGTGTGGTCCCTGCTCCACAATGCTGTTGTAAATACCACACTAAACAGCCAACCTCATCCTATTCTGAGGCCAGTTGTGATGATAAACAGCAGAGTAATCCCTCTAACTAGGCTGTGAATGTTTGTGTGTGGGTGGTGATGCTCTGCAAATCGGGGTGTTTTTGTTTATGACCAGAAGGGTGTAAGGACAAACTTCCTACTCTGCTGGGTCTTGGAGCAGTGAGTGGCTTTGGATGAGCATGTGGTGAGCAAGGACAGAGCTTTTAGTTGAGTTTTTCTCCTCTTCACTCCAGCAGCTTCTCTGCAAGTGGGGCTTAACTCTCCGGAAAGGTGGGGTGTGTTCAAGGGCTTTCCAGTTTATTTATTGATGTCTTGTTTTTATTTGAGCTATGGCCTTTTACATGTTTAAATAGCAGAAGCTTATGTTTTCCTCAGGGTGAATCTGAGACTGAAATTGTGTTGTTGACAAGCACAGCAAATTAAATGAATTTCAGTTTCAAGGCCAATGCAGATATCTGAGCATCAAATTTGGGTGCTCTGCTTTGAAGTACTTGGTATATACAAAAGAAATACAGGTCTACAAGCTGATAAGTGGCATTTATCAACTGCTGCTCATTCACACAGTTGTTTCCATTCTATATGTAGCCAGAAAAGCTTATGCATAAGATGAGTTAAGTGAATTAGGTAGTTATTTGAGCCAACTGCTGTGTCAGAAATAGAACTGTAGCTATTTTGTAAGCCCAGACTGTACAATTGTAATATTTCTTCAATACTCTCCTCTGCTTGCAACTTCTTAAATCCCCTTGTTTCATCATTTTTGGAGATGAACTGCAAGGACCACTCTGAATATCCAATTTGCAGTATTATTTTTTTTGCTACACGTTTAAGATGGATCTGCCAGGCAGGCGTATTGCTTAGTTTTATCTGCCTGGGTTTAGTGAGTTGCTGAAAGCAGTTTGTGCAAATGTCTGGGCAATTTTAAGTTGAACTTTTTATAATTAAAAATGTAATGAGAGTCATTAAAGCAGCAGTGATTCTGTTCTAAGTACAAATGCAGTTAGAGGCTGAAAAATTGCCTTTCAAACCAGATAGCCCTTAAAAGCTGGCAGCATGCAGCGCTGCTGATAAGGAACACAGGGCTCTTTTCAAGCCTTGCACACTTCCACATGGGTTTTGCTGGTGTTTTCAACAGTGTGGAGCAGACGCTGTGCTCTGCCCAGGTTTCCAAACTCCCTCTGGAGACAGCTGGTGCTTCTCCCCTGTGAGATGCTCCTGGAACTCATGGCCAGAACAGTTGTGTGCTCCATGGGGTGAGAGCACTGCCTGCCTTCAGGGGACCAGAGACCCTCCAAATTCCTCAGCAGCCAGGAGGGCAAATTTGCCCCCTTCAGAAGGAGTTTGAGCACATAAATAAACTGCATACTCTAATTCATTCTTTTTAAAGGGTATTTTTGAGTAAGAGAGGGAAAGTACACGGTACAGTTTTGAGAGACCATTGGCCGAAATAACATCCTCCAGAGATGAGAGCCCACAGAGAATCATGCTTGAAATTTTAGTTGTATTTTTCTGGACAGGGGTAGAGAGAAAATAGTATTTTATTCCCAATTGTCATCTTATTTGATTTGCTGTCATCCCCCAATGCATTTTCATTGCAGCCGAGGAACTCTTTTCTTCCCCTCTCTGAGTTCTTTCTCTTCTATATTTTACCTGCAAATTACTACATTTTCCAGTATCTCTAACCTGCATTCAAACCTTTCTTTTAATGGTTTCTCAGAAGCTGGGTAATGGTTCTTCAGGCTTGCTGTGGATGTGTTGCTACTTGTAGAGCTTTCAGTTCAGTATAGTGGCTGCTCTGTCTTGTACTAAAGTGCTTCTCCTCCTTGTGATTTTTGTATTAGTGGAAAACAGTTTTTACTGACAAAAATGGTGGTTGTTTTTGACTTTGGAAAAGTTGTGGGTTGATACAAATGACCTGACCTGATGGAGAGCTGCTGCTGCTGAAAGACATGACCTCATGATGTCCTCTCCACCCTTTGCATCATTTCCCACTGTTTCCTTTGCCTGGTGCTGGCATTTGCCTGACCCATTAGCCTGGTCAGGAAGGAAAAACTGATCTGCCGTTTAGTCTCAGCTCCCACAGCTCAGGAGCAAAAGAGGAGAAGGCCAGGAGGAGGAAGAAATGAGAGTGATACTTCCACTTTAGAGGCATTAGCTCACAAACCTATTTATCCAGTCACTAATTATGCACCCTGGTAGGAAAATGATGAGCTAATGTGAGTTAGGAGCATGAGCTGCGCGTTACAGGGGTTTGAATACAAGAAAGCCGCTTGTTGAATTATTTTGTTCAGTTTACTGATGGTTTTAAGTGCCTGCTTGGCACTGCTTGTTGGGTGTGTGTGCCACAGGCTTTGGGAGGCTCTGGGGCATCATCACATGGGCACCCCAAAGAGAGTCTGGGACCCTCTTGTCTGTGAGACTGTTTTTGTTGGTTTTTCTGCATATGCTCTTGCTGTGGGGCTTTGAAACCCAGCCCATAAAGAAACCATCCGTTATGCTTGGGTCACCTCAGGCTTCTTTCTGCTGTGAGCTAGAGCTGATCATCTGCTGAACTGCCCAGAAAGAAATGGAAAATGTGGATGCCTGAGGGGCACTCCAGCCGAGGAGGTGCTGGGCAGGCAGATGCCACTTCAGTCCTGTGGAGAGTCTACTTTTCTTTGAGTTATCTGGGACAGTTTAATTTATTTTCAAGGAAAATTGCAGGCACTTGCTGGGGATGTCTAAATTGTAAGGGGTGCACAAAGGGGTAATCCATGGAATCCCTGCTCCTCCCCAGCCTCAGCTCAGGAGCTCTTTCACTAAAGGATGCATTGAGAAGAGCATCCCTCCCTGATTCCAGAGCAATATAAATTCTTCAGTGCAGAAACAGTGGCCTCTCTTCCTGTTGTTTGTCTCATTCTTCTGTCCAAATACCAGGAGAATCACAATGTCTTTTGGACGTGAGAGCTTGGCACAGCTTATTTCAAATTCAGACAAAGAATGCCAGTTTGCCCTGCTCTAGATCTTCCTGCCTTGCTTGCAACTTGATCTGCATGTTTTGTACTTTGTTGTGTCAGTGCATCTATTCCACAGGAAACACTATTGACTTCTGTACCTGCAGCATTTTTCCACTCTAAAAGTCATCTTTGGCAGCTGTAACTGAGTGCACATCTTGGGCTAAAGCCTTGGGGTGGATGCTGTGATAGACATCCTGCACCCCCTGTGTGCCCCTGGAGCTTCCCAGGCTGAGGGTCTGAAGGCTTTTTTCTGGTCTGTGCATGAGGCAGAGAAACAACTAAATTGGTGCTTAAGTGTAAACACATGTACTATCTGTGCAGGTAGTGGGTTTTACCCAAGAGCTTTGCAAAAGCAGAAATTCATCCACTGGATGTTTGTATTTATTTTTGAGATGCTCTTATTCAAGGACACATGTTCAAATAGGTTTGTGTATCTGAGAATTAATTTTCCTTTCCACCTGGCTGCTTTTCCTTTTTGTCGTTTTTGCTGCTGCCTGAAAACTGGAAATCTCGTTGGCCTCTAAGTGTCTTCTTGAAACCAGGGTGGGGTTCTTTTGTGTTTTTTCTTAGTACAAAATACCACCATCAGCTTCATTTCACCATTGCACATGCCTTCCTATGCTGTTAGGCATTGTACTGTATCTGCTGGAAGCAGAGGGTTTTGTTACCTGTAGACAAAGAGAGGCTCCTTGGAGGTGTCTGCCAGCAGCAGGACCCAGCTCCCCACCTGGCCTTGCACACAAAGGGGCTCTGTCCTCAGGTTTGTCTGTAGCTGCACAAAGTCTGAAAGCTGAGCTCTGTGGGGAAAACTGACACAAATTCCACGTTCTCATTGCTAGCTGGGGGTTTCACAGGGGAGCAGTGCTGCACCTGTAGCCTGGTTGAACACATTATTGTAATAGCTGCTGTCTCAGTAGACTTAGGAGTTAGTATGTTGTGTTTGAAATGACTTTGTAAGAGGGAATGTGTTTGGTGTAACATCAGCCTCAGATGTGACAAGAGGGTAGTAAGCAAAAACTGTAACCTGGAGCACTGGGATGTTCCTTTGACATTGTTAGTCTGTGAGCAGTGATAATCATTCACTTATTTCTATTCAGGGGTTTATCAAGGGGAGGGGGATGATCATATTTTCCTTTACTGAAGCCTGAGGTGGTGATAACTTCTCAGCCTCTCGTATTTGTGCTAAATCCTTGGTCAGCACTACCCTTTCTCTCAGCCTAGTATGAAGAGACACTTGGCACATCTCTGTGTTGCCAGTGGGCAGTTGCCCTAATACCAGAATGCACTGTGATTTCCAGTGAAAAATACATACATGGCAGGGAGAAACGATTTATTTTGACATTCCTTGAAGCACAAACAGCTGCGCTCAACATTTTTTTTTTTTTTTAAATTTTAAAAGCACAGTGGCATCTCCCTGGATAATCAGAATTACAGCTGAGCATGAACAGCAGGGCATAGTTCTGCGCGGAGTCACTTAGCGAAGTGTTGCAACACAGATTATCCGATGTGAAACAGCTGTATTCATTACTAATAGAGCAATTTGACAAAACACCAACACAGCTTTTTCCCACAATAACAGATGTGTGGAGCAGGCTGCCACCCCCTCCCCAGATTGCCAGCATCTGTGCGTCATGTCAAGCTCCGAGGTGCGGCGTGGCCGCAGAGCCTGCCAGAGTGGATGCATTTATTTTATCCCTCTGATGAAATAGTTATGTTGTGACTAATCGGGATCCATCGGCTGGAAAATTTTAACGACTTGGAGGAAAATCTTTCTGCCTTGTTATTACTTATTACTTAATAATAATGTTTTGTGGATGCAAATGCGTTGTAGCTTCCCCACGCATGCCAAGCACATCTGAGCTTCCTTCTTTTTTCTTCTTACTGTCAGCTGGTAAACAGGCAGTAAAGGATTTGTAGTTCACTATACACCTCTCAGGTTCTCCCTGAGAACAGTGGAGCTGTTGCTTAGCTTGCAGATGGGAAAATATATATTACAGCCAAATAACGTGAGGTTGTGGACAGTCCATTTCCCTTCTTTCTCTGCCTACATAAGGCAGTTTGTTTATTCCATGTTTAAGTTCTCAGCAGAAGCACCTGTGATTACAATAACTTGTTTACAATTAAGCTGCTATATCATGGGGCCACCTAAACATGTTAAACAGAATTAGAAAGCTTGTTGCCTTTAGGAGGTCATCAGCCTCTGGAGTAAGAGGAAGGGAGGAGGGAGAGCAGCAGGGACTGTGGGGAGCTGGGGAGGACATGTGGCTTCAGACAGTTCAGAAATAGAGCTTTGGTTTACTTTATTTGTTAAAAATATCAAAAAGTCCTCCTTGTTGAAATGCAAAGTATTGAATAGCAGAATGTGATCACAGTTACTTTTTTTAGAAGATAGGATACTTTTCTCTGCACATCAAAGCACAGAGAAGACAATTCCATTTCCCATGTCCCTGCTGTAATGTTTTTTTTTTCATCTGACTAACATGCTGAGAGTTGCTCAGCTTCTCAGATTTTTGGGTTTTGGAGAGATTTCTCAGGTATTTGGTCTACATGTCTTAGAAGCAAATAATTTCAAACCCCTGTTTTTATATTAGCCTACCAATAGTTGTCAGTAAGCATTTCACTGGAAAGAAATGAAGGGCACAGAAGGTGAGAAATCCAAAGAATCTGAGAAATCCCATGGAAGCCGAAAATGAAATAACTGTGAGACAGTTTCACTTCTGGTACACTTGTTTGTTAGTCTGATGAGTGTGATCAAAAACTTTCAGTGTTTCATGGAGCTCCAGGTAGTCACTGGGGGTGGATCCAGCACTTGGTTCCCTCCATAAAAAGGTGTGTCAGCACACCTAAGGGGTGTGTTGGACAATCAGAGGCATGGACAAGGGTGTTCATGGGCGGCTCAGCATCTGGAAGTTTGGTGGGATGGATCTGGAGTAATTCTTTACAAAGAGTTGGTTTTTGTGAAGCTGCTGGAGATGCTCACTCCTTGCACTTGTGGCACAAACTGGGGAGCATGTGGGGGAGATGGAGATGGAGCTGCTGCTCTAGAAATACTTCATTTTCTATAGAGGTAAAGATGTGCTTGTCACACTCCATCCATTAAGTACAATACAAATTAAGGTGTAAAGCATGTTTCTTCCACATGCTGATAATATTGGGGGTCTTTGGTAGCATGTGGTTTTATAAAAAATAGTCCCGTCTTAGTAACTTGTGAAATCTTGAGAGTGCAAAACCTGAGAGATTTCCAGCATGGACTTTTTGGGCAGCCCAGCTCTTGCTGAAACACACATATTTTGGGTACAAAGGCAGCCGTTTTAGGCAAGCACAGCACATGGGGACAGTGCTGTGGGAATGCCAGGAGGAAGGGCTGCAGTGGCTCTGGGAGATGAGCAGGACAATAGCCAGGCAGAGCTCTGGCAGATCAAACAGGGTGCTTTCATCACTATCCTTAGCCAGACATGCCCTTGGCACAGGAATGCAAAAAGCCTTGTCACAAGGGAGGCTGAGAGAAACTGTCTTTCAGCGTGGTCATTTTCCCCTCACCTTGAGCTTTTTCAGCAGATGTTAATAAAGCTTTAATAATGCAAATATTTGTTATTAAAGAAAAATCCCTAGCTTGATACTTGGAAGTGAAATCATGTGAAAATATTTTTCTGGTTATTCCTGCTTGCAGGTTTTATAATGTAAATTATATTTTAGCGTTCAGGTTGCCAGGATAGCTCGCCGCATTCCTTCAGTAATGTGGCAAAAATGTGTCCTTCAAACTTGTTAACCAACCCTCAGCTTCATAAACACCACTGGGGAGACAAAAGTATGTTGTTTCAAAACAGGACAATATCAAACAACCCATTCATTTTAAAAGTTAGCTGGAGAAAGTAGGGGATGCCTGCAGGTGGTCTTTCATGTTTGGGTTTTTAGAGACCTGTTTTCAAGAAGGAATATGAGTCAGCTGGACCATCAGGGCAAATCCATGCTGCAGGTGATGCTGTGTGTCTGCTGAGGTGCTGGGATTAACTCATTTCTGTTAGAGCTCCCTTCCCACACAGCACTGTCAGCATTTTGAATGTATACAAAGTTTTAATGTGCAGCTGGAAAGCAGCATCTGTGGTGCTCTAGTGTTTTCTTCTGATGTCCAGCTGATGCAAATGAATGCATAGCTATGGTTGTTTTACTGTTGACTTATTATCCACAGGAGTCCTCGAGAGTTGAAGACTTTTAAAGAAAAAAAAGCATAGCTGTTTCTTGCTTTTTAAAACATTGTTTAGGGTTTTGTCTGCTGTCTGTGTTTTGTTTCAGCCTTCTAATAAGATTATTTGAATTTGACATCCTAACTGTTCTAGGACAATGTTTTTAGAACAAACCCTAAGAAGTTTGTGTGTTTAACATACATGGATGTGAACCAGAAAAATCCATATTTTACTTTATTATTCTGCCAAATGTTATGTGCATTTCCTTTTTAAGTATAAGAATTTAAACAGTAACAGTTGCTTGACTTGGAGCATAAGCTGGTAATGAAATTGTTAATAACAAAATAATACTAAAAGTAAGGAAGTTAGACTACAAATTAACTCCTTTTATTACTTGCCTGGTGTTTCCTTGTATTAAGGACGTGGGGTTTTTAAAATAAACCTCTGAAATGACTTTATTCTTTCATAGTGAGGTTGGTTTCTACAACTCCTTCACATCTTTTTGAGTCTATAAGCTGCTGGTGGATCATGAGCTGTATATCTGATTGGTTCAAAATACAAAGTAGAAGATTCAAATGCATGCTTATAGATTCATGCAAGTATTAAAAAATCAAGGCTTCTGATTTGCATTGAAGGAAAAATGCATCTCTTAAGTCCAACATCAGAATACCAGACATTCACTTAACATTTGTGGGTTTATTTACACCTTTGATTTTCCTTTTCCTTCAGCAGCTTGTTAAAACCTTAAAAAAACCCAAAAAACTTTTATAACTGTGTGCCAACAAATACTTTGTTAGAGACTGACTAAAATCATTAGACCAAAGGAGTAGAAAATGAACTTGTTGGCAAACTGGAGCTCCTCAGTTTGTCTTCTTGGGTCAAGATTTCTTGTGTTTTGTGAGGGAAAGCTGAAAAGAGAGAATGTAGCAACATTTGCAATGTTTTACATGCAGTCTGTGGAGCTGGATGAACATGCCACAAGGTCAGTTACATACTATATATAGTATAAAATATATAAAATCTTTTAATTGTACTGAGCCTTGCAAGAGATCATGGGGTGAGAGCTCCATTTTCCTCTAGTGGGAGGAAATGGATGTTGTGTTAAGATCATGGAATGGTTTTGGGTTGGAAGGAACCTTAAAGCTCATCCAGTTCCAACCCCTGCCATGGGCAGGGACACTGCCACTGTCCCAGGTTGTTCCAAGCCTTGTTGAATGTGTCCCTGAGCACTTCCAGGGATGGAGCATCCACAGTTTCTCTGTGCTGTTCCAGTGCTTCAGCACCCAGTAAAGGCACTAAGTAATGTCTAAGCCAAGAGAAAGATACTTTTCTATTATACTTTTATGTATATACATAATTTTATGTATATACTGTAGGAGATCATATATTATGCTCATGGTGATTTCAGTGTCATAGACCCTAATCACTGTATCTAAAATACACTTGTTTGCTTAGACTCATGCCAATACCTATGGGATATCTTGATGCCTGTGGGAATCATCATCCTGTTGAAGGGAAAAGAGTAAGGTTTTGCTTCCTTTATTTTATGATTTACATTCCTTTATTTTATGATTTACGAACATTACTTGTGTATTAAACAATTCTGTCTTCAGCAGTCAATTCAGGTGAATGAGAAGTTCAGAGCTTGATTCACGTGCAAGCTCTTTGATAATCAGTAATAAGATTCAGCCTTCCATAATAAAGATTTAGAAATAGTACTCAAAGTGTTAAGGCTTCTCCACTTCCTTTGTGTGTTAATGCTGTGAATTTTCAGTCTTCAAATCTGCTTCCAACCTCAGGCTGTTGGTTGAGTTTTGTGACAGCGCTGTGTAGAATTGTGTTCTCACTTTCCAATCTCTTTGGGTGAGCAGTGAAAATTAATCATATCAGTTCATCTGTGTGATCTCTGGGGAGGTTGTCTATAAAATTCTTCAACACTTATGTATTTCTGTGTTTTTAGGGTGACTCCAAAAATAGCATATCTTGCCTGTGTGCCAGTGGACCCACTTGCCTCTCTGTACCATGGCAGTGTAGGAGATGCTGCAGACTGCTTGAAATTGGTCTTGTAGCTCCTCTTTTGTGAGCTCAGGAAATCAAACATAAAACTCTGCCCTAGCTGCACCTGTTTCACTGGGTGTGTTATTTGGCATGACATCTTGCAAAGGTATCTTAGCAGGCAGGCTCACATTACCTGAAATCTGAGCTGATTATTAGATACTGCAAGACAAGCCAGGTTAAAGTATAATTTTAGCTGCTGCTCTAACAGTGAGTGACCCAGAAAGACTTTCCAAAATCTCAGGCTCTTGATGCTTTTCCATGTTGGCTTTGTAATCCTTCATGTAGCATTCAAGAAAATAGGTGGGGCTGGTGCAGCTGGTGGCTGAGCAGAGATAATGCTCTGCCACAGCAAGTCAATGGCACAGAAATTGCTCCTGGTTTCTCTTCCCAGTTGGGTCACTAGTCACAGTGGAAAACAAGATATTTGGAGTCTTTTCCCCCAGTTAATAGCAGTTGTGGGAATTAGTGCACATTGGAGCTTTTATTAATAGAGCAGACCTTTCCACTTCATGTGCTCTGTTATTTTGCTGTGAAATGGTATCTATTGATTTCAAAACCTTTCAGACCATCCTTATTTCACAATGTTTTATCTACAAGGCCACATATTATTCTTGCAGTTACTTTTGCCCTGATGCTGAAATGATGGTGCTCAAGCATCCGAGGAATTCTAAACATGGAGTGGGGAAGTTCCTAGGAAGTGCACTCTTGCCATGATTTTTTAAAAGCAAAAAATCCTTTGGATATTTACATAATTGTCATAATAATTTGCATAAAATCTCTACTGAATTCTGAAATCAGCTTTTAAAACAAATGCAGAAATACCCTTTTATTTACCAAAGAGATGAGGTGTTTGGTAACCAATCTGCAATTATAAAAGAGCACTGAAGTGAGGCTGCTGAATATTTAATTTGCTTAATGTACAACTGCCACTGTTAATAGCTTTGACACAACTAAAAGCTTTGCTCATTCAAAAGGCAACAATTAATAAACAAGATTAATTTAAAAATTAATTATTTATTTACCAGAGGAAAAGCCCTTTGTTCTTTTTAAAAAATACTTAGATAATTTTCTCCTTGGTGGGTGCATGCAAAAGTGAGTGGGCGTATTCAAAAGGTGTTTGCATACTTATTACCATTTTTATGAACTGAAAGTGATTTAATATAAATATAATTTAGGGGAACTTCTGCTTAACAAAAGAAAAATCATAATCTTGTGCCTGGTCTGAGACACAAAACAGGATGATACTGAACTTGGAGAAACTGCTGATCAAAGCCTCATTTCCAAATTTGTGCTGTGCTTGTCTCGTGACACTTGAGAAGGGGGTTGGTTTGCTGGAGTGACTGGAAGTCTGCATGCCTGGTTTATTTAGTAACCACTGACCCAGTAAACATTCCTAGCAGTCAAATGAAGCGGATGACTCTTCTGGTGCTGCCTGTGTGTGCAGGGGAAGCTTTCTACCACATTTTCTTTGGAGTAGAAGATGCCTCAGTGCAGTCAGAACACTTTCTAAGTCTGGAGTTTTGTTTTTTAAATTTTTTTTTATCCCGCAGTGACTTAGATCACCTCTTCTCCTAAAGTTAAGAGTCCTCTCAGAATTATAATAGAAGTGTATTTTGAGAAATTTGAGGGTTATTAATGCATTAGTCCACCAGGATGCGATTGCATTGCTTGTGTTGGAAACATTTCCAAGCATTAAAAAACTTAGGTGTAGAAAAATGCCTCTTTATATGCAGGAGTAATTGAACAAATATTATCAGGATCAGTCTCAAGGTGGTTGGTTTTTCACATATTTAATACCAAACTCCTAAACTCTCTGGATCTTCTTAGTCTGGTCTCTACTCCATCTTGTGAAATTTCATTTATGTTGTAACATTTATGTGCAACATTCATATTGTAGTAAAGACTTTTTTGGTTGATCCAGTTGTTGAGGACCTCAATAATCAGTGAAGTGTTCCTTGGAGAACAAGAAATGTGTGTGAAGATGGAGGAAATCCCCTTCTTTCAGTGGGGAATCTTTAAGTGACTCTTAGCAAAGCCCACTGCTCGCCAGTCCTGCAGGGTGGTTTCTCCACCTCTTTCCTGAGCTGTGAGTGTTCCCAGGGATGCTCAGGCAGAGGAGGATGGACACAACCACAGCATTGACAGGGCTCCTGGATGGAGGTTTTCATCCTGTCCCACTCCTGCTGTTTTCCTGCCACCTGCAAACTGTTCCCGGCTAAGAGCTTCTTTTATAATTTGGACCCTCTTTGTTACTAAAATGGGTACACAGCAGAACATGGCCTGTAAGATTAGTTTCAGTAATTTTATAATACAAAATTCCTTTAACATCAATAGAGTTGTGGCTGATTTACTGCAGCGTGGTCAGTCCCCAGATGGTAGAGCATGGTTCCCTAAAGCCCTGAAATTATCTGATTATAATGATTTTAATGCTGATCATGAGTAGCAGTGGTACAAAGCATCCAGCTATACTTTGGAGAGCTTAGAAAGATCTTTCTTAATAGGCTTTCTTAACAGCAGTCTTAAAATGAAATAAAGGGAAAACAATTTCCCTGTTCAAAGATGAATGCAGGCTGGGTAATTTTTATCCAGTGGACTTCATTAAATAACTGTGTGCTGTTTGATCATATCAACAGTGACCTGCCAGGTTTAGGAGTTCTTGCTAATGGCAGGAGTATTTAGAAACAACACTTTCAAAAGAAAAGCTGCTTTGCCCACACTGTTTACCCTACATCAGAGAAAAACTGAGGAGGCAGCAGGATTAAAGTTCCAAAAACGAAATGTCTCAAGGGTTCTCAGGCTTTCCTTGGTACTCTGGTGCATTCCTATCTTTTTGTATAAATAATTCACACAGTATTAGTAAGTGTTGAAACAAATTGCAACAGAAGAAATTTCCAGGTGTTTTCTACCTGATATTCCTCACATTCTTTTCATGCCTGCTGGGTTCATAAGAAACTGGCTGCCATGGAGTAATTAACAGACCGTAACTCACTTGCCAGACATGAGCAGAAACCTTGTATTGTGTAAACTTTCCCCATTATTATGGTACATTTCATGCTGCTTGCATGCCTTTGTTTTTTAATTCTTGTATTTTTAAGAAGCCTTTGTAGATAGCACTCTCCAGGCTTGTGTGCAGCATTAAAGCTAATGATTTTTCCTGCAGAATTAAATCATAGAATTATCTAGGCTAGTTGGATATCCCAAGGCCATCTACAAAGCCAAACAGAGCAGGTTACTCAGGGACTTCTGCAGTTGAGTTGTGAACATCTCCAAGGATGGAGATTCCACAGCCTCTTTGGGCAACCTGTCATTTGATCACCCTCATGGTGAGTGAATAAAAAAAAAACATTAAAAAGTCCTCATTATATGTGATTGCAATTTCACGTGTTTCAGTTTGTCTGTTGCCTCTCATCATAGTGCTTTGCTCTTTGGAAAAGAGTCTGGCTCCATCTACTCCATATCCTCAGCAGTAATGGGTTTTCCTTTACTTACAAAAGCTATTTTCTCCATCTGGACAAAAGCAGAATCAGTAGTTAAACCCCGGGCTGGATTTCCTTGAAGACCGTTCTGAAGTTATACATCACAAATTCCCAGTTTGATGTGTTGAAGGTGGGGGTTGGAATGTGGGTGGTTTTCCATTCTGGTTACAGCTGATCTGCTTCCGTCCATAAATATTCAACAATTCCATTCAAGAATATTTTAAAATGCTTTCCACTCAGCAGCATTGTGCATTTTGTGTTCTTAAACTTTTAATTTGGCAAGTCAGAGTCAGACACCTACCCAGAGTTGTCGGCAAGCCTGCAGATAAAATTAAGGTGTAATGACCTGGCAGAAGTTCTGCAGTGTTGTGCTGGAGCATCTGCCCAGTGCCAGTTGCATTTGGTAACTGATGGGTTCTCTGTGTTGTTCTGCCCCATAGAAACTGGTATTCTCTGTGTTGTTAAAACTGGAAGGTGAACTGGAGGAAAGTTTCCAAAACTTCACCTAAGACCATATGCTTTTCAAGAGTGTGCTGTTCTTTTAACCAAATGGATTTTTATTTATTGTTTACACCTCAAAGATGGGGTGGAGTTCAGCCCCTTATGTCACCTGACAACACTGGAATGATAAAATTTATCCAAAAAAACTTGAATGCTTCAGTGCCTCTGTGCAAAGGGAGCATTGGGACTTCTCCATGTAATGCTGTATTTCTGCCACTTTGTATTTTTAAGCTACATGCAATACATGTAATTCCATACTTGTGTGAGACACTGTGTGTGCCTTTGTGGGTCGGTCAGGTTTCTAAAGTCTGAGAATTACATGTGTTCAAGGATCTTGCTGGATCAAACTAATTGTATGTATTTATGTAAGTGATTGACAGGCTCACTTAGCATGCTAAAAATAATGAGGCTCCCTCAATTTATTCAGCAGGAAACTTGATATTCCTTTTCAAAAGAAGGGCAACGCTGTTGTTGAAAAAAGCAATGTGATGGCATGTTATTACTTGTGGGTATGTTGTTATAAGTCTGAGTCGTGAGGCTTGCAACAGCTCTCAGTAGATCACGTATCTTCTCGTGCCTGAATAAAGGATAGATGTGCTGCCTTGGGTTCTGTGTTGGAATTCCCCCAAAGAGATTTCATCTCGTAATTTCAAACAATTTGTGGTATCTTCTTTGAATATGATTTTCCATTGTTCATTGTCAAACCACTCCTGCCTCCAAAGCCAGAGCCTGTTTCATCTCAGTGGCAGATTGTCACCTCTGCATGCCTGGACCACACATCACTTGGTGGCTTTGTTCCTGTGGTGAAGCAGAGGGTTTCCTTCCCTACCCTCTCTATTCTTTTGGGGAGTATTGTATATTTTGGGTGTCTGAGCAGATTTGCAAACAGTTGTTTTTGAGGTGGGGAAGAAGATAATTGATTTTGATGTGTCTTTTTTCAGCCAGGCACATGGTTTCTAGTCTTGAAAGATGAGGAACAGGCAGTGTTGAATCCTATATTCAAATAAGGCTTCAGGTCTAATAACTTGGTATCTCCATGGCCAAAAAATGATCACTTGGTGCTTCTAGACCTTTCTTCTTTCATGTGTAACTTACTCCTTAGCTAAAGTGCAGTAGCATCTAAATGCAGAAGATGGATAATTTAGGTGTTTGCATATGTGTCTTAATGCCTGGATTTGCCCTGGAGTAAATTCTTAGTGTTCAGGTGTGTTAATTGAGGCTCAATGCCTGGCTTAATTTAACATTCGAAGAAAAGAGGAGTAAAATGGGCTGGAAAAAGACAGAAGGAAGAGAGGAACTAGGTAACCTTGCCTGTGAGGCAGGCTATTCATGTAGAATAATCTGGATTTTTTTCCCCCCCACCTTTCCCCTATTTCTGTGTAGTAGCCTGATGATAAAGGGCTTTTCCCAGAGTTATTTTCTGTTTGAGTTTAATGTCAGTGTGGAGATTAAAGATGTTTGTTTTCCATTGGCTTAGTAAGTCTAAATCCAGCCTTTGAAGTCAGGTCATTTGAGATTCTTTAGATGAAAAATCAACTCTTTATTTGGTAATCTACCCAACACCCTTAGATTTCAAGCTTAAATAAAATGCTGCCTCTGCTACAAATGATGTCAGTATTGCCTGAGGTTTGTTTAAGCAGAAAGCTGAAGTCAGCTTGAACAAAACTTGGCAAAAGTGGGATGTTTTATTCATGTGGATGATTTGAATAATGTCCCAGAGTTTCCATGGTATAATTTCGTTGCACTTTGTGTTTAAAGAGACCCCCATCCCCTTCATTTAGGGAAAGCCCTTTGGTTAGGATTCATGTTTAGGCTTAGGGTGAGTGGTGTATTATTGCTGTGTAAATACAGACTTTTTCCATACGTACAAGCTCTCCTAACGTTTATGGAGCTCTGCTGAGGGCTGCAGGGCAGTACCTGAGAGACGTGCTGCCAGCAGGCAGCCTTGGAAGCTGGGAGGCAAATGAAAAAAACATCCCATGAGTTTCAGGGTTCCCACTTACCCTTGTTCTCCTGCTCCTCCTTTGCATGATGCCTTTTGAAGTTTCGGGGAGGGAATTTGCCCCTCTTCATTGAATGTGTCAAGCAGCTCACGGGAAGGTTATTCTTGAACTGGGGTGTCTCAGAGTGGAAAATTGCTCCTGCTTTTACTCTGTGCTTCTTCCCTCCTAAAATCCAAACAACAGACAAACCAAAAATCCCACCTCCAGCCCAGCTACTGGCTGTACTGGGGAGAAGCATCAGATTCAGAAGGGGAGGTAGGATTGTGACGATGCAAAGGCTATGCCTTTGTAGCATTAGTGTGTTCAAACAGGGCTGTTCTCATGGATTCTTGTAGTTCCAAGGTTTTTCCCTCTGAATCTGCCACTCCACGAATCCATTTGAAGCAGGACGTTTGATTAAGCATGTAGAAGTGGCGGGTCTCCCCGTTCGGGCTGAGTTAATGAATTCCACAAGTTCAAAATAGCAATAGTTAAGATGGAGCACACGTCGGGCAGAGAAAAGCTAATTACTTCTATTGATTGCTTGGAAGGCTGGTGCAGTATGTCAGAGTCTCTTTGTATTGCAGAGACTTCTCAGCTTCCTGCGGCAGGAGCTGATGTTGGAACCACAGCTGGGGATGGAGCCCTGGCTCATTGCTGCAGGGATGCAGAGGGGAGGGAGGGCAGACACAAACCCTGCCAGAATGGGTGGCAGGAGGCTGCTGAGGGTGTGTGAACATCTCTGTGCCCACCTGAGATGCAGGTGTGATCAAGAGAGGCAGAAGCTCTCCGTGCATGTCTAGGGAAGGCTCCCACTGCTGGCTGCTGACACTGGATAGAAGCTGCAGTTTGCTGTTCCTTGGCCGAGGGGATATTTTAGTTTTAATACCCACTGCTAACTTGCAGCCTGTTTGTCATGACTCAAAAAGTCATAGCATTAGGAACCAGATAAGTATCCAAAGGCAGATTTGCAATATTGTCCAAAAGTTTAAGCTCCTAAAGATACCCTTAAACATAATTCCGCAGTATTTCCTCCCTGTTTTCCAGCTTCTGCATATTTTTTTGGATCCCAACCTAACGCTGAGTGGAGGGAGACGGCTTTTTTTCTTGTAAAGCCCTCTGAATTGTGAGCTGGGCACAAAGGGGTGTTTGTTCTGGAGCCCAAACCTGATGGGCTGCAGAGCCCTGACAAGAGCCCGCAGTGCTCCTTGCGCCGCGTCCCAGGAATGCTGGTGTTTGCGGAGGGGATGGCTGGGCTCACTGTCCAAACAGATCCCTGCTTGCCAACTGGGAACATATTGCAGTCTCTGTGAGGCACTCCATCACGGCTTGAATAGCTCCTCTTGTGCTCAGCCTCTCTGAATGCAAGAGAGAGAGAGAGAGAGAGAGAGAGAAATATTCCTTTCAGCCTTCTGCAGTGTCAAAAAAAAACCTTTGGTGACCGTATGAGAGCATTGCCTTAATGCAGGGGTTCAGAAAGGGAAGGAAGTTAAGGAGAAGGGATGGGATTTTTACCATTTGTTGCTGTATTTTTAGATGTAAACTTTTCTTCACATTACAATGTTGCTGTATCTGCTATTTCTTGGGAAAAAAAATTGTAAATGCGCATTAACATACCACTCTGTTTGTTTTGAAAAAATGTTTGCTGTCACTAGCAAGTTCATCCCAGCTCTTTTCTAGGAGACCGATATGGAGCTTCTAAAATAACTCTTTTCTTCTTCTAAGCCTTCAGCTGTAGTTTGTAAACATACTTGTGTTTTGGAAAATTACCATAGTAAGGTCTGATTCCACAGCAGCATGTACATTAATTGATCCATTACTTATGCAAGCTTATTTGGAGTCAAAGGATTTTATACAAGGTTAATTATATGGATGTGATATTTGGTTGTAGATAACTTGATATGATTTTGGTGAATTGATGTGAAAATTATAATACATGTATAGTAACTTGAGGCTCTTTGCAGCACAAGCAAAATTTCACCCTTGCTCCCTTCCCTCCCCCAGGCAGCATTCTCCCATTCCCAAACTATATTTATATCTAACTTAAATAAACATGGATTATAATTCCTTTAAGTGCAGTGCTCATCTATTTTTGTTTTCAGAGTGCTTCACAAGCATTTTGCAATTCCGAAGTGAGGGAGCTTTTTACATGGAAGGAAAAGCTGCTGTGAAGACTGGAAATAAAAAAATGCATTTGGAAACCAAGTGAAAAATCCTGAGTTTTGCTCAGGACTTGACAGTGTGCACGCATTATCTAAGAAATAACAAGAATGTGTTTGTTCCGGGACTTTTGTGTGCAGGAGAGGGAGGAAGGACTTCAATGCTGTCACTGTTTCTATAGTGACAGCTCATTCTCCAGGCAGTATTGACATAAACTACAGTCAATCACTTATAGCGAGAAAACGTAAAAAAAAATAAATCTAACCACCTAAGAGTGTTTATAAGCTCTTCACAGTATATTATAAATTGTAGGTGGAAGTTATTCACTCTCTGAGGTTTGCGTAGTTTGCTGTTCCATGAGATGCTGATAAAATATCCGGATGTGGTGCACATTTTTATGAAATACCTGTAAATGGCTCTGGCTAATGGGTTCAGTATGGTGTGTTGCGCTGTAAAATATCTGTGAGTGTACGATGGTAAGAAATTTATCTTCAAGCAGGCAAAGTTAAATCACCACAGCAATTTTTACCAGATGTTCCCTTATCTTTTATCATATATGTCTTGATAGTCTGAAGCCAAATTCTAAAGCAGAGTAAGTTATAAGGAAGTGTTTAGTTATGGCCACATCCCACCAGAACCTCATTTGGACCTGGCCTTTGTAGGAAGCTTGAAAGCTGAGTGTGCCAGTGTAGGAATTATCCCCAGAGATGCTGAACCACCAGCAAACACAGAATCAGACTGGTGGGCTGCAGCTGCCTTGCCTGGCTGTGCTGCCAGCTGTAAAGGTGGTGATACCACATACTGTGCCAAGTTCTGAGTGTCTCTGGTGTATAAAAGCATATATAAAATGTATTTTTACCAGAAGACTTGAAGCTGGGGCAATGAAGCCCAGAGTAACCCCCAGTTGGCCACAGGTTTGCTGTAGTAAGTGCAGGAAGATCCTGAAAGCATCTTTATTTTTTAAGGTCTTTGGGATTCCTGGTGGCCACTGGGAGAGATTCCATGGCAGCTACTGAATGTCACTTGCAAAGCCTGCCCAGCTCTCATCAGAGTGGCACTGGAGTTTTCCCATGGATAGTTTGATTCTGGCAAACTTGTGTTTTCTATAGGAAAAGCTTGGTTGGAGAATGATTTCAGCTTATTTGAAAGTTGCTGCTTACTGATTTGGCATAGTGATATCCTTGGGTTTGGATGAATGTTGGAAAAGTGAACATTGTGCTGTGCATCCAGTCGCTGGAAACATTTTTCTAAGTGGATCATTGAAGGGTATTTTGTATCCTCTGGGATTTTGCTTAGATGTGGCTAGATGTTATCACATGGGATAGATGAAAATCTTCCATGACCACAAATTTATGGGTTGAAATTTCACTGTTCTTAATTTCTTCAGAATTATCACATGTACGACAGTGTAATTTTTTTACTACACTTTTTTACTATAATTTTCAGAATTATTTAATGTATGACAAAGATGTGTATATAGCTGTGCATAGACATATAGAAATTAGAGAGAGAAAGGAGGTCAATCCCTAAAACAGATGGTGTGGAACAATATTTCTATTGTGCTGACTCAGCAAAGTTTTTAGGAGAGAGAATTTCCCTAATGCAAACTATATTGATTTTAATGTAACTCAGATGCAGGGCAAAATGTGAAGTGACAAACCACATTTTTCAGAGAATTTTGTTGTTTTCTTTCACTGTGGTTCTGGGTTGTTATATGACTTACTAAATCTTAGGTATTGAGGGAGGGTGATTTAGTAGTTAGAGAGCTGAGCATCACTACAATTTATTTCTTTTTCTAATTCTTTCTCTTGCTGTCTTTTAATTTCTCTTCTTTGCTGTGCTCCCCTATAAAGGGGGTTATTAGGGCTTACAGGATAATGTGTGATGGGGTAAAGAGATTCTTTAATGCTGTTTTGTGCATGAGGTAATTTTTGATGCTCGACTTTCTTTTGGCAAATAAATGAGGTGACTGTCATTGTGTCATGCCATGTGTTCTGCCAGCTCATATCTGGGGTTCAGCATAAAATATTTAATGTCCCTTGTTCAGATTCTCTGGTGGACAGTGTCATTGCCTACAAACCAAAGGCTAACTTTGTTTCCAAGGCTGGGGTAATCAGAAATTATAAACCAGGAGTGTGACACAGAGTGTGCGATGAAAAGGGATAGAGAGAAAAGGAGGTGAGAAGCTCATGGTCCAAACTCGAACTCTCTGCTTTGGAAAAAATCACCGTATTAGGCCTTTAGGGATGCTGCAAATAAAGACAAGAAGCTTCTTGGAGAAATACATGTCCATGGCATGAAGTAGTTTTTTCTGAATGCATCATCTTTCTTGGCCAGAACCCAATTTCTAGGTCTGAAATAAAAGCACAGCAGACTTAGCAATCAGATAGAAGCTGAGTGAAACTGCTCTGAGTTTAACATAATTAAATGAATGTTAAACACCCCCAGCAAATAAAGCAGCCAGTGCATGATGTGTGTTTCTCCAGAATGCTTTTTTCTGAGAATTCCAACTCAGTTGCTGAACATCATTGCAATCTTAACATCAGAAAGGCTTGTGGTAAACAAGGCAGTCTTTAACCAGAAAGGTTGGTAAGTGTTGATTTCTGGACTTCCAAAGAAAATAATGATACTGTTTTTTTTTTTTTATATTTTCCAGTGATACTAATTTCTCTAGACTATTTGCTTCTTAGCCAGACCTTCTGATGCGTGCAGATTTCAGTAGCTTCTTGATGGGCAACTGCATGAGCAAATGCAGGGGAAAACAGTTGAGTCACGAGCCTGAGCCCCATGAGAATAGATCTGAAGCCAGCATGATGCAGTGTTACAGAAACAGGGCTTTCTTCAAGCCGTGGAGACTCTGAGTCACCAGGACAAATTGTTTTGTTATTTTATTTTTTTTAATTGTGTGCTGGGAGGGCTAATGCACAAACTGCTATGACCCAGGGAGTTGTTTTGCTCCCTGTTAGATAGTGTTGGATGTGCAGCAACTCTGACTCCAGGTATTCCTGACCCTTCATCAGCACTGCTGTTGATGGAAGTGCTGCCTGGTCACTGAAATGGTTTAGAAATAAATAAATGCTGTTCACTGCTTCAGTGGAAGTGAGGAGAAAGAAAAGGAAGAACATGCCTGTGGAATCTTCCCTGTTTTGAGGGTGAAGCACTTTGGTTGCAATGCTCAAGTTGCAGTTCTATCTGTATGAAGTTTTGGGGGCTTAGAAACACCATTCAGACTTGAGAGGTTTTGAACAGAAATCATGGTTTCTGCCTATATCAAATGTGGATAGTTTTTTAAGTGCAGAAATGCTAGGAAGAAGGGTTTTCTTTATTTTTTAATTGCTCAAAAATAATTTAAATGAAACAAGGTGGGTGAGATTTGTGTCTTAATCAGATTTTCCCATCCCTGGAAGTGTTCAAGGCCAGGCTGGATGGGGCTTGGAGCAACCTGGTCTAGTGGAAGGTGTCCCTGCCCATGGCAGGGGGTGGAAGTGGATGACTTTTAATGGTCCCTTCCATCCCAAACCATTCTGTGACTCTAAACTGAGGCTGCTGTGCTCCCCATTTCTGTCAAGGCACACACAGTCCTTGCACTTGTTTGCACGTGCAAACCACAATGATCAAAGATATGTTACAGAATTTTACCTTTTGAAAATATTAGATTTTTTTTTCTTTTTAAATAATGCACTACCCATGTTTTCTTACCTGCCACTTCTCCTCCCTTCCCTTCCTTTACTAACTGAGATGTTAGATCCCAACAATAGAGCTGAAGTAGAAATTCAAATAATTCAGAAGACAGTTTTTCAACCTCAGGTTGTTAAGAGGAAATCAAGAGCATTCCTCGAATAGTTGCGAAGTGGCTCAATCCCTTCTCCCAGCCCCACTCCTTTCTGCAAATTCCAGGCCCTGCGGGTGGAGTTGTCATGGTGGTGTGGGTAATCCCTCTGGGAACCTCCTCAGCCTGGGAAGGGCCCCAAAAATGGGATTATTCCGAGGCAACTGCACCCATGGAGCCTCCTGAGCAGAGGCAGCCCGCGGCAAGGCGCGGCTTTCTTCCTCTGCTGGGATGGAGACGCCGAAGACCTGGGAACGCTGAAAGAAAAACTCTTGCTCTCATGTTTGGAAACTTTTTAATAACCTCTGAAGAGTGATGGCCAGTTGAAATGCTCGTTCCCTGGAGGACAGGGGGCGTTTAATCTCTATCAAGCTGCACGATGGATGTTTGGGGGAGTAAGTTAGTTCCACAGTTGCTATAGCCAACAAATACTCCCTTTATTGCACCTGAAAATTCAGAGTATTTCAAATGTGCTGTGGAGAAACTGAACCATTCCGGTTAGAAGCGTTATTTGAATAATTAGAATAATTTAGTTAATTACATGATATTTGGTTCTCATTGGGAGTTAATTTATATAGAAAGGGCAGAATCTCACTCTACCTGCTACATCGTGCTGTGTGCTAGGATTTTTTTATCTGGGCACATGGGAAAATAAAAATTTATGGTTTATTTTGTGAAGGATGCAATGCTGTCAGTAGCCCAGAGGCATGTTTTAAATGCAACTCAAGTAACGTGCTCCTTGCAATGGCTCAGCTTGGAAATATGAGAGATGAAGTGAAAACGAGGGTAGGATGACAGGGCCCTTCAAGCATAACCTGGTGACTCACAGCCTTCCTCCTCACCTTGTGTGTTTATAAATGAGAGCAGGATGTGAAAAACTGAGTGAATGCCTTTCTGGGATAGCCACTGTGCAGCTGAGAGCTGCAGGAAGAGTCTGCTGGAGTCAGAGATGTGAGGAGGAACCAGAGTCAGCAGAACCAGCTTCCTGGGCCTCTCAGGTGGGATTTGAGCACCTTCCTTTAGGCTTGGTGTGAATGCAAGAGGCTTAGAGACCAGCAGCCAAGAGAATTGCAGATATGTGGATGTGAGCTGTGAGAAAAGCTTGAAAAATGGGTTTTGTTTGGGCTGTGGAAGGGCAGGCTTAAGGGAGATGGGGCAGTGAGGGATTTCAGGAAAGGTTGCTGGAAAGGAAATGGCAGAAGGCTCCTCTGTGATGAGTGGAGAGTGAAGAAGCAAAAATGTTAAAGGAAAGAAGTGCAAGTTGGACACATTTCCAGTGCAAAGGCAGGTAGGCAATGGAAGACACAGGTTGAGGATTTCATGGAGACACGGCCACTGGAGATGCTGAAGAAGCAGCATCACTCAGGGGAGGCTCAGTAGAGTTGGTGCTCTGGCAGCTTCTGGTTTCAGAGATATATTTGTCTGTTGCGCTCACTGATCCAGGAGAACAACACTCTGGTTGAGACTTCAACACTTAAGATGCAGCTTTTAATTTTTTAGTTCTTAACAAGCTGCTTCAGGATTGTGAAACCCCTGTGAAGTAAGAAGGAGAAGGCTGTGCCCTCTGGTGTGGGCAAAGCTCAGTTGGGAGAGCCCTGGGCTCACCAACAGCATCTCCAGTTCCTGCACTGAATGTAGCATTTTAGCTTGCATTTTTTCCCATGTTAATTCTGGTGTAAGTGCAGTATTTAACAAAACTCACCACAGAGGGACAGAAAATATTAATATCTAGTGAAATTTACTTTTAATACTTACTGAATAATATATATATATGAAAAATATGTATATATATAATATATGTAAAATGTACTTTTACTCCAAGGAGATGGCACTTCACCACAGCCTCACAAAATAGCCCAACATGTACCTGAGAACCACCAGTGTTGATGATTCTCATTCCCTCCCCACTCTCACATGGTCGAGTGCTTGTTTGTGACAGGTGGCTATTAATTGCTGTGTTTTTGATGAGCACATTCAAACAGAGAATTTCAGATGATTCACTGAAGTCCAGGATCCAAACATGTCACAAACAGAACTCGTCAGCCCTGTGATGGTGATGGGTGGCACTGTGGCAGTGCTGGGTGGGGAGGGAGGCTTGGAGGTTTGGTTTGGTTTAGTTTAGTTTCCACTAGCTGGCTGATATTTCTCCCTGTGGGTGGACAGGTAAAGAATAGCCATCACCTAATTGCTGCCTTGTTTGGGGCAGGTGGAAGAGAACATTCTGTGTAACTTCATTGTTGGCCAGGTTTGGGTCTGTTGCTGATTGTACATTCCTTCTGGTGTTGCCATGGGAATGCAATAATTATATTATGAATAATTGGAGCATTTTCTTCTACCGTTGCAGGAAAGTGGTGTTGTATAATTATTGCTGCCTTTGATGGAGGTTGTGCTCAGAGCTGAGTGTTCAGTATTTGTATAAACCTGTTGCAGAGAACAAAACTTTCTGCAAGTGAATGCCCTTTTATTATAAACGTGGCTGGAAGCTGACACATGCACACACACACTCCCCAAAAAGCATTTACATCACTAGAATGTGTTGAAGAGCAGTGTCAAAATTGAAAAGGGAAAAATAACATTTTTAGTGATGTTCTCATGGCTTGTTGTTTGTCTTTCAAGTGAATAGTGTCATATTATATGCAAATAGCAGTGCTGTTGATAACTGGTTTAAAAATAAAATAATTCTCATTTCAGGACATCTGTTTCCGTTAAAAATCAGTGCACTGGTTATATAGGTCTGGTGGGAAGCTCAGCTGGAGGGTCCTAAGCATCCTTTTGCTGTTCAAAGCTTTAGCAGTGTAAAAACTTCATAAATGAGATTTTTTGATGCTGAAGTGAAGCCTGATGCTGACAGAGATCTCCCATCCTTTGTGTGGCTTGGCAGTAGTTACTTCATGGGTTTTCCCCATTTCTGAATTCAGCTTTGTGGTCTCCTTTTCTCTCTTGCAGCCTCCTGCAAGGGACAGCCTGCAGTTTTCTGTGCAAAGTCTCTTCTCTCTCACTTTGCTTCACAGTGCTGTTCTCTCTGTTCATGGACATTCTGGCATATTTCTGTCATAAAACAAAGGGTTATGCAAAGGAAAAAGAAGATAGTAGATACGAGGAAGACTTAGGTTTTTCCAAAACAAAGTATTTTTCTGTGATACCCCACAATTTTTTAGCAGCCTGAAGTTTTATTCAGGCTTAAGTATTGCTTTATGACCTAAATCCTATTCTGGGTTTGTGTCCAGTTGCGTTCCCACAAACTTCCTGTGTGACCCTGCACCAGGCATTTCATTAGTTTGTCCCACAGTTCCACTTGTGAAGCGAGGAGAATAACAACCCTGCTCCAGCCAGATGTTCTGGGGATGGATTCGTGAGTCCTTGTGGGGTAACGTGGGGCTGGGTCACAGAAATGCTTTTGTGCTCCTGCCTCAGACATCAGGATGTCATCTTGGGCTGATATTCCTCACGAAATGAATGTCTCTCCAGTTTCAGGTTATTGTGTTGTGGCTTGTGTGCTAATGGATTCATTTCAGATGTTTTCAAGTAGTTGGTTGTTCTCTTTGTTTCCAAAGTAGTCCTAATTTATTTAACAGTATTTGCCATTCAAGTCAACTGATTTTAGACAGATGTTTGTCTCTTGTGTTTCAGTCTAGACATTTATGATTTACAATCTGTAGCCCATCTGGTGAATTGCCATGGGAATATGCTTATTTTCAATGCTTGAAGTATTGCAACATACTCTTTGCAAGTGTTTTTGCAGTAGCGACTGGTGAGCCAACCATCAGAAAGGGTTTATTTTAGCAAAAGACTCTGACTTGTTTGTTCAGATTAAGACAGGAAAATACTCCATTTCTGTTCAAAACAACAACAGCAAAAAATGTTCCACTCCAAAATGTTGCCTGTAAATTGAAACTCTGGAGTGATAGATATCTGGGTGTAGTTTAAAAAAGAAATAAAACCCACCTGGGAAATGTTGAAGAACAGCAAGAGACCTGAAGAATCCACCTTGTCCAGCTCCATTCTCTGTGGTTGAACAAGTTTACCTGGCTGACCTTTTTGAAAGTATTTGGTGAGCTTTAGGTTGTCATAATGTGTAAATATAATACCATCACTGCAGCGTGTGGTTGCTGGTGTTTGTCACTGGTGTAGGACAGCTGTAGGCTCTAGGACTGGGTCCTCATCCCCAGGTGCTTCCTCTTTCCCTTCCAGCCCCATGGTGGGAGGAGAAGCTGTGGATGCACCAGGGAGGGTGTACCAGGCTGCCAAACAGCCTGTCGACCTTGTCTGGACTCTTCTCTGCTTGTTAAATTAGTGAAGTGTGGTGAACCCCAAAACCGAGGGGTGGCATGGAAGGTGAGGAGTGGGATAACCCTTTATGCTCTCAGCATGAGTATCTCCAAATGCAAACCACTTCATGTTTGAAACAACAAATGTTTGATGCTTGAAAAGTCATTAATTCACCATTCTGTGGTGGACAAAAGTGAGCATTTACCCCGACTTCCTCTCAGAATTCAGCTGAAGTAGTGCTGCTGTGTGACTGCTGTAGCACTCTGGTAGCTTTGGACAGGGCATGTTCAGGGCAACTGATAGCTTTGAGTTAATTTCCTGTTTTTACAGGTTACTGCATTATTTCTAGAACATGCCCCAAACCAGAATACAACATCTGGGCGACACACATTGCAAACCAGCACGCTGCAGAGTAGGAATCTTGTGGTTCTGACATGAAAGCCTGGAGTGCTGTTGTTTAACTCCAGACTGGACACATTCAGCCTCCCGCTGTGTGCAGCAGGTCAAGTGGCAAACGCCGGTAACCAAAGGGCTTTCAAGGGGCTCCAGAGTAAACAGCAAAGGTGCTGTCATGTAAATAAGCCAGAAAATGCTCCGGGAGCTGTCTGCTGGATGCGTTTGGCAGGGATTTCTGAGTAGTTTGATTTGGGGTTTGGTTGGGCGAGTTTGTCTGCACATGTTGAAAGCATCAGTCAGACCCAGACTGGTACTGTCAGGTCTGTGGCTGCAGGGTCCAGGGGCTGAACGTGACATTCGAGGGTTTGGGGTTTGCAGTTTGGTGTTCGTGATGATTGTGCGCTGAAATGCCGAGACACCAGTGTGTTTTTTATCATTCATATCGGTTTGGCATCTTATTTTTAAATTACATTTACAGCAAATTGATTTGACAATCTGTGAGAGCAAGTAAAGAACTGTTGTATTTGTAACCTCTCCTAATCTGGCCCTGGGATTTGGAAAAAACCATGAAGTGGTCATAGAAGTCACAAAGGAGTTCAAGAAGTCTGTGTTACCTACATCAAAAGTGCTTCAATCTCCACTGTCAGACCTTGAGTTTGCATGTGCAGAGGTGACTGTGTTCAGTGCTTGAGCCATGCAGGCTGATACTTTTATTTCTCAGGCTGATACTTTTTTCTTTTAGATGTTCCATTTGCATTTAAATAGTCATTTGTTGCAGGATCCGAGATGATTTGAAATTCATAGAGCCATTTCTGTTAAACTTGGGAGTTTTGGTAATGTTTTTGTACTCTTCAAAGGTGAAGGAATTACTTCATACTACTAAACTGTGATCTGAATAGAAAATAACCAGTTGAGGTGCCAGAGTGTAAATGGTCATGTGGCAGGCATCCCTTTATTCACATCTTGGTGTGTAGATGAGGTTGTCTTTGAAATATTGACAAATCTGTAGGGGTAAGAAGTATAAAACTCTGCCTACTGCCTATTTCAGGCATGAGCTGGTGCCATGGGGATGGCCAAGTGCTGGGCATGTTTTTTACAATTTATCAAAGCACAGGCTTATTGGTAACATTATTTTAGCACCTTTCACTACAGTGCCATTGGCAGGTTGAATGCAGCAGGAATGGGACTTTTTTCTGTCTTTTCAGATTTTTCCAAAGGTATTTTTTAAAGCTGTCATCCCTTCAAGCACTTAATATTGTTAAAGCTACTCCTTCTTTTCTCTCTAATGTGGACCTGCTTTAATCTACAAAGTCACACTGATCTGAGGACAAAGTATTTAGATCTTGATCAGCAGCAGATTTAAGACACTGTCCTAGGAACTTGAACAGACACCTGGCAGTTGACTCTGCCTTGTACTTTATGTGAGCAGAGTTAAGTTAGTGGCTGAATTAAGTCTTGTCTAGGAGAGAGTGCACCTCAGATTTGTGGCAATATTTGTACGTGAAAGCTCTTTACGTCCTAATTTAAAGGTTTTTACAAAAATGGTCTGACACCTTCATGTTTGCTTGTGCTATCAGAAAGTTTTAGGCTGTGGCCAAAAGGCTGGGAAAAATGCTCACCAGCTCTGCTGCAGAGGAAAGAAGATGAATGGAAGGATCCAGGTTTTTTTTTTCTTTTTTTCTTGTCATCACCTTGTTTAGTCCATAAGCTGCTTTGAGAATAACCAAGTGGAGGGAGAAGACACGTGTGCCTGACAGGGAGCCTGTTTGTGCTTGTTTCATTGAGGAAATTGTTCCGGAACAGCTGCTCATCCATGTGAAAATGCAAACCCTTGGGTCCCAGCCAAGGTCAGCAAGCCCTGGGTCATTTGTTTTAGCAAAGCAGACCAATTTGCCCTTTAATTATCTCTCCTTTTCATTCTGTCACACCTCTTGCTCCATAGATTTACTTCCTGAGAAGCACCACATGAGAAAGATGTGATACCAATTTTGTTGTGGATCAAGGGGGAGGCAGAATAGTTTTTCATGGGTTAATTTTAACAGTTAAGCTTTATTAAATATTATGCGTTTACCTCCCTGGATTTAATTTTTTACTTAATTCAGTAGGTTCTTGCTATTACAATGTACAGGATTCTTAACTTTCAAAGTAAAAGAGCAAAATCACTTTATTTCATATTGTTTCTCTGCTAGTGCAGGTATTGTGGTGTGAAATGGTAAATTGGTGTGTGCTTGCTGGAAACAGAACTGAGAAATTCCTGAACTTCAGGAAACTTCCAGTAACTGCTCTCAGAATGGGAACTTTATAACAAAGCCTGGTAGAGTTTGGTAATTGCAAAACAGCACTAGAAACCGTGTAAAACACATGCCCATGTGCTGGAGCTGGATGTGAAAAATAGTCTACAGGGGACATAATAATAAAGAGAGAAAAGCAATGCTCTATAAGCACTCAGGAAAATGGTGTGGTAAAATGACTTCTTTGTCCTATAATGTTACGTGGAAAGAGAAAAATAGGGAAGAAGTGTTGCTCTAGCTGGAGGAACTTAAATGCCAGTTTCTGACTTCTATAATTTAAGGAAAGAAAACTGATTAAAGTGATCTTTAATGCATGCATTAAAGGTCACACGGGAACAAGAAAAAAGCATACTTATTCCAAAACTGGTTTTGTACAAGAATTTTGAAAGTGTCATGGGTTGCAACCAAGGCTATAATTAGCCTTGAAAATCTTGGGACAGAAGTTGCTTAAGTACATTGTGACATTATTCCTGAAGGAATAAAAATGACCAGAAGAACTGTCAATCTCTGCATGACAAGAACATCCTCTTGGCAGGGCAAGTGGCAGACAGAGGTGGAAGGGAGCCTTGCTTTGATATGCAATAAAATTGCCCAATAAAACATGGCACAAGAAGGAATAGAATGATTGGTGTCATTTTTGTTAGCCTCAGCGTGCAGGTGTTTTTTTAAAAGGCAATAAATTTGCAAAATCTTGTTGGTTATCTGAAATGGTTAAAATAATCAGCTTTCATGCCATCAGAGGGGTGATGGAGCAGCACAGGGGAATTGTGGATGGGAAGAGGAGGAAAGGCTCCAATTGGGGTGTCAAGCTGTTAATTATTTCTGCCTCAATATGACACCGAGTTGCTTCTTTTACTTATTTAAAGTTTTATTCCATTAAATATTAACATATTAGAAAATAGGTAAATTTTGTTCTCTGTCAGCTGGAGACAAGTGAGGTGTGTCACCTGCCTGGTGAGGTGGACATTGGTCTCTCCAGCCTGGTGGCTCTGCTTTTATTTCAGAGGAGGGGGAATCTTTTCCTTGCACCTGCATTTTGGGGCAGCCCTCCAGGAGCCCTGGAGATGTGCTGTATTCCCAGGAAAGGAGCTCAGGGTGGAATTTGGCCACTGGCTTTGGCAGCAGAGGTGGCCAAGCTCTGCTGGCTCAGTTTCATTAGAAACTCAGGAGACAATCTCTGTTAACAGGATTGAAAAGTACTGCAGGGAGTTCACTTCTGTGTGCAGCATCTCTGATAGAATGGATGGACCTTTTCTCATTTAAAGTCAGCTTTGTGTTGAACCATGAGTTTTAACCAAGTTAAAACTTGCAAAGCTGTGATTCCCAAGAGTGCACATCACTTACATCCTCCTCTAAATTTCTGCTTTTTAACAGTTCAGAACTATTTGAAATAACCAAAAATATTAAAAAAACCCCCACCAACACCCAAAACAAACAAACAAAACCCAAGCCAAAGGTATGGTTTTGTTTTAGTGTTAATTAGGGAATGGTTTGACAGCAAGAAGAAACTTTAATAATTGCTGGGACTCACTGAGCTGTGGAGGTGGGGTCTTTATTTTACTACCACTTGAAGTTGTTTTGATACCATTGATGAGAGGAATGCAGTAATGTGTGCTAAAGTCATTTGGCTAACCCTGCAATCAAAGCACTGGAAACAAAATCTAGCTGCAAATCACCAGGCTGTCAGTCTTTTCAAACCTGTTATCCAAACGACTTTAACAGTTTGTGGGTCATATGCAAGGTTAAGACTCATCTTGCACGGTGCACGTTTTGATGATAAAACACAATATTCCTTTTTTTTTTTTTTTTATTGGAGTGGAAGTGTTACAGTCAACAGTATCAGTGTGGGAGTTTGATTTCTTCCTGCAAGTAGATCACTACTCCATATGAACAGTTGGCACAAGGTTTGGAAGAACAGATATGAGACACGCCGAGCAAAGTGCTTCTTATTTGTTGTATATATCTGCTCTGTACATGGAAACTCCAGAGCTGTTCCAGTTTGAAGCTTATTTCCAAGGCAGAGTAGCTGTTTTTGAGAAAGACTGGCCAACACCACTATGAGTAGACAGTGCTTCAGTGAGGGGCTGAAACAGGTTATACAGAAAGCTTCATTCTATTGAGCGATATTTATTTGCAATATTTAAATTGTCTGCTTAAATGCTGAACTCAGGATTTTTTTTTTTATCAATAGTTTTTCTTGTATTTTTTCAGGTTTGAGAATTTGTTGCCAACAAAGGTGTCACATAACTATTCATTTTACCTATTCTCAAGCATGTTCTGTCCTGAAGAACTGAACAGCTCTTGATAATCCAGTGTGGATTAAATCCCAACAAAAAGCATCATTGTGTGTTCAAAATATCAGCATTTACATTTTATGTACTGTCCAGTTTACTCTGGAGCAAAACTTGGCAGTGTGTACAGACCAAAGTAGATTCAGAGAGAAGTAAAAAACTATATTCCTCAAAAGAAGTTTGCAGAGTTTTTTTGTTTTTTTTTTTTTAATAGGGAAAACACATTTATTCAAACAATATTTCTGTAAAATTCTTTCTGAACCAGTTGCCACTTCATATTTTTGATGGATTTAAATAAAGCCATTTAGATGGCAGCTCCTTCCCAATAATCACTTACTGCTCAGGCTGAATTTTTTCCATTGACACTAAAATTGTTGGCTGTCTGAGGAGACAAATATTGTTGTGAGGGCCACAGAGTAAGAGAGAAATCCATATGAGCTGAATAATAAGTAGTAACTGGTTTTCCCCTTACTGGGCCTGTAGTGTAGGTAGAGTTCCCCACAAAGTTAAATGTAGGAAAGTATGAAGTGCAGCAAAACCAGAACCAAAATATTTAAATTTAAGCTTCAGAGTTCTCATATGCCTTACACACTTGAAGATGATTTACCATATTTGAAATGTAGATTTGAGTAGTAAAATCTGTAGGTGCTGGTTAGACTGTAAATAACTGGATAGTGAAAACAGACCAAGATAAGAGGAGATAAAAATAACTCAGATGGATTCCTGTGTGTAACTTGGATTTTGGGAGATGGGAATTTCTGCTGATTGTACCAGAAGCAGCCCGAGGAATATAAAAATGCAGATGGGTAGGGAATGACTGCTAATTTGATGTGGACTGGTTTTGCTGATACCAGACAACAGACTGTGACTCAGTTTGTTGTTGGAGATTTCATTAGATTAGTCTAAATTTTAGGAGCAGTCACTCCTACAGGCCATTGCATCCCATCTGTGCCTGAAGTGCTTCATATGTTTTAGTGCTCAGCTTCCTTCCCTAGAACGTGATATGGGTTGGAGATGTTGGATGGCTTCTCCATCAGAGAAGGTGATGGAGTTACCTTCTGTTTTGTCAGTCAAAGCTGAAATTCACTTTGCAGTGACAAGGAGCAGAGTCTTGCTGAGCTCAGCTCAAGAGTTTGACCATGGGGGCGAACAGGCTAATTAACAGGTTACTGTCAGATTTTAATATGTAATAAGGAAGGAATGAAATTAATTTTTCTTTTCCAAGCAGTAAACTCTGATTGCAAACATCTGTCTGATGTTTGGGAGGTTCATTTTACTGACTGCTCTGTGTGATGTTCCTGAAGTTAATGGGTGAATGAATGAGCAGTTGAGAGAACTATTTCCATTTTATCTAGACACTTTCTTTTAGCTGTGAGGCTCCATTTCCAGAAGCACAGTGGTTATGGCACTTGCTTTGTTGTACTTGTACTCAGTGCCTCAAAATGGAACTTGCATGTTCAGGGCTGGATTTCAGAGTGGAAACCATAAGCTTCTTGCTTGTATAACCACATTCCAAGGTTAGTCTGAATAGCTGAGATAATGAATTTGGTCTTTGTGCATTCTTAAATAGATAGATAGTTTTTCACATATGTGACTTTTTTTCTTTTTTTTTTTTTTTTGCTACAATTGGATGCTTTCCTTGGGAGCTGCCTAATTCCAGGCTGCACAGTTTCTGCTTTGTTCTCTGCTCCTATGCCTTCGACAAGAATAACTTCAGCAGAGTTCAATACAGGAATTGTGGGCTGCTAAAGGACATATTGTGTTACTGCTTAATGCTGTATAAGTTGATCAGTGGGTAATATAAAGTCTGTGTTCTAGCTGTTTTATGATGAAAATATTATTTCAGCAGAATATATGGTAAAGTCATTGAACAATGATCTTATTCTCAGAATGATGGCACAAGGCATTTTCCATATACCAGAAATTAGTGGAGCTGCTCATTTTGTTATTGCAGGCTTCAAAAATAAAGCTATTTTTAACCTTTTCTGAGCAATTGTGCTATTTTTTAAACTGAAAAAACTGATATCTTATTACTCTCTTTCTATTAGGACCAGCAGAGGTTCCCATGATGTCACCCAATGGATCCATTCCCCCTATTCATGTGCCTCCTGGTTATATCTCACAGGTAAGCTTCTTGAAGAATTAAAATGAGTGTAAAAGCAAAGGCATTGATCCATATAGAGAAGTCTACATGGCTAGAGTTTAATATAGAAGTTTTAATGAAAATAATACACATTTTTCATGCTCCTCCTGTTTAGTGATTGCACATCACATTTGCACAAGTGACCACAGATGTGCACCCTCACACACACTGGTTTGTGTAATAGATTTGGGTTTTGAGCACCAGCAAAAGCTCTGCACACAGACTGAGCCTATCTGTGCAACTTGTATTGTTTGTGAGAGGAAGAAAAGTCCTTCAAATTCTTGTGTGATAGAAGAGGTAGGATAGCATGGAAGTGAGAGAAGGAGCCACTGTACCTATAAAATATGTTGTTGATCCTCAGTAGGTTCTCAGCAGAAATCCTGCAGCATACCAAGAACTGGGGGTTTTGGTGTGTTTTCAAGAATAAATGTGATTTAATTATCTATTTATGGAAAAAATGGAAAAAGCTTTTGCAAAGCTGTTAGGTTTTGGAACTCTTGAACAGCCACTGCTCTTCTGTGTAAACAACCCCAGATTAACAAGTTGTTCCTTCCATCTTCTGCAAAGCTCAGACTCTTTTTGAGGTAAGGAAGAAAAAAACCAAAACCAAACCAAACCAAAAGATTGATGTGAGGCATAACAGCTGTGAACAATACAATAAATCCAATAATTTCACCGTTTTCATTGCAACCTGGACCAAAAGCTTCCTTAAAAGTACACAAAGTATTTCAGATATCCTTGATGAATTGCATAAGAATTTTTGATAGATATAGTTTGGCATCTTGTTAAGCAGAAAATAGATGATGTCTTGGAATCCCTTCCCCAGGAAACATGTGAGCTTGTGTAATTCTGAAAAATTGTGGATGGCGTCATACTTAAATCCCACAAAATACTGCAATCACTCTGTGGTATTTTGACTTCTGAACAGAGTGAAAACATGCTTCAACTATGGGGGAAATGGTTAGCCAGCCCAGGAGAGAGGGTAGGATGTCAGGGTGGTCTTCCTGCTCCTCAATCCTCCCAAGGGGAGTGCTTGGAGTTTTGAGACAGCATTTGCTGCTTAATGCTCCTCCTGGCCTCACCTGATTTAATAAACTCACCCATATCATGCAGAGGTTTTTCTGAAGATTAATTCTTCCTTTGAAATAACTTTTAACACTTTTTTTTTAATATTAAAATGTTTATACCTCTCTATCTGTGCTAAGTGGTTGGGTATAATTGGAATGCTTTCCAAACCAGAGGGATGAAAGTCTTCCAGCTGTATCTCTGTCTGAGCCCAGTTCTTCTGTAAAGCTTTTTGTGGGGCACCATAATAATTCCACTAAAGAAGCTTTTAAGTAGTTTCTTAACCAGAAAAAAATCCAACCAAAAACCCTCTTCTGAAGCAGTTTTTCCAGGGAGCTGGAAATATGTTGTAAAGTTTTAGGGGGAAACTCTGTATTCGGCGCTTTTCTGCAGCTGAATGTGTTCTGCTCTGTGGTGAGTGAGCCTCTAGCCTCTCAGACTGCTTCATATTAAATAGTAGTTGAAAGTCTGTAGTAATGAAATTAGCTTTTTATTGCAGTAAATGTCTCTGCCTTATTTGCTCTTGCTTTTGTCTATTGCTTCGTAGTTAAACTTACTCTTTTATGATAAACAATTAGAACACAACTTAAATTTAACATGTCAAGGGAAAAGCCATAAAGCAGATTCATGCACTCTGGGATATGAATCAAAATAGATTTGATTTTTGGTTTGATTTGTCCCCAAAGTGTACATCTAAAGAGTCAGGCAGAAAGCAATACCCCTCCAGAGAAGTAAGGGTGCCTATTAAAAAAAAGGCATGAAATGCTGTTTCCATTTTGTTATGCCAAGCCTGTGTGAGCTGTGAGTGTTAGCCCTGAATATTACATGAGTTATCGAATGATTGCAGCCCTGGATTAATGTGGTGCTTCATTACCTCTTCGGGAAAATTGGCAGCAGGATGTGAGCCCTGCAAGGTCAGCCCCACTGGAAGCAGCACAAACACAGACTCTGTTTCTAGACTTCAAGGGCCATGGTAATAATTGTGACTAGAAGCTGGGTTTGTTGATGTTAAGGAGATGTTCTCAGTGATGAGGCTTAGCCAGGGCAGGAAATGATCCAGGAAAATAATAGAAAACAAATACACACCACCAGTTCAGATCTTTCATGCTATGGTTTTGCTCTCAATGACCAGCTCAATACAAGCCAGTATTCTGCATTCTGTTTCCAGCAGACAAACCTCTGTGTACCTCTGGCAGATATGAGCTATCAGATCAGAGTTCATGTCCCTGCAATTCTTTGTGGGCTAAGGGTTAGTTAAATATAGACAAGAGGAAAAGTTCCTTGCTGTGCACTTGGTGGACAGTATTGCTGCTGTAGAAGTTGGTTGTGGAAGGTGACATGGCAAAGAAATATGCATTAAATATGTGTGATGTCAGCAATTTTGGCTTCAACTGTTAAGTGAGATTAAAGATTTGGATGCTAAGTTGTTAAATTTGGGAACATTCTCATGGGTTGTTGGTCCTGCTTTTCAGGGTATGTCTGGGAGGAGAGAAGGAAGGTTTGCAGTGTTCTAATCAGGAGAACTTGAAAAATTAAATATCAAAAAGCAGGATCAGTAACTTGTTTGCTTAGTGCTACTGGCTGAGAACTACTCTTTCTGAAATAAATCTGGAGCAGTCCCACTCAAATTTGAGAAGTTACTTGTCTGTAGTTAGACGTAATCATTTTTGGCATGAAACTCCACTTTGGATTTTATTTACAGATTTATCTTTGCCACAGATATTTAAGACTAAAGGACAAATGAGGTGCATGAGGTGCACATGTGTTGAAAAGCCTCCTTTGGCCATGGGGTTTGTATGGTGTGAACTGTGCAACTCAAGCCACAGTGTTGCTCAATGTCCTTGCACCAAGCACATGGCATTTGACAGAACTAAACCATAACTTCTAGAAAGAGGAATGTCTTTAAATGCCATTTAAAATGGTAGAAAAATCTATCACATCCTTGAAAATCAGGATTTTGGTCCTGGGTACATCCTCTTGCTTAAGAGAGGCACTCTTCTCCAAGAGCATGTGTGGCTAGCATCAGGTTTTAGTGACAAACTCCTTGTTTTTGTGTTCCTTACTGCTCACAGAGCTGCTCTGGGTTGTAGACTGCAGTCAATCCAGGCATCCTTTAATAGGATGGTCCTCACTAAAGCTTTGAACACAAGGAAGGTTGTGCAGATCTCCTATGGAGAAAGCCATGAAGTGATGATCCTTTTGAGTTCATGGACACTGTCTTGAAGAACTGCATCATTGCAGATTTAAAGTACCCCAACATGCTTGCCAGCATTCTAGATGTTTATCTGTCTGTTTTCCACGTTGAAGGTATAGATTTAATTTGGTGTTTGATTTAATACTGATGGATTCTAAAGATAGTGGTGCAAACTTGCCACGACTGGCGTGAACTCGGATTGGCATCTTTAAGAAATTAGATGAATAAATAAAATGTTGACATCCAAGTGCCTCGTGGATGAGCTCATTCTGTACTGTTTTTGGGTACAGATTGATTTATGAATGAAGTTTCAAATTAGTTTATGAAATTCCCAAAGTATTGGTTGTGGTCCACCCAGTGGCCATGCTCCAAATGTCCTTGCTGAATCTAGCACAGTAAAGTTAAGTGAAATAAGAGTTGTTTGGGTTTTTTTCTTTTTTTTTTTTAAAGCAAATGGAAATTACTTGCATATTACTACATTAAGCTCATACAGGAAATGTGTGTTACAGAATGAGGGTGGTTGTGTTTCTCTAACTGGATCTCACAAAATATAGATACCATTTACCTGTGCACAATTAACATGTCTTTTTCCTTAGAGTGTAATACTAAATTGCAGTGGAGAAAAATGAGACAACATGGAGCAGTGTGATGCACTTTGAATACATGCATTATCTCCAGTTACTACAGTGATATCTGCACTGGAAAACAAATAACATTTAAAATGGCATTCCCAAAATGTGGCAACCAATGGGGGAGGCAGTTTTATTGTGTATGAGTAATGTTAACCCAGACTGCCCTGTAAGATCATCACCTACCTCATGTAGCAATTAAGCTCCCTAAAATATGGGAAAAAACCCACACAGAACTATGCTATAATAGTATTGTTATTGAGGTGGCATGCCAGTTATACCAGCAAGCACAGAAAATACCAGCAAAAGACAATTTACTTGGGTTTGAAAAAAAACCCAACAAAATAATGGAAGTTTATCTCTAGGTGCCAAATGACCAGAGATATTTGTTGTTTCTAAATATGAAATGCTAAAATTAGTAATGGCAATTACTTTTAATATTCCAGATGCATCTAGAGACCTCAACAGGGATTAGGATTTTGTTGCTTCTTGGCACTGAAGTAGAGACAGTTTAGCAGTGTGTTTCCAGATGAATTTATGATCTTTGTGACAAGTGGTTCTAAGCAGATACAAAGAATTGCAGATTTCTTCTTAAAATAGCAAAGTTGAACCTCTCTGCTAAGTTATGTTATTTTCATTAGTGGAGCAAAACTGATTTTCTCTATCTTTGATGAACTGAGTGTTGTCTGCCAGAATGGCACTACTAGAATCTACTCACTGCAGGTTTTACAGATCAAGGGATATCTCCAGTCTTTATAGCTACCTAATGCATAAAATGCATAATAAATCAGATTACCAACTTTGATTTGTTAAGGACAGAATAGTGTATTCGAAGATTGTATGTACAGCTTCAGAAATGTACATGTGTATCAATAATTCCTAGTTTAGAGAGAAAATGCCTTGTAGGATTGGGAAATAGAGTGGGTTTTGCAAGGTCCCCTGTGTTTTTGTGTTCATTTGTAATGTAGGCACATGGAATAACAAGAATGCTGTCAGCATTCATGGGCTGGGAGGAAACAAATAAAAGAGATTAGTGTCTTGGCTTTTCAACTAAAATAATTTGGAGGGCTGGCTCATCTTTTTGAGTTGGACTAGTTGGTCTTTGTAGGTTCCTCCCAATTGAAATTTTCTATTCTGTCCCCTCATCTCTGGCTTCTCTCAGTACTGTTGGTACTTTATAGCTTCATCTAGCAGGATGATTTCATCAAAAAAGGTCTTTGACAGGACTCTGAGCTTTCCTCCCTGCTTTATAGATGATAGTTCAGGAAGCTGAATCCTAATAATTTTAAATATGGTTTACATTATGTGCTGCTCAGCCTACAAGATTTCTGTCTAAATCTGTTCCTTAATGTATTCATCTTTCAGCAGAGCACAAAACACACATGTAGCTGGTCTAGATGCACAGATAAGAGCCTGGAAGGCTGGAGTTGGCTTTGAGGCTTGGACCAGTTAAAGCCACAATGAAAACCTTTCACATCAGGATGTAGGAACTTGCTCTCTAGTTAAGCTACAGCATAATCCGAGAGTTAAATCCAGCATTTCTGTACACAGTCCTAGATAAGTAGTTCTGTTTTTCAAAAATGTGCTAAATGGAAAAGGATTTCTCTTTTTTCCAGGTTTGAGTGCAGGTTTGAGACCTGGCAGCAGGATGGGAGACGCTGTGAAGTAGAACCAGTAGAAGAGATGGGAAGCCTGAAAATGCAGCAGTTGAAAGGATGTGATTGTCTAAATCTCTGAGGTTCAGCTGTCTTTTGGAGGACTCTGTAAAGTCTTTGAAATTTAAAGCTGGCAGCTGACAAATTGCTAGTGGAAGTAGTAAATTTTGATGGTAGAATCAAGTATGTTAAGCTAAACAATTACTATTCTGGTTACTCAGCAAGCAACGCATTTTTAACGTGAAATACGAGTTACAAGTGAATGAAACTATAGAAAATGGTGTTCTGTAGGGCCAGCCAAGCCACAGAAATTGTTGTGTCCATGGTCACATCCCAGAGCTAACAGGTGTAAATGCACACAACCTGAGGGCACACATGGCCTGGGGCAGGAGCTGGGTCAGCTCATCCTTGTTGAATTGTCCCCAGTGATATCTCAGGCATAGCTGATGCCTGAGGCACAGGCTGGTGTTTGCTGGAGTATCTCTGCTCTGGGCATTGCCCCTGGAAAGGGCTGCTCCAGCAACAGCCACGTGCTGTGCCATTCCTCTGCTTCAGGGGACAGATTTTCCTTTGTAGGTTAGAGTCAGACACTGGGATGTGATGAGAGCCACTGCAGTGTGGCATCCACAGCAGTTTCTTCTGCTGGTGCTCCTGGGGGTGGGTAACTCCAGCTGATGGTGTTCTGATCAGCTGAGAGTGGCAGCATCCTGCAGCAGGTGCCTTTGATGCATGTTCACTTAGCTCATACAACATATTCATCACAGATACTGTTCCATCTGTGTGCTATCAGTCAGCTCAGAGAAAATGAGGTTTTTAACAACCTGTTTGTTGTATGAAATTAAGTTATGCTTCCTTCATGCTTTTCTACCTCATGCATGCCAGCATACAGAGTCAAAGGGATAGTAATTGTTCCTACGTGGTTGTATTTTTTAATTTAAGAAATGGCAGAAGTTTTTTGAATGAGCTTCAACAAAAGCTTGGCTCCTTAGTCTGGACTGAAATTTGGCTGGTTGACCATTCTCCAGAAATACAACTCTGGAAAAATTGTAACCTGAAAAACATTTTTCAGCCTAAGCACATTTCCACCTTCCTACATCTGTTTTTACATGCTTTGACTATGGCATTAGGGACCGAGCTGTGCATATCCCAGAGCTGATTTGTGTGGATGTATAGACCAGCTCTGCAACAGAAACAAACCCTCTGCCCTGTGATTTGTCCTGAGAAGATAGCTGTTAGGAACAGAGCAGCTCCTTTGCACAGTGTGCCACCAGTGCAGGTTCCTGCAGAGTGCATGTGGCTGTGCACACTCACATCCTCTCCACAACAGCAGTGCCAGCTGCTTTCCAAGTGCTTTCCAAAGAGTAGAGAGTGTACTAACTCCCTACTCTGGGTGCTGTCAAAATCCGTGGTAGAAATTTTATGGGCAGAATGTAAGGTCAGTCCCAATGAGTACACTTATTTTGGTGCTTTGTGTTCCTTTTTCAATTGTTTTCCTCCCTAAATGCAGGTTATTTATTCTGTCTCTCACCCCCACATAGTTATCACTAGCAGCAGTACAGCTCCCGGTGATGAGTGTGGATATCGGAGCCTGCAGGAAAAGCCACATCACCACCATGGTTATTTCTGCTGATAATTAATTTTAGAATTGTGTTTCTTCGTGAAGCTAAACCCACTGTTTTCCAGAGGGAGGGCAAGCTGTAAACAGTGCTGTTTTGAAGGTGTGCCTGGTCCAGATGCTGCCTGACTGCTCCTTTCTCTGCAGGTGATAGAGGACAACACGGGCGTTCGGAGGGTGGTGGTGACGCCGCAGTCTCCGGAGTGTTTCCCTCCCAGCTACCCCTCAGCCATCTCTCCAACCCATCACTTACCTCCCTACCTGGCACACCACCCCCACTTCATCCACAACTCCCACACAGCGTTTTACCCTCCTGTCACTGGACCTGGGGACATGCCACCACAGTTTTTCCCACAGCATCATCTTCCCCCAACAATATATGGAGAGCAAGGTGAGCTGGGAGGAAGGGACTGGCCTTTCACACCTCTGTTCAGCAGTTCTAAGGGCTGGGGAAACCAAGAGTAAGAATGAAATTGAGAACTTGTAGAGTAGCTTTGTTTTGTGGAGCCTCCTTTAATATCCAGAGTGGGGGGGCTGTAGATATCCAGGGTATCAATTTTTATTTTGCCAACAAAGACAAAACTGTTTTGGGCATGAATATGTTCAAGGTTCACAATCAAAGTGAAGCACAAAAAGGAGGATTGAACTGTAGAGAAAAGCAGGAAATACTGTGGTTCCTGCAAGCTGACCTGCCTTCAGTTAGAGAGAGTCACCCTTGAAGGGGGGAAGTGGGGATTGCATTTAATGAAGTGTATCTGAAGAGTGCACATGATATTTATGATAATTCTCAAACTTTCTTTAGATAGTTTTAAATCCCAAAGCTTCTACTTCATGTTACACTTCCCTCCTTAGGCAGCACAACTGACATGATTGTAAAGTCTGTTTATACTGGGAAATTAAATTGCATGTAATCAGGCTTGTCAGCTTGAAACCAGAACATCTCAGCTTGTTCTGTCCAGTCAGGCCCTGAGGAAGAAAATGCTAAATTGCTCTGAACTTATGAAGGCTTTTTCCAAAAAATCAGTTCTCCCTGGATTTTTGCTTGAAATCTGTGTCCCTGAAACACAAAGACTGAAAGAAGAGGGAAAACTATTGCCCTAATTTCTGTATTTTACACACTCACCCAAAATAAAATTCTACCATCAAAGGAGCAGAGTTAATACAAAAAAATTGCAGAATAGAGTTTCCTTTAAAAAAGTCTCCAGAAGTATCTGGAGTCATTTCATTTGGAGATGGCCAGGAATTCGGTTTTCTGGATTAAAAAAAGCCTCATTGATTTTTGCCGTTCCGAGTTTAACGCGGGCGAATCCTTCCCTTTCAGAAATCATACCACTATACGGCATGTCCAGCTACATCACCAGGGAAGATCAGTACAGCAAGCCACAGCACAAAAAACTCAAAGACAGGCAGATCGACCGGCAGAACCGCCTGAACAGCCCTCCCTCGTCCCTCTACAAGAGCCACCTGGGCAGCTGCACCTCGGTGTACAATGGCTACGCCAAGAGCCACAGCGCGGCGAGCAGCGGCGCCCAGACCCTCAAGAAACCCGAGCGCAGAGCAAGGAGCAGCCCAAAGTCTAATGATCAAGACCCACATGGTAAAAAGAGGGGTTTATTTTTGTTTTTAATTGCTTTTTGTTGCACCTTTCGGGCTTGTGAGCTCCTCTGTGTGGATTCAGTGGCAGTGCCAAGAAATGCTGCCACCCGTGTGTAAAGGCAGTGTTGATGCAGTGGGAACTTAAATAGGAATGGTGGGTTTGCTGGGCTGTGTTGGTTTTGTATAGTGAGCCCAGTGCCTCCCCATCTTTTGTGACTGTTCACACAAGATGCAGCATCATTCTCTTCTTACCTGTTGGAAGCAGAAATGCATTTTATGGGCAAGGTCGTGGTTTTGCCTTGCTTTTCAAAGAGGCATCTTGGCAGTTTACAAAAATCTTCACAGATGGTTGAGCTATAACCAAAATCTGACTATTAGGTACCACTACTTTGCGTATCCCAGGTAAACCTGGTAAAGTTGTTAGAAAGTTTAGAGGTGATGGCTGAAAAACCAAGGTGTTGGGTTTTTTGGCTTTTTTTTTTGTTTGTTTTTGTTTTTTTTTTTTTTTATGTGGAAGTTCAGTGGAAGTAAGATTAGTTGAAAACAAAGAAGACTGAGAAGAAATTTCTTAATGTTAGCCATTGGAAATAGTAGTCAAATAAGTCTGGCTACTTTTGAAATAATTTTCTTCAGCATTTTTTGGGAGACTTACCATTTAAAAATTCAAAACTTTAGAGGAACAACCTAATGTTTTACTGTAATCAAATCTCATTTATCACGAGCCATTTTGCACACAGCCAATTCTACCTAAATTTAGTAACTTGATATAATCCCTTATACCTACCTGCCTTTCTCTTCTCTGCCTGTCTCTTTGCTGACTGCTACAGCAGCAGCTTCCTTAACAAACTTTGATGTAGTAACCAAACTTACACCCATCATGTCCAGGATATTAATAATAGAGCACACTCTGAAATCTCTTTGAGTGAAGTTACGCATATAAAATAGGTTTTTCCATTATCTATCTATAGTGTATATTTATATGGCTCTGTACTTTTACACATGAGACATAACTGAAAGAAATATTTATGAAAACTAACTGTATCAATAGCCAAAGAGGGGGAAATGCTGCTGACATGGCCAGGAATGAGGATTTGCAGACGTGCTTCAGGGTCTTTAGAATTAGCAAGGAACTGTATCTGGGAATGCTGTAATCCAAGAAAATGAATCAGTGCATTCTAGTTATTTCTTGCCAATCAGCTTTTGTGAATTTTAGTATTCTTATTTATGTTTAGGTGTTTATCTGAGGTGGAATACATGCGGTGTTTGAAACACGTGTGTGAAAGACCTGGAATAAAGAATAAATAGTCTTATAATACAGGTTCAGTGGGTACTGAGTCAGCCTGGCTGATGACTTCTGAAATAATCTAGGAATAATTTAAAAGCCTCTTGTCTAAGGGTTTCTTGCATCCCTTGTGTTTGTCTAATTTGTTGCTTTGGACTGGTCTGCTGCGCTGCAGCTGAAGAGCAGAAGTGCTTTTAAAATACCAAGAAAATCAGTGCAGTCAAGGCTACAGCACGTCCAGTCTTGTCAGCCCGAGAGAGCCTTAAAACTGGGAACAGCAAGGGATGGAGTCATACCAGCTTGGAAAAGTCCCTAACAGGAGGCTGTGCAAATCAGCATCCCTTGTCCCACCCTCCTGCCTTTTAAAATTAGGTTCAGCATCTGCACCCAGAGGTGGCAGCCCTGGAGTTGCATCAATTGCTCTGCAGCAAGTCTGTGGCCAAAACAGGAATAGGAGAATTTTGTTCACATTAAAAGAAAAGAAAAAAAAGATACTGTGGGCTTAAATGTGAGATTTTTGTCTTCAGAGTCTATTATTATAGTCCTACATGTGTATGTAAATGCAAATTCCTGCAGAAAGGTCACAGAGGTTTCTTAAAAGCTCCCACCAATCAGCCCCATAAAATAAGTTCCCACTAGATGTTTACAAGCTCCTAATCATATCTGCTGCTTTATACTTACCTTTTGTGTTTCTCCTTCAATTATTTGGGGATTTATTGATGAATACCTGACTAACATGACCATACAGGTTATTGGGGTTAGAGTTAATTGCAGTCTGGGCACAGTTGCTATTTTGATTTATGCTGCTAAAATGACTGTGTGTTTAGAATAGCCAGGAAAATTATTGTGTCAGAAGCAACAAGTAGCAAAAGGATTTAAACACACAAGTTTTGTGGATGTGTATCTGTTCAAGCCTGCTAATAGTTAAAAATTTGATGGTGCTGTGTGGCTGCTTCCAAAATTGCAGAATAGCCTGGAAAACCTATTTTTAGAAACATAAATATATAAAAATATGTGTATATATATGTATAAAATCTGTGGAGAAGTCTTTATTTAGAAAGCCACTTAACCAAAAAACTCTTTAAGAGGCAAGTAGGAATGTATGAATTTGCAGTAAAACTTGGAGTAAGGTGAAGGGGAGCTGGAGCTGGGGGCTTTGTTTGCATGAATTTTTAATTGGGATTGTGATATGTTTGATAGCATATGCTCCTCTGTTGGTCTTTGCTCTATTCCACATGTTAAAAATACATTGTTGTTTCTATAATGCACCCTTTTCCCAGGGTGGTTCTATAACACAGCAACAGGACCTCCTTTTACCAGGAAATTCACTGTTTTGGATTGGGGATATAAGTGCAATTCTGACTTTTTCCACTGACAGCATCATGTTATGTTGGGTGGTGCACTTGTAGATAAAGATTTCTAATTACGTTGGAAATAGGGCATTTTAAGGCAAAAAAGAAGGAAACTGGCTTATAATTGACTGAAAATTTAGCAATCCTTCTGAGTGTTTCTGGTAGGATGATGGATGGTGTCTTGTTCAGGCAGGAGGTATGATGTAGGGAATTCTGATTTAAAATCCATACTGTGTCATTTCTGCAGAGCTGTTTTAAAAACTGAATGGGAGAGGAGGGAGCAGGGCTGGGTTTTTCGTGGGTTGGGTTTTTATTTTTTCAGAAAGGAGCCTTACCACGTAAAAAGAGCTGTAAGCGGAAATCCTATCCCATTCATGCTGTCCTTTATGAATTTCAGTCTGAGTCACTTCCTTCTCATGCACTCCATAGTTCCCTCCTTGGTCATGTAGAGATCTGGTACTTTGAGAAGTTCTGTCTGTGGGAACATAAGCAGTTTTGAGCATTCTTACAATGCTTTTGCCAATTTCCTAATAAAACATCTTTTTTTTTTTTTTTTTCTCCCTTCAAACGCGATAAAATCTTTTTTTTTTCTTTTTTAAGCCTTATTGAAGTTTGAAGAGCCTAAGATAGCCAAAACTAAAACACTTCAAATGGGTAAAAGTGGGAAGCAGGCGATGGATTGTTGAGTGCATCCTGTGCAGGAGCTGGGTGGGAGCTGAGTGCCAGAGCAAACACACCCAGCCTGGGCAGGGAGGCAGCTCTGGGCTGCTCGTGTGTGCCTGTTTGAAAGAGTTCCTAAAGAATTTTTTGGTCCTAATTTGAGAAGATTTGGCTCTATACACTCTGGGCTACAGAGGCCCATGTAGCCCAGCAGTGTGATGAAGATGATGCTGAGGGCAGCCTGCAATCCTGGACACATCCCACTCACCTCTGCTGGTTCCTCCACCAGCATCCAGACCTGCCAGCCACCAGGGAGGGTCCAGTCCTGCCCACTTATTGACCTGTTGTCTATGAATTTGTCTCGGTTTTGAGGAGCAGATTTGCTTTCAAGGTGTGGAATGCTGGCTTGGTGTGCACTGGAGTGCTCTGAGCAGCTGCTTTCTCCACGTGGCACAGATGTGCTTTACATGTGGAGAAGGGAGGCAAAAGCACTAGAATCAATTAATAGTTCAGAGAGTTGTTGTAGACTATTGACAGATGATAAACTTCTCTAGTACCATTGTGATATGTGTACAAACAGCTTGAAAACCTCAGATGTTGCTTTCCTGGTGTGGAGGTTCTGTAAATCTGATTTTGTGCAGCCTCCAGCTACTCCCAAAGGTGAAAACCATGGCTTCAAATTCCTGCCTGCATTGCTGATGGAAGTTTCTCAGGAGATGTGGCTAGTTCTGTGTGCACATCTCTTCAAGGCAGATGCAGTGGGAATGCATGGAAAATGGGCTTGGCAAGAGAACTTTCTGACAATGGTGGTTTGAATTTAAATAGGTTTTAAAATAAGTACTTTGCAAAGCAGAAGTTTTGAGGTGAAGTACTACCCTCAGTGCTACCCCTGAGTGGTGTGGGATGTGCTCTGCAAGCTGCTAAAAAGTGATGCAGAGTGGGTGACATGAAAAACCAGAGCTGAGGCATTCTTGGTACAACCCCATCCAATGTTCTCTCAGAATCTTCTGTATAACATTTAAATATACTTGGGAAAAAGTGGATTTTTTTCTATTTTTGTTTAACTGTATCAAGTTGTTGTTTTAATCCAGAGCCTGTGAATTAAAGGGAAATTGAAGGAGCTGTGATTCAGTGCAGACAGGAACCAGGCAAAGTTCCTCTTCTTACTCATTCTAGATCCTGTCAATTCTTTTCTATTTTGGTCCTGAATCCATTTTGCTTATTGAGTCATACATTTATCTGTGCCTGTATATCCTATAAATTTAAAAGCTTAAAAGAGCATTTTCATCACTTTTGGTCCATGTAAGCAAAGAGGTTGAGAAACACTGGCAATACATGTAAATTTTTATGTTCTTTTGGGCAGAAACTGAGGATTTGGTACATACTAATAGACTTTTGTTTTTCCAATGTAGACATGTTCTCAGACAAAATTGGTCACAAATGTTTTTTTTTCCCTAAATGTATTTGCTTCTATAAAATAAGAAGTTTCAATAAGATTGTCTCCTGAAAACAACCTGTCAGAGCTGACACAGTGATTTTATTAATAACATGGAAAAAACCACTCTGAAGAGTAAAATACATCTATCAGGTTAAGTGAATTTTAGTATTATACCAAATAATGCAATGTGAAACATAATATTTAGTGGAACCAGAGACGTGTTGAATCTTGTGAGCATAAATCAGCATCACGTATTAAATCTAAATGGTGTTACTGTTCCTACTGCATTTTTTTAATACCTTTAGCCATTAATGCTACTTGGCTGAATTCTTCAGACTTATATCTCATTAGAAATAGATTTTGTGTGTTCAGTGCTGTTTTCCTGTAAGTTTGAATGCATGACAGGAAAGGGGATGCATTAATTAGGGCACAGTCTGAACTTGAGAAACAACTGTTGATTTGCGACACCCGGAATTTCCAGTGTGATATTCTCGTGCCTCGACCTTATCTCCCACATCATGACTGAGCTTGTGCTTTTGTTTGTTTCTATTTGGAAATATGCCTGCTCCTTCAACAGTCTTTCCTTTTTTTTTTTTTTTTTTTTTTTTGGCATTGTCTCTAAAATAATAGGCTGCGAATTGTTCGTTCAGGCAGTAAACAAAGTGGTTCTGAGTGTCAGATACACCTCTGTGTACCAGACTGAATTCCATTAGCTGGGCCACACAGGTTCTCACCAAATAACATTTTGCTAATAGTCACGTAAAGTAACCACTTAAGTGAGCTTTATACAGACTGATGGCTATATTAGAAACATATTGCAGGGTTCAGGTAGAGTACGTTCCCAAGTTCATGTCAGTCTGTGTGCCTGCAAGAATTTATCCAGATCTGGCTGAATTTGTGTCTTTTCTCAGCAAAAAGAATGGCTAAAATGTTTATGCAGCATCACTGAAATATACTGAGATGAGGGAGGGAAGCAAATCCCTGTTTCCTCTGCTGTCTTGAAGCTGAACTTTCGTCATGGGGGCTTTGATGGAGAAAGGTAAAAGCTAAATATCAGAGATGGTAGTGGAAAGCAAAGCCATGCCCAGTGCTAGTGCACTCCCTGCCTCTGCCCAAGCTTTGCCCAGTTCCAAACCCAGCAGTGTTTTGCTTTCAGCTGCCTGTGGACACTTCCTCCTCATGCATCTTGACCAACTCTTTCCCTGAAGTCGTCTGTGCACAGAACAATTTCCAGGAATTTGCAAGCCTATGAAATCTTGTCTGCATGTGACATGTCATGAGCACAGAGGTATTCTCTTGCTGTATCCACACTGCAGGAACAAACCCATAGTTTATGGGAAGCCTGAATGCCATGGCACTCCCACCTTTTTTTTTATGCCATGTTGCTTTGTTAGCACGGAATTCTACAAGCTGGGAGAGAGCAGATACACTCTATTTTTGTGCGCTTATCTTGAAACACTAAAGAGCCAGCTTCATAACTTTGGCACTAGAAGCTGTAGATAAGAGATTCTCTTCATCAGCTAAGTGGGAGCATCTCCTCTTAATTTAATTGCACAATATTCTCCAATCTTCAGTGTCAGCTGTTTTTAAAGGTGAATAGAAATGCCTCAAATGTGGTTTCATGCAGACTTTTTGTGCCTGAAAAGACAAAGAGAACACCAGGGTAGCTGTGAATACACATGATGCAGTGTGGTTGAGATTCTCTGAGAGTTGGTGGTCTGGTCATCCATGGCTCTGAGGCATCACTGGGGCAGAATGGGTCACCACAGTTCTGGTCACATTTTTCAGTCTCATCACAGCAGCTGTGACAAAACACACTTCATTTGAAGCTCCCTAATTGTCCTAGGTGTGTGAGCTGCAAGAAACACAGCTCAAGGTCCAATGAGGAATGTGTAGCACATGTCTAGTAAAGAGTGGGGAAATCTGGCTCCAGGGCTCCACTTGACCTTACTGGGCACTTAAAAACCCTTTTGGCAGTGGCTGGGGTTTTACCCCAAACCTGTTTTGGGGTTTGTTTTCTGTAGACTCTCATATTTTTATTCTCATCTGGTTTTATCCCTCCCTGCCTCATTTTGCCAGCAGGATCTCCTTGGCAGGGCAAGCTGGATAAGCTGTCTGCTCCATCATTTATCAGGAAGTCAGTGCTAAATGACGTAAGGCACAACCTCTTCCCCCAGAGGATCTTCATATTATCTCAAGAATTTGCAGCTTCTGCTGCAACTGACAGTCAACTCCAGAAGATTGAAATCTGAACCTTTTTCCTAGGAGTTTACATAATTTATAGATACCCACCCAGCAGAAAAAAAAAATCATATGAAGTACATTTTCATCCTGCTTAAATGCTCACTGATTAAATCCTTGTGATGGGGAGTAGAGTTACACCAAGATCTCAGAGCTTCAGAGCAAGATAAGCAGTATATCCTCACAAAGTTAGGAGGAGATAACATGGACCACCAAGAAAGGAAGGGAACTGTGTTTCCCTTATTTGGCAATATCTGGGACATTGAGCCAAAAGGGAGACAGTATTTATAGGGAAGAGGTAGAACATTTCCTCCCTCCAGACTATAAAAAATAAAACACATTTAAGTCTAATGATTTAATGAACAACACTTATTTGTATAGCCAGATGTTCTGAACAATGTCTGTCTGTATTTCCAGCTGGATTTGCAAAGGTGGTGAAATGAAATTTCATGTCCCCCTGAAGTTAATGGGATTTGTTTACTGAACTCTTAGGCTGTGCTTCAAACCCCATCAGTTACTTTTCTGAGGAAGGTTGGAATTTGATTTCCAAAGTTTTTGTGACCTTCAGTATATTTGCTTTTAAGGGGAGGAAAAATCTCAAGGCAGGGTGATGCTTTGAGTGTTGCAGTTAACAGAAAGGATAAACACTGTTCTAAAATGAGGAAGCCATTTCAATTTTCTCCAAGGTTTATTATAAAAGATTTTGTCCTGAAGCTCGAGTTTGGCTTTTCTGTTGTTTTTTGGAGTTTTTTTTCCCTCTGAGGAGTTGTGCTTTAAAGCAGCTGCTTTGATTTACTGTGATTCATGTGACTTGTGCCTGAATTTCATCTCAGCAATGAAATCCAGAATGAGTTGAAATTCCTGTAGCTTTGTTGAATCCTTCCCAGCAAGCAGTACTCAGGTGAATATTTCTGTGAAATATTTTAAATATTTGGAAGGATTCTTAGTGGTGAAACTGGTTGTGCAAACATCCAAGATCACATTTTGCTCTTGTCCCATACAGGATTGCTAATTGCCCATGCACTTCTTTCAGCTCACTAGTAGAAAGCTGGTACAGACATTTTAGATCAGATTTTCTAAACATTCTTGAGTTCATTCTTCCTATCTCAGGCATGGGAAGGCACAGATAAGATTACATCAGCCTTTTTGACTTCTGCATTTCAGAAATTTAGCCCCCAGCTTTTATTAAATGTACTGTTTAATATCATTCCAGCTCACATAGTCATAGTTCATCCCTCAGACTTGACTGCAAAACAATTTAGGCTGGGATTGCTTGAGTCAGTTGATTGTCATCTGTCACAAGGAAGAGAATTTATTTCTGTTCTGCTGTCAATCTATAGGTGTTAGGGTTGATTTAAAGAGGGGAGGGGAAGCTCTTTGCCTTCCCCCATCTCTGAGCTGTGGTGCCTGGGCTGAGTGGAAAGAAAAAAAAATGTTCTTTGGTTTCTGGGATTACTGTCATCTCCTCCACCACTCATTGCAATTTCATTGTATCATAGTTTTCATCTGGAAAAATAGGTCAGTGATTTGCATTGGTAACAGAAGAGCTTAGGTTGGGGTTCATTCAAATTACATTGTAACTGCAGCCCCTCACTAGGTTACCATTGAAAAATCCCAATGAAAGCTCCATGAAAAAATCTTTGCCTTTTTAGCATTATGATTTGGAATGGTTGTATTAAAAATAAAATAAAATAAAATAAAAACCCACCAGTATTTTCTGTGGAGTCTAACATATTTTAAAGACATGCAAATAGTGTAAGAAGTGCATAAAAGAAAATTTCTGCTGTTATGTAAATGTTAAGACAAAATCAAGAACAGTGAAAAGATGACACATTTTCTACTTTTATCCTGTTTTAGGGCAAGTTTTTTGTTGCTTGCTTTCTCATAGAGGGTGAATAGCTTGCTTTGCTCTGACTCTGTTCTTGGGACTGCAATAGTGGTTATTGCTAAAACCTGGCATCCCAAAGCATTTTCCATTGCCCACCATGAAATCTAAAGAAGGCATTTCTTCTTTGATTCCAGCAAGGCTGAGGAGTTGTGACTGAGGGCAAAATTTGGCCTGTGGTTATTTTCTTAATATTTTTTAGTTCATGGTGAGCAGTTCTGTGCCTCTGCACTGGGGAAGAACTCTGCTGCCTTGCTATTGTTGTAGCAAACTCGGTGGCTTTGCAATGTTCACTGCCAAGGAAGTTGTTAATTTTGGCTGAGGTGCTCTGTTTAATCCCCAGCAAGCTTGGAGCTCCTATGGAGTCTGTTTTGGCTGTGCTGTGTGATTGTTTTTCTGTGCAAATACGCAGTTCTGCAGGTTATTTTGCTAGTTTTGTGTTTGATCAGGAAAATGCTCCTACTGTGTAATAGGCAGATTAGCAAAGGGTTTGATGGCCAGAATTGCCTATGGTCATATTTTGGAACGTCAAGAAGAAGTAAGTTTTATTTTGTGTTCAATACTGGTGCCATTGTCCCCCTACACTGGGGATAGTATTTCAGAGGAAAATATTTCCTCATTGGCATGAGGCAGCAGACACAGGATTTTAAAGGCCAGGCTGGGGACACTGGAGACTTGTTACTCTGTGTTCCTTAGGGATTGTGCTTTCCACCTCAGATCTTGGACAGAGCAGGACTTGGTGTGGCTGTCCCCACTAGAGAGTGACAAAGACAAAACCACACCTGTGGTGGGATGCAGTGGAGCTGCCAGTGATCCGGTTGGGAAGAGAAGACTAATTCTTGGTGCTGTCAAACTTGTGCTTTTTGTCAGTGCAAGGAGTTGTGAGGTTCCTTTCTGTGGTCATGATGCTCAGGCTCCCACCTTGCCTGGCTGTGAGAGTTAGGTGGCAGAACTGAAGGGAATGTTTCTTTTCAAGAGGAAATCTCTCTGTAAATGCCAGATGGTGTAATTTCACAGCTGGGATCAGACTTCCTTCTGAGCTGCTGGTTCACATTTTAAGAAATGTGGGTATCTCAGCCATGCTGCTGACCATCCCCTGCTCCTGCTTTGAGCTGGGGAAATCTTTGGTGTTTCTATGGCCATGTCACCTGGGGTGCCCAGGGGTGCTGGTGACAGCAAGGTGCAGCTCTGCAGGAGTTACATCTCATCCTGAATGACTGCCAGATTCCTCAGCCTGGAGAACAGCCCTCAAATGTGGCAAAGGCTGGGCAGGCAGAGGGTCACAGGGAATGAGGAGAAACGAGAGGGACAAAGCATGAAGCAGCATGCAAACTGATGGGAGGAATTAAGGGTTAGGAAATTCCGTGCATCCCAACTACTGTACAAAATTACAAGGAGTGTGAAGAACATTGTTGTTCCTAGGAAAAGATCAGCGTTTCTTGGCAAACTCTGTAGCGAGAACAAACCATCAGCCAGAAGGAAACCTGGAAAGTGGGAGTCAGGAGCTCCAGGGAAGTTTTAGGATGGACTTTCATCTCCTTGTCAAATACTTGACCAAAAGATGAAGGGGTGGCCACTGCTCTGTTTATCTGCAAAGCTTTTACTGTCTTCCCAACCCCACATAGCGTGTGAGCTGCTGTAACAGAATAGCAAAAAGGAAGCCGCCGAAAATAAGAAGAAAAAATATTTTGACACAGAAAATAAGCTAAAACAAGTCGAAATGATGAAAAGAGAGCCCTCCAAGAGGAGGTCCTGCGTGTAAGTGGTTTGTTGTTCCAGCAGATTCAGCTTGGGCTTCCTCTGTTTCTGTGGGTTATGTCATTGTTTAATTTGGTGTTCCTTCAAGCCCAGCCAGCTGCAGCCATCCACAGTGCTCTGCCTCTGTTATCTGCCCTGGGAGATGTGCAGAGCTTGCTCAGGATGTCAAATGGATGTGATGGAGATGGGGGGGTTGCTGTATTTTACTAAGAAAGCCCTTTTCTGCCTTCTAATGGACCAACTGTGTGTTCACAGTAGGAATTCGCTCAGATCTTCAGCCAGTGAAGTAGGAGTTGTTTTTGCTGTCTTCCAGCAGTAGCAGTGAAGGAGCAGAGAAAAACAAACCCATCGTGTCACTTACCCTCCATTTGTCCCTTGCATCCAGAGTTTTATTTCCCTTGTTGGTTTCTACTGATCTTGTTTTCTTTCTTCCATCCAGATAAAAAACACGGATCCAGACAATAATGGGGGCCAGGGAGGACTGGATACCCTTAAATTGATTTTTAAAACACTTTCTAGCCCAGGTGACTTCATTATGTACATCTGAATGCATCCACATCTGATCCATATCCATGTGATAGCAAGGGCCTTTGGTTAAAGAAGGATGAGCTGTGGATTTGCACTCCAGGTATTTTGGAGTATCCTGTCCCATGGACGAGAGGATAATGAAGAATCAAGGTGAAACTAGCAGGTCAATAGGTATGGGTTATGGCCAGGACATCTCTGAAACATGGGATTAAATTCATGCCTAAATCACAATGATGTTGAGGCAAAGCGTTTTAGTTATCCTTTGCTTTATTGTCCCAGTAAATCAGGATGACTAGAGATTTGATTGTTCTGATTTTAGATCTGAAAATGTGATTTTCTGGAGTTTGTACAGGGGTTTTCTTCTGTTTGCCTTCAGTTATTCAGGCAGTGGCATGATGGTTGTTTTTTTGGTTTTGGGTTTTTTTTTGCTGTCTATGATTTGGTCTTTAAGGGCAAATAATGAAGGATAAGCTTCTATTTAAGCTTAGCAACAGTGGGCAAGCACATAGAAATGGAAAAATTGTGATACACTCACGCTTGGCAATTTTTAAAGAATTAGAACACGTTTTAACAATTGTATCTAAAGTTGGATAACATCAATCTCTCTACCTTTGTCAGGGGAGCATAGTTGTGTTTTATCATTGGTGGTTTTTATTAGCTTTCATGTAATGAACAGAAATTTGAAATATTTAACACTTAGAAATCTCATCCAGGAATTTGTAGGCTTAATTCATAATCTTCCTTGTTGTTTTATAGGTTCAGCATGGTGATTAACTGTTTTGAATAAACCTTTTTTTTTCACAAATGTTTTATTCTGCAGGGCTCCCTGTTTTGCCCAGCATGGAAATGGTGCTAGCAGAAGTTGTGTCAAGCACTGTGTGTTGAGTGTGACACTGGATTTGCCCTTCCAGTGTCACATCTGTCAGCCTGGCAGTTTATCCATGACCCTGCCCTGCACTGGGCTGCCTCCCTGACAGACTGCGAAGCTGCATCAAACTGGATTAGGCAGGAATTTGTCCTAGGTCTAATTTTATTCAATATTTTCATTAAGGACTTGAAGGATGGAATAAGGATTGAGGCTTATTAAATTACAGCCCATATCAGGCTCTGATAGGGTTGAGAGTGCTTGATGGGTCAGGGAAGGAGGAGAGCTCTGTAATAGCCTTCAGAGCAAAAGTTTCATCCAGGCAAGAGCCATGGACTGCACTGCAGCTAGTTATTCTCAAATCTGCTTTTTTTTCAAGGATGGGGTAGTTCTGGGACAGATAGTAGATTACAAACCCAACAAAGCAAGGGGTGATGAACTCACCTGGGGCAGATGTGCAGGGAAGAAGGAATAAGTTTGAGGTGCAGCAGGGAGAGTTAAGGAGATGATCTTCCCAGTGATGAGAGGAGTTAGCTGCTGTGGTAGTTCACCCAGCTGAGAAGTTTGGGAATTACCATGATCCTGTGGCAGGAGGTGATTTATTTAATTTTCATTTATTCTTAAAAAATGGGCTAGGGAGCTGTTTCAGAGCAATGGTTTGGGTATAGATGATCATATTTCAGTGCAGGAGGATGGACCCTGACTGTGTCACATCCCCTCTGCTCCTGCTTTCTGTGACTCAGCTGCTGCATGACATCTGCAGCTTTAGCTTTGTTCCTGTGCAAGGACTTTATTACCTTCTATTTCTGCAATTCCCTGGAAATCCCTATGTGCTCTTCTCGCTGTCTTAAGCTTTGACATGGGCAGGCAGCTCACAGAGGAGCTGGGCTGTGTTTTGAAGAGTTCATTTTCTGGGGGCTGTAGGTTGTGCTGTACGTGACTGATGAAAGATCTTTCCCAGCATTAAAGCCGGTCACAGCCCCGATAAATCTGGAACAAATTCTGAGAAAGCATGTCATGTTATGACTGGCATATCTGTGAGCATGGAGCTCTGCTTGAGAATTAGACTCAAAGTTTGCAAAGTGCTAGTGCTGATGTCATTGCCTTGGAATGAAAAGGCTGTTGAAACAGTAAATACTTTCTGTGGCCAGAAGCTAAGTCTTGAGCTGGACCTTTTCCTCTCTTCGAAGGAAAGAATGCAGAACAAACCTAAAATGTGTATTTGCAATGGGAAAATCTTAATTAGTTTAGAGCTTTTAGCTATTTCAAACCATTTACATACACAGCTGCTGTTCATGCAAACATGTAAACTATTGATGGAAACTTCAAACTTACCTTGAACTGACATTTTTTTCCCCTGCTTTTTAAAGCTGTGCTTGGTGTTTAAAAGTATGGTTGGAAAGATCTGAAAATTATATTTGTACTGTACGTGCAGAAAGGAACATAGACACACAGGCTAACAGAAGCATAGAATAAAAGGCTTTAGTTCAGCAAGACTTGACACTGAAACCCTGTTAGCACCAAACAGCTGCTGGGAAAGTGTTTAATTTTTAGGAGCATTTACTCCTGGTTGTATCTATAGAGTTTTGTTTATGGTTCAAAAGTCTTAAAAAAAAAAAAGAGGACTGAAATACAAACTTAGATGTGGTCCAGGTCTTTCAGCTGGCTTTTCTGCAATTAAAGATTAGTCTGAAATATTGGATCCAAAGAACCCACAGCCTGGGAATTAGAACCTAATGCTGTAGCTTGGGAGTGCTGTAACATCCCTCAGACAGTGAGATTAACAGGGTAACTCAGATTTTTGTGCTGTCCCTCAGAGGACCCCGGTGAGCATTCACAAGGAATTCATCCCCACCCCCAGCTTCCTCCTAGGAGGAAGAGTTTTGCCATGACAGATGTGGGGAACAGATGTTGAGAGGAAAAGTTATAATGGGACAATGACCTGAAGTGTTAGTTGGGCTCTTCCTTGCCCTGAGTGAGCTTCTGTTCCCGATGGCAACAGGGGAAAGCAGCTCATGCTCCTGTCCCTGCAAGCCCCAGGGTTTGGGGGGTTTGACATGCAGATTTTCTGTCTTCCTGTCACATACTCAGGTCTCAGTCAGCTGAGGGAGAGGAAGGGACAAAGACTGAAATGCAAATCAACTGTCTGTTATTCAGGGACAATTAGTCCTAGGTAGGTGAATCATGCTCAGCCACCCACCACCTTGCCTGAGCACATCCAGGTAGTTTTTTGAACCTGAATCTGCTGGTTTACATCAAGACTTGTCCATTTCTTGCTGCTGTTCTCTTCCCCACTTTTCCACTGCTGCATCTGAGGTGTCCAGGGGATGCTCATGCTCCTTGTCCCCAAATGCTCCAGTGAGCTGACCTAGAATATAGTCCTCAGTGACTGCTGAGTAGCAGCAGAGAGCCAGGAGAAAAGAGCTTCAGCAGCTCTGTGTTGTGACATAGAGCCTAGCAGATGGCTTCTTTTCTTCTTTATCATCTTCTGCTTCAGAAGGTTTTCTGCTCCTGTTGGCTCGGAAGGAAGATGTTGATCTTGATGCTTGAGAGAGATTGGCAGGTCAGAGCAACTTCCCCACTGAGGGAGGGATTTGGGACAAGTCTTGTTTCCCTTAGCTTAGTCTAGCTCAGGAGACTGTGAATAATTATATTTATTACAGGAGGGAAGTCAGCCATCCATAGAAGCCTGAGATTTTTTAAATGGCTCTTAAAATGAGAAACTAAGTATTTGAAATGCTGTAAATATTGTAATACTTGATAACCACTCCTGAGGTCCCCTTTCAACCTGAGCTGTTGTCTGACACTATTGCAGACATCAGTTGTGGGTGCTTATTGCTTTCTTTAATTTAATATTTGCATTATTTTCACAGGGCATTGTACATGTATCCCATTCCTCCTCTCCCCAAAGTCTTTGAAGACTTCTCTTCTTCCAGCTCCAGCTTATCTGTATGAACTCATGGTGACATAAATGTCCATATTGACCACAGAAATGTCCACATGTCTGTAATAACCCAAGGTTTCTCTATCTAGTCACTGTACAAAGAAATCACCTTTCATGGGAGAGGAAAATGAGATTTCTTTGGGCTTCAGGGTTTGTTTTCCTCTCCTGCTCAGTGCAGCAGAGCATCCTTTCTAGAAAGCAGAGAGGGGAAGGAAAATTCAGTCCACATGTTTGGGATTTAAGGTTGAGAATGATTCACGCTCGGCTTCTGGGGGTTGTAATTAGGGGTGACATAATAACCATAAACTTTCGATAAAATAGTAGCAGCTTTTTTGTTACACTCTGAGCTGCAGAAGCTGCTTCTGATTAGCATCCCTTTGAGATAAGCCTGCAGGATCTCCAGTTTGCAGATCTGGCTCCAGGCTTTTGTGGCACAGTTCAAGTTCTGTACTGATGCTGAAAGGAACCCTGAATTCTGAAATGCCCCAAATTTTGACATTCTCACTTGGATCAGCATCTCAGCCTTTTCCTTAGCTATTTGAGTCCATCTGTGTAGTTTTGAAGTCAGTATTATCTTATTCTGGCTCGATCCTGCCAGTTTATGCTCTTTATAATATGCTCTGAGGGTTATCTGCTATGGAAAGAAAAAACAATCTTGCTATCCTCCACTTCTCCTGAAAAATTACTACTCCTTTCTTTTCCAAGTGGCTGAGACTAAAAGGAACCCAGGAATGTGTGCAGCAGGAGATCTGTCATTCCCACTCCACACCAAGGTGCATTCTTGTAGGAGAGATGGGCATTTACACTGGAATTCTGCCACCAGCATTCAGCCAATTCTATTTTTTGGCAGTCGAGCACATGGAATTTTTAAAAAGAAGATCTACTTTTTTAAAGCAGGTCACAGACAAAAATAAAGACACATTCTTGGGCTACGAGAAGTAGGTCAGGTTTTGGGGGAATCATTAGTGAAAGCTGTTGATCTGATCCCACCTGTTTATTAATGTTTTTTGCTTCCTGTGCCAAGTACGTCTGGCTCATTTTGCTTTAGGTGAGATATATTCTTCTGCTTTGGTGAACAAACTTTTTGCATTAACATTTTAAAAAAGAAAAATATTAAAAAAAAAAAAAGAAAAAAACCCAGGAAAATATGTTCCTAGTTTTCCATTAGAGAATAGTGTAGTGGAAAGTGAGGCCTCTCTGTGCTGTCGTCCAAAAGGAATAAAGCTGCTTTGTGTCACCTCATTACTCTAAGCTGATGTTTTACCTCAAGATTGTTTTGGGGGGGAGGATGGGGGAAAGGCTGATCCCACTGCTCAGAGGATGGCCTCTGCAGCACCACAACTGTCCCTCTGCTTTAGGGGGAGAATTCACAGCCTGTAGGTGACTCTGTGCAGCCCCTGCCAGAGCTGCTCTCCCAGGCACAAGGCAAGGGCAGCGAGGATGGATTGCTGCTGCTCAGCCTTTGCAATTTGCCTGGCATCATTTTTTTGCTTCCACAGTTGGAAGGTGGCTGTGCCAGAGCTGTGGGCATTGCCCAGTTGAGGACAGGGGGATGCAGGGAGGGTGCTGGGGCTCAAAGTGGTTCCTCTGTGGCTCCTCTGGGCTTTCCCTGCGTGGGACAAGGACATTGTCCTCTGCAGAGCCCTGGGTGGACAGCCCAGGCTGCAGCTGCTGCATTCAGGGTGGGTTTGTTTGACCAACAGGGGTAGGTTGAGCAGGAACACAACCTCCTGGGCTTCTTCCACAGCCAGGCTCTGCAAACAGGGTGGTTTTGCTCTCTGAATGCAAATCACAATTAATAGCAATGTTTGTGGAGGACACCTGATTAGATCATAACAACACCTCTACAGATAGTAGAATACTTTTCTGAATATCTGTTACTGGAAGTTTAATTCCCTTTTTAAAATTTTTTGTAATATTAATCCATATAACTGCATGCCTTAAATTCACAAGAGCAAAACAACTGATGCTCACATGGCAGGTAATGTCTGTCTCTCTCCCTCCCCTATTTTTATTGATGTAACTAAAATTTTTGTTTAATTTTGCTAATTTATTTCTCTTCCTCTTTCCACATTCTCTATTTTACAGAATTTGATTCAGAAACAAAAAGGGTTCAAGACATTCTTTCTGGAATGGAGAAACCACAGGTATGTGATCCCAAATTGCCACACAAAGGTACAATAGCAAATGTGGCAAGTAGATTGTGTCACAGCATACTGGTGACTTCACAGAGCACTTCTGATCATTTTCCTTAGTAGATTGTTGCCACTGTATACATCTAACTCATTTTCCTGGGATATAAACCTGAAGGATCTTGGTGCTCATGGGTGTTTGAGGGCTCTGCCCACTCCAGGAATTGCAGCAGTTGTCTTTTTCCAGAGGACAATTCCCAGTATTCATACTGTGATGGGCAACTCAGTGCACTGGGGTAACTTAAATAGCTCTTACTCCCTCTCCCCTGGGTTTAATTTTATTTGTCATGAGCACTTTATGTCTTTAATCATGATTAAATTAAGCTAATGCTATTATTCAATGGCAAATTACTATAGTCTGTGTTTGTCTGAGCCATTAAAACCAATGCATTATAATGGAGTTGAATCACTCTGTAAATAACCCTAATGCAGAGTGTGACTGCAGTCAGGTGAGGTTATTAATAAATCTGGTCTTAAGCCCTTTGAATATCATGTTTTTCTCGTTTGGTGTTTCAAATGAAACCCAGAAGAGTTCTGTGGGTCTGAATCAATGGTCCAAGCCAGCCCTGGAAGAAGCAGTCATGGGGCAGAGGAGACAGAAATCCCAAATCACAGCCCATCTCCTTTGCTCTCTCAGGGCTCAGGCCTTTCTCTGTCCAGCTGGGCAGAGATAGGGAACAAATAAATAAAAAATAATGGTAGAAAGCTCATCTGAAGACTGGGTTCAACTGGTAAAGGTGATACAAAGATATTCTGCACTCACAGACTTGGCTGCAGGATTGACAGAAACAAAAAAAAAACCCAAGAAAAATAGACAAAAATAATTTTCCTTTAACCATATCAAAAACAGGTATTTTATAAAAAAATCTAAACCATGACAAGCACTGGTTCAATAATAATGACATTTACTGAGGTGATGTTGGGGATTATCTATTATTTTCTCTCTGTAACTTTGACATTTGTGAGTAATTAAACTCACAGGACTCTCACAAATCATTAATTGCTATGAATGATTATATGTGTGTGTAGTCAGTATTACATCTGACAGACATATATCATATTATGCATAAATAGTCATCCTGGTCATGTGTCTTGGCAAATCTTACTCACATACAAGTGAGAAATACAACAATGTATAGAAAAACAACAGTGAAAAAAGAAATTATGCAAAACAAAAGAGCACAGAGTGGTGAGTCAGTGGCAAGTGGGGGATGCTGTGTGTGCAGCACATGGATTTGATTTATCCAAGTGGGCAGCTCCCTCCATCCATGGGGGGAACCCATGTGAAGGGATGAAGCCATCCAAAGGGATTAGCCTTGTGAGCAACTCCTGCAGAACAGCTATCACTGGGAGATGTCTGCATTGTACAGGTGCCTCTCTGAGTACAAAATACACACACTTTAAAATTATTACTTCCTAAAAAGTCTGTTTTCAATAATAGGTATTGTTACCTGTTGGAGAGAGATGTGCAGCCAAGCTGTAAATTTAATCAGAGCTTTGTCCCTTTAACAGCCAACATTTAAAAGACACCTTCTGCTTTTATTCCTCCACGGTTTTGTGTAAACCAAAAATATGTTTTTAATTCACGTTATCACAGACAAAGTAAGCATTCTCTGAAACAAATACCTCGGTGAGGGGATGGAAACTTGACTCTGGGTTTCCAAAGTGGCTGAATCTGAAGTGTGGCTGCTGAGGGGCTCGGGGGGGACATCACCCCCTGTGGGGAATCACCACAGCTCTGTCAAACCCCAGCTCAAACATCAGCCTGGCTTTCCAAAAGGCATTCTGCTCCCGCTGACTCGCTCTGCAGCGAAACTGATATTTAATCACGGGGGTTTTTGCCTAAAATTGCAGGATTAGAGCCATAATTTAAAAGCAGAAGCTCGACCCAGTAATAAGCGTGAATTCATTTGACCCCCAAGTCTTTCAAACCTTGCCCTCGAGGGAGTAAATGAATGTTGCTTGCAGTGTAGTTCTCACACACACAATGAGCCCCTGAACCACACGATGCCTGTGAATGCTAACCCGGAATTTGAAAGATAATGAAAGTTGTACAGAAACATTTTTCATTACCTGAAAGACGGGAAGGACTGATACTCATCAGTCTTGTAACCTTATTGAAGTGGTGCAGGAGCTGGAGTCTTTCCCAGGGGCTTTTATGGAATAATTATTTACACCACTGAGTTTTGATAGAGCAGAAAGGAGGCATTTACTGTGTAAACTGAGAAGTTTTCAGAAACTAATTAACTGTGCTTTTCACCAGACGTACAGAACTCCTTGTGGGAGAATCTTTTGTTAGGTCTCAGCTAAAAGGCCAAGCCAGCCCTCTTCAAAGTGAGCACAGTGATTTTGGGGACAGATGAGACAGGCTGGGGGAACTCAGAAGCAGCACAAAGGTTTACCTGCCCAGCCTGGGAAAAGGTGCTCTGGCTGCTGATGTTTTCGTCACATGGAATTAGGGCACCATTAATGAGCAATAAGCTGGTTTTTATTGATGTATTTGATTTATTTGAAGTATTTCTGTCTGCAAGTTCAGAAGGGCCATTAAGCCACTATCGTGGTGGTAGCTGGGCTGTTCCTTACAGCCTGGAGAGGGCTGGTGCAGGTCTGTACCTCTGGGAAGGTGTTTGTCTCAGCTAGAAAAGTTGGAGGTAAAGATACTGAACTTGTTGTTCTCAACACATCATAACTGCATTTATTTAACTTACCCTTTTTCACAGCAAAGCTAATGCTTCCTGCTCCAGGTAGGAGTTCCTTGGTAAACTAAGTGGTGGCTTTGGCCATGGAAGGAGATGTTGGCAGGTAGCTGTGATATGGTATCAGCCTGTTGGTCAGGGAGCAGCAGATAGGTTTATCTCCAGCCACACAAATAAATCCATTCCCAGCTGACATGCACAGCCCAGGGAGGGAACAGATTTGCCTTTTCTGACTTATCTTGCAGACAGTGACCCCTCACTTGCTTTCCTACCCTTGCTGTGTGTGCTCAGTGCAGCTCAGACTGGTATTTAACAATTTCTGGTGTTTATTTTTAAACCTGCAGCAGCAGTTGCTGTGTACCTACGAGCTCCAGCAGCCACTCCAGCTGCTCCTTCCCTCCCTCTGAAATTAATGGTGTAGCTGGAGCAGCTTAGCAACTGCCTTTGGACTGTTACCCTCTGTCTGCTGACTTCAGAATAATAGTCTGACAGTTTCTAGCAGTCAGCCCACGAGATACTTTCTCTCATTTGAAGAAACCTAAGACCTAACTTTTTACAGATTGCTGGAGTTCATGGAGGGCCAGAGCTTTGCTGTATGTGGAATATATACGTGTGTCCTTGGGAGTAGTCATAGAGAAAAACATTTCAATAGAACATTGGCAGGATATCATGCCTCCAGCTCCAAGTCTGTCTGAATTTATGAAAAACAATTATGCAAGCATATTTCCATAATAAAAGAAACTGCATGTTGATGGGCTGAGCTGGCATAGTAGTAATGTCTTGTTAAAAAAAAATCTCTAAAATCTATTTGGATCTTATTATTCAGCTTTCTGATCAAAATATTAATTAAAATGCAGCTTTTTAGCTCTAAGTATCTTTGCCACAATTTCATTTACATACTTGTGTGTATGTGTGTATATACATATATGTGTGTATCTCAAAAAAATTAACTTATTTGTCTTATTTGAATCATTCAAGTTCCTTATGAGGTATCTGATCCAGTATCAGGGTTAACAGGTCCAAGATTTTAAAATAAACATTGATTTCATAGCATCAGAAAAATACGATAAGAAAACGCCATGAAAGCAAGAAATGCCATGAAAAATCATGAAAGAATTTGCATGTCCATGTTTTTTTACAAAGAAAGCTTCATATTACTGAAAGCTTCTTTCCTTAAAGCTTATTTTTCACATCAGGTTGAACAAAGTTTTTCTTTTTTTGGCAAGACTTAAGTGTGCTGCTATAAATTAAAATCTCTAACTTTTGAGATCATGGTGTTTATGACGAGACATTTCATGGTGTCACCTACTTGTCAGGCTGTTAAAAATGGATTTATGACTTGCTCAGAAAGAATCTGCTTGATATATGGGTATCAGACACAACCATTGCAGTGCTCATCAGCTGGAAGCAATGTGTTTCCACGTGAAAAGTTAAATATTCTCCGTTATATAAAGATATCCAGAAGCTGGATTTGTAAACAAGCAGTCCCTGAAAGCTGCTTGCTAATATTTCATTCCCAAATAATTTGTGGGTGAGGGGTTTCACTTGTCTCAACAAAAGTTAGGAAATGTGCAGCTGAGCACCTGCAGCATTCATGTCACACCGTCTGAAATAACAACATCTTGCTCTTTGTGTTGCAAAAATCTGTCCAAATTATAGATGCAATGAAATTTGTTGCATAGGAAAAATAAAGACTATAAAACCTCAGTCTTTGGTTCCTCCATATGGAGGCTAACTAAAAAATATTCTTCATATATTCACTACAACTAAGAAGAAAAAAACATCATTATTTTCATGATGAAAGTTTTGGTGGCAGAGCATTTGAGGCTCTGGAAGCTTTGAGGCTTCCCTGGGATATTTCAGCAGGCTTGTAGGAAAATGTGCTGCCTTTCCCAGATAACCAGTGCAGCTATTGCTTTTTATTTATTTTTCTTTTGAGACAATGGCAGGGGGGATTTTTATTCCTCTTTCTTGGCCTGATAACAGCAGGCTGTTCTCTAGGAAGCTGCTGCTGTGTGCAGCTGATGTGGCAGTGGCTCTTCTGCTGAACAAAGTGATGCTAGTTCTGTGAGCTGGGTGAACCTGGCTCTCCAGAAGAACACAGTGCCCCTGGTGGGGTGACAAAATTGTTTTGGTGCAGGGGTTTTAGGTGTTTTTTCTGTGTTTTAATAAAAGAGATTCCTCCACCCCTCTGCCACACTCAGGGGTGACTGCAGATCACACACAGTCCTGCTCTCAAGACAAAAAGTGATTGATTTGCAATGTAGTTTTTAATTGACAAGTTGGACTTCTGTTATGGTTTGCCCTTGTGGTTTTGAGACAGCATAACTTTTCAGGTTGAATTGGCTTTTTCTACTTATTTGCAGTTGAATTATTGTGGTTTCAAGTGGCAAGAAGGAGCAGGATGGCTTAAAAAGCCCTTGGAGTTTCATTAGAAAAGCTCCCCAACAAAAATTTTAGGAGAATAATTGGGTATAAAACAACCTACAGGATGAAGTCTTTGTTCCACTTAGTTCCAGTTCCCTTCTGGGAATGGCCACAGCAGCAGGTACCTCCAGAGGCATCCTTTGCTGGATGCTCAGACAGTGGTGAGCCATTTAATTTCACTGCAGGGGAACCTCTCCCTGTATTCCTCATCTCTTAGAGATCACTTTATGCCCTAAATGTGTATTTTTGTTTGTGTTGTTGATCATTTCTGAGCTTTCACTTTTCAACTCTAGCTCTGCAGTTTCCATTTCACAAGAAATCTACTGTGAAGGTGCAAGCAAAAAGCAAATACTTAATGAACAGTGTTTTTTCCTCAGATTAACTGCTGTTTCTTTCCTAGGTTACAAATATTCAAGCAAGAACAGTTTTGCTCTCCTGGTCACCTCCCACTGGCCTTCTCAATGCAGATAGACACAACAATGGTTTGCCTTACACCTGTACCTACGACGTTGCCTTATCAGACAAAGGGAGGGATGGAAAATACAAGATCATTTACAGGTAAAACCATCGTTTTTACACTTTTTTTTTTCATTAGGAGTAAATTCTCTGAGCTTTTCAGGGCGTATTCTGGCGTGCCCATCAGTCACAGAAGAAAGGCACATTGAGCACCCTGTTCCCTCATCAGAGGGGCTTGCAGGGAGCTAGTTGGGTGCCTTGGTCCCAAAGTCCCTAATTGCCACCCCATCCCACCTCCCTGGCACATGGCAGATCCCATTGCCAGCGAAAAGGTTACATTTTCTTTTATGCTAAATGTCAAAACCTTTTGTGTGCACCATGCCAGGCAGCAGAGCTGCTTTCCTAATGGGCTAATTTTGTGTGGACTTGCAGAATTTAGAACAGTAAAGCTTGTTATTTCAGCTAACGAGCAAAATTGGAGGGCTTTGCTGCTTTGTAGTGTCTTAGATGAGCAGAGGAGGGAGTTCAGCAGTCAGTAGGTTACAGAGGCTCCTCAGAAAAACCCGAATACTTGGCTCTCAGCAGTCTTCAGTAAAAATTCTGAGGGATTTCTCTGTGTCTCCTTGCAGTGATCCTCTGAGCTCATTCTGTGATCAAGTACATATGGTGTTATGCCTTTCTTTTTCCCCGCTAATGACGTCTAGGAAAGAGAATTTGGAGATGTGACCTTGGCTATTGTGAAATAGCTAATCCTTCCCAAATCTCATTAAATAAAGTCCAGGTGATAGAGCATTTAAGGAATTACCTCTTGAGACCAAGCCATCTCCCTTCTTAAGATGTCCTGTGAATTAGGGTATTCCTCTTGGTATGCTGGAGGCAAGTCTTGGATAATACAAAAAGGGTGTATTAACCAGGAAAAGGCTGCCTGATTTTACTTTTTTTTTTTTTCCTGGCATTTACACCACCTGTTTGTCAGCCAACGTGAGCATCTCTGTAGTTAAATATGTGCTGCCGAGCTTTTAAAAGGACACTTTGTAGTACTTCTTGTGCTTGCTGGTGTGATGGCTGCACATTTTCTCCTGGTTATGAAATGCTGTGCATCTGTTTTAAAGCTGCTGGTGGTGATGTGTCTCCTGCTGCTGGCCAGAGAGCAGCCTTCAGCTTGATGTGCTATGTTCCATCAGGAGCAGCAGTAATTGTTATTACCATAGGCAAAAGAGAGTCTGCAATATGTTGAATACATTGTCTTTGCTAGGAGGTGCACTCATTTCAGAGGGGAAGAACTGGATTTGCAGAGCATTGGATTATGTGAAATAAAAAAATAGAAGGCTTTCTGGTGGATTTCTGGCAACCCAGCAGGCATGTGCTTTCTGGTGGATTTTGTTCTATTGATTTTGAGACATCTCCCTGTATTTGTCCAGCTAGCTATGAAATATCCCTTTATGCTAAATTGAGAGCTTTCTTGTTTCCCATATTTTAATAAAATCATGAATAAGCTGAGCTCTTACATGAGATGGCTATTACTTATTAAGCACTGACCCGTACCTTAATCTTCACAGAATTGGCAACACATGACTGAGCCCAGTGTTCATTTACCAGCAAACAAGCCAGAAGGAAAAAGAATAGCCCTAACTACGTTGGCTGCTTTTGAAATTAATAGATTGTATGCTGGTTTTTTTCTTCAAATGTCTAAAACACTTTGCTTGAAGTTTTCTTGGTATTGAAAGAGAGCTGGGTGCAGCTGTTTGGGTGTTAATTAAATGCCTCCTTGCCGTGGGCCTCACAGGGAGTTTGGTTCTGGAGGAGAAAGCAATAAGTGAAACAGTTGTGCAAGAAACTCTGCTTCTTCCTCTGAAGTTCAGTGGGTCACTTTGTGTAAAGTATTTTGAATTGGGAATATGTAGAAAGTACAACAATAATGTTTGGGTTTTGCTCTTTTAGGCTCTTGGAGGGTTGAAAAGCACAATGGGCTTTATACAAATATCAGCAAAATATAAGATAGCATTGAAATAAACCCGTATATTTAGTTTACTGAATAAATTGGTGTGATAAATTCTTTTCTTCTGTGCATATGGAGCTTTATGGAGTTTACAAGAAATGTGAAGTGTGTTGACAAAGTGTTGGTATATAGTTTGCTACTGCTCTTCTTTGGAGGAATTATTTTTCTCCTTTCAAATTATATCACTAGAAAATCACTGCCTGTGCTAAGTGAGATACTGCTTTTCATAATTTATTAATTTGTTGGGTTTGGATTTCTTTCCTGCAGTGGAGAAGAATTAGAATATAACCTGAAGGACCTTAGGCCAGCAACAGATTATCATGTCAGGTGAGTTAGCATGAATGAGAATGTCACTTAAATATAAACTCTTCAATTATGTGAGAATAAATATGAAAGTTTTTAAACTAAATATATAGCATAGTTGAAGAATTTCATGGTCACTTCTGTAGGAGTGTTCTCAAGTGGCTTCTAAATATTTTATGGTAGATTTTATCTTGGAATATGAAGTGCTTTTTGAACAGCATTTTTTCTGTCGTGTTGTTGTCATTGCTGTAGTAAAAGGCAAAAAGAAGTCTATGTATCTGTATTTCTGTACAGATAACAGGCCTGGAAGTGCTTGGTATGCAAGTGGGATATCTGAGGTTGTTTAAAAATTTGACTGAAGCAACTGGTGTTTCTTCAGTTCCTGTAACATAAACACTGAAAGCACTCCAGCATGCTTTTTTCATAAGTAGGCCATGCTTTGGGAAGTAAATCTGCTGAATGCAGATCCATCTGACCATAGCCATTTCAGCATTTATTCCAAGAAAAAAATGGATTCTCTCTGACCTGTGTTGATCTTCTCATAACATATTTCTCTTTGATACTGAAAATGTGTTTTACACATTTATTAACTATTAACACATTCTAGTTTTGCTCTCTGATGGTTTTAACACTGTCTGTGTTACCTGCTCATGTTGCTTTTTTAAAAAGACTTTATTTATGAACCTAGGCTTTGAATTCACATCCTGTTCACTCACCCTCCATATCCTTTTAAAAAAAAATCCTTTCACTCCTGTCTATTGTTCCCTTCTGTTTTTCCAGACAAGGGCTAGGTTTGCACACTCTTTCACATCAAGGCTGCTCCTGCTTGTAAACTTTAAAGAACAAACACTTTACTTCTGAGCTCTAAAAAAAAAAAAAATTAAAAAATCTAACACCAAAAAGTGTCCATCTAGCTCTGATACTGTAGATTCTGTTTATTTTTAAGGATAGTTTGTAGTGGAGCACTAAAATGAACTTTCCAAGTAGAAGCACAAGACCCAAAGAAACTTTTCATAACTAAGGAAAAGCTGCAGCTCCTGAGTCAGGCAGGAGTCTTGGCCTTAGCAGCAAAGGGATGATAACAGGGAGGAGAAGGTTGTAAAACACTGTTGAGCTTCCTCCTGTAATCACTGAACATCTCTTTTGAAGCCAACTTCAAACACCAGAGAGGTCACCATGCACAGCTGGGCTGAGGTTTTGGTCATTTGTAGGGGTGTTTTGGGGATTTGCCCCAGGTCCTGGCTGACTTCTCCCTCCCTACCTCCAGTTCTCTCCACCTTCCTGCAGATTTACCAAATTATAGGTCATTTGTGAGCTGTTAACAATAACTTCTGTTCAGAAAGAAGTGGCTAAATACAGAAGTCAGACTTGCAAAGCAGCAGCACTTTGTAACAGAGCAAGCTGACACTGGACAAGTGGCTGTTTGCTTTCCACTGAAGTTTTTTTTCTTCACTGAAACTGCATTATGTATTAATGACTGTGAAGAAATAAATCTGTTGGGTAAAGAAATTTATGGGGCCAGCAGTTACTGGGCAGATCGCCTCGGGTCTCCTTGACCTTGGCAGCATCTCTCAGGGCTTTGTCTCTGCTGGGCAAGGTGCTTGTGCTCCTTGCTGCCCTGCTGGGCACTGGGACAGCCTGGAACAACCTGGTTTGCTCTGAACCACCACCTGCTTTCCCTCAGGTGTATTGTTCTGGTGCCCTCAGAGCTGGCTGTGCTCAGTGACTTGCAGAAGATGCCCCCTGAGCTTGTTTTCACACGGTTTTATTTCCCTTATGCTGAGTGTTGGATGCTGGGCCACACTCATTTCCAGCACTTACACAGCACTTGCCAGATGCAGGCTCAATTAATTAATTGCTTTTCTTGTCCCTGCTGCCTGCTAACAGGTGATGTGTAAAGCAGCACCAGAGCAGTTCTTGTCTACCTCCCCCAAAAGGTTTTATTCTACGTAGGTGGCCATTGTACATAAATTACTCTTATCTACTGAAAACAAATTTAGAAATTGCCCTTTCTTTAGCTCCGCATTCAAGCACACAATAGCTACAGCCAACTCAGAGGTCATTGTCTGGTCATGGCCTGAACTTTTTTTTGAGCAGAAGACTTCCAATTTGCACTTTTCTTCTGCTGCATGGAAAATGTGAAGGGAAAAAAGTAACGTCATTAATTTTTCAGAGAAAACCACCTCATGAGGAAGTGCTCAACTATATCCTATTTGCTTTCCTAGTTTATTTGGTATTGTATGTTCTATGCTGACAGACAGAGGATTTGCCTGAAATCAGATTTTCTGTGAAGATTTCTATTTTATCAGAGCAATGTTGCTGAGCTGTGCTAGTTCTAATCTATGGAGGTCCATTTAGTTTTGATGCCTGAGTTATGCAGGAGAGGATTTTACCCATGGAAGGAGACCAGCAGATACGAGCACTCAACGTGGTACCTGAGAATTCAGTGTAAACCAGACATTAAAGTTGATACCTTTTTCTCTGTTGTATTTTAGCACAGTGTGTGGAAGCCTGGCAATAGACAAGGAAACAGTGGTGGAAAGAAAAGATAATGTAGATAACTCAGTGATCTGTGGGAATATTTGGGAATATTTGAACGAAACACTCTTCCTCTTCTGCTGTCAATTTTTTTTGAGTTCTTGTATAAAGTGAAGCAAAGTAAGGATAGCCATTGGTCTGTGCTGAGTGTGAAATGAGTGGATGGTAGCAGGGGTGCTTTGGTGGTCAAATACTGGGGCTGAGGCAGTGCTGCTGGGGCTGTCAGCACATTTATAACCCCTTTGAATGCTCTTTCCAGGGTATATGCAACGTACAACTCAGTCAAGGGATCCTGCTCAGAGCCAGTAAGCTTCACCACTCACAGCTCAGCACCAGAGTGTCCCTCCCCACCCAAACCCTCGCACAAGACCAAAAGCTCCTTAACCTTACAGTGGAAGGTAGGTAACACTTGGGTCGGGCAAAAAGCAGGGAAAAGGCACTGACAGTGAGCAAAAATGTTGGAAATAACTGAAAGCTGAGACAGTCATTTTTCAGTAAGGGACTTGAACTTGCTGTACTCTGAGAAATCCCTTCCTGTGCAGTGGCTTGACTTTTAAAATGTATGTGTTTCATTATGTCCAGCTTCTTCCCGGCATTCCTTACGAGGTTGCCAAGCCATGTGCAAAGCTTTGGTTTCACTTGAAACTGTAGTCATTTGCCTGGGGGAGGTGAAGTAGTTTTCTCTTATTCCCCAAATCACCTTTTGTTTATTTTTGTTCGTAGGCACCCATTGATAATGGTTCAAAAATCACCAGCTACCTTCTGGAGTGGGATGAGGTAAGTAGTAACTAGTTGAAATAGATACACAAATAAATGGCACTCAGACTTTACAAGGATTTGCTGAGTAAAGAAAAATAATTAAGTACAGGAGAAAGTAGAAATGGGAAAATGAAATCCTGATGGCATTAGGTAAAGAGTTGGAAAGGTGAAAGAGGCAGCAGGGTTGGAGAAACTTTCCATTCAGTGTATTTTATACAGAGACAGCTGTTTCTGTACCCTTGAAATCTTTTATCATTCGTTTGGTGTACTTTATTCATTAATTAGCATTACTTATTATTTAATTACTTGTGCTATATCTTAGAGTTCCATTCCTAATCCCTTTCTTCTGGTTGCTGTCTGAGTGCAGAATAAACACTTGTTCTGTCTCAGAGCAGAAAAGCCGTGATCTTGCAGCCCTTTCTACAGAGAATGTACTCAGGGTCAAACTAAGTGTCCTTTGTGTAGTGGCAATTAGTCCCCTTGCAGACACAAAGGGAAATAAGTTCTCTCCTGAGTATCTTCCATGGTTAGTGAGCACTGGGCTGTCTGAGAGTGCCCTGACAAGATGATGTGCAGGATTTGTTGGAGGTGGGTTCTTGTCAGTCCTCTCTCTGTCCCCTTTCCTTTGAGCAAGCCATATTTCTGCAGAAAGCATGAGTCAGGGAGTATTATCTTTGAAGGGAAAAAAAAAAAATTTGGGTGACAGAAAGAGCTTGGACAGCATGAAGGTAAAAAAAAGTCACGAGTCGAGAAGCAAAGCATGTGAAAGGGTGTTTGGTTGTAAAGTCTGAGAAACATCTCTTGAGGTCTTTTGTAGTCTAAAAATACTCTAAAGGGAGTATTCTGTTATGAATAGTTTTCCACCATGGCATTAACACATTCCCTGCTCATTCTGGTACATGTTGGGTGTTGGGAACCACTCACTGTGCAAACATTTATTGTCTGCACTGTCACAGCTAGTGGGGTCTGCATGATGAGAAACCCTCAGAACTCAAACTAAAGTTAAACAATAACTTCAGAATGTTTTGCTGTCCCTCTGCACCTAATGGAAAGCCAAAGGTTGTCATTGAAAAAGGGGGAAAGGGGAGTGTGAAGTCTGGGAACGGAGAATAGAGAGAGATTTCTCCAAAAGGATGGGCCAGGATGAACCCCTTAGACCTGTGACACCTTGGCTGTGCACTTGTGATCTCTTCCAAGGCTTCCAGTAACTTGGAACTGAGGGAACAGAGCAGCACAGCAGTGGAAACCTGGGTGATTCCAGCCTGCAAAGGAAAGGGAAGCAACAGAAGGTCTTGTCAGAAGAAAGACCATCAGCAGATAATTAATGCAGTGCAAATACTTGTAATGTCAATTTTGACTACATGGAGTGTAGGCATAATTTTTTATATATATATTTATATTACATGGCAATTCTAAAATGCTTTTGTGCTTTAAACTCTTTAATGAGGTTTTGTCTTCAGAAAGAATGGTTGTGACACCAGTTTTTCACAGAGCAAAAGCAGACTGGTCTAGGGTAGTTTACCTACCAATGGGAAAAAATTAAGGCATCCAGATTCCCTTAGTCTACCTATTTTAATTACCTTGTTTTCTCAGTAACAACCCTGAAATCGGAGATTATAATGCATAGCTAGCCAGCACAGATGAAAGAATAATGGCCCTGCACAAATTAATTTGGTACATCTCCAATGGTTTGACAGGACTCCTGGCTGAAATGTAGCTGTCAGGCTCTGAGACAGTTAATGCCACAGGTGTAGCTTCTCCAAAATTTTTTTTTCTCTGATACAAGATAGAAATGCAATTTTGATCACTGAATTAAAACCTGCTATTAAAGCTTATTGAAGGAAAAGCCTGAAGATGCAGGCAGGCTGTGCCTGGGTTTGCTGGAGCCTCTTCACACCTAGTGGTGGGGCTGGCAGGCTGCTCCACTCCCTTCTCCATGTGCCACGGCAGGTTGTTCCTCTGACGTGAAATGCATTTAGCTACTGGAATTATGGCACCCAAATACAAAAGAGAATTCACTTGCAGTGCCCTGCAGCTTCACACTTGGTTGTGTAAACTCCACGTAAGCAAAAGTGCTGCCTTCTCCACAATGCCATGCTGTGTCCTGGTGAAATCAAGGAATACATACATCAAGGCACAGCAGAAGGCTTGCCAGGCAGCAGGGAACATTCTGCCAGATCTCAGCTAGAGCAGCATTCATTAGCTACGAGGCACAGGATAAAATATAAACACGGGAAAATCAGCGATCAGAAGGAAATTGAATCGTGGCTGCAAAGCAGAGAGGGCTTTGCAAGAGTGGAGAGCAAGGAATCTATGAGATGATAAAGGTGGAAAAATATCTTAAAGTGGCAGCCTGCCTGGGAAATTGAGTCCCTCCTACGAGAGAATGGTGTGCAAAGCCCTTAGCATGCTCCTTACACACAGGTCCTGGAAAGCTGCTGTGCAAAGGCTGCAGCTCAGCCTCTGCAAACAAAACTGGCATCAGGCATGGGAGGTGTGGAGAGTGATGGAGACATCCAGGCAAACACCTCAGCTGTATCCCAGTCACACCAGTGTGTTTGTCCCATCCAAGGGAGGAGCTCCTGCAGCCACTTTGTGCTCCCATCTGAGGGGTCACAGCTTGTCTGTCCCTGGGGCAGTTCAGATCTGAGTGTGGCAGATCCTCAGCAGTGTCTCACCTGGTTCCTCCTGGTTTTACAGGGCAGAGGCAGAGCTTGTAGCATCTGAAATGCAGCCAGGAGTGTAGGTGGCACCACTTGTAAGTGCAGAAAACGAATTGTGGCTGTAAAGCACTATGTTTATAGTGCCAGGATTAGGTGAGGTGGGAAATTCTAGATGGTTATACTGCTTAATATATTACTGTGCCAGCCCTACCTAGCTGCTGCTGCAGTTTAGTTCTGAGGTTTGGGGTTTTTCCTGACCTGCAGACTCAGAAAGATTGTCAATATATAAATCTATTCCTGCTATCCTACATTTTTCTATCCCAGTTAGGATTAAGTGATTTGTAATGTGACTGGTGCTACATGTTTGGTTAGAAAACATAAATGCTTTCCCTTTACTGATCCAATTCTTTGAATTATTGTTGTAATACCTGGCTAATAAACTGTTGTGTCTTAAAATGCCTGAAGAACTATGAAGGACATTTCATTCTGTAATAAGAGAGTAAAAGATCAGTTCAGCAAATTGTCACTCAGATATGCTGGATGTACCCTAGGAAAATTTCCACTGACTCCAAAGGAGTTAGGATCATCCCCTGTCTCAGGGAGTGTGGATTTCATTGGGATTGGAACATGCTTGCACCACAGGTTCTGGGATTGGCATTAGTTGTCTAGCAGTAAAATCAGTTAAAATGAGTAATTAAGGAAAACTTCGCCTTCTGACTAATTTGCTATGAACTTTGAACTTACAAACCTGAACTAATCAATTGATGACTTGGTGCCAGGATGGATTATTCAGGGTAAGCAAAAGGCTAATCAGGGAAAAAATAGCATTAAAAATATACCAAACAGAAAACATGACTGTAAAGGAGGTGATGCTTCCCCTGATGCCAGCATTCATCAAAATCATAAACTGTAACTGCATTGAAAAATGCTGCTGGCACTGCTGTAAGAACCAGGCCTTTGTTACTAATTAGATGTGAAATGCTCGTTGTGTGATTAAGTGGTAGTAAATAAATGTTTCTCTTGTGTATATGGATAGTGAGAGTATCCTATTCATTCTCTATGGGAAAGGGTGGGAATGTTCCTGAGCCAGAGACAAGGACATCCCTCTCACACTGTGTGTGTCCCTGTTTTGTGTACAACTCAAAGCAGCTTTAATTCTTACTCAGTAAGCAGCTCATTTTAATTTACTCGAGAGAGAGACTGATACAATACCACACTATTTAATGATTTGATGATCCATAGTTAATAATGAAAGCTTATATAGAGATAAATGGGCATAATTTTGTTCTGCCACAAAGTTTTTAATTCCTCGAGGTAGCAGAGATGCGCTTGTTCATAGCAGCTGATAATCTGAGCCAGGCATCTCAGTGCTGCTCCACCAGAATTGGGTACAGGGAGCTCCAGGTTTGTGTTTGTTCACTTTCCTGCTCTCCCAGGCTGTTCTGTGGCTGTGCCACTCTCGTGGGACATGCAGGAGGAGAGCCTTGGATAAAACTGGGGTTCGTGTATAATTCAGGGGTGTTTTGTAGGTCCTTTGCTGTCTTCTAAGTGTTTGTTACTTGCATAATTGGCACAGAAAATGCTCTGCAGAGATCTTAGGGTGTGTTGCACTAATTGTTGACAGTTTGCTGCACAGCTCTGTGTCAGATTGAATTTCAGTCTGTTCCTTTTTATTGCCAACACGACCCAAACACAGAAGGCAGTGCTGGTGTGGCCACAGCAGATGTCAGTGCTGCAGCCTGGTCACAGATGTGGTGCTGAGCTTTGTGCAGTGAGCTCTGTGCTCTGTTCCTGCACTGCTGGACCTGCAGTGGCTCCTTCCTCCTTTTGTGTTTATTTACTGGGAACTCAGGCAACAAAACCCGTTTCAAACCTCAAATCCCTTCTCCAGTAAATACACTCTCCAAAGACAATCAGACACCCTGTGTTGAGTGTGCAGCTTGAAATATTGCTGAAATAGCAGGCAGAGCTCTTAATTGTGTTTGAACACTGTTGTTGGAGTATTGTGCAAACTGGAAGGGAGTTGTGGAGCTGAATTGTCCTTGTTTCCTCGGACAGGAGGGATGGTCCATCCCAGGGTGGGCTGTCCTGGAGAAGAACAGGGGAAGGCAGGGCTGGGGAAGGAAGACTCACAGCACTCTCCCTCCGAAATGTGGGCATTAGAAACACTTGCAGAAATGATACAGTGTATTTTAAGCAACTTACGAAACATTATTTGAAGGATTAAAAACTTGGATGCTGATTGTACAAAGAATAGGAGAAGGATTCTGGGAAAGCTGTAAGACTCTTGGGTGGCAGCCAGTACCAGGCTGCCAGTTGTTCCTGTCTATAATTATGCCAGCATTAGTGCTTTCATAAATCTTGGGAGAGAAGGAGCGGAGAGGCTATTTCCAGGCTATTAATGCCAGGATAATTAGAAATATCGGCCAGCCTCTCCAATTAGTGCCAATAGAATCCAAAATACCAGCCAGTCTGAGTAATCTGAATACCAGTTGGTCTCTGAGCGAGTCTGGGGAATGTACAATACCAGTTCTAGAAGAGAAATATATACAATATCAGGGTTTGTACTGTTATAAAGTTAAGGATATCTGAGATGTTTGGCAATCTTGGCAGAGTTTTAACCAACCAGTCTGACAAATGAGAGTTTCCTTGGCCCATTGCTCTCAGTTCAGGCATTGTGCTATAGGTGAGATTTTCCATAATTTTCCTTCTTAGCCAGCATTGTTTTACTGACCACATGCTTAGTAATTGGTCACTTTGTTCTCCTGGAAAAAAAAGCATAGGAAAATGATTTTTTAAAAAGGCATTCTTAAGCAGAAATCCAAAATAAATTAAATGTTTTCAATTATTTATAACCAGTGAAGTCATTAAAGTGTTGAAGAAAAATTAATTTAATGCAACTCAACCTGTAAGAGAGTTTGCACTGGGGAAAAAGAAATCTATTTTTAGTAGTGCTGCACTGATGAATGGATATTTTACCGAAACATTAGAGTTCTAATTAGGTTTTTTTGTAGTCTGTGTTTTAAATATATTACTGCTGAGCTGAGAAGTATGCTCGCCTATTATTTTTGACCGAAAGAAATTCTATCATAGAACTCTATAACTAGGAATTCTAACATAGCATGCTATAGCTAGGGATTTTAGATCTGAAAAGGTTTCCTCATTTGCAAAATATTTCTGCTTTGGATGTCATGGTTATCTTCCAATTCCACCCCTTCATTTACTAGAGCTGTGCACTAATGCTACAGCTGGAGCAGGTGGGTGAAGTTGAAGGAGACTGTGTGTAAAGAAGTTCTAGAACAAGTGTAGGCTCACACTGTATAAATACAAGTTCTGGCTGTTTGCCAGTGTGCTAAATGTCCCTCAAGTGCCTCCACATTGCTGGAGATCTGCAGGGTTGTTTCTAGCCTGATAAACACATTCTGGAGATTCACTACAAACGTTGCAGGGAGCTTTTCCTTCTGTGTCACTGTTTGAGGGAGGAGAAGTAGAAATTGTCAGGGGCTGGGGAATGGGCCAGTGAAAAATACATGTTCCACTCTGGCATGTTTGAGATCTTCAGTGGTGATGTTCTGAGCATGGGGGAAGAACAGTTTGTGGGAGGGCAGAGTCAGCCCAAGGAGGCACGGCAGGTGAGGCTGTTGGCCTCATGTGTAAATAGTAAAATTAAAATTAAAAATTGTACAGACACGTGCCAGAAATAGTAAATGGCTCAGCAGAGCTTTTCAGTCAGAAGAAGTTGCAGAGATGGGCATAACCCAGTCTTCTGCACCCACTGGAGCCCACAGATGTGCTTTGTCAGGCTTCTGCTCTGGTGTGCTTTTAGGTACTTCATAATGTAACTGTCCATTAATTTTGTATTTGAGTATTGAAATTAAAACTCCTTTCAACTGCTTCAGTTCTGGTAGATATTATTTATGAGGAGCTGAGCAATGCATATCCTTTCTCCTGGAAAATTTCCAATTGGCTGCTTTCCATGTGTGGCACAGGCTGGCTCCAGATATTCCTTGTTATTTTCGGGTCTCTGTCCTGCAAACAGCTCAGTTTCATTTCTGCCCCAGGGTGCACCAAGCTGGGGCGGACTGATGAAGATTTTGTTTTGTTTTAAATGTGGTGGGGTGGGGGAGAGAACTTCTGAGTGTCCTTCAGGTAGAAAACAGTACCTGAGGAGGTGTTTGGGAGCTGCAGAAGTGTCTCAATACCTCTCTGCTGCCTCGTGTTGTCTCTGCCAGGATGGATCATTGCTGCAGGTCATGTTGATGTGGAGCTCCCCCAAACCATCCCTCTGGCATTCAACTTCCTCACCAGAGCTGCAAACTCCCCAGCAAACCATGTTCACTCCTGGCACGCCGTGTGCTCTGGGCGGTGGGCTGGCTGCAGAGCCTGGCACGCTCAATATTCCCCTGCGATGAGTAATTTTTTCCCTGGAGAGCACGAGGCACACCCAGCCTGTCCCTCTGGCTCTGGCCATGCCAGACCATGGGGAACGAGAGCCCTCTTGTGGGATAGAGAATTCCTGAAACAATCCCAGCCGGTGATGGAGCTGTGCAGGATTGTGCTTGCTAGGAAATCTTGCACCTTTCCTGTGCTCCTGTGACCGAGCAGAGATGCATTTCACTCAGAATTTTCCCACTTTTTTGTTGATGGGGGGGATAAGTTGTGTTTCAAGCTGGAGCTGTAGATACATCTCACAAATACAAGAAGAGGAGGGAGGTGACAGGCTGACTGTGCTGATCTGTGTGATTTTCAGAGCACAGCAATGCTGTCAGTGCTTGCACAGCTTCCTTTGCACAGTGCAGGATGAAAACATCGAATTCCAACATCACTTAACAGCTCCTTTCAAACGAGCATGGCGTGGTTTTGTTTCATAGCGATGCGATTACAGATTTCTCTCTTTCTAGGGAAAGAGGAACAGTGGTTTCAGAGAATGTTACTTTGGGAGCCAAAAGCATTGCAAGCTGACCAAGCTGTGCCCAGCTTTGGGTTACACCTTCCGCCTGGCAGCCCAGAATGACATCGGTACTAGGTGAGTTCCTCGGGGTGAGTTCTTCAGGGTGCAGCACGTTTTCTTGAGAAAAAGTGGTAGTTGGAAAGTTTAGCTACCAGTGACAGCATAAAGAGGAATTTCTATGGGGTTTTTTGTTTCTTTTCTCTTTATGGTTTTGAGTTAACTATCTGACATTTGCTCTGTTAGTAATGCCTCAAGGTAAGTCACAATTTCCCTGGTGATACCTTTCAGCTCCCAGGGAATTGCTGTGTACCTTCAGCATGATGAGATCAGCCTGAGCAGATAGGCTCCTTTTGAGGTGTTAAATGGTGTTTTGTGGTCTATTCCTAACACAAAAAGAATACATCTGTTATGTAAAATTCCCACTAGGGACCTCTGTGAACCAAGAAAAACAAGCAAGGGGAAGTTGAGTTACAGATTTTGAAAGGAATCTTGATATATTTATTTTTCTGGTTTAAAGCAAAGCCCTTCTGTCTGTTTTCAGCAGTACAGTCCCTTCCTTCTTCTTCAGGACTGACAGGGCTGGCTGATGGGGTGGGAGAGAAGGGAGAGACAGGCAGGGCTGAGAGGACAGGCACATCCAAGGTGCTGAAGGATGGGGTTTAGCTTCTTTCTGCTTCTCCTTGCACATGAACAGATGCCTCAAATGAGGATGGTGAAAAATCAGACTGAATTTAGCGCTCTGGGAGCTGCTAGGGAACCCTGGGATGAAATGTTGTGCAGCTGAGGAGCAGAGTGTGCCCAGAGAGACACTGTGCTGTGTGTGCTTCTGTGCTCAGGGAAGCCAAGCAGGCCAGGAAAAGTTTAGCTGTGAAGAAGCCAAACATCCAGTGCCCTTGTGTACTCCTTCATTGTCCTTCTTAGCTAAACAGGATCTAATCATTATTACAAGGACACAAAAAGAAACTCTAGTAGTATATAACAATGTGTTTTGGGGAGGGAGACTCCTGTATTGTTCTCTCTTCTAAAACACAAGACTCTCCGTGATATAAAGCTTTAGAAAGCTTCTCTATTCATGTTGTGTGTTTTCCCTGAGTTGGGCTGAGACCACTCAAGTGTGCACAGAGCCCCTTTCCCCAACTCTTTGCAAGATTAATTCCCTCCCTATTGAAATAATACTCAGTGTGGAGAGAGGGGGGGGCTTGAGCTGGAGCTGCTGAGTAACTGGAAGGGAATTGGGTTTGTGCAGAGTTCCCAGTTCTGGCATCTCTTTTCTTTGCCAGATTCCAGATTTTTAAAATATCTTAGGGTGTGTTTCAACACTCCCATCCCCCCATATCCCCCCTTTTTTTTTTTTTTTTTTTTTTTTGTTTTGTTTTGTTTTGTTTGTTTTCTCTCTCCCTTTTTCCTCTCCCCTCAGGCTGTTGAGGAGGGAGTGAACTAAAAACTATTTATGGTCAGCTGCTCTGTGCTAATCTGTGAGATAAGCACCAGCAACACGTGCCTTATTTTTATAGACAGCACTCAAAATTATGGCATGATAATGTCATCTCACACTTCATGTCACATGATGGTTCTGGTTTATTGTAATGCTTGTGGACTAACCACTTAAGAGGATTTTTGTCATGCTTGGGTTTTAGTTACAGGTGGTTTATTTAAATAGAAGTGTATTTCATCAAATAGGTTATTTTTGAGAAAGAAGATTCAGAATAAGGAGATGTGACTTTTTCTATGTTTTAAGTTCATGGTGTGACTTTAAGGCACAAAATATGTTTTGTACTTTGGAAACAGATTTGAAAATTGCAAGAGTGTCACCTTCCATTGAGAGCTCTTTGTTCAGAGTTTATAGCTGCTGTATTCTGCACGTCTCGAGTTCAGCCTCCAAAAGTTGAACACTTGAGGCTTTATTTCCTATACTGTAGTTCCCCTTTGTTAAATGAAATTTTCCTCTGCTTCACAGTTAATAGTAAGATAACATTTTTAGGCAATAAAATATTTTTTTCCAACATTATTGTGGTGAGATCTGTAAAAATGACTGTGAGGACACATTATCCTGCATTCTTTTCTATTCTTAGTTCTGGCACTTCCCAACTGGGTGTTCATCTTTTCCACCTGAGCAATTTGACCATTGTTCAAATTTTATGAAAACGTGCAATATATAAGTATATTGAGATTTAGGTTTCTTTAGCTTTGTGTTTTTGTGGTGGGGGTTTTTTTGTTTGTTCTGTTTGTTTGGCGGGGGGGGGGTTTGGAGGTTAATTTGTTTGTTTTTAATATTCCTCTCTCTCTGCTCTGTGTCTGAGCAGTGGGTACAGCCAGGAGGTGGTTTACTACACTGCAGGTAATATTCCTCAAACCCCTTCTGCACCACGGCTTGTTCGAGCTGGGGTTACGTGGATCTCACTGCAGTGGAGTAAAGTAGAAGGATGTACACCAGAGGAGGTGATTTCCTACACCCTGGAAATTCAGGAAGAAGATAATGTAAGTACTGTGTTGCTATAAAGTGCGCGGCTTAGACAGAGCTTTGATTTATTAATTGAAGATTACTGGGAAGAACATGGAGTGCAGCTTTGGAGGGCCTTCCAGGAGTACTGGGGACTTGGCAGGGTGGAGCTGTGTGATTTGCTCTGCTGCACTGCAGAATTAGGAATCCTTAGCTAAAAATCTGTGCTGTCATCCATGATTACTTACAAAGGCACCCTGGATTCTCTGAGAGCCAGGGCACCTTGTCCTTAGCCAGGTCAGTCTGCCATGTCCTCCTGGCTGCTGGACTTGTGTTCTGTCATCTGTCACTTCCAGTTGTGTAGCAGGTTAAACTGCCACAATTGTTTTTGTGCTTGCTTTGCAGCAAAATTACATTATTCAGGGCAGCTGTAAGATGCTTCTTGTAGAGGAAAAATATTATGGCCTTGCAGCTTAAAAGTAGTAATAATAATTAATTTTATTATATCTATATTATATGTTTGTTTTTTCTTTTTTTTTTAAATCACTCAGCTATAAAGCGTCAGTGCTCTAATGTGTTGTAGGTACAGACTGTAACACAGGGAGCACTTTCTCAGACTCCTCAGTTACAGGAATTTGCGTGGTTTTGTATTTTTTTAGGATAGTGTGTTTCACCCAAAGTACACTGGAGAAGAGCAAGCCTGTACTGTGAAGAATCTCAGAAGAAGCACACAGTATAAATTCAGGGTAAAAATCTTTTTCCTCTTGTCATTGTGTAGTGTTTTCTGCGTTGGGTTTTTTCCAGGCGCTATAGGAATTCTTTAGTTCTCCCTCCAAAACTGAGTCATCAAATGCAAATTTGCTTTACACTGTGACCTAATATACCAAACTGTTAGTTGGATTTTTGCTTTTATCACACGAGATGCTGTTGCTCAGCCTTTTTTGGAGCAGTCACAGTTCTCACTGCCACATAGGAGGATGTGTAAAAGTGTGGCTCAGGGTGTGAGGTGGTTGTAGTGAGCTGCACTGCCCCCAAAAACCTGGTCTGTGCTGGCAAATCCCATCTCACCTCCACAGAATGGAGCAAGCACTGTGAGGTGCCCAGGCAGCACAGCTGCTCTCCCCAGCCCAGCTCTCCCCTGGCAGCCAGAAATTGACGCTTTTCTGTCTCATTTGTCTGCGGGGTTGGTTCTGGAGCTGGTTTTTAGCAAATGTTGGTGTCTTCTACTCTGTGGATGCTCCTAAACACAGACCCTCCAAGAGAGATGCTCTGGAGTCTTTCTGCAAACACCAAGTTCAGTCATTTTCCTCTCTGGTGCTGAGGTCTCCAGTCACAGCACAGAAGACCTCGTGAAGTTGCATGAAGAGCTACCCAAAGAATTGGGAAGTTTTCGCTGTGTCCCTCAGAGATGATGTCTTTTAGCTTAGGGTTGTAAAAGCTGCCATGGCTGGTGAGAGAAGAGGACACTTGGTGCTTCTCTGCAGCCCTGCTTTCAAATTAGACATGGATTTTACAAAACTGCATTGGTGTCAGAGCAGATTTGTAGCCTGGTGTCACTGGCCACAGGCACAGCTTTGATCTGACTTTTACTTGCAGGATTACTGATACTCTGAATTACTTTTAAATAGCAGTTTGAAATACCTCCAAAACAAAAATACCAAAGTTCTTGTCATAGTTCTCTTTTTTTTCCTCTTATGAGCAAAATACTGCAAGTTGACACAGTTATTTTAAAAAGTGACTCTGTCTTTAAAGGGAAAGCCAGCAATGTTTTTATCTTAAACATGTCATGATCTATTGCTGATGGAAGGAGGGGAAAAATCACTGTGGTTTGTAAAGAAGCATCACGACAATCTAATATCTTATTAGAATCCCACACACTTCAGGATGTGACACACTTCCCAGTTTGATGACATTTGTGCAATTCCTGAAAGAGGTCTGATGCAGAACTGCCAGAAAAGCAGCTGCAGTGAACAAACTGGTTGTGGTTTTGTTTCAGCTGTTTGCTTCCAACGTGGAAGGGAAGAGTTCTCCCAGCGAGGTGTTGGTTTGCACAACCAGCCCAGACAGGCCAGGACCTCCAACCAGACCCGTGATCAAGGGGCCAATAACCTCTCATGGCTTCAGTGTGAAGTGGGGTAAGCCAGTTCAGGTTGCTCTAGTTTTGGAGTTGGAAGAAATTCTAATAAAATCGTGTAAATATGTGTTAGAACTTGGGTTTTTCATGCTGCTTCTCAACCTGAAGTTGAATGCGTTTGGAGAATTTCTGAGAGCTTAATTTTTTTGATATTGTAGGAGGTGTGTAGAGGCTCTTGTGTTTTCAGAAGCAAAAATATTGCTTTGTTGTTGATTAACTCACACTCAAGCACATCTTCAGGCTTTTCCCTCTCCGTTTTGTGTCCCATTGCAGCTTCATTCCAGCTGCTTCTTTTATTAATGGGGCAAACCTCCACTCAGCCTCTCTTTGAGTGCTTTTTTCCATATATTTTGTTTGGACCATCGTTATCCAGCAGCCTTATTCTGATTCATGCTGAAAACTACTGTTACCCACTGCTGCTGTGCATTACTTGGTGTAGTTAATGTGGAGGAGTTTCTGGAGAAGGAGCTGAATCAGAAACAGATTTGGTAATGTTTTTGTTGTCTCTCACTCCCATTCTTGCCCTATTTTTTTCAGATCCTCCACAGGACAATGGTGGTTCAGAAATCCTGAAGTATCTGCTGGAGATTTCTCAAGGAAGTCCAGAAGGTAAACTTGAGACAAGTTGTCTCCATTTCAGTTCACTGTGACTACTGTAAAGAAGTCTTGACTCTTTAGGCTGTTATTGTTGTTATCATTAATGCCCTAATAATGTGATTGAAACAGAGTTATGTACTTTGCAGGGTTCCTAGGTGAGTTTGGGTTGCATTTAGGAAGGTATTGTAATAAGTTTTTTGGGTGTCCTGATTTTGCTAATAGTGATAGAATTTTAGATTACACGGCTAAATCTAGAAATACTTTTATTTATATTTGTGTGCATATATTTGCACATTTATACATCCTATATAATACTTACACTTATTTATATTTGTGAGTATATATACTTGCACGTGTGTCTATGTGTTATATCTTCAAGTGGGAATTAATATTCATAATATCCTATTATATTATATCTTATTTTTAGCAAATCAGTGGGAAGTGGCCTACAGTGGCTCAGCTACAGAATATACCTGTACTCACTTGAAACCAGGCACTTTGTATAAACTCCGGGCATGCTGTATCAGCACTGGTGGACACAGTCAGGTGGGTATTATCAATCAATAAGGGCTGTTTGGTTTATATTTTTAGAGATTTATCTACTATTTTTGGTAAAATACTTCTTCTTTCAAAAGAAGAGGAATGTTTTCCCTGTAGCACAGTGAAACTACACTGATTGCAGTTAATCTTATGTTGCTGAATTTTAGATTTCTTTGTGTACCTAATTTTCTTTCCAGCAAGCTGCAATTTAATGAGATTTGTTCTCCTCAAAACCAATCTGAAGTTGTTTATATTTGCATTAGAAAATACCATCTTGTGGCCACTTGCTTGAAAAAGGCCCCAGACTCTAATGTGCTTGACCCTGTATTGATTTGAGATGCAGGAAGAGGTAGTTTGTTGCAACGATTACCTTTCATTTGGCTGAATTCTTTAAATTTTTGTGTTCCCTTTTTCAGACACTGATTCCTGTAATTCCCTTCTTAGATTTAAACTCACTTCAGTACCTATACTCTTATTCCTCCTGCTTTGGGTTTTTTTTCCCCCTCATTTAAGATGGAGTACTTTAGCCCTTAACATTATTTACCAAGGAGAATTAAAACAGAGAGCCCAGTTTTGAGTGTGCTAATGAAAGAACTCTGTTAATTGTATTTGTAAGCAGTGTGCTTGATAGCATCTCCTCTCCTTCATTGTTTATATGAATTTCCATGCAGTGGTGGGTGCAGAGGACAATTTGCTGTGCTGCTCTGTGGCTGGGGCTTAGTCTGAAGGTGGTGGCCATGGCAGAGGGGTGACCAAGCTGTGTTTTCTCTGGCAGTGCTCCGAAAGTTTACCTGTCCGCACGCTGAGCGTGGCTCCAGGGCGCTGCCGCCCGCCCCGGCTCCTGGGCAAGCCCAAGCACAAGGAAGTGCAGCTGCAGTGGGGTAAGCCAGGGCAAAGCTTTGGTTTGGTGCTCAGTTGCTGATCTTGCCTTAGCCTTGTTTCTGCTGTTTGTGTCTTGTTCACTGAGAGATGCAAAGCGAAGTCCACTGAAGCCTGAGTGAGTCAGAAATGCAACTTCCCATTGACTGTGGTGGCTCAATGTTGGATTTCTGAACTCAGCTTTAGTCTTGCACTGTGCTCCCATTTTTATTTTTAGCCCTGTCCCTCTCAGGGCTATTAAGCATCAGCTTCATTAGAATAGCTGTCTTTTTATTTCAAAAACACAGCGTGATTCAAAATCCATTTTTTATTCCCTTGTGTTATTGGCTTGGCAAAAGAGTTTTGCTACTTCTGATATATAACTTCTTTCAAAAATTTGAGTCAGAGCATATTGAGGGTTTTGGGTGGCATTTAAATCCTGATCCACGGTATAGCACACATAATCTATTGGACACCTGTTATTTTGCAAAGATGTTGGACTACAGTCATGGCACTAAATTGTCAAAAAATACACATTTTTCAGAATACAAGGCACATGCCAGTTTCCAACAGAGTTTTTTCTTTACAATTATAATCTTGCAGCATCCAAGTATTTTTGTGGCACAATTTTTTAAGCCAAATTCTGGATAAGTAAAATTTCTAACTGGCTAATATATTTCAACACCAGTATAAAAATCCACCCAAAACACCATGTTGCTTCCTGGAAGCATCTTGGTGGCCACTGTTTTTCTGATTAGATTCTGTGCTACTGGCTTGTAACATAACATGCAAGTATTATAAAATATGTTGTTTTTATGGGGGAAAAAAGATGCCTACAACAAAACAGCTATATCTCTGTGTGTGTGTATCTGTACAAACACACACATGTATACATATTCTGTAGTACATAAAGTAAAAAACTGGTCTTCCTAGCGCAAGTCCTGATGCTATTAACAAATTACATGATTTCTTTCAGATGTCCCTCCATCAGAAAGTGGCTGTCCTGTCTCTGAGTACAGCGTGGAGATGACAGCCCCTGAAGAAGTGGTTTCTGAGGTGTACCATGGGCCTGAGCTGGAGTGCACTGTCAGCAACCTGCTGCCTGGGGCTACCTACAGCTTCCGAGTGCGAGCCCTGAACGATGGCGGGGTAGGTGTGCTGCCCTGGCCAGCCTGGGGATGCTGCTGAGCCCCACAGGGATGCTGGGGCAAGGGGAGATGGGCAAAAGAAAATCAGGGGATAAATGCTTTAAAGGATCTTTGGAGGAACAGCTGCAGTTTTAGACTTGGCTCCCTTTTAAAAGCAGGTTTCAGGTACTAATAGGATACCACTGGCCAAAATCAGCTGCTCCAAAATGTGCAAAATCCCTGCTAAAAGTCATAGCTGCTTGCAAGGAGGAATCTTGTTTGTTCTCGTTCCACTGCATTTCCTTCTTTTTGTTTCAGGTCTAAACTGTGTAAGAACAAGTACTGCAATTTCACCCAGGTGTTATGTTTTGAGGGAAACTCGCATTCCTGATGGTTTTTTTGTGTTAATTCGAAAAAAAATGTTTTATAGAGTCAATGAGTTTTTTTTTTAATATGATTTCCTTGGAAGAAGTGCCTTCCCAAATACATCAGAAATTCTGTCTGATGTCCATGGAGATCTGTTGAAAGATCCTTTTTTTTTCACTGAAGTTTGGGCTGGTTCTGCTTGCCTTTGTGTCATTCCAGGGGTGTAACATAAAGTCCCAGCAGATCTACATGCACTGATGGGTTTCTTCCCAGGAAATCTTGATGACAAACATAACACAAAGGTTTAAAGTTACTCGCTTACAGGCAGAAGTTCTGTTAAAACTTAACTTGGGTGTCAGAAAGATCTGCAAGACTGTTAAACTGCTTTGTCTTAAAAATATCCACTGTTTAGTTTTTGTGAAAAATTAATTAAATGCACATTAAAAGATTAGATTTGCTTGCTGGAATGAAAGCCATTGCCTATCTTATAGCTTTGAATATATGATGCCTTCCCTTTTTTTTTAAATACTTTTTTTTTGGCAGAACAGTTGCAAAGCACTTCTGGTTCCACCCTTTGTTAAATGAGGGGGCTGGTTCTGGTTTGGCTGGGTTTTTCTACCAGATGCAAAATAGGGGAAGATGTCCTTTATCTGTTTCTTCCTTGAAAACAGCAGAAGTCAATTGATTAGATTTTTTGACATGTACATTCTTTGTAAGTCAAACCAATCAGTGTGGCCTTTCTGGATGGCAGATACTGACACCTGTTCAGAAGTTTTCTGGGGTTTATAATTTCAGTGTTGTTTGGCCTTTTGCAGTGGCTCTTTTTTTCATACTCACTAATACTGCATTACAAAATAAGTAAATATCAGTGTTTTTCCTCTAATTGCTTCCAAGTGAACTTCCTTTGTTCTGGAGAATAATTTCTAATTAACTCAGGGATGTACTGAGCAAACTTCACTCTTCCACTCAGAAAGGCTGTTCCACTGCTATCTCCTGTCCTCACACTGCTGGCTGAAGCCAGTTTCCTGGACTCCTGAAAATTGGCTTTTTTTTTTTTTTTTTGCTAATATGCATTTAAATTATTCTACCATGGGCTGAGAGGTTGTCTGAGCTGAGCTGCCCTGGAGCAGAGTGTCCTCGGCGTGTGTGCAGCCTGTCCCTGCTCCTTGCACCAGCCTGGGGCTCCAGCACATCCTGTCCTTCCACAACTGCCTTGGGGCAGGCATCTTATGTCAAAGAAGCTGGATTTGGACTCCAGGATGTGCTCTGCTCTTGCTGTGCTCCTCTTTAGAAAGGAGCAGGTTGTGATATGTGAACACGCTGTGCTGAGGTAAGGCAGCGTGACACAAAGTGTTCCTCAGTGACTGAGTGCATATCCTCACTTTTGGGCAAATTGGAGGTGGTTTCTGCTCTCGTGGGCACTCACTGCCACACAGGTGGATGCACAAAGGATGTCCATGCTCTCTGCCTGTTCCTGAGCTCACCTCACAGTCATTTGTGTGGTCTCACCCCAGGCTCTGGTGTTTGGTGCAGGGAGGTGGAAGCCCAGTCTGTCTTTGAGGAAGTTCAGTGCGCTGAAAATCTTCATGTGGTGTTCTTGGCAAGCCCTTGAGGGCTTTGAGATGGGTGTGGACCTGTATATTAACAACAATAACCCCTCGTTCCCCTCTAGTACGGGCCGTTTTCGGAGGCGACAGAGGTGACCACAGCAGCAGGACCCCCAGGCCAGTGCAGAGCACCTTCCCTGTCCTTCCTGTCCGACACACGAGTCCTGGTGAGCTGGGAGGTGAGTCAGCTGCCCTGCTTGTTTCATTCCACCTTGCTTATCCAAACCAGCATGGTCACCAGCAAACTCAAAATCGAGCTTGAGAGCTGTTTACTGGTCTGGAACTACCTTTTAATGCAAACAAACTCTGTAGAAACTATTCTGTTGTAGAAAATCATCTTCTTTTTTCTGAAGAACTGCATAAAGTTGGTCACAAGTGTTCCAGACCAGAATTGAGGCACAAGAGCTCCTGCACTGGCATCAGATGATGGAAGTGCTCTCTGCAAGCTTTTAGCACATCAGCATGTTCTGAGTTGGAGTTATTAAGACAAATATGTGATTTTGGCTGAAACTGGAGTCTCTGATATGAAATTAACTCTCCATAAATGCATACGATGTAGGGCTTTTTCCCCCTGAAAAATTGTTTGTCTCTTCCCCAAATATTTACTTTTATTTTAGTTTGTGTGCATTCCTACTCCATTCTCCAGCATCTCAGGACTCAAGATATGTGCTAGCTGAAGTGCTGTGGGGATGGTTGGTGCCATTAAAGAAAAAATGTTGTGTAATTAAGGCAGAAAAGAGAGGATGTTACCATAAATAACATTGTGATGTAGTTCAGTGGGGCTGTAGTTCTGCCTCAGACTTAAAATGAAAATTTAGCAGCCCTTTCAGCCCTGCTTCTATTGGGTTCCTCCCCAAAATAATGCCCTTGTTGAGGAAGAAGTCACTGACACTCCCAAGATGCTCAAATAAATGGATTTTGCTCATATCTGGATACAAACATAATCTGCATTTAATTTTAAAAGAAACAGGTGTATTTGGTGAAGTTTGGAGGTATTAATATTTTTTGCAACTAGAAATCACTCTGAACTTTTAAGTGCTACTTTTTAATGGTCAGGGATTTGCTCCCCCCAGCCATGAAGGGATGCAGCAGTGGTTGTGGTAGGCTCTCTGTTTATTGGAAGGATATATTTGTTTATTCTAGCTCAAAATGAAGCTGTGTTTTGCAGTGGTTATGTTTTCTTAAAGAGTGTCCATTTTTGGCTAATATGAATGAGAAGAAAGAACAGTGAAGCACTGTGGAGTGTGGCTGGAGAGCACACTGTGGTGCCTACTATGATGCTTTGTTTTCACACATTGTTCTGAAAATCTGCCTTTGGAGTTCTGAATGTTCCTACTGAAGCAGCTGGAAGCTCTGAGGCAGAGCCAGAAAACCCCTGTGCCTGTGCAGGGTGGTCACTGTGGTGTGCAGCAAGGCTCTGGATCCTTACACTGGAAATTACACCTTGCCAGTCCTTGTGAGCCACACAGTACAGGTCCTTGTGGGCCACACAGTACAGGTCCAGGTGGTTCTGCTAAAAACACTGAATATTTTGGTTTGGGAACTGTGCTGTTTTGCCTGTATTGGCTCATTTCCAGCACATTCAGGCATTCATTTTGTGTCCCCCTAAATAAAGGGATTGCTGGGGATATATGGAAGAGGACAGGTTTAGATTAGATATTGGGAAGAAATCCTTTATTGTGAAGGTGGTGAGACACTAAAACAGGTTGCCCAGAGAAGCTTTGGCTGTCCCTGGATCCCTGGAGGTGTCCAAGGCCAGGGTGGACAGGGCTTGGAGCAACCTGAGATAGTGGAAGATGTCCCTGCCCATGGCAGGGGGTGGAATGAGGTAATCTTGAAGGTCCTTTTTAATCCAAACCATTTGATGGTGATCCCATGGGGGTGTCACTGTGGATGTGGATGTGCCAGGATCCACACTCCCATGTCCCAGTCTGGGACTGATGGGTGACTTCCCCTGAGAACCTCAGGCCAGCTCCTCCTTTGCTGAGGGTTCTTTTCTCAGCCCATGGGTGACTGCTTCAGGCTCAAAGGCCAAGTGCTTCCAGAGCTGTGCTTCTGTCTCTCAGCTAGGCTGCACTAGATTGATGCCTTTTTTTGTGTTCATGGTTGAGCTTCTGCCAAGCCAGTGGAGAGACAATTTATTCCTGAGTGTCCTGATGAAAAGCAAAGTAGCTGCGTACACTCACTCATTTCTCTGAATTTCAATCAGGTAATTTTTGTGCAGAATTATCCTGTTTCAGTAACCTCTTAGGGAACATTAACTCGGTACATTTCCATTTGCTGCAGTAATGGTGTATTAATTTAAAAATAAGGGTGGTTGGTGGGTTTTTTTTTCCGTGTACTTCATTCCTTCCCCAGTGAAACACAGCAATCTGAAGTGCTCATTTCTGAACTGAACCACATAAATATTTGTGTTGCAGAGTCCTGAATGTTCTGGTGCTGACATCTCTGAATACAGATTAGAGTGGGGAGAAGAGGAGGAATCTCTACAACTTGCATACAGTGGCACAGAAACCTCCTTTGAAATCAGTGACTTAGCAGCAGCAGCACATTACTGCTGCAGGCTACAGGTATGGTAGGGCTGCATCATTGCCCTCGGAGATGCAAACAGAGTTTCCTTCCACTGCTGTTCTTATTTTTCTCATTAGCCCCTCTGAAGTTGTGTGCTCTGTAAGGCAGGAGGAATGCATATTTATTTTAAGCAATGCAGGCTGATGTGTTACTTAAAAATTGCTCTCGTGTTTTGTTGCTTTCAGTGACTAATGCTTCTAACAGCCACCTTGCCCTCTGACACCAAAACAAAATGGTAATGTTCTAGAATTTTGTTTAAAAATCTTTTTTTTGGTGGTAAGGAGAGGTAAAGAATGTCTACCTCCCAAATGGACATTGAAGGTTCCCCTGGCTTAAATAATGAACTCCAGCATCTGTTTAATTTGTCAAGTAAAGCAAAGCAGCTGAGTAGATTCCTGTGGGTATAGGAGATGGTACCTGCCAGAAAGTGAGTTCTCATCTTTACCATTTTGTCTGAGATTTGTGAGATTGGATCTCCTGTAGTTTCTATATGATTTCTTTTATCTCATTCTCTCCTATTATTTTCAGTAAAAAGTAGCAGTTAAAATATATTTTGTATAACTGTATGGAAGTAAAAATACAGGACTTTTCATCCTTTATATCTACAGAGAAATAAATGGAAGGTAAAGCAAGTGGGAGGGAAGTAAAAATATTTTTACCCCAGATAGTCTTGCACAAGATCTATTTGTATGTGAAGGCAGAATACCACCACTAATCCAACCCAAATACCCACCCAGCTGGTAACATGTGGACCACCCAGGGTAATTTCTTTGATCAAGGACAACATGCTTCTGTTGAGTGTTTCCTTCTTATATTTTTTTTTAAACAGGATATTGATTTTTTTTTTTTTTTTTTTTTTTTTTTACTTTTTGGGAAGATGGTTTCGAGGAGCTGGCCAGCAGCCCGAGAGCTCAGACCCCACAGCTCCAAGTGCACTCAGATGTATTTTGTGACTTGGCCAGAGCTGCTGTGTACCTTGCTCTGGCAGTGTGGGGGAAGGAGAACGAGGGAATGTGTGAGTGGCTGGGAAGTGTGAGCCAGAAAGTGCCTCTTGTTTCTGCAAGAGGGAGAGCATTCAGCATCTGCTGGGCAGGGAGGAGACTGTGAGACCACTGCTGTGGGGAGCCCCAGGAAAATTTCATGTTAAAAATGGAAACAGCCAGCAATGTGGCATCTTTGATTTCCCCTGGGTGCTTATTTCACACTACCTGCCACAAAAATGTTGCACGAATCTACTCAGTTTTTATCACAGCCAGTATAATTTAATCCATAGGCACAGGAGCAATCAGACATTTTATTAAAGTCCATCAGTGACTTGGGTATTACTTTCTAGAGAGCTTCATCCTCTGAGTCTGGTCACTGTATTACATGGAGAAGAATTTCTTACAAGACACACTGGAATCATCAAACAGTTACACACAAAATACCCCACAAAGTATGTGTAACAGACAAAGAAAGAAAGTTAAAAAGTGTCAGAAATTCTAGGTTATTTTAAAAAGAAAGGAGAGAATAATAGCTGTTTTCTTTATCTGTTAGCAGCTTTAACAGAAAAATCTTTTCCTTTTTAAAAACAAAGATTCCCCAAACCACATGTATTCAGCTTACTAATAAACACACAGTTTTGCTATCTCAATCTACAGTAACTCAATAAAAGAGGGAATTGAGAAATAAAGGCATATCTAACTGCAGGGCAGACAATTGTCTTTACTGTTGCTCAACCTTTTTCCTGTAAATGAATATTCTTGAAGACAACAGTGGCTTCTGCAAAGGGAAATATTGTCATTTGGGGGTGGCAGGGGAAAGCATCCAGGCAGCAAAGCCCCATCAGTTATGGTGATGAGATTGTCCAATAAAGCAGTTAAAAAACACCACTGACAATAAATTGCTTGGAGCAAGATACAAATTGCCAAACACTGGTTTAGAGGCAAGACAAATCATATCATTGGCAGAGCACAACACAGGGCTCACTTCTAACAGCTCCAGGAGCGCTGCACTAAATAGAAGATTTCCCTGGAGCAGGATTTGTTTTGAAGGGCTTTTTAAAGGCTGACAAATCTAACTTTATTATCTCTTTCTTCAATTGAACAAAACGCCTCCTGGAAAAACAGAGCATGGCTTTGTGTTTGTATTATGCAGAGCAGAAATAAGTTATTCACTGCAGTTAAGCATAGATAAGAAATCAAACAATTGTTTGATGCGTCCTGTCGTTGCCATCAGAGTCCTGCTGGCAATGTTGTAAACCTGGATTTTTGAATTAATTGTAATCTGATGGGAGACTCTGGGCTGACTTTTCCAAATGTAAAGGAAGTGTGGGTGGTGGAGAGTTCTGGGCAGTATCAAAGCTGTTTCTGGAGGTCTGTGCTTTCTGGACTCCTCTAGTTTCTCCTATACCATGTTCTATAAGCTCTTCCCATACCTGGTGTGCTGGCAGGATGCTGGGCTGTGTCAGGAGGAGCCCAGTCAGCAGATCCAGGTGGTATTGCCCATTCCATGCCATTCCTGAGAACCTGGAATGCTGCATCCAGTGTTGCTCCAGGCATAGGTTGAAATAGGGATGTTCAGATGAGATACAAAGAAAAAAATTATCACGGTGCATGCAGTTAAGGATCTAACAGTGGTCCAGAGGGGCTGTGCAATCCCTATCTTTGGAATTTTTCAAAATCCAGCTGGAAAAAAAGCCTGGGCAACCTGGTCTGCATTGTCTGACCCTGGCTGGAGTAGCAAGTTGGACTAGATGAGTCCCACAGCCCCTTCCAGCCAACGTGATGTCACCTGTCATTTTCCCTTACTAACCAAAGATAGCCACTGATAAAAAAGTTATTAAATATATATTAGGGCAAAGAGAAATATTCTCCATTTTTTTCTGAGGCATTCCTGAGTGGCAAAGGAAGATACTAATGCCCTAGGATAGCAGAGGTGTGAGTCACACTTTAGAAAGGAAACCAGCAGTGCATATCCTCTGAAGAGTTCCTGCAGCTCTTCCAGGCTGCACCGTCCATCATTATGAGCTTGCTGCACATGTGAAGGAGAAAAAATAGAATAAAATGGAATAAAATAAAATATGTTTTTTATTTCCACACCCAGGCCATTAACCAGGCTGGAGCTGGCCCCTACAGCGAGCTGGTGACCTGCAGAATCCCTGCATCCGTGCCTGATGCTGTCTCCATCCTGTCTGTGCTGGAGGATGAGCCTGTGGCTGCCTGCCAGCCCTCCTCTGTGTGCCTTGTGCTGAGCTGGGAAGAGCCAAGCAATAACGGGGCTGAGATCACATCCTACAACATCGACCTGGGGGATGTCAGCATCGCTGTGGGAAACGTGACGAGTTATGTCATCGAGGGTTTGCTCCCCGAAACCTCATACAGGTGAGTGCCCAGGGGACAGAGATCCCACAGCTCAGCTCTACACAGGAAATGCTCATGGCATGGAGAGTGAATTAAAACACAAACCAGCAGCCCAAACAACTGGCCTAGGCAGCACTGAAATCTGCAGTCATTCCTTGGTGGAATGAATTGAGTTAGTTCATGTTCAAATGTTGTTTTCTCTCATCTTTTTTTCCTCTTTCTCCTCTCCGTGCTTTATCTCTGACCTCTCCTTCTTTTTGAGTTGATCTGCTAAGGTAAGGTGACACTGGTAATAATAAATCTAAAAATAAGAAATAATTAAAATTTCGGTGTTACATCTCATGTTTTTTCAGCCACTTAGAAGTACTCTGCCAGGGGTTTCAATTATTAAGTTATTGATCCCTGTGCAGGGTTAGCAATTTTCACACAATGAACTTATATTAGTATAGCTACAGCTATTTTTTCTCTCTGGTATATAGAGATTAATGAAAAGATAATCTGAATTTAAAAACAATTTATATTGCTTCAGAGTCTAAATTGCTAAGTGGCATTGCCAAAATTTTATTATTTTAATGATCAGGCTTATTTGTTTTCTCCCTAATTGCTAATTAGAAAAGAAGAATGTTTCCATGCAGGCAATGAACAGCAATACAACAGAATATGTGACAAAAGAGATTCTATTTTAAGTATTGTTCTAATAAAGACTGAAATCTGATCACACTGTTGTAAAATTAGATATGGCATAGACTTGTTATAACATTTTTCTTTTCTTTACTTTGTATTGAAGATCACAGTCCTACAGGTCTTGTAAATGATACGTTCATCATTCAAATTTTATCCTGTTCCCAAAAAAAGAGAACTTGTTGTAGCAAGGATACAGACACATTCACACACTAGAAGTTATTTAAAGTGAGGAGCATACCCTGCTTGCTCACAGATCATTCATCTAAAATTGAGGACTTTGTCTATGGATTCGTCACCCAGCTGTGGAAATGCATCATTTTTGGGCTGTCTTGTGTTCCCTGTTTCTCCTCATATGTTTGTTCAACCAAGAGCCAGAAAAGCTGAAAAGGGAACTTTGAGCAACTCAGTCAAGAGAGAATGTGCCATTTAAATTCTTTACCAAAGTCTTAGTTCTTCAGTCTCTTTTTTAGCTGTTTCTTGGTTGTCCACAGCTTCCTTTAGGGAAATGGCCATGTCTTCAAGGCCTAGAAATGGAGATTGGAATGAATTTTTTTCCTTTTTTTGCATTCTTATTTCATTATTTGGTGAGAAGCACCATATTAAATTACATCATTTTAGTCAGGGATTGTGCCTGACTTTCATCCAAATGAAACAGCTAAAGCCACAAACATTCACTGTTCTAAATATTGTTGTAAGACCAAGTTCATACCAAAAAAAACTCACTGAAGAGCACAGACCAGTAAATGACTGATCAGAAGTAATAATGTTGGAAAGCTCTTTTCTTGAATAAAATGGGAGAAAGAAACCCCAAATCTTGCATCTCATAACTATCAGGGAAGACAAGTGACTGCAGCTGGATTGCAATGCATCTCTTCTGTAGTTTGAAGTATTATTTTGTTAATCAAAAATAGATATGCCAGAGTGTTGGGATCATTAACCTTTTCATTGATATTTCTTCATCAAGCATATCTTGACACCTGTCTTTGATCAGGGAATGTCTGCCCTGATAAAAAAATCCCCAAGGAACAGGATTACCAAGCTGTGTGCTAAAAGTTGGTGCATTTTCTGCCCTCCCTGCTCCAATCAGAAGAATGTTTCAGAACATCCCTGATCTCATTCTCTACATTTCTCCACTGGTGATTCTTCTTTTCGTGTCAGTTTTGTTTAACATGACTTGCTTCTCTCCCTCTCAAGTGTTTATTCCCTGCTGTGTTTAAAAACAGTGAACATATTTTCCTAGACTAAACAAGCCAAGTACTACTGGGTTTGAGACTCTGAACTCTCTTGCCAAAGTTGCAGCAGAATTTGAAGTAAATCAACAAATGGATTATATGTTTAGGTTGAGTTGGAATTCCACTGTCAATGTTTTTGGTCGTGGGAAACCAAAATTGAAAGCAAATCTTGGTTATTATGAATCCAGCAAGTCCAAAATTGGAAATTTGAATGGTTTTGGCTAGGGGGAAGATTCTGACAGCCTGTCCATGTGTGTCCACCCTGTTGGAGCTGTTAGCTTAGGTCTGGCATTGCTTTGCTTCCAGCTTCTGTGTGGGACTGGCCATGGAGGAGCAGCCCAGGAGCACACAGAGCAAACCCCAGGCTCTCTGCAGAGATGGCCTCAAAGCTGACCACTTGGATGCCTTATGTGTCTTAGTAGCACATCCAACCAGCACACCACAAGAAGGATTTACACCCCAAAATGCATTTATTGCAGGAGGAGCTGGACCATGGCTCTGTGAGTGGCCATTGTAGGGCTGAGTTCAGGGGACTCCAGCTCAGGCACAGCAGATGCTCCCCCCAGCACTGTGTAAACATCCTGGCTGGTGAGCAGCTGCAGAAATATGTCTGAGTTCTGCAGTCTCTCTGCTTTATTGACATAGCCACAAAGCTCTGGAAACTCAGATTATAGAGTAATATACTTGGCCTGGTTTTCCGTGAGCTGATGTAACTAGGAGTGAGTTAATAAATATTCCACAATAAATAAGTATTCAACAGTCACAGAAACACCAATTTTCTATTACACTCTGTTCCCAAGCTTCACTTAACACATTCCATAGATAATTGTGCTCTGCTGTTGAGATACTTCACTGCAAAACAACTTCCAATTTTTAAGAATGCTTCTTCTCCTCTGAAGTTACACAGTGTACAGAAATATATAATTGCATCACTATATTTTAATAGCAACACTTAATTTGGTTTAGGAATAAAAATTCTAAATTCTTTAAATTTTTATACCATATCAAGGAAAGGATCCTCCAAAATGGAGAGGAAAATGGATGTGGATGTTCAAATCAGCAAAGTTCAGGCGGCTATAAAACAAAATCTATTTCAGATGGGAAACTAGGTCTTCTTCCAGGAGTCTTGAGTGGGGATTTGAGGAGCAGTGTGTGATTGCTGCTCATGGTGTCCTGGCAGATGCTGCTTCCCCTCTTCTTTGGAAGTCCATGGCATTTTAACTCCCACAGGTTTCCACAGGCATGTGTGTTGGAACCAGTGGCATTTCTCTTATGGGAACTGGGGAATCAAAATCTGCTCATGTCAGACTCTCAAATTAATTAAAAAGTTGATTTTTCAGTTTGTTGGAATACTATACAAAGGATTTTGGGACCAATCTGGAAATAGCATCCTGTTTAGCGTGTTTATTTCCCTAGGTCAAGAATCTTTTAAGAGAGAAAAGTCTGTTAAAGATCATTTCATGGTTTCTAAATTAGCCCAGTCTGATTTATGGGTTTTCTTTCTAAATGTTTAAAAGTTGTAGTGGGAAAATGTGAGAATGAATACAAATATTATTGGTCCAGGGTCTGTAGAATTAGGTACTATTCTTAAATACAGTCTTTACATTTTCAAAAAACTTGTTGTCAGATTGTGATTGTTAAACCATCTTTCTTTCCAAGGGGATGTTTGGGGTATTTTCACTTAGAAACCATTAGTGGAAAAGTTGGAAGGAATTCAGGAAGTGGTTTTACTGCAAGTATTTCTACTTGTCCATACCATACTTCTACATGAAAATAAAGAGTTGGCTTTTCCCAGTACCAGTTCTATAAACAGTAATTGGTTTCCACTTCATTGAGGATGTTCTCTTGCCCACCCTGGCTGTGCCACCCAGCTGGAAAAGCTCAGTGTCACAGGCTGGGACAATAGAAAGCTCCTGAGCTGGAGCAGAGATGGTGCAGTACGAGGTGTTTTCCCTCTACATCATCCTCCTTTCTCCCTTCTCTGTTTCCCTTCTTCCTTCTCCACTTCCCTCTGGCCTTTCCAAAGCCTCATACCCATCGTGGAGACACTGCTGGGGTTCAGAGGGAGGTGACACCTGGGTTTGGGTTGCACTGCCACGTGCACAGGAAACACAGAATCAGTTGTTTGTGTGTGTCTGATGAAGCTCAGGCCCTGGGAATGATAGTGGCAATTTACAGAGCTTGATGGTGGTGCAATCAGCAGAAAAGAGTTGCCACATCAGCCACGTTAGAGTCAAATAAATCAATTCCTGTGTAAAGATGCCTATCTCTATTTTAAGGCTGAAGAGTTTCCATCAGTCTGACTGTGCTCCAGAGTCAGGAGGGGTGTGTGTGTGCATATTTGTGTGTGTCACAAGGGGGGAGCAAGAACTCTGTGCAGCAGAGGAAAGCAAGAAAAATGAAGAATGAAGAGACACATTTTCACCTTGTGCAAATACCTGGCAAAAGCAAGACGAGTAAATGCAGGTGTATGTTCATGCATATATCTGAAAAGCATATCTATCAGTTTTTTCTTAAAAAAAGTGATACAGGAGAGAGATTCATTTCACTCAGTGCTTGTTTTGGGGTGTGGTGGCTGCCATTTGGAAATCAGCTGAAGTTACAATGCTTGAGGATAGGAGAGGCTTTGTTGTTCCTGGGACTTTCAATAATACCAAACAAAACAAAACAAAAGGCTGTGTACTCAAGGGCATGCTGCTTTAGTCAATCTACAAAAACAGTAGTAGCATTTTGTAATACAGCTGTTATTGCTTCTGTGCATATGCTAATGGATAGCTTGCTAGAATCCAGTGAAAATTCAGGTAGGCTTTGAGGATTTTTGTCAGAAATACCATTAAATATTGATATAATGACTCTTCAATCTAAAGCAAACCAATAATATAATATGAAGTAAGATCAGGGCTTATATTAATTACACTTCTCCAGACACTAGAAAAGCCTTTTGTTCTTTTTATGTGAAATGCTTGTAAGCAGCAGTTGAAGAGGAGGCTCCCACTAGGTCTTGCTTTGTGCCATCCACCCTTAGGGAGGAAGAGCATGAATGAAAGAGTGTTTGTAAGGTGGTCAGGATGCATTTCCTGAAGCCAGGAAGGAGGTTAAAGGGAAAATGCAGCTCCACACCAAGCAGTGCATTACCCCTGGTAATGGCTGGGTCAGTCAGCAAAGGTTTAAGCACACATTTGCACATGATTCTGTACACACACTGCATTCTCAGTGTGCAGTGACTTTAGCTGACTAATCAATAGATCAGAATTTATTATTTTGCAATATGTTTATTTACAATTTACCCCTTTATGTTCTTGAAATGCAGAAAATACAGTTTTGGGGTGTTTTTCTAATGGGGAATATTCTCTGGAGAATTTTTTCCCTATTCTTTTAAAATATTCCTTTCTTGATGGTAGAGCTGAAAACTTGCTGTTCAAAGCAGAGTAATTTTTCATACATGGTTGGTATGAACTTGCATCACTTGATGTTCTTCAGTCAAAATAAGTAGCTTTGCCAAGCAAAGACAGTTCCTGTAAAGTGACTTTACCCATGAGAAAATACAAGGCTGATGAGCACAGGATTTCCACAGTAAATGGCATCTCTCCAGCTAACTAAACTAGGCTGAACTATCTTAAAAAACTTAATTCGTTTTCTCCATCCTGATTTTTCTTGTTTTGTCTTGGATTTAACAAACTTTTGAAACCTTTCAGGCTCATCTCTACCAATATTTCTGTTTACACAGTCCTCAAAACTGTTTGGAAATGCAAATTTCCCATTTTTGTTATGGTGCTGTTGATGTTAGCATAGTTAGCACAGCCAGAGACTGCTACCCCTCACTCATCTCAGATTCTCAGTGTTCTAATTACCAAACTAAGGTGCTGACAGGTTAGAGAAAATGAGCAAAGCAGAAGGCAGGAATCATTATCTTAAGAAAGAAATAGAATTTAGCAGACTGGCTCAGTCTTAAGGATATTTCCTAATTCAAGGTGCTGTGACCAGGTGCTCACAAAAAGCAGGTGCTCTGCTTTTCTTCTTGGTTTTCTCAGTGTGATTCAAATGCCTCAAGGGCTTTTGCACATCTTGTGAGAATCACTTGAGTCCAACTTTTATTTGATCTAATAGATAGTTCACTGGCAGTTAATATTTCTGCATTTTGTGTCAGAGTGTGGGAGGTCGGTGAATTTAACCTTCTCCATTAGTTCCTCCCAGCAGAGCTTCCTGTGCTTAAATGGTGTGCTTTGTGAGACACTGAAATGATACTGCTCTTGGCTCTTCAGGGGTGTTTGACAACATGGAGATGGCTTTCATGGCAGTGACACCAGTGCTTGCACTGTGTGGTTTCACCTAAATTAGTCCATGATCTTTGTTACACATCCACAACACAATTTTGCTTTTTTTTGTTCATGGTTGGGCACTTCATGTTTTCCAGGCTGTGCTTGTTCTTGTGCTGCTGTCCTTTGTTCATGTGGCTGAAGAGGCTGTCACCAGGTGCTGAGGCTGTTGACCCAAACCTTCTGCTCTGCATTGTTGCATTTCCATCATCTTCACTGCAGCTCTTACAATCAAAGCAGGATGATGCTTGTTGTGTTAACAGAACCTTCCATTTTGCCACAGAAAGCACTGGGCTGGGATGGAGCAGTCACCTCCCCAAGGCTCTTTTCTTGATGTGTTTTTATACCCAGAATCTCAGGAAAGCACTTTACCATTTCTCATTTTGCTGTTTGTTTCAGGATCAGGATCCAGGCTGTCAATGAAATTGGAGCTGGACCTTTTAGCCACTTTATTAAAGCAAAAACCAGGCCATTACCACCCTTACCTCCACGGCTGGAGTGTGCTGCAGCAGGACCTCAGAGCCTGAAGCTGAAGTGGGGAGACAGCAGCTCCAAGCTTCACTCTGCTGATGACATGGTCTACATCTTGCAGATAGAGGACAGAAATAAAAGGTAAGAGATTAATCTTTTCCTTGGGCTAATGAAAAAGCATTCTGGTTCATCATAATGCAGTTGTGAATGAAAGAAAAATGGTGTTTTCCTGATTGCTTCATGCCTACAAATACGTACAAAATACTGTTTTAAGAGGCATTCTGTGCTTGTAGTCTGAGTAAGTTATGTAGTAAAGCTGTAAATGATGCAGAATCATGGAATCATTAAGGCTGGAAAAAAACTCTAAATCACTGAGTCCAACCATTAACCTAACACTGCCAGGTCTAACAGAAATCAATCCTCTACTGGTGAAATTTCAGCAAAACCCTGGCTTCTCTGCCAGCAAATTTAATACCAAATTTCATGGCCACAGTGCTTTACCTTTTAGAAAATAGGAAACAAAGATACTGCACCCAGCTTCCTGTGTGTATTAATAAAGCCAAGGGTTACAAATCAGAGGGCTAGGAGAGGTAAAACTGAGCAGAACAATGTTTTTTGGGCAACATGGTGGTCATGATTTTATAGCTGTACTTTTTTACAGCATTAGAAAATATGAGCTTGGCATCAGCTTGGTAGCTCCACAATAATTTTGAAATAAAGTGTGCAAGAAACAAAAAAATCTGTGTTTAAATTAAACAGTCAATGCTAAGCAAAAACTATCTTCCCATGTGTATGGAAAGATTTGCTATTGTAGCTCCAAAGTTGTGATGTGATATATTCAATTAAAAAAGGGAATGAAAGAAAGACAATATGCAAGTATTGCCTGACTGTCTGAGCTCTTCAATGAATAAATATCATGGATGGCTCATAATTTACTAAGAAACACTCTCAACTACCTCAATTAGGTAAAATCAGTGACTTACCAAGTAGATAATCCTTAGAGACCTTCAGCACAGATCATAATTTGATGTAAATTAGCACAATTCCATTAATTTAAATAGAGCTGTGCTGAAGTTTATGCTGAGTTTATGCCAGCTGAGTTTATGCCAGCTGAAGATCTGGCCTAAAAGTTCTAATTTTAAGTAATAAACCCACCATGAATAATGCCTTAATACCTCCCAGTATCTCAACTGTACTGATGCAGAGAGGGTACATGCTCCCCTGTATTAATCCTGAGAGGTGTCCAATGAATATAAATACCCATTTGAAAGTCTGACTGGTAACAGTTCCCTCAGAGTGCAGTGATGCTTGGCAGGAACCCATCACCTGCAGCACCCTGGGATTCTAAAGACACACCCAGCAGGCTGCTTTGCTTTGCTTTCATGTAGCACTGCAGGTAGGATGGTGAGGAGCTGTAAATTGTTTTTAACCTGTCTTTGTAATGGGGAAAGTAGTAAGTTTCCTTGTAAGAATAAAATGTTACCTTGCAGCAGGCAAGGAAGGCTTTTTGCTCCTTTGCTCTGGCATGAGGCTTTAGCATGATCCTTTGCTTTTGCACAAGCTTTTCCCACTGCAAATGGGCTCTTAGGAGTTGTTAATTAGGAGCAATTTGAACTTTGTACTCTGCTAGATCTCTTAGCTTTGACTTTGGCTTATAGTCCAGCTGAGCTCCCAGAGATGCAGAGAAACTGCTCCTCTGCATTGTGCTGTCTCCTCCTGCTTGGTCAGAGCCCTTGCATGAAAATGCTCCCTTTGGGGGTTGGGTTTGTACCAATTAGCTCAGATAACCCCTGAAATGAGCCAGAGCTGGGCTGGTGAATCCATCCTGGTGTGGGCACAGCAGAGGAGTGGGATGGGTGCACTGTTGTGTTTGAGAGCAGTCGGAGCTGGCAGGTCCTGGCAATAAAATCTGTTTATTCATTCCTGTTTTGCTCTCCGTTGTGTTCACGGATCACAGTGAGAGATGCTCCTGCAAGGTACAGTTCTGTACATCCAGGAGAGCTGTCACCCCTAAGGAGCAGGGAAGGACAGCCCACACAGGAGCTGCTAGAAGCAGCAGGTGGTTACAGAGGTAGGAGTCCTGTCCGAGATCATTCCCATTAAATAAACCCCGTTGGGACTGAGGGGTGTGCTTGTGGAAAATCCTGGAATATGGCTCTTTGAGCATCAACTGCACAGGCTAATGCCAGTAAACTGTGGACATCTGAGGGAAGAATAGAATAGAATAGAATATTTTAGCTGGAAGGGACCTGTAGTCATCCAGGGTGACTGCCTGGCCAGTTCAGGGCTGCCCAGGTTTAAGTGTGTTGTTAAGGACATTGTCCAAATGCCTCTGAATCACTGACAGGCCTGGGAATGACCACCCCTCTAGGAAGCTGGTCTCTGGGGAAAGAATGACACAGAATAAATGATCTAGAAGGATGTTTTGGAGTCTTTTGTGGTTTGAAAGAGTTATAGGAAGGTGTCATGGTATCCTCTCTGTTGGGAGATGGTACTTGATTCAGGGGAAGAGGTTGTGGTTTAAACATGGATGACTGAAAAGTGACCTCTGTCACTGGTCTTTCCCTGGTCTTGCAGAGGATATTGTTACTATATTCCCTGAGACATCTGAAACTACTGAGAACAGCATTACATTGAAATCCCTCAATTCAGTATTACAACAATTGTCCCTTCTTTGGTTTAAAATAGAAGTTACCTTTAAAATGCTATTGAAGTGTTTTCACCAGCGGAAATATAAAGGTGAGCAAGTTCTTTTCAAAAAAGGAAATAATCAGTAAGTCCCATCCTTACCCAAAAGCTTTAATGGCCTTTTTTTGTAAAGAATCAGCTCTGTTTTTATGTAATGATACTCAGCCAGTGCTCTCCAATGTGTCCTGGTCATTAAGGCTTGTTTTTAACTTTTCCTTTCTGTAATGAGGTGTAACAGGCCAGTTGTTGGAGACCAAATGTTTCATTGATTGCAAGACCTGTGAAGCAAAATACTTGGAAATCTTCTGCCGCTGATTAGTGTGAGGGCTTGAGGAGATGTGCACATCAGAGATGTACCTGCATTAGCTCCCATTAGCTCTTTGGGGTGTGACATTTAGGGAGATGAAATTAGCATCACTTGTCCTTTCAATTATGGGTAGCATTGAGTGGAAATGAAGAAAAATCTGTTTCTGGAAAGCTCAGTACATAGAAATGTTCGTTGGGAGTAAGTGACCTTTATGTAAAGAGGACTAAGAAATTCCTTTCCTTTTTAAAGAAACTATCAGTTGTGACTTCGTTTTCTAATTGTGGTAATGTCAAGAAATTTATGTTAATCAAGTTGCACTATTTTCCAGAATACTGTGGATTTTTCCTCTCTGTGGAATAAACGAACTTAATTAATGCTTTTTTTTTTTTCTGCTGCACTGGTAATTAATCTTTAGTCGTTCCTACAACTAATTACACCTCTTAGTGTCTTAAAATGCTCACAATATCCAGTCTGGAAGGGAAAATTAGCAAGTGAATTAGTAGTGGGTCATTTATCAGTGGCTTGTGTTTCTTTTAGACAACTGTTGCAGTTGAGGTAAATTCTGTGATTTTTGCGTGTGTGCAGAATTACAATGAATATACACATATATAATTACATTTTAAGGGAGATTCATTGGTAAGTTTGACTGAGAAACATCCTAAACATATTCTTTTAAAATATCATGTAAGGATCATTGACAATTCTCCCACACTTCTATTGTCTTGAGTTGATGGTAGCAGGGCATGCTTGAGTTTATGAGCCTCAGCATGGGTGTTTTCTCTGCTTTAACTTGAAGGAAGGTGGAATAGAAGCACAGAGGGATCAGTTGCTGAATGTGCTGCCCTTGCCTGATGACTTTTGCATAATCATTCCCTGCCTACTGCAAGTTTCAAGCAGTCTAATTAAAAAATTGTTTACACTCCTGATTTGATCAAGACAATTTTCACCCATTTTAGCAGCAATTGCTGTTATGTATCAGTCCTACTGGCTTGTGAAATTCTATTAAAATACAAAATCATATAAGTTAATGTGTTTTTGCAAAAACCTGCAGGAAGAAATCATTTTTGTATTGGGTAAAACAGTGATAAAAGTAAATTAAGAATGAGCACCAAGACAGATGCTACACTTTCCACTGCAAGCCTGGCTAGATAGAAAGTTAAAATTCAGAAAAGTTTTCCAGGTAGCCTGTTTTCCTATTGCTGCTCTATGTATTGTTATTAATAATAGGGATATTTATGTTAGGAGCATTCTGATCCAATACTTGGGGCTTTGAAAATGAAAAAGAAGAGGAAGAACTGTTCCCAAGTGTAAAAAAGTTAACTTGTTAATACATCTCAGTTTTCTTCCTGGAAACAGGAGTAAACCCACAATTGTAGTAAGTATGAGTTAATTGTGTGTGTGTCAGATGAAGTGTTTCAGCTGTTAGGAAGCTGGCAAGACACAGAGTAAGATGCTACTCCATAATTCAAAAAATCATTTGGTAAGAAATAAAATTATCTCCTTTATTTTGATCTGTGCACATCTGCAGGTACTTCAGATTTCATGGATAACTGAATATTCCAGACAGCAGATCATAAATAAGAGCAGCATCTAGACCCACGATTGTCACTTTAACAAAAACTGTTTTCTGCACATCTGTAACAACCTTATCAGAAAAAAAAAGCCTTGATTAGAGTAATGACTCTAAAGTTTAATCTCTAAAGGAGTAATTGAGGCTCAGCTCAGTGCAACAGGGTCACATTGTCTTTCCAAGAGCACATTTTTGAGTTCCAGATTCACTTTGCTGACATTGGTGAACTAGAGCCTGAGCTTGGCTCCCTTCCCCAGCTCTGCCCAAGCTCCTGGGGATGTCACAGCAGCAGCTTGGACACAATGTGCTCAGGGAGCATCATTTTGAGGCCATAAACACTGTGAGTTGCTGCCATACTGGGAAGGTAAAGTGGCTGTAATGCTGCACGAGGATGATAAAGACACGTGGGGCTGTCAGAACTTTGGTTTGCTGCTGCTGGAAAGTGTTTGTTCTCTTTAGGTTTTAGCTTTAAGTCCACTCTTATTTATATCTGCTGTTGATGAGGCAGCTGCAACACCTTGTCAATAATCATCTACTTCTTCCTGACTGTATAATTTGGAGAAGCCATTGGGTGCTCTCCCTGATTTCTCCCACATCTTCCATTCAAATGCTGTTAATTCCCATTTAAGTTGTGCTCAGTGTTGTGCACCCTGCCTGTTCCTTGCCCCCAGGTTTGGCTGCACACAGGAATTATATTAGTCAGGCACTTTGCTGCTCTGTCTTCTGTTCCTCCTGAATGTGCCCAGATGCTTCTTCCAAAAAATGCAATTTTTCTTGCTGTGAAGGCTGAAATATTTCAATTCTCTATAATTCCAGACATCTGACAGGTTGCTGTCTGTTGAAAATATGGGTTACAAACTCCAATCCAGCAGCAGATGAAAGATAATCTAGTGGAAACAAGCTAAAAATCGATTTTTGGCAGCAAGTACCCTTTGTCTAGCCTGCAGATGTGCTAGATAATCCAGGGAAGAAAACCAAACTCTTCCCATCTGACTGTTATCACTTCTCTTCCTGCCTTTTTCTATTATCAACTTAGTTTTGCTTTTTTAAGTATAAGGAAGGAAATGTCTCCTTCACTGGGTCCTGTTACTATTATTCATAGAAACAAAAATAATAGTGACAGTGGTGAGCATGCTTTCTAATACAGATATTATATATAATATGTATTATAGATACAATTTTCCAAAAGGGATCTTCCAGATAAAACAGATCTTCCAGTCAAAGTGGCCAGTGCATCCCATCTGTTTGGTCCACGCCTCATTTTAGGACTGGAAGCCAGGGCTGGGGAGGTTGTGGGGGCACAAAACTTTTGGGGAACTCTTGTCATGTGTTTGCCTTCCCTCAGCACCTGCCTGCAAAAGGAGATCCAAGAGAGTGGCTTGGAAAAGTGTCCCAAAGCTGAAAAGATTGGATCAGCCTGGTCCTGTTTGTAGGAACAGTTGATGGGTGTGGGATGCTGCTGATGTGAAGCTTTTCTCTTTCAGTAGAGTGTTTTAAAACACAGCAGAAATTAAAATAATTGTGTGTTGACTCTACTCCTACATCTCTGAATTAGATGGTTTTGGTTTGAAGCTTCCCTTTTTTTGTTGCCACCCACAGTACAGGGACCTGCTGGTGGGGAGAGAAAATCACCTAAATCAGGGAGTGTTTGATAATGTTCTGTAACCTAATTAGGAATAGCCTAAGAAAGTCGGTGGGGGCAGAAAATGTGTAGGTAACAGGAAGTTGTATTAGTAATACCAAAAGAGGTGTTGATTTCAAGATTTGTGGAATTCTTGTACTTTAGTTTTTAATTAGGCAGTTGGCAGAGTGTGCTGATGTGAAGCCTCAGGTCACCAGGTCAGACTGGTGCTGTATTAATGCTTCTCTCCAGCCAAAATCTTGGCATCTGACCCCATGTTCTGAGAGGCAGTAACAGAATCACTCAGGTGGCTCTTTCAGCCTTTGTTCCTTGCCCCAAGATTGCCATCTTATTTAGTGTTGTACGGTAGAATTTCTTTCCAATTAAATTCTTGTAAAAACCAACGGGTTACCAAAATATAAACAAAACCCAAGAGTTTGAAAGGGAGCCTGCTGCTCAAAATGTGCTGGGAATTAATGAGCAGAGGGAGAGCAAGTACATTCATATTCTTCTGCTCGACTGGAAGTGACTGAAGTGGAGGAAACAAAATAGCTGCGACATGCAAAATACTTCCAAGAAGATCTTCACTGAGAATAAAAGGGTATTGATGAAAAACTAGCGGCAGTGGTGTCTCCCTGACAATCACTGTAGGACATGATGTTCTCTCTCCTCTGCTGTGCAGGTAAATGAATAATCCATGACTGATGTGAGAATGTCTGGGAAGGGAGAATTGGGATTGCTTGAGTGAGATGAGGGAGAAGTAGCCTCTGGGGAGTGTCTCCATCCCTGGAGAAAATTGCTTTCTTTTTGGTATCTGCTGTTAATTTAGTGCAGAGGCAACAGTGCAGCATGGTAAATTAGAGTAATTCAGGTTTAACTGTGGATGGTGCAGACTTTAAAAAGAAATACAGCTGTATTGAGAATGCCAGTAACCACAGAGGCTGAGTGTTTTCAAAGGCAGGGTGCCAGTTCAGGTATGTAGCCTATTGTCTTTTGAATTCAACTGGGCAAACCTCTGAGAATTGAAAATGTCTTGAAAATGAAAATCGATAATTTTTAATGTCTGCAGACCTCAGAGTAGCAATGTGCAGTTACACTGATTGACTCCACTTTATGTTCATTGTGGTCCTTCAGCAGAAAGCCCAGGAGAGTGAAAAAAGACTGTAGGATGTGTTGCTCTGTATCCATAGCCACCAACATCAATTAACTACACTATTTAAAAAAAATAACAGAAATAATCCTAGAGGATTTTAAAGTGCCTACTTTATAGATGAGGAAAATACTACCTTATCATTGAAAAATCACTAGTATTTTGAAATTAGTCTTTCATCTTCATTACATGCCTTACATCTGCATCTTCAAACATAATCACAAAGCATTAGTGTCACAATAAAGCCCAACAGCAATTGAACTTGATTGGCTTGGTCATCAGCCTTTCTCCTTCCAAAACTGGAAACCCTCTTTCCTCAAAGATGGTCAAATCTCAGAATTTAAGTGTGCTTCCATTGCAGTCCTGTGGTGCAAGCTTCGCTGAACAGTTCTTGCTTTCCTTACAGATGTTTTTTGAGATAGAGAAGTAGAAATGAGTGGAGATGGGAACTGAACTGGGAGTATTGGTATTAACTGAACTGGGAGTATTAATCCAGTTCCCATATGACAGACAGAGCTCAAGTGTTTTTCCAGATCACTTCCTCAGTGTCTGGAAGTGTTGGTGACCTTAGTAATATCCAAAAGGTGAAAATGTCATTTGAGTCATTGGTATTGACCATATAAATGTCTGGGAAATGTACCTTAAGCCCAGCCTAGGGTAAAGGTGTGCTTACCTGTTAGCTGGGAAGATAGATTGATCCTCCCTTGCTTAACTAACTCCACAGATGATTGCAAAGAGGTCATTAGTCTAAAATATGCACTGGATGTTTTCTGCTCTCTGGATCAGGGTAGGAGACAATCTCTGCACTCAGTACTGATGTGGTTTCTGAGCGTGATTGAGCTGCAAGAAGTGCAGAGGGAGAGAACTCTTATCTCTCAAGCCTTAATGCTGTCCTAAGTGTGTGTTCTTTGCTCATCACATGGTGAATCTCAAGAAGTTTTATTCCATGAGACCAGGTTTGTGTCAGTCTTTCAAAACATGCTGTGGCTGCTAATGTGAGCCTCAAAATGTGGGCTAGCAGGGAGTTCTTAAACTGGGTTAAGGTTAAGAAAACAATTCTTCTTGCTAAATTGGCTCTAAGCTCTCCTCTTAAAGGCTTTTGGGCACAGATCTTTGGTTTCCTATCAAGGTGTGGGTCTCACCAAAACTCAGTGGGGGTAGTAAGTCATGTTAGTCCTCAGAGTACATTTCCAGCAACTTGAATTACCTGAATATTTCCTTTTATTACAGATGATTCTTGATCTCTGTTTGTACTTAATGTGGATTGTAATCATAATGTAATACAAATTGATTTCCGTCCCTGAGAGCTAATGACAGACCCAGTTTCTTTGAAATGCTCAAATTGGTTGTTCTGTTTATCTCATGCAAAACCAAAGAATAAAGCTAGCACCTAGAGAGGGAGGTCAAAGAAAAATATCTTTTGGCTTCCTGGTGATTTAAAACCTTCTGAAATGGTTAAGATACTTGAATAAGGGTACTAAATAGTAAAAAAAAAAAAGTAGGTGATTCTACGCAGCAAATTTTCTGTTCTCCAAGGTCAGGACTGTTGTGTGCAAGACATTGTACCCTGGTGGAGGCTGAGTGGATGGATGCACAATCTGGGTGCTTCGTCTTTATTTGCTTTCATCCCCATTGAGCTCAGCTCCTGGGGGCCAGGGGCTCAGCTAGAAATTGCTGGCTGACCTACAGCTGTTAGTGAAAAACATTCATCTGAGCAGAGCAATAGAAAATAGGAGTCACATTCTCTTTAGTAACTGAAGTTTTGGGGTTTTTTTAAGATGAAGTGGCATTGATTTTGTTCAGTATTACATTGTTGGACAGGTTTGTGTGTGCTCCTGTTCAGCCTTGTCAATGGAAGTGTTTTGGAAGTTGCTGTCTCAGTGTTGTGTTGTCTCCTCAGCCTGCTCTGGAGCAGTGTGGGCACACCCAGCACCCCTGGGCTGCCATCCTTTCCCATCCTCCTTATCCCCTCACTGCAATTGTGCTTCTCCTTTTCACTCACAGACCACAGTGCATCCTCTCTCAATCTGTTTCTGTCTCTGCTCTTTGGCTGTCTTCAGTCTGTGAACTCTCCAGAGCTGAGAGGTGTGTGTTATCTCACAGATCTGTTACACAATCTGTATTTTGTGATTTAAACAGAATTAGTCTGGTTTAAGATGACACAGGTGACTGCAAGACTTTGTGTCTTAATGTGCAAATAAAGTCCAAATCCATGAGAGAGTCAACATATTAATCTTGTTTTCATCATACTTCTAAACCAGCAGCACACATGGTGTACTGTAGCAGGACACAGGTTGAATCCATCTGGATTATGGTAGTAGGGAACCCCCTGACAGATGTTCTTCCTGATAATCCATGTCATCATTTTGCAAGGTAATGGTAGCTTGAAGGGGAGCAATGAACTTCTGCTTTCCCCAACCTCCTCATCATCATTAGTGTGTTATTAATATGACATTTTTATATGTGCTTTTAACAGCTCTGCAGAGCCCGTGGTGCCAGTTTGCACAAGGTGGATACTTTGAGCTGATAAATGTAATACCCAGAAATGTCAGTGCCACTCCAGTGTAACTGCATGCTCTCATTTTTCTTGTTGCAGGTTTATCCCAATTTACAGAGGACCAAGTCACACCTACAAGATCCAGAGGCTGACAGAATCCACCTGTTACTCATTCAGAATACAGGCAGTCAATGATGCTGGGGAGGGACCTTTCTCAGAAATCTGTACCTTCTGCACAACCAAGTCAGTCCCACCTGCAATCAAAGGTATGTAGAAGTTTTTTTACTCACATGTAAGTAACATGTAAATATTTATGTATTTGGTAAGTTTGGGGTTGTAAGGGTTACCATACTTGTGTAATAACATGAGTGAATAACCAGTTTGTGCTGACTGGGGGTTTCTCTGAGCTGTGAAGTTACATTATGGTGGGAAGCTAAATTACCACCCAAAAAATCACACAAGCAACATAAATGTTGTGTCAGCCACTGTTGTAATACATCAACTGTTAAAATGCTGCTGCTAACAATAATGTTTACTAGGGGATTGCTCTGGATTAGCACAGCATTTATACCAGGGATCCAACAGCTGTAGTATATGTGTGCACTGACCAACTTAAGCTTTAGTAAAGGTTACCATTTTTAGTTGTGTAGGTGATTTCCAACGTAGACCTTCAGGGTTTATTTTTCATTTAATGTATAAAATTAATTATGATATTTCACATACAGAGCATTAGCCTTAGAACTTGGCATGTGCTCCACTAGAAGAACTAAAGGCCTAATTAAATGAAGTTTTACAAGAAATGTCTTTCACTGTGTGTAAATTTTTGCCCTAAGTAATTATGCTCCTGAGGAGGAGGAAAAAGGAAGGAGCAAAAGTAAAAACCACAGTGAAAGATGTTTCATTATATTACTTCTCTGTATTTAAAATCTGGCTGTGAGATGTGCTGCCAGCCAAGGGAAGGGAACTCTTGCTGGATGACCCAGGATGCCAGCATGCACTGTAGTCACACTTACATTTCACTGGATAAAAATCAATTTTATTCAGTTCACCTCACCTAGGTCTTTGTTTTGAGCTCCCAGTCTGCCTGTTGAGTTCCTGTTCAATGTGACTCATCCCTTGGGCTGAGTAGGGTGCAAATGCCAGGCTGTGTGTGGGCTGGGAGCTCAGGTACCTGACAGCACTGTGACAGAGAAAAGGGCACAAAACCTGTGCTAGGGAAGGAACACTGCTGAGGGGAAGTGATGCCACAGAGAGGAGTAACCTGTTGATGCAGAATGGTGCTGATTGCCTTCTGTGCTCGGAGCAATACAAAGGAATTTATGTGATAAACTTAGTTCGGCTTTTCATCTTTTCAGAAGAAAGTGTTTATTCTCCTGTAAGGTCTCCTAATTACTCACTTAGTGATGCTAACTCTAGAATAGCTTTGTTGTTAATGGCAGTGTTTTGTAAGTGTCAGACAAAAATCTACATGTATTGAAGTGAGGGATGGAAGGAGAAAGAAAAATAATTGAGATTGTTGTTGTCAGCTGAGATGAAGCGTCTATTATCAGTCTCTCAACACTAGCAGATGTGCAGAGAGAAGTAAATGGATATTGATTACATTTGGGTCTTCGTGATTCATGTGTTCCTCTTGGGAAGTAACAAATCAGTCTAAAATTCATGTAATGTATGCAGCAGCATTTGTTTCTTTGGTAGACCCTCCTGTTGTCTGTTTTTGTAGGGTTGGGGATCTAGATTGCCTTTAACGAGCTCATGTCCTTGCACATGCACATGGTAAACACCTGATCCAAGTGCTCAGCGCTTTGTTCCTCCCAGTTTTATTCTCTTTTTGGTATTGTACTTCCTGGCTCTGCCTGATCAGGAGGTTGGTGGACTCTGGATGCTGTTACAGTTTTTTCATGCTTTGTTGTACATAAGGATGTGCTGCCCCTGTCTGTGCTCTGCTCAGCTCCCCTGTGAGCTCCCTGTGGGTCAAGGCACAGCATCCTTTGGCTTTCAGCTGATTGAGAGAGCCTCTACCAAGGACAGCAGCCTTGTAATAGCTGACAAATTAAATTTCTCTGCAGTTCTAGTGAGAGCACTAGTCTAAGTCTGGCTAGAAATAGCAGGTCTGATCAAGTGGATTTCAGGCTCAGAGTTAGATACATGTCCAAATCTTGAAAATCGTACTTGTCCTTTTGCTTCCCAGCCTGGACTTCATCTCTAATACAGAAGATTTTTTAGCTTCTCTTCTCATATTCCTTCACCTATTTTTCCTGAACGAAATGTTTGATACTATTCCTGTCTTTCCATGACATGGAGCATGGGAGGAATGTGCAGGTGTCTCCACAGGCTCAGAACTTCACAGAATTGCTGCTTTTATGAATGCCTGTGTAATTTGTGCATTGGCTTCTGCTTTGAAAAGATCAGTGTGCAGCATTGCAATTGAGTTTGGAAAGTTCAAAGTTTCCTCTAAATCCACTCCCCCTTTTCAGCAGCTCCCAGCTGACAGGTAAGAGGTGCTCTAACAGTTCCCTCTTTAAAATGTGCTGGTGTATATTAAAATGCTCATAAAAATGAACAAGATTTCAGTGCAGTCTTTATATTAAGCATTAACACATTTCATTTTCCTGTAGCCCCTCGAGTGACACAGCTGGGAGGAAACTCCTGTGAAGTTACCTGGGAAATGGTCCCACCCATGAAGGGAGATCCTGTTGGTTATGTTCTGCAGGTACTGGTTGGAAGAGAATCTGAATACAAGCAGGTAGGGAAATGGACTGGATTTTATATTGTTAAATTGATGGCATAATGGAAATGGTTTTGAACATCCACTGTGCTGCTTTTCTCTAGTGTATTGAATTACACCCTATGGTGATGTGTCAGGTGCACTTTGGTAAAGGCTGAGTCAAAATTAAGGGCTGTAATAGGCTGTTTTTCCCCCTAAGGGAGTATATAGAACATCATTATTTTATTGGAGTGATTTGTGCTCTTTCTGTAATTAATCACTATTTTTAACTGTGAACTAACCTTTAAAAAGTTACAATTCTATCCACCCATGCTTCCTTCTGAGCTGGCTGCTCTTACCCATTACCTGAAGGTGAGATGAAGTCAGAAGATGAATCTTTCTCTCTAAGGCAATTCCAACACTGTCCATCAAGGTTTTCAGTCAAGTACACACTAAGTGGTTTGTTCATCTGTCTCATTCCTGTCTGAGGTTTTGATGCACGAGGAACTTCTGTGTATCTTTTCTGTCACTGTGGAAACAAAGGCAGTGAAGTACAGCTGATCCTTCTTTCCTTGTCTGCCTTGATTAGACATCACAAGTGGACACTTTCCCAGAGCTCCTGAAACAGAACAGCTCGTTCACAGTTAGATCTTTTATTTCCTCTGTCACACTTCTGACTGTGTGATTTGCAGTGCACTTCATCTGTGTGCTCTCTTTTTCCTGTGCTTTCTTTCATTGTCATGCAGATTCCAAATGAATCCAAATTAAGGGATGAGATATGCTATGCTAATTAAACTCTCACGCTGTGCTAATTAAACTCTTAAAAACATGTGTAAGTCTTTGCAACTGTCTTTGTTCCTCTTCAGTCTGTTTTTGAGTGTTGCTGTGGGCTAATGAGTTATCAAAAATAACACAAAAAATGCAAGACAATTCATGGGGGTCATAAAGATGCAGAAACCTACCTACTGTTTTTGTCAGGAAACATTTCTGGTGCTGGTGTACCTGATGAAACCCCTGTGTACCATGTTGGCCTCATAATGTCAGTGCCAAGTGGATAAGTGGACCCATTTTCCTGCTGCCTGATGTTCAGAGTAGCTTTGGTGTGTAACCTCCAGGGACAGCTTTAGTAAACCTAATCCCAGTGTTTAAAATGTTCTGGTGTCCTTGGGGAGAACTGGGCACAGCTTTCTGTTCCTTGGAGATAAGTGATGGCTTCATTTGTGCAGTCCAGAACCTGTGGTGTGAAAAAAACAGCAGTGAAGGAGGTAAAAAATACTTTCAGGGTTTTCTTATGTTGAAGGTGTTCATTTCTCACGAGGTATGACCCTGGCAAGGATATTTTGTGTGAGTTGTCACAAGTAACTCCCTGGAAGAACTGCTGGTTGGGATGCTCCAAGTGACACGGGGGCTTGTGTAGTGGGGCTGGCTGGTAACCAGCCTTGGGAAAGAGGGACATTTCCACTGTTTCACCTTCACAGAAAGCACTTCTGCCCCTCAGGGTGTTTTATCTTCATCAGGAGTGTGGGTGGTGTCTCAGCACTGAGGTTCATCCCTGTGCATGAACTGTGCATGTGTGCTCTGAGCTCCTGTCGTGTGCAGAGGAGATAAAATATAGAAACAGTGATTTTCTGGCTGCATTTCACTTCACCTCTACTTTGACATGCCTGTGATCACCTGCTGCTATTTAACTGAGAAGTACTGTCATTAATATCTTCATTAATGTTAGTGATACGTTAATTACCTTTGAAGTGCAAGTCCTAAATTAATTTTGAAATATGTTTTGTTCCCTGCAAGTGACATACATATTTTGCATATGTATCTAAAAGGGCATATTATATTAGAAACGTTTTGCAGATTGTTTGGAAGGGTTGCACAAAAGAAAGGCACTGTAGATTTTCAGGCTATTCATGGAATGCAACATCAGCCACTGACAATCCTTTGGGTAAAGCTGTAGTTTCCCTCTGGACTGTCACACCCAAGCTGTCTCCCTCCCCTGTAACCCACTGTTTGCAGCTCTCCACAACCCAAAAGCTGCTGATTTCCCACCATTTGATCTAGCAGAGGTGATACCAAAGTACTCAAAAGCCCTTTTTTTCCAGACTGGGACTATAGCCATCCCTGCTGTCCTCTGGGAGAATATTTTGTAAATATTTCTCTGCTGAGAATTGTCTGAAGAACTGGATTTGCTGGAGCTAAAGAGATAACATTTTAACTCCCTGGAAAGTGTATTTTAAAAAATGCTAACTACTCCTTTCCTTGTTTCTCACACAATGTGTTCCTTTCTGTGTGTTTGTACACTTTATCTTTAAAGATAATTTTTTTTAAAAAAGCAATGGCACGGGATGATTCTTTTTAGGAAATCAAATTTGCCTTGTTTATGAATCAGGATGTAAGCCACAGGAGATTCCAGGAATCAGTGGCTTGGATTTGTTTTTCTGTTTCTTGCACTTTTATCTAGCAAAGCTTACTCAGTCAGAATTTAGCTCTGAAGTGCGTTAAATTATCTCTGCATTTGCACAGCTTTAATTTGTTTTTGGGGGTGTGGGCTGGGCTGTGCAGCACTCACAGGAGCTGGAGTTTGGGATAATAGCTGTAATGCCCAGCAGCCTAAGGTTTATTTTCCTATTTGAGCAGCTCTGGGAATGGAATCACCCAGGAACCAGCTCCTCCTGAGAGCTGACCATGGGAAATAGGAGCTGAGCTTTTTAAAGCTTCTTCATCCTTAAATTGTTTGCCACTAAAGCAAAATGTTCTACCTTTGAAATTTCTGAGAATTTGGAGGCCACGGTGTTTCATCAGCTTCTGCCGAGTCTCTTCTGGGAAAAACCTGTTTCCAATGCTTTCCAAAAGAAGAAAAAAAGTATGGGTGGGATGCACTGGGGGTGTGAAAACCCCTCAGCAGTCCTCAGGTCTGCACAGAGAGGTGGCTGCCTGGGAGAGCCCAGCTGGCCTTACCAAGCTCTCACTTTAATTATTGTTTATTCTTTGGATTGGATTCTGTAGACACACAATCTCTGAAATGCTTCAATGAATTGATAATTTCTGTAAGGCTGTAATTAGCAAAATACTGGGTTTCCTTCTCTATTTTCAGTAGCAAGTCAAAGGCACTTGTGCTGGTTGTGTGCCAGAATACAACAGAATTGTGCAGTACCTGTTGGCTTTTAGTGCCACTTGCACTGAGTATTTCCTCTGCCTCCTGCTGCCAATTCTGTGTCATGAGATGGAGCAAATAATTTCCTCTGGTTGGGGTTTTTCAGTGCAAACAACCTCAAGACAGGTGCTCTGGAGGGACTGTTGTTTCTCTGTTCAGGAGACAAAGCTGTCACACAACCCTGAGGGGTTTATGAGCATCTCAGCAGTGGAGTGAGTGATGAGTTTGAATGAAATAATAATCCAGTTTCTTCAAGATAAATCTGTCAGGTGACTTAGAAGAAATTAAACTTTTGAAGTGGGCATGCTTTTGACATAGATTGAAACCCATCCCTGGAAGTGTCCAAGGCCAGGTTGGATGGGCTTGGAACAACCTGGGCTAGTGGAAGATGTCCCTGCCTGGGACAGAGGGGTTGGAACTGGATGATCTTCGAGGTCCTTTACAAACCAAACCATTCTATGATCTTTCTCTTTTTATCACCATACAAAACCAGGCTTTTGTTAAATATTAAAGACATTGGCCATTGCACTGGGGTGCAACAACCAGGTGAGGTTACCTTGCACTTTCCAGTGTGTTGCTTGTAGGGCAATTATTGCTGTCATTGCTATTATTTGGAAGGGAGAGAGAGAGGGTTGGAATTATTTAATGAGATCAGTGAAATTGAGAAATCCTTGCCTGCAGGAATTCTGTCTGTTTAGCTCGATCAGTCAGATCAAATACCATAAGAGGCTTCAGCAGCAGTTTATTACTTGTGATGATATTTTCATTGAGGGAGCCAGGCAAAAAGCTCATCACAGTTTTATTATATTCTCAAGTGTCCAAACCAAAAAGCTGGTTTTAGGATCTGAAAATGATAAATTGGATAGGCACTTCACTTTGGCTTGTTGGCCACCAAAGCATAACATGCTATGTATAAAATACTGTGCTGCTTTGTGGAGTTATATTTGATTTCATATTTATTTGGCACATTTAAAGACCTTATTCCTAATTGTCAAGGCTATTTTTCTGTTGAATATGTGAAGTCCTGTCACAGAGTGTAACAGTGTTCAGAACCAAATGATGACTTTGGTGGCATTCTGCCATGAGTGACAATTTAATAATTGTTTACCTGTTACTGGGAAGGGACATAGCAAATATTCATCAAACCACTGAAAAAGGACAATTCCCATCACTGTCTTGGTGGGGGAAGTGTTTTGTCTTTACCATTGGTGAATATTAATTCACATGTTCTACTTCCAGCTATATTTCAAACTTCCCTTCGAGATACACTCTTCTCTCCCTTGGCTGTCTGGCCTTTTTCTGAGAAGTGCTGTTGAGTGAACTTGGCCATCTATCCTTGTTAGACTCTAATGAAGATAGAGGTCTTTGATTTAGCCAGACTTGGCCTCCAGTTACACTGGTATTCACCACCTTGACAGAACAAAACAAGTAAAAAACCCAGTTAACTGGACAGGTTTTTCCAGTGCAAAGACAGGTTGTATATATCCCATTTCTAGTATCTGTTAAGTACAATTTATGAAGTTTAGATTGTAAATTTTTTTTTATTAAATGTCATTGTTTGGATTTTATTGGATTTTTGTTTTGGTTCAGAAGTTCTCATCTTCGTTGCCAAGGTTTATTAGTGGCAAAGACATGTAGAGTTTATCTGGCTGTATGTTTTGAAGTTAAATTACTAATTGGAGCAGCAATTAATTAAAAACGTTGCTGACAGTTGTTTTGTGAGGGTTTTGAGTTGCGTTGTCTCAGAATCTAAAGAAATGGGAGTTAGGTACATATTGCATGTGGAAGAATCCTGACTCAACTGGCCACAGCAGGTGGGTGTTAGAAGGAGTTGCTGTTGGAAAACAGAATTGCAGAGGTTTTCTTGGGATCAGGGATGCTTTGCAAACGGATATTTCAACCCTCCCATCACTCCTGTGGGCTGCTACAGCACTTTCAGTTTTGTTTTCCCTGCTATTACTATAACCCAGTGACTCACTCCTCACTGGCGTTGGGAAGACAAACAAAGACAAGGAGAAAGGCAGCAGAGCATGGCTGTGGCCAGTGACAGGGATTTGTGGGATGAATTTGTTGTCTTCCTGTCACTTGGCCTAGAGGGAACTTCCTGCAAATGCTGAGCAATACTTGAGCAAGGCAACATTTATTTAAACCTTTTTTCTTGATCTGTGCCTCAGGACCAAGAAACATGAGCCAGTTAGAGAACTTCTGCTCAGTCTGGAAAGCCAGACTCACCATCATTCAAACTGTAATTGGAAAAGCTGTGAAAGCTGAACAGGAAGGAGAAAACACATGAAGGAACCACCTTCAATCTTTTTGTCCCAGACCTTCTCAAAAAGCCAGCAACTGTTTAACCAAGGGCTGAGTCTCAGGGCTGAGCAGCACAGGAAAGCTGAGCTCATTAAGTGGTGTTTAGCTGAGCAAGTCTCTTCTCTTTCCTCCTCAGTTCTTACTCCAGAGTAACACACAGGAAATCCTCTATGGGCTTGGGTCTAATTTCACACTTGCTCCCTTTTCTAAGATGAGTTCTTGCCTCTGGGAGGGGGGAGATGCTCTCAGCCTTCTGCTCCCACAGTGAGGAGAAGGGAAATGCTAAATGAGCAGAGGAAGAAGTATCTGAAGCTCAGGATGTTTTTTTCCCAGTAGACACAGGCACTCTGTGACACTTCTTTCATTTCATAAAATACCCATTTCAACAACCATCCGTTATATAAACCATTTGTTTTCAGGGTTTGTGAATGTTTCCTGTGGTTTTTTCCCATTTAAGTCACAAAATTGTCTCAGATACTCAGTTTTCTCTCTCCTTGCTGATACCATGACTTGTGCTTTGAGTCACATGGTGCCTACATTTGATTAACATAAATATGTGATGGGTTTGGATTAGTAAACAGCCAAATACAATGTAATCAAGAGATTTTTCATACCTTAATAATATTTCATTATTTCCACAGTTCTGAAAGTGTAATTTATGAAAGTGTAAAGAATGCTGTTTCTTGAGAGAAATAGAGGGGGAAAATAACATTAAAATGATATTTGTAAGCAATTTTACAACCAGACATTAAATGACTTCCACTAACCTAATTTCCAGGTTGTCTTCCTTTTGGGGCCAGACAGGATGATTATGTCTTAGACTTGTTTTAGGCTTACAGTCACATCTTCAGAGTGCAGAAATGCCTTTGTAACATTCATCACGCCCACAGAAGATGAGTGTGTCTTCTCACTGCTGCGTGGTGTGACGTGTTGTCTGTCCCTGGGTGCCCTGTGTTGAGCACAGACCTGTTGAGATGTTTCTCCACGCGCCTCTGGAGAGTTTTCATATTTCGTATTTTCCCAAACCTGCGCTGACCCAGCGAGTTCTTTCCTTTTGAGAAGTGTTTCCTTACAGACCTGACCAAACTTCCACACTGAAATCCTTGGGAAGTTGTTACGAATGGGAGACAGCAGCTGAGATGAATTTCTGCCTTTTGTCTAAGCCTTTGACAGCAGGCAGTTGCTCTTTGGGATGGCCAGCACCCCAAGACCTGGTCTCGTTTGCAAGTTCTTTAATAATGGCCAATTAAGTCTAATATGACATAAATTATCATTAGTTAGTCACAGAAAATGACAGACATAAGACTTAGGACAAAACTACATACTCCACAGGAATGAAATAAAAGCAAAACTACGAGTAGCTAAAAATGCAGTGTGTGAAAAGGTACCTCTTGTTAACAGCTAGCAAGAAATAATATAACTTAGGAACCAAATGTATCTTACCAGCCAATTTGGTGGTGAAGTATACTTTGGAACTTCCTTTCACTCAATTCCCAGGAAAGTAATGAGCAGAGCCTGCATCCAGACTCTAGGGAGAAGCTTCTTGCACATCTTCGGAGTGTGTGTAGGAAACTACTGCTTCTGTGATATTTTGTGCATCTTTTTATAGTGTAAAAGTGTGGCTTTTGGTCACACACACATTTCTTTTGTTTCTCTCTCCACATCCTCTCTCCATACCAAAATATGGATTCAAGGTTAGAGGTCTCAGACCTTCAGGCACCAAGAGATAACCTGCTGGGCTTTGACCCCACCGGAGTTATCTGTGTTTCGCCATGAAGCAGAGAGAGATGGGGAGGTGGGGAGAACATCCTGTGAGAAATCTCACACTGCTGTACTGTTTGCCTCTACAAAAGCAGGAGGAGGTTGTACCTAACCACACTCTCTGGTTTGTGTTCTCAGGTGTACAAGGGAGAGGAGACCACATTCCACATCTCAGGGCTGCAGGCGAACACGGACTATCGGTTCCGGGTGTGCGCCTGCCGCCGGTGCCTCGACAGCTCCCAGGAGCTCAGCGGCCCCTTCAGCCCCTCGGTGGCCTTCGTCCCTCAGCGTGGTGGCCTGGAGCCCGCGGGGGACGCGGGCAGCGCCGATGACCCCAAGGGCAAGGCCATGGTGCCCACGGACGAGCAGTTCGCGGCGCTCATCGTGCTCGGCTTCGCCAGCCTCTCCATCATCTTCGCCTGTATATTACAGTACTTCTTTATGAAGTAGAGAACCCCACGGGAGTTTGACATACAGATTTAACTAATGCTACGCATTATAATCCACACATTTATTCAGATATTCCTCTTTTTTTTTTGTTGTTGTTGTCTTTTTTTTTTTCTTTTTTTTGGTTTTTTTTTAATCCTTCGTTCTACCGTGCATTTTATATACTTCTCTTGGTTTTTGCAGTTCTAGCTTGAAGAAAGATAAATCAGTGTTTTGATGCACCTTTTTGAAATTCAGAACTAGGAAGCGGTCAAACTGGAGAAACAAGCAAACCAGATACCAAAAGCAAGATTTTTAAAAAAATCTTTTCCTTCACAATTTCAAAACGGTCACCAATTTGCCTTTTCAATGTTGTTCTAGGTTTTTTCACTGAAGTCCGTGCAGTCTCTTATTTTATCTTACTATTTAGGAAATTTTAATCATGAGTCACTTTTATTGTCTCTTCTTTTTCCTATTAAACATTAGTCACAAGTGTGTATAGTGGTAAGACTAGAATACAGTGTTAGTCAAGTACCAGTTTTTCCTTGAACAGTATTAGCAATGTTGCCTACAAATTATTCACTACATTTGCCCCAGTTTTTCAAGATAAAACCTAAGTTGTTAACTGTTTAGTGCATTTAAATTGGAACAGCATCCTGCAGTTGAAAAACCTTTTTAGTTACCTGTTGTTTTTACAGTTACAAACACTATAAACTGCCTGTATAAGAAATCAAATAACCAAACAGCATATAAATTATGAAGCATTATAGATTTTTTTTTTTACCATTTTGATTCCTAGCAGCAATTTTAAGTAAGAGGGCATTGTGCAATAGTTAGTTATTCCCATGTTCAGCTATTTAAAAGCTGCTTTAACTCGTCTGTTTGTCACTGTATATAACTATTCCTAATCTAATCCTAGATATTATTCTATTATGTTCAGCCTGATTTATATGATTCGAGCTGGTGACAGCTTACTGCCTCTACTGAATTAGGTGAGATTTACACTCAATGGAAGCAAACTTTACTGTCAGTTGATCTTTTTTATTATTATTATTATTATTGTTGTTATTATTATTTTTAGAGGGGTATCCATTTTATGGAACTTTCTTGGAGCTATCAGAAATCACATCTGCTCGTTTTAAATACCTGCAATGGGTGTCTATGCTGTTCTTACCACGGGGCTGATTGAAATAACTTGGTACCTGGCAAAAGTGAGGTGAGAGTCCTGCAGAGGAATGGTCCCTGCTCTGGTGGCAGTGTCCCCCTCCTGCCTGCCCCTTCCCAGACACATTTGAATCCATCGAGACACTAGATTTTTAACTCTTGAGTCGTGGGGTTATTTATATAAAGTCAACATTGTGCGAGTACCTCAGGGACATAATTGAGCTGGAGGTGCAAATAGATTCCAAAAGGGTGCAACAGACACAGTGTATTTCCCTGCCTCTTGTTTTTGTATATTTTTGCTACTTGGTTTTGCTTTTGTCCTAGCTTTTTTTGTGCTCTGTCTCCATCGTCTAAGATTCAGTGTCCTGTACTAGCATAATATTCCCTTAACCAAAGTAATGGGAAAAAAAAACAACATTATTTTTGTTTTTAGGTTTATTTATACTATATACTGCATACAGTACTTTAAATACCAATTACAGTGCAATCTTTTTATTTATTGTAAAAAAAATAAAAAATAAAAAGTGTACTTATGTACTAATCTAATCCCCCTCTCCACCCTCCCCATAGCATGTTACATTTTGTCTGTTTTATACTGTTGTACTTTAGGTCAACTTTTTACCTGGCAGCATTCCTAGTATTATTAATCCTCTTGCATTTTCTTGTGTTTTTGAAGATGGAAGCATCTAGTACATTAAATGCCAAAAAAAACCATTATCAGTGATTCAAACGTTTACATGTATCCAAAAACAAAATCATCTCTGGAAAGAAAGTGCTAAGATCAATGAATTATTCTGTGTGCCTCTCTAGATGTAGCAAATATTAGAAATGTTCTGTATTTTGTTATTGACTATAATTAGTTTGATTTAGCCTTGCAAACTAATGGCATTGAGCTAAATATATATATTTTTTTGTTTTTTGCCAAAGTCATGGCTTGTCAAATTTATTTACATCTTATTTAAATTTATTTGTGATATGAAACTCTGTGACCTGCATCTGTATTTTGTGAGCAAAGAGTATACAGCTGTTTTCATTGGAGGGGAGAAGAGTGTATTTTTTAAAACGATGAAAAGACCGCTAGTTTGGAAAACCCAGAAATTTGAATAGATTCCCTTTTTTTATTTTTGGTATATTGTTTGAGCAGTGCTGCTATGAAATCCGAGCTTGACACCTTTTTTTAAAAAAACAAAACAAAACTGCTTTAATATAGAAAGGAAAAAAAAAAACAACATGCTCTAGATTAGCAATTTTCAAAGTTTGAAATACAAGTGATCCTAAAAGCAGTGAGCAGAAGTGGAGGGGAGGAGCAATCAGTTACACTCAGAGCATTTCTGTCACTGCTGCTCCATTTGGTCCCTTTTCTAACCACACTAACCAGTCCAGGCTGAGGTTTTGGGAGATTGTGCTGGAGGAGCTGGGAGATGAATTGGACATTTCCATCTGTATGTCCTGCCGTGGTGATCTGATTGTCACTCGTGTGTCAGTGACAGAGGTCACTGCTGTCAAACCCTTCTGCTCTGAGGGATTTTGTCCCTGAGCCACCACTGCTGATGCCTTGGCTCTTCCCAGCCATCCTGATGAGCACAGGGCAGTGTTGATCCAACCCCAGGGCGCTCTGCTCACACTCACATCACCACCAACAGCAAAGGTAGAGTGAAACACTAAATATTTAATACCCTTGAGGAAGGAGAGAGATGTTTTTATATTGTTCTGCCTTTTTCTTTATGAACTTGAAGTGTTTTCTAATCCTGTTTGTTGGCTCCAAGTAGCTCAGTATTCAGTGTCACGATTGAGAAGTGCCCTAATTGAATGTGTATGAACCTTATCCTTGCACAGTTCTTTAAATTGAAAAAAAAAAAAAGAAAATAAAATGTTTTTACCTCACTATGGGAACATACATTCCAAGCTTTTCAACTTTAAGAAAAAAAAATAATCAAAAGTTTTTCTTGTATTGTAAATTTTAGACTATTTCATATGCATTATATTAAAACTGCCATATCAATTTTAATGTATAGATTTTGCAAATACTACACTATGTATGTAAGACTTAACAGTATCTGTAGTGTATATGTAATATATTTATGCCCAATAAATGTTTTAATTCTTTCTGTTTTAATTCTTTATTTTAATTGAGCACAGCCCTTTGGGTCCACCTGGCCCCTTCTGGCAGGTCAGTGCAGCCTGGAGCAGAGCTGGGAGCCCCAAATTTACCTCAGGATGTTTCTGATCTGTAATTGGAGTGATTTTGGTGTTTTTGTGAAGAGTAAGTTTATAGTAATCATCTGGAAGACAGGTGTTCTAATCACTTCTTTCAAATAGCTTGCGTGAAAAATTAAGGATTTATAGTTATAAAAATATACCTAGGTTTCTTATCTCTTACTAATTAAACACTTGAAATACCAGAGCTTTTAACCTATTAATTATATGCAATGAATTCAATTCCTCATCATGATGAATTAGTCTAGTATGTTTCTTGTCAAATGCATTCATGGTAATTTTTTAAATGCTTGTCTCCAAATCAGTGCATGAATACAATTCATTTGTTTTCTTTTTTAATTACTCCAGTTTACAACACGAGTGGCCTTTTCCTAGGGAAATACAGTACTTTTTTCACATGGTTGCTCAGCTTTTTTATTTAAGCAGTGCTTGCCAAAACAATCCCTTTAACAAAATCTTTTAAATATGTCTGTAGAATTGTCATCAGCACTTTGGATCTGAGGAGATCTTTTATTTCCAGTGGCCTCTGTTTTATTGCCTGGGGTGTCTGCAGAGATGGAGGGCAGTGAGAGCCTGTGGGAGTGCAGGAGGATGTGAGCATTCAGTGTTTGAGCTCTGAATGTCACCTGGTGCTCTTATCCCCCCCAGCTATCTGCCAAGGTGTGTTGGGTGCCTTTCCCACACCCAGACTAGGCAGATCTGGCTAAGTAGCCCTAAATTCACCACGGATTTTGTTTTGCAAGGAAGCACAGAGCGAGTTGTAACCAGGCTTGGGTGATGCTGTATTTACCAGCAGCTCTTTGCCTGGTTTCAGAGCTCTTTCCAGCTTTGAAAAGTTCTGCAAGGGAGCAGAGGCTCATATTTTGGCCATTTCTGTGGCCCCAGGAGCAGCTCTGGGGTGGCACAGTGAGCAGTGCAGGTGGTCCCCAGGCTGATGCTGCCGTTTCTATAGCAGCAGTGATTCTCTGCTCTCAGTAATCACAGTGCTGCTCACAACCCAACGCCTGGCACTTGTTTTGCTTCTCCCTGCCGTGGCTCAGAGCACGTTTGGTGAGGTGCAGGAGGGCTGAGCCCTGTTTGATGGGTTCTCTCTGAGGAACCTGGGGGCCAAAGCCACGTGCAGCCCCAGCTGAGGCACACGTGGCTCCTGGGGTGAGTTGGGAAGCAAACAGGGTCTGGAGTCACACCAGTCCGTGTTGTGCACCTCCTGCAGAGCTTTTCCACAGGCTCACCTGGGCCTTTGAATTGTGGGAGATGCTCAAATCCAGCCTGCTGTAAGAAACAAGCAGTTGCTGAAGGAGAGAGCTCCAGTCTCTGTGCAAGAGGACCAAGGCTCTCCTGCCTGTCCCTCCTGTCTGGAAGCACAGCTGGGGGATTTAAAATCCCCCTGAAAATGGAATACTTGGGCAGTCCCAGCCCAGAGCAGAGGGCTGGAAGCAGATGATCATTAAAGTCCCTTCTGACCCAAACCATACTGTGATTCCATTCTATGAATTCATGGCCTGTGGAGATGGGGAGATTCCCCTCCAGCATTAATGACATCTACATCAACAGGATGTTTCTGTTAGACCTGTCTTGTTAGACCTAACCAAAGGTGTTACAGATGAAAAGAAATTTGTGTGGTGATACGAAGTATAAATTGTATTTCCTCTACAAATAATTTTCTAGAATTATTGCAGAGTTCATGATGTGTTGTCATTTATTGAAGTGGTGTAGAATGATATTCTCTGTCCTTAACCTGGCCTGGAGTAAAGATGCAAATGTTCTGTCTCTGTTTTTCTCAGAATGAGAAGCACACGTAGAGAGATGGATATGGACATTGTGTTTCACTATTTTCATGGCTGAGCAGAAAAGCCAGCTGAGATTCCCTGAAAGGGCTGTTTTATTGGTACTACATTTAATAAATTCTGAGCAGTTACATCTATTTCTGCTCTTGACAATTGCTCTCATAATGCCCACATTCTTGGCTCAGTGAAATAAAAAGTTTCACAAGATGCTTTCAAACACAGTGGATTAGCCTGGGATCTGCTGTTATCTAAGTGAATGTGCTCTTATTAGTTTGAGTAGTTACATTTAGTGCACTAATTGGTGGCATAGATGGTCTTGCATGCAATCAAAGCTATTTTTAGGTCTCCTCACATGGTTAATAAATAACTGCTTGGGTCAGTGTGCTCAGTGGATGTCATTTCTTAGTAATTTTATTAGCTCATCTCTCTCACTTTCTGTCACACGAAAGCTATTACTCTCTGCAAATAAAATGGAGAAAACAGTAGGGATGCAGAAGTCTTGTGAGGATTAACTTGTGAATAGAGTGGAGAAATTCACCCTAATCCCATGCAAATATTGTCTTTATTAATTTATAGCTCCAATGCCCTTTCTTTCCATAAAAAGCTTGTGAGCTGCTGATGCTGTCCTGGTTCAGAGGCTGTGCAGCACTGGTGGTGTTGGGGTTTGCTGAGAAAATCAGTCTTTGCCCTCAGCAGGGCCAAATATCCCCTGGGATGCTGTTACTGGAGTTTGTACAGTGGTGGATGAAGCTCTGGGTCAGTGATTGCTCTGGGTCCTGGTGCTGAAGCTGCTGCTGCTCTTGCTCTGCCTTCTTTCCAGTGTGGGGTTCAGAGCTCCTTGTGCTCTTCATGGCTCTGTCCCTTGCCCTTTGGGGGGCTGCCCACTTCCCTCCTCACAAATTCACAATAATTCAGTGGGTTCAAAACTCCACATTCAATCCAAATTAACTCAGGACATTGCACCTTTCACAGCCCCATGCTGGTGTCCCTAGCAAAGCACAGCAAATTTTACAAAAATCAATCTCATTGTCACGGCTTGATAAAAATACCAAGGTGCCATCAACTGGGCAGGATATGTGCCTGTGTGTGACCATGAATCTTGGCTTCATTTGGGTGAGAATTAGCAGGATGAGTTTTTGCTGCCTTTTGTCAGACTGCTGTATCAAAGCTGTTTAAAATCCCTGCACCTCGTTTCTGATTGTGCTGTGGCTCGTGGCAGAGCAGCCTCATGGTGTCAGATTCCCTGCCTGCCCACCTTAATGAGCCAGGATTTGCAGCTCCAGGTCATTAGTGGAAGGAGGCTGTGCAGGGAGGAACAGTGTGGATAGAGGCTTGGAAATAGCCATGCCTCTTCTTTCTCACAGACAGTGCTGCAATCATGAGAAAATCAATCCAAACACGAGAGAAAAGCAAAGGAGTAATGCTCTTCTCTTTTGATCCCATATAGCATCAAAAATGGGGGCAAGTGCTGGGAGAACATCTCCTGAGCCCGCAGAGCAGCCTCTGAAGGGAGAGTGGAGTACTTTACTTCTGAGAGCAATTTTGCCTCATGGGCTCACACACAACACCAAACCATTATTTTGTTCCCAGTGAAAGAATCAAAGCAGGTGTGGAAAGCAATAAAACACCTTTATTGGGCAAAACACAAAGTGGTTTATCTCCAGGTACAACTGGAAGAGCACCCTGCAGCTCTCAGAAGGGTGAATTTGTGCACAGAAGAGAGCAGAGACTGGCAGCCTGACAGCAGGGAGGTTTGGATGCTGATTTTGGGGTCGGTGCTCTCCTCCTGGGGTTGCTCCCATCCCTTCAGGTGGTTTGCTTTTTTTTTTTTTTTTAATCCAGGTAATAGGGTTAATGAGAGGCTCTGAATTTTGGTCCTAGGTCAAAAGTCATGGCATCCACCCACCCACAACTGAGGTTGGGAAGGGCCATAACACACAAACTTGGAAGGGAATTGAGACCTTTCTGGTGGGAAAAGCACTGAGAAAGCCTGTTAAATGTCCATCAAGTGTGTTACACTGGATAATGCTAATTGCATGGCTAATTAGCAAATTGCTAATGCTAGGTCGTGTGCTGGAATGACAACTGGACTAAGGCTTGACAGCAAGTGACAGCAGAAACCTGTTAGGCTGTGTTAATGCCAGACAGATTAAATGTTCCTTTTCTCCACTGTACTTGCATAATCACAATTTAGAAACAAGAGGCAAATCCTGATCTAACATTTGCTTTTCTGGCTTTTTTCTTAAACAGCAGCAGACAGAGTTGTGGTTTCATGAGCTGGCAGAGCTGAACCCCATTAGCAACTGCTTTGGGCAAAAGTTTGGCCAGGGATGTGGGACATGAAGCCAAACCCCTGTGGGTTTACCTCTCTCTCACCAGAACTCAGGGAACAGTGTGGTTTGAGCAAGGGGTTCAAAAGCCAAGTGGTTTAATTTTGCTTTTGTGAAATAGGGCTGGTACTTTCTACTGGGAGTTGTGAGGGGAAAATGTAGTTGTGGTGCTTTCAGCTGGGGGTGAGGAGGGTGGCTCAGGGTGTGGGGAAGTAACAGCAGGGGCATCACTGGGAGATGAGTTGGATTTTTTTTGTGTTGTTCCAAATTTAAATTTACTTCTCAAGATGTAATTTACCTCTTCAAGGCCACAGGGTTTTTGCAAAAGGTACAAACTCTATGGAAGTTCATCCAGAAACATCACTGGGCTCAGAGCAGCAGCACCCTAAAAGCAGCAGATCCATGGCAGAGAGGGGTATCTCCTGCTTGTTTAGGTATCTAAAAACTGCTGATTTCAACAAGGCTTATGTAAATGTCATTTGATACAAATATGCATAACTGCTGGATATCTATCAATTCAAAGTTTGACAAGTAAGTGCTGGTTTTCCAGTGGGGTTTTTTTGTCAAGAAATACAATAGGACATGATTTTCTGCCTGTACGTGCCTTCATCAAAGGTACTTTTCTAAAATGAACGAAGCTTTATGGTAAAGTCCTTTTGACCTATTTCATCACCAATTTAGCACATTGCCAAGAAAGAAAATGCAGCCAAATTGTTCGTGTTTATTTGTGAAGCTGTGATACAAAATGTGGAGGTAGAAAAGCTTTTAAAACTGGAACAGTTTAATGAATGAACGTGCAATTATTTTCTCTATGGGCTGCCCACATTCAAGTCTGTAAGAATAGAGCAAAATTTTGATTCTTAAAGTCTCTACATGTTTTTTTTTTTTTCCCAGCCAGAACTGGTGATGTTTGTTCCCACAGGGAAGAGTTTCCAGAAATGGAAAGGTTCAACAGCCTGAAAAAACTCTTCCTGTGGAGCTGCCCTGTCTGCCATGCCATGAACAACCCAGTGCCTGCAAGGACTCTGCTCTTCCCTCCATGAAAAATGGATCTCAAAAGCCATGTCCAGACCCAAAACAGACCAGCTATGGTCTGTCATGTAGGGAAGGCTCTGGGGAGAAGCTGCCAGGAGCAGGAGGTGCTGCAGAAATGCCCTGGGAAGCAGGGGAGCAAGGCTTTGTCTCTGCTGGGACAGTCCAGGCTGAGAGCACCGCAGCTCTGGTGGGTCAGGCAGGAGATCACACCCAGCCAGCAGCACTTTGCCAGCACAGCTTGTTTGCCTCTGCCCTCTGCAACTGCAGCAGCCACTCTGCCCCTGATCATCCTGCCAGAGGCAAGGCAGGAGGAGCCTTGCTCTTCTTACCACCTGAGACAGATTGGTGATGCCTGCCTTGGAGTGAATTCACCATTCTTAGGTGAAAAAATGCTCTTCAAATCTTGCTCACACTTTTTTTTCCCCAGTGAAGTTATTTCTTACAACTTGGGCAAGGTAAGGTTGGATGGGGCCCTGAGCAATCTGATCTAGTGGGTGGCATCCTGCCCATGGCATAGGGTTGGGACTAGATGGCCTTTAAGGTCCTTTTCATGTCCTGTGATTGTCTGACTAATGCTCCAGACAAGAAATGCTGGATTCACCTGTCAGTGCAGGTGGGGGAGTGTGTATCTTTCTGGACACATCAGAAAAAAGGTGATTTTGGGATGCAAAAGTGAGGGTTATCCAGGTTTTGAGGTGGTTTCATTTCCCACTTTCCATATAAAAGCAGTTCCTTGTGTCCCAGTTTGAAGCAGCAGTCCCTATTCACCATCTGCAGTCAGCACATGCTGCTTTGACCCCAATGGCTTACAGAATCCACACAGAAAAGTTTTGGTACTGAGGGAGGCAAAACTAATGGCTGGAATAGTGCCTGTGACAGCTACAGTGGGTGTTAAATGCTTCAGTGTTCCCTGCTAGATAGGAAATATTTTCTTGCTTCTGCAAGAGTCATTTGAAGGTGGCTGCTCTTCTTTAATAAAAAGGTGTGTATTTTGTTCAATTCATCCAAGACTTGCAGAAACAAGTCCATCTTCTCAGTGAGAAGGAAGGAAGGAGTCCCATCCTCTCTCCCAAGGTGCAGCCAGTCCCTTTCTTCCTGACTTTTACGACCCCAGGTAAAATATTTTAAATTTCATTCTATACACAAAGTTGTGAAAATTTCACAATTTACAGTCTCTCCTGATGAAATGTTTAGGCTAAATGAAATAATTTGTATGTTTGTAGTTTGTATGCACAAATTATATGTGTCTACATAGGGCTTTAATGCTGCAGTTACTCTGCTTAAACAAAATAGCCTAATCAAGTTAGTTATACAGGTTGGGGGAAAAAATTAAAATACAAATCTGAAAAAAAAGAAACTTAAAGAAATTAAAACCCAATTGTGTGAATCCCACCGGATCCTCCACCACCACAGAGCCACAGGGCTATAAAGGGTCTCATCACTTTATTTCTTTTTCTGTTCACATTTAACAGCACAGACACAGCTGAGATTTGAAACACCGATGTGACGCCAGGTGTGAGTGATCAGTTTGTTTATACAGACAGCTTGTTAGCAAACTCACATCTTCACCACCTCTCTGGGATTCCCAAATGTCTTGTTTCCCTGAGTTGCATGACATCTGCCACCAGACCTGCTTGTGAGTGAGAAAGCAGCGTGGACAGCGAGGTGGCTGTGGGTGGAGGTGAAGCAGGAGGTGATCCTGCAGTGCTGCAGTCCCTCAGTGTGGCTGTTTGCACACAAATCCTGCACTCTGCAGTGGGCAGGGCACAGGGCCAGGTGCCACCAAGGAGCTGCAACCAGCCCTGGCCCCAGCAAAGGTGAGAGAAAAGACACTGAATGTACAGAAGAGGCCAAATTCTCTTTGAGTTGAACCTGAGCAGCACCATCAGCTGAAGGTGTAGCAGGGAAAAGTGAGCAGGGGCTGAAGGCAAGAGAGTCCTGCTAACACACAATTAATTCATCACGGAGAATTAAAATTCATTAGGGAGAATTGGTTGTGGAGCAACTGGGGAGGAACACCAGAAGCAAGTGAACAGAAAGCTCCTATCACAAGTGCTCCAAAGCTCTGCTGGACCACAAACCCCACGTGTTAGTGAGACAACAGAAGCCAGATTTGTTAGCACAGAGGATGGAATGTTTTCTGGTGTGCCTTGCAACGGCATACTTGAGGTATAAAAATCTAATTTAAGGTTTTTATGAATCAAGGATGAGGATGTGTCTGCCTGTGTCCTTTAATGCAGATTTTTCTATTACTTTCTCAGGCCATGGTGGTTAAAAAATGCAAAATGTTCTCAATTCAATACTTCAGCAAATGAGTACAACTGCACACCAGGCTTTACAGGGAACAGACTGGAAACAGAAACATGGGGGTTTACAGGGGTTTAGCTGTCCTCAGCAAGCTTTGGGGTGTGGTGGGGCACAGTTAGGGACAGATAGCCACAGACTCATTACAAATATTGAAACAATTAAAAGCTTCCAAGTTCAAACACATCAGGTTATTCACAGTCAACAGAACAAGTACAGATGATTTAGCTAGTAAAAAAAAAACCAAAAACCAAACCAACTTTGGCGGATGATTGCATTCCACAATTTATAGCATCACTGCAGGCCTGAAGTCAGCACTGTCCTTGTCCCACTGATATATATTTTAAAAAAATATTACAGTACAGTCACATTCTAAGCCACTTCTGTGAAGGCTTTTTTTTTGTTTCCTTTCTACTTAGATGTGATATGAAGGTTATTTATTTTTAGCATTTTTTAAAAACTATCCACTTTATATCTCTTTTTTTTTCTTAAGAAATAATTTTCCTCATTCAGAGAAAAATGTTAGCTTACTTAAAAATCAGTATTATGAAAAATGTATCAAATTTCCTGTTTACCACTCCAAAAAGGCAATTCAGTTTTCTCTCTCTAGGGTCTGGTTAGATGCTAGCAAAATTCTTAGCAAAACTAAAGCTAACTCTGGAAAAATTCAACTCCAACTGGGCGCTGCTGAAGTCCTACAAACTCTGGAGTGAAGTGAGCCACGTTTGCCTGGTCAGGACGACACAGCCTAGATCTGGGCTAAAGCCAGCGTTAAAAAAATCACATGGGCAAAAGCAGCACAAAAATAACACTTGGAGCCTTGCCAAATTCTGCGTTCTCTCCTTCCACACTCCCAAACTTTCCATTGTTCCCCTCAAATCCTCAACCACCTGCATCGCCCCTCTCAGCCCATCCGCGCGGTGATGAAGTTTCCTCTCGCGTCTCTCTTCCCGCTCCTTGCCCTTCTCCTTATGGCTTTCTGGGAGCCTTTCTGGCGAGTGATGCTCTTCCCCTGGTGTCATGTGGTGACGCTGGGCTCTGTCCAGCCACGGGAACTGCCCTGCTTGCTGCTGGACAGGCTCTTCCTGGGCAGAGCCCGCAGTCCGAGCAGGCGGCAGGCGGCCGCGCGGTACTTCCTCGACATGATGTTGTAGAGGATGGGGTTGATGGCTGCACTAAGGTAGAACAGCACAAAGGACACCAGGTTGCAGTACTGGCTGATCACTGCTATCTCCAGGGATCCGGCTTCGAAGGATTTGGAAAATAAGTACCGTCCTACGTGAAAAGGCAACCAGCAGAGTATGAACGCAAATACCACCACAACTAAAACGGAAACAGCGGGAGAAAGTGTGTTAAAGTGGGAGGATTGGCATACAGGTGATTAGCATTCTGGTTTGAGGCTTTATGCCTTTCACAAATCAACCACAAAGTGTGAAAATGCATCCCCTAAGCTTTCAGTTGTGTCTCAATATGTTCTCTGAGAGTATAAATTAGTGATACTTAATACACTTGGATCATATCTAAACAGGCTGCCTGAACATTGCCCAATTAATCTGATGTAGCAAACTTCTGACCTATTAAACTTGTGTTTGCATCAACAGTAAGTTAAAGAATCCAAATGGTGGCCAAAAAAGTATAGCCATCTATTATCCACAATGTTTAAAAAAAGCAAATTATATGTGACAGACTCAACAGTGTGGTTTATAATGAAGAATGTAATCACTGGGAAGAAAAAATACTTAAGACAAAAGCCAAAATTGTTTAAGGCAAAGCCCCTAAAATAAAACACAGAATGTGGACATGGAGAGCACATATGCCAAGGTAAGAAGAGGAGAGTGGGGCACCCCTGCAGGTTGTCCATTTTTTGGAACATGACTTACTCCCAAGAAGAGTAAAACTAAATGTATAGTATATAACTGCATAAATATATAGTATATCTGTAATATTACATGACTACTGTGGTTGCATTTACATGTAAGTATCATGTCTGTAGATCAATAGGAATGTGTATTTTTCTGAACACTCTGGCTCATTGGACTTTTCATCTGAGGGAAAGGGAAACTGTTTCTGTTCATTTCCTGTGTGCCTTTGACCTTTATTATTTTTCATATTGCTCTGAGTGTATCTATTAATACACTACAGAGAGAAAAACCAGAGAACTTGAGCAAGGGTTTCTGACATTCTTAAGCAATTTTTCCAGTTAACCTGTTCATGGAAGTACAGAATGGTTTGGGTTGGAAAGGAACTTTAAGAAAATCTTTCTCCAAGCCCCCTGCTATGAGCAGAGACACCTTACACCAGACCAGGTTGCTCAAAGTCCAGTCCAACCTGTCCCTGGTCCTGTCTTGTGTTAGCAATCCTCATATCCTCATTTCACATCTCACAAAATAACAAAATTCAAATGGCTGAGAGGAATGGTTACAGGTGTCTTTCCCCAAAAACTCTGCACCAGCATTGCCAAGTTTAAAAGGATGCTTCTGCAGGATCTGTGGTGGAGTGGAAAGCACAGAGCCTGAGGTTCAGAGCATGTTTTCCAGCTCTGCACCTTCTTGAGCCAACCCCTTCCAGTTTTCCCTCACTATCTCCACTACAAAATTCAGATGATTCCCTAGCTCACATGGGGATTTGGATCCATGAAATGAATATTACCATGATGTTCATTATGAACAGAGTTTTAAGCACAGTCTATTATGACTAGAATTTTAAGCACTTGTAGGCATGCAATATTCCTAGTCAGGCTTTTGACAGTTTGATCTTCATGCATGCAGAATTCCATGGATTTCAGTAGGAATGGGGTATGAAAACTCCTTTACAAGTCAGGCTATACATTTAGGTGTTTAATTTTGGACTCAGAAGTACAACCTGCCTGTACAGTTAAAAGAACTGCTGATGCTAATCCCATTTACTTGATGTTCCATGACTTGATAAAGCCTCAGAAAGTGCCCTCTAAATTTTAAGCAGAACATTAACACCAGTGAGAGTAGACTGCATTGAGCATCTGCTGCCTCTGAGCCCTCACTAACTTCCTCCCATCTTTCCATCAGGCATCAGACTGTTATCATTTAGGGAATATTGGCTCTCTGTCAGAGGAGAGTCTTGCTGTTCTCAGACCTCATAAAAGGGGAAAAAATGTGCCTGAAATATTCCAATGCTTATGGAAACACTTCAGGGCAGAAGTAAGCTTTTTTTTTTTTTTATGGTTAAGTATATGGAAATATAAATACTGTAGTAACATGTAATTTACTTATAGCAAGTGGAAGTTCATAATCCTGAACCCCTAGAAGTGTAAACAGTTAATTACTTCCAAGGTCACAGTTAACAGACTGAAGTAATTCTACTGATCATAAAACGGAGCTGAAAGGGCGTAAAGAATGCTGCAGGTTTTATTATTCTTCCTGCTGTTGCACAGTAATAAATGAGGACATGAACGAAAAGATCAGATACACTCCTGTTTGATAATTAAGGCACTTCGGACTCGCTGCCACCTCTTGTCTGCCTCATTAGCCCACCACTTCAACCCTGCTGAAAGGAGCCTGCGAAAGCTTCTTCCTGCAGAGCATCTCATCCCTCCCAAAATCCACGGGATGACTTGCACTGCAGAGGACTTTTGGCTTGGATAGAAGTACGCAGCAGCAGGATCCTGCAGTTTTCAGACACTAAACTGCAGAACAACTTTCTGGGTTTGTGTATCAAACTGCCACCACATGCACTGAATTGGTGTGATAAAACTTTTGTTCCCACGTGCCAAGCACAAGTGTTGTTTAAAGCATTCAGCAGTGCTGATATACAAAGTTAGGAATTGACAGTGTGCTGTCTTGATCCTGTTTTCTCACAATCTGTGAGATTTTACAGCATCACAGACCTCCAAGGAGCCACAATGCTCCTGGTTCAGCGTATCCTGGTGGTTTGCTAATATTAAAATGCAGATTATTTTTTGTAAGTTTACACAGCCATGGTAGGAAATAACCCCAATTTGCTAAAACCTTGATACACTTTTCCTATGAATCTTAAGCGCACATCATGCCCTGCCTTCATGGCTGTAGTCTGCAGCTCAACTTCATGGCTTGAGAAGGGTTTAGTTTTGTTTAAAAATCAAATAAACTGTTCTTCTGTAAATAACATTGGTATCCACGACCAAAGACCAAAAATGCTCAAAAATCTCCGGGCCATTAGCTAATTTTAACTGTAGTATTTGTCCTTGTCAGGGATTGTTATTAATGTTTGTTTAACTATTTGGGAGTTCCCAGCTCAAACCAGTGAGAAATAAATCTAAGGGAGGAGGAGGAGAGTTATTCTATGGATCCCTTAAGATTCAGCCCTTTGTCTGAAACGTTTTCCATAAATGCTTTCCTTTGGAAACAACTACAGTAAACTACCAGAGAGCTCCAGGTCTTTTTCTCTCTCACACAGACACACACAAGCACACACATCCTTCTGGAAAAACAGAGCAAGAGGACTCGTACCTAACATTTTCACAGTTTGCTTGTTGTTCTTATCCCTCATGACAACATTCGGACCGATGTTCTTTCTCTTCCTCCTCCAGAGCTTCCTCCCAATGAGGCTGTACAGCACGGTCAGGCAAAACACGGGCAGGAAAAAGAAGATGCTGGAGGTCCAGACCATGATGGTGAGGAGCCCCGAGCGGATGGCGTACTCTGTGGCTCGGCACTCGTTGGTGCTCAGCGGGTTCGTGCCGTTCTCGTGCTCGACCCCCACCAGGATGAAGATGGGTCCGGCGCTGATGAAGGAGATGGCCCAGAGGAAGAGGATGACCAGCTTGACCTTGCCCTTGGTGATGATGACTTTAGCTCGCAGGGGGAAGCAGATGGCGACGTACCGCTCCACGCTGAGCGCCGTGATGTTGAGGATGGTGGAGTAGGTGCAGCTCTCGCTGATGAACTGGAAGAGCTTGCACAGGAGGTCCCCGAAGTTCCAGGGCCGGTACTGCCAGAGGCGGAAGAGGTCCAGGGGCATGCAGAGGAAGATGAGCAGGTCGGAGAAGGCCATGCTGGACAGGTAGAAGTTGGTGGTGGTCCTCATGTCCCGGAACCGCGACACCACCAGCATGGTCATGAGGTTGCCGACGATCCCGATGACGAAGAGCAGGACGCAGGCGACGGTGATGCCGGTGAGCACGGGCACGGGGAACAGGTCCAGCGGGGGCTCGGCGCCCGTCCGGTTCTCCGCGCCGCGGCCGCCCGCGCTCCCCTCCCGCATCCTGGCGCCGCGGGCTGCGCATCCCCGCCCGGCGCGGCGCGGCTCGGCCCCGCGCGGTCCCGCTGCGCTCCCGGGCAGGTGCGGGGCCGGGGGCGGGGAGGGACGGGCAGGGACAGACGGCCCCGCTCCGCCTCTCCCGCCCCGCCGCTCCCCCCGGCCCGGGGCGGGCGGGCGCTGAGCGCGTCACCGGAGACGCGGGCACGGAGCGGGCACGGAGCGGGCACGGAGCGGGCACGGAGCGGGCACGGAGCGGGCACGGAGTCGGCACGGAGCGACCCGCGCTCCCCCGAGCCTGAGAACTTTCTCCCCGAGCCCCCGGAGCAGCGCGGCTCAGCCCGGCCCGGGTCCGCCCCCGGCGACTGCCCCGCTTGGGCAGGTGCGGTGCCGCCTGTCCCTCCTCCCGGTGCCGCCTGTCCCCGCTCCCGGTGCCCCGGTGCAGCCTGTCCCAGCTCTCGGAGGCCTGGTGCCGTCCGCAGGTGCGGTGCCGCCTGTCCCTGCTCCCGGTGTTGCCTGTCCCCGCTCCCGGAGCAGTGTCCCTCCCCCGGCCGGCGCTGTCAGCGCTGTCCCCCCGCTCAGGTCCCCCGGCGCTCAGCACACCCGGCCGGTCCCGCAGCGATGGGTGCGATCGCTGCCTCCCCGCTCTGTATCTTTGCTCTGCCCTTGGCTCCTGGCGGAAGCCCGGCGAGGCTCCAGTTCGGTAAAGCTGCAGCAGTCACCCGCTCCTACAAGATTTACATGCAATTAAATTCCGATTCAGCGTGGTACTGCTGTCCTGTGCTCTGGTACTGCTGTCCTATGCTCTGCCCTTTGCAGGCACAGACAGAACGGTGCTTCCCCAGCTGCAGACTCCTACCTATTGTTCTAAAGGATAGATAATGTTGTACCCAAGAAGAAGTAAGCAGAGCCAGGTGAGATCAGGGGCAGTAAAGTAACTTCCCACACATCTGTATGGAGATATATATATATATATCTCCACCTTTCCGACTTGTCCCTACAAATTGTAAGGGTGTGTTGTGCTGCAGCACAATCTTTTTTCACTCCTGTCTAGAAGGGCTGGATCTCCTGTACCCCATTTCTCAGTGCTCTGAATCCATATTGGCATCTAGCTGAACCATAGAATCACGGAATGGTTCGGGTTGGAAGGGACCTTAAAGCTCATCTCATTCCCAACTCCTGCCATGGGCAGGGACACCTTCCACTAGCCCAGGCTGCTCCAAGCTCCACTTAATTCAGCAGGGAAGCAGGTTTATGCTGTATCCCCAGGTCCACTCCACCACTGCCATTCCCATTTCACTGCTGCAGAGCTTTACTGAAGGGTAGATAGAGCACAAGTGTGGTGTGTGTGACACAGTGCTGAGTTACTCTGCCTGTGCCTCTGCATGTGCCTGTTTTCTGTAATTTGTGCTTTGTGTAATCATGCAAACATTAGCCTTAGTGCCTTGTCCATACCCTAATTTGGATGATATATTTTTCCAGTTTCAGCAGAGTCAGTATTCTCATTCCTGCTCATGAACTGTGAGACAGTTTTGTAGCAAGTTACTCAACAGTTGCTAAATTTTATGAGGGATGGCTGCACATTAATTGCAGTTGAAAAGGAGGAAGAGCCTAATGTACTTCTCACTTTGTCTATTCAGCTGCCTGTATAGTTGTGTTATATGTTTCTGAATAAAAATCATGGGCTTTATGCCACTAAGATACAGTTATTTCCTATTAGAATTGTGTCCCATATCCAATTTACATGACATTGCTTTATATTATGGAGGAGATGGCAACTGCCTCTGTGGTAAGGCTGCCAAATACTTTGCATTATTACATTATTATAAGGAATTATATCACTCTTTTAATTTTTTTTTTCCTCATAAATTCTCAGACCAATGGTGTTAGCTGCAGGATGTTGATATTTGCCAGAGAAAATGGTCTGAGGCTACAAATGTGACTTTCTGTGTAGGGAGGATACTTCATTCTCATGACGTTCTTCCAGTTTTTACTGAGCTGTATCTTGTCAAAAGTGACCATTTCCCTTTCCCCAGGGAGACAGAAGTGCCTTTTTTTTTTTTTCCTGCGAGAATAATTCATTCATTTTTAGAATAGCAACTGAATTGTGGTGTGTATTTCAAATCAGGTATCCAACAGTGAGTTAGCACCAGATCTGTAAACTCCAGACAACTTCAGCTGGCAATGCAATGATTTAGCACTGAATTCCTTGGGATTTTGATGCATTGAGCCAATTGGATCAGAACTGGCAGCTGCACTTTAAACCAGCAAGATTTATCTCCTTCTTTAAAAGGTATCATGAGTCAAGGGCTCCTCTGGCTGCTTTTCCTGCACGGGGTTGGGTCAGGGCCAGCAAAAACTGTCAGTTGAAAGAAGAAATGCAGCTTTAGTTTTCTGATTCTTTCTGATTTCTTTGGCAATTGCAGGCCAAATTTTGATGGAATATAAAGATTTATCACACCACAAACACAGCACAATAATGGATTCCTGCCTCTGCTTTGCATTTGCTAAAGGACAGTGGTGCAGATGGTGATGGAAGAGGTAAGAGCTGTGAGAGAAGATGGCTTTAGGCTCCCAAAAGTTATCTACTAGCCCTCAGCTGCAGGAACATCAGTTTCATGTTGCCAACAAGACAAGAGTGGAGTCATTTGCCTTACTGCAATGAGAGAAATGCAGAGAAAGGGGCTGAAGTTAAGTACTTTTTATTCAGTTTTATCCACTTGCTGGATGTATGAACCAACCAGATATTAAAAAGATAATTTAAAAAAACACATTATACTTGACACTTACCTTTCATGGAACTTTTAAAATATTAGTGTTTCCCTTCAGTGGCTTCAAAGTTGCATTGAGCACTGGAGATGAGGTAGAAGAGAGTTTCTATTTGTGGAGTTTTAAGGTCTCTCTGCTATGTTCCATTCTTTCCATTTACTTCTCATCCAGTAAAGTTCTAAGTCTTGTATATAGCATTGTTTGTTGTCATGGAAATACCTGAAGGCTTTGAATATAGAATTATTATGTGTTTATTGTGGAGAGAGGAAGAAACTGAAAAACAGACCTCAAGGTAGAGATTCATTTTAAAATGATGCACCTCCAACAACTCAGAGAAAAGCAAATTCAGGCTTTTTTATTATATCCAGGGACAGAAGGTGTTTTGACTGCTGTTATAAATGTGGTTTAGAGCAGCAGGTAGCACCTGGCGTATGCTTTCAAAGGTTATGGTTTAGCAGCTCTCATCACTGAGGAGTGCTGATGGCATCACAGTAATCCAGCTTAATAATGCAAAACCCAGAATGGGCTCAAATTACTTTACAGTGGTTTATATGGCAGTAATATCTGCAAGCTGACTTCAAAACACTGCTAGTTTGTCATTCAGCAAAGCTGTGCTCTGAGGTCATCATTCAGGGGTAGCTGGTTTAGTCAGTTTTTGGCAGTGCTTTAGCTCAGTGTCACAGGGTCACACCTGGGCATGGTGTTCCTCCTCCTCCTCCTCCTCCTCCTCCTCCTCACTCATTCCTCAGCTGCAGAGAGAACATGATCCACTGGTGCAGTGGTTCCATGGGCAGGAACACCTTCCACTGTCCCAGGTTGCTCCAAGCCCTGTCCAACCTGGCCTTGGACACTGCCAGGGATCCAGGGGCAGCCACAGCTTCCCTGTGCCAGGGCCTCACCACAATTCCTTCCCAATATCCCATCCAACCCTGCCCTCTGGCAGTGTGAGTCCATTCCCCTTTGTCCTGTTCTTCTGTGCCCTTGGGAAAAGTCCCTTTCCAGCTCTTTGGGAACCCCTTTAGGTCCTGGAACATGCTATAAGGTCTCCCAGAGCCTCCTCTTGTCCAGGTTGAACAAATATCTTCTGCTGTAGTTTGTTAATGGGTAAAGATCAGATGTTTTGCTACTAAGAATGCCCAGTGCTTAAAAAATTGCTAAAGGCCAGAAACACGAGAAGTACCTCAAGAGAAATGCTCAGAATGTTGTCCTCTGGTCACAAGATTATTTTCAGGGATTTCTTCAGCCTACTGCTTCCAGATGCTGTTCACCAGCTGGAGACTGGAAGCCAATTATATGGGATTACACAATATGGCATTACTCAATGGTTTGCATTCTGTCCTTTGTATTGCAACCATTTGTGACATTTAGTAGATTATGTCTGATACCAGTCAATGTCAGGGAAATTATTTAAGACAGGGTTGTTATGGAAGCCATAGGATGACATCAATAATCACTGCGAGACTAAATAACTATTTAGTAAAAATGTTTTATATAAAAGGCATGTAGAAAAATTTACAATATTCACATGTTAATGCAACCTACAAAAATTTGCTACATATGTAATTCAGGATAAAGTGAGATGAAAAGTGAGTCAGGACACAGCACAAACAGAACTTGCTGTATTTTTCCATTCTTCTTCAAAGGTGTCCTGTCTGATATCCCTTGATAATCTTCCCCCAAGATAATATTTGGCAAGGATGCCTTCAGATCACTCAGAAAATTATTTTTGGTGTGATTCCTGTTGCAATATGCTCTGCATGCAGAGACCAAACCTGATACCAGGAGTCAGTCCTGTGCTGAAATCACAAAGCCCAATCCATTTGCAAGGAGAACCTACAAAAGTCCTTTCTCCAAGAAAACACACATACAGGTGTGTAGAGAATAGCTATGTTCTCCAGCCTCTGCTGGCAGGGAGAAAATTTCTGAATTAAATACTGAAATCAGAAAGAAAACTGTAGAAATGTTTTCTGATCTCTGTCGAAACAGATGACTTGAGAAGGAGGCAAACCAAAGCCTTCCAGTATATAGTGAATAATTTCACATATTTGATCGCCACTGAAAACAGTGTGTGTGACACTGTTAAACTGTGAGCAAAAGTTAAAACTCTTTATTTTCAGCTTACACTGGTGTGTTTCTTTGCCCTAACCTGCCAAAATGAGGGTATTCCTGAAATTCTTCTCTTGCTGCTTCAACACAGGTATTTAAGTGACCCAACATACCTGCTTGTGTGAATGGCCAAATAAACCCAGGGCTGGTGTCTGCTAATTCCCTTTGCTGACTGGGTAGGAAGATGAAGATGCCTGTTTACCAGTGAGGCCCAGGAGCAGGGGCTGCTAACTGATTTAATTACCACAACCTGCAGGTGAATGGGAGAGTTCCCACGGCAACCCCAGTGGATTCAAAAAACAGACAGCAAGGCTTTCTCCTGCCATCATTGCTGATGTAAAGTAGCATTTGCAGAACTGCCTTCCTTTCCCTGCAATGTTAGTTTTTTCACTTTCACCTTCTCTTTGAATCTGGGCAAAATGCATTCACGGTGCAATTTGCTATTTGCAATTTGCCATTTCTCCACTGACAATGCTACAGATGTGCTAATTTACATTACCTGACTTTTGCTGTGCATTCAGCCTGTACAGCTTAAACTTTCAAATCTTTTCAATATAAAATAGTCCTTTTCATAGAGTTAAAAAATATACTGTTTGTAAAAAAGGTATTTTACAAAAAAAATTATGAAAATTTTCCACCCATTCCTAAAAACAAAATCAAATAATTACAGCATTACCTAAATAAGTAGCATTTTTCTAAGTACAGATAGTTGCGCCAGTTTTCCTTAAAATGTTAGTCATTGGGGTGTGTTATTCTGCATTACATCCTACCAAACACAGACCAGTACAAATAAACATGGAAGAATCTTGTCATGGCTAAATTGCTGCAAATTTCTCACAGAATTCAGTATTTACAGAAAACCACCTTTTTTTTTCTGGATCAAGCTCTTGTTGTCAACAAGTGTAACAGCAACTGCATTACTGAACTTATCAGGATCCTGGTGAGATGTCTGCAGCACAGTAATTACGTAAATAGGCACTGTTATAAAATGTTGATCAAAACACAGATTGATTTCAAAAGCTCTTCAGTGCCATTCCAGCAGCTGTTCTTATGCACAATATCCCAAACATGACAAATGTGTTTACTCAAGACACGATCCTGGAGAATGCTTAAGCACATACTTAATTTCAAGCATGTGGATACCCTGATGTAGTCAGTCTGTTTGTGTGCTTAAAATTAATTAGGTGCTTAAGTGCATTGTTAGACGAGATGAAGATGAGCAGCTTCTGTAAAAGTCCTGTTCAAAAAACTTAGGGAGAAATTCCACGGGCAGTTGGGGAACAGTTTGTACAAAGGCTCCTTACAGGAGCTGAGATTTTCAAGACAGGTCCCATTGGAGACCACAAATAAAATTTGATAATGAGTCTCAGCCTTGAGTAACCAGTCCTGGAGCATCCTCCATCCCTCGTGCCTCAGCTGAGCTGGCCTGGAGCATCTCTGCTGCTGGGAAGAGCTTCCCTGCCCGGGGCTGTGGCCAAAGGTGTCACCTGTGGGGTGGGAATGCCTTACATGTTCCCAGCCTGGCTGCCTGTGCCTGCACAGAGCATTGCCACCCCCAGCTGCTGCTGCTGCTCTTCCTGGCTGCTGGGACAGAATTCAGACCTCGTGGTGAGTGAGCTGAGAAAGGGGAGTCTGCTCTTGGTGGTATTGATACAGCTTTTGCTTATTATCCCCTATTTTATAGGAATGTAAGCTGTCCCTGACTAGAAAAACTGGGATCATGGTTTTCATGTTCTAACTGATCATAAAAGCTCCAAAAAAACTTGCTTCTTTGTCCATGTCAACGATGTCACTGTTGCTGACAGAGACAAAAATCCTGTCCTCTCTCTTCAGCTGGAACACACCACCTTGATAGATGGAATAAAGTCCATACTCCGCCTTTTTGGACCAGCAGCTTGTTCTTGCACTTTTCATGAGCAAAATGGGCTCAGGGTAATTAGTCAGTTTGTAAACATACTGGACAAGCTGTTTGGGGTTCCTGATTTGTCCCAACAAATCCGAGTCCTCGTTCTCATTTTCACGGAAGCGAAAGTAAATCTGTGAGTAGATGTAATAAAAGCCAGTCTGGGGTATCACTAACTCGCCATTTCTCAGCTCCACGTTGTAAAGGAAAGAATGGCCTTTCCTTGAGGATTCCCAGTTGTTTATTTTGTGTCCAATCCCTCTTCTGGGCAAGGGATTTACTTGAAAAGAAATGAAAAGAGAGAAATGTTAACTTTGAAAGCAGATAGTGAAGCCAGGTGTCTGCTGGCTGAGGTATTTAATAACAAAGTAAGGAAACCTGCTCTTCCCAGCAGTTCATCAGGTCCTTTCTCACAGCAATTTGATGATCCACAAGTAAGCTTTATGTGGAAATTAACATGAACTGCCTTTATTTTTAGTTTTTGTGCTCCCAAGTAAGAGAAAAAAAAAATCATGCTTTTACTTAGTAACAAAGTTAAAATACCCATTAGTGCCTGATGCCCTCTGAGGCTGCAGAAACCAAGCCCTTCATTAACATGGTCTGAATGTTAAGTCTCTCCTGTCTGTCTCACATTTCTAATATGTCTGTCACCATAGCAGCTGGGGCTCACACAACCGACAGAGGGAAATGAAAGGAAAGAAAGGAGCAAAACTTAACACTAGGAAGAAGGACATTTAATTTTTTTCCCCCTAATGAAGGTTCCAAAGGAAGAGTTAGGAAGGTACCCAGAGGAAATGGGCTTTCTCCCTGTTTGGTGAGAATTAGTGGAAAAAACCCCAATGTCAGTGACAAGATGATGTTTCCTACTCCTAACTCCATACAAGTATTAAAAAGTGTATGTAAGTATGAGGGTAGCAATGAGAGAGTGATTTCTGTGGTGTTTAAGTGTTGTTAGAGGTTTTTCCTTACTGCGTGCAGACAGGGAGCTCCTCCTGCTGCTGCTGCTGCTGCTGCCCGTGAGATGTGCTGCAATCCTGGGGATGTGACCTCGTGGCTGCTGCCCCTCTGTGTGTGGCAGTGTCAGAGTTCTCTGAACTAAGAGGAGGGAAAAAAACACACATCAGAAGGAGAAACATTAGAAAGCACGTCTGTTCCACCTGACTTGGTTTTAAGGAATAGGTATGTCATTTTTTAATTGACTGAATCAGGCTGATGCTATGTATTGGCTAATAAGGCTCAAATTCCACTTCCACTCTTGCTCATGAAATGTCTTTATACGCCTCTTCTCCTTCTCCTCCCTCTGCCTTCAAGTCATCAACAGACAAAATAACCCATAGTACTCAATTTTATGGTTAAACATTCCTAATCTTCCCTGTGAATTTCCATTTGGAGGTTGTAATGCTTTTGCCCAGCATCTTTAGTGGGAGCTTCAGCAGAGCTACTCCTTCACTGATCTCGGAGCTGGGATACTGGGAGGGCTTTTCAATGTCCCCCATAACACTGGGAGGACTTTTCAATGTCCCCCATAACACTGGGAGGACTTTTCAATGTCCCCCATAACACTGGGAGGACTTTTCAATGTCCCCCATAACACTGGGAGGGCTTTTCAATGTCCCCCATAACACCATGGACTGAGATCTACAGGCTCAGTCCTCTGCAACCACCGTGGTTACCTTGCTCCAACCACTTGACCATATTTCTGGCTCCTGAGTATTTACCTTCTAGTAATAAGTAATCATTTTTCGATGACTTGGTGCCAGTATAAGATCTTAAGGCAATTTCCTGCACTTTTAAAAAATCAAGTCACTACACATCAGGTGCCGCTAGCAGCTCCTTTTTGACAGATAATAAAATTATTATAATACCGTTGATTGCAGATATGTTTTCCTCGTAGCTTCTTGACATCATCTGCCAACAAACACAGGGAAAATGAATTAGCTTGTCAGCTGGGGCTGACAGGTACAGGAAAAAGACACATCTTTTTTTTTCCCATGAATAAAGGGGATTCTGGATTTGATCATCAAACAAATAGAAAAAACACCCCACCTATTTAGAATAAAATAATAAAATAAGAATATAATATAAATAAATAATATAAAATAATAAAATAAGAACAAAATAATAAAATAATTTCTATGTGTACATCTTATAGGCAAAAAAAGACATGGGAAAACATTTTCCAGAGCTCAGGCATAAGCAGAACTTATTTATTGAAATAAATATCTATTTATTATAATAAATATTTATTTATTAATAGATATTTATAAATATATAAATATAATAAATAAATATAATATAATTAATTATAATATAGAATATATAATATAAATGAAACATAATTTGTTATAATAATATATAAAATATAACAAATAGATATTTATAAATATAAAATATAATATATAAATATATAAATATATAAATATATAAATATATAATATATAAATATAATATATATGAATATAATATATATAAATATAATATAATATATAAATATAACATAATTATTATATAATATAATATTATATAAAAATAATATATTATTTAAAAATATTCTATCTATTGAAAAACTTGACCCTCATGCTTCTTTAAATAACAGATTGTGTCCAAGCACCAGCTTCCATGTGCAGAATACTAGGCAGTGTGAACTATAGCGTCTTAGATCTGAGAATTAGATTTGAGATGATTTACCTGGGTAACTAATATAGGCCTGCATTGCCAATTATTGATGGGTTTTGTCCTGTCACATTTCTATTTATCCATCTATCCTATTACAAGTAGTAGTATTATCATTATCATAATTGTAACTTATTTCTGGCACCCAGGCTACCGTTTTGTAAATAATGAGGGAGCTAGTAGGTATATTAGATGTGTAAACATCCACCAAATAAAACAATGTTTTCCCTATGCAGAAGTTCAGGGACTTCACTGGCAGAACTTCCACCAAAGGAGCTGAGATCTCTGAACACAAATAGAGAATTTGTTTTGGACTGCAGGATCTGTTTTTGCCAGCAAATTTCAGCCAGAAGTGAATTTTTATGGATGAGCTTGTTTACATGCTGGAGATGGGATTCGGGAAATCATTCCAGAAGGTTTTAGCCCTTCTGATTTTTCAGCCAGCCTGACTTTGCTCTCTGCAGCCAAAATGATGTGTATTGTGTGTAAGTCACGCAGGAGGTGCTCTCTGGAAGGTGCTGTGCCTGATGCTGTGAGCACACTTGCTCTTTCCTCCCCCACTACATCACCCAGCTCATGACTGGACTACTCCTTAGGCACCTTTGCACCTCTCCCTGTTTCATTTAATCTCACTTCTCTTCCCAGCCTCCCTGTATTTCCAAAGAGGCAGTGACAGCTCTGATAGCACCATGATCTGCATGGTCAGGTAGAAACCCTTTACGCTGAGGTATTTCAGACAAGCCAACCCATCGCTGGAATTTGCTTAGTACAAGCTGATTGTCTTTGCTTTATTATTTCCTGAATGTAGTGAAACCACTTTTATAGGTTGTTTTCTTATTTTTTTGCTTCCATGTGAGCACTGTGCAGCTGGAGCTGTGGCCTGACAACTGCTTTGCAATAAAACAATCCCAGCCTCCTTTATTCTGCTATTAGAATTCTTTCAGCTGTAACACCACCAAGCACCCTGTTCCCAAATACCTTTTTAATTAACTTTCCCAGGTGCCACTTTACTTTCCAGCAGGGATCAGCTTCTCTGTCTTCGTTTTCAATGAGATCCAAGTTTTGGATGGAATTCCCGATCTCCTCCCCGGTGAGACAAGCAATGCCACTCTTGGAATAGGAGTCCTGGAGCTGCAGCAGAGGGGAAAGCCAGCATTTTTCACCCATGATGTGTCTGCAGCTCTGGTATGTCAATATATTCACTGTGCTAAGGAACACACTTTTTTTCTCTACAGCATTTGCCACTATGGTGCAAGCAGGACTGTATGAACAACGTGAAGAATTCACCCTGATTGACATATTTAAATATGATGGTGTACCTTACATGCAAAAATATGCTTCCATTAATTATCTCCATGGACATAAATTTGGTATCCAGTATTCAACTTAATACGTTTTGCGAAAATTCAACACCCAAATCCCTAACTATGTAAATTCTTTAGTTTCTCTAGTTCTGCATTAAAAACACTTCTTTTGCACAAGGTTTTGCTGTTTTTTGATTTTGGTTTGTTTGTTTGTTTTAATTATCAATGATGAAATCAAATACTAGAACTTAAAAGTATTTTTTATTCTGTCTTTTCAGCCAATGCCATTTATAATCCAGACCTTTGCTATTATCTATATCCATACCACATCCTCCCCATATCCAGTGTGGAGTCTCTCCATAAATGCATTTGTCCTAATAGTCCAGACAACTGAAGGGACATTTGAGTCCAAATAAAATTAAAATGCTAGATGTTTTTGACACGATCCTCTGTCTATATGCTCTAATCACAGAGAAAACACTTTTTTTTCTGCTAAAATTGCAGAGATTGGCAAAACTCCTTTTGGCTCCGAGGGAATGTGACTGGGAGAGTTGATATCCTGGTGGAAAGCTCTCTCCAAGCTCCCTGTGGATGTGACAGGCAACTCCAGCTGGCGCTGTTGGTTAATGTGGGAACCTGAGAGCAGCTCCTGTTTGCTTTGAACTCAACTCCTGCTGCATCAGCTCCAGCCTGGGCAGGCTTGTTGTGCCAGCAAAGCACTACGGGAACTTGGAGGAGACAGCAAGAAACATGCAAAGCTTTCAGATGGAATTCTGGTAGTGATATTTGAATTTCACTTTTCTGTTGTGCTAAAGAAGTTTTGTTGTGCTAAATCTGCCGGTTTGCTAAACAGATGCATTTTTTTTTCCTACAAGTTTTAGCTCTCCTTGAGACTGGGGTATTGAAGGCAACAAATGGATTTCCTCCTTCACACTTCATGGTTTTCTTGGCTCTTAGAAAACAAAGACACTTAGGAAGAGATTTCCTGTTTCAGGGGGAGGAGATTTCACCTCCTTCAAGTTCCACGTTGGGTTTGCAGCAGCAGGCTGCACTGAGCTTCAGCTAGTATTTGAAATTATGATCTATTTTGTAGGCAGCAGAAGGAAAACTATGGGTGTTTGTGAAGGTTTCTGTGTCTTTGCCAAGGAGTACAGTGGTATTTTTAAATCAGGTTTCAAGAACTCAAAGTGATTAATATTATGTGCTTACTGAGGTAAAACTACACTTAAACCTACAGGCTCTGACAAATTCAACTATACAATGAGCTTCTATAACAAAGTAGTTTGACGAGTTTAATAAAAAAAGCAAAGACAGGCAAGTTGTGAGGTTAGTGTTTATTCTCTTGCAGAGCTGTTAGAGCTCAGCTCCCAGCTTTGCCCTCCCACCTGGGAGCAAACAGTCCTGTGCCTCTCCCTCCCCCAAACCTGCTCACTTTCCCCCAAAACAGCTGGAACAGTTTTTGTATGCAGTTTGAAACCCTCAGGAAATGCAACCCTGCAGCAGCACATTATGGTACTGAAGGAATGGAATTTTTGTTGTAAGATTTACTCAAATGAGGTTCATCCGTAATGCTGAAAGCTTCGAGGATACAACTCCTGCAGGAATGTTGTCTTGTAAAGGCTCTCTCCTATGCTCAGAGTGGTTACTGGGCTGTTTTTGAAACAGAAGGAAGCCTGAGGATATTGTCCTTGCAGCCCTGTATCCTGAGGCATAGCAACTTTATTGTCTCAGTACTTCCTCTTAAAGCAAAACAGCTAAACAAATGTCATACTCCTAGTCGTAATCAGGTTACTACAGCTGTAGTGGAAAAACCCTGCTAGTTACTAGCATGCTGTTTGTAAAGACAGAAATGCATGCAGTCTGTGCAGCCACAGGAATTTGGTGAAGGCGTAGAAATGCAGGTATTGAGAACATCAAGGGGAAGAAAAACGTGCAGACAAAAATAATGGTTTACGTTTTGAGATTTATTCCACATGCACCGTGTGGATGTGGGTTACCAGGCTGTTTCCAGATGAGGTTTTTCCTGTCTATTGTGCACCAAATTGCACATGCAGGAATGTGTGGTTAATGTACCCCATCCAGAGCCAGCCACCTTTGTTTGTAGCCCAGCAGAACTTCAGTCTAGACAGATTCATCCCTGCACACCAAGTGCAGGCTTGTTATTCTTCAGAAACAGTGAGTTGTACTTTGGGCAAGTACCTTTGTGTCCCAGGTGTACACATTTAAATAGAAGGAAGGAAAAGATAAATGTGGTTACTAATTACTTGGACTTTCAGGTTTGTTAGCAAGGGACTCTGAACTGTGTGCATGAAGAAATGAGGATGCCTTCATGTATTTTTCTTCATTAGCAATCGTAACCTGATTTCTTGAAAGAACATTTCTGTGACTCCCCCATTTGACAGCCACATCTATAAATTCAGCAGGAGAATCTGTTTTATACATTTTGGAAGTATGAGCATCAGCTCCTCTTGCAGAACACTACACACCCTTTGCCTCACAGAGAACTCTGACACCTCAGAAAACTCCCTCTAATAAATCTAATATGCAATAAACACATATATAGCATAATATGCATATAGTCATTATTAATAACCATGTATTTAATTATGCATTATTGAATACATATATACAATAGCAATTTGCATTTCTGCAATACTTTCTGAAGTTGTAGACATACAGAACACTTATCTGCACTTAGGTTTACCTTTGTGCCAGGAAGAGCAACATAAAGGCACAACTTACAGCAGGACAGTAAATTTGGGTAAGACACTCCTGGAAACCCTGAGTACCAAGGGGCCACACATAGAAAGGCTCATGGGATTACCAACTAAATGCAACTTTCTTGGTGTGCAAATGATCTTTTTCAAGAAGAAAGAAGAGTTAAGCAGCAGCTGGCAGGCCTGAAGCAGCTGGCGGCTGCAAGGAGACCAGAGCATCTAGACTATACAATGAGTATTTTACAAGTTATTCTGGGGGATTCACTGGTGTTTGCTGTCTGGTGCAGTTCCTTGAGGATTAGTCACAGCCTTAAAGCCACATACTGTCCTACAGTAAGCATCAAAAAGGCACTTCAGCTTTCCTCAGTGCTCCTCTGCACTGTCGAGCTGACAGAGCCTGTTCCACCCAGTCCTCCCGCACCGCAAAACTGATGAGACGGCGAATTCGCGCTCTAATGGGAAACACATTTGCTGCAAATCGCGCCTAACTTTGTTTTCCCCACTCAGACACTGTAGCTGCCCCGGTTTGGAGCTTCTCTCGGCGCGCACACCCACAGCCCGGCTGCGCTGCACACAAAGGGGAGAGCAGCTCTCTTTGTCTGAGGGGAGCTGGGGCTCAGCCCTGCCCCGGGGGGCTCAGCCAGGACCTGGGGGCTCAGCCCGGCCATGAGGGGCTCAGCCCGGCCATGAGGGGCTCAGCCAGGACCTGGGGGCTTAGCCCGGCCATGAGGGGCTCAGGAGGCCCTGAGGGGCTCAGCCCTGCCCTGGGGGGCTCAGCCCTGCCCTGGGGGCTCAGCCAGAACCTGGGGGCTCAGCCCGGCCCTGGGGGGCTCGGCCCGGCCATGAGGGGCTCAGCCAGGCCCTGCGATGCTACTCGCATCGCCCCCCGCCCCGAGGCACAGACAGTGCGAGGTTCCCCCGCCGCCGCCCCGCACCGACCTGCCGCAGCTCGCTGGTGAAGTAGAGGAAGGTGACAGCCACGCAGAGGGACTGCAGCAGCACGGCGGCCAGCAGCACGGCCCCGCAGCTCTGCGCGGGGCTGGGGCCGCCCGCCGGCAGCATGGTGGGGCTGGCGGAGCCGCACGGCCGGGCTGGGGGCTGCGGGGCTCTCGGCTGCTGTCCCGCCGCGAGTGCAGCCCCCGGCAAGCCCGGCCCGCCGGGGGATGGAGCGGGGCGGGACAGGACTGGACGGGACCCTCCCTCCGGCCCTCCCTGCCTTTCCTTCCTTCCCTCCCTTCCTTCCCCTCCCTTCTTTCTCCTCACTTCCCGGGCTTTTCCCCAGCTCCCCGGAGCGTCTCTGAGCAAACTTTCTGAGAGGTCGGGACCGAAGAATGGTGGAAGCTGGGGGTTTTTAAAAGACATTAAGGCTGTGGTTGTGTGCACAGAGGAGCCAGGAGTTTCCTGAAATCAAGTTGTGTTATAGAATCGTGGAACCACAGATTGGTTTGGGTTGGAAGGGACCTTAAGGTTCAGCTCAACCTCCTGCCATGGGCAGGAACACCTTCCACTATCCCAGGTTGTTCCAAACCTCGTCCAGCCTGGCCTTGGACACTTCCAAGGATGGGCATCCACAGCTTCTCCAGGAAATCTGTGCCAGTGTTTCACCACCCTAAGTGTAAAAACTTTTCACTGTAAATACCCTCTTTCATATACGTAATCTTAATTGACCCTTCCTCAGTTTAAAGCCATTACCCCTTGTTGTATCAAACGGGGCCTGCTAAAAAGTCTGTCCCCATATTTTTTATAAGCCCCCTTCAAGTTCTGAAAGACTGCACTGAGGACTCCCCAGAGCCTTCTCTAGCTGAACAAATGCAATTCTCTCAGCCTTTCTTCACAGGAGAGGTGTTCTAGCCCTCTGAGCATCATCTGAATTCACTCCAGTAGGTCCATGTCCTTCCTGAGCTGTGCCATCCATGTCCTGTGCTCTGCAGCTTCTATTGTAGAGCTGGTACAACACAGAAAGGTGCCTGTGAGCCAATAACCTGTGCCAGGAGCTCCATCCCAGTGCCACCAGTGCTTCTTCTGCCTGGTCACAAGAAGATCATTGTCACCATATGTGGACATTTGGTACATTTTCAGCTTGCTTTATCTGAAGGCACTTTGGGGTCAGGTTGCTTGGTTTTCAGACCTCTAAGGCTCCTTCTTGCAAGCTTTTCTCCAAACTGTTCCACCCAGATAGAAGTTATCCAAAGGCATATCCATGCTTTAGGGTGTGTCCATTGACTTTCCCTGAGGTTTTGACACCTTCACCACACACAGACTGTGTTATAATCAAATCCATAATTATCTGCTGATACTTTAAAATCAGTCACCTCTGCTGACTATGTAGCCATGGAATTTCAAATCCAAGTGCAGAGATTTGAGTTAGTTCACTTTCATGCTGTTGGCTGCAGGATGGGATGAAATTTTGGCTCCTGCTCAACATCTGCAACCTGAAAGCCAGGATGTAGGTGGGAGTTCTCAGTATAATTACAGGGAAAAATTCAAATCAAGGTCTCTTAATCTCTCCTGACTATTGAGGTCATCTTTAGAAAGTGTAATTGCATTGTATTCAACCATTTAGCGGAAAATTAATTGTTTTTTCTCTCATCATAATGTAGCAAAATAATCTCTGAATCCCAGTTCAACGTGGCAGCAGGCAGTTTATTTGTCTGGCTCTTGGAGGCACTCAATCTGTGTGCCAGAACAGTTCAGATCTGTGTCATTCCAACACATATGTCAGATGGGGAAGATTAAAATTTTCTCAAAAGTGAGCTCATGGTCCCCTCCTATGACTTCTCAGGAGAATCAGAGTGACACTTTGGGCTCCTTCTGCTTTGTTTATCATGGTTCATAAATTGCTAAGAAAGAAATTTAGTCTGAGAGAGTCATGTGAAGAATCAGTTAAAAGGTGGCAGGCTAACTTGGATGAAGACTCCTGCCTGCTGAAGGGAGTTTTTGTGGCTATTCATTCTGGTTGTTTAGGGAGGTCCTATCTCATTTGAGGGAGTTTCCTTTCAAAAACAACAGAAACAAAAGTGAAAGAGAGCCAGGGCACTACAGAACACTCTTGTTCACAATTAGGAGTTGGTTTGCATTCTGTGTTCTTCCAGCCTCCGTGGATTTCTCCCCACCCTACAACTTTTAACAGAACTATTTTGTAGGTTAAAATACCAATTAATGAAATTTTTTTTTCAAGACCCATATATTCAGCTTGTGGCCTTCTACCAGGTGTGGTCTGAGTCCCCCTTACCCATCATTTTAAATCCTCCATGGATATTCCTTATGTTTCTGAGTTAATATTTGTATAATTAGTACCAGTCTGGCAAGGCAAAATTACAGAAGTATGATTTCAAAAGAGCAATGGGAAAAACACACTCAAATACATCTCCTCAAAAAATTATCACTTCATTATCTTTCTGAAGATTTAAGATCTGAAAATTCCATTACACAATGATAAGATGTTTATGAGTTTCCACACTGACATAGGATAGTCCAAAAGTGAAATTCCAACCACTTCCAGCATTGAATGCACTTGAAAATCTTTACCACTTTCAGTGTACACTTTTCCACATTTTTTTCTCTAGTAAGTAGAAATTTATACTGAAAGTAATTTGTTTTAAAAGTTCCAAGATTTGAAAATGAGAGTTTTGATAAAATTTTGCCACAGTTAAGCTAGAGTTGTGACACCAGTGGGAAGGAATGGTGTTAGCATGCTTTTTAAACAGAACCAAGTCATGTGTGTTTGTGTAGCGCTAGACCAGGGCAGCTCCTCAGCAAAACCTCTCATTCTTCTTGGCTCCTTCATCCTATTAAAGCTTACTCAGTGAGCCATTTAATTAGAGATAAACCTTAATCTATCCTGTGGACTTAAGATGTGTCACTTGGCATGGCAGAGAAACACTTAGCAGGGGACCTGCCACACTTGTCCCCCAGCAGTGGGACCAGTAGGAATCTATAATGCTCTGAAAATGTGTAAAAATGAAGGAGGAGTGACTTGAAAAAGTCCTTCAGTTCCCATTGCTCGCTGATTGCAGTGCTGGGGGTGATGAAGATGTTTTCAGAGGAGGACAGAGGCTCACGTTCGTCCAAGCACTTCTCCCAGCCGTGCAGGTGGCTGTCACCACTGCTGTCACTCCTGCCAGCCCTGGGCTGTGCTCCTTTTCCAGGGCAGACAGAGCAGAGCTGCCTTTCTGCTGCACAGCAGTTCTTGACTTTGATTTCTCTGCTGAGGGGGAATTTCTCTGAGCAAAGGGGGCTGTGTTTTTCATCCCAGCATGTAATGACAGTGCTGTGGGAATGAAGGCAAGCAGGGAATGGAGCTGTTCCTTCTGCCCCCAGCACACACCGGAGTGCTGCTCATGCTTTGGGCTTTGCTACTCCAGCTCTCACTTCCTGCAATGAAGCTGCTCATTGTTTAGCTCTCAGAGCACAGTGGGGAATTGCTGTGTCCTCTCCTTCCTGAAGGGAAGGGCAAGTCCTTACCCACCTCTGCAGCCTCCCAGTTCATCACTGGGGCACTGCCACACTCAGCTCCAGGGTGTGGATCATCAACAGCCTCACCCTGCAAGAGTCCCAGTCAAGCAGGCACAGTGAGCCTGCAGCCAGCACAGGGTTAACCTTGCAGTGTGGTCCTCAGCCCTGCAGATGTGCTGGACACACCACATCTGCCTCCTTGGTTTGTTCATTCCTTCGTGGTCCCTGTGCCAGATTCCGACCTCATGCTTTGCTGTCAGTTGCAAACCATCTCAGATCCATGAGCTCACTGTGATTTGTTCTGTCAGGGGATCAGGATCTATTTATCAAGCAATACCCTTTTGGCCTGTGCTGTTACACAAACAGCAGGGGTTTGGCTGGCCCAAAACACACCTATGAATTAATTAATTCAGACCTGACATCTCTCTTTGAATGCCCCAAGCAGTGGATTTGATAAATAGAGCAGGGAATATATGTGCATGGACATGCTGCACTCATGTCCAGAAGTGTTATAGTAATAGCACTCCAGATCTAACTTCAGATCTCTCCATTTTAATTTAGAAAATACTTAACCTTTTGCCTGTTAATATACTGTATATATTTTAAGCTTGTTCTTAACTTTTGTCAAGTATATAGGGACACATCCAAAAGTATATTGTCCTTTATGAGTGCTCATTATGAAATCTCCCTTTAAGAGAATTAATATTATAGAATCACAGAAAGGTTTGGGTTGGAAGGAACCTTAAAGATCATCCAGTTCCACCCCTTGCCATGAGCAGGGACACTGCCACTATCCCAGGTTGTTCCAAGTCTTGTCCAGCCTGGCCTTGGACACTTCCAGGGATGAAGCAGCCACAGCTTCTCTGGGCACCCTGTGCCAGTGCATCACCACCCTCACAGGGAAGAATTTCTTCCCAATGTGCAATCTAAACCTGTCCTCTTTCAGTTTGAAGCCATTCCCCTTTATCCTAACAGTAGTACTTGTTTCGCTTTCAAGCACCAGGGATTGTCACATGGCATTTTCCAGGAAAGCACTGATATGTTACTCACAAGTGGTTTCACAAAGGTGCCCTGATCTAAAATTCCTTCTCACTGTGGTTTTTTTTTTTAACACAAATAATTTCTGTGTCATTATTTTAATTATTACTTGTACTACCACAGCTCAGAGTTTCTGTTTGACAGAAAAGTCTCACATTTCAACATTTCTGTTTGTCTTAGAGTGAAGGATTTTGGTTAAAGAACAGTTTCTAAACGCTTCATTTTGGAATAACTGAAATGACTTTATCTTTATCATAATGTATGTATCCATTTTAAGGGCTACATGGCTCTGCTTTCCTGTATTCCCTGGAGATCCCTGAAGCAGCAGCAGCTCCTTTCACCTGCAGATTCCAAGGCTGGACTTGGCCCTGAGGCTGTTTCCTTATTGCCTGACCAGACTTGTGGGAAGCACTAGATGATGCTGCAGCTCCCTGGCTGGGGCAGCAAAGGAAAGTTTATAGATGCTCCTAAGTGTTTTCCTATGTTACATTAACAAAAGTGATAATGTTGAAATAGGTTCATTGCAGTCTCTGCTCTGGAGGGAGCTCCGTAACACATCCATCTGCCTCCACAACATTTCAGAAAGAGGAGGAATTGTCCCTGGCACACAGCAAAGCCTTGCTATGCAATCAGCTTAAGCCTTGAAGCATGAAATTTGATTTTCTTTACCATAGGTTAGTGCTTTTTAGCTCCGCTGAAGATGGAAGACAAAGATTTCTTTAGGGTGCCAGTTGTGTATGTAGAGATATTACCTTTTTTTGAGGCTTCTTCTCAGCAAAGCATCTGTCTGTCTTCATGTGGGCTACAGATTCTTCCTGGGACAGATTAAAATCAGTAATAAGGCTGCAGGTAGAGACCTGAACAAGATTTCTGTTTCCTTGCTGAGGGATCCTGTCATTCCCAGTCCTCTGTGCTGTTGGCATCGTGGCTTAGATGTGCTCCCAGCTGGCAGCAAAATCCTGGGGGTGCAGAAGAACTGGGGAGAAACAGGTGGGGATGATTTTTACTTGCATGAAACCTCTTCGTCATCCTGGCAGAAAAGGACATGATGGATTAATTGGATGGACTATTTCCTTTCCTATCATTGAAAAAAAACTGGAGTGAATTAAATTCTCAGTTATGTCCTGAAGAGTCTGTTTTCTTGCTGAGGGAGGGACATGAGGGGAATTTCCGGGAGGGAGGTGCAGAGACTCTGAATCAAGAAACACTTTTAAATCCTTCAGTGTGGTGGTACCTGCATCACCTTGGATGTGGTTGTTTTTGTGCATTCAGGGGGGCTGGATCAGGGACTAGCCAGGTGAGACAGGGTTAGCCAGACTGTCCAGAGGCTTGTGAGCAGCAAACACGTGTCAGTGGAGTCCATGCAAGGCAGGAATAACTTGAATTACTTGTGCAGATTGCTGGGTTATCAGTTAGCTAGAGCAAAGCTGAAAGGAAACCTTGGACTTGGCAAAGATGCCAATCATATTATGGTGGTGATAATAAAAGTGCTTATGTTATAAAGGTTCTGCATAAATGCCAGTTGCAGACATTATGTTGGGATTTCATGTGTCTGCATCTTTGGTGACTGATTGGTATTTTCAGTAACACCTAACTGCAAAGGCATTTGCTTTGTGTCCTGAAAAATGGGTCATTATAGGGCAGGGAGCAGAAATTCCCCAGAGCTGCTGCCAAAGAGAGCATTGAAACAGCTCCATGGCCAGTTTGCCACAAGAACAGAGTCTGAATTGATCTGGTGCTGATAGCAGATGGCAAATTTTGCCAGATGCAGGATGTTTTCTTGGGCTTGTATGGCACTGAAACTCATTAACAGAAAGAGCTCAAGGAAGAACAGAAAGTGAAGCAGTCTCTTGGCTCAATATGCATTTCAGTTTCATCATTCCTACTCCAAAGTTGTGTAATATTTAACTGAAAAAAGACATTTATAACCATAACAATATTTAACTAAAAGCAAATGGCAATGGCACTTCATCTAGCTGCAGTATATTTACTCTTGGACCAAGATTTTTTTGGCTTTTCCTCACTAATTTTCAAGTTAAACTCAAGCTAACATTGATTTTTCAAAACAAGAACTTGAGTGTCTGGGAATAAAACTCATACAACAAACACTTCCCTGGGCTCTTCAAAGCAGGATTTCCTTATTTACTTGGAAAGGAAGTTGGAAAAGGTTCTTGACAATAAATATCTAATGCAAAAAAATCCTAAAGTGGAGAACATAACATTATTTTTAAAAAACCCTTTAAAAAAGGCTTAGAGCTAGTGATTGCTACACAGCAATCAATTTGCTTGTTCTGGGTAACCCACAGCACTTGTCTTTTCCCATTAATTTTTAGCTAGCCCTGAGTTGTAACTCAATACAGGAGTACTCCACCAAAAAAACCCTGGAGACTTTTTCATATCTTAGCAAGCAAAACATTCCCAACTTGTGTTTTCAACTTTGTTCAGTCATTACTCTTATTTGCCTGAGCACCACAACAATATCAGCAGTTTAACTGCTGCTCTGGTCACAGAGGTTTTTCAGTAATCTATTAACCAGAAAGGTGATTCAGACAATGCAAATAAAGGCCATCTGAAAACAAAATGTAAGATGTCAACACTTGGGAGGAATGAGATTGCTCTGAGCCTTATCAAAGTCTCGTCCTTCATTGTTCCAGGAGTCTCCTCAGACCAAGACCTGGGAATCCCTGTCATTTTGGATGGTGATTCCAGGCTGATTTTAGGGTTGTTGGGCAGTTTTTCTGCCAAAGAAAACATCCATATGGTAACATAATACAGGTGACTTTTTGGAGGCCCAGCTCCTAGAGTTTATAAAGATTTGTAGATGTAATAAGGACAAGAAAAAAAAATCAGATTTTACAGTGAAGAAGGAAAGATTGGAAAGAGAGCAAAAATATGTCCTGGGAGTTCAAACATAAGCCCAGATATTAAAGGAATCCAGAACTGCCTGCAAAATATTTTGCAATAGTGAAATAATTTCAAAACTTTTTAAGGATGAGTATTGGAAACTTGTTTTGGCAGAATGAGTGCATGAGATCGCCATGGAGAAGGCTGGGGAGGACGTTTGGGGTCCTTATTAAAGATAGATGGACATAAATAGATATGGAGGAGCACAGCTGGAAGTCTATGTTGCATGCCAGTATTACCTGACTGGGTAAGATTTTGCACTTCTTCAGTCTCCTGGATAATTTTGGTTTGTGAGTATACACTGGTTAAGCTGGTTCAGGATTTGTGGAGTTTGGGATAAGAAAAAATTGGAAACATTGCAACAGAATGTTTACATTAAAAGAATAAATGCATAAGTAATTTCTTTATAACTAGGAAGCATTATCACCAAAGGGCACTTGAAAAATAATTGATGACTGCAATCAGCCACTAAAATACTTCTTCAGCACAGTTAGATTGTAAAACTACCTCCATGACTGGCTTAATTAAAACAATTACCAAGGTACTTGCCTTGGCTTAAAATAATATGTCCCTTCCTATGACTTTTGGAGGCAGATGAACTTGATCTCCTTGTCTTCTCCAAGGTTCCTGTCCAATATTTAGGACAATTAGGTCCTTAATTACCTAGAGAAGAAATACCACCCACCCTGGCAGCAGAGAGCCATTCCCAGCACAGACAATGTTCTGGTGGCTGGCAGCAGCACTGAAACAGGGTGGCCACATGCAAAAAAGAGTGATTTAATGTAAAAAATGGACCTTAATACTGCAGATGCAGTTTTGTGAAAGGAGAACACCAGGAGATGATTTTTGCTTCACAAAAATATCTTCACTCCCTCTTTTGGCATTGCTGGTGTCAGTGGCAAGAGCAGGATGGGATAATTGGATGGTAATTGATTGATAATTGGATGGGATCTGATACCCAATCCATCCACACAAAGCACAAGTTGGGAGTGATGATTAGGAGACCTGCAGGGAGCTGTTAGATGTGCTCACCCTTCTCAAAGGAAAAAGCCTCCACTTGTGCCTTCTTCCCTTCTTGTTCCTGACTCCATGACCTTGCTGTTTCCCTTGGATCACCACTGGTGCTCGTGAAAGCCAGAACAACTCATTGTTCCAACAAAACACCAGAAAGGTTTGGGGTTAGCGATAAGGATTGGCTCAGTGAAGAGCCCAGGGCAGTGCCAGGGTGAGGAGAACCTTCCCTGGCTGTGAGGAGAATTCAGCTGCCCATCCAGCACCAGCCTGAGCCACTCCAGTGTGGTTTTGTCAGTGCAGAGGTTGGATCTGGCTCATCTTCAGGCTCTGGGCTCCTTTGAGTTTAGAGGAAGACTCAGTGGATGACTTTCTCATCACCCCTGCCATAAATTTCTATTGAGTGCTTTCAGGCTGCTGAAACACTCCCATCAGAGGGATTAGTGAGGAAAATCTTACCTGTTATGGGAGAAAAACACTATTTGTGAGAAACACAATGCTTATTTCATCCAGTGAGATCATCACTGGATAATCTCTGATTGGTTTTGTTTTCATTTTCTTTGTTACTAGCAGTTTCATGTTTAGTTTAAGGTTCTCTGAAGGGATTTGCCCACAGAGCCTCGGTTGAACCTTTCTGTTTCTGCACCAGCCACATCTCGAGCTGCTTTCCAGGCACAAGAGCAGCCTGTGCCTCTGGGAGGTCTCACCTGGCCCCAGGTGAGTCCTCAGTCAGACACAGCTCAAGGGACATCACCAACAGCTTCCCTGAGTTGGTGCTTTGACCATCCCAATGGCAAAATCAATTTTCAGCTCCCACTTATTTTCACAGTATTTGAAAGAAAAATTAATTTCCCCAGACAGGTTTCTGGTGTGGTGACATGGAGGGTTTTGCTGACCTGCTTAAGAGGTCTACCTACAGATCTTTCTTCCCTATAATTCCTTTAGAGAGGTTGAATGTGGAGTTGGGGAAGCACCTCTGGCTTGGCTGTGAATGTCGTGAGGTAGATGTGCATTTTAAAGAGAGAGAGGAGAAAACATGGGAACTTTGAACTCAATGTTATCAGCTGAAACAGGAGAATGGAGGGTCAAATTGCAATCTTAAATTGAGCAGTGAGGCTGCTATAGAGCTCATCACCTTTGCCAGTGCTTCTGTTCTGCTGATTGCTGACAGATATGCATATTTTATTTAAATTAGAGATAGCAGAAGACAATGAGGTGCTATCACAAATCTAGACAGAAGGGTTATTAGGATTGCCCAAGAGGAGATGTCGGGACTCCAACACCCAGAGTGCTCAGCTATGCACATAACTTTATTTTCTTTTTTTCACTGTGTCTTCTTAAGACACATTTCTGTCACAAGGAAGGGATGCTGTTTGGTTTGTATCACATAAAACTGATAAACTCTCCACAAGCAAGGGATGCTTCTTTAGAAAGCCCTTTTTTTTGCAGCTGGTTATGAAATAGCAATTTTGTTGTCCTTGCAAGATATTAATAGGGAGGATGTTAGAAATATTTTATAAATATCCCATACATAGACGATTTTTTATGGTCATTTCCTGTTTCCTTGCTCAGAAATTGTCTCAGGGTCACTTGAGGCTGTTACTGGAGATGCACAGCAGCTCTCCCCAGGCTGCCTTGCCTCCAGCAGATTTGCCACCTATGGCCACATTCAGAGAGAATCAAATTCTTCCAGAAATAATAACACACAGTCCTGAAAACTGTTGTGTGCAGGTATGACAAACCAGAAAAGTCCTGAATATTTATGATAGCAATCTGTTTGTTTTCTTGTTCTTGCCTTGCACAGCTACACAGACATTTATTCTCCAGAGAGCACAATAGCTGGATGGCAATTCAGAGATTGCTGTGATATGTTTTGCAAATCATTAGCAGGACAAAGCACTAAAGCCCTTTGAAGCTTCCCACAAAGAATTCAGCATGTCTGAGTCAACCGGGAAGGGCTGGGGTCTGGGTCTGGGTCTGGGTCTGGGTCTGGGTCTGGGTCTGGGTCTGGGTCTGGGTCTGGGTTTGGGGGAGATGGAAGCTGGCAGGAGGAAAGTTTTGGTAGGAAGAAAAGCAGATGTGAGCACAGGGTTAGTCCGAACTCCCTTTCCGAGCACTGCTTCCTGCCTGCTGAGGAGGCACTTTTTTGCTTTGAAAGAGCTGAATGAGCTCCCAGTAAGGAAGGATTAAAACTCCTGAGGTGGGTTTTGATGTTTCATCTGGTTGAGCACACAGAGGAATCCCCTTTTCTCTACCAAACAAGGGCCAGCTTTCCTGCTCCACTGAGTACTGTGCACAAACAAGCTCCCATCCAAACAGGACCAGTGCAGATGCCAGCCCAGATTCAAGTCTGAGTATGCTCAGGAAGCTTTAGCTGAAGTAAACATAAAGGCTTTAGGTTGTGTTCAGATTAAGACTCTATTCGTTCACCCAGCAGTATCAATGCTGACAGATCTGTGTAGCTGCAGAAGGATTTGTGCTTTATCCTGACACAAGCAGCACCAGCAAAAAGGTCAGCCAGTGGTCATATCATGGAGCTGAATGCTTCCACAGAATGAACCTTTGTGCCACAAGGAGCGTTGTTAAGGTGTGTGGTATCTACTATTGAAATCTAGTTTTCAAAAGGCAAGAAAGGCTATATATATATAAATATGTATATATATATTCCTGTGACTCAGTTCAGTGCCATGAGCATGCTGAGTGGGGTGATCACAGCTTGGGCTGTGCTGCTGGCAGCTGAAACAATCGAGTCATGACTTGCTACGACTGTCTTGTTATGAAATCCCTGACACTGGATAAACACAGAACATCTGCCTCCCATCCCTTCTAACACCACCTTTCTGACTGTAAATAAGTGCTCACTGTGGCACTGATCTGAACTGGAGATTGTAAATGTGTGAGTAAAGACACCACAGAGCTCTGTGCTGAGGCGCCAGGGACAGGAGTGGTGCCTGCAGAAATCACAGAGGCACAATTTGTGCTCGGGACTCACCTAGCTAATGGATTATTGCCAAATCAGGGAGAAATGTGCTCTTCCTTCAGGAATACAATGAGGGATCTATTGGAACAAGCACTGCAATTTTAGGGTGACCCCTTGCACTGCAGCAAAGCCAAGGAAATGGCTTGTGGATGCTGGAATGAAGCTGTTCTGTCACTCTGCCTGCTCCCTCTGCCTCCCAGGAAGCAGCATTCACCTGCTCCTGCCCTGGGAGAGCCCACAGAGCAAAACAAGAAATGAAAACAACTCCACATAAACAGAGAATAATTTCTTTTGGCAGTTTGCTCCCTGACTGGAGTTTCCCCAAATGTTTTGTTTTCACAGCTGATGGTTTTTGGGTTTGAAACACGTGTGAGTGTCTTTGGGACCTTGCATTGGATGTGGGCCTGCCCTGGTTCCAATTCTCAGCAAAAGCCACATGAACTGCAGCAGAACAGGCTCATTTTATGGCTCACAGCCTGGAAATACTCTACTGAACACAGCGTGGCTTTCCAAAGCTGGATGTGATCAACAGCATCGCTGCAGTGTTTTGTTAGGTTAGATGGCCAAAGAATCTGAGACGAAGCCAAATACAGACATGCTTTCCTTTATAGTTAGTAAAAAATGCTTAAAAAAATGGTGAAGAGTTGCCAAGAGTTCCTTGAGTTTTAAGTTTAATGAATATTTGCAGTTCAGGAGTTACTCACTTTGGCTGGATTTGTAGATCAAATTGGAGAAAACCCACCTTGACTTAAAACTTGAGGAAAACTACTAGTCTTTTTACTTATTTCACCTTTCAGCTCTGATGGACTTAAACACAAAACTCAGGTAATGTGTTTGTGTATTTGTCTAAGCCCATAAAGATAATCTTAGCCCTCAAGGGCTTGCAGTCAAAATAATGTCTTTGCAGGTCCTTGGGTACATAAAAACAGCTGAGCAGCACCGATGGAAGTTTTTTGATAATTCACCTCCACTGTACTTGCAGGGCTGATGTCTTTAAAAAAACCCACCTGGGCATGGAAAATTAAATCTGTTACTGCTGTCAGGTTTGTAGGAATGTCTTTCTGTTTCAAAAGCCTTTTACCAATTGCACCTGTAATCACAGAAGAATCTTTCAGCAAAGCACCTCAGGCATGCAGGAAATGCAGGAGTGCACCCAGCAAGGTGCTCTGTCTGATCCCATTCCTCCCCAATGGCTCTGCTGACAAAGCTTTCTCACACTTGTGTGAAATGGTAATGTGGGAGGGGGATTCCATGGCTCCAGTCCCTCCTGACGTTTTCAATGCATTTCCCAGGCCTGTTTTTCCATCCTGCAGTGTAAAATTAGTTTTGATGAAATCTTGAGCGAATTAAACTGCGACAAAGCGATCTCCTTGCTCAGCTCATATTTGCTGTCTGCCTTATTTATGTCGAGAAGAAGCACTTGGGCATGCCAGTTATCCTGTCATTTATTTGCCTTGTGCATCGAGCCTTTGGCTACTGGAATTAAACGGGAAAATACAATTAAAAGCATTAGCTGTAGCAGACATACACAAAAATATCATTACATGCTTGACAATGTTCTCCTTCATATTGCTAATCCCTGCAGATCTACCTGGGCTATTAGATTTCATGTACAGATTTTATTTTTCTCGGAAGACTACATTAATTGGAATGAGCAAGTGGTATTCCTGTTTGGATGAGGAAAGAAAATGAAGATGTCACCATGCTGGAAAACCTCACCTGACTTTTCTTGGTGACTGTGGTCTAACTTGAACTTGAATTGAACAAATATTATTCAGGCTCCAAAATATTTGCAGATAGCTGGACAATGTTGTTAGGTAACACGTTTGGCTTGCTGCACCATGGAAAATATTTGTGTGTAAATACAAATTGTTATGTGAACACAAATTTTTGCATGAACAAAGTTGGTCTGTGATGAAAAGCAGAGAGAGGCAGCTCAGATGGGACCTGGGCAGATCCTTCCTCCCTACAACACACAGCAGGGAGCACAGGCTTGAAAGCCACACTGGTGATATCCTGCAAGGAGCAAACTGAAGTACTGAGAGTGCAAATGTCCCTCACTCTTCACTCCCAGATTAAAATACATGATCAAAGAAAAGTAAGATTTTTACACAGAAAGTAGCTACAGCAAGTTGGAAGGCACCACTGCTGAGCACAACATTGAAATTTCTGTAGTTCTTTCCCTGTGAAAACACTTTTGGGAAAAAAGGTTCCTGATAAGATAAGAAAACCTGAAATGGTATAAACAGTGCAAACCCAGGTTATTTGCCTTATCAGTGAAACTGAGAATCCAAGAATTCCTAATGCTAGTGCCTCTCAATTCACTGATCTTTATAGCCTTCTTTATGGTGAGAATATATATTAGTCATAGAAATAGCTCATAGAACACTTAAAAAATATATCTCTTAACCTCTAGTAGAAACATACCATTGCAAGAAGACTTTATTGCAAAGACCTCACAGAAATCTCTGTCACCCTCAGTTTAAGCCTCCTCTCTACCTGTGGCTGTCACCAAGAAAGTATTTCCAAAGAAAACAAATGTCTAAAGAACCAAGAAGTAGAGATGGGCAAAACAAAAGGGTGAGAAAAAAAAGATGAATCTGGAGAAGTCCAACTAAGTGGTGCCATGTCTGCATCTCCAGTGAGGCAATGGAATACAGACAGATTGGCACCTCTGCAGGATTAAAACAGATCAGGCTGGAAAAAGGTGAATTTTCCTTACCCAGGGCCTGCATTTCCATCCCTGCATGCTGTGCTGCATGCAAAAATGCTAAATACAAAAGACATTAAATCCCAGCAATAACAAAAAGCTGAAATTACAGGCATGTAGTAGCAGAACAGTGTTTTTAAGAATGGTAGTGCCAGGAGCAAGATATCTCTGTCTGTGGGCTGTTTGCAACATTTTATCATTTCTTGTTAGTCCTGATAAAGTTTGGAAAAGTGTATAAATACAACCAGGCAACTTTGCCCAGCTGGACTTGTTTCATTTAACGATTGCTGCTCAAGGTAGACCAGGGAGAAAACAGAAATGAAACTTTCTACACCCAGGGCAAACAAAACTTCAGGTTCATGGGACACTCCAAAGCACGGTAAAGTGCTCTTCTCCTCAATTGTAAGGCGTTTTGTTTTGACTGGGGAGATCTGGATACCTCCAGCAAGGTTTTGCTGAAGGGCAGAACCGTCCTGGTTTGCACAAGTTCCCAAGATTTCCCAAGATTTCCCAAGATTTCTGTTTAATGCTGCGACCTGCCTCCAGCAGGGCATGGCTGAGTCAGTAAACAGGCAGAGCCTTTTGCCCAACCTCCTTCCTTGTCAGCAGATTGTTTAATATTTGAAGCACTCTACTGAAACCACACTGGCTCATTTATTTTCAAACATTTCGGGGAAATGGAAACAAGCTGAGTGGAGGGGTGGAGCAGATAAGCAGCAGTGTTTTTCTCTCCTTGGCTAGGTATTTTATTGATACTGTGGAAAGCACCGGCTCTAAAAGTTTTGACCTTGCCTACCTGTGTTGCAGTTTGCCTGCTCAGAAAAGTACAGTAAAATCCCTCTTGTGCCCTTTTTTTTGTTCCAGTCACTGCTCTGGTGTCAGAAGTTCCTTCACCAGCACATCAGAGGAAGCAGCTACAAATAATGTGGGCAAAAGTTTTCTGATCTGAGTTAGTTGTGTCCCAATTTAAACCTCACTGTGACAAAGCTTGAGAGATGCTGAGAGATGCTCACAGACCCCTCTGGCTCCTGGAGCTCCCTGTCCCTCAGCCATGGCCCCAGAGCTCCTCAGGACAATGTCAGTCTCTCTGTTGGACTCAGCAGACTGTAGTGAATGTCCTAAAATGACAATATGAATTCCTTCCTTACTGGACACTAAGTCTCCTCAGCTGTGAGGAGTGTAATATTTTCAGAGGACTCTTTGTGCTCCCAAGCCTGCAGCAGCTTGGTGTTGTAGGAGCATTGTCAAGGCAGAAAACAGCAAAGCTGCTCAGTTAGGGCAAGTACCAGCCCTGGTGCCAACCCACTTTGTGTTTGTGTCCTAAAATCCTCGCCAGAACAAACACTGCTGACACTGGGGTGAGCTGGTGGATTCTGCAATGCCTTGCCCAGGAGATAGGAATTGTATGGTTTGAGTGCAAGCCCTGTGGCTGAGCACTGGGCTAGTGAATCCCAGCCTGTGGGAGCAGAAAAGGGCCTCCCCAGGCAGCCAAAACAACTCTTTCTATTAAATTCACAATCTCTTCCTGCAAGCCCAAACGAGGAAACGCCTGCATTGTTTTTCCTCAGCAGTTTGTACAGAGCTGGCCCATGTCCAGGGCTAGGAAAGCAGTGACAGGAGGGTGGAATTCCCCAGCCCCACCTGCAGCAAACAGCCATCCCTGCCCTGCTAGGGCTGCTAATGCCCATGGGAGAGCTCCTGATTGAAGTTTCCCCTCTCCAGGCTCAGTGCCCTCCTTCCCACTCAGTAAAGATCCCCTGGCTCCTGAGACAGCCCTTAGGGAAAGGATGAAGTATTAACAGGAAAATCACCTTATGCTTTAACTTGTTATTCATCTGGAAAATAAATGACTTCAGAATTTCATTATGGATCCTGGTGCAGATTAGCTTTTAATGATTGCTGTGCCCTGATTGATTTGGAAGTCCAAAGATGGTTGGTTTTGCTCCCAGCTCCAGCTTTGGGAACTGAGTTTGGGTCAAGGCAAGTTGCTTGGATGTTTGGAAGAACAGTGTGGTGGCTCCTGTCACCCCAGACAAAGAGGTGCTGAGTTAACCCTGCTGCCCTTAACTGACTGCAGGTTAGCAAACAAGCCTGGGGAGGAAGTTTTAGGAGGAAGAGCACCCAGCAGTGTTGGCTCTGCTGCATTAACATGCAAACTGCAAACGGCTTTTTACAGCTCAGGAGATACTGCTCTGGCACAGGAGAGGTCACACGATAAAAATAAACTCTACTCAAGCTAAAGTTGCATTTCAAAGTGACTCTGGAGAGTAAGTTAGAACTGGGATTTGCATTTTGAATTGAAGGCTTGAAGAGATTGCATGAGTGGCTGATGAAGTAAGGGTATGGATCTGCCTCAAGGTGTTTGTGTCCTAAAATTAGCAGACTTGTTTAGATCTTGCTTAAACTTGAGCACTCCCCTGGAAACTCAGTCAGTCTTGGAAACCAGCCCAAGAGATCAAGATGATGACACCTATGAAAAAAAATGGCCTGAGCCCAAATTCATGCTAATATTGTCATTTTAGCCTGACTAAAAAGACCATTATAAACCTGGAGCCAGTCTATAATCCTAAATAAAGTGGTTCTAGGTTTGTACTATGTCAATTTGTATGGATATATGTGTGTGTGTATAGACACAGATACACAAATATAATTTACAGTAAGTATTTTCTAAGAGTGTGCTTAAAAATATATATTGGCTCAGGCTAAAAGCTTCTGTTTCACGAGCTTCACCACATCCCTTATGGTGAGACATGCAACTCCATAGGCCTTTCTCACATTTGTAGACCTGTCTTTGATTTTCGTATTTCTCCTGTGGAGCTGGCCAACACCCAATTCAATCTGTGTCTGTGACCAAAGAGACTCCTTACATTCCAGATGTTCTGTCTGCAGCCCACCACTCCGGGGTTCAACATGAAATACAAATGTACAATATCTGATTGCTGATGAATCACTTGGCATTTTAGCAGATAACACAGGACCTGAACCAAGCAGTTGGTTCTTTGTGCTCAAATCCAGGCTTAGACTGTGCTTCTGATGCATTGCTGTGGCTGTAAAATAACAAGTGGCAGAGCAGAGCATCAGGACTTCTTTGCCAGTGGGGCTTTGGAAAGGTTATCTCCTTCTCCCAGCACCAGGAGAAGGGTACACAAGGGCTGTAAAAATTGCCTTTTCCTCACACTAAATTGCCTTATGCACCACTGAAAAAGCAGAGACGCCATGACACAAGGGCAGAAACAGCCCAGCTTCTTCAGGTATTACCATGCACCATTTCTAGGGACACCCACAGCTCTCTGCAGGTTTTTGGAGATGCTGCTATGCCTCCATGCAGCTCTCCCTGACTCGCACAGATATCCCTGCAGGCAGTGGAGGTAGCCCTGAAAATGCAGCCCCCATGAGCATGCAGGGTGCTCTGGGCACAGAGATTTCTGGGGTGCTCACTCACCCCTGCAGACTGGAGACAGGCATGGGCAGCTGCCAGCCCGGATCACTGCACACCCACCACTGAACTCACAGCCACATCACCTGAAAAACACCCTCACAGCCTGCCAAGGGCTCAGTGATTCATGCTGAGGAATCACAGAATGGTTGGGAAGGGATGGACTTTGAAGCTCATCTCCTTGCACCCCCTGCCGTGGCAGGGACACCTTCCACTATCCCAGGTTCCACACAGCCACGTCCAGCCTGGCTTTGAACACCTCCAGGGATGGGGTATCCCTGGCATGGAATGGTTCTGAGGTGCTTGTTTGTTTGGGTTTGGTTTTGGGTTTTTTTCTGGCAAGAAATCTGAGTAATTCCACCTTGGCATGACTTTCCTACCTAGTCCATGCTTGAATTCACAAGTCACGGCTGGGCTGACACAAATGTTTTGGTGCAGTTCCCACAATAACACTTCCTGCTTTACAGTGCTTTTAGACACAGATGCACCAGACTTTGCTTTAAACGCTCCCTCTGCTGGCTATACTGCAAATTATTGTCTTTTAATTGAAAACCTCAGACTGGAATGAGATTGCCATGAAATCACCAGGTTAACAGTAAGAATTCCTTTTATTCCTCCCCACACCCTGAATCCCACCTCGGAATGGCACTGACTGTACTGCACCTGTCCTGATATGGCACAGGGTTAGAGGAAGAGGGGGTTTTCTGTAATACCAATTATTATTGATGATTTAGGTCTCTTAATATAAAATTTTGCTCTCTCCTATAACAGATTCTGCCTCTCCTATACCCCTAGAGTGTCTTATGATGGAAAGTAATGGGGTTTCTTGACATTCTTTTTTAGAATAGTTATAATGGAAATATTTACTGTTCTCTATATTATGTTAAGTCAGAAAAAGTTATTCAAAATACAGTTTCTGTAGAAACAGTTTTTAAGGAGCCATTGCAGTGGTTTTATTTTAATTTTGTTTTCTTTTGCCTTTCTTCCTGCAGAATAGTTGACAAATACTTTAAAATGTTTAAACACTAGAAAAATAATTTTGAAAAAAATTTGAAGCTTTCTTTCCTCCACTTTTTTTTTTTTCAGCAGGAGAAAAGCTTTGTATTCTGTGAAATGCACAGAAGCTTCCTGGACAAAATGGTAAACCCCCCACACTGGGATATTTCAAAAGCAATGCTGCTATGATCAGTAAATGAAAGAGCAGGAGCAGAAAATGGGTTACAGTTCAGAAAAAAAAAAAAAGTGAAAGGAAGGTAAATAGGACTGAAAAAGAAACCTGTACTTTCACTGGCTAAACCAAATTTCAAACACACGCATAAGCTGTAGACACATAAAAATGTGTTTTATACATCAGAATGGAGACTGTGAGCTCTGCTGTTCATCTTGAGGTTTGTCCACTCTTCAGCACTAGCAGATTAATCACTTGTTAGATGAAGTACAAGGAAGTGACCCTCACAGCCCATGGACACACTCCTGCCTTGAAAACAACCAAAAATCAAATTGGAAAAGCTCAGAAATACAAAACCAGAGGTCCTGAGAAAAATAAAATAAATCACAGGTATGTTTCACTTTATTTATTTGTTCTTCATTTTGATAGCACATCTCAAATCACACTTGGTAATGAGATCTTACAAATCTTTCCCCTGCTCTGGGACAAAAAGCAAAAACCAGTCATGCACAAGGTATTGAATGCATTCACATCAAGTATGTTGTACGTCAGGGTTTTGATCATAAATATGAGAACATTAAACCAGCTTGGTTTGGATTTTTTTTTAACAACAACATTGTTACAAATCACAGCAGCTTAAAAGGTTTAACTCAAGTTTACTTATAGCCAATATTTTTATTTTTAAAAGTTTCTAGTAAAGTTTGGAAAGAGATTAAAAAATATAGTGGCCTAAACACTACAAAATGATGTTTTAAAGATAAAGTATTTCTATTTAGTTTGTAAGGCTTGAAACTAATAATGGCCTTTCTACTTTGGCTGGAAATGCAATTTTGGAATTACTTAGATGAAGGTTAGGAAATACAATTTATTTGTGATTTTTATGCATCATGAAACCTCTTAAAAGAGGTCTGGGCTTCCAGAAATGTTGAACAGCCATCCTTTAAGAGGTCCTCAGCTAGGGAGACAAAAATCTCCATTTAGTCCTGCAAACATTAGCCAAAATAATGGGGACCTACTGATATAGTTCTCAGGTCTATGAAAGCAGGATACGAATGACTATAGGTTCTGTTATGCAAGCTGATTTTGCCTTTTTTTTTTATTTTAAAACTTTCATCTGAATGCTTTGATGGCCACCAGGAACAAGGTATTTTTGCAATAGAGGGATAAAATCTAATTGTAGAAGGGGAAGAAAAGCTACCTACAAAAGGCGTCTAGCCGTGCTCATTGATTTAATGAAAAGATATAAAGACAAACTTATTATCTCCTCAGAGAAGACTCTGCCATGCACAGGTGAAACATTGCTACAAACACTTGGTCTGATCCTACAACCTGCAAAGTGCCCTAAACTGCTTTGTGAAACAACCAAGGGATGCAGGTGCAAGAGATGCCTGAGGAGTCACTTGCAGATGTAGGAAAGCACAGGAACAAATCCAGGTGTTGTAACACGGATTAATCTTAATCCCTTGCTGTCAGGCACCTGCTTTCTGTAACCCTGAGTCAATTCCTAGGAGCTTGCAGCAATACAGCTGAAACAACCCTAAACTTTCAATCTGGGGCACGGGGACTGTGTGCAAAGGAGAACTAAGCAAAGAGGGGTTGGACTAACACTTACTTCAAGGTTGACACTGAATTTCTCAGTGTCTTGTGCAGCTGTGCACCAAAGGTCTTTTTAGAGCTGCGACTGAGACCTGTTTTTCACTCTGTAGGATCCCTCACTGTCTCTGCAGCTATGAGGTGTTAAACCACAGAGCTGCAAGATCAAAGTAGTCCAGATGCTTTGACAGAAGTAGTTAATACTGTACAGCACATCCACGTGGTGCTGCAATCTCAGGTATCACACCAGGCTGCTGATGGCTTCGTAAACACGATCACTCCAGTTATAAACTTATTACCATTTCTTGTGCCAAGACTTTAATGTGCTTCAGTGCATGAAGGAAATTTACAACCGACTCCGTGAATATATATAAATATATTCCAGCTCTCCCTTTCATTTCAGTTAAAAAGAACAGCAGCAATTATATTTTAGGTTCATAAGAGATATTTATAACTTAGCTATAAACAAATGCTGAGCTAAAGCTTTGCAGAAAGCTCTCAGGAAAACAATTATAGGATTTATATGAATATTAACCATTTTTTTCCAGTACTACAGTTATACTATCTTTTAATGACAGTGAGTAGATATAAATTACATATTTTCTGGCATGGGTTTACTCTTTAAATGGGAAATTCAGGAAGAAGCCTGTTGTTATAACTCAGTGTAGCGATTTTTTTTTTACTATTTTATTCATGGTTTAAAGTCAGGTAAATGGAGCTGTTTCCATATAAAGGGAAAGGACTCTGGAGCAGATTAGTAATTTGTCTTTTGAATGGACATAACTTTCCTTGCTGTCTGTTTTAAGCATACAATCTATCTACTGAGGTTGTGTTTATGGAGAAAAGGAGGAAAGGGTTTAAATCAGGATAAAAAGTTTGAATTCTTCCGCAGTGTTAATTGGGTTCCTTGATCAAAATTTATTCTGATTCAGATTGTCACTTGGCTACTCTAATTCCACTGAGTCTTTGCAAATGCTAAATGGAAGAAGAATCTGGGCCACTGTTGAAAAAGCTTTGCCTTGTGATCTCTGTGTGAACTATGCTGGGAATGAGTTTTGGCCTGCATGACTGAGCTGACATCCAGGCCTTGTCTCATTAATAGCTTTTCTTAATACACACAACCATGTTAACAACCTGATGCTTCTAGCAAGCAGTGATTGAGCAAAGCTATTCTCCTATTTCCTTTATATCCCAGTGAAAGTGGACTGTTCTGTGTGTATTTCAGATGTCAGAAGGCAGTTTGATCTACCAGTACCTGATGGGTTTTTTGGAAGGACTTTCCAGAATCCTGCCATAAGGAAGGTTGTAATGAAACTGCCTTTGTCATGATCTCCAAGGGCTAAGAAGCATCACCAAGGAAGGTTTTAATGAAACTGCCTTTGTCATGATCTCCAAGCGCTAAGAAGCATCACCTTAGGGTTCCTGCCAGGAAGCAGGACAGAGAGGAACAAACTGCTCAGCAGGACCTGAGCCCAGCAGCATCCCTGACGTGGGACAGGCTGATCAGAGGCAGCCCTTGGGGAAGGATGGAAAGTCAAAAGCCATGGGAGTTGTTGAGCCTCTGCAGGCACATTCACATCCGTGTGCTTCACCCACGCCTGCGAATTCAGCTGCAGAGCTCCTTTGTGAGGTAGGAAATCACTACTCCCTCCCTTGCAGAAGTGGGGCATAAGGAGATGACACTGTTCTCCTGGGATCCCACAGGAAGTCTGTGGTAAAGATGAGGATTAGTTTAATCTCCCACTCTCTCCTCTGTGCCTTTGACACCATCTTCATTTCTGCAAGCTGTGAGCAGCCTGGACAATAGACACTGCCACAGAGTGCTTTCACTCCCCTGTCCTGCCTGTCTGAACTTTACAGAATAACTCAAACTGTACAGATTTGCTGCCCAGTGGTGAGATAACCTTACCCAGAGTTTTGGGTCAGACTACAAGACAGATAAAATTCAGCTGCAAAGCTCAGATTGAAATCTTCTGTATAGATTGGAGCTAACTTCTACTCACTTGCTTCCCTACTTTCAGGAAGTGGGGAATACAATAAAAACTACAAGCACAAAAGCAGAGGCGATGAACAAAAACTTCTACTATTAATTACAAACATTAGTGCAAACCACGCAGCAGATTATTTGTAGAAAGGTCAGTATTTTCTGTAAGGAGGTTGTACAACTGAGGCTTTAAACACAGATGAAGTCACATTCTTTAGCTAAATAAGTAGTCAGCTTTGAAGGTCACACATATAAGAAACCTGGATTCTGCTGCTACTCAATGTTTTATCTTACATATTTGTGTGTATGCTATCATACTTTTTATTGAAAATATATTTAGTCCTGTAGTTTTTTTAAAATATAAATAACTACAAGGCAGCAAAGACCCAGTTCCAAAGCTGAATTACAGTTTTGGCTAAGAGACGTGTCTAGCATAATTTTAACTGTCTAGAAGAGCTTTTGTTAAAAAATATTTTAAAAAATTTAAATGAGCCATTTGTCTGTGTCAAAAAGCCAATACCTAATTCCATGCTTGTTCAAATGCATGGCCCTGCTGTCCAAGGTGAGTGTTCTCACTGTGACATCAGACACTCAACAGTGCTATAAACTAGCTCACGTTTTTACATATTCAGAAGTAGATGTAGGTGTTAGACTTTATCTCACATCACTTGAAAGCCAGGGCCTTTGTACCTAATTAAGAGTCAAAAAGCTTGAAAGTTGCAGCCAGGTAAGAATCCTGCAGGAATGCTGATCTCCCTGTTCAACACGTGTTTACATTTGGCAATAGTCATCTGGGAGAAGGCGGACAAAAAATTGAGTTTTGAAAAAATACTTCTCAAAATACTTTACCAGGCAAGGCCAATGGGGCTAGAAAATGCTGCAGTTAGTGATTTGTACCCCCAGCAGCTGCAGCCGAACGGTGAAGTCAGAATTCAGAAAAGTGCACTTTCGGATCGCTTGCTCTTCTACCCAGCGCCTTCCAGACTCAGAGATTCTCATCCAACCACTTGATGTAGCTATTCCTGGTCTGGACTCCCGCTGAGAAATCCGTGGGCCACACGGTGAAGATCATGCAGCCGTGGAAGCAGTCGAGGAAGTGGTCGAGGGTGACGGGGACCCCGGCGCGCTCCAGCCGCTTGGCGTACATGGCGCCGTCGTCGCGCAGCACGTCGTTCTCGCAGGTCAGCACGTAGCTGCGCGGCTGCCGCGCCAGCACGGCGTCGTCGGCCAGCAGCGGCATCGCCCGCACGTCCAGCAGCGCCGGCAGCCGCTCCACGATGGCCGCGGAGCCCGCCGCCTGCACCACGGGCTTGTAGCTCTTCTGGAAGGAGGGAGGCAGCAGGGAGGTCCAGTTGAGGCGAGCGCGGAAGGACAGAGCGCGGCCGACGTTGAGGGCGGTGTGGTTGTTGACCAGCAGCTCGTGGGCCAAGGCGTAGTCGCCGTTCAAGTAGTCGATCCAGTAGTTGATCATGACGGCGCGAGGAAGGACGGGCATGTTCATGTTCTGCTGGTAGGAAGGGGTGTTGAAGTCGAACGCCTGGAGCACTGGGTAAATCAAGGCCTGCAGTTTCGGTCTGACGGGCAAATCCTCCTCTTTGCTAAGCTGTGAGAAAAATGCGGGATGGAATTAAGATTACAAAGAAAAAAAATATAGGTCAATGTGGAACTTTGGAAAAGCAAACTTTTTTGACAGTTTTCGAGTGAATTCTGCTCTTTATAGAGGTAATGTGGCTGTTTTGTCTGAAGTATCAGCAGCCTTATCTTTTTCTGCTCTTGCAAGGTGACCATTCAGGCAGACTCAGTATCCTGTTCCCAACAGAAATCAGTGACAGAAGTTCATTGAAGGGAGAAAAAAGAAAAAAGTGTGTAAAATGGCACGTCTTTAACACAGTGCCCAATGAACAAGTGGCAAATGAAGGATTTCCTGAATCCAAGGAACTACTCTTGCTTTTAAGAGCTTTTCATGTATTTGTCTTCCATGAATTGATCTAATTGGGTTTTTTTTCAGCCAATGCAGATTGCTGGCATCCACAACTGCTTCTAGCAAAGGCTCACCTGGTGCAGAAGCACCTCCCTGTGTCTGACTCGACCTGCATTTAATTTGAGTCTATCAATTATACATTTGGTGCCCCCGACTGCCTTCCTGGAAGAGTCAGCAAACTCTTTGTTTCATCTTCTACACATGACACTCAGTGCTGTATCACATCTCATCTTGTTTAAAAAGAATTATGCATCAGGAAATCGCATTAGGAATGCTTTTTCCAAAACATGGTACTATCATGTTTATCAGTCCTTAATATTGAAACTTTTATTGTAATTGTGTCTTATTAATTTTTTCACCCAAATTCAATACGGCAAGGTTGTCGTGGATAATTAGTTGTCTGGACATGGTATCTGCTTTCTTATCACTAATGGTTATGGCAATAAGAAAAAGTTAGTAATAATATTTCATTCAACCATGAAAAATATTATTACTTGCCTCAGGCTTCCTTTAAACTCTCTACTAGATCAAATTTAGATTATATTTAAACAGCAGATACACAAAAGAAATTTCCTTAAAAGTGCAAAATGCTACAGGAAGACAATTTAACAGAAAAATTAAAGCTCCATTTACTGTATTTTTGTACTTCATTTGTATCTGAAAGAAATAAAAGCCTATTTCCAGAGGCAATTATCTAAAAATAGGAAGCCATATTAATAAATTATGCCTACTTGGAAAAGTAAGGCGTTCACCAGCCAAATGGGTAAAAAAAAGTCATTTAGCTACTTGCTCTTAAACTCTGGTCCATAACAACTTGTGACTTTAATAACACAGCACAGTCTAAGTGATTCATACAGTGACTGAGTCACTTTACAGAAGAAAGATGAGCAGATTCTGGATTTGTACCATTCTGTTTTCAGGGGTGGCACATCACCCTGTGATGGTGCAGCACAAAGAACCTCTCTGAGCTGGGCTGTTGTAGTGCAATGCATACAACACACTGGATGTTACCTGCTGGCACACAGCAGCTGCCAAATTCCCTCCTGCACTGTCTCCAGAGACTGCAACTCGATTGGGGTCCACTGAATACTCAGCTAAGACATCAGGCTGCAGGAAATGCTTTGTTGCACGAAGAGCATCGTAGTACTGCTCGGGGAAGTGTACCTCGGGCACCAGCCTGTACCTGCAAAAGAAAAGGGGTGAGAAACAATTCTGACCTCTGCTTTATTGTACCTCTCCTTTAGGATTTACAGGAGGTATCAGATAACTCTTACTGGAAATAAGTGTTTCGTTAGGATAGATACTATGGGGAAAGTAGGAGGTGTGTAATACTTACGTAAGACTTAATCTTATAATTAATGTTCTAATTTGGAAAAATTAAAATAAACCTACTAGACATGAATAATACCAAGTATAAAATTGTGCAGCACTTTCCTAGGATTTCCCAAAAGAGGATTTCATCACACATTATAAAAATAAATAGTTAAAACACCCTTGGCAAGGGAGTCATTACACTCTGCCTGGTTTTGATCCAAATTCCTACCTTAACAAGTACCAGGGAGAGTAAATCATATGCACCCAACACACTCCTGTTTGGCTGAGCCAAACACCTAAGCACTTCTGCTTCCCAAATTTTTACTGGTATCAGGAGAGAATGAACCTTGCTAACCCCCTGTGCCATGAAATGAATAACCAAGAAATTAAGTAATGCAAATTTCCTCCAATGCAACAGATTCTGTAATTCCTTTTCTTTATCAAGGAGAGGAGCAGAAATATCCCCTTGGGCAGGTGGGGAGATAGAGGCACAGAGAGACCAAACAGACTGCCATGAAGAGCCAGCAGCTGAATCCCAGACATGAGGTTTTCTCAGCTTCTAAACAACAGTGCAGGAGAAATCTGTTTGTATTTACTGAATAATGTGAAATCCCAGAGTTGTTACTAGGCCTTATGGTACAAAGCAAAGTTTGTAGCTTTTCAAACTACAGATTTTACACATTCTCAGTAGAGCTGCGCAGCCCAAAATTCAGGTTTTGATTCAAAACATCTTCTTATACTGTAAGCTAAAGAAGCTTCATCTGCAGAACAAACTTTAAACTTAAGATTACAACTTTCAAACTCCAGTTGTGACTTGGTGTCAGAAAGCAACCTAAATCTTGTATATGCAGGAATCTGAGAATGTCCTTTGGGAACTCCTGGCAAAACTGTGTAACAGACTGTGCACAGATTGTGCAAGTGAGATGTGCAATTAGACCAATGAGGAATCTAATTAGACTTTTCTAATTGAATACAAACACCTTGATGGAAGGATAGAATGGTTAAAGAGAAGAGGTGAATAGTAACTCAGAGCAAAAGGCAAAATTATACCATCATAAATCAGGAAAGGAATAATAAGGAACTTTTCAATATTGTGATTGCTGCCTGTCTGGAATAACCTACAGCTGTTTTTGTAGTTTTCCTTTTCTCTACTAATAGAAAACAAAACAGTAAAAAACCCAATAACCAACACCCTCAACCCTTTAAAGTACACTATAATAAGCATTAAATAAGTAACATCAGCTCCATATAATTAAGTTGCAATTAAATCCCAAAGCTTGATATGAAATGAACTGCAGGTGGGAAACTTGAGTAATTTTATCAAGTGATTTGGTTTGCAAAAGAAAATACTGAAGTTGACAATAAAGATGGGAACAGTACCAATCAAGCTGGAGTCATCTAGGTAATGTATTTAGCTAGTCAAGAGGTTTGTTTGCATTGGAATTGTTAAACATGTTAAAAAAGCAGCCCTGCTTCTCTGTTGTCTGGCAGCCCTCTGCTCTTGAAGGAAGCACAGTGCTTAAAAGAGATGACTGGAACAGTGGGAGACTGCAAGAGCAGCAGGAAACTGCCAGAGCCCACAGTGTATTCTAAGATTATTAGAAACCCTAATGAATTCCTGAAACTATTCCAATTTGTTGTAATTTTTAAAGGATAAAGGTATCAGACTGGTATAGAAAATTGCTGTCCACGTTAAAGCCTTATACAGAAGCCACTAGCAGAGGAGAAGCTAAAGGAACTATGTTACATATTTCTAATACCTTAAAAGTACTTGATCAGTTTTAGATTACTTACTCAACAGAGACAACAACAGCATTCAGAGATTCAGCCATGATTCTGCAGAGATTGTTGTAAAGGCTTGTTCCTGGAAGAGAAGGACATGGTGTTAGGGACATCTGAGTCAACAGCCAGAAAGCTGTACCTAAGCCTTCTCAGAAAACATACAGCCATCACCCCAATATAGGCAAGTCTCAGAAATCCTGCAGTCTAATGCTTCCTTCCTCATCTGTTTCTTGGTGACTTCAGACATGTCATTTCACCCACCTGTCACAAAATTGTCTCAGGAAAAATCTGAGGTACTCACTGGTTTGGGGGCATTGACATCCAGAGAGAGTTACTGCTGTATGAGTCACTGTGGTTCATTTTATTACAGCCCACATTGCTTTGATTCAAATGAGTTGCCCTATTAATGTCAGCTGATCTACTCATTTAAGGGAGGATTAATCACAGCTATCCTATTTGTCAGAGGACTGATTATCTTTAATTTTGTTCCTTTCCAGTTACTTAAATATTGGTTCCTGGTACTATAAAATATACTAGGACATTAAATGTTTTCTTAAGTATCCAATCTTAGAAGTTAATATTTAGGTGTAGCAATTGTGTCATTAACTTCTCCACCTTGGACTGAGGGATACATCTGGCACAGCCAAGCTATAATCATCCTAACAAAGTGCAGCAATTTAATATAAACTTTTTTCACAATGAGAGTCATATGCAAACTATTACAGAACAAATGATGCAGGCAGGAGGTTAACAAATATCCCTTAGGCAGGTCGAAGTAAACCCATCTCAAAGCATAATTCTGCTGCAGGGAGAGGAGTAAAATGTTTAATTGCTACAGGTCACAGGACAAAGAGATTGGAATTTCCAAAAGCATATCAAGGCCAGATTTTAAAGTTATTTAGGAACCTTAATCTCACTTAAATCATGGTCTAAATGACTTGTACATGCAGAGTCCAAATGCAATCAACACAGTCTGTGCTTTGCATCATTTTGTAAAATTTCGTTAATGTTCTTTTTCTATAGAGGAAGCTGTAAGATTGCATCAGGGCTGTATGGACTTCAGGATGTCATAGGAACAATGGGCAAGGAAAAGGTAGAAGACTCAGATCTGGATCTCAGAGCAGCCACGGGAACCACATTTTTCTCCTCCCAAGGCTGCTTTCCTCCTGGGCAATGTGCAAAGAATCCGTGGTTACCTTATCACTGCCCATTGCTGTACCTCACTGCCTCTGATCATATTTGTGGTTTCCAAGTTAATTGGAGTAAACAGCATTAATTTTCAAGGTAATTATGTTAGTGGTGGTTGCAGTCCCTAAGGAGCAAACCTTAGAGAAACCAACCTCTACCTGTTTCCCTCACGCTCCTGCTGTCTGCTCAGCAGTGTGTATTCCCAGCTAGGTGTTATTTAAGAACCAAACATTAGCAAGGCTGTTACATGCAGTGTGGATCAGCTCACTTTTCTGCTAATTATTCCCTGAAAATGGGGCAAACGTAATTTCCTTACATGTAGCCACTGGATCCTGGTCACCAGGGATGGACTTTTGCACATTACCTCAGAAAGTGGGGGACTAACCCAAGCAGCCCACCCAGGCACCCCAGAAATTTAATCAACAAGCTATTGTTTCCTCTCAGGATGTAATAAAATTAATCTTTTGGTCCTGTTACAACTCATGTGCAGATAAGATAGGCACTTTTGCTATGTATACATGATACTTTTCTCCCTCTCTCTTTAGAGGTGATGTACCAGAGTGGAGACAGTTACTACTGAATAAGGTACATCTTAGCAAAATTGTCATTCCTGGCAGGAAAAAGAGCTTTTGGCTTTTCCTGCCAGGAGAAAAGCAGACTGGAATCCTATTTAATTACTGGCAGACACCTACTTGCACTTGCCAAGGCCCAGCCCCCTCCGTGGATGTAAACAACGCTGCGCTTGAGGCTTTCATCTCCCTTGGCAGGAGGTTCAAACACTCGCACTTCCACACCGTCAAAAACAGCATCCGTGATTTTGATGTCTTCAGAGGAGACAGACTTCAGCTTGTCAAAGGTGCAAATCAAATAATTCAGGACTATCAAGTGATGGCTGAGTCTCAGATAGTGAATCAGGTGACACTGGGGGGGAGAAGAAGAAAAAAATTCTGTTACTTCAGAGCATATCATCATACATTACCACATTGATGTTTAATTCAACTGCCTTCAAAGGGCAAGTTCTACATGATTCTTACAATATTCACTGGGAAATGAAATTTTATCAAGAACCTCTAATGCTTTTAAAGTTGTACTAAAACAAAACACTGTCCATAAAATGTTTTCTGTGGTCACAAAAAATCAAACCACCAGCACTTAATGGATCACAACCATGAATGAGCACTCGGATCCTTTGAAAGACACCTTGCAAGGGGACAAACCTCATGTTCCACTAGGGGACCTGTGAAGCTCCTCAAACTGGTGCCAGCAGAGGGCAATACCACACAGGCGATGTTTTTTGGTGGAAAAGTATCAAAAATGCAGATTATTTCTCTTGTTCCACCCCAAAGCATGAGTCCTTCTACTTCCAAATTACGAAAAGTTCCCAAGGATTGAAAAAAAAAAATTGGAAACAGGAAAAGTCTTAAAGGAGTATAATGGTATTTTTGACTTGTCCTGTGTTTACCTGCTGAATTGGGAAGGATTTGAAACACTAGCCAAGAACAGTAGGTTAAGGATACTTTTTTTCAACCCCAAAGACTCAAGTGTGAGACTCGACTTTTTTATGTGAGCAAAACACTTATGAAACTGAAGAATGATCTTATCCTTCTGCCTCCTTATGGTAGAAGGAGACAGATTTTCTCACCTTTGGCTCTCCAGCACTTTTATTTTCATGTTTATTTTAAAAATTTTGCCCTGACTTGATTAGAAACCTGCTTCTCTCAGCAAACAGTACTGGGATTCAAGGTATTCCTCCACTTGAAATGGTCATGACCTGCTCCCCACACATGACCTGCTCACTATTTGTAGTGCATACCTGTTCCCATGCCCTGCATGCTGCAGAAGGGGGGGATAAAGGGCAGCCAAAGGACAGCAGGGACTGTGATGTCCAGACTGACCATTTAAAAGAAGGAGTGGAGGTCTTTCCCCTTTTGCAAAATTAATCTTTGTCCTAGTGATGAAGCTCAGAAACCGGATAATCAGCCAAGCCTTTTGTACAACTTTCTAACTCAAGGCAATGGAGCTGGGAGCTAACATGAACACAAATACTTAACATACCCCTGTAGGAACAGTACCATTTGGAAAACTGTCAGCTGGGATCTTTTATTTTATGTCCAGCTACCAAATACTTGGAACAAGAGGTGTCCTGCTGTATAGGGCTTTCCTGCACAAGCCCACTCTGCAGTCTGAGTTCTGCCAGTCCCACCAGTGCAGTGCAAGCTGCTACAATGAATTCAAGATGCTGACACAGAGTGAGCAGCGTCACCCAGGTACTGGTCTAACCACACTCACCTGCTGAACAGATACTTGCCCTACTTTAATCTGTTCAAAAGCTGCACACATACTGCTCCGGAGAAAATGCAAATTCTGAAGCACTCAGTGTCTCTGCCAAGGAAGATCTGTCTCTTACAGCCACAACCTCTTACATGTTTTTTTTTTCTCTGTCCTAAATAGTTTGAATTATTTTAAAAAAATGAAATATTTGCTTTCATTCAGGTGCTGCACAGAAAAGGCTCTGCACAGCCCCCTCTGCAGATTGCTCTAGAAAATAGAGTTTGGTATTTAAAAAAAAATCTATTCCAAGTACAATGAACTGTTATGTGACCTGGGAGAGGAATCCACTTTTCAAAACAAGAATTTACAAAAATTACTTTCTTTTCTTGCTTTAACTTGTGGTAACATCACCCTGCTGAGATGGTATGGTAAGAATCCAAATTTTAAAATGTTTGCTGCTTTTTGGATGGGATATCATTTCTTCATACTGAAAGTCTTTTCGTTGGGAGAAGAAACACAAAATATCCACCCAGCAGTAAGAAATGCTGAATTCACAAGGCTGTTTGTATCTCTGAGTTTCAGCCCATGCTTTTCTCCCACCATTACTTAAAATTCCCACAGGAAAACCCAGGACTAGTTTGAAATCTGAAGAGCAATACTTCTATTAATAATTTGGCACGCAATTTGTTGGGCTGCCACTGATGTAACCACATAAAGATCTGATCCTCCCTGTGACTTATGGAAGTTCCCAGGGGAGGTAACCACTGGTAAGCAGTTTTAGAAATACTGCTAAAGAAAATAATGGTTTTTGTACATATTTTTTTTTAGCCTGACTGTGCTGCAATAGACATCTCATTTTTGTTTTCTCCCACTTTAGTTTCATGCTTTGTAGACAAGATTACCACATGTTCCCTGGAATCAGGAATGTTTTGTTTTCAAGGCTAGTTAGTGGTGTTTACCAAGAAGTGTTTTGTCCTACTCTTCAAACCACAGAGGACCCTGCCCATTTGCAGGCTGCCATGCTCTTTCATGCCTGTTTTTCCTGTAATTGACCACTCTTTCCAAGAATCCGTAAACCTGGAAGAGCTGCTTTCTACATCAGGGCACAAAGGCAACACTCCTAATTATTTGTCAGACATAAGCAGTTTTTTTGCCAAGCATTTATCAGATAGATTCTTTGTAAGTCGATCTGCCTAATCAGCCTATCGACTTGTTATTTACAAGGCATCAGGATTGCACTTTTTGCTGGCAAAGAGCCAGTCTTGTACAAAGTTCTTATAAATAATTTTTTTCTTTTCTTCTCTCTAAATATTAAAATAATATATAGAATAACTCAGAAGTCTGTAATAATACTCCTGGTAGAAGATGTGGTTGGCCAACTCTCCTCTAGGAGTGCTAGGGCTGCTTGCAAGTTATCAAATGTAACGTTTAAATATATTTGGAGATTACCTGTGTTTGTGTGTGTGTGTGTGTGCGTATGTGGAACAGAAGAGAAAAGCTGTGATGTTCTCTGCTGAAAAGAGAGAGAGCAGACAGTGACGTAACACTAAAAGCTAGTGAAAAAGAAGAGAAAGCATAAGGAAAAGGGGGAAGAGACTACAGGAAAGAAAGAGGAGATAGTATAAAGACAAAAAGCCTGTGGGCAACTGGCCCAGAACTGCTGTGCCAACCACAGGCATGGCCATTGCTCACTCTGTCCCAGCTGCAAGTTTTCCCACTACAGCAAGAACTCCTTCTCTTTCACCAGGACATTCCCATAATGGAGATTTTAAGGTAAGGACTATGCAGGGACTCCCTAAAGGCTGAACTGTCCAAGAATGGCACCTTCCTTCTGGTAAATTCTTTGATAAGGGGTACTAGATACTTACAGATTTAATTGATGTAGGAGAAATTTTTCAGTAAAAGAGAAAGAAAGCTGCCTTTTATGAAAGGAGTCATGGCTGGGATAAAAAGCAGGCAGAATGAACAATGTACTGCATCATTACTTCACCTTTAATCACCAATATCTGTCCCTAAATTACACGGATTCTTCTACTGGCTCCTCAGCTGGTAATTTCATGAAGAATCCCACCTCCCTTGTGGACTTGAATTCCATACTCATCATGTGTTCTGCATTGCAAAAAAGTAACCCAAAAGTTTCTGTTGCTAACGTCCAGTAACCTCTAACACCACTCAGCACACTGGGACTCTCTGTCCTCAGATGACTTCCTTGGCTAGCCCTGGCTCTGCCCTTTAGCCGCGGAATCATTGCGAATTACTGTGACAGGTCGCGCTTGCAGCTCCCAGAGGCAACACCCTCCAGAGCCACCAGCTGCTCCCTGCAGTGCCCTCCCAGCTGGGCAGAGCCAAGGTCCTGCACTGACCTCTCAGGCTCCGGTGGGATCAGGAATTAGGCAAACAGCTAAGGCTCTTTGTACATCCAGCACTACTCGGGACTGAGCCAAATCTCACTCATGACTCAACTGAGTCATGATGTGGAACTGCAAGGCTGAACAGCCTCAAACTCAACTTCCTACCTGAAAAGACGCAGATGCTATCATCAGTCCTGGCATTGCTTTGAAAAACACACTTCTATAAACATCAGAGGCCAAAATGCCAACGACAATGTCTGTAGTCAGTAACAGATTAGCGAAAAATAAATAGGATCATTTCCCCATTTAGCTGTGTGTGGAACACATTGTGTGCATTTCGGGCAGTTAACCCTGTTTAAGCATGATTTTTCAAAATGATTTCTCAATGCAAGTGTCCTGTTGTCCAGTAAAGAACACACCTTTTTAATACTATTAGATAAAGACAGTTGTCAAAGACAGGTGCTCTTAATTTTATTAATTTCCTTCAGAATGGAAAAGAAACCAGGAAGACTTTTTTTCCAGTTTATTAATTAGAAGCAAAATCTAGATTACATTTTAATGTAAGGTTTTGTGCACATACCTATTCAACCATGATGATCTACTTTTATACCAACCAAAGTTACCTGTTTCTGCAAACAGGACTTGCAGTGTGGTTCAGTTTCTGCTCAGGTGCCAGTGCTGTGAGACCTATCTCCCACAGCTAAAAACCTGTTCTACTGTAAATCAATTCTAAGAGTGTTTTTGTATCCAAAAACATCAGTAACTTACTTCACTGGCTACAACTATGACTTACATAGTCCAGAAGTCACACACTCTGAAATATGTGGGCAGAGAGAAATGAAAATGTTAGAAAGAACTAATACTCTTTTCTTTACTCCTGAATGTTGATATCCTATGATTAATTTTAATCCAAAAGTGAAAAAGAAAAGAAGCACAAAGGAAACACTTGGCTGATGAGGAGTTTCCTGCCCTGCACAGCTGCCTACCTTCTTCCATATACGTCTATCTGATGGCCTCTATGCCAACCCATTTATCCTTCCAAACAGCTGTCCCAATTCCAAAAAATTCCTTCTTCCTTGCCATGTACCAGAATAGCAAGTGTCTTGACAGTGGTGTTCAGAAATAACTTATTTCAAAGGACTTGAATAAATATGTGTTGCTCTCTTTCCTCCTCTAAGTGAGAATGGTTGGAGGAAGAAGTGAAAAATGCCTATTATCGATACTGCTGTTACAGCAGAATTATGAAATGTTGCTCTAGGCAATTCTAAAGAGACACCAACTGAAACAATAACTGTGGTTAAATCTATGGCTCAACCCCATAATTAACTTTATGTGGCTTTCCAAATTTCAGCAAAGCTGAGTTCTGATGTACCTGTATGCATATGTATATATATAAGTTTTTAATTTCCAATCTCAAATAGTGTTATATCACAGTTCTATGCAAAAATGTTACCATGCCCCTTTTTGAGACAGGTGAGTGGCAAATCACCCTTTCTCAGGTAAGTGTTTTCACATCAATTCATTAATATCATTAAAGTCTCAGTTTCTCTGTTTTCTTTCTGGGGCAGCACAGGGCATTAAAGAGGGTGCAGGAACAAGGCTCTGAAAAGTCACCTCAGTTTTCAGCTCCTTCACTGGAATTTTTGTGACCTCAGATAAGGACTCTATGTCTTCCTATCTCTGCTCCCCCAAGTTTAAGACTAGGATAACAGTATCAGTTCCCTTCTGTAGTAAGTTTTGAAACCTACTTAAAGAAAATGCCTTATAAGCATTATGCACTTTTTTTAACCATGTGATTATACTTGAATGTTTGTTGGAGTCTCACACTGAGCCAGGACACTGACTCAGTCCCAAGCTTGTAAAGGAATTTGTAGCTGACTGGGACAAAACTCTACATGCAAATATTGCAAATATAGAAACCTTATCATTAATATGCTGAAAGCCAGTGACAGCCCTGTTGTGTTTTATTCACAGTGATTATTAACACACTGAGCAAACAAACACATTAGCCCTAACAAGAAATGGTCACACTTAATTATCAGAGTCTTGACAAATCTATTTCAAAAGAAGCAAAAGACAATTAATTGTATTTGAAGTATGTGGAGTTTGTGAGGGAAAAGCACATTTCAGAGATTTTAAAATTAGAAAGGTATTTCTGTCTGCTATCAAACTTACAAAGCAAAGTAATAAACTGCAAGCTGAAATACATTCAGAAGTGGGTGAAAGTTCAACAGTCACACTGCGAGAAATGTTAAACCATTTGGCCCTGAAATAGCTGAAAGAAAGAGGAAGCTGAGGTCTAGGAAAAGACATACACTTTATTACACATATACACACACAAAAGCTGTCTAACAAAGTAAATACACAAGCTTAACTTTTACAGTTCTACCTTTGGTTCAGAGTTCCTTCTTAATGACAGCCATTCATGCCCGACTGTGCTGCCTCAGTGTTAGAAAGACTTCTGAACACTTGGAAAACACCTTCTCTTTCTCTCCAGAAACGAACGGCCCAAGGCTCACCTGCTGTGTCACTGGGGCACTTCTAACAACTCACCTCCTTTATGCTTCTGTGTAAAACTCACTTGTCCCTTTGGTTTGCAAATGATGTCACAGGAACTGTTATTTGCTTAGTAGTTTTTTTCACTACACAAGTTTTTATTTCTAAGGTAAGAGATATAAACAACTAAGGAATTACCACTTTCCACTAACAAAGACTTTCCTGCCCCAGAGAGTGGGAAAGATATAACCACCTTAGCCCTGCTGCCAGCCTGCTCAGCAGCCACCCACCAGGCTTTGTCCTGCCAGCTCCTCCTGGGATTATGGCCTCTAGGATATCTCAAAAGATGTACTCTTCAGCCTCCAAGCTAGAGGCACCAGAATGGATCTAAGCCCAAGATACCATAGAAACAAACTGAATGTGTATCTGAGGCAGCAGCAATAGACATATATATAGTTACAGTCATACAATTTTCTAAAGATAGGTCTCCTTCAGCCAGAGGTTCTGGCCTTGATTCAGGTATTCCTGGACAAACCATGACACTGTATTTTTGCAGGCAGCATGAAGGGCAGGCACCATGGCACTTCTGTCCATACTTATCAATCCATTTGGGCAAGCTGAGCACCTGCAGTTCAGTTACTTGAGTTAAAAACACGAAGCAAATGCATGTCAAGTCCTAGATTTTACTCTGAATTTAGGAGTTAGGTTGTTGTATTGCATAATTTTCTTGTCAGACACACAGGAGGGTATACAAGTGACCAGGTTTTATCCTGCACAGCAAACAGGTTTTATCGTTTCATCCTTTGATTCAGCATGCTTTGATTTTGAGGCATGCTTTGATTCAGCTATTCAACTGGATCTTAAGATGTCCCAGGCAATGAGATGAGTGATCCATTTAGTCCCAGCCTCTGTCTCCAGCAGTGGCAACCAGAGAAGCTGGTAGAATACATGAATTTGGACACTGCATGGTCCACTATCCTCATGCTTCCCACTACCCACCACTACTGTATTAAGAACATAGCAGGTACATTCCTACCTAGTCCGTTTATGAGCCCTTTGTCCATTAAGTTATTTAACCCCTTTTTGAAGGGATCGTCATCTGCTCAAAATACAAGCTTCTGCACATTTCAAGACAACTCAGTAAACGTAAATTAAAAACAAAACAACTGAAATTAAAAACAACTTTCAACTTTCACATACATAGTGCCTTACATCAGTCCTGACCGTGACTGATCAGTTCTTGTGAAAGATCAGATAATCCTATAACAAACTTCACAGCTAAAGCCATAATTAGAAATTTTGCCATCTCTGTTGTGTTTCATGTGGGCATAAAAACAAGGGCGAAATCATTAAGTGACAACTGCTTTGTGACAAAAAACAAGCATTCAGAGACTTTTCTTTAGTAATCAGACTCCAAATCAAGACAGTTTAATATCTGAAAGAGCTTCATATGTCTTCTTTCCCTAAGGCATACGTAACGGATCAGATTAAAGCCCTCTAATTCTTTTTTCCTGGGAAAAGAGCCTGCAAGTCGCACACCAGCCCGACCCCGCTGCGGCGAGGCAGTGCCGGGAGCCCCGGGCAGCGCTGGCAGCCGGCGGTGCCGAGCGGCGCTCGCCGTCCGGACGGACAGGGGCGACACCCGGGGCTGCCCCGCCCGGCGCGTTACAGCGGGACCCGAGCCCGCTTCTCCTCCCGCATGCAGGACCGCCCGGTGCTGCGGGACCAGCCCCAGCTCCGGCCCGCCGCACACGCCGTGTCACCCACCGGGGGCTCCACGCTCGGCTGCGGCCACAAGGGGGGCCGGGCCGGGGCCGGGCGGGCACAGTCACCGCGGCCGCGCTTCCGACCGCCCCCGGTACCGGCGCGGGGGGTGTCCGCCCGCCTCCCCACAGCCGGCGTGCCGGGGCCGCCTTACCGTCTGCTGCGCCGCCCGGAAGGTGGCATCCAGCAGCATCAGCTTCCACGGGTCGGACACGGCGCCGGGCAGCGGCAGGTACACGTAGTAGGCGGACAGGGCGGCCAGCGCCGGCAGCAGCACCCAAGCGGCCCGCATCGCCTCCTTCGCGCCGTGTGCGGCCGCCTCGCCGCGCTCCCCGCGGGGCGCGCACCGCCCCCGGCCGGCCTCCCCCGGAGGAAGTCCCGGCGCTTCCTCCCGGGCCGCCGGCGGTGTGCCCGGCCCGAGCCGAGCCCAGAGCCCGCCCGGCGCCGCCCCGCCCGCGCCCGCCCGCCCCGCGGAGCCGCCGCGCCCTCCGGCCGGGCGCGCTCGGCAGCAGCCGCCCCGGAGCATCGCACCGGCCCGAGGCGGTCCGAGGCGGGCGGGGGTCCCCCGGGGGAAGGGGCTGTGCAGCCACGCGAGATGGGGGATGACGGAGCTCCTCCATCGCGAGCTCGGCCAACAAAGGCGTTCACATCTGCAGTGCTGCCTCCTGACACCCTGTACCCACTCCTGGCACCCCTTACCCACTCCTGACACCCGTACCCACTCCTGACACCCGTACCTACTCCTGGCACCCCGTGCCACCTCCTGGCACCCCGTGCCCACTCTTGGCACCCCGTGCCCACTCCCGGCACCTTGTGCCCACTCCTGACACCCTGTATCCACTCCCGGCATCCCGTACCCACTCCTGACACCGGTACCTACTCCTGACACCCGTACCTACTCCTGACACCCCGTGCCCATTCCTGGCACCCCGTACCCACTCCCGACATCCCGTACCCACTCCTGACACCCATACCCACCGTGTGCATACCTGCCCCTGTACCCACACCAAAACCCTTTGCCCACCTCAGGCTAAGTGGTTCTGCAGGGCTGACCTGACAGCAGCCAGCCTGACCCACAAGCCCCAGTCCCATGGAATGGAACAGAATGTTTGGGTTGGAAGGGACCTTAAAGAGCATCTCGTTCCAAACCCCCGCCATGGACAGGGACACCTTCCACTAGACCAGGTTGCTCCAAGACCCATCTGAGCTGGCCTTGGTATTTAATTTTTAAGGGTTGTAGCACCAGAAGACATGCACAGTGGCCAGCAAAGAACATCAATGTTCAGGGAGGGTTTGCCCTTCTCCACTGAGCCCAGAGGCTGAGGAGGTGAGATGAAGGCTGTAGCATGGATCAATTCAGGTAAATTTGAGAGTCAATTCCCAAATTCAAGGTGCTTCCAGGAACTCAGGGACACCCTTATTTTAGTTGAAGAAACCATAATGTTTCTCATTTAACAGATCACAAAACGAATCCAGAAAAATTATTTGTTTAAGATATGTTTATTTTATAATTTTTTTTTCAGACTGGGAGTTTGTTGGGGTTATTTTTTTACCATGGGTCAGTAGCAAATTTTGGTTTAACACAGGAATCTTTCTTGTACCTAAGACAAGAAGAATTTTAAAATAGATCTTTTTCATCCCAAACACTATAGAGTTCAGCCTTCACAGAAATCACTACTTAGTCACAGTTTTATCCTCAGCAAATTAAAATATTTATTTAAATAGCCAGATTCAGATACATCATGAATCTAACACAGAAAAAAAATGAGCACCAAATTTAACAGGGACAATCATTAAAAATGAATTCATAATACTAAAAAGTCACACAGAAATATAAATAGAGTCCTGGGAAGCACAAGTTTCCTTTAGAAATTGACATGAAAACATAATAATAATTTTAAAAAATGTTTCTAAGAAGTAAAAGGTCAGCTTTTAGTCTTGCTTTCCTGGAATTGAAGTATCACCTCGCTGATTCTAAAGGTTGCAGAAGAAAGCTTCTGGAATTTGTAAGGAAGTCAGACCCTCAAGCATCTTTAACTTTTCTTAATAACAGCAGATGGATTTTCTCTGATTTTCACAGTCCACTTGGGCAGACTACAGAAGTGAAGAAACAAGCTTTGCCAAGAAAGCAGCACAAGGTGAGTTCCTGAGGTCTCCAGATTTTTATATTGTTGTACCTTTCTGTATTATTCTGTGCTCACACCTTCTCATTTACCTTGTGCCCTGCTTTCCTGCCTCCCTTGCTTTGCTTTCCCAAGCTCCTGCCCCTAAAACCCACAGCCAGTGCTGACTGTAATAACTGGTACCCATCTCTTCCAACAAAACCCATTGTTCCCAAACCCCTGGCAAAACTGGGTCTAGTCCCACTCCTCTCTTAGCTACTTTTCTCCTCAAAATAGAGGTTAAAAAGGTTGGATGGGATTTTTCGGAGGTTTCTCATGCTCTCACTGATCCTCTCCATAAAGCTGGTGCTTGATCTCTCCCCTTCCTCATACTTTGAAAACTGCTGCTCTGGCTAAACGGAATCAATAGCTCTTTGAGGAATCTGTTGTTTTCCAGGTTCTTAAAAAGAAGTTGGTTGGCAAAAAAAACCACAACAACAAACCGCTGTGGCTTGAGAAAGATTTCTTTGTTTAAAAAAATATAAAAGAGATAAATTAAACCCCAGAATGCTAGGTAGATATCTAGAGTCCAGCAGTTTACCTATGTAAACTCACACCCTTAAGTCAAGAAACAGGCTGGACTCCCAACTTCCTGGGACAACACAGGGCACCAAGGTCTCCTTGGGCCTCCTGGGGTTCCATCAGCTTTTCTGATGTGGTCTTGTCTTTTTTCCATAGGTGTGAGATCTCTGCTCTCACATAGCCGTCATGTCGGGATTTATTTAATGATTTCATCTCCTGAAACTTTCTTGCTGTGGGTGTCACTGCTAGAGGAAACTATTTAACTACAAAATAAATGTTATACTCCTGGGTTACTGATGCCTACATAAGTAGAAGGAATGGCAAGTTTCAGCTGCATGTTACATTTTACAGAACACAAAATAATGGGTGTTTCTATTTCAGAGCCTTTTATAAGAAAAGCACTTTGATGTTTAAATGTCAGACATATGAAGAATAGTAATTATTTTGTCATCAGCCCTGTACTAATCTTTAGGGAGGATAAATGCACTTGCTGAAAAAAACACTTAGCCACATTTTTTAAGTGATTACTACCTAAAATGTGTCTGTTTTCTGTTCCTGGGACTCCAGATTCACCAGAATAACCAAATTGCTTTATGAGTTTGTAGTTTGGATTTTCAAGTATATTGAAAAAAAGGCTAAAGCAAGTCACTCCCCATATGCACAGGGACCCTCTATTTATGTACTGAACATTTGGGTACTGATTATATTATTTTTTAAAGCTTTAACTGAGAAGTGATGCATCATATAACCTCCTAATCCCCTCTCCCTATTAAACATGGTTCTCCTGTCTTTGCAGGCACAACATTTTATACAGACTATTTTTTTTAAAGCTCTAGGGGTTATGCTAAAATTAATGTGCAATCACTGGTATCTTTTCCAGAAACAAGTAATATTGACTCCTGTACTGCAGAACTTTCTCCAAACCTAGGAGAAACCTGGTCCCTGGTTCCAGATGTGGGGAGAACCTGCTGAGAAGGAGTTTGTAAGAGTGCAGAGAAAAGAGGGAGAAGTGGAAAAGCCAATGAAAGTTGGCCTGGCCTGGAACTGCAAAATGATGACCCAAAAGGGTAATTAAGGGTGACAAAAGGACCTCAGGTAAGGGTGTGTTTTGACTGTAAACCATTGTTGCAATTAGTCAGTGTTAAATACAGTAATTGTAGGGCTCGTGAAGTTGTGTAATAATTTGACTCAAGTGTCAACATTGAAATAACCTCATTGTTTTCCAGACTGTTATTCTGAAATCTTTTTCTCAAGAGAATAGTCCTAAGTTGTGTGTACCTCACCAGCAAATCTTTATTCACATAAACACCTGTAATCATGTTCTGATGCTTTTTCCTATTCTGTTTTTCTTCCAAATCATAAAAAGTCAATGGATTTTTACAGCTGCTAGATCGGTCATTAAAAAGTCTGAACTGAAAAAAAAAAAATAATGTAAAAAAATTTTGTAAGCTCTAAGAACTCAATTTAGCAGACAGCAGAACATTCCAGAAACAGAAAATACACCTATCGTTGTTTGTACATTGGGAGTTGACATTTGCAGTGAAACGCTGTGTTAAATCAAGTTCCAGGCTGCTGAGCCCCTGTGACAAGAATTCCTTTCCGTATCAGCAAGCTTTAGTATTAGGGAAAATTAATAGAACGGCTAAAGCATTTGGTATAATTGAATTGTTTCGGGGTTGGCACCGTGGAATTAGCTGGTTGGTTCTCATCTTCACCAGTCGTGTCAGCTCCTGTTTCGTACGAACTCATTCTGCGACTCGGTATAACAGATGCGTACCGATATGCTTTTTTTACTCATTAGCAGCATTAATGTTTTTGCGGTGCCCACAGTGACTTTCGCCTGGTGCCCTGGGTTGGTGCGGAGGGCGGCTGGACACTGAGGGCGATGGTGAGGGCGGCGGTGAGGGCGGTGGTGAGGGCGATGCTGAGGGCGCTGAGGGCGCTGAGGCGATGGTGAGGGGCAGAGCTCCCGCCTCGCCCCGCCCTCTCCATCCGGGTCTCTCGGAACGGTCGTTGGGAGCGTTCAAACCCCGCGGCAGCCAATCAGCGCAGAGCGTTCTTCTCCCAGCAGCCAATCAGCGCAGAGCGCGTTCTCCCCGCCCACTCGGCACCCTGCGCTCGGTACCGCAACAAGCGCTGCGCGTCTGCCCAGGAAACCTCTCACAGCCAATGGGCGCTCGCGCGGCGCTCGCGACAGGTGCAGGGACCAATCAGAGAGCGAAAAGAGCAGAAAGGGACGAGAAGTGGGCGGGGCATCCGGCGGCGCTGGCGAATGAGGGGGCGGCTTACAAAGGGACGGTGGGGCCGGCAGCCAATGGGCGGCGGCGTGGGTGCGGCGGCTCGCTTTTTGAATTGGCGGCGGCCGCTGATGGCGGATGGCGGCGGGTGGCGCCGGCGGTGAGGGGCGCTGGGCCGGGGGGTGCGGGCGGCCTGCGGGGGTTGGACCGGTCTGTCTGGCCCCTGGGAGGCCTCTGGGTCCCGGCGCTGCTCCGGGGCTCCTCAGGCCGCCGGCGGTGGTCCTTGGGCAGGGCGGAGCCCCGGGCCCGCCGGCACCTGCTGGCTCGTGTGGCCGGAGGCTGTGGCGGTCCCTCGTCCTGCCCTCAGCCCCTTCCCTGCTCAGGGCTCGGGAACCTTCCTGCGTGGTTCCTCGGGAGGGAAATGGCAAACGTGGGAGGTGTTTGCTGTCCTTTCCTTGCTTTAGCAAACATGTTTGGTTTGTGAGTGTTTTGTGTTCTTCAGGCTTTCCACAAACTATTGGGAGGTCATTTCTAAGTGGGATGCTGCGGGGGCATTAGCTCGGTGGGAAGCCTGTAGTGATGGTGTTTGACTTTCGCTCTTTATGTGAGGGAAAACTGTTCAGTTCTTGTCTGTGTGTGCTGCTTGTTCTCCTTTGTATCCTGGCACTTTCTGTCTGCAAGTTTAGTGACCAGTATTATGTTTATTATATGACTATTAAAACAAGGAATATTTTTAAATACACTTAGGATGGAACCTCATAAATAAATAAATTGGAAATTCCATAAAGAAAATCAATGCCCAGGCCAAGGTGTGGGCTTTTTCAAATATACAGTGAAGTCCTCTATAAGTTCAAATGCATGTTATTGGGTATAACAATAACTGCACTGTTGTCTTAGATGTCTAAGAAATTATCTCGAGGATTTAAGTTTAATTGTGCCTTTGACGGGAAGGTTTGTTTTCTTCTGAATTTACATGTAATTGTTTTGGTGGTAATCATTATTAACAATATGATTTGAATCTTCCAAGATTATGCTTCTCTCCACTCTTACTGCCAAGAATATAGGTAACTGTGTAACAGTTCCTGGTGGTGACATTGTAACATTTTGGCCAGGTGGTTCCCCAAAGACTTTATGATTGAGGTTACTCTTCTCTTGCTCTGTCTTAAGCTGCTCTGAGAGAAATGATGTGGGTGACTGGGACTTAGGTCTAGAAAACTGAATTGCATGGAGCTGCACAGCTGTGTGTGACCTGGACATTGAAACTAAGCTGGCAAGTTTGGTAACTGAATATGTCTAGGATTATGATTGGTTTGTAGTGTTGACTTACTGCTCATCACTGTATTAGCAGCTTGGGTATTGTGAAGACCTGAATAATTTCCAGGAGCCCCAGATGTGATCTAAACTCTAGGAGATAAATTCTTTTCTGTATTACTGTTATGCCAAAGTGCCCATTGTTTATTGTCTTCTGAATTTGCTATGTAATAGGATGGTTATTACACAGCTTCAAAAATGGGATGTGCTGTTCTGTAGGGGTTTTATTACCTCAAGAATCCTCTTTCAGACAATGCTTCAATGCAGTATTTGCACAGCTGCTGTTTTAAAGAGGCATTTACTGTCACAAGAACAATTTCAGTTTAAGTGCTACAAAGGGGTATTGCACGACAGCAGTTCTGCTGCGGTTGCTGCTCTAGGCAACTCCTGATATCATTGTGTAAACATTGAAATCTGTGTGTGTGATGAATCACAGGAAGTGCACCCTGCATGCCTCATGTGTGAGAGAAAATGTGCTGCCTGTTGGGCAGGTGCCTTAGAACAAACTTTCTGGTGCAGGATTCGGGTAGGTAGCTCACAGAATATGACAGGGTTAAGAATTCTGCCTTTCCAGTACTGTCAGGTTTGATGGGTAGGGAGAGCACAGATATTTTCTGTTTAAGACAGGAGGCCTCTGTATCTGATGATGAAAGGGTACTTCTACTCTGTTATAGTTAGTGTAGGACAATAGACAAGACCACACAAACAGACATATACATGCATTTCAACTTTGTAAAGACTCTCAAGAGTTTTTAATTTTTCTGTGAGTAAATAGTGCTGGTCCTGCTCTCTGGGTGCTCATTTCTAACCACAGTATCTCTAGCCAGTTCACCAGAAAAATCAAATTTTAGCAAGATGTTTTGGTTACCCTAATTCTTCTGTTAATGTTTCATTTCAACAATGCTAATCTTGGTCTCAATTCTAGCTTTGGCACTGAAGGAAACAAGTGCTCTTAGTTTTTTGATGCTTTGTGGTTAAGCTTTTTTAAAGGAGCACTTGAGTTTGTGCTTTCCTGTGCTCAGAGCTGAAGTTGCCTCTCTGCAGCTTTCTGTGCTGATGAATTGCAGAACCATTTCTGTAACAGCTCTGTTGTCAGTCTTTTCTATCAATTGTGTTACTCTTGATGCTCTTTCAGAGCTGCTCTATCAGCGTGAGTGGGAGTTCAGTAAGAGCCTAAATGTTTTGTTTTCTGAAGTCACTTAGTCATAGAACTCTTCTTTAATGAGCTTTTGGTACCTGTAACTTAGCTTGGCCCCTCTACCTTCCAGCTGTTGAAGAAAGAAACAAGGCATAATCATGGCTGACAGCAGTACTCTGGTGTCTGAAACTGGGAGGAGCCTCTTGGCTGATTCTTCTGTTCTTGATTCAAAAATTATAGAAACCTCCAAAGAGAATGTATTCCGTGCAACTGTTCTGGATGTTGAAGGTAACGGGGGAAGTTTATTTTAAGACTATTCTGGTTTTGCAATGACTGATTACTTGGTTGGTATTTAGTAGTTTTGGAAAACTGAAAGTGCTTTGAACTCCAGAATTGTACATAGAGAAGGCAAAAGGGTGTTGATCTGGGATCCTTTTATTAACAAAGGGACTGTCTTGATTTTTTTTTTTTAACTCACCTTGTTATAAAGAATTGGGGTTACAGCCCCAATCAAATGAGATTTCTGGCTGTTGTATAGAAAGCTGTCAGTTCCATAGGATGCCTCTTCTGTGGAATAAACCATTCCAGGTGACATTTTGACACCAGTGTTTGGAAACTACAGCTGCTCTCTTGGGTACAGGTAGACAGATTAATAGGTATCGTAAGGAAGACAGGTGGAGAGATTAATAGTCTTGAGCCCAAAATTAGTTCAAGAACAAATCTTGAAATTAAAAAAAAAAACACCAATGAATGTTTTGTTCCAAGATAGCAGCCAAAATCTGCTGGTGGTCTGTTGATGCAAATGACATGGTGGCAATACTTGTTCTTCCTCCTAATATTTTGAAGGCTTATTAATGCATGCAAAAAAAAAAAAAATAAAAGAACAAGGTATCTAATCTCAGTTCTGATATTCCTGGTAAGTGCATAGTTTCACCAAGAAAGTAACGGACTTTGTCAGCCAGGAGCACAGAAACTAGAAAAGATATCAGCTGTCTATTTTCCATATTAGAAAGTTTGGGCTCTAAGTTACTTGGGTATTCATTAATTAATGGACATGCTTCTTGAGGTAACATTATTTTCAGGCTTGTTCCTGATAAATAAGGAGCCTTGAAAGGCTGCTGTCTGCCTGTATTCTTCTATACATTACTGCTTGATTTAGACATAACATGGATTTTTCTGCTAAAATACAAATATTACTCTTGTTTCTCTCTAAGCAGAAGAAATGCCTCAAATAGAAACAAGAGTGGTTTTGGTTCAGGAAGCAGGGAAACGTGATGAGCTTCTGAAAGCCTTGGAGGTATGCGGGCCTGAGATAAAACAGTCACATGTTATGCCTTTAGACTTCTAGTAACCAATTTGCTTCTGTACTAAAATTCTCCTCTTCCACAGACCATTAAGATAATGGAAGTTCCTGTAATAAAGATAAAGGAAAGTAGTCCTGATAAATCAGAAGAAAAACTAATAAAAAGTATTATTCATATGGTATGTCATGCAATTAAGCACATGTAATTGCATGCAGCATGTTATGCTTCACTGGGACTGAAATGTGCACAGGCTTTAATTTGGATTAATTGGGCATAATGTCATAATATATGCTAATAGTTCTGATGGTGTCACAGCTCATCAAAATCAGCACTTTTTTTACAAACACTTTCTTAGATATGGAAGTAATACCTGCAGCTCTTACCTAGTGATCTTTTCTAACAGGGGCATAAAAATACCCATTGGGACATCCAGCTGCATGCTCCTGTTCAGTCACACATAAGTTTGTGCTATGAACTGACTTTGTCAATGGGCTTCTCTTTGAATTTAAAGCTCTATTTAAACCAAAGTGCAAGAAATGCTTTTCCATTTTTTGATGTGATAAACATAAAAAATAAAGTTTGGAACTAATGATTGAAATTGGAATGGACCAAATTTTTAGACCCCTTAAAAATATCAAATTAACAAATTCTATTTCTGTTCTTTAGGTGCTGTGTGGAGCTTGCTGTTGCAAGCTGGATTCTACTTTTTAGTAGCATCCCAAAGTTCCCTAAGCTGTTCTGATAGACTGAAATTTCATTTCTCTTTTGAGCTCAGGGTTTTTTTTTCTATCTAGCTATTTCCATTGCTACATTATCAGTGTGAACTGATATGCTACCAGAATTCTGATTCTTCAGAAGCAGGAATTTTACTTTAAGACATTCAGTCTTAAAGCATGCAGCAGTTCATAGCTATTCTTATGCAAGAGAACAGTGCATTGCATTCAGCTTTCACAAATCCTAACTCTATCTCTGAAATATGAATCATACATTTTTCTAATAGTCCAAAATAAACAGCAGTTGAATTTTACACTAGTGCAAGTATGTTGCCTGAATAATGCTTTCCCTTTCATCCCTGTACATCAAGGAAATTAAAATGCCCTACATCAAGACAGACACGCTAGAAGAGCTTGGAGATTCTGATTCCCCAGAATTTGAGACCATCTTCGTTGTGTCAGACTTCCAAGCTCCCATCTTTCCCAAGCTCTGCAAGGCAGATTGCCGTGTCGTCGGGCCGCCCGTCGTGCTGCACTGTGCGCAGAAAGGAGAGGTGTGTGCTTCCTGCTGAAATCAGCTGAGTAGCTCTCTGCTGCAGTGAGTTCACAGTAAAATCTGTCTTGCTTTTCCAATCAGTTGGCAGCATTCCTAGCAAGAGAATTTTGGGCGAAGCAAGTTTCTAATGCTGTGTTAGAATATTGCATGTAGTGAGAGAGTGCAGGCAGACAGTGGTAAGGCTACGGCTGCTGCTGTAGTTGTGGAAGTTGTTGTTCAGCAGTTGGGATCGTCCCATTAGGGAAGGCAGCACACTAATGATTCTCCAGTAATCACTTTATATTTCCAAAAGTTGTCATGTAGGGCAGACTGGGGAGGAAATAAAAGGATGGAGCTCTACCTGTGGAACTTGGGGATGTTCTAGTTGCTTTACCAGAATGCTGGTAGGCCTGGAGCTGAGGTATAACTGAATAGACAGACTTGGACTAGTGTCTGATACATTTTTAGGACTAGAAATAGCAATACTGTATTAAAGGTAATGTGAAAACTTTATGGGATCAGTTTGCTGTTGACTAATAAGCTTTCTTCTTCTTTTCAGCCTTTGCCTTTCTCCTGCCGTCCGCTGTACTGTGCAAGTATGTTGAACTTGGTACTGTGCTTTACAGGATTCAGAAAGAAGGATGAATTAGTAAGGCTTTTTTCTTCTTTGGATTGGTAAAAACATGTTAAATATATTTTCAAGGTACTCTACTGTTCTATCACCCATAGGTTTAACCATGGCGCAAGCCCATATGGGGAGAATGAATTGTTTGTTCTTTTGTTTGGTTGCAAGTCCAGAGGCAGTGATATTTGAGGATGGGTGAAGGCATTATGTATGATGATCATGAGAGCACAGGTGGTTTGGATAGTATTCATACTACACAGCAAGGCTGTATTAAATGTTGAAATAAAAACAAATCTTAATGGTTCTCTTGATGTATCAGCTACATCTTCTGTAGATGTAAACAAGTTTTTTTAAGAACAGATCAGAGTATTTCCATTTCTAGACATTTAATGTAACCTTCTGTAACTTGCTTTGTAAACCACTTCTATACTGCTCTCACTCTTCAGAAGATACTGAAAACTTTTCGTCTTTATTTTTCAGGTCAAGCTTGTGACCTTGGTTCATCATATGGGTGGAATTATTCGAAGGGACTTTAGCTCAAAAGTTACTCATCTGGTGGCAAACTCAACACATGGAGACAAATTCAGAGTATGTAAGCTTGAGTTGATGTTTCATGGAAACGTTTGAAATTTGGCTCTTGTAGACTAAGTTTGTGCATTATGCTTCAGCTCAGAAGCTGTTTTTTCCTGTACTAACAACAATAACTTGTAATGGTGAATTCACCTCTGCCTGGTGTTGAGCTTTGGCATGTTTTTGTTGCTGTGGGAGATCTAAATAACATAAATTGAATGCAAGTATTTTGAAAATAGACAAGTATAGTAAATAACAAGATTCCAAATGGTCAAGTATTGATGCTACCGGTAGTTAAGACAGTGATGAACAAGTGTTTATGTATCAACATACCTGCTTTTGTCTGTCCAAACAATAAACTTTGAGGTAACTTGTAAAAAACTTAAGTACTTAAATGGCGCATATCTTCTTTTAAAAATTATTTTTATCTTGTTATGGATGAGGATTCAAATCTTCTTTTATGCATAAATAGACATGAGTGTGCTTTTTCTTTTCTGATTCTAAAAGGGAATCATTTGGGACAATTATATTCTGTTTAGAAGTAAATAAATGTTATAGGTTTTCATACTATTTAATATGACATCACAATGTCTATGCCCCTTGACTCTCCCTTGTTTTAATTATTGGTAGGATGTGGCTTTTTTTTCTAGTTTGTCTTTATAATCTTAAAAAGAAATCCTATTTCTGTTCAAACACTCCTTTCTGCCAACTCAAAGGTGAAAAAGTAGGAAAGCTGTACAATCTCTCAAGGAGTCATGGCAGTTACCTTTCAAATAGTCACTTTCTCTTTGATAAAAGCAGTCTAAGATATTTTTCTTCATACAAAGTATCAAAAGCAGAAAAAGATCCCATATTCCACTGGATCAGAGATTTGATTTTGTGTTTCTGTGAATGATGAAAGATATCAAATGCACAAAATGTGCACTTTTGAGGAAATGTCAAAATAGCTATTGATCTGATCTCCTAGTCACTGAATTCAGACATTCTAACTCTGGGGAGCTACAGTTGGGAATGACTCTTGAAGGAATATATTCACTTTTTACTGTTTCTGTCTCAAAGTAAAAGGAAGGTTACAAATTTTTCTTGATGTGGGAAAGATTTAAATGGAAATATTTGGTACAACTTAGGCTTTTCCTATTTTGTAGATTGCTGTAAGTCTTGGGATTCCTATCGTGAAAGCTGAGTGGATTTATAAGGCATGGGACAAAAGGAATGAAATGTAGGTGTTTATTTTCCTTCAGCCTTCACCTTGCATCCTATTCACCTGAAATATTGTTTCTGCTCAAATACTGATATAGCACTGATTTAGTGACCTTCTCGTGCATCTTCTTTCTTTCAGTGATTTCTGTGCAGCTGATGATGACTTTAGAAATCAGTTCAAGGTTCCTCCCTTTCAGGATTGCATGTTAAGTTTCCTGGGGTTCTCTGATGATGAGAAAGCTAACATGGAAGAAATGACAGAAATGCAAGGTGGTTGTTTATGAAAACCTGTGGGGAGAATGGAGTTTTTAATGATGGGTGCCTCAGAGCTGTTAAGTGAGAAACTAATTTCTAACAATAATTTTCTTTACTCTTGCTAATTTGCGTTTTTTTTTTAATGTAGGAGGACATTATTTACCAGTTGGTGATGAAAGGTGTACACATTTGGTGGTTGAAGAAAGTACAGTAAAAGATCTTCCATTTGAACCTTTAAAAAAACTTTATGTTGTAAAGCAAGAGGTTAGTGCTGAAAATTCTTGAAAGAATGCTGCTATGTAGAACTGTGTGTGCCACATGCCAGCATGTGGCTTATTCTGAAAAAATATCTCCCATACTAACTGTGTTACTATTATAGATTAGTTTGAATATTTTTAACTTTGGGTGAAGCTCTACAATGTGTTCCTAACGTGTGTTTTCTTTTTTCCTTTAGTGGTTTTGGGGAAGCATTCAAATGGATGCCAGAGCTGGAGAGTCCATGTATTTATTTGAGAAGGTATGTTGAACACTAATACAATGCACAGCATATTTTGGAGGTAAAATTACCATGCCCAGAAGTGTGTGTGGGGCCAGAGATCAGATGGTTTAAATCAGCATTTAAGTTCCAGATAATCCATTATAAATTTTATACATAGAATACTCATTTGGAATTAAACCTTTTTTCTGCTTCCCAAATGTTTTACTTTTAGTCAAACAAAATACTATTGTGGTTTCCATTTTAAAAAGGGAAAAAAATCCATCCATTTTGCCTTGGCTTCCTTAAGAGGTTTCCTTTTGTGATGTGTGTTGATCTCTGTAATTATCTCTGTTACTGAGTTGAACTGGACACAGAGGATAAATGAAGTTTTCTTTCACTGCAGTCAGAGAGTCCCGACTTCAAGAAGTCAGTGTCGCTGCTGTCCCTGAGCACTCCCAACAGCAACCGCAAACGGCGCCGTTTGAAGGAGACTCTTGCTCAGCTGACCAGGGAAACAGACATGTCCCCCTTCCCTCCTCGGAAACGCCCCTCAGCTGAACATTCCCTCTCTATTGGCTCCTTGCTGGATATTTCCAACACTCCGGAGTCAAGCACTGCCAGTGGAGGTAGAGCTAAAAACTTCCCTTCAGCCACACCTACAATGTTTAAGAGCCCTTGCATGCCAGGAGAAATGGTGGTGGTAGGGAATTCTTAAAAGTTCTGCTACAGATTTGCAAAGCAATTCCAGGCTTTTGCCTTTTCGAAGTCTGGAGGAAAAAGCTGAAGTGAAGAGTTCAGACACAGGCCAAGCTGCCTCGTGTCATCACTTAGTAAGCATGATCATATCTGAAGGAAGAGATATGGAGGTGATAAATAGGAAGTACAGTCCAGTGTTACTCCAAAATGCTTCAAATACTCTGCTGGAAGTCTGTAGCAAATTAGCAGCATAGTCAACAGTAAATCATCTAAAATACACTCCATAGCATCTAATCCTTGCTTCCTGATATATAAGGTTCTGATAATAGGGTCAAGTTTTTGACTTGACCTGCCCATAAATGGCTTATTAGTTTGTCTAATTTTGAGGAATAATATACTACTGTTCTATAATTAGGCTGTAATAAAGAGAACCACTTTCTTGAAAGAGCCCTGATAACGCTACAATATAGCATTAAAAAAAACCACCCAAACTTCACTTAAAAATTCTGAAGTTATTTTTGGGTTTTTTGTCTTTGAGGGTGAGGTTTTTTTTTTAGGGACTATTGTAATAAAGCTCTATTTTCTTTTGGTAATATCTCTTCATCAGATACACCAAAATCCTGCGCAAGGCCTTCCAAAAACTCAACTCCTCTTCCTGTCAAGCAGTCTGCAAGATGGCAGGTTGCAAAGGAATTGTATCAGACTGAAAGCAACTATGTTGATATTCTAACAACAATCATTCAGGTAAGCTGGTTTTAAAGCCAGTCCAGATCAATTGTAATAAGATATCCAATGTTTACATCAATTAGTATTTTCAGCTATTTGTATTATACATCAGTTAGTATTTTCAACCTGTGCTCTGCAGGCTTTTGAGGGCCTGGGTGCATCAAAGCTTCATAGGAAGATGACAATATAAACAGTCTCATGTAATTTTACTCATGTATAAGAATACTCAGTTTCAGGTTGGAAAATACAATTTCTAATCTGGGATCTGCAGTGGAATTGCAATTTACATGGAAATTGCAAGTGTTGGGAAAATAGGATCTTCATGACTAATGTTTTAGATATTAGTGAACAGAGGGAGATGGCAGAGAGAAAAATCTTTTTCTGAAATTATTCCAAGAAGAACAGAATAGCAAACAACTTACAGGAAGAGCTTAATTTCTTGAAAGTTTATTTCCATTTCAGCTGATTATCTGCTTAAAGAATGAGCCAAAATGTGTGTGAGTAGAAAAGGAGATGAAAGGGGGTTATGCTGTAGTGATGTATCAAACTAAGTGTTTGTATCTTCAAACCACTTTCCATAACCCACTCTTGCTGAATGGAGGCGTCTCAAGATTGTGACTACAGGAAATTATGATCTAGAAGGAAAACACTGTTGCTTTCATAACTGTTTCTGACACAAGATTTGGCAGGTGGGAAGACATTAACTTTTTTTCTCTTAATTCATCAGTTATTTCAAGTTCCATTGGAGAAGGAAGGACAACTTGGGGGACCAATCCTTGCACAGGAAGAGATTAAGACCATATTTGGCAGCATTCCAGATATTCTTGATGTGCACACTAAAATCAAGGCAAGCTGCACTTTCTGCCCTGTAGGGGAAGCTTTCACAGAGACTTTGAATATTTTCTGCATGTTTTCATTTGCATTTGCTGGATAGGTATAGATTCTTACTAGTTCTGATACATTGTCTTTCAAATAGTGGCATATGCCTGTTCCTGGCAGCATTTCAGAGTAGGCTTTTAAAATAAAGAGACTTGCAGACTGCCTGCAACTTTATGATTTGTTTGTACATTTTTTGTTGTTTTTTTCTCAACCACTGGGGTCCAGTCTGGTTAATCACACTGGGTATTGATGTGTGCCCACTGAGACTGAGATGAAAGTAGAGCATGTGTGTCCATGTGTCAGATTGGAGTCACCTGCAGCATGCAGTGTAGGGAGAGTTGCTTTGATGTAGTTGCTGTATTTTCCTTCATCTTCAGTGTAATAAAGATATAAGCAGTGGCAGCAACAAACCAATATTATTCTTTTCACTTAAGGTGAATCCTGAACCTTCAGTCCCTCTTATTAGCTGATGGTGAATGAGCATGATCCTTATCCAGCTGATACAGGCTTAACAGCTTGGTCTCACTTTCCTTGACACCCTGGTCTAGCAAGTGATGGAATCTATCCTAGTTGCATTTCAATCCTGTCTTATGGATTTAAGTCCTAGCTTAGCTGTGCACTCTTAATTAGAATTGGTTCGACTGTTTTCTGTATCCTTTTTTAACATTCCTCTGGGATGTGTTGTGTAGTGTGTTGGATGCAGCACTGTTATCTTGTTGCAGAGTTGGCTAGTCCTGATATGCTGCCAGGCTCTACTTGCATCGATTTACAAGTATATATTTTTATTCAGTAAGCCAAAGATCTCTTGCTTTGAGCCTTCAATAGACTGGAGGGGCTGAATGTGAAATTGTACAGCTTTTAGGATTGCCTGTTTTGTCAGCACAAAAACCACACCTAATGATGTGTGTTTGGCAAAACACTGATCCCATTTAATGGCTTTATGCAGTTTATGCTCAGCTTGTTTTCTCCCCCCATCCCTGCATGTATTCTAGGAAGACCTGGAAGATCTTATGATAAATTGGACTGAAAGCAAAAGTATTGGTGATATCATTCTCAAATATGTAAGTTCATGTTTCTTTTTTTATGCTTACGACTATTACCTTGCCTTACAAACAATCCACTTCTAGGAGCTAGCAAACACAAACAAAGCACTACTGAGAAAGAACTCCAACTTGTATCATTGTATTTTTTATTTAGACTTTTCAGTTGAGTTAGGAGGTATAATCCATGTCAAGTTTCAGTGTATGTGTCTGTCCACTGGTATGAGGGAGTAAAACTACAAATAGCTACAGTTTGAGAACTGTAACTTGAAGCACTGCAGACATGCTTTTTACTCATACATTAAAAGCCACCTCCTGTACCCTGATCAATAGTAAAGAACTAGGAAAATAACTTTTCACAGAAACTTCTTGTGTTCTTTCTTCAAGACTTGAAATGTGTAAGTGAATAAGGACTCCTTGTCTTCCAAATTACAGACTGTGTAGAATGGGAAAGTTAGGTTTGGGGCTGCAATGGATTTGAACATAAATAGTTTGCTAGGTATCTTATGCTTTTATTGACCTGATGGTTTTGAGACAAATAGTGCTTGTCATTCAAAAGTTTTCAGTCTAAGGTATTGCTTCTGGTGGTTTAAAAGGTGATTGCAGTAACTGGAGAAAATACCTGTCTGAAACTTCTAAAATTCTCACCAAAAGCATCTTGCTAGGTGAGAACCTGCCTTCCACTTGAGCTGCTCAGCAGTTTCTAAGATTGTCACATGTTTGCTGCTGAGAGCAGCCTGCGTTTAATCAGCAGCATCAATTTTGGGCATCTGGCATGCAAAAATGTCTTAACTTGTTCTGAGAACACGTATGGGTTTACAACACATTTTTTTATTATTCTTTATTGCAATGTGCCATTGAGCAGCTTTGTATGGCTCAGGGCATATGAACATATGTACAATGATACATAATATGTAAAGCAGAGCCCTAACAGTTGTTTCTTTCAGTCAAAAGACTTGTTGAAAACATACCCTCCGTTTGTGAATTTCTTTGAAATGAGCAAGGAGACGATTACAAGATGTGAGAAACAGAAGCCAAGGTTTCATGCCTTCCTAAAGGTAAGTTGTCTGCAGAACTAAGTCTATGAGTAGAACATGGAGGCTGTTACCATATACCACTGAATGCAGTAGATGGCCGAATGTGACATCTTGAAAGCTTGAAGGAATGGGAACATCTCTTGGTGAGACAGAAATAAGAAGGATTTGAACTTCAATCCCTCAAGCTCTGCATATGACCCTTTCATGAAAGGTCTGAGTTCCTTCTCTGTTAAACAGCTTTCAAGGTAGTTTGATTATATTCATTTGTTGCTGGAAAAAGTTCCTCCCAAATACATGTCTTCTCTTTTCTGTAAAGGTAACTAGAGCTGCTGCTTTGACTGGTCCCCTCCCTGAGTTTGTGAGACTTGTATTTCTAAAGTAGCTTTTAACTTTCTTTGGGCAGCTGTGAAGCTCCAGGGAGGTAGAATTTCTCAGCGTTCTTGTGACTAATGAATAGGAGCCTAACAGTGGAGATCTAACAGGAAGATGATCTTCAAAGAAAATTATCTGAAGATGAGTCTTAAGACTCTTGAGCTCTTCAGATATGTGTGTACTGTTAATAGTGCAGTGAAGCTTTAGCTCCTCTACTGTATCCAAATAATGAAGTAATCACACTGACAGATTTCAGCTTGTGTTTTCTGAGGACTAAGAATTACATCAAAATATTGATATCTAAAAGATGGGGAACAAATAAGAGAACAGATTGTCCCCTGTCTCACTCCACATTATCACCTGAAACAAGGGCTGAGGGGTTGATATGGACACTTTAAAACTAGACATTCTGAGAATATAAATCACTGTGCAGTTTTAATATAATGTGGCTTTTAGCACGCTCTGTTAATGACTGCAGTAAACAATTTCACACTTGTATAGCACTGCTAATTTCAAGGAAGGCAGTTTTTCTCTGATCTTCTGTTTTTCTTGTGTATGTGTGTAAAAAACAAAAAGAGAGTGAACATTATTTCCTTTTTCCCAGATAAATCAAGCTAAACCTGAATGTGGCCGCCAAAGCCTAGCTGAGCTTCTTATCCGTCCTGTTCAAAGGCTGCCCAGTGTTGCCCTTCTACTAAATGGTAACCTAGTGATGTATTTTTTTTATTAGTTTGTCTGGGAAGGTGTTAAAACCACATGATAATGTGTACTTTTTGTCATTAGCAACAGCTTTTCTCATCTAAAACAGACCTGATTATGTGAGTTAACAGTGATTACTGGCAGTCAGTGAGACCCACTACTGCAGAAAGCACACTTCTGACTAAATTTCACTTGTTCATACATTTGTGTGCAGGATACAGATAGAGGAACAGTTTGCACTGACAATTCTGTCTCTTCAAACAAGCATATAATTGGGAATCAAATGAAACTAACATAAACTAGAGAGGAAATCGTATTGACAAGGCTCACAGTTTCATATGTTCTACCTGGTATCAACCACTTGCTGTAATAATTTTGTTAATAAAAATAATAAAAATTCCACTTCATCATCCTTTGCTTCAGGTAGAAAAAGACTTCTATGCTTGTCTCTGCACTTCAATTTAATTTTATGTTTAACAGTGTAAGGGTTTGTTTTTTGTATTGTACGTGTTTGGGTTTTTTCCCTAATGAGATGCCTGGACAGCTGCTGCTCAGCCTAGTACCCCACTTAATCAGTGCTATTTGGACTCCAGGATAGATCTGATTTCTTCAGTCAGCTTATCTTAACTCAGTTTAAACTTGAGTTTTTCAGATTTCTTTTCAGGTACTTGTGATATGTGTGGAGTTTTTATTTCTTTAATTTTTTTCTTTATTTGCAGATATTAAGAAACATACAGCAGAAGAGAACCCAGATAAAGTAACTCTAGAGAGAGCTATTGAATCATTAAAGGAGGTGATGACGTAAGTCATGTTGATTCTATGAAACATGCTGTTAAACATACTGCATTTAGATCCCTCTGTTCCTTCTAAATTGCTGTCAATGTTTTGTTGCCACAAGTAACAGAAAGTAAACATAACTGTATGTGTTCTTCAGCCTCCCTTTGGCTGCTGTTGGTGCTTTGGAGTTGTTTGCCAGAGCTCTGAAGGAGCCTGTGGCATTGTTACCCAGCACTTGTACCTGAAGCTGTGCTGACTCCCTGCCTCAGCAGGAAACCTTCCCAGTCCTCTGTTCTGATCCAGCTCCTATTTCTATCTGTCCCTCTAGAATGGAAATGATGTTTTTTTTCTGTACTTCTATGCATATATCCATTAAAAGGACACACTTTTGGTGGGAGATTTGTTTCTCTTCTGTATTAGCTCTTCTTGGCACTGTTCCAACAGTTAATTAGATGAAAGCTGAAGTTGTTTAGATTGTAAGTCTCACCTCTTTTGAAGTGTAGCGTATGTCTCCAGCAACGAGAACCCCTTCATTAATTGGGTAAATGTTTGTCCAGTTTGAACAACAATTTTTAGATTGTAATTATTCTTGCATCTGCTGCTTGGTGAGCTGCAGTCCTGATTTGGGGGATAAAATGCAGGCTGTAAAGAACTGCACTGTGTCTAGTTCAAAATCTTGCAGGGCAGGGGAGGGGAATTCTATGTAAACTGAATAGTGTGCCAAGTGCTGGTAACATGACAAGAAAAGTGTTCTAGGGCTGAAGTTTCCCATGTGATTGCATGTGGTATTTGGTTATTTTGTCAGGCAAGTGTGGCAAGTGCTGCTGTATAAATTCTATCCCTGAATGTGTAGCTTTATTTCTTTTGTGTCTTAAATGCAGTGCATTCTTTTACTGTTGCTTGGTATTGAAGATTAATATAATATGCTTCCCTTAGACACATTAATGAAGACAAAAGAAAAACAGAAGCACAAAGGCAGTTCTTTGACGTTGTCTATGAAGTGGATGGATGTCCAGTAAGTCATTAGATCTGTTAAATGACTGCACTATTCTGTTCCCTTTGCAGAAATGTGTGAAGTTACAATGCAATGGTGCTGGTTTAAACAGATTGCCAGTGTTAAGCTGTAAGCAAGCAGTAATCCAGCCCTTGGACTAAATGCTTAATGAGATTTTTGCTTCTGTCACTTAGGCCAATCTCCTGTCCTCTCACCGGAGCTTAGTTCAGCGTCTGGAAACTGTAGCACTTGGTGATGACCTCTGTGACAGGGGAGAGCAGGTCACACTCTTCCTGTTCAATGATTGCCTAGAGGTAAGATGACTATACAAGCACATCTCATGAACTGAATTGTAAAAGGCTTGACACTTCACATGAATATAAATAAGTAAAATTTAAGAGCTTTTGAAGCAATCAACAGATTGCTGATAGGCTAACACATGCTGATGTTTCCTTTCTGTCAGCTACTGTATAAACCAACATGGTCATGTCTGCATGGCTGAGAGGTGTTAATGTAGCCTTTAATGTCTTGCAGCCAGGGTAAAAACATAAAAGCAGCTTAATATGTTAAAATGTTTATCTGAATAGGACTTTGAGTAGTACCAATGGATAAAAAAGCTTTGGAGTCCTTGGCTCAGGAGATTTTGTCCTTTTGAAGTTTAGTTTTATTTAATGGGAGTAAATAGTGGGCCTCAATAGATCTGTCTGTTCTTAGGCTACCAAAAAAAAAATCAAAATGAATGCCTCAGACTAAAAATATGTTCAGAAGAACTAGAGAGGAAAAATCTAACTGGGTTTTGCAGACTAATGTAGAGAAACTGAAGTTATAAAAGACACTCTCATAAAGTACTTGTTGCTGTCTGCAGCAGTGGAGAACATTGTCTTTATAGAAGACTAGCTCTAAAATAATTCAAAATTAGTGCTGTCCTAAGCAGCACTTGGAGACAAAAGCCTGTTGTTGACTAGTGATGAACTCTTCCTGGGAGTCCAGCTGACTCGGTTTCATCACTTCTTATAAAGGAAGGAAAGGAAAATAAAACCCCTTTTAATAACACCTCCTGGCTTGTCTCTTGCACAAGAGACAAGCAACTGAAGATGCCTTACTTTAACACACAAGTATCTTTATACATTTTTTGTGCAAAGCCTCCTCAATGGCAACAACAAGTGATATTTCTAGGACATAACACACCACGCCTTAAGTTGGTTAATGAATATAGATGTCTTTTCTGTTTGAATCTAGACTACCTTGTGGTAGATTTCAAAGGGCCCTTGTTTCTTATGCAAGGTAGAATTGAGGTCTGTAATGCAAAATTACTTTCTGTCAAGGTATTTTTTAAAAATTTATTGTATTCTTCAGCTGAGTGTTTTGATGCCAAGTAACAAATATTGCTGGGCCACTTGAACTGTAGGCAATGAATAGTGAGATAAGTGAATTCCTTTCAGATTTATGTGGTAGAGTAGCAAGATTTTCTGTGCCTGCCAATATAGTAGAAAGTAAAAAAATAGAAAGGAAAGGAAACAATGACAAGAGATCTTTCAACTTACCCTTTCTCTTCTATTTCACTGCAGATTGCAAGGAAACGGCATAAAGTTATTGGAGCTTTCAAGAGTCCCCATGGCCACACAAGGCCTCCTGCATCTCTCAAGCATGTTGTTCTTATGCCTCTCTCCCAGATCAAGAAAGTCCTGGACATCAGGGAGACAGAAGGTCTGTGTGTTTTGAAATGCTGTGGTAGCTAATGAAAACTGTGTTTCACAGTGTGAAGGTGGAAGTTCTGCTGTTGTGGGATGGAATGTTAAGATGTATTTTTTGTATGGTATGTTAGGTATGTGATTTTAGTAAAAGCTTGTTTGAATCTCTGTATGAGCTTGAGAATTCCTTCCACTGATATCTTGTGTCTTTTCAAGAATCCCTGCATGATGCTGAATTTGGCAGAACTGCTAGATAGCATTAGCATAAGCCAACCAATTGGCAGTGTGAGATAAACAGAGTTAAACACTTGACAGCTCTGGATTTACAAAATAAAAACCAAACTTCAGCCCCAAGCATTAGACTGGCCAGAGAAAATTGCTGTTGGTGTGAAACTAGATATTCTTTTAACTGGTGATGATAATGCTCAGGAAGAGCTGTGCTTGGCATCTCAAAAGAGGACTTAATATCTCTGTCTGATTTGCCATACTGCTCCAGCCTGGATAGTGACTTATAAAGAATCTAGTCACACCAGTTTCTAGGTTTCTATCCTGGCAAGTTTTGGTGTTTTACTGTAAGTGATGATCTGCACATTGTATGTTCTGCTTTTTCTCTGAACCACCTGAACATAGAAACCAAATTAAAAAGAGAAATGGCAAAGAGGGTGGGTGAGGCTGACTGCTCTGCAGATTATTTGGTGAAGGATCAGCTGTTGCATGAACAACTGATTGCAGCCTCTTGATGGTGGCTGTGGACAGAACTCTTCTGTTGCAAGTGATACAACAAGCTATTGTGTAAATAAAGACAAAAGCACTGCACCAAATCATATTGTCTGTAGCTCCAACTCCTGGCAGACAGAGGGTTGACCCTTCTGAAGGTTTTCCCTTGAATTATATGAAAAAAATCATTATTCTTTGTATTAACTCCTTGCTTTTTTTTTTAATAAACTGTAGATTGCCAGAAAGCCTTTGCCTTAGTTGTGAGGCCACCTACAGAACTGAACAACAAGCTGCTCAGTTTCCAGATGACAACTGAAGACCCTCGCAAGGAGGACTGGCTGAAGACTTTGTGTCGGCATGTGGCCAACACTATTTGTAAAGCAGATGCAGTGAGTACTCTGGAACCATGTTGCTGATTGAAATATTTCCCTCTTTTTGGCTTTAAACACGTGAAGCTAATGAAGTTAATGGTGGCCATGCCTGAGGTAAAGTAGAGTAGAAAACATTTGTGCTACCTCATCTGCGAGTGAGTGGTTAAAAGGTAGAAAAGGAAATGGTCTAATGGTCTGAAAGTTTGTGCAGAAGCTAAGTAGTGCTTAAAAATCAAGAACCACACCCTTTCACCATCACAAATAAATTATAAATAATTTAACCCTGCACTAACAAGAATTGTACTCAGCTTCCTTCTTCCACAGCTATGTTTCAATTTACAACCCCAGCGTTATGAATCATTTGGGTTGGTTTAACCAGGTGTTAGGTTAAGTTTTTTGTTCTACACCTTATCTGCACCATAACGCAAAAGACATGAAGCATTGTTCCCACAGACAGAAGTCTATAACCCTCAAACAGAGAAATAACAAAAACAGTGAAATAAAGGAGGCACTGGCCTTGTCACATTTCTAGAAGTTCAGTGTGTGGGCTTTCTGCAGTCAGAAAAACACTAATTTGAGGATTAGATCCTCTCCAATTATGGCAAGAGGCTTTCAGCTAATGTTTTAATTATGTAAAAGTCTATGCATATCAGTCATCTCAATTTGTTGAAAATACGTGCATATAGCTGAAGCTATTTGGTTTAAGCCAGAAATGTTTTATGTTCTGCAGTGTGTTCTTACTGTACAACATTTGGTTTGGATTTCTAAACACATGCTTGTTACAGGAGAGGTAATTAAGTAATGCAAACAGCATCTTAGTTTTATTTTGTTCGTCTTATGATCTAGGACTTAGGAATAAGAGACTTGGCTTTGTGGTTTTCCTTCATTTTTAGGTACTGAGTAGGAAAAGTGCTGATTTGGAAGTGCTAATTTACTTTAATCTGTCTGTTGCCTATCTTCAGTATTTGGTGTCACATATAACTTAGATTTTTAATAGAAATTAAACCTTTGTGTAATAAACGTATCATTCCCTCTTGCCCCAAGACATTCAGAATCATATGCTGACAAATTATAACCTCCTATATTGAATCCCATTAGTTATAATTTCTGTAACTACTGCTTTGTACCAGCTATATAGTACTTCTTTCTTGCTGATTTAAATGTCAAATTGAGCTTCAATTAAAGCGCTTTTGCCTGGTTTTAGAGTTCTACGGCATCCTGTGAATGAGATCACATTGACTTTGCCACCTGGTGGCAGCAAAGGCTTTGGCTACTCTTCCTTAGGCCCTGGGAATGGCCATAAAGCTGCTGACTGGGATCCTTCTGAGATTTCTTTTTTTTTGTGAAAAATGCTTTTTCTCAAAATAAACACACAAAACAGTGAAAAAACTCATCCCAGCAACTTCACACTCTCATGTGTGCCCCCTCTGCTACCCAAGTTTTGTAAGTAGGCAGTCAGAGATTGCTTTGCACATACTGGAATTTAAGAATGAGATGTGAAAAAAACCCCAAAACTTGGGTCTGTTCTGCAACATGTATTGCACTTAATATGAAGGACTTTAGTCTTATTGTATGACAGCTGGAGCTCTCAGGATTTCACTTTAGAAATGTGTTAGATGTGTCAGTAGAATAAAGCAGTGTTTATGCTGGAAACTCTCTAGGGATGCCTCAGAACTACTGCCTTTAATTTGGTCAGCCCTGGACTTGAAACTGAATCAGACAAACTGAATGTAAAACTACTGATGAAGTGGTTTCAGAAACTGATTGCACCAGCTGTTGATCTAATGCAATGACTTGAAAACAAAAAGCTGCTGAACTGTATGAAGAGTTAAATATGGAAAAATATGGCAATTAAAACCTCTAAGTCTGATCTAATGAACTAGAAAATTGTATTTTGACAAGTGCTGATGTTTGACCATTATTAAGACTATTTTTGTCTACAGGAAAATCTCATTTATGTTGCTGATCCTGATTCAGTTGAAGTAAACACTAAAGATATGGACAGTACTTTAAGCAGAGCATCCAGGGCAATAAAGAAAACATCAAAAAAGGTAAGATACTACAGAGATAGTGCTTTTCAGTAAAAGTTATTATAGTCAGAGAATTGTGCTAGTATTCCTGTTTCAGGTGGTTTGTAGTATTTACACTAGTGACAGGAAAAACTTAATCTGAACTAAAACTCTTAAGTATAAGCTTCTTAAAGAAAGAAGGTGAGGGGTGTTCAAGGTTTTGGAATATCTGTATATAGTCTTAAGTATTACAGTCATAAGTATTATGTAGTCATTTTTGAGTCTGTTATGGAACATATGCTGTTTAATACTTTGAGTCTTTTAAATAGAATGCAAAATTGAGAGCAACTTAAAGGAGCGGGGGGCTGACTGTGGGGAAGTTTAGGTGACCAGACCTACCTTTGACTTCTTCCTGAATCTCTGCCCTTCCCTTCCTCTCCCATGTTGTCCTCATATGTGCACAGAATGAGAAGAGCAGGGATGATGGGGAGCCTTCAAAAGTCAGATCATTTTGGGTGTGGCTTTTTGGCTGGTTGTGAGAGTCACACCAACACTTGGTACCATCCTAGAGATGTTGAGAATTGGAATGGTAGCCTGCATAACAGCAGTCATTACAGCCTGGTTCTTGTCAGTGTATAACTACTTGTCAAACTCCTCAGGTCACAAGAGCCTTTTCTTTCTCCAAAACACCGAAGCGAGCTCTCCGCAGGGCTCTGATGTCTCACAGTGCCACAGAAGGGAGGAGCCCCAGCTCTGCCAACGAGAGTTACATCGGCAGCCGCCTGACCAGCACCTCCTCCCTGGCGGTGAGTGCTTAGCTCTGCAGGCCAGACAAGTCACCTTCTTAACATCACACTTTTCATGCTGCTGGTCTCACTTTAGCAATTTCCACATCCACTGTGGGGAAAAGATGATTTTTAGCTGCCTTCGTAAATATATTATTTTCAAGAGCTGTTTAATGAGAAGCCTTACTTGCTGAAAATGCAGAAAAATCTTGATGCACTAGAAACTGGGAGTTACCTTATACATTTAAGTTGAAAAACTCCACCAGTCTCTTTTGCCTAGGGATGGAATAGGTTTCCTCTTCTGAGAGAGTGAGGAAGTTTTAACACACTGTCTTATATTCTTTCATGCTTTTGATTTTGAACACTGTCTAGAAATGTAGTGTACAACCCTGAATAATATGGTGAATGTTTCAGTCAAAGTAGTGAGATGACAGACATCCTGTGAAACAAACTGGGAAGGGTGGAGACATATAAAAGCTGCAGCCTGCAAGTTTTTAAAAAACAAGGGAATTATCTCCTCATATCTGTTTAAGAAAACTTGGTAAAATAATATGTTGTTCTACATATTGTAACTCTTCTGCTATGCCTGGCTGCTTATTGCAGCTTTCTTCTGCTACATTAGGCCAAACTCAATTTCCTAGTACAGTCTAGTAAAGCAAACTAGATTTGGAGGAATTTTTTGACAATCTTTGCTTTTATTATAGTGTTTGAGTAAATTTGAGGAGTAAACACCTACTTTCAAGTCTGTGGTTTGTGGGACAGAAGGCCAAGAAGAGGGAATCCTGTTCATCTTCCTACTACTGACTGATGTGTTAGTACTTTAATATTGGCATAATTCAGTATGTTTGAGTGGCCATTAAATTGTACAACATAAAGATATTGCCCTGCTCTCCCACATGAGAGAATATGAACCAGTAAGGGAGCAAGTATCACCATGGACTCCCTTGCTTTAGAGGAGCTAAAAAATCCACCAGTGGGGCTAAAGCACAGTTCTCTATAGAGAGATTTTCTTCCTTCTATTATGATTATGGCAACAATTGTTTTTGCATTCTAATTGTCTTCATTTTGATACAGCACTGTATCTCATTACTCATGAATTTGCAAGTCATGTGCTTTTCTTTTTGTGCATGTCTACCCTAGACAAAAATACTTGTTTCCACAAAATCATAGAAACTTGCAGTGGCAAAATTATGTTCCTGTTTCAGATTCTTCCCAGAGCTCCTGGACCTCTGTGGTAATAAGCTGCAGCTTGGCAGCAGATCATGTGTTGTGTTTTTTTTAACCAATCCCACACACCACTGAACTTGCATAAAGCCTTTTTGGTTGAATGATAAGGTTGAGGGGAGAAGAGGTTTGGATTCCAGCCCCTCAAGCTGCAATACCAGTGCAGTTGTTGAGCAGGAAAGTAAACCTGCAGGAAACCTGAGTCCATTAAGAGTCAAAGCTGTTATTCAGACATATTGTTTCATTTAAATTAAATCCTAGCCAATGCTTATGTCAGATTTTTTTTGTGTAGAAAAAAAAAAAGTGAAAATATCAATAAAGCTTGGATGCTTATTTTTTTTTCCTTGTTTGGACTAACTCTTAAACCCTTCCTAATTGTAGATTGCTTGTTCCTCTTCCACGTGCAGCCTAAGTGGATCTGTCAAATGTGCTGTTAATGTTCATCGCTCCAGTTCTGTTGATTGGAGCTCTCAAAATTCCAAGCCTCGGCCTGTGCTGTGTCCTGGCTCTGCAAATACTCATCTTTCAAATGCTGTAGAAGCAAAAGCCTCTTCCAACTTGGAAAGCTTAAATGGTCATGCCTTGGATAGACCATGTGCTCTCCCTGTTATTACTACCACTTGTGCTGATGCTGGAGATGATAACCAGCGTGGTGCTGGAAAATTCTGTGCATCAGATCCTGACTGAAGTGAGCAAGAAATCCTCAGTTCTCTAAGCTAAGAGGGCATGGTACTGCTCTACTGCACAAAGGGCTTGAAATGGTGTTGGGTTCTTTGATGCTCTCTAAGGCACAGGCTTGGAGTCAACACTCACATGTGGTCTAGTTCTATTTCTGGTTCTGGGTACAAAGTTTATTCTTTCAGAAACACTTTTAAATGTAATTTTTCTGATTTTTCTTTCTTAATGGATACACAGTTGAATTACTTATTGTTGCACTTCAATTGTACAAGTGGCTATGTAGCTCACTGGCCAGAGTTCTGAGGACTTAAATAACTTGGTTGCAGGGAAGCCTTGAGAAGCTCCTCTTACCTGTGGTTTTAGTTTTTTGTTCCCCTATCTGTAAAAAACCCAAAACATCTGGTATAAAATACTTGAGAGTCTAATAAGCGCTGCTCTATAAAGAGGAGTTTAGGATTTAATTTTCAGATATTCTGTATGACTGCAAATGGAGGACATGCCATAAACAGGCATAAGACTTGTTCATAGTGAAGTGTATGTCCTTACCTGCCCAAAATATCCCTATTTAAAAGATTATTTAAGCATGCAGGTGCACAAGCTGCCTAGCTACCGTGACCTGTTGATATGCTGAGAAGCTCAGCTGGGCTGTAAAGAGCAACAGAAGATTGCTTGTGAAAGTATCTTGAGGTCTAATGTGAAAAGAATATAAAATCTCAGCTAATCCAAAGAGGTTTACTTTTAGTGCTACATATTGATGTGTTGGTTGCACTGTAATTAAGTCTCAGAAGCAGCTTATTCTCCGAGCATCAGAAAAGTCTTGCCTAAAAGCTTCTTGCCTAGTGTGTGCCCATCCAGGCACAGCTAAAGCAAGCTCTGACACATCATTGGGATGTCTGTTGCTTCCTGCAGCCAAGGAGACATGTGTTCAGCATCTCATTTGGGGCTCGGAGATGATGATAATACAGAAAGTTGTAGGATTGGAGAGGGAGCTCTGTTTCTCTAAGAGATTATCATAGTGTATCTTGCCTTCATTTTGGAGGGAGATTATTGCTTCAAAAAGTGATGCAAGATGTATATTAATACTTGTTAGCAGCTACTCTTCAGAAAAGTGTTCTTGCATTCCAGATCTCTTAAGAATTTTTCCTTGATACCAGCCTTTTCTTCAGTTTTTAAAATATGTGTTTTCTATTCAAACTCTAGAAATGCTGAATCATTAATTTCAAAAGCTGCCCATCTTCAAGATCTGCACTCAGACATTCCTTGTGTGATATATCAAGACTGAGAAATAACTACTGCAATATTGATATTGGCTCATAAATGATCAATAACTTTTTTTTTTTTCTCCAACAGGGTGTTCATTCTCCTTCCTTGGTCAGCCTTCCCTCAATCTTTGAAAGGAGGAGTCACACATTAAGCCGATCAACAACCCACTTGATATGAGGCAGGTGGAAAAGACTCTGTCTGCTCTGTGGGAGTGACTGACAAGCAAGTGGCTGGTCAGTGACCTGTTACTGACATTAGTGGTACCTTAGTCATTAGCACTTAGCAATGATTAGTAAAATGTTAGCTAACACTAAGTTAATCACAAGGGGGTTTAGTTGTATTGCAGCAGATCAGCGAATCAGTGGAATTAGTAACTTGGCCTTCTTTTAAAGTGTTCCCTTGCACAGATTTATTTCCTTACCAACATAACTGAAACATTTTCTTCTATGGAAATTATCCCCTCCAGGCAATAAACTGGTTTGTCAGTTCTGGAAATGAAGATGATGATCACATAATTTACTCTTAGTTTGGATGACTCTTATGCTTGCCTAACTTCATCCACTGGCAGAGCAATCTAATGTTTGAATTGTGGATTTCTTAAATGAAGATATATTATGAAGTACCTGACCTTTCAAATATTACAGTTAACCTGTTGTACAGCTGCTTATTCCAGATATTTTATAAATGTAGTTTATAATTAAATAGAATTGAGTTCTGTGATTATGATCTCCTGCAGCCTCACTGTAACACAGTGGTATGAGGAGCTTTGACCACCAAAAACGATCAGTTGAATTCTTTGTCTTGCTTTGAAGTGGAAGTCTGAGGAAAAGAATTACACTCCTGTTTAGCAGGGTTGTTAAAAAGCCAAACCTCCACACCTTCCCCATACTTGGTTAACAAATTGTTATTTAATGCATGGGATTATTGGTGTGACATTGTAACTTGAGGGTCCAATTTTGGCGTGTCAAATTTCAGTGTAGTACTCCTAAGGCTTTTATGTGGCTTTCTCATGTATTTATGTCTTCCTTTAAAACTGTATGTTCACGTCTTCTGTCGTCTCTGAACAGTTTGCACAATGCAATGCACTCTCTCAAACTATCTAAATATGTAAATTTCTGCATTTCATTAACAGTTCAGCTGTCTGTATTAGCAGAAGTTCACAACTTCTGGTTTCTTTTTAACCACCTGTGTTTTGTCTTGTATCTATATGTAACTAGTGATGCTTCTGAATGTGTCAGACTGCACTGTTTTTTATATCTCTTTTTGCCAATCTAAACAATGTAAATAAACTGTTTAACACTGCTTCTGGCTTTCCTAAACAGACTTTTATGAAAGTTTACTTTTTTATGTGGGGGGGAAAATAAAAAAGCATTGTCGGGCTCCAGCCTACAACTGTACTCTAATTATCTATGTAGTTATTCTTAATAAAGTATACCACTTGTAGGCCTGAATATTTTTTTGTTTGTTTTTTCTTAATATATTCACAAATATCCCCTGGATCTGTGTGTATGGTTTTTGGAGTTTTTTGTCCTTATCCATTCAAAATAAGCATCTTCACTGAATATGCACTGACACTTATAAAGTGGCTCTAGGAAATAAACTATTCAATAAATACTATGCTAAAAATCCAACAACAGTTCTTGGTTTCTGGGTTTTTTTTTGGTTTTTTTTTTTTTTTGTTAATGTTGGAAGGCTGTCTTTAACCTGGTAAATTCTGTGCAAATTTATGTCAATATCAGCCTGTCCTTACAGTGCTGAGTCCTCCTGCTCTTCAGTTGTTGACCATAACCTTGTACTGGAGGAGCCATTTCTGCCCAGTCTTGCTCACTGGTGGAGAAGGAGGAAGACTATACCTGCTTCAAATGTGACTTTACCACTCCTACACTGTGGATGCATCATTATCTTAACCTCTTATGTCAAGTTTCAGCAAGAGATGCTTCTATTTTTATTAAAAATATAGGTGTACTATTTACAAATGCTGGGATGAAGAGGGGTCTGAATTTTTTAAGCTTCAATTTGGACAGTTTAGTAGCATTCGGTGTAATTTCTTAAGTCTTTATGCTGAGATTTCTGAATTGTAAAACTATAAGATCTATTCTGCCACTCTTTTAAGGCAAAAACAGTTAAAAAAGGACATTCCTTTCTACCTCTCCGTGCTACAGAGTCAACCAACACATGTTCAGCATATACAACTTTTTGCATTCAGAAAGACTCGAATTCTAAAGAGGAGGTCAAAAGATGGTCTTTGCTTAAACCACAACCTTTTCTTGTGGTCTGTACAAAACCAGTTTACTGAGCTCTAGTCATTGCTACAAGAATCCTCTTGCCCATTGCTCTAAATTGGTAATTGGAGGACAGCTGTCAAAGGAAAGGGGTTTCTGCTTGGTGGGTGTTTGGTGGGGTGATGAAAAAGGAAGCAAGAGCTTGTTTGCTTGCTTAAAAAAAAAATTAGAAGAGCCCCACTGAGATATTCAAGAAGCCAGCAGTGGCCAAGAGCCTGGAGGAAGTCTGGACTAGAAGTTGGAGCCATTCACATACCTAGAATTCATAAATGTACATTCACAGCAAACTATTAAAGCATTCATGGCCTCACATGATTAATCTTTTATAGGTTCTTGTTCAAAGACAAAAGGTGGAGATCTCAGAGCTGCTTTAGAGCACCTGTTTGCAAATTTGTTGTCAATTCAACAGGATGGCTTGACCTGTGCTTTGCAGAGAAATAGTTGCTGTTTCAAACGTAGGAGCTGCACAGTCCTCTGTGAGATGGATGTTTATAACCCCTGAAAGCCAGCCATCAGAGACAAAGCAGGGGCAGCTAGGATGTACTTGAAAAACACAAAAGCTGTTGAAAGCTGAAAATGTTGGCTGAATTCTCAACGCAACTGACATTGGAGGGGTGAAGGCAAACTGGTGCCACATTCTTTGCCTTGGGACTGGTTTTAAACACAGAGCCAGAAACCTGCTCACTGCCACCACTAAGGAAAGCTGAAATGGAAACAGGAACACCATGCAAACAAACTAATTAAACATGTAGTGAAATAGATGTCACTCTGTCAGGCGTTAGGCTAACAACAGTCATTTTTCGTTAAAAACACTACCACTATGGAGGGCAGAATTTTCAGCTGGCACAGAGTCTCCTGTCAGCCTCTATACAAATGCAACCAGGCCTTTGTGTACTTAATTTAGGCAGTTAGAAGTGCAATTACCACCCTACCTGCAAGTTGTAATTAGTTTAAGCTCTGTTGGTGCCTTTATCAGCTGATCCATACACTGACACTGACTTCAAGTACAGAGCCTGACTATGGTGGGAGCTACCTTCTGGTTTTGAGGTAAGTTATTATATGTAAAAATATATATGTGTTTGTGTATTTATAGAAATAAAAGGTTCTTACAAAGATACATGAAGCAGCATTTTATTTTTACCCCCTCCAGGGAGGCTTAGTGCAGGTACTTTATATTAGTGAAATTAAGGAATTGAAGTTCTGATATTTATACTAATGTGGGTAAAAAGAGGAGAACCTCTATTCCTCCTTCTCCCTCTACCCCCACCAGCTCCTCAATTTCTTTAAAGGCTGAGGGAGAAGGAAGAGGCTCTTGGCCTAATGCTGGAATGCCCAATTTTGCTGCTCAGCTTCAGGTGTGCTGTAGAGCCCATCCTGTTTGAGGGGAAGTAAAGACTTGCACCTGCCAAAGCCCAGAAGCAGGTTGTGTTCTTCTCCTGCTCAGGTTTCTCTGGCACCTGTGAAGATCAGGTAAAAGAAGACTTCTTACACTTCTCTGCCCTCACCTCCTTCTACATCCAGAGATCAAAGAAAACAGCCTGGTAAGCACACTATCAATTTATTAATGGATTATTTAAAGTGGTGTTGAGTGGAACATAAACAGCACTACCTGAGCTCTTCAGGGTTTTGGGTTGTGTACAGTTAACAAAGATAATGTTTATTTGTCAGTGTTTGGACATGCCAACTGCCTCTCCTAAATACTTGTGTCTTCACCCAAACCATCAGTGGTGCATTGGCTGTGTTGGATTGTGAGCTCCTACACGCTTTCTGCTGCTCTGTGATGGCAAAGATGGCATTTCAGTGGTTTCTCCAATGTTTTAGCCTGGAGGAAATGTAAATGTAAGCATAAATGGTTTGGAAAATGTGCCTTTTTTCTGTGTTTCAATGGCTTATGCATTAGGGTTAGTATGGCTGACAAATCAACACTGATTGCTAATTAAAAAGCGGAATATATTAAGGAGTTTCACACTTTCACTTTGCCTCCAATTGAAACCCTGGCTGCATGAGTGTGTGCTAGGGAAGCTCTAATGGATACAGTCTAATTGCTTGCCATTTTTGCTTTGACTTAACAGTTCATGAATTACAGTAACTCTGACTGACAGATCACTGCTGATTACTAATTAAATGGCAGAATTTGGCTTTTTGTACCTCCAGCTACTACCCCCATAAAAAGTGACATTCCACATCTTAACAAAAAAAGCTTTTTCTCTGCTTGTTTGTTGATGTGTAAAAGCTGATGTTATCATCCCTTTGGAAAATAAAAGTTCTTTGGGCACATTTAACAATAGCAGTTGATAATTATATTTCGAAAGTAAAGTTATTGCTCTAGAGGAGGCTTTGGGGAGAAAGTGTTCAAGGCAGCTGTGCTGGTTTTGGTTGGGGTAGAGTTAATTCTTTTCACAGTAGCTGGTATGTGGCTGTGGTTTGGATTTGTGCTGGGAACAGTGTGGATAACTCAAGAATGTTTTGGTTATCACTAAGCAGTGCTTGCACAGAGCCAAGGCCTTTTCTGCTCCTCACCCCACCAGTGAGGTGCTCAAGGAGCTGGAAGGGACAGAGCAGGGACAGCTGATCCCAGTGACTCAAGGGATATTGCAGGCTGTACAGTGTCATGCTCAGCATAAAACTGAGGAAGAAGAGGGAAGTAGGAATGCTCAGAGGGAAGTAGGAATGTTCAGTGATGGCATTTGTCCTCCCAAGTCACTGTTACGTGTGATGGACAGTCACTGTCACGGCTGTCCCAGGGATGGCTGAACACCTGCCTGCCCATGGGAGGTGGGGAATGAATTCCTTGTTTGGCTTTGCTCGTGTGCACAGCTTTTCCTTCCCTTATTAAAGTGTCTTCAGCTCAGCCCACAGGCGTTCTCACTTTTGCTCTTCTGATTCTCTCTCCCTCCCACCCGAGCGAGCGAGAGGCTGCGTGGGGCTGAGCTGAACCACGAGAGCAGCACAGCTCCACTTCCTGCCACTCTCACTCCCTTGTGGATCACCTCGTTTAATGAGCACACAGAGCAAAGAGGATAACTTTAACCCTCTATCTGCAGGAGGGGACAATTCACTCACTGCCACAGGGAGTGAGTCTCCAGGTCACTCAGACAGGTGAACAAATGCAGGAATGGATTGAATTCCTTTCTCTTCATTTGCCTTTTCTATTCGACATACCCAGAATTTAATCTGATTCGTGACAAGATCAGTACTCTCCTAATTGGTGATATGTTTTAATTTGTGATAGTGATCTGTAGAGATCAGCTGTTGAGGCTGGCAATTCTTCACATGATGGTGCTTGTCTACTCCTGGATGGCAGTGGGTAGAGTTATGGAGAGCCTGTAAATGCCATAACTGCCATAACTCTTCTTGCTCAGTGCCCAGAAATACTCAGTTTTATTCCAGACATAGAATTAGAACTCATTAAAATTGCCACCAACCTTTTCAAAACAAAGATATGGCAGCCTGATAAACTTCTCTTTATGCTGGTTTCAACTTGTTACAAAAACACAGCAAAACTTTTGGTCTTCTGCAAAGAAATGATGCTTCTCTAATCTCTTTCAGTTTGTGAGCAGGCCCCTAAGCATGTGAATATTTCAATATGCAGTTTGTAAAAATCCATCAGAGATAGTGCTCAAGAGCAAGGGTCAAAAGAAATGGTATGTTACTTGAGATCCCATATATCAAAAAGCACAGTGTAAAAATCCTTGGCATATAGGTGATCTTAATGATCCCTTCTGGACTTAAAATGTATTACAGAGGGAAACTATCAAGTCATTTTTATAATTTATAGCTTTATCTTTTCTTTGTTAGTAATTCTTCCTGTCTGAATATCATTGCTCACCTTAAGCAAAATAGAGAATATATTATTACTGGGAGGTAATAAAAAGGACTGCATTATTGCAGTCAATACCTGTAGCAAATGTAAAATTTGGTGTTCTAATAATAGGTGGCCAAAAGGTGCCTTTCTCTTTGCTTCCATCTAAAGTATTTCATAGCATTGCTAGTAGTGGCAACTCAGAGCAGCACATTTCTACATTTCAGGCAGTGCCTGAAAAACAAATTACCCAGGTCATCAGAACTGAACCACTGGAGTGATGGTTGGAAAATCTTTACGAGCAGAAGAAGCCCATGTGAAATTGTAAATTTAGGATTTTTGACCACAAGGCTTCAGAAGATAGTTTCTGATACTTACCTATTATTCTATGCCATTCATAATGGTTTCATCTTTCAAAAAAAAAAAAAAGGGAGATTTTAAAGATGTGTAGAAATCCAGCAAAGTGAGGCAGTTGCTTTCAACAGGCACTTTTACTGAGACCTAGTGTGCCTCACATTCTCCATGTGCCTTAACACGTGAGATCTGCCTGTCCTCGTAGTCTGGGTGAGTACTGAGATGAAGTTTTCTGCAGCTGACAGCCCACAGGATGTAAAATTTCCAGCATTTCCTCTCGTTGAGTTGGAAATCACTCGAATGACTCAGCTTGAGCAGTTAGCGTAGCAGGAGTGACCTTTGCAAGAAGGCTGTTGTATGGAGCTGTTCTGCCACTACTCTCTCCAATTTGCCTTTACTCAAGAATGGCCAACTTCAAAGAAAAAGTTCACCACTTTAATTGAATATTCCCCATATTGAGAGGAGTAAAAATAAACATTCTTCTCGGTTTATTCACGCATACGCTGGAATCATCCAAGTGTGACATCTGAGAGGAGCTACATGATTATGATCTGAAATGAGAACAAAGTTCATCTTATGTGATTTCTTGTTTTTTCCCTGAAGACTTTGAAAGAGGAAAGGGATTGCAGAATCTTAATACCCATTGAAGCCAAGGCTGTGAGCTCCTGCATTAACCTTTTTAGCATTCTGCTGGCTAATTGTCTGTCCGTTCCACCTTCACGTCCCAGGTTAATGGGGTGGTTAACAGGGGAGGACAGGAATGGCTGGCCAATCACACCACAAAGCAAACTGAAAAGGTCAAAGTAACGTGCTGTATTATTCATGGACTGTGCCTTGCTGAGGTATCTCAGATCTCACGTCTTCTCTTGATGAATTACAACAAGAACAAGGAACGGCCCAACATGAAATTGGCTCTTGTGACAATAATTGGAGTTCAAATGGAGAAATGTAAAACTGTGGCCTGCTGTTGTTCTGGTTTTTGAGGCTGAGGATGTGTGACCACATCTAGCCACTGAGGAAGGAGCAGGTTATATTTGTATGACTTCTCAGCTGGGTTAAAAGTTTAATACTGTGTGTCATGATTCCTCTCATTTTAGCCATGAGCTTTGTTTTAGAAGGGAATATGTTTCATTCAATTCTTTATGTGTAGACCTACTTTGACTTTGTATTTTTCAACTGTTTTTACCATACCTGTTTGACAGCAGAGACTTCACAAATAGTGGAATATCTTTTTAAAGAACAACCACTGCCTAGTCTGCCTTCTCAGAGTTGTAATTAGTGTTGTAACCCAAGAGTAAACACATATCTAACACCTGGAGGAGATGATTTTGCTTATGTCTCTTCCAGGGAAGAGTTACAAGGCAATCTTAGAGGAGAGCAGTATTTATACCTTTTTTTTTTTCCCTTCCCTTTCTTTAAATTGGTAATAGTGTTCTTTGCTTTTCGTTGAGTGGTTTCAACTGCCATCACTTGCCTGGGGGCAGTGAACCTGGCTGTCAACAGATAAATCATTTTTGTGACAAAAAGATTTCTGTGATGGAGGGAAACAACCCCCCATCATTCATTTGGGAACAAGTCTTTGAAAGAGAAGTGACCTGAAAGTGGAACTCATGGGGAGTGGTCTCAGATGTGTCCTTGTGCACAGCACTAAAATAGCCACAGAAACCACGGGCCAGACTTTTTAAAGTAAAAAAAGAGGACAAGGAATCAAGTCTGGCTTGTAATAATATTTCTTGAATGAGAGAAGCTGTGGTTTATGTCTTCACCTTCTAGAAACTGCCAGCTAAGAGGCCAGAGGATTGTTATAACCCATTCTGCAGTTTCTTTAAAGAACAAGTTTATCTACTTTCCCCCCACCTAACTTCTTCCTCATTGTCCAGACAAAACGTAGCATATCCATGGAACAAATAATTTCCTTTTTTTTTCTCGCAGCTTGAAGAATCCTGAGTAAAACCCCATGCACATTAGGGCCTGGGGATCTATACCTTACAGATGGGCATTTTTGCAAAACAGCAATGCCCTTCTCCACGACAGAGGCTCCTTTCATGTTTGCTTTGTGTTGTTTCCTGGCTGACTTCACCTCCTGACAACTGCTTTCCTCTGAGGCTCTCTGGGGGCTGAAGGGCACTGCAGCCAGGTGTTGCCCTAGATGTTTCCGACACCTTGCAGATTGATTTGGGCTGTGGCCTCTCTCTCCCTCTCTAAGTGATGTATTGATCTGCAGTGTAAGACAGGTTTTCCGCCCTACTTGATATCTGAAAAGTGAAATGTCACATCTTGCCTCGGATCTGGCTCTCTCACAAAGCTCTGGGATGAGACTGGAGCATCTCTCTCAGTGTGCTCAGATCAAATTGTTCACGTTGCACAGACAACTGTGGTTTTTTTTCCCTGTTGCTTTTTTCATCCCAAGGATCACCTGTTTTCAGTGCACTTCATTATTTTTCAGCATTCCAGGTAAAAATACCTGATTTTCGTTAAACATAGCGGAATTGTAAGCCAGCTTGCCATACATTAAGAGTATTTATTCAAGAGCCTCATGATTTACCAAACTGTGTGCTGTGCCTGGATGATCTGTGGAGAGCAGTCTCTCTGATTTAGTGCGTGTCTGCTCATCAAAGATGGATGATTGCCACTCTGTGTCATAAAACAAAATCTGACAAAACCAACTCCATGGCAAAATAATGCCATCTCCAAAGGGCAATAACTCTTCGTTTCTCTGTCCTACATATTTAAGGAGCTCCTATTTTTCTCAAAAAGATTTCTTTATTCTGTTAACAATGAACAAAGGACCATCAAAGGTTTTGCTAGTTCTTTCTTATTTTTCAGAAATCTTTTTTGAGAGCCTAGGAAGGCAGTCTCTAGCAGCTAAAAATCTGTAGGTCTCAGACTCCTGTGTGTGAAAAACAGATAATGGGAATTAAGTGGCTAAATACCTTCTGAGGTCCTGGATTTTTAATTAATTCTTAGGGCTGGGGGCTGGATTTTCCGTTTCTTTCTCTCCTTTTGTTTTAAAATCACCCTTGAATAAGAAAAAGCAGTGAACTGAATGCTGGTTTTGTAAGAGTGAGTTTTTTTTCTTACAAAGCAAACACAGGGCACCAAAAGGCACTGCCAGCCTTAGCAGAGCCTGTGAACTTCACCTGGGGATGCTGGGCAAGGATCACATGCTCAGGTGTTCTCTGCTGTGTTGTCTGCTGAGGATTCTTGTTTTCCATGCTGCTTGGGTCAGAAGCCTGCAGGAGTTTTTGGTTTGGATACAGAATATTCTGAGAGCAGGAAATTTTTGGTTGGGTGTTACTTACAGTTGTAATACAATTGAAAACAATTTACATTTAATAAAAATTAATGCAATTTAAATTTGAATGAATACATCTTACAGTTAATTCAGTTTAAAATAAGCCTTTCACAGACAGTTCAGACTAATGAAGCACAGGGAAAAGTCTTGCTAAAGATAATCTGTAGAGAGGGGAAGGATCATTTAAAATATGACTTTTGTTGGCCTATCTACCCAATAACTATAAATCTATACATCTTCTCTCTGGCTCTATGGCTAAATGTTAGGGTCAGAAATGTACAGTTTTGGAGTCAAATTCATGTTTTCAATCCCAGCTCTTCTCATCCTTTTGTTCCTTAAGAAATTATCTTCTGCTGTGTTTGAGTGGTTTTCAATTAGTCTGATATGCAATTGTAAAGAATTTGTGTCAGAAGAATGGCCCTTCCCCTCTACAAAAATCTTAAAAACTTTTGCAATCAGTTTGTTTCAAAACTAATTGTCATTAGAAAGCAAAACACACGAGGGCATCTCTCATACAATTGGCTGCAGTAGCAGTACCCAACTTCATAATTTTTTTTTTCCCCTCTCTTTCTATTTGGATTCAATGACTTTACTGCTGTGGAATAGACTCTTTCATTGAAATCTGTACATTGAAACCAGGAATTTATCACAACTCTGCCTTTAAATGGCATTGAAAAACAGCCACTTTAAAAGGAAAGGATGATGAGGAAATTAATCTCAGGCAAGTTTTTCTTGATAAGGAAAGCGAACAGAGGCTTCTGGCATTTATATGCCAAAAATCAACACATGGAGAAAAATGAGTATTCCACATTGCTCTGGCAAGAACCATTTTTCTATTAAATCAAAATGAAGTTCTGAATAAATATGTTTTCCCATGAATATAATACACAAGAGAATACAGTCAAAGAATAATGACCTCAGTGTCCCCCCAGATAAAACAGTAATTAACCTAATAAAGAGCATATTCAGGCATTCATCTTCCTTGTAGGGGTGACTTAAAAAAAAAAAAAAAAAAGAAAAATATAGAATAATAATACTGTGTACAGGTATTCTGTAAATACCAAGCATTCATAATTTTCTGTCTCTCTCTCCCCATCCCTTACCTTTATTCATTCCCTTTGTCAGCTCAGGCGATACGCAGTGTCTCTGCAAGGCAAGGATGAGAATCATCTCCCTTCACACTGAGTTATACTCTAGACCCAGACCCTATATAATGTGAGGATCTAAAGAATCAATCTTCCAATTGCATTTTAAGCTGAAATAATCTTAAAAAAAAAAAAAAAGAGTCCGAATCTATCACGCTGACACACGTTCAGTGGAGTGTTGCTTCCTTAGGCACAACACAGAGCAGCTGAGTGGGAATTAATCTGAGTGTGGTTTCCTATTGTAGTTATTCAGTGTTGAGCTGCTCCCAAAGTGCTCCTCAGGCTGAACTTGGAGCTGAGCTGCCTGCTCTGGCCGTGGTTGGTGCTGGTGAGGGCTGGGAGTGTGGGACAGAGAAGTCCAGGCAAGCAGGAGCATTTCTGGGCTGTTCTGCCTGTCCCCTGGGCTGCTGAGGGCACGAGGAATGGGTTAGGGAGAGGAGCCCTGCCTGCTCCATGGGCATTTCCAGGGGGTCAGCTGTGCTCAGCACTGAGCATGGTGCTACAAAAAGAGCTTCTGCTGTGCTGCTGAACCTTGCTGGGCACTCCTGCCTGGGCTTCTGCTCTCTTGTTGCCAGAAGGTCCATTGGAACAGGAGCACAGGGAGGTTGGGGCTCCCCAAGAAGCCTCACAGACTGTCTCTGCTGGGATGTGTTCACCATATAATCATGTGGAGGATTAGAGGAAGGAATCACTATGCCAGCCTCATTTTTAAGAAGCTGAAAATAAAAGCTTAGGAAATCATTGATCTGGCCAAAAGCACACAGGAAGCCTTGGAAAGACTAATCACTTAGTGCTGAGCTCCAGTCCAGGGGCTTAGCCATGTTATAAACAACCACTAAGCACCCTAGACTCTTCTCCAGCAGACCAAATTAAAATACCTACCTGACTTTCCTCTGCAGCTCAAAGTCACTGTTTCCATTTTGGGGGTAGTGCCCACTTTTGGGTGAGCACAAAGAGTAAGAAGAAACAAAACAGGTCCTCAGCGATGGGTAGGGTGTGGGGTGAGGGCAGTGGTGACACCAGAACAGCACCAGGTTTTCCAGCAGCTCCTTTGGGACATTCCTTGAGCTGTGGCACTGCTGCTGATGTCACCAGAAAGTCCCAGCAGAATGATGTTCCTACCTGGAGCTGCAGCTCGGCTGCTGTTGTGTGCTTTTCATATTGACAGAATACCTGTCAGCTCCAGCCCCCAAAATAAGCTCTAATATGGCATATCAGGGGTGGAAATAATAGTGGCTTACATAATTGCAATGTTACTGACACAGCTGATGAGCTGATGATGTTATTTGCACAGCAGTGATGACATTCAAACCCTTGCCGACTCACAATTACACGGTGCGCTCGGAGCCCGAGCAGGATTTAAATTACCAGCAGAGCACAATGAAAATACAGTCTCTTGACAAGATAAAGGTGGGGGGGAGCAGTGCAGGATGGCTTCAAAATCTCTTTTTGGTGGCTGCAGCGTTCGCTAGTGCTAATTCATGGCTTTTTACCTTGCACATTTCATCTTAAGAAGGTAAATTGGAAGCATTATGTTCTGCCTTTTTGCCTTGATTTAAAACCTGCCTGTGCTCACTCCTCTGCTGCCTGGCAGTGTTGAGGCACCTTTGGGGCTCTCACTGGGAAATGCAAATTCCTGGAATCGATAGCTCCACTTCTTTTCTTTTCTTTTTCCTTCCCCACTCCCAGGAACAGTTTAAATAAGAATGCATGTGGGTGGGAGTAGGTAGGACACCGTTTGTAGCCAGCCCAAACATGATTAGTGGCAGAACAACAGCTGAAGGAAAATGGATTTTGGAAAAGATTTGTGACTTACTTCCAAGCAGAGCAATAACTGGCTACAGACTGATGCTGAGACTGAATCTCAGGATTTGGGGGACAGAAATCTGAAAATGAACCAGCTCTCCAGAGTTTATTTTGTGCTATTTGTGTTAATATTGTATTTATTTTACATTGCCCCAAAATTATTTGTGCTTCAAATTCTCACATCAATCATATGTCGTGGAAGATATCAACGCTGGAAATTGTTGATTTGGGAAGAGACAGAACAAGAAGCAAGGGAATTAAAACACCTGAGCTTCTGCAAGGGCACAGATATGTAGTGCTGGTGTTTTCAGTTCTCTGCCTTCAGTTTATATACACGAGTTATCTGGGGAGCAAACCAGGTCTGTGTGCCTAAAACTTAGGGGAGTTGGGACAGAGAGAGATCTCTCGGCTGGTGGCTGAGTGAAAACCTGAAACAGGACAAGAAAAGCAAACCTGTCTGGCCCACCTGAAGGAAATGACAATATTTTTAAGTCAGAAGAATGCGTGGGAAGGACAAAACCCCTTTGTGTGCCCTCGGACCCAGAGGGTATTCTGTATGCTGTGGCCATGGCACAGCCTTTGCTGTGTCACTGAGACATCAGCACAGACCTGCAGCACTGACAAGTCATGTCTCAAAGGTATTTCTGCTCTTTCATTCTTGGGGAAAATCAGCTGAATGAGCAGGGCTGTGTCTGCCTTTCCTCGGTGCCACACATCAAGGCGTTTCTATTCCGACCTGGAGTGAGAAGGTGAAAAGCATAATTAGTGCACCAGAAGTAGCTGGATGGACTGTGAGTCAATTAGTCTGCTCTGAATCTCAGTTCTGAGCTTGCTGGGAGAAGGAAATGACCTGTGGTCTGTGTGAATACTGAGCTGATCAGCTTGTTCTTAACTGAAATGGTTTTACATCCATCTCTAAGGCTGGGCAGAATCTGTAAATACTCCTGGTGTTGGAACACATCTAATATCTAATGCATTTGATGTCTGCAGCAAAACCATGGAGCTCTTTGGGTAAAAGGCACTGCACCAGGATTAGCTGGAGGGATGAACTGCAGAGTTTCTTATCAGGTGAGACAATGTATGATGTCCCTTTGGCTCAGGGTTTGATTCAGACCTACAGGAGTTCTTGAAAATGACATCCTATAGATCCACACACAGATAAGGATCACACAGGCCTTGTCTGGAGCATATAAAAATATTTCTAATGCTGCCCTTTTGCACCTGCTGGCCAGTGATGGATAAGGGGAGCTCCTGGCTGCTGTGAGTGCTGAGCCCTGCTCTTGGGATGCCATCCTGATGGATTTGCTGGTGCCAGGCAGGGCAGGGGAAGCAGCACTTGCTGGCTGCAGCTGAATTACAATCATCCCAAGATTTCGGTGTAAGGGACTCTGGAGGTCAGCTGGACCAACCTCCTCCTCAAAGCAGGGCTTTGTGGGGATTTAATTCTCCATTTCTGAAAAACTTACTGCAGTTCTGGTGATGTCCATCTCAGTCCTTTCTGAAATTTCCTGGGTGCTCTGGCTGTGCCCTGAAATACCCCAAAGCAGGATATCCTTTGCACTTCCTGAGCACTCCTCAGGATAAGACATCCCACACATGGCTCCTAAGGCAGTGATAGGCACTGACTGGGACACCATCCATCATTCCAGTGGTTTTGTCCAAGTCCTGATGGGCCACAGATGTCACAGAACTTGTCAACCTTTGCTGCCAGGGGTTGTTCCAAGTAACAGATGTCTCTGTTTAGTGACTTCCTGACTGTCCAAAGGAAGCTTCCATCCAAAAATGGGGGAGCTGTTCTCCTCACAAGCTGACTTGAACTTGCAGAAAGTACATGTTTGAACAGATCAACATGAATTTGACTGAAAATGCAAAATATCGGTTATAGAATCTGCTAGAGAGTGTAGAATAAAATGAGAAAGAGCCAGAATCCAACTAGGAAAACCTCCTCCAGGGAAATACCTTTGCTTAGAGAAAAATTTAGTTGGGTAAGCAGCAAGCAGACTCTGTAAACTGTTATATCATTAAAGTTTGTCTCGCATGGGTGCATGAATGTGCATCCTCTGTAGTGTGGTGTCTAAACATCCCAAACCCCAGTACAGCTCCAGGGAGCCATGCTCAGAGAAGAAACAGGTGTTTTTGAAAATGTGTGCAGGAGCTATAAATAACAGGTAGTGGCAAAAAGGATCTATTGGCATACAGAGTCTATTTTTATTTCTTTGGAGCCACAAGTAATAGAAGGCAAATGAGCTGCATTTAAACATGAAGCAGGTCTCAGTGTTTTCCTTTGTCCCCCATAGGTACTTGCTAAAGCACTCCTTGGGGTGACTATAACCTAAGGAACAGTAGTTGAAGGGTCTATGTGTAAGTAGGGATGGCTATATAGAATGCAAAGCTTGAGAAAAGATACTGACATTTTAATAAAAATTACATCCCAATCTATACCTTCCATCAAAGTCAATTAGGACAGATGTTGCTTAGTATTGGGGAGAAAATAAAACCATGATTTTAGAGTTTGTGTGTTAAGTGAGACACTCTTGGATTGCAATGCTTGCTTTTGTAAGGGAGTAGGTTTGCACAGGATCTGAGCTGCCCTGGGCAGGGCAAAGCTGCTTCCCTACATTTGTTTGGCCACCCAATTTTCACTTTGGACCTGCTGCTGGAAGCATTCATAGCTCAGGTGCCAACCAAAGATAAATCTGTACTTCCCGACGCCTCGTTTGTATGCACAGCCTTTCCTTAAGGAGGGAATTCTGACAGACAGCTCTGGTGAGTTCCCACTTAGGGGATGAGCTCAGTGAAACATGGAAAACCAGGTTCTGCCTGCAGGTTCTGAGCACACAGCAAAGCCCCAATGCTAAGAGCAGATGGTGGAGAGAGTCTTTGTTGATAAGGAGCAGAATAAAAATAACATTGATGCTGGTAATGAATTACACTTAATAACCACCTTACAGCTCAGACAATCCTTTTGTACTTCATAAGCTCCTCTGAAATCCCTGTCCAGCATGGAGTTTACTATGAGCAGCCTTGTTGACTCACACTATTTTTCACAGCAGCAGCAATTCCTGGTAGCAAGTGTTTATAGGGCTGGAGACCTTCTGTGGCTGAGGGCAGCAGGTGAGCACACTGCCTGTTTATATCTGACAGCACCATTAGCCAGGGCTGGGGAAATGTTTACCTAAATCCTTATGTGGGGACTGGCAATGCCCAGAATTACCTGTGATTTAACTGCCAGGCAGCTACAAGCACCTACATTATTCCAATTTTTGGACACTTACTGCTTCGTTGCCAGATTTGCTGCTATTTAAAATTATTCCAGTGACTTATCACACCTTATAGCTTGGTGGAATAGACCAAAGGCCTTCTAAGCACAAAACTCCTCCCTGATAACGTTAGCAGGGTTTTGTTGGAGCTGTTATGGCCTAAGAATTATGGGTATAGATGATATAGGTTATTAGACTGATTGTTTTAGCTGGAAAAAACCCTATCCTTTTGTACAGAGAAACTTCCTTTTGGTGTGGAGCAGCAAACTCAAAACGTCCCACGTCTCCTTCAGATTTGAATACAACCTTTTATGCTGAAAAGTTCCCTGTCAGTAGCCACAGCTGCTGTTTTTAGATGGTCTGTCACGAGGCAGAGCTGTTTGGTGTGAGATCACTAAACAGCTCAGCTTTATGTGAGATACTGCTGTCTGGAGAGTGGGAAATGGGAGGATGCAATTGCTCCTTCCAGAGTAGCCAAGGAATCTTGCTGGGGCCTCTTTTCTTCTCTTGTATGCAAGGCATAGAGAACCAGAGACTCACAGGAGCAGAAATTGATTTTGGAGTATTGATAGCTGCTGAAATCCCACTGTCACCTCTCTCTTACACAGAGTTCTGTGAATGCTGTCATGGTTTTATTGTCCCTGTGGTGGAGCTGAATGTATTAATGGGACTCTTTGGTTGCCTGCAATTCTTTTATATCACCTGAGATTCTGTGGGGCAAATCTCATTTTCTGCTCATGCATTCTGCCTACTCCCTCTGCCTGATTTAAAAACTTCACTCAAAACCAGGGTAGAACCTCTGCCACAGTTACTTGTTTTCTCTCTTGAGGCTACTGCCAATTCAGAATTAATCCTTTCCAGAATTTCTCAGTATGTTTTCTGTAATCTTGATATGAAGCCCATCTTTGGTCAACTCCAACCAAATTTCTTGCATTTCTACCTGGTTACTCTGCTCTTGGCTTCCTTCACTCTCAGGCTACCTGAGTTGGTGCCACTAATGTTATTTTTCTTTTGCATTTGCACTTTTCTGCCTTCATTGCACGTTACACTTCTACTCCTGCTTCAGAAAATGTGCTTTTCCTACCCTTTCTGCTTTCCCTTTTCACAGTGGGTTCGTACATCCATGAAACACTTGGCTGCATCACAGTGCCAAGAAGAGAATAAACCAGGAACTGATTTCCTTCTATTAATTTAGGAAGAGCCAAGTTTGAGCCAAGAAAGCACACAAAACCTCAGTGAATTTCCAAGCCTGTGTGCAAGTTCCCAGTGGCTGTGGCGTGGGCTTGGATGACTTTATCAGGTGTTACAAAGTCATATCCATCACAGAGCTGTGGTGGTAGCCAGCAAATACAATTCAGCAACGTGTCCACTTTCCATCAACATCCCATGAATCTCCCTCCTTGCTCCTCTGGCTGACTGAGAGCCCAGCAAGTCTGTGGCCCTTTTCCATGGCTTGATTTTCAATTAAGAGATAATGTCAGTGGAAGAGCACAGTTCATCAGATAGTGTCCCCCTGCTGCTGCAGAAGGCAGAGATGTGGTGAGCAGAGGTCAACTGCTGAAAATCTACGTGCCTGGCTAAAATATTATATAATATGCTAGGCTAATTTTGCTTCATTTCATATTCACATATATTAGTGCAGCTTTTGTTATATTCTTATCCTTATGTAAGTTACATCTGTTCTTTTATTCACTCATCCATGTTTGCTCTGCTTTCAGATTTATGAAACAGGCATTCCACTGAGCTCAGCAAATGATGGGCATAATAACTTATCTAAATTGCAAAGTATGTGATGCCCTTGAGGTAAACTCAGTTGTGAAGGTTTTATGAAGTGTCTCACATGTGGAAGTGGAGGAAAGTGTTTATTTGCCAACTCCTGTCTCTCCTTTGGCTGTTCAAATGATGTTAAGAGGATCCTGTGAAACTGCTACGAAAGCCTAGGGGCTAAATGGAGGAGAGAAGTAGAGCTGCATTATTATCTTGGTAGAGAAAGCAGAGCCATCCTGGCACTCTCACTCACACGGCTCTTCTCTCTTTGGATGTCAAAAGTTTCTGCTTGATAGGCTCTAAAGGATCTATTTATTTAATGAAATGCCTCTCGCTGTAACAATATTGTGACGCTTTATTAATGAATTTATTGTTATGAGATAGGAAAGTAATCTCTTTTTTTTCTTTATTTTTTTTCCTCTTTCAATACTGCAGAGGGGCAAAGGCTCTGTAGACGAAGCAGGGGGGCTGTTTTATGTATTTGGGATGCTCTAAACCCCTCTGTGTGTCTGGGGCTGCTCTGAAGTCCTTCATGGACCATGCAGAGCTCTGATTCCTTGGGTGACCCAAGGCCAAGCTTTTCTGCCAGTCCCAGCATTGCTGTGCATGTCAGAGGTCACCTATATTATGTATAACTCTGTCACCAAAGAATCTCATCAATAACAGCCAGATCTGGCTATTAGGGGAGTGTCCCATCTGCTTAAGGCTGAGTTTTGTGGGACAGAGCTGAGTTATCAGCCTAGTTCACTCAGTATCTCTTAGAGTTTCCTGTTCATTGCTGCTGAACGTTGTACATTAAAGATCATTGCTTAAACCACTGGGCTAAAAAAAAGTCTTGATGAAATAATAAATTAAAATATAATTTGATTTAAGAAGAGAATTTACACGTTAAAATCCTATAAGCAAAAATACATTTCTACCTCTCTTGAGTGTTGAAGACTTAAGCCCCTTTAGAAAGAGGGTTTGATTCTCTTTCTGTTAGTGTTTGCTATTGATGATTTTAGGTGGGATTCCCATGCATAAGGGGGGCTTCAGTGACGTCCATTCTCATGCAGTGCTGATGCTGTGAGATTTAAATTCCTTCAAGGCTCAACTTTTAACACAATATGGACAGAGTCAGTAACTAAACAAAATTCCCAAGTCTTAGTATTTTGCGTCAAATCCTTTGTAAGACCAGCAAGTTGAGTTTGGAAATTTATGACAACAATAAAAAGAAGGAAGGTGATAAAAATTTTCTTAGAAATGCCCGTTTTCCTGAAGTAGACTGTGACCCAGTCCTGCCATTAATATCTGGAATGGTTTGAGGGTGTCTGTTTCCCAAAATTGCTGATCAAATTTTATCCAGGCGACCGCAAGCAAAAGTTTCAGCAGAATTCTGCAGAATAGGGATGTTGGGATGTTGAACAGACCCACCTTCCCTACCTTTGGGGCATTCCTCAGGCATACCTAGTAAGGGTAAGGACTCTGTGGGAGGATGTTTCCTAACCTCCCAAGGTGATCTAGGCTTTCCTGGGTCAGCTGTCCTTGTGGCTGCAGTCACAGCCTGGCAAGCCAAGAAAAGCATCTTCCATGCAGTGATGTTCTCTGTTCTCCACCTAATTATGAAGTCATATTTCATTTCTTGGTGTTTAAGCATACACAAATAATTAGCCCATTTGGTAAATTAGTTGGCTTAAAAATGTAAATCTGTCAGTGAATTGGATGAGCAGTGCAGCACCCAAAACACTTGAAGCTACATATCTATTAGTACTTTGTCAGTCCTGTAAATCCAAAATAGTCCAGATTAATTCCAAACTAATTTGATAAACACTCTACTATAACAACAGGAAAAGTGTTTGGGTGTCAGGCTTTTTGCCCTTTGATGTCAGATTTCAGTCTGAATGAATTTTTTATGGATGACTCTAGAATATAAAGCTCTGAACACAGTGGCTTGTAATGGCAATTCTGACAGACCCTTTAACCATTTGGAAAATAGGCAGTGCTATAACTCTGCTGCATTAGAGAAAGCTGTTGAGTGCTTTCATTAGGTGCAACAGCTGTTTCTATTGCAAAAGCCAAACTGCACTGGTGGGAGAAGAGCTGTCAGCTTCCCAGAGCTTTGCATTTATAGCTGATTGTATAAACTCCTTTGCGTTCATTTTTGCTTTCCAGTATATGTAAATTAATTTGATAACACAAATACAAATAACTACCTTGCAACTAGATGTGTGTGAAGTTCTTTGTAGGCTCCTACAGTCAGTGTCATGCGATGAGTGAATTGAGAAATTCTGGACTTTTGGAAATGGTTCTAGCTCAAGCAGCATGATAATCCACATCACATTAATTTTTAATCATCAGATTTAATCCTCCTTCTCGTAATGTGTTAGAGATCTTTAACCTGGTGTAACATTCTCAAGTAGAGCAGATTTAAAAAACAACCACAAACTACTGAAAAATCCAGCAAACCCTGTGTGTTCTTCTCTGTCTTCTACTTAAATGGAATTTTTTCCTAAGAACATGCTGAATATGCTGAAATGCATTTTTTTTTTGAAAAAGTAAAGTTGATGATGCTTTTCATTTCTTTGTTCTGACATAATACAGAAAAATATTTTAGTATTATGAAACAAACAGTGAGTTCTGCCTGGAACAAGATGCCTCAAATCAAATAGTTATGTGAGTTGTCCAAAACGAAATGCAAACGTATGCTCAGAATGCAAACGAATTTTGAAGCACCAAATTTTGTAATGGCAGGGAGCACAGTTTAATGCATTCAGTAAATTTCAATCCCAAATATTGAGTTGTGCACAGATTCATGTGGCAAAATATGGGGTACCAGTCCGTTTTTAGATGTTAGCTTGATTTTTGTTAAAATTACACTGAAAGCAAAAGTATCCAGAGAAATACAAAGGATGAACATACATATAGACAAATACAACAAAGAAAATACTTTGTTTTACTGAATTTGCGATGAGATATTAGTCACTTTGTGTGAAAAAGGGGGGAATAAACCAAATTTTAAGGAACGTTTAATAAATATTTAGGTATCTCTGTTCGATCCATTCTCAACAGCCTCTGACCTGTGGTCATTCAGAATTGTGAAAATCAGGCTGCTTATTCAAACATCTGACTGCGGGTTAAAATACTGATTTTTGGAAAAAATTTGGAAATCTGTCTTTGATATTTAAGTCTACTGTTAAAATGGGAAGGTTAAGTACTAGAGCAGTACAGGGAATAGGCTATTTGTAGTTATAGCATTTGCACTCATCTAGTTATCAAGGTTTATTATATAAGGCAGGAAAATATATGTAATTATATAAATATATATCATTTATATCATATGCAGTATTTGTATTGCAGAAGATTCTCATGATCTGTAGGCAGGTGTGAGAGATTTAGAGACTATCCTGGTGCAGTGTCAAAAAAAGTAGGAATATTTGTCCTTTGTTTTGCCTCACAAGCGTTTGAAAGAGATGAAACCCAGTCTGTCTATAATTTGGGGCATTTAAGATTTGATCAGTTTCTGAAAACATTCTGTTCTTGGAAAACTTTATTAAAAGCCACTGAACTGACAGCTAACTGAGGCAAGATTACACCTACTCAGAGTTTCTCTCAGAAGACATAGATGAGTTCTGAAACTGTAATTCAAATAACTTAGAAATATAATGAATATAATTACTTTGAAAACACCTTGACCCTCAATCCCTGGGGTTTCTTTCAGACATCTCTGTCTTGTTTGCTTGTCCTGGGTACCCAACAGGGTTTGGGGTTTTCCAGTCTTACCTGAGATCTGTCTGCAAACCCCAAATACCAAAGAAGGACAATTTCAAGTCCTGCCAGTGCAGAATTCAAATCCTTTATTCACCAGCCTGGGAATTCTGCTTGGGAATCACCAGTCACTGCACCCAGAATCCAGAGTGATTCCAGTGCATCCCTCTGGGGTCTGAGGGAGCTGGAGGAGCTATTTAACAACATTTCCCCTCCCTGGTGATGTGTTGATACCCTTTTCCTCACGAGGGACTGAATGTCTGTGCTGCTGAATGCCCAGAGCTGTGATTTGCTTTGGTTTGAAAGACTTTGTAAAAATGTGAGATGCTCCTCTTCGATCCCAGCCTGACCTATTAATATTTGTTCTGCAGGGTCAGATTCATCTGTGCTGAGAACCAGCACAAGGCTCCCTGCACTGCACAAATCCTTGCAGAATTAAATTGACCAGTTGCTGTGCAGAGGCTCCAGAAAGGCATTTACATGTCTCTTACCTCTCACATCACCAAAGCCTCATTTGAGCTCCACTAAGAGAGCTAATTTGTTGGGCTGAATTTCATTGCCTAACAACTTCCCCCCACATCCAATTAGCACAGTACCACGTATGACAAAGATAGAAGAGAATTCTAATTATCAGCCAACAAGAAGCTATTCAAGTTGGGGTTTTGTCTTTTAAAAAATGTGTTAGACAACCCCATGAGACTGTTAGCATGGACAGAGTTCAACCATAGGGGCTAAATGAAATAATAAACATGTATTTGAGGTTAGTGCCTGAGCACTAACAGAGTTCAAGGGGTGCAGTCAGGTTTCAAGTGGCACCCACTTTTTTTTCTACCTTTCAAACAGATATGACTCAGGTGGAATTTTACTCCCCAAGGAGCAATATCCTCTCCTGCCCTTTGCTGCTGTGTTTTGCCTTCTAAATTTTAGTCCACACACGATCTTCTTCACCTCTTTCTTCAAGGATGTCCATGGCATCAGCCATTAGTGACTGCAGCTGTGGTACTGAGATAAAAATTATCAGTGTGGAATTCACACAGAAATAACTTCTCTAAATACACAGATTAAAACCTAATTAAAAAATCATTTGTACGCTGATGATTTTATTACTCATCTTTCACACAATGAGCACTGCCACCTCATCTTTACTTCAGCCATTACACTGTATTATTGTGGATATAAAATACTTCACAATGGGAAAAAATCCTCTGGAAAATTTGTACGTAAGCCTATACATTTTAATGCAGTAAATGTTTATATTTAGTAAAGGAAGGCTTGGGTTGTAAAGAATAAAGGCTCCATATTTTATTCTTCAGCTGTCTGAGATATTCTGTGTCATACATGGATGCTTTTTAGTATTTTCTCCCAAGGCTAATGTATCATCATTTAAAGCAGCATGTAAAACCTTACAAGAGGACAACAATAAAGCTGAGATGCTTTTACTATAGCTGGAAGTATCTAGCTCATTTTCCTTACTTTTACTATCCTTTTCCTTTGGCAAACCCTTCCTTCTCCCCATCATTCAGCATAACAGAGCATAAAACCAAGGCTGACAATTTCTAGTGTAAACTATAAAAAGAAGCTGGGGGAAAATACTTGGTAATCAGTCCTCAGTGTGAGAAGGGAGGATAAAATTCCAGTTAGCTGTAGCACTGCCTCGCTCCAGTATATTCCAGGTTAGTCACAGCATTGCCTCACCCTGCACCCTTCCCAAACTCCTGGAAATGTTTCAGTGGCTCTTAGTTCAGTAAGAGAGACACAAGGCTCAGATCTTTGAGCAGAATCCTGGAGGCAGCCACTAGCATCACTATTTAGGGACAAACTGGTGTTTACTACCTGTGACATTGCTGTGCTCTAGTAGGTCTATTCCAGAATGTTTAGTTGCTTAAAGAGAACTCAAACAATAGTTTTTTGAATCTCTTCCCAAATCTGTTACTCATTACAAGGAAGTGGACAATATAAACATTAGAATTTGTGTAGAAGTTGTCTCTTCCCTCAAGAAATTGTCCCTTCCATCTGTACCTGCAGTCTGAGTATATAGGGGGTAAAAATTAAAACATCAGCAGTTAGGCTCATCTGCACAAGATACAAAAATGCTGCCCTGAGATTCAAGAAGCAGATCTGCATTTCCTCAAATACCTACACATTGAGGTATTTGAAGTTTAAATTATTTATTTGTATCCCAGCACTGGATAAAGGATGCAGGAATCTTCTTTTGAATCTCTAAAGAAATTTGTTTTGCTCAGTCCCAGCCTGTTTTCCCTGTGCTTGTGCACCCATTGAGCTGAATCTTATTGGTCCAGTTTATGAAAACTTTTGGATTTTTTCAAGTTGTGTCTCATCATTGACAAAAAACAAAACTGCAAATTTCTATCTCTGACTTCAAGAGTTAACCTGCCAGAAATTTTCTCTCACAATATTTTTATGACATATAATCTCCTCCCATGAGCCCAGAACAGACACAGAGCAGAGATTAAGGGTATTGAGGGCAGAATGGGCAAAGCACAGATCCTGCATCCAACCAGGCAGCAGAGGAGCTGCTTGGGAAAGGGGAGGATATTCCCACTGCTTTTCTTGGAGAAATTCTCTCTGAAGAACTGGCTGAGCAGCACCCACTGGGACAGGGACAAGGACATCAATCTGCCACCCCTAAGGGGCTTCTCTGACAGCCCAGCCAGGGTGCAGATTTCACTGCTTTGGGCAAGAAGTTAAGAAATCTTTCCAGTGAGCTTCACTGCTATTGGTACATGCCAGTGAAAAGTACCCAGTGTGTGCTCTGGTTTTAATTTTTATCACCCAAAGTGTTTCACCAGCTCTACTGGCAGATAAAATGAGCAGCTACAAGAGTGGGCAGTTGGCAAACCACAGTAATTCTCCCAAAGCTGATTTTTTTGGAAAATCCCCCCCAAAGAGATATGTTGTTTTAAAAAAATGAATTGTCCTAATTTGATTTTAAATGAAAATAGATTTTCTCTTTTTTAACAACCTCTCATCTTGATTTATGATGTACAAATATGATGACATAGAAACCATAAACCTTGGAAAGATTTTCTTCAGGGGTTTTTCTCCACTCATATTTAATTGTTCAAGATAACTGAAATCGTAGAATCCTTGTTTTGCCAGGGTCTGTGAATAAATACTGACTTAAAAAGGCCTCAGTTGAGGTTCTCTGTACCATATCTTAGGACTCTATTTAGTTACAGGAAGACATTTACACAGAAGAGTTTATTGCTGAAATGCCTTTGGGATCTTCGTGAGTTGTACTATTATAAATTCAGTGTCTTTTAAACTTTATGCAATTTATTCAGTATGTGATAATAAACATTTGGCATCTTTAGCCTTTTCTAACTCACACAATTTAACTGCCTTCCTTGGTCATAAAGTCTTATCTCAGTTTTACCAGCGTAAAGTCAGAATGACCTCAGAGGAATTATTTTAAATTTTTATTAGTCCAAGCGCGATTAGAACTTGGCCAGCTCAGTTTTCTTCAAGGAAAAAAAAAATTAAATCCATCTTAGAAAGGTTGGTGAAGAGTGAGAAGCACATGGGGTCAGTGTGGATGATTCTGACCCCAGGGACATGGGGCTGCCCCTGGAGTGGTCACTGGGAGATGCTGAATCCCACCAGCACAGCCCAGCCCTGCAGACATCTCCTCCTGCAGGACCCCAGGGAGATGAGGAGGGTGAGAAAGTGAGGATCTCTCTCTCCCTCTGTCCCTGGATGAGTCAGGAGCTCAGACCCAGCGATGGGCAGTGATGTCTGTGCTCAGTGCAGCTGGGATGTGTAGGGAACTCATCCCTACTGGCATAGGAGAAGCCTGGGCCATGTGGCCTGGTGTCACCAGGGAAGATGGAGCCCATTAATCACTCCCTGGAGAAGTTATTCTGCAAGTTCTTGCCTGCAGTCTTGTGCCTTCACACTGTGGTGCCTTAACTTTACTGAAATATTCCAGTTGCAAAGGAACTGAGCCTCCATTTGCACACACAGAATAAAGATATGTTTTACAGCTGGGTGGCAGAACAAAGAAAAATAAATGAATTCTGAATTAATGCAGTGTAGCTGGTAGAGATTTTCTGTCTTTATTCTTTTAAAAAAGCATTTTTACCTTGTGCTCAGTAAACAAAAAATACGTGTTCCATTGAAAGATGTAAAGCCTGTCACTTAAATGTCCCAGCATGGACCTTTGTTCTGCCCAGTCCTACCCTTAAGAGACCAAAGACCTGTGTTTTGGGTGGCCTAAAGCTTCTCCAAAAAGCTTTCTGGGGAGGTCAGGTTTATGATTACTACATGACAAGATACAGACAAGAGAGTGAGAGCCTCTGCCGAATGTGTGATGTACTGAAAATATTGTGCCCTGGAGAAAAACCTATCACTGAAATATGTACCAATAACTCAAGACCCTTTAGTCAGCCTTGAAATGTGGGCCTGCTGAAGTTTAATACTGGAGAACTTGAATCAAAAGGAGAATGTCTTTTAATAACACAGTTTCTTTGCAATGTCGTTTTCCCCTTATCTCCAGCCCAGACTTCAAAGTCTGGCAAGCACCTCCTGCAGTTGCAGGCTGCTGCTTCTCTTCCCTAAAGCAAGCTGCTGTGAAGCTCTAATTCTGCAGAGCTTAGGAGCTTTGCAGGACTGCAAACAAATGGCAAGGGACTGGCTTTGGGAAAACCAAGAGTTTTTAGTTGGTTCATCAAAATTGGACTGCATTTAAATGTAAGGGCTGTGGAGGGACATTTATTTCTTTTTCCCCCCCAGAATGAAATGCTTAAAATTTAAACTCACCTGAGCTCCCTTCTTCCCCCTTTGTAAAACCTGACAGCCTGGAGGAAGAATAATCATGTGGTAGTTTCTGATTGCAGCTTATTGATGTACTATCAGGCTATTAATGACTCCAGTCCCAGCCCTGCTCACAAAGGGGGAAAAAAAAAGCATAGCAGGCACACAGATTATTCTGAGACAGGGATGAAGCCATGGATGGGAGCAGGAAAGGAAACCTCTCCTCTCCTTTCCCCCTCTGCTCAGCTGTAGCTGTTTTGCTGCAGGTGGCTTCTGAGGTTAGATAACTTAAAGTAGCACGATCTGAATAATTGCAATCATTTTCCCAGACTGATTTGGGGAGGTTTGGGGGAAAAGGAGAGGTTTTAAAAATATGCCCACAGATGAGTCATGCTGGTTCTATAAAAGTCATCCTTGCAGGTGATCAGCACCTCCTCTGATAAAGCACTGAAGGACGATTTAAAAACTACTTCAGGGCTGCACATTGGAAAAAATGAGTTATGGAGCAAATTGCAGTGCAGAGCTGTGGCCCAGCTCTTCCCTCCCTGGCTCCCTTCTTCTAAAGGCCAAAATAAGTGCTGGAAATAAAACCTGACCAGTTCTGCACCCTCCCAAGTGGCTTCCTGCGGGCAGGGGGTGGTGGCCAGCTCAGCCATCACTTGATTCATCACTTGGGGCTGTTCCTCCTCTCTCTGGAGGTTGGGGTAATGGAACCTCTCCATCACACTGGACATGAGCTCTGCTTGCCCTGTTTTCCCAGCAAAAGCAGCGAGGTTAGAGGAGAGTCACAGGAAAAAAAACCTTGTTCTTTAAGTCCTGTACCTTGAGGCTTATCAGCCCATATATTTGTGCTGGTAATGCTCTAAGCAATATGACATCCAGCACCCTAAAGATAGTGCTGCTGACAATCTCTGAAGAGGGGGAAAAAAAATAAAAAGAGATTTTCTTGCCACACTCTCTCTAGTAGTACTAGAAAAATAAATATGCAGTCATAACATATGTGAAGGGGGGACAGCAGATAACAAACGTGAATGCAATTTTCTCATTTGGAAATGGCTTTTCCATAATCCCCTCTATTAAATGTTACCTAACTTATATGGATTGCTTTTAAAGTTTCAGTGGAGAGGTTGAGGAAAGCGTGCAGTGTGTCAGCTTACGGTTTGTTTGCAGACTAGGCAAATCCAGAGTTTTCAAATATATAACCTTGAGGGCCTAAAACCTGCAGAGGTGGTCTCTGATCCTCCAGGCAGCCAGGCACATGGTAGATTTTAAGTGTGTGAATACAGAAACTCAGCCAAGTGCTTGCATAAAATCTCAGCACCTGCTGAAGTGTTTGATGGATGGCAGCCTTGCCACCATATTTTCAGAAGTATTCTGATGCCAAAAATGCAAATAAGCACCCTACTGAGATTTTCAGAAGCAATTTGGCCTAGATTCCCGGCGAGATGGAGCCATTGCATATCTGAATGCTCAGCCCTTTGGAGTGAAATTTCCATTCATCTAATCACGGTTTTGAATGCACTTAAGTGCCTGAAATTCCAAGAACTGGCATCAATTTTCAAAACCACTTCCAGTATTTTTAGCAGACCTTTGTTCTGGCAGCTCCATATGGTGGCACCCTGATGCTGCCATTTCCATGCACTTCAGGTAGGTGATTCTGGGTCCAATCGTGAATTGAACAGAGTGAAAGGAAAGTTTGGAATGACATTTTTTTTTTTTTCCCCAATAAATACTGTCCTGTTTTTAAATTGAACTTCACAAAGAATCTTCATCATTTGGTTTGGTCTCCATCTTTGTTTTGCAGGAATTTGCAATGGGCAGCTATCAGTGTTACCAAAATGACTGTGAACTTGGTTCTTTTAGCAAGGCTAAGAATTTAATAACAACTCTGATGGTGCTTTCTATACCTCTTACAGGAACAATAATGGAAAAAAACCTCAGTTTTCTTTAAAAAAATACAAATAATCCTGGTACAGTTAATTTTATACCTTTTAATGTAATACCTAAGATAATTGTAAAACAGTCTGAAATAAAGGACTGTCTGCTGGAGACCAGTGTCAGGAATGGAGCTGTAATCTGGGAGCTCCAGATGTGAGAGCAACTGGAAAAGAAAGAGCTGAGGCAGTGGACTGGTATTTCCATTAGCTGAAGGAGAGAATCAGGCAGAGCACAGGGAAAAGGAGCTCTGGTCAGCAGTTCTCTGGAGGATTGCAGATAGCTCCCATCTGCTGTGTTTGGAGAGGTTAATTTAAACCCAAGCAGCACGGAGCAGAGAAGCCAGCCTGGTAGGAGATACCTCTTTTGAGAGAAGTGTGCTTTGATTAGTCTATTAATGAAAGTGCCAAGAGCTTATTATTCTTCTCAATAAACATAATGCAGGGCTGGATTCCAAAGAGAGCAAACAACTGCAAAGTAAAGGAGAGATAAAAGACAATGATAGCAGAAGGACCATTGTGTATAAATAGGTACAAATAAGACTGGGGTGGCAATTAAGCTTCTGATAATTCAGGTTGAAGGTCTGCAGTATGTTTCCCTCGGAGCAGAAAAGACAGAAAGTCTAACTAGTTCTAAGATGGATTTTACTCAGTGTATGAGTGAGATATTTGGTGAAACAAAGGTGTATAATAGGACATGACTTCAGGATCCAGGAGAGTCCTTCCAAATCCATCTCCTCATGAACTGCTAACCCATCTCTGAGAGGGGAGACTGAGACAACTCCTTACAAACTACTTTCATCAGTTGAAGAGGCATTTTCTGAGGACCTGACCTAGTATTACTAGGAGATACCAGCAAAGAAAAAGATTTCTGTGCTCTCTGATATGTGAAATAACAAGCTGACCCAGTGCAGTTAACGTGGTGCTAAAGCAAGGAACAAAATGTATTTTGGTCTCCACCTGATCATCAGTCTCTGGAAGCCCCAGCTAGAGCTGTGTGCATTTAAAGAAGGAGAAACAATCAGCTAATGAGAGAGAAAGAGAGCTCTTATCGACATCAAATAGTCTCACAACATTTGAGATGCAGCAAATGGTTTTTCTGCGCTATTCTTGAAATCCGCCCAAACCCTTTTTGTGCAAACACTAAGAAGTGAGTGCTTTGAGTCATCGGCTCAGGAAGCAGGTAACAATCCTCTCTCCTCATGCTGTGTCTGTTGGGGGCTTCTCCAGTGATTAAGAAAGTTAAGGCTAGAAGAATACAATTTTTTCTCTGCTTGATTCTTCAGAAAAATATAAGGGCAGGCCAGGTAGCCGCAGGAAACAAATTTGGCATCTGAGCCAACACTCACTCTGCAATGCTATTTAAATTTAGAGTGGGTTGGAAGTAAATAAATAAATAACCAACAAGGTTTGGGTTTTTTTTTAAGGGATTAGAAGAGGTTGAACATTGTCAGAGGAGGTGTTCCAGTGACAATGAGAAATGCAGAAAGAGAAAGTAAATAACTGCTGCTGGCAGGAAGAAAATTTCCACGGGGAGCTGATCCGCATGATGAGAATTACATGAACTGTGGCAGAATTCAAGGGGCTACTAAGCTGCAGTAAAAAACATAATAAAGTGACCTGGCAATCAGATGAAAGTGAAACCAGCACAGGTAGCCACAGTGAAGGTTAAGCAAGCAGCAAACTTAAATGGAGACTGCAATGGGAAAGAGGAATCAGGTAGCAAAGGAACCAAAAATGCAGTGAATGGAGTCACAGTTCTATCCTGGTTAGAAATACAGTAACATGTGCAGATAACAAACAGGTAAATGATGATGCTGTTACTTTCTGGATGTGTCTCACCCCTCTTGACTACTATTCCAAGGAGAATTTAAAGGAAAAGTAAGAATAAGCAATTATTCTGTTGAGGACATAATTCCTGATGGCAGCCTTGCCTGAGGCAGGGATCCTCCCAAGAGGGAGCATTCCCTAGAAAACTTTCTTCTGCACAAATTCCCTTTCAACTAAACCCCAAAAGGCTGTTTGTTCCCAGAGGCATCTTTGAAGACCTTCCTTCTGGGGGAGAAATAAGGTCCTGCTGCCTGAGGATCATCCCTGTGACATCCTCCTTCCCCTGACCTTGGGATGAAAAAAGCACCCACACAGAGCAGATCAGCCAGTTCTGCTTGGAGCTCACCTGCTCCTGCTAAAGCCCCAGCACTAACAGCCAGAACAAAGCTAGGGCAGCCTTTCATTGCAAAAAGGAGCTGCAGAGCATGTGAGAGGAATGAATCATGTGTCCTTTCATGTATTGAGAGCTCTGGCATGATACCCCCACCTTTTGCTTTTCTCTATAGGCAAGAAAGGAGTCATCCCTTCTGCCACTTCTATTTATAAATAAAGTTAAAATGCTGAGTGCTAAATAAAAGAAAAGCAAAGTGGTTGGTCAGCCTGGATTTTAAGCAGGATGTGTGTCCTAGGTTGCAATATTGATGTAGTTAAGTATTCTATTACCACCAGCTGTGGGCCATTAGCTGCTATCACCCACTCCGGATGACAGGCAATGGGCCATCCGTTAGCTATCATCACTTGCTAATGACCCACCCCCGCATGACAGGCAATGGGCCATCAGGGACCCACCGTGTGACTCATGGACTTATCTCATCCCATTGTGAGATGCTCTGCCCAGGAGGGAGGAGCCAGGTGTTCCCACCTGGATATAACCTGGCCTTGGAACTGCCTGAGCTAGCCCTGTCTACCGGGTTCCCTGAGAGGACCAGAGCTACCACTGGATCTTCAGCTGGAGACTAGACCTTCACAGGATCACCGCTTCAGCTGGACTACTTCAGTTGGACTGCTACTACCACCCTAACAGGGTGTTAGGTTGTATCTGACTTTGTCAGTGCTTTTCCTTGTATTATTTCACTTATTTTTTAATTTCAGTCTTGACTTGTGATCTCTCACTGGTTTGTTTTCAAACCAACACAATGTGTCATACCCAATACTCAGGGCTGTTTAAGTATCAGCTTAAAGAACAGCATTTTGCAAAAGTCTGGAATGCCCCACGGTAGCTCTTTTCTATTGTGGAGTCTTTTCCACTGTTTTTGAGCTCAAAAATCTGAATGAAGTTATGCCTTGCAAGCAGCTCTGTCGTGCATTGCAACAACAAGCAGGACAAAATCCATCATAATGTTCCTTTAATGCCCTTGGTATCCTTCAGGAGATGTGTGTGCTGAAATCTGTGTGTAGAAAATACTTCCCCTCCACTTAAAAAATAGACAGCAGAACAGTGAGGTCTGTAAATGTGAGCATCGTGCTGTGAATCATGTGGTGGGTTTTGCTCACCTTTATAACATCAGCAGTCTAATAAGCCCCTCTGGCCACTCTTTCCCCTCTTAAGTGGCATCATGTGCCATCAGCATGGGACTGCAGCAAGAGGAAGGCAAACTTGGTGTGCAGAAAGCAGCAGAAATTACCCCAGTGAAATCACTTAATGGAATAACTGCTTGTCAGTGCTGGCAGCCTGGGCTGGGGGATGAGTAGCTGCAGCTTTGACCAACAGATATCTTTTAAGGCAAATGAAATCACCATTGTGCTGTGGTGTTTCTGGGTAGGTGGAGTTTATGGCATTTCCCTACCAGCCTCAGATGCAGGGCCAGACTGTGACATTCTTTCTCAAACACTTCTTGCTTTACAATACGCAAATGTCCCCTTGATTTAAATGGGACTGGCTCTTCTTTTATGGGGGGGAAAGAGAAAATTCTCTGCTTTTCAAAGCTCTGACTTCACGTCATACCACCACTGGTGTGTGTGTGTATAAAGCACATTACTAACTCTAGGTTGTGTGGCTGCACGACTGAGGTGGCAGAATTGACTTGAATTTTAAGTGCTCCCATGGCTTAATAAGGTCTACTTTAGCACGGAGGTGTTTTTGCAAAAAAAAAAAAAAATCTGATCAGGACAACAATTTGGATTGTACATTTGCATCTTCACATGAAAAAGGAGACAGAAAGGAGCACTGGCTCTATTAAAAAGGAAAGATATTCTTTTATCTTCTTAAAGTAAGTTTTAAAGCTTCAATCTGTAGCTGAAGTTTGTCTTGCGTAAGTTTTTAATTTACTTTTTGTGTGACAGAATTAAGATGGAGTTATATATCTCTAGCTTAATGAAAATTTTGGAATACTTTTAAGGAAGGAAAATTGGCCAAGCCTGTCAGCCCCATAAAGAGATGTTATCCTTAGTAGCAGAGCAGCTCTGACTCGGTGTCTATCTGTGTAATTTCCATTGTCTTTTGCTCTTTGGCTCTGCTTGAACCACGTGGTCTTTCTCCTCTAAAGTCATTTACAGAACAGGGTAATTTTGGAAAATCCAAAAGATACCCAATTTCAAAGGTTTTTCCTCTTCCTGATACCCTTCAGAGACTGTCTAACTGTGATAGAGGACTCTTACCTCTAAAAGCTCTGTGCTACACCCAAAGAGAGAATTGTGGACTCAATTATTCTTCCTAAATTGCACTTTTACTGGGGTTTTCAGAAAGGCCAGGGGTTTATTCTGTATCCAGTACCCACCCTGCTGTCTGTTTGCTTCCTGAAGTGCTCTGAAGTGCAGTGCCCACAGCACTAACAGATATTTCACTTCCCCAAAGATGCCACTTCTATTAGCCCACACATCAATAACCTGGGCTTTTGGTCATCCCAAGCCACCAGCACAAGGCTCCAGCAGAGAACTGGAGAGAAGCAGCTGTGTTTCCTGGGGATGTCTGACCCTTCTGCTGCCTCCCAGGGATGCAGACACTTTGTGAGCACCAATTTTGGGAAAGCTCTGAGCACCTTTATCTCCCACTAACCGTGAGAGTTCAGGCACTTACTGTTGTTTCAGCAGCTGCTCTCTGAAACTAAAGGAGATGGAGCTTCCTCAAATATCCAGCTAATGTTTCTTCCTTGCTAGGGGTTGCTAAGTAGCAGTTTTTGTCAACCTCCTATCTAAGAATATAAATCCTGTGATTTGCTAAGACACTCCTGACGAGAAAATGGCTCTGATTCCCTCAATGCACAGAAAACTCAAACCCGGTTATTGCTAGGGAAAAAGCATTAACATTAGCATTCTCAATCTGGGGAGGAGGAGAGGCTTCTTCCTCATATTTTCAGGAGAATAATTTAAGAATTGCATTAAAACAGTCTAGTCTACATGCAAATTTGATTTTTGACCTTTTGTGCTAATCAACAGCCATGCTGCTAAAAAGCTGTGTATATTATTGCAGAAAGTATGGGGTAGAATTAACTAATATACCTTTAATATGGCTATGGCAGATTTGAAGGTTATTGCACATACTTCCCTACACAGGGATCAAGATCTGAATCATCAGAAATGCTTCAAGTAGCAATTATTAACTCTTGATGGAGATCCCTGTGGAATGTGTAGAATACCATGGGTATTAAATATAGACAGTAATTTCAGTGGTTATGTGGAGAAGGGCTATGATATATTAGGCCATAAAGATTTGAGAAAATTGCATGTTAAATGATTTAAAATAAACCGGGTATGCTGTTAAATAATTAGGAGTACTTTTAAAAAGCATCTAAACCCAATTTGATCTCAGCTCCTAATGCAGGTCATGGGGTGTTTCTGGACATGGGAGGAGCAGGTGCAGCATGAAATACCCACTGAAAAGGACAACCTGATTCACACAGACAGAGGCTTCTGCCACTACCCACCACACACCAAAAAGAGGTTTTTATACTCACATTTATTCTGGTGCTTCTTAAAAAATCCATTACAATATTTTCCCCCAGTTCTTTCCCCAAATATTTTTGTTTCTTCTTCCATGGTAGAACTGAAAGGTGCCTTCTGGTCTAGGAAATTAAATCAAAAAAGCATAGGCTGTGTTTATTCTTATTCATTTTCTATTAAGGACCTATCAGGGTGAGGATAAACTGTAGGAGTGACAAGGATGGGTAAAGTTCCCTGGGCAAAGAGAAGAGGGCTCTGAGAAACCCCCAAGCCTCCTCACTGACCAAGGATTGTGGAAATCACCCTTGAGCTATCCCACCCATTACCCTGAAAAAATGGGCAGTTTTCTAGTTAAAGACCTTTCCAAGTTTTTTTCCAATATATTTGTTTCTGAAACCCACAGTCAGCAAACACTGCAAGGCAGGCAGAGATTCAGCCATGTCTGGCCACATGCAGATTCCACGAGGATGTGGAAGAGCAAAATGTAGGTAATTTCTACTGTCACAATTCTTTTCAGTCACAAGAGAAGCTACTTTTTGTTTGTAAAAAAAAAAAAAAAAAAAGAAAAGGAAGTCCAAAAAGGACTGAAATGGATTCCAGAAATGCTGCCAGAACAAAGGTGACCAAACCAACCCACCCAGATCTAACAGAGTTTTGAAATTCCAGACTTTGCAACCTTTTGCATCAGCAGCTCAGATTTAGCTGCTGATAAGATAAAACATGTTCTTCCCATCTATGCACTTCTCAGTGCTGATCATCCAAAGCATTAAAGAGCTCAACCCTTCGGAACACAACATCCTCATCTTTTAACTGCAAAAAAAGCTCTTTTTCCGTTCCCTGAATTTGCGAGGTTTAATTTCCTCCAGATCTGTGCTTTTCCCATCACCACAATCCCAGGTTTCCTGCATGTCCTGTCTGATCTGGCAGCTGGCAGGTGTCAGCCTGTGCTGTGGTGTGTCCAGAGTGTGTGGCTGTGCTGTCACCCTGTGTGACTGGATGGCTCTGCCCCGACCTCAGGAAGGACAGATGCACAGAGCACTCCTCCAAACCACCTTTGTGCAGGGAGCTGGACCAGATCTATCCTCCCTTCCCTTCCCCTGCAGAAAATAAACCGAGATTGAATGTCAGTGTCACTCCTCACAAAGGAGTGCTCTGTTTGCTGGGAGCTCTGCTTTTAAGATGCCAGGCTGTGTGGTCACAGTGACAAATGGAGAACCCCACTCAGAGCTCTGCAGACTTACCCCGATATAAATCAAAGCAAGTGGACCTGATATTTCCCTTGCAGCATATTCTGCTGCTGATGGATTCCCAGTTTCATCACAAACTGCATTGTACACTTGGATTTCAATGTGGATCTGCTCCTTTTCCTTGGCAATAGGAAAACTTTGAAAGCAATTCAGACCTTACACTCCTGCAGAACTTGGAATGAAATTGGACAGATATTTGTTGCAGAATAGGAAGGTTATTTAAAATAACATGTTCGTGAGATGCCTGGTATTTCACACCCACTGATAGAATAGGATTTAACTGCTATTTTTAATTTCACCTATGCGAGATTCAGACCTGCAGTTTGAATGCTCAGTGGTACCATATTGACAAGGAGCTAAACTTGTTGCTTTTTATTTTTGGTGGGCACTATGATTTTAGGTCAGATCTAAATTGATAAGCTGAGTAAACACTACAGACTTGGCTGACTTCACCTAATACTGTTTTATCTCAGCATCAAGTGTAGGAAAAGGAGCCATATCTGCTCAGCCTGAGAGGTCTCCTAGGACAGCCCTGATGTACATATGTTTTCTTCTTTGCCTTTCATACCATTTAAACTCTAGAAACTTCAGTGATCCCAGAACCTGCACTCAGGAAAAAAAATTGAAGCAATGCTTTTAACTGATAGATTTTTGTAAACAAACATTTGAAAGCAGAGCTGGCTCCATTCAATCTGTTTTAGAATTGACTCAAGTTCTATAGATCTGGGATTTTTATCTCCCCTTCTTTTTTTCCTTCTTCCTTTTCCTTGTTGGAAAAGGAAGAGTAGGAAAGTGCCTGGTGACACTTTCAGAATCATTCAGTGATTTATGAACACAAACTGAGTTTCAGTGCAACACTTGCACACTTTTGCTGCTTATGTGCTCCTGAAAGTCTCACCCTTGCTGTAAATTGAGGGAGTTTTATTTTATGCCCCTTTTAATGCCAGTACATTTGTCCCAGAAAATTCTCCACAGTCCCATCAGCAAGTAAATGGAAGACAGGGATTTTACAACTTTCATGACAGATAAGTCCTCATTTTCTCTCTTTGAACAACCCCAAAGCTCCTTTCAGAATCCAATACATGGGGGATCTGCAACTTGCAAAACATGATCTAGTTTTGCACTGGCTTTCTAAAGCAAAACAAAAATGAACAAAAAAAGTTTGCTTGTGTTACCTATTTGCACAGTTTCATGGCAAACATTCAGTTTCCTAATTCCTAGCTGCATTTTGGAAATAGATTTTATTTTTTTCTGCAAAGATGCAGCCTGTATCCTTTGGGGAAGCTTTTTTATCCACTGGGAGCTTGGCTCATCAGGGTCAGGACCATCTGACCTGGGGCAACTCCTGCAGGGAGCAGACAGCCCTCAGCCTTTGGGATGATGGTGTTGGAGGTGAGCTACCCAGCCAGCTTGTGTGGCAAAGGTAGAGGCTTTCCAGAATTTGACGTGGGAAATGTACTTTTCCCTTCATGTTTCTCAATCAACAACCCAGAGCCAAGTGTTATCAGGGACAGCTCTGTTCCAGGTCACCAGGTTAATGACAGGAAAAAATGTCTTTATCCCCCTGCCAAAATGTCATGCCCATTCCTCTTGAAACAAGGCTGTGGTCACCAGAATTTCAGTATTTGTTTGCCCCAGGAGAGGCTGTTGGAGTTCACTGTGCCAGGATGTGAGAACAGGCTCTGATAAAGCCCTTCTTCTCTCCGGATGCTGCTTGTCTCCAGCAGGCTAAAGGAAACCTGGCTCTCTGTTGCCATCCCTGCAGCTGAGATGCTCTCAGAGGTGGTGCTCAGTCCAGCAGTGCTCCCAGAAGGGAAAGGTGAAGGTCCTGCTGCAGGATGACCATCAGTGGTCATGGAAATCCATGGAGATGGGAATGAATTTGGGTCTCTGTGTCACCACAGCACCCTGCAAACCCACCTTTGGACAAAGGATTGGTTGTAATAATGAAATTCAACGACACAAATATGGCACTTCATGGGTAAAAATCGTATTTATGGGGATTTGCAGTGTAAAGTCAGTACTTTGCCAGAGAATCTATTTGATTTCCTAAATCATGGACAGCCACAGAACAAACCTCAGAAGACAGTTTTCCTTCCAGAGCTGTAGAAATGTCTGGAGCTCAAGCTTCAGAATTCTCTCAGCCTCTTTTGAAGCCACACACCAAGAGCACATGGTGCTAAAGAGCATGTGACATCTGCTGTTACCTGTGAACATGTGCTGCATGTAATCAGGGTGATTTTTAGCAAAGTTTTTATTTGCCTCCTTCATTTTGTCAGCCTTGTCTCCTTTCACAAATGGGGTGTACATAACCAAAAAAGATACTTCTCTCTTGAAGGCTTCTTGAGTTACAGCCTAAAATAGGCAAAGAAATGATACATTTCTTATTGGGTAATGGCTAGTTAAAAAAAACCAAAAAAAACCCACCCTACTTTCTCTGATGATATTTTCCCTATAATAATTGCACAGTCATGCAAAGATAACATATTTTGGTCCTGAATATTAATTAGAGGGGAATTTAAATTAGTTCCAGAAAACACTGCCTATCTATACTCAGAAAATCAATTTAATGGAGAAAGAACATTTGTAAACAGCTTTCTGTGCAGCGAGCCTATGTCTTCAATGAGGAGAGAAGTATTAGCTAAATTATTTTCTAGATGAAAAGAAAGAGTGATTCCATGCTCTTTGAAGGTCACAGCTTTCATCTGAGGGTTTTATTCAGTCCTTGGAAGCTGGTTAAAAAACACTAAGCATTCATATTACCCCTCGGGTTGGCACGAATCAGACACTGTGCCTATACGGAATATTAGTCTTAAAATATTGCATTTAAGCACCGTTTGCATTAAGAGGAAAATTCACTCCTGTGCAGAGGGCAACACGAAGCTTATGAACCTTTTCATCCCTTGGAAATGAGCGGAATGATGCATTGTGCAGGTCTGGTGCAGGGAGGTGGATTTCACACTCGGTGGACCCCAATGAGCTGCTGCTGGAGCTGCCAGGAGGAGCTGCCAGCCTGGAGCAGCCTTGCTTGGCACTTGGATCCATCAGAGCCAGCCAGGCTGGGCTGCAGCTCCTCCTGGGCTGGGCTTTGGGTCATGTTCACCTCCTGCCAGCAGCAATTTTGTCTTCTTGAGGTGGGCATTGTGCAAGGGGAAGTGCAAGGCTTTGTTAGTGTACCTTGGCAAAGGAATACACATGGAAAATAGTGCCAGGACTAACACAAAGTCAATAGGGATGGTCAGAAAGTCGTGAGAGGAAGGGATATCTGCATTTCAGCAGGGTGTGAGTGTGCCAGGTGCCCTGATGCACTGGGGTGACTCACAGGAGGTGTCACTGTGGGATCAGCTCCGTGCTTTACTGACAAGCCCTCGTTGCTGTTCTCCAGTCTATCCCCCACCTGTGTAAAATTATCCAAGACACAGTGTTCCTCCGTGAGTCATCCCTTCAGCTGATGGCTGCTCCCACCAACCCAGGAGGGGAGGCTGAGAGTGCCAATTAGTGAAGTACCCATGTCCTTCTCTCTAATGGCTTTAGACAACAGGACTTCTGATATGGTTTCATGGCAGTTTATTGCCATCCTGCTTATTGGTGTGGGGTGTGCAGAAGTACTGTTGTGGTTGTTTTGAGTAGGTTTTAGGATAGGCTGCCACATGTGCACCCTGAGTGCTCTTACACTGATTACTCTGCCTGCATCTCGAGGGTATCACTGGGGATTTGTTTATAGTTTAGATTTCTATATTTAGCCAGCACATTATCCTGCATTGATTGGAATGGAGGCAGTCTGGAGTAGCCAGTTTAGCCCTGGAGAATTAAAAAGCCTCGAATGTGTGTAATAGTATCATGACCACCTGGGGCAATAATAACATTCCACCCAGGTGAAAAGAAGTTTCAGCTTTCCGTGGGCAGAACCATGTTATCCATGGTCAATGCCACAGATCTGGAGGTATCAGACCAGAAAATAACAAGTGTGTCCTCCTGCCAAGAGCTCGGGGGACACATGAGGAGATCTGTGCCTGTTCCTTGCTGTGGTAAAACTTACCAGTCTGCACTGATTTGTAGGAAAGTGATTTTAGGTTTTCTTATTTCTGTGGACTTTAATGATCCTGTTTTTCAGGGCCCTTAGAGGATCAGTAGCCCAACAATGCTACCAATCTAACTTTCTAGGATACATTTTCTAGAAAACTTTTCCAAGTTTTCCTCAATTTCATGTGTAAATATAGACACGGAATTAGGCCAGCCTAATTTTGTGTGAGAGGTTGGGTATTCTGCTTATTTTCTATAGGTTGGCAGCCCTTTCCTAATCTGGATTGGTATGAGCATGTGAGTGTGGGTTTGGGTGTATCCACACACTTTGGGTTTAAAATAGGTGGAGTGAGGCAGCGAGATGAAAAAGTGAGCAGCTGGACCAGGCAAGCCTGCAAAGCTCACTTTTGGGTTTATCTTCCTCAAGAACATTTCAAAGTCACACGTTGGGGTCTCTGCATTGCCATGGACCTGTGGCTAGTGAGTAGTTCTGGGGGCAATAATGGTGAAATGTCAGCCAATGGGGAAAAGAACAGATTCATAGTTTCTGGTCAATACTGTTCCTAAAAGTATTCTTATTATTACCCAAGAGCATTTCCCCCCCAGGCTACTGACCCTGGATGTAGACACTATTTGTTTTATTATCGTCTTGGATTTTTATGGGGTAAAGCCTTTAAAGACATAAAACTTCAGCCCATAAAAACTTTGGAGGAGAAAACTTTATATGATGAAATCCCGAAGGATTTTTCTGCTCACGCCTTTATGCACCAAAGTCTGTCACTGTGGATGAATATCTGGCAACATGTCCAGGAAGCAGAGATGCCTCCAGAACATTTGTTGTGCTGAGCACCATGTCACTCAAGATACAGACACACTGAGGAGAGGATTGGAAGGGCTCAGTGGACTTGCAGGAAATTCCTTGCAGAAAGGGCAGGACAAGTGGTTTTTCCCAATTTCATGTGTTTTGATGTCCTTGCATCAGAGCTGTCCTTTCTACAATGTCCTGCCAGATGCAAGAGGGAGGATGTTGCTGTTTTGGCCTCGGAGTGAAAGAAGTGTGAGGCTCTTGTGAGTGTGGGGGAAGCTGTTAAACTGACAAAATGATAAAGAAAGATGACTTTTTTTTTGCATATCTTGCAACTGAGCTCCGCAGCAAATCTCATCACGTGGGGTGACACTCCAGCCCTTAATTCCAGAAGAGTTGGAAAACACAAAGTCCTTGAGGTGACCTTAAGGTGTAAGAAAGAGCTCCTCTAGCAAGTTATAATAATGAATGTAAAGACCATGATTGCCATGAGGCCACAAAGTGTGATGGTTTACTTCAGCAGTGGACAGAATCTATTGCTTCAGCAAAGATGCAAAATCTGGCTTAAAAAGAGTCTGCAGAGTAACCTGGAGATAGGGAAGATTTCTTTTGGTAATTATGGGACTGACTCATGCTCTGCTATGTCAGGAGGTTTATATCCCAGTTTTGGAAGTGTGGGGAATCAGAGAAAGTGTGCAGAGAAGCCATATGGAGACAAAGCATCTCAAGGGGTATTTATATTGTCAGCACTTCTATTAAAATACCAATTAATTCCTTCACGAAGCACTAGCTTGAGGGATGCCTCAGTTACAGGTTTGAGGGATGTACATTGCTATCATGAGAAATAAAAAGCCAAAAGATGCTCTTAAACAACAAACATTATTTCAATCAATGTTTTAAACCTATATTTGACATAGCACCACCTCATCCTCTTCTCTGAGCATCTTGGCTATGCAATATCCAAAGTTTTGTTCCATGTGAGGGTGGTGAAGCCCTGGCAAAGGCTGCCCAGAGAAGTTGTGGATACCCCATCCCTGGAAGGGTTTAAGGTTTGGAGCAACCTGGGATAGCGGAAGCTGTCCTTGCCCATGGCAGAGGTGGAGCAAGATGAGTTTTAAGGTTCTTTCTAACCCAAACCAGTCTATAATTCTGTGATTCAACACTCACTAAAATTCTGTTAAGAACTCATAAAATGAATAGGTAGATGCACAAGAAAGGAAACTTTCCCGTGCCAGCTTTTGATGGCAAATGATGTAACTGCTTCAATATTTTTATGAAGCTCTTGCCATTTTGCATTAGAGCAGACAGAGAAGAAGAAAAATGGCACAGTAGTGAAAAAGTCTTCATAACAGTGACGGTAGCTTTCCCTGCCACAGTCCCTAACCTTAATCCTCTTTAACTACAGAAAGGTTTAATTTGGAAAATCCAATTATCTTGACATCTAGAATTAGCCAAAAATTTAGATATCTTTCTAGAGCCTTATCTTGCAGCTGCAGTGCACACTCAGCCCCTGTCTCATTTACAGTACAGCAGGAAGTGATGCTTTTATTGATGATTTTTATTAATGCAATGGTATCAGACAGGGTAAAGCCATTAGCCTCTTCTATGAACTACTTCCACTCCTAGGCTGGTAGTTAGAATTATGGGTGCACTGCAGTGCAACCTATGTGCTTTTCTCTATATCTTCCCAACCATAAAAAAGTCTCTGGCAGCCCTGCCACTAAGTCTGTGGCTGTTGTGATACGAATATCTTCTCACCAGCGTGATCCTCTTACATAATTTTTATTTTATACTTTTTCTGTGCGGAAAAAATAAGTAGACAGAATGCCAGAGCACATCCCTTTCTCAAGATGTTTATGGTATGAATAAATCATGCATTATACAATAGATGAGAACTTTCTGCTTATCTGCCATGTAATGCCTCTCCATTAATGTAGGTCACATCAAATACCAGCTTATTTGGGATCTTAAGTTATTAAGGTATTTAAGTCCCTGCGAGTTAGTTTGGATGCAGGGTGTTTTGAAAGGGGATTTGCAGAGAGCTGCAGCGACAGATTTGTGTCTTCCAAAAGGCAGAGGTGCTGCAGATGGGTTACCTTGGGCTTCAAGGCCTGCTTGATTCTCTAGTAAGTATGTCTTTATGTTTGGGAAGAAAATAAATCCGTGTTTTATATCCTTTTAAAGAGATCACTAGTCATTAAAGAAAAATCCTGGAATGCAGAGCGTATGGAAAGGGTGGAGGCTGCTCTGGAAGCTCCTTGCCTGTGGTGTCTGTGCTCAGGCCAATTACCCTCTACATGAAGATACTGTCCAAAACCATAGTTTTTAACAAGTTTTGTTAACACCATCCCCTATTAAAAGATGTTTTTGTAGTGAGGAATACCCTAATTCCATTGAGACAATTCCCCACGTCTGCTCTGGGCAGCAGCTGCCCTTCCAGTGCTGGGAGAAGCCTTTCACCATCCCAAGTCCTCAGCAGGTTTTGGGACAGCTCCTGCTAGGTCAGGAACAGGTCACAATTTAAACATTATGGTTTTTTGGGGGGGAAAAAAAAATTATGAACTGTGCTCAGCTGAATAGCTTTGGCAGTCTGAACTCAGGAAGGCAAAACCAAACATGGAGCATCCCTGAGGGATTTAGGTGTAGTCAGAGCCCACTGGGCAACATCTGGGTTCTTCATCCATCAGGTGGTCCAGGCAAGTGCTTGAGAGACAGGGAGTGAGCATGGCAATGAAATACTCCTGGGAGAAAGGTGGGATATTTGCTGTGAGGTGTTTTCAGGGCTTTTAGCCTAAAGGGGAGAAAAAAAAAAAAAAAGAGAAAAAAGAAGAAAAGGAAACTAAAATGCAGAAAATAACTGAAGCAGATGTCAATCCTTCCCAGCACAGATCTCAACATCTTTTGGGAACTTGACTTGAATGTGAAGAGATGAATCAGGCAGCCTGAGATGGTGACTGATGTAGTTAGCCTGTCAAATGGACAGCAATGCTCAGAGGGTCAGTGGGAAATCATGCCTGAGTCATTGCAATAGCAAACTACTTTATGTGCCTGAATGGCTGCTAATTTAGTAGAAGCCAAGTTGACTGCATATAGAGATGTTTCTGAGAAGGGGCTCTGTCTATTTTTGCTCAGTGTGCTTTGTAGCTCTTCAAGGGAAGGTGAGCAGACAGAGCCACATCACCAGTAATGATCCTGGGAACAGCTCACATTCCTGCCTGCAGCTTCATTTTCCCAAAGAAAGGAGAAAATGCACAAAGAAAGGGAAGTGGATAATGGGTGTGTAACTTCTTAAGGACCTTGGCAATTCGAGGGAACAATGAGGCCTGAGAACAGCACGAAATGGGTGGGTTTCTGCACTGGTTTTTCAGGTTTCTTTTGTAAATCTTAAGGCTCTGCTTTGCAACCAGTAAAATTCAGGATGAATGAAAAATTCTGCTTTTGAAATATGCACATTGTTTTGAGCTGCCCTATAGGTTTTTTAAATGGTCTAGAGCTTTGCTGACCAGGTTGTTCCTGTTGAGCATCTTTGATTTATGGGCTCCTGTTAACAGTTGCAATCCTAATTGGGTTGATAATAATTTGATATAATTTGTTTAATATGGGAATTGCAACAGCTAGAAACCACAGCAAGGTATGTGTTGCCTATTACATTCAGCTAATATGAAATAAATTCATCTTTCCTCAAATCAGAGACAATTAATCCATCTGTTTTAATAATTGTGACATTTAAACTAATGCCTTCTCTTAGCATGATGATTCAAGCAGTCTTTATTCTAGCATGAATGATTTGGATACCAGAAAAATAGAAGTAGGTAGAAAATATGTGGAAGAAGATATTATTAAAGAAGAAAGAATGCAAGAAAACTGTTAAATTCCTTGGCTTTGTGCATGTAGAATTGTTTTTGAAATGGAAATATCAGCAATAACAACAGCAGTGAAAAGCTCCCAAATCAGGATCAACATGATAGAAACTCTGTGTTATGTTATTTTATTTGCCTTTTCAATCCAGTTTTCAATTACTCCATATTTTTACTACTGTACCTGAAAGCACAATGATGCTGATTTGCTGCAGCTGAGAGTCATATCTCACAAAGAGTGTATTCCAAAGGCAGAATGGTGTGAATCCCTGAAATGGCATACATAGGAAGAGGCCCATTCTGCCCTGACAAATGTTATTAATTTTAATTTTAGCAAGTTGCTTCGTGAAGCAATTTTAGCAGTTGCTTCATGATGCAGTGAAGACGTAGGAAATCCACAAACTGGTCAGAAGCTGCACTGAGGTCATCTGGATACCAGTGAGGTGTCTTAGGAACAAACTGATCTTCTTGCTTAAGGGCCAAAATCTTTTTGTTATAATGTGCAGGATAAGGAATATAATAATGTCCAAATTTGCCACCAGGAAATTAAAAGCTCAGTGCTCCGAGGCAAGAGTTGGCTTTTAAAATGGCCATAAATATGGAAGAGGGAGGATTACCTATTGCTGTTTATGAAGAGCCATAAGAGAAATCTCTTTTCTGGCATGAGAAAATTTAAAATGAATTCTTAAAGCAGCAACAAGCTCCACAACCTCTGGGACAATAGAGACTCAGGGACACCAACACCTGCTCCTCACCCATTGCCCTCACACGAATTTCCCCCCAGATTTGATTAAAGAAGGGACTTCCCTGCAGTGAAGTGTGGCACTGCATGAGCTGCTAAAATAGCTTGGAGAATTAATGAGAAATAGGTTTTCTCAGTGATATGGTGGCCAGGCTGCCCAGAGAGGCTGCCTGTCAGCTCCTATCAGTCATTCCATTAGGAGGATTGCAAAACATCCCTGCCGCTGCCAGCTTGGAAACCTCACTCTCCATAGCAGGGCACGGGTCAAGCGTGAGCACACAGCTCTGCTGACAGGCCTGGGCACCAGCTGGGGCCACCAGGAGGGGTTGGATTTGGAGCTTTTCCCTCTGAACTTCCTTGCCTTGGACTGTCACCCCACGAGGGGTGAGACGGAGCTGAGCTGGACAGGAGCTGACAGCGCTGGAGGTGCTCAGCAGGGCGATGCTTTGCTCTATTTCACTGGGTGAGGTGTGTGCTGCCCTGGGCTTGCAGCAGCCCTGGCCTTTTGGGGTGGAAGCACCTGATGTTTATAACAGTGACCAGATGCAAAAAAAAGATCTGAAGGTAGCCAGAACTCTGTGTGCTGCTGGGAGATTTCTCTGTGGCGCTGAGTTTAGCTGACGGAAATATTCTCAGAAACACCAGTTGCACTTTCTGTGTGCTGAGAGCAGCTCTGTGGTGGCTGCAGTCTTGCCCAGAACACTGGGGAGGAAAATAGGAATTAAATTTAATTTTTAGGAATTAAAGCTAAAAGCCCAGTTTACCCCAATGCAAATAAAAGGCATCCATTTGAACTGCAGCAATTTGAGTTGGCTACATCCTGGAATTAAGATTTTTTTAAAATGGAAGTGTGCAGATATGAGCATACAAGTCTTAAATGCTTTCCTGGGGTTCTGTTAGTTTCTGCATGGTGCAATGACATTTAGTGTAAGACTTTGGATCTAAGTGCACAGTGGATTCTAGAGCTCAGCTTTTAGCATAAAAGAGGCCACATGGTTTCCACAATGGAATAATAAAAGCAATTAAATTTGGAATGTGCTAATGAGTTAAGACTGAGATATTAATAAATGAGGTAATAAAGGCACTTTATAATAAGATGGCAGTGGCAGATATTGGTGGAATCAGGCTGTGACTTTCAAGGTATTTGCAAAGTTCCTGTTTGACGATGCTGGGCTTTTTTGCCATTGTCAGAATGTATGGGTGTGGTATATTTTCACTCCTGGAATGAAACACCCAGCTTATATTGCAGAGTTTTTAGCCAGTGGCAATTGTTCGCCAAGGTGTGAGTAAAACTGGACAGCTTGGAGAGGGACTCTTTCTGTGGGATGAAATATCACAAGTCTACTGTTGGTTTTGTTATTACCAGCTGAGAAATTGCATTGCAGACAAGAAATCCTAGGGACCTTACATGACTGTAGTAATAACTAAGTTTAAACTTTGTCTTGCTGCTACTACTCTGAAGATATTTACTATAATACATTCAATTTTTCCATTATTATTTATTGTGATTAACTCTATTTAATTAATCTATTTTTAATCTAACAGCCAACACACGAATCATCCAGTGCATACCTCTAGTGGGTTATGAAAAGAAGCCCATTCATTTGATGAGATGTTAACTTGGAATGTATATTTTCAATCCACGGAATAAAATATTTGAACAGAGAAAAAGGCCCAACTTGCTGAATAATATCATCCATTGCAAATTACTTTTCCACCTCTCATCAGCATTATACCTTTGTCTCAGAGTAGAATGGAAGCTGGGTATTAATATTCAAACCCAAATATTCAAACAGGGCATTAGGTATTACATATCACTGTACAGAAGATCCAGAAATAGATGATTTACTTTAAAGGGGACAATCAAAGAAAGCTAATCAAAAAGCTAATCAAAAAGAATCTTTAAAGGTGCCTTGATCATGATCCATAGGTACATGTACAGGGAGAAGATTAGAAGTGCTAAAGGGTCTTTAAGCTTTCGGAAATGAATGCATAATATAAATTGATGGAAGTTAGGATTGAATGAATAAGGTTCCAGTTCACAAATTAGGGGAAAACAGGTGGAAAAGCATGAAACAAATCATCTATTAGATGGGCAATGGTAAATATTCTGTTCCTAAGCTGTTTAAATGGATGTTGGGTAAACTTTCTCAAAACCAGTCTCTGCTTTCCAGTTGTGGCAACAATGCAGGAAGGCAGGAGTGCAATTCTGTGGTGTTTTTATGTAGAAAGTCAGATATTTCATTAGTTTGAGCCCATTGGGCCTTAAAAATCTAGCAGTACAAACCCTGCAGTGTGCCTAAGAGGAGGTACACAGTCACAGGGAACAGGATACTGCCAAAGAAGAAGAAATATATAAAAGTCGATAATGAAGAGGGAAGCAATTTGAGGATGTTTTAAGAAGGGTTTTAAAGAAAAAAAGACTCCTGGCAGTTGATGTGAGGGATAGGAGAAGTTCAAAGCAAAGTATAAACCCCATATCAGGAGAAGAAAACCAAAGGAGATACAAGATAAAGACTGCTCTGAGCACAAGGAATAGATCAGGAGAGGAAACACAGTGATTTAGAAGTAGGATAAATAATAAAGAGCTTTTCAGATGTGAATTAAGGACCTGAATTTTTTGCACTAAAGATGACTGAAGGATTCAAATGGTCTGCAAAATATTTTGAAGCCATGACTGAAGCAGAAAACAGGCTGTGAGGAGGAAAACACTTTTACAGCAGCTATAAGAATCGTGATAAGAAGAAATAAAAGTGGTCAACGCCATGCCAGGAGGTTATATACATGACCCACTGATCAAAGCAATGAGTGACACAGCTTATCTAAAAACCTTCCTTCATGAAGGGGAAAAAAACAAACCATCCTGTTCCCATCTCTTCCCTTTTTCCTGGAAAATGTTGCTCATGGTTGTGAGCCAATGCTGGGGCAGAGGAGTAGTTAGCACGAAGCGCGTGCATCAATAGCTGTTGCTTTGGTTACAAAAGCACATGAGCATGTATAGTTGTGACAAGTTATTTTCAGCTTTTACACCATGAAATAGAGAGATTATTAATAAAATAAAAAAAGATGATGCTACCTCTGCTCAGTCTCTCTGCGGTGGAAAGTCCCAGTGCAGTGTCACAAGCTGCATCATCCTGCTAATTGTTGCTGTGTGCTCTGGTGACACTGAAGTCAGCCGGGATGCTGAGTGCACACAACTCATCAGCTCAGGGGGAAGAAGGGGAGTGCTGGGGATTAATCTTCAGGATGTATCTTCAGGAGGTGTTTCTCAAGTGCAAGCTCTTGAGTGGGAGCAGCACTGGGCACCCAGCTGCCTCTCCTGTTTGTGTCAGCATCTCAGCACCGCCGATTCCCTCGCCCAGCCCACGCTCAGGCACTCGCACAAAAGGCACACAATTGCAGAGCAATCTCTGCCTCCTGGTGAAAATCAAGTGCAGTGGGGATCAAACCAATGGTTTGATCTCTGCTGACGTTTCAAAGCTTCTGCTGTGGAAGATGACAGTGATTTGGGAGAAGGGCAGAGCAGTGGGAGTGGGGCACAGACACTTGGTGGAACCTCTTGGTGCTGTAGGGGTCCAGCCAGGCCCACGCAGGAGCTTTCTGTCAGGAGGAGAAATGAGCTGTGGGCTCTGCAGTAAAGAATTGATGAGCCAGAGTCCTACCACTGCCAGCATCCTTTGGCCCTTGATATTTATCAGACGCTAGGAATGGCTGGAAGAAGTTCCATACCCCCTTCTCTTCTGGTTCATTCCCAGCTTAGCCCAACCACAGCTCCTGGTTTAGGCTTTGCATGGAGGCACCAGGATGAATCTTGTCCTTCACATCACTTTTTCAGCCCTGTTGCATACCAGGATGGCCTGAACCCCTGGGGGAGAGGACAGCTATGACAGCTCCTCCTTTAAAGAGTTATTCTTTGAAGCTTCATGTCCATGACATCAAGAAGGGAAGTCAATGGATGCCAGCGTAAAGAGACAAAAAAAGACATTCCATTTGAAGGAATGACCCCTCCATAAAACGTGTTTGTGAACTCAAGATTTTAAACGAGTCTGACCCAGTGGGGAAAAAAAATCAAACTGTTCTGTACAGAAGAAATTCTCTGCTGGAAAGCACATACGAAAGTTCACAGGCACTGCAAACAGTAGCCCAGTGGGTAATTCTCTGAATGAGATGCACTTTGCACTCACAGCAGTACTGAAATTCAGCAGCTCCTAGGACTCAGATTTATTCCATTTTACCAATAAGAATGCAACTAATAATAGTTTTAAAAAGAAAGAATTTACCATGTGAGGGAAGATATAAAAATCACATTCTGATCTCTATTACTCTAGCTTATGTCAGACATATTTTGCACCTCTTCATGTGAAGTACAGATGTAACAGGTGCTCCCATAGAATAAGATAAAATAAATGGGATCAGAACCAAACCCTGGAATTTTGTTGCATGGGACATATACTGTTCCTAGAATCCTTAAATTCTTTGTATGGACAAAGAGAGCCTGAGGACAGGTCCTTTCTGGGAGGCAGGAGGGTTTTCCACCACCTGAGGCCAAATGCTGCACTGCCCCTGGAGATGAAGGCAGAGTCTTCACTGGCAAACTCCTGCAGAAATGAGCCTCTCCCAGTACAGGATCCATTCACCACCAACCTTACTCCTCAGAGCAGAAGGAAGTTCCCTTCAACTTGAATTTGTGCTGATGGGGCTGAAGAGCCATCTTAAAAAGGAATCACTCAAGAGACGAGTCTCATTAAAGTCAATGGTCTACTCCTCACATCAGTAATCTTGGTAGAGTGGGGTCTTGCCTACTCATCCTTCACAGAGCTCTGCAGCTTCCTCTGAGACCATTTGTTACAGCCATTTTTTTGCTCCCCTTCCAGTTGAAGAGTTTGAAAAGGTGTCAGAGGATTAGTACCATGCAAATTGCGAGAGGAAAGTGTCACTAAGGCAGGAAGACTTCACAAAAAATAGCTTAGGGGGCCATACAGAACCCAGAATTAAATTTTATAGCACTCCATAAAATTGAAGTATGAGTCAAGGGTTAACAACCTTGAATTTTGCCCTTAAAATTAGTCCAAGAAAATCTACTTCATTATAAATACGGCAGCACCGTATCGTGCCCTGTTGATTGATATGCCCAAGAGCTACCTTTGTCGGCAGTCTTTTAAGCAGCAATCCTTCATTTTGATCTTAATAGTGAGATAAGCACCTCCTTCCTCATTGGGCTATCAATTTTTAGCTGCCAATACAGATGGATGGGGTCGCTTGTTGCACACACAGTGCCTCCCGTCATGATGAATGTATAGTCAGCAGTCATGGCCCTCCTCATGACAAAAGCAGAATAAATGAGTGTACAGGGAAGGAAGGATGCATATAGCAATATTTAATGCAGGTGATGTTAGAAAAGTGCAACATGACTTCTTTACCAAAAGATTACACATAACTCTCAGTCTTTGTCCAGCCTTAAGACAAGCATTGGTAAATTTTTTAAACTATCTGCCAAAAGGCAACATTTTATTTTAATAACTTCTCAGTATTTTGCTCTAAGCAAATATTTAATGGATGCTATACAATATTTTAGCCTGGCTTTTCTTTTTTTTCCTTAAAGTATTTGGGGATGAAATATCTTATATATAAGTACATTTCTTCTAGGACAGCATCAACAACCCTGTATCTTGGAATATCACTTGTCTATGGCAAACTCAGACACAGTTCACCTTTGATTAAACTATAGCTTAAAACCCACCCCAAACTAAAAGTAATCAGCTATCTTGTCACCTAATTGAGTACGCTTTAGTAGTCCCACTGTCTGTGACAATCATTGCATTACTCTTTCTAGGCTGAGGGATATTAAAAAACTATTGTGCAAAGGATATTAATGCAGAATCTTAACAGACTTTAGAAAATCAGTTTGCTTTTATGGCTGCCTCTCTACACTGCTCTCTGTTTCCTTTCCTCTAGAGATTCCAAATCCAATTAAATGTGACTAGATGTAATTCCAAATTGTCACTTTAGTCAATTAAACATATAATAATCTTGTGTACCTAATTACTAGCTCCAAAAGTTTATTTGTTGATGTAGTGCTATCAATGTGTACTTCTGCATGTTCCCCTTATCATTGCCTATATATTAATTGTGGTTTGACATTACTGTAAATTGAATTTGAAATTTCCCCCTAGTTAAAAGTCTCTCACAAACAGTAATCCCAATCCGGTTGTAATACCCTTTCAGAATGTACTTTCCAAGGCTGCATTATGTTCTTAATGAGATATAACCAAAAATACATGGATTTAACAATAAACATTTCAAAACAGGCCCAGTATCAGGGGGTAACATATTGTTACAAACAGGAACTAAATCTTCCCTTAGATGTTCTCATACAGCTCCCATTAATTTCACTGGGAGAAAAGCAATTCAGTAGGATCCATGGATTTTTGCATAAGGACTGTATTTAGCCATAAGCTTTATCCAATGCTCATTCAAATCATTGGCAAGAATCCTCTTGACTGCACTAGAACAAAGAGCAGTTTCTAATTGAACATCGTTAGCCCAGCCGGCACAGGATGAACAAAGGATGAAATCCTCATTGCCTTGAAAATAATTGGCAAACTGCTCATGGGCTCCAAGTGGTGCCAGGGTTTCATCTCAGGAATGACATATGGACCCTGTGGATGAGGCACAGGAGCTGAGCAAAGCACCCAGCTTTGCCTGCTTGAGCTGGTCATGGTTCTGAGGAAAGACCTTCAGTGTGTTCTGAGCTGCAAACAGAAATAACCATGTTGTGCAATTTGAGGGAAGACTGAATGAATGTGTCCTGTTTTTTCCATGCCTTTGATCCTCTGCAAAGCTTCCAGCTCCCCTGGCAGTGGCAGAGCCTGATCCATAGCTGTGCACAGGAGTGCTGGTTGCTGCTGCAGCCACCTTGACAGAAAGAAGGGAATTCCAATCTGAATATAAGCCAGTCTGAAGCACTGAAACCTTGTGTTTTTTTGCAGTCAGAGGACATTTGCAAGTGGTCATTTACAATCTGGGATCCCATAGTTATATTGGCCCCTCAGCTGCTGTCATTCCAAAGGTTGAAATTGTCAGGTCCTTAACCCTGAGCCAAGGCTTGCTGCTCCCAGAGGTGCACAGAGCCCTGGACAGGCCTGGCATCAATCCTCAGACAAGTTGCTTCATTTCTCTCTGTTTTTCAGCATCAGCTGTGAAATGCAGACACTCATATTTGACTGATTTACTGATTTGGTGTGTGAATCCCCCTGGCTCAATCTTTTGCTAATCCTTCACACTCTGCACAGCACAATGTCGCTCTGATCGTGGCAGAAGTCTCCAGGCATTGCTGCACTCCAGACAAATGCCTTTTCTCTTTATTCTTCCCTCTTAATTTGTCCTGATTTAAATAATCAGAAGCACACTTACATTTCCAGCATTCGTGTTTAGTTTTTCAACATCTGCTGTTATCCCTGACAGGTTTCCCCTGTACTGCCATGCATTGCATCAGGAATGGTGAAGAACATAGATTAAACTCCTCTGAGCCTTCTGAGTGCCTCCATCCCAATTTCACTGCTCAGTTCTTTGGTCACAGGGAACACACACAGGTCAGGACCAATGCTTGCCACCTTGACCTCAGGACTTAGGAAGGGAAATTACACTAAGAAAATTCTGCTTTCAAAAGAAATGCAGGGATTAAGGCTCTGTGTGTGTGGCCTGTGTCCAACCCCAAAGGTGCCCAAGTCAGAGAATTTTTGTTGGAGGTCTCGTAGGCTCAGTGCACAGAGCTGAAGTTTCCTGTGCAATAGGGAACTGGGAATTTCCAGGGAGAGGGACACAGGGGAAATTGCACCATCTGAATGTGATTACAGGGCTGGGCATTGGAAGATACTTAGGGACCTGAACACTCAAAAACCAAAGGACAAACAGATGTTTAGGCAGGTTAAAAGCTTGTCTCCCACTGAAATATGCGAAGGCTTAAAGCTCTGAGCTGGGGTCCTGAATCCCAGTGAGTACCTCTCCATGGCCCATGGAAATCCAGGTAACAAATATTTCCACTAAGAGACTGATGAGCCTGTGAGACACTCTGAAATCAGATTTAAGTAAAATATTACTTCAGGAAATACTATTTATGAACTTATTATTTAAGATACTCAGCCAGTGACTCAATCCATTAACATATTGAGAAAAGAAATCTCCCAATACATGGACTGATATTTCCAAACCAGAATGAGGCACCACTCCCTGCCCTGTTATAAATCAATATTTTGTAATGTTATGCACTGGGATCAGCTGTTACGTCATGTGGGGATTTTGGACAAGTAATGTTGATCAGCAACAGACCTTGTACCTCTTTGTACCTTGAGAGTGACTAAATAAGAGTTCAACAGGGCACAAGGAACATAAGGTACAAAAGAATGGGAAAATAGCTCCCATTTAGACCACGTAATACATCTTTCTGCATGAAATGCCATCTTTTTTTACAGTTTTTAAAGACAGAGGGATTAATCTCTAAAGAACAAAGATATGTGCTTTCTTCCTACTTCTGACACGAGCACTTCAGTGAGAGTCAGAAATATTAGCCATGTATTTACAGAACCATCCACCACTAAATTTGAAATATGTAAAATATGCCTGAGTAAGAACTGAAGCAGTTCTGACAACACACCTTCAGGAACACCCCAGGGGATGTCAGAAGAAAAGGGGAACTTTCTTCTTTCAAGAAATGAGGCTTTATATTCCGTGTTTTTCTCCTATTTACTAGTTCAGGCCAATATGAACTTCCACACCATAACCAGACCCACCTGAGCGATGTGGCAAGCCTGGATCCAGAGGTGTTCTGCAATCTCTGCTCCATCTGGCCACTTGGTGGTGCAGAATAATAAGATATATTTCTCTCCGTGGCGGTGAGGAGCAGACCAGAGATGCTGAACCGTCTCCCTCAGCCCATCTCCAGACATGCACAGGACTTGCAACAGCAGAGTCAAAGGCAGTTTTTGGTGCGTGACGACTGCTGACACCAACAGTGCCCAGCCAAACCCTTTGCAGCAGCCATGCAGCTCTGTCACAGGAAAATGGATGGTGAGGGTATAGAAATAGGCAGGATTTTCTGGAATGCACCAAAGTGTTCCATTTCCAAAGAAGGCAAGGAATTAGCGTTGTTGCTGAATGCTTGTGTGTTCATCTACCGTTGTAAATACAGGGGAATTGATGAGGGCAGGACTCAAGGTCAGCTCCTTAATCCTTGGCTGCTCCCCTTGAGCTGCACAGAAAGGAGAGAAGCCCAGAAGGGGAGAGGAGGATTTCTCTGCAGATGGCAGAGCCTCAGGAATTATCACAGCCTATGCACATTAGAGTAACTTTCACTCTCCTGTGCTCTTCAGCCCTAATTGCTGCTAAGATCAAGGGGCTGATAAACGGCTGGAAATTGTCTGTCTGTCTCACTCCAGGTGAGCTCACCTGGATCTGCAGGGAGTGGTGCTAACAGGGGGCCACAGCCACTGCACTGTGCTGTTAGTCCTGTGCAGACCTCCTGTTTGGAAAGGGTAAGTAGAGCTCTGTTTTTTCAGCTTAACAGGAACTTTCAGATTCCTATTTAGATCACCCCTAATGCAGACACTTGGGTGTTTGAGATCTCTAATACAATAGCACTGAGCCTGGGATACAAGATGCAAAATAAGCTATAGCTCTCTTCTGGATGACCTTTGTTATTTTCTTCTGGCATTAGAAAAGGAAAGTGATGTTTATAACTGAAATAAGCAGAAGGTAGTAATTTTAATGCAATTTTGCTATTTGAAAAGTGTACAAAATAATAACACTTAATTATTAAATACCTTCATATATTCTAATTAAATGTAACCTCATTACTTTGATGACATGGAGACATTTGGAAACCATTACATGCGGAGAGATAAACAGCACTTCAGAATACTGAGCAGGTATGAAATTGCTACCCTCTGGTTTGATATATGTGTAGACTAGCCCCAATGTTGGGGCAAAATATTGTTATATGTGTGCAATATTTTGATGTTGCTAATTACTGCAGAGGACTGACTAAAAGTCCCTTTTAAAAATTTCACTAGTGAGCCTTAAATGCACTGGGAAGCTGCTACAAAACTTCTGTCCTGCCAAACCCTCCCAGGCTGGTGATGGGGTACACCTGCTGTCTTTGAAGTTTCTGGGTCATTAGCCCATTGCTAGAAAGCAGAAATAAGTTTTCCTCAAGGAAAATGGTCCCTGTATTAGGATACATTTATTGTATTTATTATTGTCTGTCCCGTGGTTGTGTGCAAGTAACAACTTTCTGCATGGTGTGGAGATTGCTCTTCAGTGATACAAATATTTCTCATTTAATGCCAAGTGCCACTTAAGGACACAGAAACTGCTTTGCAAACGTGACTGGGAGATGCATGGGGGAATGAGTCTTTTAAAATGAGCTTTTTAAAATCAGGAAAACAGCTCCCTAAGCCCAGGGAGACATCAGGCTCTCCATGAGCTGACAGGAGCTGAGCACCAGCCAGGATGGGTGTGATGGAATGATCCCAGGAGGTGTGGGAGGAACCTGTGCCAGTGTTGGCTTCACAGTGGAGCCATTTGGAGAAGGGATGGGATGGACTGCTGGTAACAGAGATGCAATGGAACATCCAGAGGTGCACATTCCATGCTTGTTCTGGATTTGCTCTGCTCTCCTGTTTCTCCTCATGCTCCCTGAGTTAGGTGCTGTCAAAGTTTGGGTCCCCTTTTGGCAGGGGCTGTGGAAACACTGGAATTGAAGGCTTCCTCTTGCCTCTGATGGGACCCTGCCTGAGCAAGCTGATGTTTGACAGTTTAGGGGATCAAGAAGGATGTGTGTGGCACAGAGATAATGTTTGGTAAATTGTAGACATGGACTAACATTGTGTGTTGGTGTCATCATAAATAACAGCCTACGTGGGCTTTCCTTTGGGCTTTGACTGATCCCAGCACTGGCCAGAACTGCTTTCCTGGGTCCAGTTTATGATGTGCTGAACTTCTGAGGATAGAAGTCACAAACCATCAGAAGCTCCTGGAGCCCTTCCACTTGGAGAAAATCTAGATCAAATTTCATTCATTTTCCTGTTTTGTCCCTAGTCCTGGGCCATGTGTCCCCCTGGCACTGGGTGTTGGGATCAGTGCTCTGCAGTCTCCACCCGGGTGGTCAGTGGGCTCTGAGCCTGCAGCTCCTGAAATAATGGTGTAAAATGAGCCCTCCCCAGCTGTGGGAATGCTCCCTGTCCATGCTGGTGAGCCCTGAGGGATTCTCTGTGATCACAGGTGGGGTGGGCGTTTTGTTGCTATGACAACAGATTTATTATTTTTTTTTAAATAGAACTGGATTTTTTTCCAATTGAGAAACTGAAACAATTAGGATAGAGACAGAAGATAAACTTTCCTGTTTTCCCAAGAGGAAGGCAAGGCAGGTAGCACAGAGGCAGGTGTGAGCAGGAGGCAGGCAGCTGGTATCCCCAACCCCGAGGATTTACACATCCTTCCTTAGTACAGCTGTGTGCCTCATAAAACAAACCCAGGCATAAAAACGAACCCAAATAATTCACCTTGCTTTCTCACACTACCTTTTCAAACCTGACTAAAAGGGGACACAGACCTGGACTCTCATGGAGGGCTGAGGTTTACTGCTTGCAGACCCAGTTTGCTTTTCAGCTGATGGGATTGTCTAGATGATAGGATTTTTTTTTCCTTTTTTTTAAACCAGAATGTCAAAAAGCTGAGTCAGCCATCCCACAGCTATTAAGATCCTAAAACTTCTTCCTCCTTACGGCTTGCTTACCCCTACTCCGTGCAGTCAGATGAAGATGAGTTGTTTGTTCTGGCAGAGGGACAGACAGTCTGTTTTCCCCTACATGTATACAACTAATTTCAAGTCACTGGTGTTCTAACTGGTGATAAAAGAGCTATCTTAAGCTTTTCACAGAACACAGTGACACTGTTAAATCAGCACAGCGTTTTGATTAGCAGAAAGATGGGAATGATACAGCTCAATGAGAAAAACTGGCAAAATACCTTTTGTACTTGTAGGTTTAAACCTCCAGTTTTAAAGGAAGTAGGTAGCTGCATTTTTCCTCTAAGTTGCACATTTTCACCTTGCTGCTGATCCAAGGCTATTCAGAGTCAGCAATAGCCTGCACTATTTGAGTAAGGAAGAAAAATTGCTTTCATGCCTTACTGCTCATCTGGTTAGACCTTTTTCTGTGGGTGTGTAACAGGCAGCTGTGAGATCACAGCCTGTGGGCTTGGGGACTCGAAGGACACACAGGCTCTGCTATCTCTTCCTCCAGAAGCTTTGAGGCTCACCTTTGGTGCATGTTCCTTTCCTAGGACCCTTGTCCTTGAAAGCAGAGCTGGCTGGTGTCTGTTCTGTCCCTAGAGACAGCAAGGACCTCTGAGGTTCCTCTGTGGCACAGCCCCTGGAACAGACATGTCCCCAATCTCATATTCCCCTAGAGCAGCCATCACAGAATCGTTTTGGTTGGAAAGGACCTCTGAGATCATTGAGACCAACCTTTGACTGACCATCACCTTGTCATCTAGACCTTGGCACCAAATGCCACATCCAGTCACGTCTTGAACACCTCCAGGAATGGAGTCCTTACATTGCCAGGAATGTTGAGTTCTCCTTGGCCTTCTCCAAGAGCATTTTCTCAGTTTTAGGACTGAAGTGAGCCCACAACCCTTTCCTGAACCTTCTCTTCTGGTTATTGAGGGATTTTTTGACCAGCTGTGAGAATGTGACTTTTGGCAGGACAATTCCAGTTGCTGATGTTGGAGGCAGATCCTGTGGCTAAATGCCTTCTAATGCCTAAAACTTCCTGGTAACTTCCAGACTAAATTTATACACAACATGTTTCTGCCCATTTGTTCAAGGACCAAGATGGTCTTTCAACTGAAATGGGTTTTCTCCCTGCTGAAGTTTAAATCTTTACTGTGTTTGTCCAGCGCAGTCTTCCAACATGAGAGATACCAAAAGAGGAGAAATATATTTACTAAGTGACACTGTAGGGAAAGTGGTTGCAGCGCTTTGGAATTCATTGCTTGCAGATGCTGTGACCCCACAGTGGTGTTTCTGGGATTGCTTTGCAGTGCCAAATGGCCTTAGGCTGCACTCTTCATGGTGGCATCCCATCCCTGTGCTATCCCAGAGGGATCCCTGTGCAGCTGACAAAATTCAGGAGACATGCAGATATCAGACTTCTTACATTAACTCAGACCTCCTTGCATTTAGTCTCCATCCTGTGCTTATTCCCCTGATATTGGGCTGTGGGAGTGAAAATTGCTCACAGAGGACTTTGAGAGAAGCTTAAATTACAGCTGACCCCTCTCTAACCTCTGACTTTCTCTGAACCAGAGGATTCAGTCTGGCATGTCTTCAGAGACAAAATCTCAGGGGATCTCAGCTTGATAGGTAGGCTGAGTCAAATGTGATTATCCATGGTGCTTGTGCCAAGCAGAACTGCTCCCAGCCAGCCACTGCTGCTCACACAGCCATGACTTCCCTGGGTGTTCTTCATGCACTGTGCAATAACTTAAAATTCACATGAGGAGGTGAGAAGGCAAGGGAGACTTAAAAGCAGAAAAATTAATAGAAGGACCACTTTCTCATTACAAAAAAAAAAAAAAAAAAGGGCAAGGAGAAATGAATGATGGCTTCTGCTAACAAACCCCAGGTTTGTATTCCCAGGAGGTGTGAGTATCCCTGTGGCAGGCCTGTCTGTGACGAGCAGAGCACACTCTGCACCGTGAGCAGGGTTTGACTGAGACCAGTGACTCCGGAGAGATGACAGAAGTGGTGCTAAGCTTAGTTTAACACAATCTGCAGAAGCAGCTCTGCACAGTTGCTATAACACTATGTTAAACTAGGCTAAACTCTGAGTACTGCTACAGTCACTGCTTTTGGAACCACACTGGAGTCAGTCTGTCGGAATGTTCCTCTCCTTTACAAATACATAATCTTATTTAAAATCGTCTAGTTTGCTGAAAGCTACTCAATGTGGGGAAAATAGGCTGACAGTGTTCCCTCCTGCCTGCTGATGTAGTAAATTTACTGATTCCTTATCTGCAGTGACACCAACCACAAATTTGTATTTATTTTTGAAGTCATATTTATGAACAGCTTCTCTGTTCATATAATCTTCTCAAATATGGCCATTTATTCGTATTACTTCTCAAGAAAGCTCAGCTTTCAAAAGCATATTTTGAAAAAAACCTTTTTATTATTGTTACTATTTTAAAAGAATCTTCAACCTGACTTAAAGGGAAACCCTTTTTACCTTTCCAGAACCCTAAACAAATCCCCTTTTATCCCTTCATCTGTTTTGACACAGGTGAATTTGGGGCTTGAAAGTATCCTGGGCAGGATTCCCCACCTGTCACAAAGCAACATCTGTTCCTAACAGCTCTAAAACATCTGGCTGAGCAGTGAACCTCACCTGTTGATAACTCAGTAGATGACAGTTTCTCTCTGAATCAGCACATCAACAAGATTTCAGGAAGAAGAGACAGTTCTCAGATCTCCTTTTACATCTCACAGATAACAATCACAACATTTTATTTTTTTTTCAACAAAATGTTTCTCTTTCTTAGCTTGAAACAGCTTTGTCAGGAAAGTGAGCTGTGTTTTGAGATTAAAAAACAAAGGCTGGGTGGGTTGATGGTCAAGTGAAATATTCCAGGTGTGTTTGAAATCTCATTTCTTAAGAAATTTAGAAAAAGTGTTTTCTTGCTTGGGGAGCTGATTTCTTCTGCCTGTACTGATGACTGAAAGCCAGGGGAGATTAATTTGACATAATCTCAGTGTGTGCCCTGGTGAAGGAAAAGTGCTTGTCCTGGAGTCTTTGGCAGAAGTCCCACACAGAAAATTGAAGTTCATCCTCCCAAATCCTCTCTGCAAGTCTGCTTGTCTGCCTGGATAAAGTCTTCTTCCACTCCCTGTCCTGTTTTGTGCAATTTTAGTGGCTTCAGGGCTGTGCCACCAGCATCCATCTTAAAGGATGAGCAAAGTGACCCTTTCAGTCTCTCGCCTAATTCACACTGACTGCTCTGCCATTAGTTATCTAATGATTTGTGAAATATTTTGTGATATACCTTGTGGTCTTCAGCTGAACAGTCCCTTGTGAGTGTCTAATGTTAGCAGTAATGGTGATACATAGCAACTCATCATTGCTTTTCCTCATGCATTTCTCTTTCATTCAAGCATCTTAGGTGCTTAAAAACTTCTGTTGCATGGTGAAACTTCTAGTTTTTTTGGCAGCATCAGTGGAAGCACACAAGCAGAGCTTCCTCTTGCAGGCTTGCCTCCTGCCAGCAGTTCCCGTTCACACCAGCAATCTCTTCAGCTGCACAAGGCTAAATTTTGCAGCATACCACAGTGTACCCTGAGATCTTGATTATTTTTTTTCTTTTCTCTCTCTCTCTCTCTCTTTTTTTTTTTTTCTTTTTTTTCTCTCTCTCTCCCCATCCTCCATTTGGAGCCCATCTGAGTTTCTGCCCAGGGTTTCAGGGAAACCTGAGTGGATGTAGCTTTCATCCAGCACAGCTCTGGGACCTGACCAGGACTCACACCTATGCCCAAGGATGAGTGAATGCTCCTACATGCATTTGCCTAATCACAGCTAGGGATGTAATTGGGATTATTCATGTTATGACGACTGGGAGGATTGGATCATATGCACAAAGCCAGCCCAAAACTCCCACTGATTTTGGAAACGCCTGGATCTAAGATGATGTCCTTACTACTGAGAGCTGGAATGAAAGGGATGTAGAGAATCCATTCAAGAGCCACAAGCAGTGTGATTTGCAGCTTCAGAATCTCTCTGTAAGCACCAAAAGCAAGCAGCTTAATGTAGGTGATTCTGGAGAGAGGCTGGGTTCAGAATAATGCTCCTTTAAAAGACAAGAGATGAATAAGTTTAAATTTTTATTTCTTAAATCATTAAAAGCTCCTAATAGTCACAGTTTAAGACACAGACTGCATGCACTTATTCTGTACATCTCAACACTGTCTGAAAAGTAATATGGACTCTCTCTTGACAGCTGTGATATAGGAATAAGCATTATTAAAATTTTTATTGAGGTTATATTATAAATGCAATTTCATTAGGGTTTTGTGTGTTGCTCTAGGGGAAAAAAATCCTGTGGTAATATTCTATATTGCTTGTAGATAAGGTAAGCAAAAGTGCTGCAGCACAAGTTGTTGCTGAGCCCTGCCTTGGCAAACATGAGTGGCAGGTGCCTGACCCATCTACCTGGAGAAACTGCATTTGGAATGTGTTTAATGTTAACCTGGAAAGCTCTGAAATTCTTTCTGCTCAAGTGATAGGTTCTACGTGGGTGGACCTTGGCATGTTTCTTAGACCTTAACTTTAATAGATGCAGTTCCAGGTGTAACAAATTACAGGCTTTAAGTCAATATCAGAAAAAGATGAAAGGATAAAAATAGCAGGAGCTCAGCAGTAAGATTGGCAGGCAGGGTGGCCTTCTGATGGGAGCACGGGGAGGGCAGGAGTGACAGCTCCTTCTACTTCTAATTAGTTCCACTTGTGAGATCTCCAGCAAGCAACTGGATTCTCTGGTCAGCAGCACTTCTCCCAGTCCTCGGAGAAAAGCTACATAGATATGCAAAGTTTAGTATTTATCATCACATTCATGTTTTATAAAGTGGTTAATGATCGATTAGGACATCAATAAAGAGAATAACACTACATTGTGTTGCAATGAAAGCTTGCAAACCAGCTTGTTTCCTCATTGAGAGTTTTGAATATCATGCTAACATAAAAAACCACTGCCTTTATGATTTCAGTATATTAATAATCACAGAGCTAGTCTTTTTCCTAACCAAATCATCATCCATCTTCTTGAAATTATGATATAAATATAGATGCAAACACATTCAGCAATAAATTCCCATTTATAGGAACACACTGCATTTTAGAAGACCAATACCTGTCTCCTCTCCATGTATTCAGCACTCATGACCTGTATGCTTGTGGCTTTCAGAAGGAGCTTTTAAAATAAGTTAAAAAATGAAAGCATCTCCAAAATGCCGTAGCCTTCTGAATCAAAGACGCTCTGCAGGTTTTCTGCAAGGCACACAGGAGAAGGCCTGAAGCTCTGAATGGTTCCATTTGCATTTGCCAGTAATTAGATAAACAAGATATTTCTTTTCTGCACAGCAAAGCTTTACTCTGCCTGAGCAGAGCTGCTCTGTGCCCTGGAGATTCAGCCATGCTGAAGACCACCCTAATCTGGTACAGCATCCATAATTGTGCTTTCACAGCCCAACATGTGCAAAAAGATGCTCAGAAAAGTGTACTGGGAGCAAACATCACCCTGCAGGATCTGCTGCCTCCCTGGGAAGGAGGCGTGTGTGTAGAAAACCAGAGACAAATGATCTCATAACTTCAGGCACTACTGGAGGAAAAACAGAACTTAGTGACTGGGGGCACATCTTAACACTCCTCTAATATACAGTGCAAGGAACAGCACAGGATGTTAGAAATTAGTTGCTCTTAATGAGGGAATGAATCACTCTTAGCAGTAATGAAAAGAGAATGCCAACAGCAAATACTGTAGCTCTCAGCCAAACATGGTTTAGATGGGAAGTTTGGGCAATTCTGATGGTCACCAAAACTTAATTCAACCAAATCAAAACGACCAAAACATCAAATGATATCAGCATTTAATGGTTTGATTGGAAGAGTAATACTTTGTGTAGGTGACAACTGGTACATCTGCAAGCTGCTTTAGAGGAGATTATTGCTGCTGTAAACTGTAGCCACCAGTAGATAATAATAATATTGATTTTTTAATTTTATTTTTTAATTTTACCCCTCCTCTTCAAGTTATGGCTTCTACCACAGCCAAGCAATAGCACTATGAGGGGAAAAAAATTTAGAAAACCCCATGATTTCCTGGTAGTTAGCAACACATTTTCTGTAAGACTTTGAGCAGGATGTGCTGGGATAGGCTTATAATAAATATAGAACTGTGGCAGATTTTCATAGAATTAGATATCAGCTCTCCATTTCCCCATCTTTATTTTTTTTTTTTACTCATCTCGAAGAGATCAACTCCTTCCCTCGATCTATAAATTCTATACTGAAAAATAACATAGCATGCCCCAGTAGCTTGAGCAAATAGCAGAAGGATACCTTTGACTCCTGGAGTTTGGATTGATTTTGCTACACTCTCTGAAGCCTATACACTAGAAATAATTTCTGCTGTGTTCCTGCTTTCCCACGAAGTAGTTCTTTGCTGTGCTGCTGCAGCTCCAGCAGCCTTTGTATAGAGCAGAGATCATTTAATGCCAGGTGTGCACCAAAACTGGGAGGAGATGCCCCTTTGCCTTTTAAACCTGACTCTGGTATGCTTCAGGTGATTTTGGTGAAAAGGCAAATTAAAAAAAATAATGGAAAGAGGAAGGAAAGGTCTTGTACAAAAGGACTTGTACAAACAAAGGTTAAGAGGAAAACCCTAATTCCAGGAAGTTTTCCTTCAAATAGGAGCAGATGGTGGACCCATCTGGTCAGGCAGAAATATGCCAGGCTGGGCACACTGAGAATGGGCCTGTGCTCCAAGATCCACCTCCAGCCATGAGCATCTTGGTACTAGGCTAGTTAATCCAGTAATTAATTAGGAGGGCTGAGTTTCAAGAGTGAGGCTTGAAAGGAGAATTGGGAAGGGAAGAAGGTGGTGGACACAGTGGTTGCAGCACAGTCAGGATAATGTCTCCATGAGCTTTGAGCCATGAGCAGAAGCATCTTGGGTCTTTTTACTCGTGTGCCTTTCATGGGAGCTTCATGTAAAAAAAAAAAAAAAAAGAAATGTAGTTTCAACAGCAAACATCTGAAAATGTTCTGAAAAGCTCTTATTTTGCACAGAGAAAACTTTAATCGGCAAAACTGCAAATAAAGTCACTACATCTGAAGATTAAAACTTGTGTTCTTGCCAGGTTTTGCCCTCATCTGTCAAATGACTAGGCTAAAGCAAACTTGAAATAGATTTTCATTTATTTTTCATCTTCACTGTAATCCAAAGACTGCCCTGTTAAAAGCCTTTCGTAAATCATTTGGTCAGTTTTCCTCAACAAAACAGTCTTTAAGTAATGCTGTATATCAGCCCCTTTTTTGACGTTTTCATTTTTTCATCTTGACATCTTCTCTTAAAAATAATACAGTGTTTGTCCTATTATCTTTTTTCAAACTGTGAGGAGAAGGAAAGGAGGCTTCAACCCTCTCCCTACCACAGCAATTGGGGTATGCAAATCAAAGACACACAGTCTGCACTTTTCTTTCCAAGTTTTTCTTTCAATCTCACTGCCCAGTGTTAAGAGAAAGAACAGGTGTGGCAAGAAACTCGGATTGACACATCAAAACTGGATGCTGGAAATCACACTGCCTTTTCCCTGAGGTGCACAGTCTCTGTTGAATTCCTTCCTAAATGCAACAGGGGTTTAAATCTGATCTGACTGACCTGAAGTGCCTCTGCTGCAATCCACCACATCATTTGTGTTTGGCCTTTACAGGCCAAGAAAAAGTCAATGATGATTCTATAGATGAAATGGGTGAAAAAATGCACTTCACTGCTCGAGCAGATAAACTTATTTTTCTTATTAGTACTGTGAGTAAAAGCTGGTTGGTTTGTGGATGTGTGTGCAGTTATTTCTTTAATTAGAGTAGCAGCTTGTTCTTTTTCCTGGTTATCCCTGCTTCCCTGAGATGCAGTGTGGTTAACTAGTCAGCTACAACTGACTGTTAGAGAGGAATTAGGGGATTTATCAGAAGGAAAACTGCAGTGCCAACGCAGCCTGTGCCTCTGCAGGGTGGGTGGGTGTTTCAGGGTGCACATCCACACGCTCCTGGTGCTGAGGAACTGCACAAATGCACTCACTGAGCTCTTCTTCACCGCTTTAAAGACAATGTCAGAGAAAGAAATGTGTCAAGCAGCATTCAGCAGAGCCATGTATGCAGCTGCTGTTGACTAATACAGTGCTTTTATCTTAGGTGAGCACTGTCAGTCAGTACAGCTGGTGATCCAGCCCCAATATACTCCTGGATGAACCTGACAAATCCTGTATAATTACACTGAACCTCAACTTTCTTCTTTTTCCTTGTTTCATCTCTCTGGCAGGTAGATTATTGTGTGCTGTGTAGTTCTAGCCTTACATCAGTTTGAGTCTGCTGTGCTCTGTTCTGTGCTCCCAAGGGCTGCTTTAAGAGTTCAGCTCTACCACAGACAGCCAGATTCCTGAACCCTACAACAGTCAGGAATCAACCTCATTGTATTTTCCTGCAATTTGCATGTGCAGCAACATCAAGGTTTTATTTAAGTTTTTTTTTTTGAGAACCTCATGGTTGTGCACTTGCTTATAGCCAACTTTGTATTCTAAACCACTTCTCTTCCTGGTGCTGCTGTAGGGAATTAAGAAGGATGTGTCTTGGAGACACAAAACCTTGTGATCATCCTTCCTCTGTGTGACAGTTTACCAACGATGATGTCTTGAAAAGGGAAAACCCCTCCCTGTTGGAGCAAATGGCTGGAAATATTTGGCTGGCTTGTCAGAGCAGGCATGCAGGAACTCTCTCTGCCAGAGGACAGCATTGAGGTGGTTTTGTTGCTGGTGGGCATTAGAAACTAAAGGGAGAAGGTGGGTGAGGAGAGCCACTTGAAGAGACACGGGAAGGAGGCATGGCCTTCCTCCCAAACTTGATTTCTGCCTCTTGATGCCTGGACAGGCTCAGAACCATTGGTCTATGGGCAATTGTCTTTCTGTTGCCACCAAAAGCCTGTCTGGGACTGTGCCCACCCTGCTCTGCACTTGGGGACCTTTTTCCCCTGGTTCCTGCCGGAGGGAGCACCCTTCCCTCCCTGCTCTGACCACTCCTTTTAAGGAAGTGATATTCAAAATTAGATAACATCTGGAGTATGGAGAAAAAAGCTTTGGAGGACAAAGGGGCCAGGATTGGTTGGTAGATGCATCTACAGGAGGAGCTGTGTGGAACATTGCTTATCCAGGCAAATTTGGCAGAGTCCTGAATGAATGTCTGTCAATCTGATAATTCACAAGGAATCTCTTTTAATATAATCATCATCATTGAACAAAACAGACAGAAAATCTACCAAACTTGGGTGCATGAAGGAAGAGAACCAAATCCTCTTACACTGAAGGAGGATGTTTGAATTGTCTTTGTGCAGTTGGATTCTATTCTTTTTTTTTTGCACAGCCTATCAGAAATAAATGCAGTTATGGCATCTATGGGCAAGGACTGTCAGTGCACAGAATAAACCATCTCATGATGTTTTCATATTTAAACAGACAGGAAGGGAGGAAGTGCAGGCTCCCAAAAAAGGTTTCACACAACGCCTTTTCTCTGTCAGTAAAGTGAAATATAACTGCCATGCTAAAAGGTTTTGCAGCAGCAATTTGCTTTGAATTGCAAGCATAAGATAAATGTGCCATACAGGTCTTGATTCCTGAGCTGTGAAGGTGGTAAAAAGGAGAATGTTCTCTGGTCCAGAACAAAAAGATATTTAGAAATATCTTGTTTCAAAGCTCCCAAAACATCTCAGCACAAGTGGAGATGCTCTGCATTCCATCTTGTTCGCATAATGCGTTGCCCTCTTGTTTTCCAGCTCTACTAGCAAATTTCTTTATGCCATTAGCACTGCTGTCATGTCCAATGTTGTTAGACTTTTCTTTCTACAAGGAACTGTATGTCTGCCATGTTTTGGGTTTTTTTTCCCAAAATGTACCTTTTCTTAATCCGATCCAACCACATGTTGTGCAGATAGAAGTTTTTGCAAAGTAGCATCGTCAAAGTCAAGAGGGATGTAGCCTTTGACCTCAGTGGAGGAAGTCTCAGCCCATAAAATAGGAACAATGTCAGTGATATGTCAACATGGAAATACATGAGTCAGAGTTTAGAATCAGAATCCAGAGACAATGAAGCTCATTTAAAAATTAGTAAAAAATTCAAGTACATAGAAATATTTGATACGCTGCATGAGGAGGAATTATTTTTTAAGAGTACTTCTAGTTTATATGATCCAGAGCATCTCAATGGAATAGCTCTGTATTAATAATATCTCATCTATTATGTATATTGCAATATGCCTAACACAATTGCTGAAGTAATTTGGTGTTGCTAATTCTTCTCTTTCTTTTTATTCCCTTTTCTGAAGGGGTAAAAAGATTAGGAGAGTCGTTTAGAGCAAAGTATACATTGCACTATAGACTTCCCACAGATTAGGAGTATCAGTCATTACCTTTCTTGTTTTTCTATTTCAGCCAAAAAAATCTGTGTTCTTCTTGAGCTCTTCTTCTCTTCTGCCTCCATTTTAATGCCCACTGACTGCACTGTATCATCACATCATTGCATTATTTATTTTTGATTATTTAATATTGCACTAGAATTCCATTCTCAAGTTACTTTAATACAGTCCTATTTTAAAGGTGCAAAATAAGGAAGCTAGGGAACGCAGAAGTAGCTGAATATTGAATTTTTAGTCTGAAAGTTCTGAATAATCTGGGTTAAAGGGTCCTGGCTGATTCAGTCTATAATACCCTGACCAACATCAGATGTCTTTTGAGATGTCTTTTCTTCTGACAGATACTGCATAAATCTTGATCACTACTAATTATTTTAAACCTTTTGTAAGTGTTTGAAAAGTCACTGGGAAAAATGCAGAGGATTTAGAAGCAAATCTGTGAACCTTCAGCTGTTTTAGACTTTCCCCCTACTGTGCCTCCATAAGAGATTCCCTCTGTTAACTCATCACTAAAGCAATCGTGTACTACTTAACAGAGGTGCTATTTTCTAGTTCATGTGTCTCCCTATGAATTGTGCAAGAGGCATTAGAGAGCCCTGCCTTCCACTGAACACATAAAAAGGCAGAAAAAGCTTTGCAGATTTATTGCATTCTCTGTGTGTAGCCTTTCTGGGAGGGAGGGAAGGAGAGAATTGGCAGCAGGGTTGTGCTGTGGAGCAGAGCCTGCAAGGACACAGGAAAATCTTTGCTAGCCCCCAAAGATCTTGAATAGCTCCTTAAAACACTCCTCATCACCTTGAACATATTTTTCAGGCATTACCCAGAGATAATGAAGAAATGTGCTGTAAAGTCTGGTTCCTCTTCCTCCCCTCAACCCTCACATCCACAATTTCCAGATCAAGGGAAGAAGGGCAGGGAATGAAGGGTAAAAAAGCTTGGAGGATAAAAAAGCAAAATAAAAAAAAATGTAAGAGGATATGGAACCTCATTGAAAAATTACTTATGTTTTGAAGGATCTCCATCTCCAGTTATCCTGGAGTTCAGCATGGCTCTCTCCAATTTCCAATAAAAGTGGATCTGAACGGTTGCTGAGCTGTACGTGTGACACTCCAAAGGTTGTTTTCCCATATGCAAGTGTGGCTTTGTGGTGTCTGTCAGGCCTGGCCCTCTGAAGAGCAGCTGTAATTTGGGGCACTGCTCTGCTGAAATGCTGTGCTCTGCTTCAACACTGTTTTCATTTGGGGCAAAAATTCAACCACTGACATTATTAGCCTGAGCAACATAAGGCCTAAGTAGTAATCTGAGGTTTCTTAGCCAGTTCTTGACTTCTCAGACCTTCACTGTTTTGCCATCTGCTGTAATTGAAAATTGCCTTCTGCAACCAAAGGGAAAATCTAATTTCTCAGCAAGCCATATGGGGTTATTAAGATCATTAAACCCTGGTATGCCATAATGCCTGGGCCAAAAGGACCACAGGGCACGTAAATATCGTGTGATTCATTTTATAGCTTCAGACTGCAAGTTAGGAATTATTTTGATGGCTATCTTATGATGAAAAGTGCTGGTCAGGTAGCTTACAGCAAATGTTGCTTGGTGAGGTCAATCCATGGCATGTTTGCTCAGAGCTGTGATGGATGAGAAGTGGTTTTAACAGTTTTTGATCACAAAGGGTAAATCTTTTGTATCAGCCTGACAAATGATCAGAACTCAGCCAGTGTCCCCAGTTGTATCAGTGATGCTAAAGGCAGCCTTGAATAGTAAGAAATCAGAGAATACCATTTCCACTTTTTAGGAGGACCTAGACTTGGCTTCTCATACAGGATCTAAAGCTGATGATATAAATTGGACTTCCTTTCTTAAGAATGGGAAAGCCGTCCCCCTGCAGATGCCTTCTCTTAAACACTTGAAGACTGAGCTCCTTATATTTTTCTTCTGTTTTCTATTTCTTGAGTTGTGATATTTTGTAAGATTTCTTTCTATCAAAACTGTGTATTCGATACAACCATGGGTGAGAATATTAAAGCTGATTTTTTGCTAATAGGGCTTCAGAAATGAATGCAGGAGCTGTGAAATTTACATGAAATTAAAGAAAGAATAGTTCAGTAAATGCAAATAAATGCAGGAATGAATATTTTAATTTGGATTCATGATTAATGCCAAAGGATTACCAGCAAACCATTACAATGTGGTGATGACATAAAAACTCAATGGGAATAAAAATTCTGTATGCACTAGTTAACTGATGGCAGGAAGCTGTTTTTAGCAGGACAGCTCAGAGTAATTTATTTTTTCTTTTTAAAAAAACCCATAGCTATTGATTGCATTTCAGGTTTTGTCCATGTTAATTATGTCTCAGAATATTTTTTACTGGTATTGTATTTTATCAGTTCCTTCATTGTAAAATGTGCCCACTATGATCAATAGATTTATTCCCATTCTTCAAGTTATTAAATTAATTTTATTGAAAATAGGCATTACTGATTGCCACTCTTCTTTGTGCTATGTAACTAAAGGAGTTAAGAACAAATTGGTATGGTTTTATATAGGAATTGCACATAAGAAAAAAAGTGAAAAATGTTTTCCAGTGATCTCAATCTGACTGCATTTATTTTCTTGGTGCATCAGAAGTTTCTGTATTAAGACAATACAAACCAAAGCAGGTCTGAATAGGCTTTAGTTTCTGTAGCCTTGACTAGTCATTCTTTTTGTCAAGTCATTCTTCCTTTTTGCAATCAAGATAAATTAAATGAGGTAAAAAAATTATATTTCCTGTTCTAGTTCCATTTTTACTATGCAAATAGGTTTTGCATTTTAGTATTCTTGGAAGTCACAGTTAGAACAAGAGAGCAATATTTATAATTTTCCCCAAAACTGGGAGTCCACATCTTAATACATCCCAAACAAAGGAAAAAAATGAGCAGAGGCCTCAGTAATGAAGTGTTGCTGGCATGACGTGTGCACAGCAATGATTATTGTGCCTGATTGCTAATTAAAGGCAGCACAAACCCAGCGAAACCCTAACTCATCTGAAACTAATGGGAATTTTATCTCCACCATGTGCAAGTTTTGTTTCTGGCTTCTTTATGCACTGCTGGTGGTGCTGGTCTTTGATGTGGATCACAAGCTAGCCCATGAGGGATTATGCAATGGAAATTATTTGAAGCCATCCTTGACCTAATCTGGCTTGAAGGAGATCAAGTGCTCATAATATCATTACTGTCACCAAGGCTGAGCATATTTGTATTTGTCTAACTTCAGTCTGAAGTGTGCCATGAACTGTGGATGTGACTTCCCTGCAATATCCTTCACCTCTGCATTATCAGAGCAGAAATGTCTACATGGTTATTGTGGCTCAATAGCTCAAATTCTGAGAATCAGCCCAATCTAAGCACCAGTGCCATGTGAAAGTTGTGTTTTATTGATTCTTCTTTTCTCATTATGAGACTGATTCCTCCGGCACAAGATTTATTCATAGTCTTTGCTTAATTTTTGCTTTCAGCCTTAGCAGTGTACCAAATCAATATGTATTTTCACCTGTGTGAATGATTCCACAGCAATACCAGGCTTCCCCAGCTTTCAAGTAGCAGATTAGAAGCTCTGCCTCAAAATCAGGGGAAGTAGTGGTAACATCTTTTAAAGATGTCTTCAAGGGATCATCTACAGCAATGTCTTGGGTGCAAAGCTATACAAGAAACAAAGCCACTATATATTCAGGTTATAATACACCATTTTTTAGGCAGAAGCACTTTTTGTAATCGATAAATACAGAAAAATGAAGTAAAATATACCCTGGCTTTAACTAAAGTTAACTACAGAAATTAGTGCAAACATATGGGAACATAACATAAAATAAAATGTGGTGTCCTCTTCCTGGGAGAGAGAGAAGAAAGCAGAGAATGTACTAAGAACTAGAAACACTGTTGGGGAAAGATACACTTTCTTTCCTATTTTCAAAAATTCAGGCTCACCTTCAGGCTCCCCAGATCTATCTTCAGGTCAAGGGTGAGGGAGGAGTCAGAGCTCTTTCCTTACTTCAGTAAAGCACTGCTGAACTCTGCCTTAGCCCCACAGGTAAGAGAGCAATACAAGGGAAGGAAAGCAGAAAATCTCCCTCTCATTTAATGAGAGACTTGTCCGTCCAGAAAACTGCTGTAGAAAGTAAAAAGGATGAGATCAAGCATCATTTCTATCTTCTTGAGCTGTACAGAATTCAACAGAGAGAAACATCATATTTTCTGTTTAAAAACATACTCTTTTTCTGATAGATAAATCACCTGCTGTTCACCACAGCTGGTGACTTTCTCATTAAATAATGTTCTATTTAATAATGTGCATCATTAGACTTAGATAATCCAGAACTTCTTAAAATTTCAGGGAGATCTCAGCACTGGCAGAGCCATGGGACTGGGCAGGACCATTTTCAGTCCTCAAATCTCTTTTATCGATCTGCAGGAAACCTGATTTTGTATTGCCAGAAAGTAGTAAAAATTAACTTTTAGTTCTTGAGAAAATTCAACTCTAAGAAAATAGATTAAGTCTAAGAGCCCTGTCTTTAAGGACAATAACCATATAGTGCTGCTAATGGAAATGCAATTGAACGCCCTTTGCTTGGATAAGCATCCCTAACAGGATTGTTTAGTGTGCAATGATTTCATCTGACTAAGTGACTTCACTGCAAATGAGCTTTAAAAGTAGATTTCTAATGAAGATTAACAAAGTAATATTTATCTGGGCTGTGTGCTTAAACTCTTGGATCACGCTGAGGCCAATGCTGAGGACCTGGAGGCTGAGGTGGATGAGGGCAGCTTCTGCTTTAGGCAGGATTTTCCCAAGGGACTCTCTTGAGTCTGCTTTGCCCCTCCAAGGAGGAACTCCTGGCCTGTTTGTCCAGCTCCCCATCCCTAATTAATTTATTTGTAATAATTACTTCCTTGTGCCTACATAGTTACAACCCAGTGGTGGATCTTGGGGAGGTGCAATGTCAGCTCAGCAGGTTGAGACCTCTTTAGATGATTAAATCTGTCAGGAAAAAGAGCTCTTCTATATATGCATCGTTCTGCCTGTGTGTGGTCCTTAAAACCAAGAATGACTATAGATCCATATCCACACTTGGCACCTACATAGCTAAGCCTATATTTAAGATTTTTGTCCATTGGTTAGAGAGATCAGCTCAATTCTTTCCAGGCAACAAGGGTCATTCAAGGAAGTGTCCCACCATTTCAGGTGTGATAAATGTTTTTTTCTTTCCCATCCCTTATCTGCTGAGTGAAGTTACACAGTGTATATAATAACACCCATATTTTTAGGATTTTCTATCATCTTGTTATCAGTAGAAGTTATAAATCAGAATATTCATCGCTTTTAACTTTGCTCATGGTACCATATATATCTGCTGAAGTGTCTCTGTGGATAAGGCAGGCTATATGTAGCTAAAAGACCCAGAGAATTATGTTCACATCAGTGAACATAAAAGTATCATCAAGTTTTTCTGTAATAACACTTTTCAGCTGAATTGGCCATGCTGTGACCTCTGTTAAATTTATGGGAATGAGAGATTTGAGGCTACTCCTTGGACTTTCAAGTTCTTGAATGATTGTGAGAAGAAAAGAATCATTTAGGGATCCCTTCAGTATAAAGTGCTGCAATTCAGAGTTTCCTCCAGCCTCAGTGCTGATATGAAGAGTTATGTTTAGACCTGTGTAACCCTTCAGTTATCTCTGACAAAAACCCAGACATGAGTCTCTCTGAACCATATCTGAACAGATAAGGATTCAGAAAATATGTATAAATACAGTGAAGATTGGGTTCTGTCAGGTCTTCTCTGAGACATCTCAGAGTAAGAGTTCAAAGAAACTAATAATAACTCAATCTTTAATCTCACAAAATCAGAGTAATATTTTCAAGAGTTGTGTCTGTGTTTGGGACCGTCTAAGCTCTATACTTTTTACATCCAAATCTCTCTCCTGATTTCTGTGTGGCATTTCCACAGTAGTTCAATGCATTTGAGACATATCACTCCACACTTGTTTCATACAAACAACAGCAACATGTGCCAAAAGTAAGAATCAAATTAATTCATGGAAATGGCTCTTTCTGTACTGATCAGAAAAGTCATGAACACACAAAGTAGCCCTGGTGTCTGGTATTAGTGAGATGCACAATTCCATCTGCTCACTGCTGCAAGGACTATTTTTGGTAGGAGTGTAGACACCACTGGAAAAGGCTTCTGTTGGGTGAACCATCCCTGCACAGCACCATTTCCCAAGGTCTGATGGAGGTGATGATTTTGTGTGTGCATTTCACCACCAATTAGTGCATTTTCCTGGCCTTTCTGATAAAGGGACTTGGCTGTGCAGCAGGGTGAGGATTGTTCCCTGACAGTGTCCCCTCTGACACTTAATTTTGAGTCTGACTGAGTGTTTTTGGTGGGTGAGGCCAAGACAGTGCCAGGAGGCACCTGAGGAAGCTCATGTGGGGAAGTTCCCAGGGCAGGAATTAGGCAGGAAAGAGACAGCAAGCTGGGTTTGGCTGCACAGGTGGGGATGTGGAGAAGAGCTGTGGAAAGACTCAAATCTGAGCTTCAAAGGGGAAGACAAAAAGGGAGATTTCCTAGGGATCCAAAGGAACCTCTGTAGCTACAGATTGTTACCACGAGAAACCCTGCTGGACTGAGAGCAAGGGAGGAAGAAAGGCTGTGCCACCTCCAGACATAATGAGCAGGGAGGAGATTTGTTTGCAATTTCCATGCTTCACCTGGCAGAACCAACCCTTCTTTATCTTGCTGTAGTCTGCTGTCCAATAGCACTAACTTTGAAATTAAAAAGTGCTATTGGTGTTTTGGAGTGCTTTAAGCAAAAGGTAAAAGCATCTCCATCACATTCCTCTGAATATCTTAAGGTCTTGTCACAATTTAGCTGTGGGCTTGGAGATGCAGCTCCATTTTGTGCCATTGAGTGTTTCTTTTCCCAGAGTTATGTTACAGAATTTATTTTCATTCCAAACTGGGAAATTTGCAGGTACGTCTTACTTAGGACTTTCGGTCTGCAGAATTCTTGCCAAAATCTTAAAGCTTATAGAGGCTATGAAATTGAAGTAAACAAACATTTGAAGGTTTACAGCCAATCTGGGGTTAATAACCTGAAATCTAACATTTTATGTCCCTTTTTTTACCATAGCTAGCAAACCTAACAGTATTTTTTACTTTCAGACTTAGTCTACCTGACAGTAGCCCATGCAGTATCTAGGAATATTTGTCCAGAAATAATTTAATTTATAAAGGGGGTTTTGTTACAGCTGGAGGTCACTGTGCAGACCATTTAGAAGAACATTCAAAGAATTACTCAGTGTATAAAGCAAACGTAAGGAATGAAAGAAATACCTGGAATTTTTGCATTAGTGGTGAACTGACTCTAATTATGATAAACTTTCACTGATAAAGGAGGTTTCCCTTGCAATGTTTAGGACCCTAAAAATACACTGCTGAAACCACAGTTGTGTAAATACCTGTGATAAAGTACTTTGTCAAAGGCCACAGAACGAGTCTGTAACCCTGTGACCTCAGCATAGATCTTGTTGTGGTATTGTGGCTTTAATTTTGGCAGCAGCACGCAAGGAAATTTTATGAGTAAAGATCTCAGAGACATTAGTAAATTAGAGAAGAGAAGATCCCTCAAACCCACTGTGGCTTTGGTAAAAGACCAGTGGAAATGTTGTTCATTATGGTGGTTATCACGTGTTATATTTGGAAGAATAAAATTAGAGCTCTGGTGATCTGTACACTGACACATTGGAGATTTTTTTTCAGTGAAAGGTTCAAATGTCAGAAACTGGCAATGGTAACAGTTTTGTGATCACTGCAATAGGTTTGGTGTCTGTTCATTCAGGAGCACAGGTAGCCTTAAAGAAGGTGCCAGCAGATATCCATCTGTATGTGTGGCTAGAGACACATTTTGATAGAAAAATTAACTTGGGAAAACAAGTAAATTTGGTCAAATGGTGTGTGGCAATTGGATTCTTTGGCAACTTCCATAAGATCACTCAGGCTTTTCCCTGCCAGGCTGAAAGGGTTGAGGCCTTGTTTGAATCCAGCAATAATCTGCCAGCCTTGCTGGACCTGACTGCTTTCCTTTTCCTTTACTATTTTTCTGTTAGCAAAGGAATGTTCAATCATGCCTCTCTGTTTTCAAGATAACTGCGTGCCTTTCCCTGGAGTGATTTTGAAAGTGGTTAATCAGAGGGACAAACCTGAAAAGGCAAGAAATATTTAATTAGTGCCTTTTCTTCTACTAGCCAACAGCCCTAGCCAGATGCCTTCGCTTCAGAGCAGTCCAAGCAATCAGCCTGGTAACGTCACTGCATCTCACATCAGGCACCTGGCAGGTCCAGCACCAACTGCATCCCAGAAAATGTCTGCTAAGGAAGGCTACTCCGGAAAATTACTTTCAAAACCTGAGAGCGAGCTTCACACGGGGCTGAAAACAAACTGCTTTTTGTATATTCAACTGTAATCCAGCCCTTACCACTATTAGGCACTATCAAAAATCCTGCAGGAAACCAGCATAACAAAGGACCTGTTAGTGGTGGTTTTGTTTCAGTGGAGAGAGGGAAAGAAACGTCAGTGTGGGGAATAAAAAGCGTGAGGGTTTTCTCTCAGTGACATGATTTCATGCAGCATAGCTTTCCAGCTTCTATTCAAAGTCACACTGACATCTTGGTATGCAATTTCAGTCAGTAGATCAGGAATTGTATATAAACCCCCTGTCTTTATTCTTAATGAGATTTGTGTAAATAACTTGCTGGAAAACATATTGAAAACATATAATTCACTCCTAAATATGAATGCAGATGGCAGGTAAGAGGAACTGAATTTACTAGCCTTCCTGCAGTGTGCTCTGCAATGGATAATTCAAATAATATATACGTATGATATTTTTGGCATATTAGCTGCTCTGTGCAGAGTTAGCCCTGGATTTTGTGATAATGATGTGTGTGCAGGACCCATTTGCTATCTCAGGCACATTATTGGTTACACAGCACTGGCTGGGAGCCAGCTGTACCTCAGCTATTCAGAGTTATGAGAAATGATCCCTATTTCTAGTCAGAAAGCCACTGCTTTCCAGAAAAGCATGGATCTGGACAGTGTTGGCTTGGCTTGAGTTTCTCAGGCTGCTTGCCCTCATCTCTGCTAGGGTGGAGCTCAGCCTGCCCTCCACACATGGCCATGGGCTTTATCTTTGGTCCTGCCCGGGTCTAGGACTAAATTCCTTCAGCTACAGCCAGCAGGAAGCAGAGGGATGTGGGAGGGATCTGGTGACCAGGTGGGGCAGAATGTTGGAGGAGTTGGAACCCAAAATTTATGCTTCCCAAAGGCAGACAGGTTTTGCCTATCTGTCCCTGTTCTGGCCTTTTTTTGGAATCAAGAGCTCTCTGCAAAAACGAGATTTCAAGTGCCCACCAAATTCAGAGGATATAGCGTTTTGGTTTGTGCTCATTTCTAGGTGGATGCTGCTTTATAAAAATAAACTTGACGTGAATCTCTCCCTCCCACAGAAGCTAACGATGTTCCCTGCAGCACTCCTAAGCCCAAGTCATTCCTGTTTTATTGGCCCAACTTCAGACTAAGGTTCTACCTCCCCCCATGCAAACTTAAAGATCTTTCTCATATAGTAAATAATTTGCTTTAGAAGCATTCAATCAGGAACAAAGATTTTAGGAAAATATCTGCTTGACTTCAGCTTAATCTGTGTGCTGTGCTATAAATCTGTGCCTCTTGTTACCAATCCCAATTTTATGGAGAATTCCTGTTATATCAATATTGCCAGGGTGAGAGGAGTCATCATAGAAGAAAAAAAAGCCAACAAAAAAACCAGAACCCAAAAAAACCAGAACCCAAAAAAACCCCTCAAAATACCCCAAGCTCTAATGAAACATATATTGTGCAATCAATATACCAGAGTAGTTTCTGAGGAACTTTATATTCTGTACAGCAGAACAAAGTCTTCTTTATAGATTGCCCTTGGAAAACAAAATTTGTCAGCTCATCCAAGATGTAACCAAAGTGAGAATGGTACAAATATTCTCCATGTGAGAACCAAACAATCAGACTAAAGTCAAAACTGAGACCAGGGCTTCCTTTTGATAGGGGTGCAGTTCAAAAATGCCTCTTGGACTCTGAAACAGGAGCATCAGTCTGTTAATAGTGTTCACAGGAGGAGCTGGCCAAAATGAATGGGTTTTTTTGGAGGCAACTGTCAGCTGGTGTGATGTGACTATATTGTAGCAAGATTCTGAGAGCTGTCATGATTGCTTGGAAAAAGCAATATAATTTCAGGCCAACTAATTTAATCCTTTTGATGCCAAGAGATTTGCTCCTGCTAAGTCCAAACACAGAGATATCTCACCAGCACTTTTATTAAGGCAAACTATGTGAAAGGTTCACTCCATTTTGATGGACAGATTATTAGGGAAATGCAATAATTTGCTGAAGCCTTATTTTCATGCCATTTCTGGGAATGATATTAAAGTTAGCTTCAAGGCCAGCTCTCACCACCTCAGAATGGTGTGGATTTGGTAAACTCCACCAAGATTCCTCTCAACAGCATTGTCAGTATTAGGAACACAGCACACATCCATGCCTCAGGAATAAACAGAAATAAAGCTCTTCCCTAAAGTAACCTAACCAGAATTCATTCCCCCCCTACTTTTTATTGTTTGGTTCACCTCTGTAAAGCTTTCCAGCATTTATATTCATTTCACACTGTCAAAAGCTGAACAGAAGTAAGATAACAAATGGTTCTGGTAGCAGCTGTCACCACCTACTGTCTGTGTATGCCTGTGTGAGTCTCTAAATGGAAATAAAGTACTTTAATAACACATTTTCTCTAAACTGTCCTCATGGATAAAGTTACTCTCAAATCAGTCCATGAACACTTTCCAATTCGGTGCCCACTTCAGGCTGCATCTCTGTCTCTCCTCAGCAGCCTGGGTAGGTATGCAGCAGTGTGATTTAAAGACATTTCAGATGAAAAATACTTTACCAGCACACCTTCTCTGGCTGCTGCTTGCCTGCCTGAGCTGCTTGTGGTGTTTGAGCCTTCTCCCAGCATGCCTAATTTTGTGGCTATAAATTAAGCTGCCTGCCTATTGCTTTTTTTTGCTCCCTTGGCTCAAACCAGGAAGTGTCCAGAGCCACAAATTACACACGAGCTGCTCTGCCCTCCCTGTTCCTGCACCATTCCTTCCAGGAGCAGATGGCAGCTGGGAGGATAAATACCTCCAATTTCTTAGGGCCCTGAACAGAAAAGAAACTCCATTTCAAGGTGAGCTCTAAGGTACTGCTTTCCATGGAGAGAGGTGAGGCAGCACTGCACCTTTGTGTTTATCTGTCTGTGGGTATGACAGTGCCTACAATAAATGCAGGGATTATTTGCCTAAAGGATTTTTGGCTTGGAGAGAAGCCCTTTGTGGGTCCAGCCAGTAGGGACATGACATGCCCTGGTCACACATGATGGTGGCTGCTGGGACAATGTTTTTCAACGTGGATTAATGCCTCCTCCAAGGCTGCCCCAAATATTTTCCAAATATTTTTTCTCTTTTCTCTCTATTTTTTTCCACCCCCTTATGTTACCTACTGAGCAATCTACCACATGGTCCTTGACTGTTTCTTGGTGATTGTAAAACATGTGGTTTGCATCTGTTTAGGTCAATGAGGCTTTTGTTTGTAAGTGACAAGTGGTGGGTGATTATTTTTAATCAAGTATAGTGCTTAACATTTACAAAGTATGGAGAAAATACTTGGTGCTTTTGAGCACCTGTCACCTCCAGGTAAATAATTTAAAAGCATGTGAGGAAGCCAATTAGAGTTAATTAGAAATTGACTGATCTGCTTTGGCACCAAAATTATTGGGAAATATAGCTTGTCCTCTCTGGAATACAGATTTTGCTCTTGTACACATACATGAGTGAGGAAATATGTGGCTTTATGGTCAACTTGTAGTATTCCTTTGAAGGAAAAAAGCACTTTATAAGCCATATATGTAACAGCAGTTCAGGCAAGAAGAGGAGCATGAATCCTCACAGACATATAGCTGTGCAGTTTCACAGCTTTATTTCATGGTGATGGGCATGCTGGAAATGTCTGGGAGATTAATAGATTCAAATTCAGTGATCAGAAAATGGGAGCATGTCCAAATGGATCATTATAACAGATTCCCACTTTATCTATTGCACAAGCCAGGTTTTAGCCATCTGTAAGCTTCACATTCCTGGTCTAAAATCTCCTGCAACCATAAAAGACAGTAAGTATCAGTAGGGAAAAAAAAAGAAAATCAATTTCTTGGCTTTGCAGCCTAAAATATAGTGATGGTACTATAGGGAGAGAAAAACTGCTGATTTTTTTTTTTAATTTTTCTTTTTTTAAGCAAGTTAAATGAGTAGGCTGTATTTAGGAAACAACTCTTTTATTAGAAGTTTAAAGAATATTTCGAGAGAGCAAAGTCAGCATCTCACTTTCAGGCTCTGAGGGAGCCGCTGACATTTTTGATGCTCTCTAAGACCAAGTGCACTCTCAGGAAGTTTGTAGAGGACCTGTGCTGATGATGTAAGGTAATTTCTGAATCTGATTTTTAGCTCCAGAAAGTTGATTCTCAAAATAAATATATAGCCATTAACGTGTCTTCCCTTGAGTATTTTATGGTGTTAAACAGTGTGTGGTCTCTGCACAGCTCTTTCAGTGAGACAGGACAGGGAAAACTCCATAAAGTCCCACTTTCCACCCTTTTCTTTCCAGTGGCTGACCAGGCATCCCAGTGTGTGTGCTGCAAAAGGAAGGGATTGCACATTGTCACACCTTGGTGGCTCCTTGGGCTGCAGGGCACAGCTGCAGAGAGAGGCAGCACTGGGGCAGGGAGGGAGGGCATGAATGGGGCTGTGCCTGATCTTCCTGCCCCAGGGAACACCAACCCAAGGGAGCACACCCAAAAATCCTCAATCCTGCAGCACTCCCGGGGCTGCCCTTGAGCACTGAGCCAGGAGGGCTGCCTGTGCCTTTCTGATATGCCCTGCCAGTGGATAGACTCCTTGAGATGAACTCCTCATTCATGTAGGAATTTATGCAGAAATACCCAGGAAGTTGATGGAAGGCTTGGTTGGACCACACTGCCTCATTCTCTGTGGGTGTGAAATGATGTCCACAAGGCTCTGGTGCCACAGCCACTTTCCAAATTTTAGCTTTCTGCAGATCTTTCTGCCTGGAAGAGGGTGTGTGGCCGTGACAAAGCCTTTTCTCTGAGCAGTGAACCACAGGGCAGGGAGCTGCAGGAGAGGTTGATCCAAGCACTCGAGGTGGGCAGAGGAGATGACACCAATGTCCATCTCCTGCCACAGGAGCATTGCCTGCCACAGCCATCAGTGGGAAATGGAGATATTCCAGCCTGTGGAAAGCACCCCAACAGCACCCTGGTGGATTCACCACACACTGCTGGAGGCTTTTCCATCACATGTGAGAAGCATTTCATGTCTCAGATATTCCACACCATGCTGTGGACTTCTTCCTGTGCACATCAGCCAGGAACCTTTCTCGTTTATTTTTAAATCACAGGGGAGGATTATTTGCAGAACAACAGGGTCTGAAATGTAAATCTGGGCAGGTTTTAAACAGGCTGATGTTTCTGAAGTTTTTAATGCTGTCTGATATTAGGAGATTAGTGTGAGACAAGATCTTTTGATCCTCATAAAGGTTTAATGTTATTTTGTATCTAAGCTGTTAATAATTGTCTAGAGGTCTTATGGAGATATGTATATGATATGGTTTCCACTGAGGTTTTAAGCTAAAGAGTGATTTCTCATACCCTTCATATCCCAGCCCAGATGTTCAAGTCCTATTTCCCTACATTCCAACAGATGGATGTCAAAAATTTAGGGAAATTTGCAGTGTTTCTCAATGTAGTATATTTAGAATAACCTCTATTGCAGAAGAGTGAAGGCTATGCCCCAATTTCTGCAGTTATTTTCCTCACCAGCAACAGAAAACACTTAATTCTTAAGCCCTAACAGTGAGAGTTCTCCAAGGCAGCATTATTTTTTCCTCTCCCAGGCCAACTTTAATGAAGCTAACTAAGTCCCTCCTGATTAATGGTAGCTAAATAGTGCAGAAATAGTGAGAAACCACCAATTCTTCTCCTGATAACTCTGCCTTCCTGAAGTCAATGGTAATCAGCAGCATGCTGTCCAACATATAAAATCTCTAAATTAAACAAGCATTTCTACTTTAATTTCTTATAAATTTCCTTTTTTTTAATTTCCAATTCAATAATTTTAGTGCTAGTTGTTCAAAACTGCCTGTTATTTGCATGTTTGCAAAACAACATGATCTAAAGAATGATAATATGACATGAGTATGTAGATGGATCTAGAAAATACATTTTGGCTTAAAAGAAGAGCCAAGAAATGCATGATATTTGCAGCATGTAAGTTAGCACTTGCTTTAGGGATATTATTCAAATTTAACACTATGCACACACTTTTCTCGATCAGGATCTCTAACTCAAAATGTTGCAATGTCAGACTAAAGCCTCAATTTCCTCAAATCTGAAAAATCTCTGGAAACATTTTGCACCAGAAACCATAACATTGAATTCCCTGACCTTTGAGCTTATTGCATCTCATGTGTCTCTTCACCCTCACAAAGTGCAGAGGAGGTTTTGTTTATTTCTTCAGAAAGCATTGAGCAAAACACCCACAGTTCCAATCCAGCAAGCTCAGGTTTGCTGCTTTTCTCTGCACCATCTCCAACTTGTCTCTATCCCAACAAAGAGGCAAATTGGAGACAATGCAAAGTAAACCAACAAAAATACAGAGGTTTAGAAAACATGGCCTGGGAGGAGATACTAAGAGCACTGAATTTATTTAATTCAGAGAAGATTGAAGAGAGATCTGCTGAGAGGTTGCAGAGAGAATAGGGTGGCTAATTGCCCTTCATGTCAAATAAGGATACAAAACCATCATGGGCTGTTTTGCAGCATGAAAGATGTGGAAAAACTCTGGATCAGCTTGCTGATATAGATAAGTCTGTCTCACTGGAGATTTTCAGAAACAGTACAGAAGTGTCTTTCTGGGATGTTCTGTGTTTTGCTTCAGAGGAGAGCTGGATTAAGAGACTGCTGAGAAAGCCCAGCCCTACAATTCTGTGATTTCCCAAGCACTCTGTCCACAATTCCAGGAAGAAATTCTATAATCTTCAGCCATTCTTTCACCACCTTTTCATTTCCTCCTAGAAGGAGACAAGTACTTCTTTCTTCTCAAGTGACAAGTGTTTTTGTGCCCATCACAGCTCATTTCTTAATGTAAAGGGAAAAAAAGGCACTAGGAAAGGGTGACACTTTCTGACCTTACTCACTCACTGCTATAATATTTATTGCTTTAAAATAAAGTGCCCTCAGTATGGTAGGAAAAAAACAGAAACAGGATATTTGCTTGCTACCTGAAAACCTCTAACATTTCACAAATTCTTTTGAATTAAGTTTGGCAGCACAGTGCTGAAACAAGAGTAGTTGGACCCTTTTTCAGGATGTCAAGTGCACAGCTGAAGTGATTGGGGTCAGAGTGGAGATAAAACATTAGAGAGAGTCCAGAGAATCCAGGTTGCAAGTTCTCTCTTCTCATCACCAACCATATTCCTGTAAAATGGAAAGTGGCTCTTTTTTTTCATCTGTTTTATTTTATTTGAGAGGCAGACACTGGCCTTTAAAATCCTTACAGCTACTAAGGGTTTTTTTGCATCATGTATTGTGGAAAAAGTCAAGCCCTCATCTGCACAGTAAATGTTAGCAGCCAGGTTAATTGTGAGGATGTAAGGCATCTTTCAAGGTTTATACGACAGCTGAGCTCTTGGAGATATTGTTTGCACAATGCTCTAATGCTGCCTCTTTGAAAGCAGCCTTTGGCTGCAGAGTGCTACTATTTAACAGGTCTAACATTGCTAAAAATCGAGACACTGATGCCATTATTAAATTTCATTCTGCACACAAGCAAACAGTTTATCATTGTCTGTTCCCAGCAATTGTAATCCAATTTTTGTTATCTTACATTGTTTAAAAAAGAGGGAGAGGGAGAGAAAGATACTGTACATCAGTCTGATAAAAATGTTTAAATAACTGGTACTTTTTTGTGATTATGTTGGTTTTACAGCAGCATTATGGAAACACGACAGGGTAACTAAAATCTGATTACGTCTAAGTCCTTGCCCATTATGTGATTATTATGAACCATGACTTCTACTGGCACATTATGAATTACATGGTCGTAATACGAGGGATTTCCAATATAATTAACTGAGATTAGCAGCACTGGAGAAATCTGGGAATAATGATACAACTTTGAACAATCAGTTTTACTGTAAATGCTGCCGGCTCTGGCTTCCAGGAAGCAGGAGGCTGGTGGCTGGAGCAGTGACCCACCTGCTGGGCTCTCCTACACCTCCTTTCTCTTCCCTCCCCTCTGTGAAATTAATTGCAACCTTGCCAGAGTGCTAGGTACTCACTCTTTCACTCTTTTCTTCTCATATTATACTGATAAAACTCAAGGCTGGCTAAGAGATTTTGAATAAAGTCAAAGGTCTGCAGATCCCTCCTTTAGGGGGCTCAGCCTGAAACTGGAAAGGACTCTGCTTTTGAAAACTCAGAAATAACTACTTATCAAAGAACAGAACTGCTTCAGACAGCTCAAGTTTGAGTACTTAAAGGCAGAAAGTCATGAAAATCACAGATTAGTTTCAAAGAGCACAGCCAAAGTCCCATTATTTCTTTAGTATCTCAGGCAACCAAGAGGTCTTTTTCCACAGAAACACAGCTCTTGGATTCTTGGCTGCTGAAGACAAAGCCATCTGAATCCAAAGGGGGCTGCTCACTATGGGAAGAAAAAGGATTTAGATCTAGTGGCTATCTTCTGGCTTTAGAGGGAAAAGGGAAACAGAGGGCATGATGGAAATACTGTAGGAGAAAAAAGAGGCTAAACTGGACTTTTGTTTAACCAGAGGATTAAACATCTGATGCACTGGTGTGTGGACAGCTGGGGCAGAGGGGGAACTTCCCTGATTATTGAGATCTCATTTGTCCCTGATAGAGCTGGGATTAAAAAATGAAGCATTTTTTTCACTTTGTGGCCTTTCAATTTTCCCCCATACACAAATACAGTGGAAGCCTTAGCGAAAAATACAACATCACCTGAGATTTTTTTTTTTGTTCAGTCCAGTGCTCCCCTCCTTCTACTATTCATGCACAGCTCTTAATTTTCGGATTTCACATGAAACTGCATCAGCATTTTCATTCAGCCCTATGCATCCCAGGACTGTGCTCATGGTTCACATGGATTTTGCTTCACCTGGTGAGAACAAGGACTGCTCTGCATTTCCTTTGCTGAGGTGATTGTGCTGCTTTGCCCCTGTGCCTCCAGTGCTGGGGGAAACTTGGCTGCTGCTGCCTGGAGCAAGTGCTGCCTTCCTGAGAGTCCTGGGGAACAGCTTGTCCATGTGGTGCAAAGTGCTGTCCTTAGGAGGTTTTCTGGAATGTTGACATGCTGTTAGTGTGATACCAACCCTCACAAACTCGGCAAACCCAAGGGAAATGTCCACCTCATCAGTGCAGACCAACTCTGTTTCTATTTCCATTAGTTTTGACACAGAAATATGAAGTGGAGGTCTTGGGAATATCCACTTGCCAGTCTCTAATGATGTTTCCCCTTTTGTCCTAGCTTGTTTTTCATTGCTTTACAATTTCTGTTCAGCGTTTGCCCTGTCTGCACCATTTCTTTTGTTGTCTTTCTTTCTGTTTCCCTGCCTCCTTCCAGGACTGAAAGAAAAATAGCGAGAGGTGAGGGGATAATTGTGCGATTTAACGTAATTTCAGCAGACTTTTTCAGCAATGTGCTGAGCAATCACAACTCCTACTGGGTTCAGTGGGGATGGAAAACCACTGGCCCTTCCCAGATAGTGCTCTGCACTTGTCAGAATAGAGCTCAAAGGAATCATATTTATAGAGAGCTATTTTGAATGGCAGCAGTAAAGCAGCTGGAGAAGGCTAATGCACTTGCATCTGGCAGCAATTTTACCTGTTTGTAAGACATTCAATCCCTTTTTAAAACAAACCATAGCATAGCCCAAAGATTGCAAGCTGCATTTTGCAGTTCTGGCTGCAACACTGGGTAATTTAGGAAATGATGATTTATCTTCACGGTGCAGTGGAGCAGAGAGCCTCCAGTAGCCCCAGCCCCAGCCCCAGCTGAGGGGGTGAGGATGGTGGTCTTGGCCCAGGTCGTGCCACCAGAACTGTCCCAAATGGGCTCTGTGCTGGAGCTCCATGTGGATATGGTTATCCTGGAGCTCTGCAGGATATGGTTACAGCCCATTCTGCATCAGATATAAGTTTGCAGGAATTTTCCATATAGTACTGAGGAGCCTTCAAGGAGAATCAGTGGACTCTTCTTGCCAGAAAGCTGCCACAGGCAGAGCCCTGTGTCTGATACCAGTGTGAATGGGAAATTGGCTGGGCCAAACTGAATTTAAAAATAATTTACCATAGAATAAAAAGAAGAGAGTGAACTGTAAAATGCAGACTAAGAATTCTTTGGTCACTTACAGACATTTCTCTGACAGACCAGAGAGGTGAACTTTGCTGTATCAAGTGGATTTATACTGTTCCTATCGTATTTTTAGGTATTCAAGCTGATTAACATGACTTTGGGTTGTGCAATGGAAGCACATAATATCAGGCAGCCTCATTTTAATCACTACCTCAATGCAAAAAACCCCCAAACCCATGTCCAGGGAAAAGCTTTTAGAAAATCATTATCTTTGTCAGTTAACTATTTTCCCAAGACTTTTGTTAAAATGTCTAGTTTTTATTTTGGAAGTGTTTCCTGTAAAATGCTTCTAATGAATCACTAGGCAGGGGAATATATATAGACAGTTTAGTGCTACACTCAGAAGGGAACTCCTCTAAATTTGTGAGCTCTCAGGAATGATTTTTCTGATCTGTGATAAGCAAATTCAGCTTGCTGCAAATCTGAGGCTTAATCTTTGCTAGGAGATGCACAAACCTCTCACCACCAGCTACTCCAGCCAAGTGTTTTGTTGGGTCTATCACTAAGGAAATCATGTCTCTCCAAATGGAGAGGCTTACATGGGAAAAAAAATGCATGTAAAATGAAAATAACACCATTTATCTTTTAAAATCTTCTGGTTTTGTCTGTTGATTTCCTAATCTATTTAAGAAAACCTTCTTGTGGAGAATGTCCTGCCTACTCAATAATGTAAACTTACTTATGTGCATAATTTTATGAACCCTATTACTTATGCTTTTTGTTCTGTATCTAGTTTGATTCTGCTTTCAACACCTTATCCTATTATCTCACATCAGATTAGAGAAGAACCTGCTGATAAATCACACTGGCATTTCAGCTGGCACCCAGTTGTTAAATTCTTTGCCAGTTCTTTGATGAGCCCTTTTTTCTTCAGAATTTAAACTTTGATTTCAACCAAAAAAGCTTCTGCCCTTGCAGATGTGAAGTAAAACCTTTCTAAATACCAAAGGCTGCAGTGCTTTCTTCCTGAATCTACATATAGCAAGGCAGAACCTTTCAGCATTGATTGGAGTGCAGTGACGGGAGAGAGGAATTTCTTTCAGTGGTTCCCAGAGGGGATTAATCTGCCTTGGAACTGGACCTTTACATTGCTGCTGCAGCTCTTTGGGATGTGAATTCTGTGGGACTGTGCTGCAGAAAATGTCTGTTTTACCAATCTGTCAGTAGAACAACACAAGTTGCTGTTTCTGAGGGTCACAGTTGTCCTTCATGACAGAGTCTGGGAGGAAGAAGCAAATTGAGGCAGGAATTCCCCCGTGCTGAGCTGCTGGCTCATACCCTGGCATGGTTTGGGGGTCTGGGGGGGCTGTATGGCAGCTTGGAAGCCAAAAAGGGACTTGAGTTTATTCCTTACACTGAAACACATTCCTTACCCAACCGTGTGACAGCAGTGCAAGGAGACCCATGATCTGAGCTGCAATGTGCCCCATAAACGGCCTGCTAGAACTAAGAGACAAATTAGGCACTAGATCTGGAGAGAGCATTAATTCTCCCTCTCCCCACACCGATCAGAGCTGGCAGAGGTTGCTGTTGTCACTGTTTTGGTTTGTTTTCCCTTCCCTTTATCTGGGGTGGCCTGGCTGGACCTCCCGTGCTTCCCCAGGAGCTCCAGTGGCCCATCTGTATTTTGTGCTCTCTGCTGTGAATGTTCAGTGCTGCATGGCTTCTCAAGGATCACACCACGATATTTCTCACCCAGAGCACGATTGTATCTGCCACACATGTGCATTTTGTGCAAAGACACTCTGTCTGTGTGTCACACCCTGCAGCTGTCTCAGCCTGACACCCCAGAGCTGCAGAGAAAAGGCCTTGCAAAGTGAGGGCCTTGTAAAATCCCTGCTCACTTCTGGTACTTTGGCTAACTAGAAAAGCATTCTGGGAGTGACTCAGCTAAACCAGTTCCATAATTGTAAAACAATTATTAGAAGCAATAAAAGTGTCACACCATAGGGCTGTGGTTGGTTACACCTCACGCCTGTTCCTATCATGGTCTATGGTGGTTGGTAAAGCACATTTGTTGTGCCTCACAAGTATGGAAACTCGTAACAAACCAACAGTTTAAGAACCCTAGATTTTTGCAATGAAGTGTCTTTGCCATACCATTGTGAAGTCCCTCTGTGACTTAATGTCACCACGCCAGCACAGCCAATTCCCCCTGCTAGAGGATCTGTGACAACTGCCACCTTCGTGTGCTGCTTAGCCAAGGAGGGGATTTTTCCAGAAAGTTAAAGGAGCTGAAATCTTTCATCTGTGATAGTCCCTTTCTCCCAGAAGGCTGTTTGAAACCACAGGGCAGTCATCTGCTACAGCCCATTTCAGCGCAGCTGTTGGAACGGGCAAAACTGCGTGCGAAACCGCGGAGCAAGTGCGGGGAAATGACACCGCTGGTGCTGGGTGATCCCAGTCCTGCAGTGGCCTCCAGTGCAGAGAAATATAGTGCTCTAACAAAACACATCCAGAGCCCCACAACAGGCAGGTCATTAGCTGCCCTCCTCTATAATAATTTCACTTATATTGAATTCCAGATATCCTGATCCGTCTCTAAAGGTGAGGATGGTCCGGTTTTATCACTTAAAAATGAAGGAAGATTTATCTGTATTAGATTTACAGACAGGCTTTTTGAATGAGTGTGTGCTCTGACAACAGCTATGCCGAGATCTGAACTGGAGATTTTTCCAGTCCATCTTTCAGCAGGATGACTTTTTAAGCACTTCCTTTACTGCTGAATACCACAAAGGCTCAGACAATCTATTGATGATGAAGGTCAGCACCTCCTTAGCAGCCCATAAAGTGAGTCTCTCACAATCAGGTTTCAGACTTTTTAAGATTCTAGCCATTTCTTTAGGCAATGAAGCAACCTAGTTCTTTTATCTTGCTATTTTTATTGTTTGAAAGCCTGAGTCACATCTGATCTTTTTTATTTTTAGTTTTCTTTTGGGGAAAAAAAAAAATCCAACCCTTAATGTATCTTTTTTTGTTCAGTACTCTTGTTTCTTTGTGATAGACATAAGTAATGGCTCATTCAGTGCAAATTCAGGACTCCTTACATTTTTCTTGCTGTGATAAGGGCACACTTGCCATTATTAGAGCTGCATTGTCCACATTGCTGCAGTAAAGGTTTTGTCAGCACTTCCACTCTAAACACTATTTTTACTCACTGTATTTAACCTGTTTTAAGGAAAAACCCCAATAAATTTGGCTCTGGGCTGCAATTTGGCAAGGTTAATAGTGGTCTTTTCATAGTAGTTTGCAGGGATTTAACCACACAATCCTAATTGCTATTTGAGGCTGAAACTCCTGTATTAATTGTTTATGTGGTGCTGAGTAGGAAAAGCACTAAACTCATTAGGCCATAGACATAAGAGAAATATCAAACCATATTAATAATTACTGTTCACAGCTAGCAGATGAATCACTAGATGCTCATGCAAAGACAGTAAGCTCAGGGTCAGGGTTAATCTTAGGCTTAATATTCAAATTAAGACAACTTCAAATCCTTCTGTTGGTCACAATAACTTGTGGTAGTTAACTAAAGTTCAGGGTAAATGTGACCGAATATAAGAAACAAATCCTGGTTAAAATACCTCTTGTTTCTTTAAGGGTAGCATGCAAAATTAAATGGGAAATATGATTAAAATAATGGAGAGAGGTTTTCACCAAGCGTGTTAATAATGTGGCTCTCATTGCCTTCTTGCACAGTGCTCAAATGCCGAAGGGGAAGGGCAGCATTAAGATCGTGTAATGTGTCCAGGAATATAGTAATTCCTATGAAGTACTTGGGCATTGTTCAGGCAAAACAGGATAATAGATAAATCCCTCTTCCTGCTAACTTCAAATTGTTTTAAATAGTAATGGGATTTATTTCCTCTCCCTGAATCTTTCCCCTTCCCCCCTCTATGTTTTATCTGTCTTATCATTCCTGCTTCCTTGAAGGAAGGATACAGCCATCCCTGGTCCTGCAGAGCTGCCCCAAGTAATTTAAGAGCCTCCTTCTTCCAGCTGGTCAATACTTCCCTTCTCTTCTACCGCTGTAGCTCCTGGTGCATTTCTGTGCTAATTAAAACAGCTCAGGGTAAACAGATTCTCTAAAGTACCTGGAATCCGAGTTAATCCATTTCGTTTGTCACTGAAGCAGGCTGGAAATACATACCATGAGCTAGCAGTACCCAGGAAATCAGCCATGGGAGAGGGGAGAAAGGGAGAAATGGGAAACTTCTGCTCTTTCTGTCTTCAGCAGAAACCCATCACGTGTATTTCTTTGGTTTGTTGGCTTAGACCAGGCTTCATGTTTGGGCACATGGCTGCCAACCTATAACCAGCATTAAGACATTTTTTTTAATATTTAAAGAAGTTGAAACCAGGACAGGCAGCATCTTTAAAAGTTATAGTACTCACTGAAATGGGTGAGCCAATCTCCCAAAATGGCTAAAAAAAGCTCTTAATATTTTCAATTTCCTTGGGGCCTCTTCCCCACCATGTGTTCTTTAAAGTGTTATTTTGAAACTTAACTTCTGCTGTGATGCTCAGTAATATAAACTGCCAACGATTTAACACAAAATTAGGCACCTCAATTAACTATTTATTGCTGTAGAGATGCACAAGGATCTTACTAACAAGTTGTTTGAATAAAATTAGAGCTGTAAAAGGACAGTAGGCGAACAACCGCAATTATAATTCAAACCCAAGAGGAACCAATCTCCCCAGCAGCACGTCTCAGGACAGTGAGGCAAAGCAAACATGAAAAAGAAGCACCAATGATTGCAACCTTGAAGAGGAAAAAGGAAAGTTCAGTGTGTAGTGAGGGCTCCGGATACATAGTTGTTAGCTGCTGTGACTAGGGAAAAATAAAGAGAGAAAAACTGAAGATGTTTTCTGCATATGATTTTTAGGCACTGTGTAACTGTCTTCCTTACACTCCCTCCTAGGGATACACTTCCTCTAAAAGTGTGGGAGAAAAATACCAAGAGACAAAAGATGCAGCAGGGAGAGCATTCCAGCTCTGTGTGGTGATGTCATCCCATTAGCACAAACCCCGCATTGTCAATTAGGGGAAAAAAGGTCAGCGCTGTGTCTGACGGGATGTGAAGCCTGGCCAACCCTCCTCGACCGGATTCAGAGGGAGCAGAGCAGTTCATTTTCATGGCTAAAGGGCCACGGAGAGGAAAGAGGGAGAGAAAACCAGAAATTTTTAAGTGGTAAAGGTTTTCACAGTAGGCTCCTGAAAAGTGGAGTTGTGAGGACAAATAATTCCTCTGTGTGAGGAAGGGGGATATGTGTGTATGTGCCTAAGGTATAAACAGCAGCGAGCTTAGGGTAATCCCTAAATGAAAAAGAATACAAAGATTGGCCCTACCAGTGAGACGGTGTGCTGAAAAACCTCGAGATTTTTTTTTTTTTTTTTTGGTACTGCAATATTTCCTAATTCTGTTGGGAAGACAAGAAAGCAATTTTTGAAGAGATTACAAAGCAAACGTCCAAGTGTCCTACTTGCTCTCATTCTGAAGGAGATGAAGAACTATTGATTTTCTGAAAGATTGCTTTGAAATGGTGGGAGCTGAGTACTTGTAAAGAACGAGTGCAGAGGGGCAAAGTTTGGTTTCGGAGGGTTGCTGCAGACTGCTGTGGGCTTGATTAGGTCTGCCCACATGCTATTAAGAGGTCTGAATCCCAGAACTGCTCTGGGCAGCCCTGCCTCCAGGATGAGGCAGGAATTCAATGAGAGCTCACAGCACAGAGAGGGCTCTCTTTTGCTTCACAAAAGAATCACATCCCTAGGAAAGCCCAAACCTAAAGGAGAGGTTTTCACACCTCTAGCGGCTTCCATCACCTTGTGCAGTGCACAAAACACATCAGCTGCCAAATCCACGGCAAAAAAGGAGCTTTGCATGGCCTGCATTGGCTCAGACAGAGCCAGAGAGATGGGCTGAGTACAGATCCTTTTCCTGCTCTAGCTCTTCTCATTAACTGTGAAGACATATGTGACATGAGAGTCACCATTTAGCTGTTTCTGTTCACCAAATGCAAAACTGCATGACAGCTCTGGTCATTTTTTATGGTAAAAAACCAGGACCTAACTAGCTCCTAACTAGGACCATCCCATCTGAGCAAAGGCAACTTTGGTGGAGATCCTTCCTTTTGGTTACACTTTGATGCCAGAATGATGTACAGAAAATTGGCAAAACGATAAAAATACAAATAAAAATACAATGAAAACATTTACAGGGACATGTAGTGACAGGACAAGGGGGAATGACTTCAAACTGAAAGAGATTGGGTTTAGATTAGATGTGAGGAAAAAGATCTGTACTGTGAGGGTGGTGAGGCATTGGAACAGGTTTCTCAGAGAGGCTGTGGATGCTCCATCCCTGGGAGGGTTCATGGCCAGGCTGTATGGAGCTCTGAGCAATCTGGGATAGTGGAAGGTGTTCCTGCCCATCTCATGCCAGGAGGGTTGGAATCAAATGAGGTTTAAGGTCCATTCCAGCCCAGGCCATTCCATGATAAATCAGTGCTAGAGCTTCAGTCAATAACTTTATTGGAAAGTAAGAAATCTAGTATCTTCCTTTGTGTGCCTAATTCTTTTCTCTGGTAATAACAAAACCCACAACAGCTCCCCAGATCAAAGTCAATCAAAAGAAGCAGCAGGGAGAAGAGGAAGGCATGAGAGTGGGAAGAAGAAAAGGAAGAGGACAAGTAGGGCGCTGAGAAACTAAAGTAAGGTTTAAAAAGGCCATCATATCAAGATGCAAAGTGAATTGTAGTGGGTGGAGGGTCTATCCTCCTTCTGAATGCCCTTCATATTGCTCCACTGCCCTGCAGGAGGAATCTCCCTGGATAGGTGTCATTAACTGGCTTTTCTTTCTCTTGTCTTTTATTGTTGCCGCTTTTATTTCTTTGGTGCTGTTCTTTATGACTGTTCTATCTGATTTCCAATGTAAGAGCAATAAATGGAGGAAAAAGTGTAAAAACCAGCAGAGTACAATGCAGGGTGAGGGAAAAAGAGAGAAGAGAGAGGGTGCTGGGAAGTCCCTACTGCTCTTGTCTTGATAAGAATGCTTGTGCAGGGGGGATCCATGGAGAACACAGCCTAGATGAGAAATCAGAAATCTCATGGAGCTAGTCCATATCCTCCCATGCTATAAATTTACACTGATCTGTCCCAATGATTTTAGCAAATCCAAAAAGATGGAAACTGATGAATTTTTGTCTACAAATGATTGGTATGATCAGAAATTTATCTTTGCTAAGGGGACCAAGTGAAAAAATACACCTCTCCCCCTCAGCAAACAAAACTAAGTTCTCTTTTGCCAAGTTAGCTACTGAATTTCTACAGCCTCAGCAGAACAATTTGTCTTGAGGCTTCTACTCAGATGACCCCTAAAAGTAGTAGTGAAATTCTTCTGCTTGGGTTATGGAGGCTAATAAAGAGTCTGAGAACTGGTGGGAGGGCACTGAAGCATTCATGCATATGAAATCCCATGCACATCTATAACCTGAGTATTCTCTGATGCCATAGAATGAAATGCAGAACTACTGGTGCTTGATTCTCTTGAACTTTCAGAACTGCTTCTAATCTCCTGTATCTCTGCAGCAAGCGATGCTTAAACAGGATGCTTATAAAAAACCCCAAACAAAACAAGGTGGAGATGTTTGTTTCAAAACAAACAAGGCTTTTGCTTGTTACCTTCGACAAGTTGTCTTAACAATTACTGCTCCCTGAAGGTAGAGGCTCACCTGAAACCTACAGCTGGCTTTATTAAGTGTGTTGCATATACAGCAATGAAGACTGTAGGGTGCAGAGGAGGGAGAAACTTTTCTGGTGGCAATAAAATCTGTTGAAATAGCCAAAGCGTCATCATTGGGGCTAATCTGGCTTGGAGCCTGCTTGATTAAAAATGAGAGACAATAATTTTCTTATGGCTCCGTAATTCAATAGAATAACTTGGTTTGTTATCTAACTCTACTTTGTCATACAGGATGATCTGTATGTTGAAAGCCCTGTTCAGGCATAAACTAATTAATTTTCATGGCAGAACTCATCCTGTGAAGTGCTGTGCTTCCACAACGTAAGAGGAATTGAGGAAGTGCAATAACTCACGGGGTGAGGCTGAATTTCGCATTAGATATGTAATTAAATCTGATGAGTCCCACTGGGATGCAGAGATGGTAAGCAGAGATATTAAATGAGTTAGCCATGGCTGTGCTTCCGTCCCCCTTTGGCTCCTGACTCAGAGCACGGTGGTGGCAGCTACCACTGACCCATCCTTGAGACTCTTCTTCTTCATTCCACCACATCTGCCTTCTACTAATGGCAGAGCTCCCAGGGCTTTCAGCTCAGAGTCAGCATTCCTGCAGTTATGTTGGACAGAATGAGGCACAATTCAGGGGTCAGGATATATGATAAAGCATTTGGACAGTTCATCTATGTACCTCTTTGCTTCACTAGCTGCTTTAGCAGATACTCAAGTTGTGCTTAATCCATTTCTCACAGTGTGAAATAATGAACTTTAAACATTCTTAGGCAGAAAAAGCCTATGAGGAAGGAAAGAGAGAAAGGTGGAAAAATAAAAGACTTACATGACACCAGGTGAAGCATATGCCAGTAATTTGGGGATTATATTAATTAAAGAGATATTTTAATAATTTCCAAAGTCATCACTACAAACCTAGAAAATGTAGAGTTAGGGTTTCTGGAGTTTTTTTTAACCTATGTATTAAGACTATGCATTTCACCCTAATTGCTTTGTAATTTGACATGCAAGGGTTTAATATGGCAGCTGAGGCAAATCCAGTAACAACTGGGAGCTAAAGCACAGAAAAGAGCTCCTGACAGGCAAGGCTTCAATTCAGCAACTCTGTACAGGCAAGAGAGCTGGAACATAAAAGTTAGCAGGAAAGAAAAGGTGCTGAAAAAGGCCTGGCTAAAATAGCTCAGATTAATATTCAAGGCAGTTCTTTGACAGGTTTTAGTTTCTTAGTATGGTTTTGCTTTTAATTTTTTCTTTTAGCTTGGAGTCTTCATTTTCCAGTGTAATCCCTGTGAATGTTTATTACGTCTGCTGTCTTATTTTTGTCAATATGGATTTTAACCTTGAAGTGCTGCAAGAACAGTAGGGAAGTTTTTCTTCCCTTGATAAGCAGAAAGGTACATGGCACAATTTCTGTGGGTACAAATTTCTCATTCAGGATGTATGAGCTGGTCTTTGCCATGGTTTTATGCAGTGACACAAATCTGTAAGGGCAGTGACAGCCAAGGGGAATCCAGTGATGGTTTTGAGACGCTGACAAAAAAAAAGAAAACCAAACAAAAGAAAATCAGATCCAAAAGTTGATTCTAACTTGTTTGTTCATTTTATTAAATGTGTGGTTGGTTCTTGCTTTTATTTCCTAAAAATTATGCTGGGACTGGAGCCAGTGCTGTCACAGACTAATGCTGATTGTGTAGCCCATGCTTTTGTAACCTTTAAGTTACACTACTCTAATGTTTTATTTTATGACCTTCCTGAGAAAATTCTGCAAAGCTCCAATGGATGCAAGATACTGCAACCTGAATACTAACTCACACTAAGGTGACCTAACAACTTCCATCAGCTGAACGAGAACTGCATCAGTTCCTTTCATCCAGCTGATTTTGCCAGGAGAAGCTTACAGTCTTTGGTGTGGATACATCTGGAGGTGCAAACGCTGTGCTATGAATTTGCCATGAGTAGAGATCTTCCAACATGTTCTCTTAGCTCTGAAATTTAGAATTAAACAGGAGCAGAGGCTTACAGTTGCTGTCATGTGCTGAGTGCAGGTCACTTTTGGCCAGTAACTGAATTTACTGAATTATCAGGCATTAGTACATTCAGATTTGGGTGGTGAATGGTGGTGCTTTGCTTCTTTAGATCATCTGCTACTGTAAATCTCCCTGGGAACTATATTTCTGAAGGCTTTACAAGGTGTTTGTGAAAGACTCAGTGATGTGATTTATTTCTGTTGGGTTTAAGTTATGTGTAAAACTTGGTTTCAAAATTATTTAAAATTGGTTTCATCTAATACCAGTCATGATCCATGAAAGAACCAAAAAGAGCCAAGGTGCCAGTTATCCTCCCCGCACCTGAGGGTTAGGAAGTGGGGTGAGGATGGTGTCAAACCCCTTTGGGATTGCCAAAATCTCTGTTTTCCCAGGGCGCAGCGTTCTGCTGCTGCAATTCATTCCTGTCACCCTCTGTCTGCATGAATCCACAAGCAGAAGGGGTGATGCTGCATTTGCACCTCGCTCCAAACCTGCCTGCTGGCCACAAAAAACCAGACAGTTTGAGCTGTCAGCCCACGAGTTCATCAGCTCCTACCCAAAGGCATAAATGTCTTTTAAAATAGCAGAAGCACGAGGATACTCTTGTGCACCTGCACACCTGTGAAGTGTCTTTCCTTCTTTTTGATGCTCCGGTTTTCTTGATTGCTACTGTCTTAATATTGACCGAATCTGAAGTGTTGCTTTTGAAAAGCAAAAATACAAACCAAAACTAACCAGCATTTTCTGCTATCAGATTGAGTCTGGCTTGCAGAAGACAGTAAATTCCAGGGTTTTCATTTGTGAGGCAAAGCAAAGCCATTAAAGCTTTAACCCTCCGTTATTCCCAGCAAGGCACCATTTCAGAGGATGCTGGAATTAAGCTAATAAATAAGAGAAAAAACAAACCCACAGCAGAAAGCTAAAGGCAGGGACTTTGATCAGATCCTGCTCTGCATCCTGGCTTCTGTGAATTCTTTCTGCAGCTGCAAGAGCAGCTGCATTATTTTCCACATCAATCTGAGCAATGCCATGTAATAGCCTCGTTACAGAGGGACTAAAGAGCTAACAGAATCCCAAAGTCGTCAGACTTTTTGTAAAATTTACATTCAGAAATACCATATTTAAGCTATTTTTCAATGTTGGAATTTCAATGGGCACAATTAGAGTTGATTTTTGTTTTGTTTCTCAACTGGTAGTTACTACATTGAGCGAGTGCTGCTCGAGGTCAGAGCCCTGCAAATGCACAAATGCAGCATCTGAATTCCATGGCAGCGAGGAGACTCACGGAGTTGGATAACTTTACACATGCAAACAAGGAGCTACACAGAGAGAGAGAGAGAGAGAGAGTTTGTATCTGTGGGGAAGAAATGTGGAATTCAGCAAAACATTTTACATTGAATTTTCTGTGTATTCTTTCAAAACAGCAATGATATGCAGAATTTTCTCATTTTTGCCCTTGCTTACCCCTTTCAAATGGTTGGAAAGAGCCCTGATGACTTTGTTGGAGCAAAGATAAACCAATGCAAAACACTTCAAAGGAGTAATTTTTACATTTGCCTGGAGATTGCCCATTAAAGTTTGTCAGTGGTCACATTTGAATACTATTACCACAGTATTTCTATTTTTCCAAAATAATTTTGCAAGCTTAGGTATGCATATTCTGGCAGTACTACCACTTTGCAGAGATAAAAATAATGACCTTTTAAGGCCTAGGCACCATAAAGGGACCGGATCAAATAAAAAACTTAATTTATTGATTCTAATATAACAAGAGACAATATTATAACTCCTGAAATCAGTGCAAGTACCAAGGTGTGGTCACCCTGAAGTACAAACAGGCTTCCCCTCCTTTAGCAGGCTGCTTACAACTCAGCTTCCACAAGGTATGCAATTAGATGACCACCTCAATGATATTTTAAAATTATTTCTCTAATCCTCATGTCTGCAGGAAAAACCTTGGAGATATAACTCATGTAACGGCTCAGGAAATAAAAGGAAAAATGTTGAAGAATGTATTTATAAAAAAACCCAACAAAACAACCCAACATTTTTATCTGGTTAGATGTTCCTGGTTGCCTGAGGATGTTTAATGGTTCAGGTTAGCAGGATTAAATGACAGAGGGAGCTTTTTACTGGTTAAGTACAGTAATAAGAGCAACTTCTTTTTTTTTTCTTTTTCATTTTAATTATAGTTTACATGCACCTTTCTGGTAAGTGTGGGCAGACCATGTGATTTCTGTGCCTCATGGGGCTAATAGGACTTCCCTTCTTTTCAGTGCTGCATGGATCCACTTACTAATATTTGTGGAACACAGAGGAATTGGAATGATGAACGCCCTATAAATAAATGAATCTCCATTCATTAGCCAGGAAAGCTCTGTTTTGTTTCAAGAATTGATTTCTGAAAATGCTTTACCATGTATTTTATCAGCAAACAAGATGACATTAAGTGGCAATATGTTAAAATTAGTTGCATTTCATTCTTTTAACTTTACTGGAAAAAAGTTACATTTTCTTTTCAGATTGTATTTCCCCAAGTATAAAACAGATGCATTGGGATAAATAGATTTGAAACATATTATTAAATTAAATGAAGAAGAGGAAACATAATGAAATAAAATCCAAGTATCTGAAAAAAAAAAAAGTCTTTTCACATGCCTGGGGTAGAAATCTAATGTTCCTTCTCTACTTTATCCTGGTATCAAGATGACAGGTATTCTATCATCTTTCAAAGTACCATCTGAGATGCCTCCTGTGATCTGAACCAGAATGGGTGTCCATTCATGGAGAACCAATTTCAAAATCCAGTTAAATGTATTAAATCTATTTCTACACAGAGCACATTGTTTGTGCTGAGTACATTTATTACTATTATTACAATAAAATTAAATAGTGCCATCTGAGATCAAGTTCCCATTATAGTTCTACATATTCATTGTAGCAGACGTTTTCAAGTAGACCAAGCAGAGGAAAGAAGTCTCCTTGGAGGTGAAATGGGGATACAGGAATCAGGCACAGAGAAATGAACCCTTGTCAGGGACAGACAGCAGAGCCAAGGCAGAGCAGCTTCTCCCTTCCAGAGTTTCTGCAGTTGCCTTCCCTAAATCCCCTTTGAAAACGATCCCAAGCCAGCTCAGCACAGTTGTAGTCACCTCAGGGGCTCTCGAGGGATGTCCCCACTGGGGAAGCTTTTGGGAAGTGAACCACTGGCTCAGCCCCAAGCCCTTGGGCTCCTGCAAGGACACAACAATGAGCACAAGATGGTGTGGCTGTCCCTGGGGCAGTCAGTCCTAAATGCTGTACTGCCTGCCCTAGCCCAGGCATTGCAGCTCACCTGTTCCTCACCTCCCTGGGAATACCTTCAGCCCAATATTTGGAAAAGAGGGGAAAAAAAGAACCTGCTGGAAGGTGTGTTATTTTATATAATACCAGAAGGGAATATTTATATCCTGACAACCCGTCTTGTACTACTTGTGTTTCAAACCATTGTGTGTAAGCAGAGGTTTCTTCCCACCTTGGACCACTGAAAAAGGTATATCCATGCTCATCAGGGCCTGAGCTCCACTAATATAAGTGGTTAAAAAAAAAAAATTCTAAAAGAGGTTTAGAAAAGTGTTTTAAGTAAGGTCTTTATTCATTTGTCAGGAGACTAAATCACTGAACACATTTAAATCAGGGCAACTTGATAGCTTTAATTTCTAAAGAAATTCTGCAAATGCATTTTAAAAAGTGCAGTAAATTATGAAGTCCCTGCTGCTTCTAACCCAGACAAATAAACCCTGTAACTGCAGGCCACGAAACAGAGCTGATGGAGGAAAACACGCTGGAGTTATGTTCACAACTTGCAACACTGCAAGGGCTCAATGAGCATTTCAGAATAGAGTGGGAAATGGCATAAACATCCCAGACAGCAGACCCATCCCAGTGCCAAGCATTCCTCTCAGGCACTGAGGACTAAAGAATCCCACAACCAGAAGGAGATAAATGAATAAGAAACACAAAGTGAAATCAGCACAATTAATCAAGTAACTAAAACACAAAACCTTGAAACAGAACAAATGTGCCATATTGCTAAAAATGTTGTTTTGCAGATAAGTGAATAAATTTACTTCCAAGCCACATTTCTTTCTTTCTCCCCCTGTAGCTTTAGCCCAATTGCTTCCACTGCACATTTTCTTCCCCAGGTAGAGCTTAGATATGGCATCTAATTTCCCTGCTGTAGCTCCACAGTTGAGGTGAGAGCTAGAGGGATGAATCATTGCATCCTGTCCATGCTCGCTGATCTTCTGGCTCTAAATGCAGAGCAAAACGCTGTGGGGAAAAAGACAGCAGGGCTAAAACAACAGGAGGGGGAAAGAAGTATAATGGAAATGCCTTGGGACTCAGTAAAGAGGGGAGAAGCATTCAAGATGTGAGGAGGCAATAGATAAATAAGAGGAGATGATAGAGTGTGAAATGTGTAGCTGGATGATGAGTAGGGCTAATGAAACTGAGTTTCCTCAGCCTGTGTAGCTGGGCTCTCTGGTGTCTGACAGTGTGTGAGCTCTGATCGAGCCTTTCCCTGCAGATGGAGTATTCCCAGGTTCTCTTCCTTGTGTTATTTCCCAGGGTCTGGAGAAAGGATCCAGGGAGATGCAGATAAAAAAATAATTAAGCCTCAAAAAAAAAAAAAGAAAAAGAAAAAGAAAAGAAAAGAAAAATATTGTGGTCACAACGAAATGGGACTGGAAGGAAGATGCAAAATGGAAACAAAATTAGAATAAAAAAGGAGAAAGCCCTTCTCCACCTAAATCTTCAAAGCTGTGGTTTGTTTAAACCTAAATGACTAATGGGAGAGGGAAAAAACCTCTGGGTGGAGACACTGGAGAGTGGTTGAGCCAAGGGCCTAAGCTGATCCTTGTTGCCACATGAGATTCCTGAGGGGAGATGCCTGCCATGTGAAGAGATTGCTTTTGTGTGATGGAAAGAAACAAGAGATTTGGGGCAGATGGAAGAGAGGTGAATGGAAGAAATCATTCTTCTTCTGTCTCCAGGAAGTGCTGAGGCTGGGCTGTAAATTGGGGCGAGATGCAACAAGTGAGAAGTTCCTCCCATGTTAGTCCCCACTCTCTTAATCATGAAGGCAATAGGGAGGAGATGTGGGTTTCCTCTGGGATGGCCAGGAGCCCTTTGTTCCCCCATATCCCCATCACACCCACACCCCTCACCTCTGTGGTGAGCTCCCAGGCTGGGATGTGACCCTGTACCTCAAAATAAAGATGGCAAATCCACTGTGAATGAGTCCTCCCAGGGTAAGTGGCAAATTCAGCCCACCCAACTCGCAATATTTATAGTGGGCACTGGCTCTGGAAAGGGTAACAAATGTGAAATCATTATAAACTTGGTTGAGGTTACTGCTGTAAACCTCCTGGCCAGCAATGGAGAGCTGATCAATTTTTTAAAACGTTTTAACTGTGTGCTTCTTAGTATAATGGAGATGTGAAACAAAAAGAGAAACGAGATTACAAAAGGTGAAGTAATCAGCAGGTTTATTATAGATACTGTCAGGTTCCTCACGTCCCCTGATTTAAGTTAAAAAAAGAAAATAAAAAGTAATAGTGCAGATGGATTGCTCATAACATGTATTCAAAGTTGCTAGTCCAAACAGCATAATTTCTAAGTCTAAGCATTCCCTCTTCAGCAATGTTAGAACTGAATGCTTTTTATGGATGCGCTTAGTTCGTGGAGTTGTGTGATTATGCACATGGGATCTGATTCACAGGATTTCTTCTTTCTTCCTTGATAAGGAAGGTAAGAAAAAGCCCAAAAAAGGTTCGTGCTGTTTAAAAATACTCATGAAACGTAAAAACTTCAGGTTTAGAAAAGCCACAGAAGGAGAAAAAAAAGAAGTTTCTGGATCTTTTGAAATTTCCACTGTGCAAAGAATTGTAGTGTTTAAGGCTCATAAAATAGATTAAGAATCCGGTGACATACAAGAGTGGATTTTTTTTCTCTGCTCTCTATTTGGCTATATATCAATAGGTCTTCTAGGCAGAAGAAAAGTCTTGCTGACTACATCAAAGATGCCTCACTAGGAACAGACCTTAAAAATAAAAAGTAGGCCTACTTGAAAAACGTTCTCCAGGTATTTTTTTTTAGCAGAGGTTTCGCTTCTTCCCTAGAAATTTGTAGCCCTGCAACAAATCTATTTTTTTTTTCCTGGAAAATAAGCAAGAAAAGAAAGTAGTTGTCTTTGATTAAAAGTTGTCTGAGAAACAGGCTGTATAAGACATAGCCCAAGCAGGAAGTGCAAATTAAATAAAAAAGGACACCAAGTGTTGAGAACACACCTCTCGAGAGACATTGAAACAAAGTTCTCAAATCAAAATGTTTGCTTTTCGACTCCAAGATGCCACATCTTAAATACCTCCATTAAAAAAAAAAAAATCCAGGTAGCCAAAGGCAGTCAGGGGAGGACTTTGGAGAGGAGCTGGGAGGAGCAGTGAGACATTGACTTCCAGCATGGACAGCCCTTGGTGAGGTGACTGAGTCATGTCCCTCTGAGAGCAGGAAAGAAAATAAGCATTGGCATCAGGTGCTCTTGCAGATCTTTTCCAGTCAAAATCTGGGCTGGCATGTTATCTACTGAAGTTATGGCTTTTCTAGCTCTGGGATGACTACACAGCTCCTCCTTCTTGGAAGAGATGCAACACAACATCTGTGTGTCCAAAGGCCAATGTGAGTATGGCCACTGCTCACTTGGGGAGCCCCTGGGAATAAACTGTGAAGGACAGCAGGAAAAGCCAGTGATTTGGGATCTGGAGAAAAGATGCACTGGACAGGGAAGGCCACAAATGTTTCCTACCAATCTACTTGCATTTATAGCACAGCATTTCCCATTGCTGACTGGTTCACTTTCCCTGGATGGTTTCATGCAGGCACTTCTTATGGATATCACACCACCAGCAGCTTGTGTTTGGACTGGGAACCATCTGAAAAGCTCCTGCTAAACCCTTAGGGAGGCACTTACCTCTGGTAGCTCTGCCCTTCATAAAACAAAAGCATTATTGGTGGATTTGCATGTTCCCATATCCAATAACTCTGAGAAAGTGCCATATTTAGAGCATCTATCACAGCATTAAGAACAGGTTTCTGCCATGCTGCAGTGATGGAGAACATTTTGTGACACCCTGGAATTGAATTCCCCTGTTCTGAACATGCCCTCTGGCTTTGGATAGCCCCATGCTTACTTCCTGGAAAACACATTAATTTTGGAAGCCTATTTGTTCTAATGCCTTCAACTGCCTACGTTATTCCTGGGAAAGGATGGAGCTGTGATATGTTGGCATATTAGTGTAAAAATCAGGATAATGCAGGACTTAGGTGAAAGCAAGGAATATCACCACCACTTGGGTCAGTGCTGAGCCTGAGGAAAAACAACTGTCTCTGCAACAGTGTAAAAAAATAATGATTATAAAACCAGAAAGTTGAAGGAATTTAGTCAACAGAAAGTTGAAGGAAGTTAGTCTCTAATGCAAGCAGGATCTTGCTCCTCCCCTGCCTGCAATTTTGAAGCAAATTACTTTTAATATTACCTAGACATTAATGTTTTAGATTGGGTACTCTTCATGCTCCAAAACTGCTTTTCATAAATGTTTTAATGGGTCTCAGCCCAATCCCACTGAGGTCAATTAGAAGATTGCAAATAAATCCTTCCTTCTCCTCCTTGCATTTAGTATGCAACCTGTAAGAGGGCAGACACTGCTCTGTGCTTTTATCTTAAAATAATCCAGAAGACAATTTTCCTATGGGAAGAAACTATATAATTTGTGGGTGGTGCTTCCAGAGATGTTATCCAGGTAAGAACACTTATCTTTAATTTAGAGCCCAATTTTCAGGCATGCTTAACACAGTTGTATCTGAAGTTACAGATAGATTTGGGTGGTCAATACTTCAGGAAAACCAGAGCCATAATTTTTAACATATCTCATTTTGTCTCAGGCTTGTATTGTCCAGGATTAGGTTTAAAATGGTTTGGAAGTGTAATTGCAATGTGTTCTTTCTGTAAATATGACAACAAAACAAAGTGGTATATTATGATGAAGTATGTTCTGTTTTATTTATTTCTTAACTTCATGCCTGTGAATATCTAACTTTAATGGAATTCATTTTTAAGCAGACCCCAAACTTTAAATAACTACAAGCATCTTTCTTCCCAACAAGAATATAGTAGGTCATTGGTCTGATATGCCATAAAGAAAAATAGAGGATGAGCTGTAAAATACATAGGGAAATATTGAGGTTTTTTTTTTTTTGGTCATGTTCTGGTTAGTGAACTGGAGAAATACTAGTATGGTTTGGTTCAAAATTCTGCTGAATTACGTCTGAATTGGAGCATGATCTAGGGCAAATGTTTACTGGATAAGGTGCTAAGCTTTTGTGCTCTACCTTTGGGCTCTGAGCCCTAAAGGTCTGGCAGTAATAACTAATTTGAGAATACTCCTTTAATGCTCTTTAAATACAACTTTTATAAGTACTTTTTGGCACGATTTTGCTGCAGAGTCTCACATTTTTCTGGGATGTTTTAAGAAATCAGAAATGATTCCTGGTATTTGAAACCAAGCTTGAAATTGTGCTGCAAACAGTTCTCACAGAGACTTTTCAGCTGAATTAATTGCTATACAATCAAGTTGTGGCATGTGGGACAAGAAACATCTGGTGCTAACCTTGGCTGATCTTCCTCTAGATTGCATTCATTAGTCTGAATCGTTTTCTCAACATTTTGATATAATCATCTTGCCCTTTTTTAATTTATGTACTTGTGATGGCTTTGACCATCTTGACAAAACCAATCCCACACTCAGGTCAGGAACTCTGGAACCATCAGCTTTCAGTGAGAAATTACTTGCAGACTCATTATATTTTATTGTCTAAGGCTCCTTGTAATAGGAAATCTGCTTTGGACATTAGAATTGTACATCATTAGCTCCCTGTATTCCAGCTGAAACTATTAGAAGCCCTTCTTCCTCTGAGAACTTGAAACAGTTCAACAAAAGAAATAAGAAATCAAGCTGCACTCTTCATTGTCCTCTTGTTATATTATCTGTGTGTGCATATATGTACTGAGGAAATTTGATGGCTAAATAGCTTCAAGATAATTCTAGCTTTTTAAAGGTAAATAAAAAATCATCATAAAAAATCATCACTCTGTGAAGCTGAACCAACAAAAGAGCACTGGGGAAAATCCACATATGCCCAGTACCTTCATTGCCTCTTTTATTGTTGGCTGCTCTGTGCATGAGCAAATTGCCACCACTGAAATCCAGGAGTGCTCTCTGTCCACTCTGATGAGGAACAAAGCATGGGAAAATATGCAAACAAAAGCCAAGCAGCTTTAGATGCTGATGTCTTCTGAGTGCCAAAGTACTTCTGGTGTTTTAACTTTTATAAACCTATATTTCTCAGACAATCTGAAAAGCGAAAACAAAGACAGGTTAATCATGCACATAAACATAGTAAGCCCCACTGAACTTTCTAACAAAATAAAAAATCCTGACATTTGCTGGAAGAATTATTTTCAGTTGATACTGCCACTCAGAGAGTAAGGAGGCAGCTTCATCATAGCGTTCTTGTCTTCTGAAACTGCACTTTTGTGTCCACTTCTCCTGAAGCATGAAACCATCCTGACTTGGGCAGGCTCCAGCTGCAGCCCTGACAGCCACTTTTCAAAGGAGAAACCCTGTGCAATGGGTCCATTTGGGATGTGTCTCTGGCCTCTCTGCTCCCTCATGCACGGCAGGTTTACAACAGTGAATTATTCCGTGGCAGGAGGAGCCCAGCTCGGGATCAATGTGATGTTTCCTCCCAGGGCTGAATGGATTCCCTCCTTGTGTGGCTTTACTGCTCACCTGCTGCTCTTCTCCTTCTTCCCTGGCACAAAATCCAGCAGCTGGGCTTCTGCAGGGGCACCAGTTTTTATGGAAGAGGTTCTGAAAGGCTGTAACAAATATTACAACATGGAACGTTCTTTGTGCTTACTACAGGCAATTGGAAGGGGAGTGATTTTGACTTTGTATGGAAAATCTATACAAATATTGCCTCCTCTGCTAAAGAATTCTTTTTTTCTTAGATCTTTGTGTCTTAAATTTCTGTCTACCCAGATTTATGGCACACTGTATTTATTGTAAATTACAAGGGTTTTGCTTAGTTGCAGACAGCTACACTGTTTTAATGAGTAGAATTTGATCACTGATGTGCTGCTTAAATAAGGCAAAAAAGTCTATAAAATCCCTTTGACCTTCATGGTATCCACAAATACAGCAAACTTGTTTTACATGAGGTTTTTGAGATACCCAGGGCATATGCATTTTCAATTCTACAGTCAGTCCAGGAGAAGACTGGTTTTCCTTACATCCAGACATGTATTAAGTGTCCCCTGAACCTATAAAGAAATATTTCTGTTCTACTTAATAAACATGGGTCTGATTCTCTCAGTTTTACTGGTGTAATTTCACTGACTGTCACAGAACTACTGCTGCATCAGGTCTATGAAAATGATAAAGCCAGCACTTCTGCTGATCACAGTATGTAGCCTAGAGATAGAAGGGAGACTTTACTTAAAAGTCTCATGGCAGTTGCATTAAATCTTGGTGCAAAACTGAAAGTTAACATTTTAAGAAATGTGTATTATAAATAGTTTATGAAGAACATTTTTTTTTCCTGTTTAAGCTACTGGTATTCAAGGCTTCATATAATTTGTGAGTTTCAACATAAAATTCCCAAATATGGTGTTAATATTTCCCTGGGGATTTTATGTATTTATGTATATGCAGCCTGTTTTCTTTAGCTGTATTTGAAAGCTATTTCACAGTACAATGAGGTCCTAATTCTTATAGCCAATCAAAGCTGTGCCTTCCATGTAATCAGCTCTTTGCTTGTATAGCAGAACAAAGCAGTGCCCTATGAAAAATTAAGTTGTATTTATTTTTTAATATGGCACTCAGAATATTAGGCATATGAATCAGAAAAACCAGAATCTAATTAAATTATCAGCTCCTACAGCAAGTTCTGCATCTTCTACAAATACATCTGTAATTGTGTTAAACATATCCCTGCTTAGGAATTCCCCAAGCTAAAGCTTTTGATGTTGCCTGCTAAATTCTTAGCGGAAATTACAACAATCCAAATACTAACAGGGCAACTGAAACCACTCTGTTGGTTAAACAACAGTATTTTTAAGCGATAAATCCTGACTCTCAAAGTCGTGCTCCTATTTGACTACCAAGTATCTGCAGGCATGGCAGGGTTTTCTGCTCTCACTGGGCTCGTGTCTGGCACGGAACTGTGCAGCAACAGGGAACAGACTAATCAAAAACCCATCCAGCTTTTTATGTGTGCTTGTCAGGCTGCAGTTTTTCGCCTAGGCCAGCGGGATTCGGTGTTAAGAAGGTGTTTTTGGTTACTGAGGAGCTTGTTCTCCAAGCTCATTAATCACGGCTGGACGTGCTGCAGGTTTCTCACTCAGCTCCTCAGCCACGCTGCTCTCCAGGCTGTGTCCTGACCTGAGCCTGAGCACTTGGACTTTCCTTCTGGAGCCTACCTAGGAGAACTCAGTGCATCCAAACAAAGCTACCCATCTGCTTCTATCCCAGCACTGATTTTTAAAGTCTAAATGGAGAGGGAAATGTATTCTGAAGGAGCTATGCTCTTGTTTTCCTCCTGGTTAAACCTCAGAGCTAAGCGCAACAGCCTTCCTCTCTTCAGATCTGAGGTTCAGCTTTGGAATTTGCTTCCCTTTGCAATGTTAAGCTAATGTCAGGAGAGGTCCAGCTGCAGAAGAAAAGAAGAAATTCTTCATCCATTTAAAATTCTTGAAGTTATTCCCTTTGTGTTCAGATAAAATTTCTGAATGGAAAATACATTCCAGTCGTGGATGTAACCTGAACATAAAGCTGGTGAGTAACAGCAGCAAAAAGTCCTCAGACAAACATGCAAGTGCAGAGCATGCCTGCACAATAAATGGTGCTGACTCAGATCCCAGGGACACACTTAAAAGGGGCTTAATTTATAAAAATAATCGCGTTTCAAAATATATCATATAAATGTACTTGTCTTGTTCCAAAAAAAACCCATAATGGTTTGGAGAGTTCTTCTCTCTTTCCATTCATCTTAATACAGCAAAAGTTAAGCTGCTATTAAGGAACTATGTGCCTTGGTATGGCATTTGCATGTGTCAAGGAATCTTATATGTGCACACACAAGTCATGATCATAAACCCTGTGGCATATAAAGTGACACAGGTGAGATTAAGCTGATTAAGGCTATGTTCAATTTCTCATAAATGTTACTGGCCTACTGAATTACATTTAGCCAAGACATAGAAACCAATGGTAGTTCTGCAAGAAATGGAAATTGAATTGCTCATGATCATTTGAACACACCTTCAAAGAGCCTTTTGCTGCAAATGTAGTTTAGGTTGTAATTCAGGGGTTGCCCTGAACAATGTTTTGTCTGCTGGCAAAACTTTGAATATGAGTATGATGCTACTGTTAATTTGATTTGTCTGGTGCCTCAGAGGGTGTGAACTAAAGCTGAACTTACTATTACTCATCAGTGGCTAACACAAGCATTTTACAATAAATAGACTAGCTCCATTTGAGCACATTTCAGGGATTCCCTTTGTGTATTCAGAAAGGACAGGCAAATTATTTCAAAATTAAATGTGTAGAATGACCCAGTTTATTGCAGCTTAAATAACTGTGGAATACATCCTTGAGAAATCCCAGATCCATAGAAAAATACATTGCCTGCAAGGGTGCAATAATGCTGAAGGGCTGGCTATTTTTCCTGAGCTGGGCTAATTCAAGAGGAATAAAGTAAGAGCAGCTCAGTTGCCTTCTCTCTGTAGTAAAACACAGCCTCATGTTGCCCATGGTCACACAAAAAGTCTGTGATGGGGCATGAAAGTAAATCTGCAGCTTAGTCCCTCTGTAGCATCCTAACCACTGAAAAAGAGCCAGAAAAAAAATAGAGTAGAGAAAGCAAGTAGAGAATAAAGGAACTTCCTCCCTAGTTATCCTCTCACTTTTTATGTCTTTTATGTTTTGAAGGCCTAGCAGAAATTTTTCCTTGTAGCATAGTTATCTTCAACACAAAATAATCTGATATCACACTTATCTGCAATTTTAGAAGCCTTCATGTACCACATTCATATCTAGCAATTGTTAGAGTGATGATTTTATCAGCTGCCAATATTTGTTCATTCAATACGCAGCAGAAAGTAATCTTAGCTCAAAGAGCTTTTAAAAATATAAGTTAATGCCTGAAATGCATGAAATAAAGTTCAGTATAATTAATATAGTAAAAGTCTCAGTCACCAAAAGGAAATTGCAGGGTGTGGGTGTCATGCTGCTACCTGTTGCCTAGCAATGCTGCATACGTGTGGCACAAGATTGATAGATATCACCCACTCAGATCGCTGGATTCAGACCTTCACCGCCGCCTTGTCACCGGGAAAAATTGCCAAGAAGCAGAGAGAGAAATAACAGATGGGAGGAGCAGCCTCACAGAGTAACTTTTTCTCAGTGTCCAGCACTGTGCTGCCCAAGAGATCAGAGATGTTCAATTTTATGGGGTCTGTTTTTCCAGCGCTCTATGTAAATGTATATATGTGTGTAAATAAATATATAAAAAACTTTCTTCTTAGCTAGGTGTATCTGGGTTGTGCAAAATAGAGGCAATGATATCCTGGAATTAAAATGGCAATTCAGTTTTATAATTTTTAGTGACTCACACTAAAGCATTACCTTTAAGTAGGATGAACAAAAAATTTCCCAGATATTATAGATAATTATAATGTTATTACAGCATTCCTGATAGCAAACGCTAAAGTAAAGATTAAGAGGCAACACAGCATTTTAAGCAACTCATACCTTCTCAAAATATACTTTTTGCTAAAATTTTCCATGATCCACTTGGCTTCAAAGTCAGCTTTTTTCTGAGAAATCTTTCTATGGAATTAGTTCTGCCATTTTTGAACCGAGTCAGGAGGCTCCATATGTTCTATTTTAAATTCTGGACTTGCATAATTCCAACAAATGACTAAAGATAGAAGCCTCAGACCTGACAGGTTTTATAATACTCATTAGAGGAAGAAAATTATCTTGGTTTGAAGAAAATTACTTGAGTTTTAAAAAATAATGGCATCCAAAACAATTTTTTGTTGCACATGCACAAGTAGAATCTGAAGATGGTTTTTCAGGCCAAAATGCTGTTATATAAGAAGTGCTGCTCTTAACTGTTTAAAATCATTACACTTGAGGACAGCCTTTTTTGTTTAGCCCCATCCATTAATAAGGATTCATTAAAATAATACAAAGCACCAGAAAAAATCTAATTATAAAAAGACCAAACAATCAGTTCAATAGAGCATGAACTGAACAGCCATCTGTTGAACAGTCCTGTTTGCTAAGGACTCAACATCCATCTTAGTCGTGGAAAACAGGGGAACTAACAACACAGAAACCAAGGAAGGCTTGGTGAATAATAACGAGTGAGACAAGAAAAATAAATGGGAATTACAGTTGATCTTAATGCCCATGAAAGGTGCAGGTTGCTTTTTTGGGGAACACAACAGCCGACCATTGATGGATGATGGAGAGAGTGAGAGTATCAGCCCAGACTAGCAAAATTCACGGGATAATATGGAGAGGGATGGGATGGGATGGGATGGGATGGGATGGCAGAAGATAGCTGCTACCCTCAGCCTGGGCTGTTAAGACCTGCACTAACTTCAGTGCTAAGCTGGGACTCAGCACCTCCATATGACTGACAAATATCTGCCCTGCAGCTCATTTGAGGGTGAAAACACCTTTTGTGTTCACAAGGAGTTATCTCCATTGCGTCCTGGTTTTGCTGACGTTCGGTGGTGTTCAAAGCACTCCGATAAGATTTTCAGAAGCATCAAGTGACTTAAAACCTACAAGTATCAGTGAGCTGCCTCCCAGCCAGCTCCTGAAACACCCACACAGCAGTTGCTGCTCACCACAGTCAACTCCCACACTGAGTTTGGGACTTGGGGTCCCTTGCACGGAGCCTAAGACCCAAACAAGGCAGGTGCGAGAAAAGCTATTTAGAGCTAAATAACAGCACATGTGAAAAGGAAGAGGTGTTAAGGGGCTCCACCCTTCAGGTTGGATACCTGAGCCAGCTGGGGTGGTGGACTGGCAGCTCCCCTGGTGAGGATCAGAAGCCCAGCACTGCTGTTGCAGGTAGGTAGCTACACTGCGTTTTTTTGAGTGGAAATTACTAGTTATCTCTTTGTTTTCTTTTAAAATATAGCAAGAGGAAGGATTTATAGTTTTATTCGCTTTTATGTAACCTTCCACAGGTAGAGTGGCTGAAAAATGGAAGATTTCATTCGTTTGCACGTGTTGTGAGTGGTTCTGAATTGTACCTTTGAGCATGTGGTTTTGAGTGCAAAGGAAAATGAGGAGGGTCTGTCCTCCTTGGTGAGACACCCAAGCTCTGTGGCAGGGAGTGCAAACCCATGGGCTTGTGGAGAGAGCACACAGGAGAGCTGGAAAGCTAGAAAGGAAGGGGAGTTGTTGTATTCCCTACCCTATTTTTAGCTAATACTGTTATAATGCAAAATGTTTTCTACAGTGTTGAGAGCGCTTTTAGAAACAGTGAAACACAGAATTACAAAATTATGAGAAATGGGGATTGGGGCTCTAAGGAGAGGATTTTGCTGACTTTCCTGCACTGTTCCTTGACCTTGACATGACATTTTGTCTTTTTTTATCATTAATATGCATCTTCTTGGCAGCTGATGCTACAAAATCATGTTGGTTTTTTTTTTTTTCCATGTAATGAAGGATAAATTCTTTCTTTCCCTTTATAGCTAAGGGAGCAAGGCAGGAAGCCTGGTGTTCTCTCCCACAGCAACGTGGGTATCCTGAGAAACTGGGAGGCTCTGGAAGAGCAGATGCCATTACTCTTAATCTCCCTGTGGCTCTGCTAGTATTACTAGGCAGAATTCCCTATTGGAGTTCATATTCCCCTCAAATGTTGTGATAACATTCACTTTGAGGAGAGCTGAGGTAAGGTAATGGACCAGCTCAATCTTGCTTCAGCCTGTTCCAAGGTACCCACGTTCCTGGCTGGAGGAACACAACGTTTTTAGCTCGGTTCTGACGACAAGGAAGTCTTTTCTCAACTCAGAGGGTGGAAAGGTGCCAAGAGCAGCCCCATTATTTGGCAGGCAGGAGGTAACCTTACAGTAAACAGCTGTCAACTTCGCAGTCTAGCTGAATTTTAATGGCTCAGAGACTAAAGAGAGTTACGGTTTTGTCTGACCCCGTGGGGTCTGGGCTGAATTACTCTGGGCTACACTGAAGCTATCACATTAGGGTCAGATGACTTGTCTATATAAATTCCTCAAACGTGCCATTAAAATGTCAGTTCCTAACTTAGCTGGAGCTATAAAGCACTTCAGCACAGTTTAAAGCTCTGATCTCGTATAAAACAATCAAAACAGAATAAAAGGAATATTGTGTGGCTGGAGGCTCTGTCACTCTTAACCATGGGCAGGTGGATGTCATTCCTCCTGATCATTTTTGGTTGCTCTTGGTCTGCATGCAACAAGGTGAGGCTTAGTCCAGGTGGAACAATTGTATTATTTACCAGAAAACTTAAAGACTTTGGCTTCTCAGCTTAACTCCAATGTATCAATGCCAATCCTTTTCCTCATTGTTTGATGTTCATTAAAATATAAGAAGGATTCCCAGATGCTTTAAAAAGCCTCTATTTGAAGAGAAATACTCATTGTGAATGTTAGCATTCCACAAATATTGATAGAGATTGGAAAGCAGAAAGTAACTTTTAAATCAGGCCAGTGGTAAGTGCAAGTGTGAATCAAAGCCTGGAAAAAGGGTGAAAAAAAAATTCCCCAAACACACCATTTGGAGCAGATTGTGCTGAAGCAATGATTTATGACCATTTCTTATGCCTAAAGAAAGACCACAAATCTGTACTGTAATTCTGCACTAAGGCAAGTACCTTCAGTTGCTGCTGTGGACTAGCACATGAACTTACCTATCTGTCAGTGACAGCAGACAATTAAAGCAGTAATTTAATTGGGGATTCTGGAGCAAAGAGTGCTGGGAAGAATATTGATACCTTAATAAAGGCTCAAGCTGTGGTAATGGGTCCTGGTGGTAATGTGCAGTGTGATGAACTAGGGTTTTGATTTGAGGGAAGGTATATGGAGATGCAGAAGTAGAGCTCAGTGAAAAATCAGGAGTTACAGGTGACTGGCAATGTGCAGTGTCAGAATCAGGCATGTCTGGCTGCACCTGGCCTTAGGAATACACACCTGCATGATATTGCTGCTTTTCTCCCAGACTGGAGTGAGGCTGTGAATTTTCTCACAGTGCATCTGTGCACCAAAGCACTGTCTGTCACAGAAGGTTAGGGCAAATATACTCTCCTGTGCTTATGTTTTAAGCTCTAATCTTTATATTATTCTGATACTTCTGCTCCATAGGAGTCAGAAATCCTGCAGCACTTCTCAAAAAATTATCCTGCAGTGCTGATGAGTGCATCTTCAAAATGGATGCTGTTTGGAAGATAAACTTGTGCCCTGCAGAGAAGATAAAATGTAGATTTATTGAAGCAAACAACAACAAAAAGCTGTATATTGGATTTTGAGTCCTTTTTATATTTTAGGGTCTATAAAATCAGGCTTCTTGATATATTCTTGCCCTTTATATATAGTAAGTCAAGCAGGAAAAAACATTGAAAGTTTTCTTGATCACCCATCTTTTATGTACCCTGTAATCAAGCATATACCAAATTCCAGGGTGATTTAAAGAGAAATACCATATTTCTCTAATAAAAACGAATCAGAGATATAAAATTCCTCCTAATGTCTTATCAATAACAGTTTTCTTTTGGTATCAATGGAAGTTCCTTTTCTTGGTATGTCACCAAAGTCATGGAGGCACCTTGAGTACATCCAAGTTTATTTCCAAAGATTTGTACCTCTTCCTTTAGGACTGGATTTATCCCCTCTGCAAAAATGCAGATAAAACAGGCTTTGTGCAGAAGAAAAAGAGGAGAAGAAGCAGGAGGATTGGCTAGAGGTGCCCATGGAAAATGCAGAACAGCTCCTCCATCCCCAGCCCTCAGTCCCCTGGCTGAAAGCAGCAGCTATCCTAGCTGCATTCCCATATATTAAAGTATAGCTCTCCTGCTTTCAGGAAATTACTCACACCTCCTGCGTGCTCGTTCCTTTCCCAGCTGGATCCACATTCCTGCCTGTGCTGCCCTGTGTGGAGCCATGATGAACCTCAGGGTTGTGTGGGGTTGGTTCTGTCAAACTGGGTGTGATAAATCACAGTCAAAGCACAGCACTGAACGCTCCAGCGTTAGTTGGAAGTTCAAATATTGAGAGCTTAGCTTACTCATTGCCATGGCAATCACTATTAAAATTATTTTTAGCTTATATTAAAGGTACCAAAAAAAAAAAAATCAAAAAGCATGTGAAATGGGAAGTACAAAGACTTTAATTTTAAAAAAACATTCCTTATCCCTTCAGTGAGGGGACCTTTTATAAGGGAGCCCTGAGTTTGACAATTTTGGATGATTAAATTTTATATTAAGTGTCTTCTCAGGGACAAGGAAAAAAAAAAGTGCAACCAGGCTGGAGCTGCTGCTGGTCATAGTCTGATCTTGTTTTTATGAAACAACTGATCATAGCCTGAGCATCATGCAATATCTCTGCCTTGGATAACTCTGCTGGCTCCTTGCTGCCTCCTCATATCTCTGAAATACAGAATTTAGCAATAGATATTTTAATGCACTAGGGTGCCGTGGTTTAATTAATAGTTCTTTTTAGCAAAGTCTGACAATATTTGTCAATGTGTTTGCCATCAGGAATTTCCCTTTCTCATTCCAAGTTCACAAAAGAAAGATGAACCCCCCAAAAGTATTATGCAGTAATTTATTTCAAAATATAAAAGTAATAATAAAAAAAATCCAGCATTCCTTGTTACAATGTCTGTGCAATGTACTGTCTAAAAGGCATGATAAAAGAGAACTCTCTTATTAGGGATGTCATAGGGGATAGTGAATAGATACAGGTAATTACTATTTCAAATGTCTAATGACCTTTTCACTAAAGCACAATGAACTTCTATCATGCTCTATTGCTCTTGGTAGAATATGTGATCTTCATGCATACAGATGCACAAAAAAAGTCCTTCATTTCCTCATAGAGCAGTATAATTCAGGCACTTGCACTGTACTTACTGTCTTTTTTCCAGATGTTGGAATGGGGGCTTTGAAATATAAATGTCTTAAGAATGCATTGCTCAGAGTGTGGCCAGAATTTGCAATGCCTGGTGTTTTATGTCATCTGTGGTGAGCACAGTGAGAACTGATGGATGCCAGCATAAACTGTAAGGCAGACATAGGTGAAAGAGGCAGAGCAACAGGGACATTTGCACCAATGCAATTCTCTGTTCTTACAAGGAGGCAAAAACCAGTGACAGGTGCAGCATCTGCCAAATTGAATTGTTTGTAGTGTGGCAGCCAGGAATATACCTCAGTTTGCTCAACAACAAAAAGTGTTTAAATAAAAAAGTGGCGTTCAAAAGAAGATCAAAAAAATACCTAATTACCATTCAAACAATCAGCTACAATGCTGAAATGTTTCATTATAAAATGAACAATAAAACTTCTGTGGTTTGTGTTTAGGGACAACCTGGAAAATCAAGAGTTCTGAGACAGAAAAATCAAACATATTGAAGGCTTTTGTGCTCCAATTCTAGGGGAGATGACAGTGCCTATTGTTGCTGTCTGTGTTGTGAAGATGTGAGTCTGATGATTAGGAGGCAGCAGTCCCTGCCAAATAATATTAGAGCACTTTTTAATACACAAGTGTCAGAACTACTCAGATGATTCTGATCACACCATTTCTCATTGCATTCAGGTCTGGGCTGAGTGGAAAATATAAAGGTGGAGTCAAAGTATCCTGTCAGAGAAGAACAATTTTACTTGCTACTTACATTAATCACAATTTATGGAGGCTAAACAGCTTGACCATGACTCAAGTGTGTGGGAGAATTGTGTAGAATCACATAAGATTAGTAAGTGGTTCCTTCATTCTGGCTGGTGCTATATTCATGCTGGAAGACACTGCAGCACTATAATGCTTTTCATTTTAAAAAAAGTCTTTGTCATAGTTCAGTCTTAGAAAAGAGTTGGGAAATAACTCAAAGGATTTCTCACCTACTCACAGAGAAATTTTGCTCATTAGCCTTTGATTCTTGCACTGTGCAGTGAGAACAAAAAAACCTTAACATAAACCTTTTTACTGGCAAATGCAGAAGTACATAATTTCCTGTTTTAATGCATGAAACCAAAATTGAACCACTTTCAGTATTTATATTGAGACTGGGAAGGCAAAAGGTGTCTTGGCTGAATGATTCCACTTTAACCTTCTGTGTTGGAGAACTGTCTATAAAGACTCTGTAAAGATGGTGATTTCTGGACAAAAGGATTAATTGAGCTAATAACCTGAACAGTGAGGTAAAGAGTAATTTACAGTCATAGCTAATGTGAAAGCCCTGTTGTTCCTTTAACAGTGGTATTGACTGACATTGCACTGCTATAAATTGTCCTGCAACAAATCTCTGTGTGCACAAGCTTGAGAGTTTAGTCTGTTGTGATTGAGACAAAAAAGGCCTGACTTTCAGAACTCCACTGGTCTGTAAAATAACTAAAACATTTTCCAGGAATGAGAAAGACAGTGTGATTTGATACACATTTTTAAAAAAGAATATTGAAGTTATACTTCCATTTAATTGAACCATTAATCCTAGAAAAGTGGCTTCCACATGTAACCTGAAACCATATCACATTCTTCTACTTATTTTCTGATATCACCAATTGACCATATATCACAGAAAATAAACTGGCTTTCTTGTTCGAAATATGAGCAATTTCAAGAGAAAACACTGAGTTGAGAAACCTGAAGGAAAAAACGAAAAAAACCAAGTAACTGCAACAGATAAATAAAATGCCTGCCTCTAACTAATAAACTGGGAACCTGAGTACTGTGTTTGACAATAATATAGGAACTATAATTTGGCTCACAAACCTCTCAAGAAGCAGTAAAAACTGGTGTGTGTTTTCTCTAGGAGAAGCTGGGTATACTGTTGACCTCATCATTCTAAGATGTTTCTTCTGTGGGTATTCAGAGCACATGGCACTTCAGCTGAAATCCCTTGTTCTGGCTGCTGGAGTGTCACACAGCTATTTTCCTGTGCAGTTGAAGCTATGCAGGAAGCAAAGCACAGATCCCAAGCATGAAGTCATAAAGGGTCTTGGGGAAAACATTCAGGCAATAAAATGTGCCCTGCAAACACTGAGTGAGGCAGTGAAAAGTGGCCTGTTGTCCTTCTGCTAATACTCCCCAGGCCCTCTGTAAGTGGCCTTTATGAACCACCTGTCATTTAGGAGATGGTTAATTCACTAATTAGCAGGAGAGTCAGCAGACCATGCTGTCAGACAGGCATTTTCTGTTAATGGTTGTGTGCAAAGAAATGCAGAGTTCTTGTGTTTGCTACTGCAGGGTAATTCCTTACAGAAAGAATAGTGCTAGAAGCTTTTCTTATACAATCAGGTATGGAGGGCACAGACATTGACAAGCCAGCCATCCCAATAACTGGATTTTAGGGCCGAGAGTTGGAGATTTAGGTGTTTCAGACAGAGTTTTAGCTTGCAGCCTTTAAGGATGTTGGCAGTGTGGTGCAGCTGCACCCTGGGGTTGGTCAGGCTGGCAGGAGGGTCAGCTGAGGAAGAAAAGTCTGTGGTGATGGAGGAAACAAAATTGGTTCTTTCACTGCATTATAATGACCTGCATGATTTTGCTTGGCACATGGCTTACCTTGGATCCACCCAGTTGCTCATGATCTTGGCCAAATCTCAGTTCCTTTCCTTGTCTGCTCTGACTTTGATTCTCCTTTATAATTTCTCATTGGCAAAGGATGGGTTTCTTTCCTGCTCATTTAATGCTAGATATGGTAAGGTATTCAGGCACCTAGATTTGAAGAGAGATTGAATATGCTTACAATTCTGGCACCTAGTTTTTCTGTTATAAACCAGGAAAATTTCCTTACTTTTGGTGAAATTATGTCTGCCTTTCAGATGGAGACACCTGCATTGATTTTATTGTTAGTTAAGGTCATTTAAACCCCATTAAAATGTATGTTCATTTACTGATTTTCCACGCTGTGAACAGCCCCAGGGTTTCGGAACTGAATCTTTACCTGATGGACATCTGGGAAATTTCCTGTATATTTCAAAGAAGCCATGTCAATTTATATTAGCAGAAGATTTGGTCTTTAATTTTTTTCATAGTGGAATCTCAGCTCTGAATACAAAGGTCCATAAATGGCATCAGTAGGTGTGGGCAGGGTGTCCAAAGATGTTTGAATTGCCCTTTCCTGTCTATATCTCTTTTATCTCTTTATGCAGAAGTATTTCACTAAATATTTATCTAAATGTGCATGGAAAATTTGAGCAGCAGATAGAATCTATAGTGGAAAGACAGTTGTGTATTTTCATGCAGAATTGATGACTAGTTACGGGAGGCAGAATTACCAACTCTAGAGAACACAGATGTTAACTGGCATAATGCCCTCTTGATGCAAATAAATACATTAGATCCTATAAAAGATTTTAAAACAGGAGAGCTCATCTTGGCAGGAGATATATTTGCTGGATTTGTGCTATTCATTTTGTTTTATAGAATTGCTGTGGAATTGGAATAGACTATTTGAGGAGCTCCTAAATGCACCACTGGAACGAGACTTTAAATTCATTTTATTTCTGATGTTTTGCAAAGGGGAAAAAAAAAAAAACAACCCTGCTTATTTTGTGCATAGACATTTCACCTCCCCTAGCACCCCAAAGTGTCTGAGCCACATGCCTGGTAAGCTAAGCAGTGACATTATCACAAAATGATGAAAGGCTGGACAATTGCTCAAACATGCAGGGTTGTTGGTGTGTCTGGAGCACTGCAGAAGGGAATTCTCCCTTTCCATTCAGCAGCTGAGCTATTTGCGTTCTTCCTCCATCATTAATATTCCTCAGGAGCAAAATAGCTCTGGTGTACCCACCAAGTTTTTACCACCTGTCACTCAAACTCTTGCTTCTGTTCCCATGTGATTATTTGAATTTCTTCCAAGAAAGACCTGGCAGGAATATAACGTGACCCATCTCCTCCTACAGCTCTTTTTTTTTGTGAGAAAATTACAGGAGATCTTTTAGAAGTCCATCTTTGTTTCCTTTTATAAACTGATGAGCATGGGGAACAGATTTGAAGGTCAAAAATCTGTTTACATTTGTGGGGAAATACTGCCAGGGTAGTTTAAGGCAATGCTGTACCTGCTGTTTGCAGTGGATTTTGGACAGATAATTATTATTTTTATGAGGACAGTGGAAGGGACCCACACCTCAAGTGCCCAGAGAGAGCTGGGGGAGGTGGACACTGATGTGATTTGTGACAGCATTTCCTGTCTTTGGGTCTTGCCATTTATTGGGATGAGCAGAGTGAAGGGCAGGAGTGTTTTCCCCTCTCTCCTAAGTGGCTGTCACATTCCATAGCAGCTGCTGTTATATCTTGCAGTAATTTCTTTTCCAGGACAGGCCCCTTTTAACTTCCTGATCTCATTTTTCATTTTTCAAGCATTTTGAAGCATTTTGCCACCTCCTATTGTCCCTCCTGTTTTCCCTGATGTTGGTAGGTTTTTCTTTTTGTTCCATGCTGCTGTTTTACAAAGCCTTTGTCTCCTAATAGTTGTCTGCTACTGTGAGCTCCCTTTACTACTGTCTGCATTTCTGTGTCACATCAATCCTGCAGTCTGACAGATGCAAATCTGTCTGAAATAACCTGTGCATGATGCATGCAACCTGAAAATAAACATTTATTTCAGCGTTAGGTGTGTCATACCTGCAAGTACCTCGTTCACCTAGACATTTATTTTAATGCTTATTGTATAAATACCAGGATCTCAGCATACTCTACAATACCATCTGCCACTTGCTCTTCTATTATGCATAATTTAATGCAGTCCTACATTACTCTGATTTTTTTTATGTTGTTGAGTTCATGTGCAGCGACATACTTAGACAGGGATACAAGTGTGGTATGAAGATTGCAGAAAATATTACACTGAGGTTTAAATGGTGCTTTTGGGCTAGAGAACGTGAATTCAGACAAGGTATCTGACACCTGCAGTTGCACAATGTGGATCAGTGCAGTATTTTTCTATACTTGTTTTGAATCTTCTCAGTAACTTAAATAACCGAAGGTAAAATTACAGGATTCTATCATAAGAAATACAGGCATATCCCACTCACTCACTGATTTTCCAGTTCTCCTCAGGCTAGAGAACTGAATTCATGTATTCAAGTTAATTAACCTATAACTTACTGGATTGCTGGAGAGTTTCTGTGGACCATTATCACTGACAGGGCACTGAAATGGCTGTATTTGATCACACTGCTAATGCCTGGCTCTTGAAGAAGCCAATATATACACAAAGGAGATAGAACAAGTCCTGCAGTCAGCTGTGATTAGCCAGCATTAGTTTCTCCTGCTACCATAACTTGGTTTAACTTTTGAAATTTGAGATTACTTCTGCCTTTGTTTCTCATTCCAGGATGTGCTTGGTGTTTCCATTAACTCCAGATTGTTCATAGCATAGTTATGCTATAGTAACACACTGAATAGTAAAAATTTGCAACAGCTAAACCTTGGTGCCTGTTTTTAAAGCAAGCATTGAGTACCCCAAGTCTAACCTCTACTCATGAGTTGTTGGGGTTGCTGCATGCCCTTTGGCTCTTCCATAAGTTCTCAAAGACAAATATTAGAAGCTGGGAATGGGGTGTCAGGTAGGTCCTGAGAACTAGAAATAAGCTAAATTTAACAACAGAGAATACTTGTGCTCTTTTTTTCATCAGTATTAGAACTAAGTTTATTGTTAAAGCAGCAGGCAAGGGCTGCTCCTGTTTTTGATATGGCAAGGACTGGTTGGATACAAAAATCCCAATAGTTTGTGGAAATAGGGAGTAAGACTCGAGAATTCCGAGCCTCATGGAACTCAGTAGAGCTTTTCAAGGCTCCGTTAGTAAGTGTGAGTCTGAAAAATGCGTTAGCAAATTCAGTGCCAGCTAAGCAGTGGGTAGGCTTGGCTCACTCAGAGCCCTGATCTTATTAGAGAGAAGCTCTATATATTGAGCAGATTTTTCAGACCAGAGTGTGAAAACTCTGGATATTAAGGTGCTCAATTGTGAATTACGCTTGGTGCTGCTGCTGCTGTCCTAAATGATTTTTTTCCCCTTTATTGTGGTCCAGAGTCCCATGTTGCTTTTCATTTCAGTTTTGTAGCAGATTTTATGTATAATGTGGAGAGTGTCTAGAAAGAAAAGATGGTACCAATATGCAAAATTGAATTATGGTGCATCTACAGTGGCTGGGATGCAATGTTTAACACAGCTGTTGAACCAGGATATTTCCTGAGGAACATGATTTACCTTTAAGATATGGAACAAAACAAATATCAGCCTAACTGGAACAATATTCACATAAACGTAGATAGTGCCAAGTAGTGTAATGATTGCTACCATAGATGCTGAAGGCATCTGTTTCCCTTCATATTTAAGTGTGCTTTTTGGACATGATGCATAGTTTCTCAAGTAAGAAAATACTCTGCTTTTGTAACTTAACTCCAAGTTAGAATCTTCTAAGACTCTGAATTACTCTGTGCACTGTTAACAAAAGCTGTTTAAGTGAAACTGCACAGAGCATTGCGTCTATAATGGAGTATCAAAAATTACACATAAAAGTAAAAAGAACAGCAAGCTGATTTTCCTTATTTGTTTTATCCCTTCCTTTTTGTTTCTAAATTTTGCACTTGAAATTAAATTGAGTCTGCTCTCGAAAGGCAAAACACAAAAATTGCATGCACAAGGAACGTTAATGGACTGTGCTGGAGTGTCCTTTTGTGGGTCTAAATCTCACCCTGAATTCTTGTATCACCTATTCATGATCATCACATTTCTCAAAGTACAGAAACAGGGAAAACTAAAGCACGATTTCCAGCTTATTTGTGTTTTTGAAGAGATGCCACAGTATACACTCTCTCATTTTCAAGAGAAATTTAGGAAGAAGTCATTTAACGAAAAACTTACATGAACTTACCTTCTGATTTTGTGTTGAATAACTCAGGCAGAGGAGCTGAGCTGAGGCATTTAGCACCATGTTCCTCATGGTCTTTTAGGTGGCAGAGGAGGGTGTGACTGGTGTGCATTGCAGAAGTCACACTCACAAATTTTGCATAGTCGAGGGCAGTCTCTGAATTTTTCAAAAATGATTGGTATTTCAATACTAACCTCAAAAAATTGGAATTTATTCTGGCTTTGATAATTGACTGAATTGGAGGTTGCTGCCTGTTTTCTACAGGAAAATGAATCTCGTTTGACTTAAAATAGAAAGAAATTTGTTCTTCTCCTGCTGTTTTTGATAGGGTGCTTGACTACTGTATAACCCTTATGGGAAAATATTTTGCTTAAGTTCTATTTTTACCTCCTGTTTGTTTATTTTTAATTACTCCTTTAGTACCCTGGGATTCACCATCGATCTTCATCTGCCTACACAATTATCCTAAGCTTGCTGAAGGGTTTGTTTATTTTTTAAGTTATATGAGTTATATGTGCTCAGTTAAGGTTATTTGTGTGTGTGTGTCTAACTACTTGTAACAGGAAGATTCTGATTTACACGGAGGAAAGATGAATTGCTATTTCTGGTGATATGAGACACAAAGGGAAGATGTCTGAATGCTGTTGCTGTTTTGGGGTGATTTTCCTTCCAACAGCCTCTTGGAGGAATGCACACCATGGAGTGAGGTGTTCCTGCCCCAAGGTTACCTAGGGAACACTGTAACATAAAATGTGGGAGGTTAATGCCTTTAAGAGTGTTTTAAATGCACTGAAGTTCTTTGCACAGCAACTCCCACTAGCTTGAGAAGTATTTCATAAATTTATGAAAATGAATCTGCAACTTCACTGGAAGAAACAGTTCTTACTTCTCACTGTACTGGAGGTCTACTCTCTGTGTAGGTTTTGCATTATCATTAAAAAATGAATTCCACCATTTTGTTTTAAGTTAATGAAGTCTTATCTCTGATCAGTAGATCAGTGTAATTCAGCAGATACAACCTAAGGTTCTGTCCTAAAATTAATTTCCCTCCATCTGCTAGGAAATTATTTTTCATGTATTTTCCAACACAAAGCTGGATGAATTTACACCATTTATAACACTCCTGGGGCTCATGGCCATGGCCCTGAAACTTCTGTGGGATGAGGTGTCCCACTGTCTGCCAAGGGATCTGGTCCTTCTTGTTCTCACCATCTGGGGATTGTATGGTGTATCAACCACAGCCTTGGGGTGGGGAAATAGGGGTGGGAAAGGCTGGAGGCTCTCAGGGACCTGTGGGATGTGGGGAGGTGTGTGTTCCTGACACCACTGCACAGTAATAAACAGTAATTTCAGGTTTGTGATTACTCTGAAAGCTGCTCTGAAGCTCTCCCAGGTACTTGCTTTCCAAAAGTGAGACCCTTTCTGAAAGGCCTGACAAAGAATGTTGATCACTGAATCATCCTGTAAAACCTGAGAGAACTGTAATTATAAGCAGTAGGGAAAATCTATAGAAAAGAGATAATTTCCCATTAAATTCAACAGGGCAGTTGTCAGCTGATATAAATCAGTGGGTTTATCGATTCAGTGGAGCCTGTTTGCACAATATAAGGGTTCAGCCCCACTGGGTTTGGGAACAAATTCCGTGGAACCCATTCCGCGTCAATTATTTTCATTTTTATTCTGTTCAATATGACTAATTATCGCTGTTCCCTCGGTGTGAATGGACCAACCGGCTCCTGTCAGAGCCTTCTGCTGGAGTGACTCACTCAGCAAGTGAGGAGCAGTGACAGATCCTGCAGCTGAGCAGGAGGACTGGGCTGCTCTGGTGTCATGAGTGCTGCCCACACATGCAGGAGGACTCAAGTCAGTGCTGTGGGAACCCTGAGCTGGGCTCTCCTTCCTCACTGTATTTTGTGCTGCCACTGAGCTCCAGTCTCACTGCAGGCTGTAAAAGGTCGGCATGCTGTGCAATTAATCTCAATTACGTGCGCATTTTGGAATATGTCACACCGCATCATTCGAAACATCATACAAACAATTACTGCAGTTCACCTAGAGTTCACTCCCAAAGTTTCCACTGGCCCTAAGTAAAGAACCTTTAATTTTGTGAGGGAAACATTGATACAGACCCCTTTATTCCTCCAGCACATGAAGCCTGAAACAATTACAGTTTACTCTATAAATCCATTTCTCCTCATTCGCAGCAATTCTCAGATTTCCTTATGCTCCTCTGACTCAGGGGGAATATTCATTAGGACAAGCACATACAGTTTCCCTAACTATATCACGTTTGAATTGCTGAAACTAGTGGCTGGCTCCCTTCCACACAGTTTATAGGGAATTTTTGATAGAAAACCCAACAGCTGATCGTGCAACTTATCCAGATTTTCATTCTTTCATCCTAAACGAGGAAAAAAAATGCTGACAGCTTAAGTGTCTCCCTTAATTCCCTTCTCCAATATATTAATTTGGGACATGATGGTTTCTGCCCCATGTGTGTGCAGCTTCAGGCTGTGCTGAAGGGGTGCACAGCACTTAAAAAGCCATTTACTCTCCCAGGGCATGAGCATCTATGCCTGAGGGAGGGTTTGACACTTGCTTCTTGGAGCAGCACTGCTGGAAGGGGAGAACGTAGGAGATGCAGGGTTGGGGTTTGCTCAGGCTGCTCCTTTCACAGCACTGCTGGCTGAAGGACAGCTCCAGACTAAGGCTGTTTTAATCTCAGAATCACAACCACTGAGCTTCCACATCAGCATTTCTCAATCATGATAGTGGCTTGACTTTTCTACATTTTTCTTTTTCATCCTTTACTTAGAAATATATGTTTTCTTCGGTTCAAAGGGAATTTAAGTTCCCTTTCAATTAGCGTTTTTCACAGGTAGAAAAACCAAAGATGGTTTGTACCACCAGAGAAGCTGGTGGTACAAGGTGATGGTTTTAGCTGATTTTGAATTTGCAGACACCACAGAGCAGATTTCAGGCTGCTGCCACACCCATGAATGGCCCATGATGATAACGTGTCACCCTCCAGCACTTGGATTCCTGTAGGGGACAAAAGGCAGTGCTGGATGTATGGCCAGGGCAGCCTGTGGTAACAAGGATGTTGGGTTCCCATTTGTGGCAAGACAGGATCAGAATGGTTCTTCTTGAGGCCCCGTGCTGTGTTTATGGCAGTGAACAGCTGAACTCAAGTGTTGCTGTTCTAATTCCTCCTTCAGCAGCATTTCCCCATTCCTTTCCCACTTCACTGTCTATATAACCCTTTTGCAGATGTCCTTCCTTCCATCAGATCTCATAGTTAAAAACAAGAAAGCAAAGTGCACAGAGAAGGTTTGCTTTCCCCGCCGTGGGAGGCAGAGCACCCTTCCCTTTCCCCAGAAACACAAATCCTCCAACTCCAGCAGTTAAACCGCAATCCAGAGCACTAACATTTGGATTTGGAAGCATTTTGCATGCACAGATGGGGCTCCACAAGGTGCAAAGCTGTGAAGAATGCTGTAAATTGTCGAGTCAGGTTAAATTTAAAAAGTGAAAAGGGGAGGAAAAAAGCAAAACTGAGGGAAATGAAGGAAGAGGCTCCAGATGTGGGTCGGATCGGATCTGACTGTGTTCCAAAGTGTCTTCAAGGCAAGCAGGGAAAAGTCAAGTCTTCAGGCAATGTTTTGTGAGAGCTCCAGAGGGGATGAATTAGGGACAGTGTGTTTTGGAGGCACATCCTGCCCATGAGATCTGTCTGTTGGAGGAAGCTGGAGGCCCATCCCACCAAACCTTCACACCTGCACGGTGCTGGTGTGATGCCTCAATGCTGGCTGATGCCCAGAATCTGCAGCAGGAAAGAAGGAAGGTGTGGAGAGAAGGGAGGAATGCTGTCAGGGCCTGCAGCCCATGCTGGGCTCTGTAGGGCCATGAGTGGCAGGGCAGGAATGAGTCCCCTCTGCTCCCCAGGGAAGGGGTGTGAGCAGCATCTCTGCCATGGGGTTGGGACATGGGGACTGGGCAGGTTCCAGGCTGCTCCCAAAATGAAGGGAGCCAAGGGCTCACCTCTTGCTTTTTCCACAGCTCTGTGTCCTGAATGAAGGTGAAAGTAATTGGCAGTCTGTCCGTCACATCTCTTTTTAATACTGCAGTAATTCCATTTTAGCCAAGCTGTGTACTTTTATCTTCCTAAGGGATCTCAAACAAGCTTTTAATTTTCAGCAAAACCTTTGCAGATCACCTCTAAGATCCCAGGGTCGGAGCTAATTTTTTTTTGTGTTGTGCCTCAGGGAGAAGGATTGGGAGGGGTCATGGTCTTGGAGGTTTCAGGAGGGATCCTCATGTTATTGGGTGCTTGAAGATGGTGCACAGCACAGAACGTGGCAGAAAGTGCAGCTCTGTTCATGCAGCAGGTTCAGAAACTGTTGAAACACAGCTGTAATGAAGCAATATTGCAAGGAAAAGAAGGAGCAATGGCTGATGCCATGGACCTGGTTTTCCTCTCAAGCTAGGAAAAATCAGTGGACTTGTCTGGTTTCAAAGCTGCAGTGATGAGAATTTGTTTCTTCCCTTCTTTCCTTCTCCTGGTGCTTCACCTGTGTCTCCCATGTTGGCATGTGGTGCAAATCTTGGAGCTTGCCTTGGCTCTGGCCTTGCTGTTTGGTGTCCTTTGGTGGAAGCCAAAATCCATCCTGCAGTGGGGTTATGGCTCCTGCAGGGACCCCCAGCATCCATCTCGACTCACATTTCCTGTGATCTGGGAAAATAAGAAATGTAAATAGGAAATGAATCACGAAGCCCTGAGAGAGATGTGAAGTTGGGATAAGATGACAAAACAATCCCCTTCCCCTCAATCCCCACCCTACTAAAAAGAAACCCCAGACAAACGAAAAAGCTGGAAGAAAACTCCAAAAACATTTTGGTTGGTGATGCACAGGGGGAGAATATGGTGTTGTAAATGTAGCTACGACTCAGGCAACAGAAGCAGGAAGAATTATGTAGAGCAGAAAAGATTTTAAGTTGGAAAAATGTGATTGAGTTAAGAGGAAGAAAAATTTAGGCTGCATCTCATGAGAAAATAGACTAATTGTGAAATCCTCTACTACACTTAGATCTGGGCCCCCTGGGAAATAATGGAAAAGAGCGTTTCTTGGCAATAGAAGCCCCTAGACAAAACACCAGTGCTTTAGGAATAGGTTATGCATAGCTGCAATATAGTTCATCAGCAGCAACCCCATTCCTGCACTAACAGGGAAGAAGCAGCTAATTTATCACTAATAACTTTGTGTTTCACTGCTTCCATATGCTGAAGACACTGCGGGTGCTGACGGATGTGTTTGGGTGCAGAGGTGATTTTACAAAGTGAGAATTTATCTAACAGGAGCAGGTCTAAAACTAATGGTTCATTTTGCATAGGCTGCCCAGCAGCCACCAGATAGTAACAGCTGTTTGCTTCTACTCTTGTCTTAAGCTAGATTTGAAGTATTAAATTAAAGGCAAAATAAAATTTAAGGTATTTCTTTAAACCATTCAGTCCTCCAGGGAAGGATTTGCAGATGCACTTGTATCCATCATATTGAAGCTTTTCTGTTGCTTAAAAATATCTATTTTCTTGAGACACCTTGTTGAAAAAGTGCCTTAGTGCTTTTCATCCTCCACTGTAACTCGTTTTCAAAGCAAGCGACAGTATGTGCCTTGAAAATATTTGTTCACAATACTGTCTGGCAAACTTCAAAATGCACCTAAGCTTTAAAATTAAAAATACTCATCAAGAGCATGAAATGCAATTGGATGCAATTTCACAATTCGAAACTACATTTCAAACTCCCCTGCCCATCCTAAATTTGTCACCTGTCTGAGGCTGCTGCCATTTCTGTGGCCATGGAGTAGCAATAACCAGAGCAGCTCAGGGGCTGCCTGTACCTTCCACTGTGGGTGAATGTGGTTGGCTTTACTCCCAGTGCCAGCTGACACCTTCCACCCTCAAAAGATCCAGGGCAGGACAATTTCTCCAAGCTTCCCATATTTGACTTTGGCTTTTAGTCTGGTTTGAGCTGGAATTCTTCTTAATGCTCTTTATCTTGGTTTTCCATCAGTGACATTTCGATGTTTTTGCATGAGCTTGAGCTAAGGGAAGATTGAATTTTCTCCTCTGTCCTCATTCTTCCACCCTTGCTCTCTGGGCTTATCAGCACAGCTGGTGGCAGCTGTAGCTTTTATCTCTACCTATCCTTGAGCCAGCTCAACTTACTAGGCCAAAAGGAAAAATAAAAATAAATAAAAGAGACCCTTACAAAAAGATGGACAATTTTATGCTGGATTTGTGAATGGAATTGAGCAAATGATGCCAGTGCTGGGCAAGGTGAGCCAGGAGGGAAGGTGGGGAGCAAGACCTGCCCCTTTCAGCAGCAGAGAAGCTGAATTACACTGTTAAAATTGGAGGGATAGACCTTAGGGAACAGCTAAATGACAAAACTAAAATTCTTATCTTTTAAATTTTATTATAAAAAAATGGTTTATATAGAAATATTACAGGAAGTACATAGAAATCTGCTCACAGATCCTATTCGGTTCAGAGAGAAGAAATTTGTCACTGAATTAACATGCAATATGCATGTTATATTCACATCAAATAGGTGAAGTCATAATACTGAGGTTTGTTAAGGAGCTTTTGATGTAAATTTTTGCCCATAGCACAGGCAGGACAGGATATCTTCTGTTTTAGCAGCCAATGACAAGGCAAGTACTGATTGATTGTTATTAAGTGTATTTTAGTGTGTTGCTGAGTATGTATTACCTAATTTAGGCCTGTTTCACACCATCACAGTTATGCCTGCAATAGAATAAAAATGAAATGTAAGTTTTCCAGTATTTTGTATTAAATATATTTCCATTCATTAAAAAAAACCCAAAAAAAAACCCCAAACCAAAAAACAAACCCAACACATAACAAAGCTGCAACTATGTGTAAGGTATGAAAAGAAATGTCAAAAATTTGTTTTTTCTGGCTATGATTTGTTTGTTTCCCGTAGTGACATAGTGGGAAAAATAGGAAAAAGACAGAGAAATGGCATGTTACCTATTCTTTTTTCTTTGTAGCTATTAAGAAAAACTTGAACTGTCAGAGTTGACTGAGCTACTGCTGTGCATATTCAGCTCAAATGATATGCAACACAAAAAGTGCTTTTACAATGTGCACTGACATAGATCATCCATCTCTGTTTTAACCAAACTGCACCATTTTAGATCATGAAATAACACCATCCCAGCAGGTTCAATAACCCTGCAGGTCATATCTACATTCCAAGAGTTTGCTCTGTGTAGGAGGGCTGGTGTAATCAAGTTTAATTAGAAGAACAAAAGCAAAATTGCCATGTGCTTGATCCAAAGCCTAGTGAAGCTTGCAGGAATCTTTCAGCTGGTTTCTTTACTTCTGCAAGTTATCTGTTATTAGGACTGAATCAAACTTGGTTTCTTCATGCTTAGCAAAATTGGGTTTTCAGTATCATTAACAAGGTGAGAAACAGGCTGGTGAGACAGCATCACTGTGCCTCTTAAAAATCCAAGTGCTTATGTTAGACTTCTCATGCAATTAAGTGTTTACATGTAAAGATAAACCAAGTCTAGCCTTTATGACATATCTCAATCATAATGTTGAAATTAGGGAAGACAGTCCTCATAAGCTGGTGGTTCTCTGTGCTGGAGACTATCCTGTGTAAAACAGCTGGCCAAAGGGCATAATTAATTTAATTCACAACAATTGTTTTTTACTGTCTAATTATTTCAGGTTCATCGTGATCTGTTTTAAAATGTTCTGCATTTTTAGCAGGCAAGAAGTCCAAATTTTATGAGCAGTGGCAAAAAGTACTTGTAGCTCGCTTCCATTATTTTTTAAAAGGAATATGTGGCCACAGGATAGTTGCAAATATAAAAAATTACTTCATGGATAATCTTTCACAAAGTAACTCTTGAAAGTGAACTGTAATAATGCAAAGAATTTTAAAACAGCTTTCAAGCAAGTGATTTCTTCCATCATGGTTCGCTCTCATAATCTTCTTCAAGTATTTAGAGAGTCAATTGCTCTTAATTTTAGATTGTTATTAAATTAAGTGGTGATGATGACTGTGGGTAGGATGTCTTTTACTGTCTAGAGTGTCACAGTAGAGTGTAATAGTCCTAGATTTGAAATGTTTTCATCCTATTAAATGGCTGTGTTAAGTTATCATGGAAAATGAGCACCTAATTTATTTTAATCTTTCATATTCTTTGAGCTGTTTTTCTTCCTAAGTGTTTTTGAGTGACAAATGAGAATCAAAATCTGCTGTTGATGCTTACTTTGCAGTTATATAGAGAAGACCCTTATCTAGAGCTGACAAAACTCAGCTTTCCTTAAAGTAGTTGCATTTCTTTATCTCAGAAAGACAACATAATCTATGCACTGTAGCTCTGTATTTGTTCTTGTAAATCTCTGACTATAAGCCTTTCTATAGGCAGTGCTTTACATTTGTCTGTCAAATAGAATTCGTGTTCTGCTCACACACAGATCTTGATTTTTGTGCCATTTATTCATCCTGTACCTCCTGGCTGTGCAACCTGTGTATAAATTACTAACAATTATTGACTATTTGATACTTTTGGTCATATCAGTGCTGTTTGTAGGCTAGACAACCTCCGTCTGGAATTAGAGCCTTTAAATGTTACACTTAGATTACAGGAGCAGAAATAATTGTATAATTTTTCCTTGCAGCTTGTGTTCCTTCTTAGGCTGTGTTCAGCTGATTTTTGTTATGTGTTACATAACTGTGCCAACCTGCAATGGAGAATATTTACATCCCCACCCTCCTGGGTGGTGTGAGGCAAAACAGGGACATCACCTCCACCATCCTTCGATCGAACCAGCAGCATGGGCTGTATCTTTATTTCAGGAGCACTGCAACCTGATCCTCCTTTCTTTGTGAAAGAAAATCAATCCTTCATACATGAAAACAGTTAGTAATGGTCTTACTTGAGCTTAACTTAGAGTGAATTATTCATGGTTGAGTTATCCAGGGCAGCACCACCTGTGTAGCACATTGCCTGAATTGCCTCTCTGGTTTATTTTCATCGGGGTGATTTATTTGAGTAAGGGCTGCAGGACCACTTCATGAATGTGCTGGACAGGAGAACATTTCAGACTGGGATTTTTCTTTCTTTTTATTTGATTTCTTTCCCCCCTCCTGTTGTTGTGTGTGTTGTGATGGGTGTTTTTTTTATTGTTTAGAGCCCCAGCGTGGGGTCCCAAAGAGAATGTTAGTGCTTTTGAATCTAGATGGCTCCCCGTTGACATGCCATCTGCAGATGCTCATGTAGAGTATGTTTTAAGCAGCAAACACCTGGGGTGCTGTATTAAAAAATGCTCAGCATTTCAAAATCCTGGTGATGGAGAGTGATATGCTCTTGATATGCCACTTGCTGTTAGAACTATAAGCTGGATCCTGCTAAGTCCTAAAGCCTCCTGTTGGAGTGAATGATAGCAGAGAATACTTGGGACTTGAGAGATGCATGACTTTTCAGGTGTATTAAAAGGAGTTTAACTCTGTCAAAACTCCTCTTTTATTTAGACACAGTCATTTTAGACTTATCTCCTCTGCTGTCTTTTTGAAGGACTACAGTGTAATAGCCCTTGAGCAAGGGGATGAGCAGGAGTTGCTACCAGGCCTTTAGACTCGCATGACACTCCTTATTTTAGTGATATGAGTTTGAAAACATTCAAGCCATGTCATTTCATGGTGACAAAAAGTTTCAGCAAAGCAGAGTGATTTTTGATGGATGGATGTATTCCTGGGAGCTATGCTGAGGCACATGGAGGACAGGGAGTGTGATCAGACACAGCCAGCACTGCTCCACCAAGGGCAAGTCTTGCCTGCCTGATCTTGTGGATTTCTGAGATGGAGTAGCTACACCAATGGACAAGGGAAGAGCTGCAGATGCCATCTGTCTGGACTTTGGTCAGCCCTTTGACATAGTATCCACAAAATCCTAAACTGGTCAGAGAGGACTCTGATAGGAGGACTGTTGGATTGGATGGTCAAATCCAGAGGGTTCAATGGCTCAGTGTCTGGATGGAGATCAGTGATGTGTGGTGTCCCTCTGGTCTGTCTTGGGACCAGCACTGTTTAATATCCTCACCAGTGACACTAGCAGTGGGGTTGATTGTACCCTCAGCAGGATGCAGGGGATACCAAGCTGAGTGGGGTGGTTTGCACACCTCAGGGACAAGGATGCCATCCACAGGGACCTGGGCAAGCTCCAGGAGTGGGACTGTGTGAACCTCATGCAGTTTAGCAAGGCCAAATGGAAGGTGCTGCTCTTGGACTGGGGCAATCCCTGGTATCAATCCAAGCTAGGGGATGAAGGGATTGAGAGAAGCCCTACCGAGAAGGGCTGTGGGTCCAGCTGGATGAAAACCTGCTGAAAATGTGAGCTGTCAGTGCACATTTTCAGCCCAGATATAAAGAATTTCAATAGAAGGAGGGTGGTGAGGCACTGACACAGGTTGCCCAGAGAGGTGGTGAATGCCCATCCTGGAAACATTCAGGGCCAGGCTGGATGAAGCTCTGAGCAACCTGATCTATTGAAAGATGTCCCTGCTCATTGCAGGGCATTGGACTAGCTGACCTCTAAAGACCTCTTCCAACCACAACCATTCCATGATTCTCCAGTAGTATAAAATGAAAAACACCTGCAAAGAGCCCTAAAAACACTGGGTGTGTATAATAACAACAAAAGATACAACTCTCTAACTTGATTTCTATAATATCCCACTTAATGGCCCAGAACGGTAAAAATGAAGTCCATATGTATTGAAGTAATTTTCAGATTACTTCAGAGAGAAGTAAATACAATTTGGGTCATGTTGCTTTTCATGACCCCAAAACCCCATTCAAATAAGCACTATGGATTTTAAAGATCTACCATGTCTTAGTTGATGTATTATTGATCGTGGTTAGTCAGCAGTTCAGCTCTTGTTGTTCAAGACTGCCCAAGGCACTAAGATCACTTGTTAGCAGATTATATTGCTCAGGTACTTTCTCTGCCAGGTTTATTTTCTTTTTTTAAAGGTATTTTTATTCATTAAAATTATGAACTGCCTTTCTGTTTAATTTTAGCCAATGACTGTGGGCAAATGTGTTACTGATATTTGTGAGGAAATACCTTTGTCCTTTCTTTTTACATACATCTAATGTTCATTACCTGTGTAGGTTAAATTTCTCATGCTTTACTACTCAATTGATAGGAAACAGTGGGCACAGATCTATATGATAAATATGGCAAATTTCCCCTCTAGCACAAGTGTTGTGACTGCAGCTCCTGAGACTGATGCAAAATGTATCTTATATTTGGTTGGTTTTAGGGGAATTTTCTACCTATAATTCTTGTGTGAATTAAAAAAGAACAATGTAGTAGGGGTTTGGAAAGCTTTGTTGGTGTCTTTCTGTTGTTGGGTTTTTGGTTTTTTTTTTGTTTGTTTGGTTGTTTCTTTGTTTTTGTTTTTAATTTTGGTTGGTTGGTTTTCTTTAAGTTTCTGATTTTGGTATCTTGGCTGACAGTTTGCTGCTTATAACTTCACGGCTGTTGGCTTGTGGAGGTTGTTTTTCCGATCAAAGTATTTTCTTTTAATGAGGCTGTGTGATCCCTATTCTATCGTTGTTGTACTAATTAACTTTCTGAGTGTTTTGAGCATTTTGCAGGGATGTCATTTGGGTTTCTCTTCTAAAAAACCTCATTATTTGAATAAGTAAAACTGCATGTACTGAAGTTACTCAACTCTTATATGGCATTAAAGCAGGCAGTTGTTATTATTTGAGTTACCAGCTCTAGGGGTAAATACCTGAAATGTTGGCAGCCCCAGTACCTGGTTGTGCTGGTAAACAATAGGTGCAAGGAGCAAAGCAGTGGGTAGACAATACCTGATAATACATGCAGCAGTCTTCATTTTCTTTTATAAATCACAATATAAGTGCCTGGATAATGTGGTATCTCAGCAACAACTTGACAAGAGACATATAATACACTCTCAGAGAATAGAAAAAACATCATTTGTCACCAATAAAGGTGTTTAGCATTCTGATCCTCCCGACATAAATTAATTTGCAGTTATACTAGCAGTGTTTTTACATATGTATTTTGCATTTGCATCAAACTACTCCCTGTCCTTAGGAGCACTTGCTGCTTTTCTGAGTATTAACTGTTCAGAATGTGGGTACAGGTTCATGTGCTGTATGAGCTCAGGATCAGCTCTGGTTTCTCTGTTGCACAGTGCATTTAGTCTTCAGGGGATTAAACATGCTCTTCATGAATGAAAATGAATATTTATTAAATACTGTATCAGGATACACTTATTCATACAGAAAATTCAATATATTACTTGAATGGTGTACAGGAATCTGAAGAAAACTCAGGGAAGCTTTTTATTCCAGTAGAAAATTTGTGTGTTTATATATTTTTATTGTTTTAAGACTTGAGTCTGCACTTTGAAAATGGATACAACAGAGCAAACCAGATTTGAGAAAAACAGATTTCTAAGTAGTCATCCTTTTCCACTGGTGACAGATTTAGATGATAGAGTTGCAATCTTGGCTCCCAAATGCACCTTGGAGCATGTGACAGATAAAGACAAAGAACCAGGCAATTGTTACAGCCTGCTAGATGATTGCAACCTTGCAAAGAACAACTTTTTAGGGAAAAAACCCTCAAACATGAAAGGAAAGTTAATGCTGTTTTCTGTCTTTAGTATTCATGGGCTCTACAATAATGGTTGATCATTACTGAGTATTGTTTCTAAAGCTTTCTGAAGATAAAAAATGCTAGGTCTGGTGGTTTGATTAAAAAAAAATTAAAAATTTACAAAAAAAAGTGCTATTGTTTTCTCACATCTGTAGCAGCATTTGTAAATGCTTTGTGTTTTAAGGGATGGGGAGGACAATAAAAAAAGGGAAAAAAGAAAAAAGTCCAGGGCCCAGACCTGTTTTTGCTGAGTTCCTACATACGTTTTTGACACTTAAAACAGAGGATGGCAATAGGGGATGTATTTCAAGACAAACACAGAGACTCTTTTAAAGCCATACATGCTGTTAGCCTCAACAGTACTTTGGCTGGAATATTTTTCTTCTGATTCTACGCCAATTTACTTGTATTATTTTCAAGCTGTGTAGCCAATGTTTCAGCAGTCCATCATGGATCGACATATTCCTTTTTAATTATATCCTCTTTTAGGTTTGGAGGTGTTTCCATTGATTGTGTAGCCTTGTGAAATCAGCAGCAGCACCAAAGCTCATCTCGGAGGGTAACAAGGAGCTGCTGTTAATAAACACACTCTGCAGACAGAAATGGGAACATGCTGGTGGGGGAGAGATGACCTGCTAGAACTCTTTGTTTGACTGTGACTTGAGCTTATCGAGATGCAGAATGAAATAATTTTGCACTTAAAATGTGGCAAGTAAAGATGGAGGGGGAAAATGTCTCATCTTGGAGGCAAGTGCTGCCTGGCTTTGCCCTCCTCCCACAGATGCTGAGGTGCAGCAGAAGAGGATGGGGCAGGCAGCTTAATCACTGGGGTTTGTTCACCTCTGGAACTGTAAAATATCATCCTGGCTGAGGGAGATTTGCCTCTTTCTGCATGGCTTATGAGTAGGGCTGGTATGCCTTTTGTAGTTCAAGGCAGGAAGCATTGTTGTCACAGGAACTGAGTCTGTAGAAGATTTAATCTAGAACTGGCCAGGGAAACACAGTAACCACTGTAAAATCATCCCAGCTCAGGTACAACACATATTTCTCTTCTTTGTCCTATGTCTTGCTTTACTATGAGGTAAAAAGGGCTGCTGGAGGGTTTCCTTTAGGGCACTGCCTGTGCTGTTTCTGTAGGGGCAAGTTAGAAAGGAAACAACCATCGAATGAGGTTAATAAAATTTCTAAAAGCATTGCTAGGGGATAGATGTGACTGTGGAATGCACAAGGGATATATGGTACCCCTATTTGTCCCATGGGATGTAGTAGGGATTGTGTGGAACACTGGGCCAGAGAGCTCTCATCCTCCTGCAGTAAAGACACAACTGGAATGTTAAAAATAACAAAAATATTGTGCAAATGAATTATTATAAGTGCATCTTATTAAAATTGTATCTCCATTTGGATTATGTGATTCATTAGGAAAGACAAAATCCTTTTTGGAGCCTAGTGGAGAGCTTGGGATCTGATTCATCCCTGCTTCTTTGGATACCTCATGAATTCTGGTTAACTGGGATTTGAATAAACCTTTAGGGTTGTCCCTTCCTTCCTGTTTGAATAGAGAGGGGTGTGAGGTCAGTAGGCTCATAGTTTAGGGTTCTTGTTAGGTGCCCAGTGCTAGCCAGGATCAGAGCTGAGCAAGCTAAGAATAAACAGCAAAAGTACTCCAGAGCTTGGCTTGGGCAACTGCTGGAGCATCAGCCACACTTGGAAACAGCATCAACAGATTGAAGGGGTTTGGCCTTCAAAACTGCAACAGATTGAAGGAGTTTGGCTTGGGAAAACTGTAGGAACAGGAGCAGCAGTTTGTGAGACAGCCTGGCTTATGCAAATGTAGAAATGGCAGCAGCAGGTTCTGATGGGATGTGTTGCTGGTGTATCTCCAAAAATTTTTAAACTGGCTGCTCATGTAATACCAGGGCCCTATCACCTATATGCTCAATTTATCACTGTGCCTTGGAACTTCTCCATCAGAGTAGTAGAAAGCAAATGTTATCCTGCTATATAAGAGAGAGAGAAAGCAAGCCCACTCAGCTTATTATTTACAGACCTATCTCACTGCTTCCAACTCTATCCATAATAGATAATGAATAAATTGGTTCACAAGCAACTGTTTAAGTACTTGGAGTTAAACAACATACTGAATGATGCTCAGTCTGGATTTCATTCTCATTATTTCACTGTCATTGCACTAAGAAATTGCTGTAGACTTTTTCTGTGCCATGGATCAAAGTCTGTTTATAGGTGCAGCGTTTATTCCTCTGTCAAAGTCCCTTTTGACATGACCTGCCATTTTCAAATGCACAAGTTCATTTGAAATGGGTTCAAATAAAAGTAGTAGACAATTGTTTTCAATCACATTTGCCTTCCAGGACCCAGATGGATTGCATTAGCAATGAACAGTCACGTATGCAATAGAATACTGAGAATTCTTGTAGCTGGGTACCATATTGGCCATTAGAGTACATTAAAAGCTGTTGTGCATGTTAATAGGAAGATACAGTTCTTCGTGGTTAAAACACATGGAGTGGAGCCAAATCTCTATTAAAATTGAATGCAAGGCTGAAATCAGAGCCTTATCTCTTACAAACAGCATCTCATCTTTTTTTTTTTCTCATATGTTTGTAGAGATAAATACACACAGATATCCAGGAACAGCAGCAGTGGAGTTATGCTGAAGAAAGCAAAAGATCTGGGAGGAAGAAGAGATTTGAGTGAGGATGAGGTACTCTAGCATATCCATATAATTTCTTGCTCTCACCAGGATATTAAACCACCAAATATACCTAAGAGTTTTGTCACAAGGAGTGGAATTGTCTTTGTGTGATCAGGACTACATAGCTCATAGAGTAAAACACAGTATTGTTTTATTCTGAGGCTTGATCTGTGCTTTTAATTGTTGAGCCATTAAGCAGAAGCTTTTTGAAGTTGAATCATATTCAATAAGACTTCATCACAGAAGCTTAGGTGTAGTCTTAATTTGAAGAAATTCTGGGTTTAGAATGACTCAGGTGAGCTGTGTGGCAAAATTGGATAACTGTTCAGAAATACATGCTTGAGGACTGGAGATTCAGGTGGTATTCCTGGTTTCACCAAAAACTCAAGAAGCTGTTTTCCTCTATTTTTCCTCCCCCTATTTTACATTTTTTAAAATGAGGATTACTGGTTGATGAATATTTATTTAATTGTTGGATCCTTAGACTACTCTTTCCCATTGTTTGGCTGAATGCTATTTGTGGAAACCCAGTGAATGGGTGGCAGCAAGGGTGGAGAGCAGCTGGAATTCAGGCTGTGTGCATTTATCCATTTATCCATGATTTCTGAGATGAAGACTGGACACTGCTAAGCTCTGACTGTCACTTGTTATTTCTAAATATATATATGATTAATTTTAAGGGTTAGGAATTCTGGTCAAAAGTTAAAAACTATTGACTTTTAAGAGATGCATGGTACATTCTTTCCCCTCCCTTTCCTTCACACACATCTGCTAAATCAGATGGTGAGAACAGTGTATTCTGCAGGTGGACTGGTATCGGTTTTAATTTCTCTTACCTCTTTGAAAAAAATAAAAATTAAGGCCTTGAATACAATGCAGACAAGTCGAGGGAGAAAAAAGAAAAAAAAAGAAATGCACTTGCAGGTTCCTTTTAACTTGTGTTTGTATTGTGTTTGTACATCCTCTGACTTCCTTAGGTCCAGACACAGGCTAAGCTGGTGGCTGTGCTCAGTAAAGGGCATGGGAGGAATCCATCTCCCCTCCTTTTGGGCAGAACAACTGAGTCTGTGCCAGGAAGGAAATTAATTCCTCTAATACAAGGCAACAACAAATTATGGTTTCCAGTCACAGAAGGTAGAAGTGAAGGGAAAAGTGTGTCTCTGAAGAACAATGTTTCTTGGGATTGTGATTGTAAGGTGTTTCTGGGGGCTGTTCCTGCCGGTGAAACTGTGAGTCCTCCCTCTCCAGGGCTGCTGTTTGGAGCTCCAGCCCAGCCATAAAGAGATCAGGCTGCTGCACAAGAACCACATGTCACAGCAGAAGCTTTACCTGAAAAAAACATCCAGCACCAGGTCTCTGTGCTTAAATAATCTGAACTGCTTTTGTTTAGTTTTGTTCTGGTTTTATTTTTAGAGAGGGGTGTGGGGTTTTTGTTGTTGTAGCTTTTAATTTTCTCCCCCAAAGAACAGAAGTATAATTGCTTTTAATTTATCTGTGACTTGAGTTTGGATAGGAGTCCATGTGAGGACATACCTGAGGAAGGAAAAGGGTCAGGTTTGAACAGTAAGGGCAGGGGCTTGTAAATTCATATCTTTATTTTGCCGATGGAAAGCAGTAGTACCTGGGGTGTTAGAGTTTAAAATAAAAATGGAGATGTCTGTTGGTCTGTTTGTTGACCCTTATGGGCTGTGGTGATACTGAGAGGACAAAATGAAGGTTTTGGTTTGGTTTGGTTTTTTTACTTCATTTTCCCCCCTTTGAATTCTTGGACTAATTCAATAATATCTACATGGTTTGTAGGTTTGTGCTTTTCTCCATTCCTTTTTTTTTTGTGTGTCTGTCACTGAAATATATATGCAGCTGTAATGGATTTCAGTACAGAATGTGTATCACACCTCTTGCTTTGTATTTTTATTCCATGGCCTGTCTCTTTAGGCATCCTGGGAAAGATTCCTTCTTACAGACATCTATATCTGTTTGTTCTCTGTGACTCCATAATGAATCTGGTTTTGTACTATCTAGAATTAATATGAATTGTCAAAAAGCTTTGTCAGTTCCTCTTATTTACTTTCTTTGGAGTTGTTATATTTTTCCTTTGATGTCATAAATTTCATAAGCTTAAACACCTTAAAAGTTCATTTCAGGGAGTTTACCAACTGAACATGAATATCCTCTGTATTTTTACCTGAGTTACCGAGGCAGCTGTGTGATTTATCTTTATGGTTCTGTACTTGTATTCTCTCTCCAGTGCTGAAAGAATAGTATTTATATAGCAGTAATTAATTAATGGCTAAGTGTGCTTAACTTCTTATTGAAGTGCTGGGTTTGTGATTGATGGTGGAATATTGCAGTCATGGATGTAGATGAGATCAAGCACCAAAAAGGGTCTAGATGCTTTTTCAAAATCTATTTTGATTCCATTATTCTGAGGAATCCTCATGAAAGGCTCTCAGCAGGTAAAAAATCTCATTCAGGCTTTGGTGTGGAAGGAATCCCTCTCACTATGGATGGGCCAGCAGGAAGGACAGAATGGAATAGTTGGCCAGAAGTCATGCAGAAAAGAGTTAGTGGGTGTGTTGTCACTCAAAAATATTTGTTGAGCTACCAGCTCTCTTTTAGGTTAGAGATTGTGGCATATTTAGCATGCAGGAATATTTTAGTAATAAAAGGAAAGTTTCTTCTCCATTGCCTCGAGAAAGGTTCTTGTACTTTTCTTTCTGTTGCTTCCCATGGTTTAAGCAGTGCTGCTTTTCTCTGCCATCTTCCTTCTTGCTTTAAAAGTCTGACCAAAAAGGTACATGTGTTCTCAAAGCAGATTCTGAAAATATGATTGCAGGGCTTTGCTGGCAGCAAAAAGGAGGAAAATATGGAAAAATGGGGATTGATGGTGAAACAATCCTTTGATGTTGAGGAAGTAAAAGGGCTCTTCCAGAAGCAGCAAAAGATGGACATCTGATGATATACTTTTGTGTCTTAGAACATTTCACAGTTCTTCATGAAATGGCTTTCTCAAGAACAGCACAATCCCACTGAACATTGCAGTGGCTGTAGAGACTGGATTTCTGCTTCAGTACTAGATTTTTTTCTTCATTGTCCATACCTTACAGGTCTTCTTTTTGTATTTTGTACTTTTTGCATACAGAAGTTTAAAAGCAAGAACAGAAGGTCAAGATAGTTGTGTTTCAGTGGGACTTTCTAGTCTGTATTCCCTCAAGAAAACTAGTGCTTGGAGAGGTCTCTGGAATTTTCATATCAAGCTGCTGAAATATAATTCATGACTTCAGGAAATCCATCCGGACCATATCTGCCTTGTTTGAGGATTAGACATTCATTAGTATGAAAATAAACTTCATTCTTTCTCAATTTGGGAGGGATCCTGGATTTAAGGGGTTTGTGGAATGGACTCCAGGAATGATTTCTTCACAGACAATTCAATGCAAGGAGATTTCAAATTTTTGTTCAAACTTCTGTCTCCTGAAAACTAGACAAAATACACAAGGGAAAAAAGAGAAAGGGAAAATCCTATTCTGCTTTCAGACTAACATTTGAACTATGTTATTAAATATGCATGAACTCCCTGAATATAAATCATCTGCTGAAGGAAGGATGGCAAGTCAAAGTTCTGACTCTCATCTTCCAAGATTTCTTTCCAGATAAGGTTTATAGGAAGAAGCAAAAACTTTTATTATTCTAAGTGAAACTATTGAAAACAGCAGGCAAGGGTTTTTGGCATGTGAAACCTCTTGCACAGTTGTGAACTGAATGTGCTGGAGACAAATGGACATAGGACTTGGAAATTTGTAGACCTTTATCTCCAACTGCAGATTATTTAGAAGGTGGAAAAATTGGCCAAACAGGTACAAAGAGAAGGTTTCACCAGTGAAGAGGTAATTCCATATTCTCCTCTGGTATCCCTGACAAGAAGTTATCTCCCTTGGCTTCTGCTGGCTAGAAAAATATGTTACTGCAAGAGCTGACATAATGAAAACATCTTCCTGACGTGGTTTCAACTTTGTCTTTTGCTGTGGAACATGGAACAGTAGTTGTATGCTCAGATCAGGGGAGATTGTGTATTAATCAGTTTGGGTTCGTGGTTAGCAGCATGTGCTTTCCCTCTGGAAAAAAAGCCCTTGGGAACAGTGTGTCAGCAGAGGTTGTTTCTGACGCAGCTTTTAAGGGGAGATTATTTCACATACAGAATAAAGATTGAGTTTTAGAAATTCAGCAGCTGAAAATGGTTGGATAATGTTTGTTGTTTTAAAATGTGTCGTAGCGCCAAATATTGAAAAGTTGGGTTTTTTTCCTCATTTCTTTAATCTCTGATGCCATGGATAAAGAGACTATGTAGAAACAATGGCAGCTTTTTTTAGTTTTGCCTTTGACTTCACTGGAAGGAACATTGGGCCTTTGGACAGAGAACAGACTTTAAATCTTGCAAGCCACAATATCACAATTACCTTTCCAAATGGAAAAGCGCAGCTTTGCTACTGGAACAGAAACAGCCATGGATTGTAGGCTCTGCTTTATTTCTTTGATTCCAGATATCAAACAAATTTAAGATGGCTTTAACAACTCCATCCCCCGTGCTTGTACTTCAATTATAAAGGAGATGCTTTCCTCTGTTTATCTCCTGTCAATTAAAATTTCTTTTTAAAAATAAAAAAATTCAGGGTAAACAGTTGATAGCCCACAAATACACGGCCATCGAATTGCTGAGGTAACTAATATAAAAGACATCTAAAGCTAAGAATCCATGTTAATCTACTTTTTGATGTGGTTATAGATTGAATAATAATTTATGTTGACCTGCTTTCCCCCATGCCTCATATTTATAAAGATTATAAATAAATTGTGGCTGAGCATGGAAGTAAATTAAGTGTTCAGATGCAGTGACTTTAGAATGTATTTATGGAATTAACTTCCTCTTTGATATACGTGTGCCGATGTTTCATGAACTGTAGGCAGTTCCCCTCCCTACACATTTGTCAGGACATGACCTCCAATCTTGCAAGTTTATTTTCTTCACAAAATGTTCCTTCCTCATAGCTGCTATGACACCATCCATATAAAGTCGGAAAAAAGTTTTCATCTAGGTTTTCCTCTCTGTAAAGGCTGGGAAAAAAAAAAAGCAATGATTTTTGGACCTCCTTGTTATGTGCAGAGTCATTTGCTGGGGAGGTTAAGGTTGGTTCCTGTGATGCTGGTGAGTTTTGGGAAGGAGGATGTTTTCCATTATAAACCAGCTTGATGACAGTAATATATTCAGCATAAAATCCCTTGATTTTTTTTTTTTTCTTCCAGAAGCCCAATTGCAGCAAAACCAGAACATTTAGCTGTAGTAGATTTTTATGAGACTTTATGTTCCATAATATTTTGGAATGTAGGTTACAAAAGGGACAAAGATAATGAACACATCCCTGCATTGAGCTATGAGCACTTCTCTCTGCACAGGGGAGCTGTCACTTGCTATCCTCACCCTTTAAGGAAAGAGGAGGGAAAAAGAGAGTGTTATAGGACAAGGGTAATGGCTTTAAACTGAAGGAGGGTCACTTCAGATTAGGTGAAAGGAGGAAATTTTTTACAATAGTAAAGCACCGAAACAGGTTTCCCAGAGAAGCTTTGGCTGCTGCATCCCTGCAAGTGTCCAAGGCCAGGCTGGATGGGGCTTGGAGCAAACAGGTCTAGTGGAAAGTGTCCCTGCCATGGCAGGGGTGGGACTGGATGACTTTTAAATGTCTTTTCCAACTCACACTGTTCTATTTTACGAATTCCTCAGTTGTGGCTGCCACTGCCTTCTGCTTCATCTATCACAACTTGCTAGATTTGATACCCCACTCACTCTGAACCTGGGAATGTGATTCATTTCAACTTTTAAAGGGAGATAACAGCAATGTAAATAAATTTTACAGTAACTCATAATGCTTTTAATAGCTTGAATGTTGATAGTGTTTTTCTACAAAGTCCCCAGGCACTTTATACAGCTACACTATTAAAATAGGAAAAGACATAAAATATAGGAGGTGTGTGTGGGGATAAAAGGACCTTAATCCTGTGTGAATCTGTGAAGTGTAGGTCAGGATCTTACGCATTATTATCTTCAGGCTAAGCTTATAAACATAGGTGTAGAATAAAATACCTATTTGCTTTTATTTTTTATTTCAGTTGCTTTTGTGAATGTGGGCTAGAACTTAAAAGCAAATTTATTTTCACTAGCAATCTCTGTACTAAAACTATTAAATAGACAGTGATTCATCAGAAATTATTTCAAAAATCTCCAATGCAGAGTTTGAAGGAGGGCATGCCCAGAAAATAAAGTGAGACCAGAAGTTTTAATGACTATGTGGCCTTAAGTGAATGCCACAGTGTGTCTGTGCAAGCTCCAGTTCTGCTGTGCCCAGTTGTGTCTGTAACTTCATGCAGGTTTTCTTCTTGGCTATAGTTAAAGATGCATTTTTTCTCTAATTTCCAAACCTTTTCAGCTTCTCCCTTTCCATTCCACATCTGCTCAAGCACGTCCTGTGTTAGTGCCTGAATATCTGATTTAGCTGCCTGCAAAAGATCTATCCACAGAATTTTTAATACATACCAGGTATTTGACTTACTATAGTAGATCCTTGATGAAATATGCTGGAATATTGATAGAAAAGAGATAAATCTTATTTGGAAAGGTCAGGGGAAAAAAAAAAGAGTGTTACTTTGAACTCCATCATTTGGCAGATGCAATCTTTGGAAAAGGAAGGAGGGGGACAGGCAAAAAGAATTTAATAGATTAAAGAGATTAGAACTTCTTGGATCAGATGGGGCTGTTTAACTTCTATCAAGGACAGCAGACAAATGGTCTGTAGAGATGTGGAGCCATTAGTCATCAGGTCTAACAAGGTAGCTGAAGGTGGATAAAAACAGGCTAGAAAACAGACAAAAAAATAAATGTATTGTATGTCTTCAGAAATGATGCAGCTTAGCCTCAATTGTCAAAAAAAAAAAAAAAAAAGGAAAGAAATAATTAAAATATTCTGAAGTACCTCTAATATTGCAGAGAAATACAAAACTGCTGGTGTGGGTTTCCTGAGAGCACATCACATTGAATGAGTCTAATTTTCTTTTACAACCGAGCAGCTGCTTTTGTGGACAGGTAAGAAGCTGTGGGTGTCAGAGATTGACAGGGCTTTGCTGAGGCCAGCCTGCTTTCATGGCATTCTCACAAGGCAGGCAGGGAAATGCTGGAGCTGTGCTTGATGGAGGGCAAGACCAGCTGCATTAATGCACTCAGAGATCTTAGCAAAAGTTCACTTCAACAAGGGGGACAACTTGTCTCCAAAGACAGAGGTAGGGATGATGTTGGGTCACAAAGGGAGCAAGGCAAGGGTTTGACATGCAAGATTTGCAGTTAGCTCTTACAGCAACAAGTGATTGCCCTGGTAAAAGCTTGGTTCAGTCTGCTGTTTGGTTTTGGGTGCTGCACTTAAAGCAGGATATAGATGAGCAGCAGGAGTGATCAGAGCCTCCTGAACAAGATGGAGAATGACTGAGTGATTGACACAAACCAGAGCTTGGAGCATGGAGGAAGGGAAGGTTGATGGAGGAATACATAGTTCCTGAAAACTTTAAGGATCTTGTAGGAAAGAAGGGTCTGAGGTGTTTTCTGTATTCCAGGTGATAGGCAGATTGCAAAAAAACCCCTCAGACTAAACAATAAAAAAATTATCTGCAAACTGTCCAATGACGCAGGTTTTTCTGAGGTGGTCTGTAAAATTAGAGAACTTTAATTAGACAAATATTTATCTGATGCCATGTTAGTTTATTTGAGCCTTCCTTAAGACAAAGAGATACACATGATGATCTTTCTGTGTCCATTCTTTCCCATTTTTCTCTGATCCTATTAATTACTTTAGGAGATCAGAGTGTACTAACATCAATTTCCTCACATTTTGTTGAAGACTGGCAACAAATCTTCCAATTCATCATACTATCCTGTGAGCTGGCAGTGATATCTCTCTGCTAAAGCATTTACAAAATGCAAAATGAGTAAATAGTCTTTTAATGAAATGTATCCATGAAATGTAGGCCATTTCCTCTCAGAATTGAATTAAGCATTACAAGTGATCAATAACTAGATTTCTGCATCTACTGAAAAGCTCTGCTGTAGAGTTATATAAATAGTTCAGAGTAAAAGAAAATGGCTGATATTTTATCACTGTGACTCTGAAAACATCCAAAACCAGCTGGCTGTCTTAAAAGATGTGTGACTGGATAGATTGATCTTGTCTTTCATCTGTGGGCTACTGGGTCAGCTTTAGCTTAACCCCAGAATTATGGGTCATGCCTTCTACCCCATGCTATCAGAGACCTCTGCAAAAACCAATGAATCCTGGGCTGATTTCTGAGGCTCTGGCAAGTATTTATCAGCCCTTTTAGAGGGTAACAAAAGCACTGAGTCAAAATCTGCAAGAATTAAGGCACGTAATTGAATATTTCAGCACAAAAGCAGCTTGACTTTAGATACTGTGAGCCTGCTTTGCTTTGACTTTTTTACTGGTCTTCCCCCAAGCTGGGTTAGAACACTTAGTTGTGGGCATGAGTTAAGTGACTGTGCTGTTCCTGGTGCTCTATGTGCTTTACATACAAGCAGATCCCTTCAGTGCTGAGTGTCAATGAAATATCCAAACACAAACATCTCAAAACAGGCAAGTGTATAATTTTCTGTAATGAAAAGCTTCTTAAAAAGATTAATCCACTCAGTGTGGTTCAGGGTATACATTGTGTATCATAAATGGAAATATTTTCTATTTCAAAGCATCCTATTTAATCAGATGAAGCTTTAAAAAGTTACCTATTTGTTAATTAATTGCAAGCCAGAAATCTGTCTGCTATGAATATAATGGGAACCTAATATCCATCAATGCAACCAGTAGAGAGAGAGAGATATTCCTTTCTTTAGGTTATATATGCTTTTAGATTTTCAAATGCTTTTATTGCAGTGTTATTTAGACTTTAACATTTATGGATTACTCACTGGCCTCTTCCTCAACCTTTAGTTTTAGTGAGCTGCATATTCCACCGTGTAAACCAGCTCTGTTTCATCTACTGTTATTTATGTGATTGTTTTCATATTCCATTTCTTGCTGACAAAGTGGTTGCATATTGTGCTAAAAGAACTCTTTCAGTTCTCCCAGCTCCATAATGTGCTCACATCTCCTGCTTTTTCTGAGGGGCAGGCGAGGTCAGAGTCACTTGGTGGGGAAGGAAGGACAAAAGGTGTTCAGCGCTCTGTCCACTTCAGCTTTGTGCAAGCCTTGTACATAATGGCAGTGGAGAATTTAAAAACTGTGGATGCAGCTGCACTCTTCCTCTAAAACAGCTTCAGATAACTTCATCCTCTGATCCCCTAACTCCTCACTCACCAGTGAGCAGGGCACGAGCTCTCTGAATCCTTTCTTGTCCTATCGACTGCACTCTGGGGAACTCAGTTTTCCAGACTTCTGTTCATTGTTTCCACCTGACCTGCACAGTTGTCTCTTCAATTGCTTAATGGTGTATACGAGCATGTTTTAAGCTACCTGACTATTAAGGGCTGTCTATATTTTGCTACAGTGCTTCTCATTTTCATTTCTGTTTTGTCGCTGTTATAACTGGAAGCCGTAATTAACCACGTACTTCACATGTGTTACCTGTTACCAAGGCAATATTGTCTTTAAATCTGAGGAGGTGGATTTGCTTTCTTTATATCCCAAGTGCTCTGCTCTGATTTCAGATCTGCACCTGCTTAGCAACAAGACGTGTTCGAGGGGCCAGCTGTAACCTCGGCTTAGAAGTACAGCTAAGTCGAGATGTGATTTTCCTTAAAAACACCAAAGCTCAGCCTCTAAGTATTTAGCAGTGCATCTATATATTAGAATTACATTAGACTCTTAGATGCCAGTGGGGTCTATTTTTAACTTAAACAAACTCCTTTGTTTTGCATACAAAATTGTAAGTGTTGACCTTTGCATGGAGTAACCAAATTGTTATGATTTAGGATTAATGGAGTGATCTATATATTTATATACATATTGCAGTATGCACTGTGTCAGAAATCCCCATTCCTGCTATAGTCTAGGTGGCTCAAACATGCAGCATGTTTTGCCTGGTGGAGTGTAAAGGAGAGATAAACATGCCTCTCTCATCACCCCCAATATTTTTTTTTTTTAGAGTAGGAATATCCTGTCTTCTCAGTTGCATTGTGTCCATCTGCTATTTGCTGCCAGGCATCCCAGCACACGCAGAGCTATACCAAACAAGTTGCCCTCCACCTTACCTTATGCTGAGGAGCTATTCTGTCTTCTCTAGCTCTCTACTTTGAGGTCTTTAACTAAACTCTTCTGTGCCAGGGAGAAATTCTGCGCAGATGAAAAGCAGACTGTAGAAGGACATAATAATTATACCAGCAGAAAAATGTCAGCAGACTAATGTAGGTCCCCTATAGGGGTTTGAATCATCTTATGAAAAGTGAAGCCATTAAATAAAACAAAATGTTAGAGATTTTGTTGGGAGTGACAGAAGCAGCAAAATGTTCTTCCTGCTGTATCTCTGACGTTTGGCAATTTTTGGCTGAGTGAAAACAGCAGGCTATCTGTCTGAGTTAGCAGAGCTCAGATGTATATAAAGGTTTCTTAAGGAGAAAAATGTGAACCATGCCCTGGCAGAAGTATTTGTCGGGTGTTTTATTATACATTTTTTAAAAATAAAATAATCTGCAGCACAATCCTGGGAACAAATGAGCTCAGAGGCTCTGCAGAAGCTTGCCAGGATCATCTGGTTTTTTGCCTTTAAATGCAGGCTCAATTAAAACCCAGAAATACAAGGCCAACCTGTGCAGTTTTGTTAATGGGGGAGAAAATAAAATAATCAAGTGCTGAGAAAATACCTAGTGATGTGTGACCCCCCACAATTCTCACAGAATTAATTTGTGATTTTACTGCGTTTATCCAAACTTCGTGTTTATAACTGCTTCTTAATATGTCTTTTGAAACACTTCTGACATTGCCTGTGTTCCACTGAAGGAGAAATGGAGGCTCTGTTCACAGAATTTCTGTGAATAGGCTCTTGCTATTTGAAGAGGAAAAGACGTATTCTTTGACAAGTGTGCAAAGAGGGGAAAAAAAAAATCTGCCTGTGAGTGGGAGTCCAGTTTTCTACCCTGTATCTCCCTGAAAGACTGTAAGAAAGGATTCTTACATTACATCAACCACAAATGACATGAGAATTTTCTTTAAGTTACTTCTGAAGCTGATACCCAGGAGACTTGTTCATGTAGAAGATATTTTTAAATTTTTAGAGAAAAGTCAGAGTGTAACTTTTGTTTCATTCTCACAGTTTCTTTTTAATCTGCCCTGTCTCTGTTGGCTCCAGTGGTCTTATAGATGAGCCTTTTCTGTCTTTTTTGTCCCTGCTTCCTAATGCAGTGTTAATTCACTGACCATAAAGTAAATCTTTGATGCTGAGGTCTGTATAAGGCAGCTCTTCCTTCACCCTCTACCAGGTAGCACCAACTCTCAAAGGGATTTTTCCAGAGAACACAATAGCTTGAGGAGAAACTTGTGGTTGACCCTTGGATGATGTACCATGTGGGCTCCTCAATCAAAGCTATTAACGGTGAGGATGTGAAAACTCTTCAAGCACTGACAGTGCTAGGATATCTTACAAGACTTGCCACTTAACATAGCAATAGGGAATGCTTAGGATGGTTGGGGTCATGTGTTACTGCAGCTGTAAATAAATTGTGGCTGGAGTTACAGGGTAGGTGGTAGGAGGTGGAGATGGAGGATTGACAGAAGGTGGAACAGTGCTTAGTCTGTAAGACTGTGCATCTCAGAACAGCAGAAACCAGTGGCCAATCTGTGGGAAGCACAACCTCCTTTCTTCCTGGAGTTTTCTAGACACTTGGTTGTTTTTGGGAATTGCTTCCTTTGTGTGCATGTTGTATCCTGCTAGTAGAACCAGTAAGGCTTGGGCAAAGAAAACCCAATCTCTGTTCTGGTTTAGTTATCAGTACTTAGCTCTTTACAAGCTGAGTGTTTTCCCATCTCTTATTTGCAGCATGAGGTGGTTTCTGCATCCTGCACTAATAGAGTCAGGAGCTGCAGCATCTTTAGTGGCAGTGACTAATGCAGGAGCCAGAAAGCACCATTTGGTTTGAAGATCCCACAGTCAGCCACTGTCTCATCTCAGCCATGTTTGTGTCATGAAGTAGAATTCTACTTAAGCAAATGCCTTTATTCTGGGTCTTATACAATGTAATTGAAATCAGGTTCTGTCTCAAAGATCTGACATTAAAGAATCTGACATTAAAGAAAAAGCAGAGAGCCAAAACAATACATTTTAAAATTAGGCAAAAGATGTAACATGGCTAACAAGTACAGTCACGAGCTCCTTGATGATAAAATATGACATTTTAAAGAAGAAACTTACAGCACTATAAATGACCTGAAACCACACCCTTGCAACAAGACAAAACTGAAAACCGGCAGCTTAGAGTGGCCTTACCCATTCTTTCTTTTTAGAAGAAGGCTTAAATGACATAAAGACCTTGTGGTTTTGGTTGTCTGCTCAGGGATGTGACAGCTTCAAGTACCTTCCAGTTCCCATAGAAATAAATGAGATAATATGTGTGGTGTTTGAATGCACTGCCTAGGTAGGACTCTGCTGCAAGAGCAGCTCAGCAATGCAGGAGAGTGAAACAGATTTTCCTATGCCTGGGCTGAAAGGTGTTCCAATTACAAACTACATTTAGCAGAATACAGCTAAATAAAAATTGCCTACGTCATATACTGCAGCTAGATATATTCCTGAAGCACTTTAAATTAAAAAGCCTTTACGATTCTAAACAACCCATATGTCTGTCAAAGCTGTCATTGTGCTGCAGCAAGTAAAGAAAACAAAACTTAATTTGTGATGAAGCTTCCCCTGGCTGAAAGCACAAGTCTTCCCCGTCCTCTGCTCACAATTGCAGCTCTCTCTGGCTCCTTTTAAAATGCTTTGCATTTCCCTTTGAATCACGTCAAGTTAATTTTATGGCAAACAATCTCTGTTTTCTGAAACAGAGAGAAGAAATATAATTATTGCTGGGTGGAGGGTGAAGGAGAGTTGGAAGCAAACTGAACAGGATGCCTGTAATTGTTTTTGGGCACTGGTGCTGGGAAGATTCCAGCCACCTAAGCAAAAAATATCACAAAAATGTAATTAATTATAAATGGGCAGCTTTGTGGTATAATTCCAAGATCAGAAGGAGAAAGCAACATCCTACTACCGAAAAAAAGAAAAAAGCAAACATTACTCAGCAGATGATCTTTTCGGTAAATAATCCACTGTTTGGTTCATTATGGTATGTAACTAAAGAGATGTTCCCTTGCTTTAATTTTCAAATTCTTTGAAGGGACAAGGTGAGATTTTAGGACGTCTAACTTTGACCTCATTCTGTCCTCACTCTGATCAATGGGGAGTTTGTCACAGGGACAATCTGTTAAGGCCAAATCAACACATTGGCAGCTCTTCCCCAAAGGTGTGATCCTCACATCAATGTGCCATTCTTGTTCCTGTAAATCCATCTCTCCAGTCAGTTCAGCTGAACTTGCCTGTGTGGAGGCAACACATGGCTCAGGATTGACTGAAATACCCACTCTGCTTCCTTTGCTCATGGAGATGCTTTTGAACTTGTTTGTTTTGGTGTTTTTCCATGTACAATTGTTTTCAATTACTTTTGATGTAAGTGGCACTAGAGGCAAGCGAGGCTGGCAAGATCTGGTCCTCACTGCAAACATTTCACACTTGTAATCATCTAAATTGCCTTGTGAAATTGTTCATTAGATAAAAATTAATAAATCCTATAAACGAAATCCAACGCACCGTTAGGCTGTTGACATTAAATCTGGCATAAAAACAGTTGTAAATGAAGTCATCTGTGTACACATTGATTTGGGGCCAAACCTTGAGGTCCTTGAATAATTTTCAAACCACTGTTTATGCTGGAAAGTCTATTGAATGGGAGTGAAAACAGTGGCCTTAGTTGTAGCTCCAAGAGCAATTTGTGAAGATTTAATTTTTATATGAAAATGTCCCCCTACAGCATGCAGAGTCCAGAGCCTTGAGGAGGATGGACTTTTCCATTTCCCTACTTCTGACTACCCAAAACAATCAATGTGTAAAATAGTCCCATGAAAATGATGCTCCTGTCTGTGCAAAGCTTTGTGTGTGGGACCTTGGAGACTCAGTGTCTGGGAAGGTGATATGGCACTGAGATTGGCTGATTGTGCAAAATCAGTGGGTAGCACCCAGCTCTGGAATTATTCCTTGCTCTCCTATTTGGGCATCCCAGAGGATTCAGGTTTGCAATGCAGCTCACCACTGGCTCTGTTTTTCCCTATCAAATATTGCCAGTTTTTTGTACATATACCTATAAATGTGATAGACCCTAGGGTTGCCTCAAGCTGTAGTTTGGTGAGAAAGGTAGGGAATTAAACTAAAGGTATATATTTAATTGGAGTAGTAATGAGAGGAAAATATTTTTCTCATTCCTTACAGGATGAGACCCAAATAATGTTTTTCAAATCGATGGAGCACAATTACATCAGCAGCTCTGAAAACTGAGCTGAGCCTCCAGCTTTGGGGTTTTGTAGTCACTGTAGGGGAAAAAAAATGGCTATGGGTTGTCTTGGATGAATTAAAAAAAGGTTAGAAAATGAGTGATTCTGTAAACATAATTTTAGTCTATCGACAGATGGGAGAAATGGAGAACAGGTTGTAAAAGTATAAGCTCAAGCATTATTAATATTGTACTGTTGCTGAGCCAACTTGTAGAGGAACTGAAAAAAACATCCTATTGGTTAAGTAATCACTACACATATGCTTTTGGAGATTAATACTTGGAGTTTTCAAAGCTTTTATATGTGTCAGTTCTGCTAAAAGGATGAAACTGCAAAAATGCACTGGTAGCAAGTTTAAAGCATTACCAGTGATGTCAGATGCACTTTAAGGATAATCACGACTCCTTTACATCCGGTAGACCTCGTAGTCTCAGATATGGAAATCAGACTTTTGACAACCAAAAATGTTTGAGAAAGTGAGAAAAGACCAAAGAATGTTGTATAATATTTTCAACTCGGGTTGCTATTTCGTGCTTTGGTTTTGAGTGCTCTGTTCTGTGCTACACACAAGCCTTATTGGTGGTCTTTAAATTCCTTCCCTATCATGGTGACTGAATTTTTAGGGAAACCTTTATTTTTTTTTAAGTAATAGCATTGCTTTATTCCAGGGGAGTTTTAAGATATCTCGATAATCATAAATAGATGTAACTTAGATGAGTCCTCAAACTATCTCCTAAAATTTACATCAAGTTTGTGTTTGGGGTAATAACATTGATTGAGATTTACTTTCACATGCATGATTTAACTATGTATTTAATTCTAGACAGAGTTCAGATGTGGGACAAGAAGTGTAGACAGAAACCAAAGTTTTCTATCCATGAGTTCTTGTAGGGTTTAGGAAAACCTTTATTTCATGCTCTGGTCACTGACGGGCAGCTAAACTTTTTCATCATTAACGAAGAAGAGGAAAAACTTCAGCTACTGGCTAGTTTGAGTTTTAAGACATGTGATTTAAAATCAGGATACAAAAAAAGATTTATTTTGAGCGAGATCAAATTTGGCCTTGATTTAAGTTTGTTTATTAACAAACTTGAGTCCTTTGTGAGAACCAGATGGGGAAATCACCAGCACCTCACAGGCTCACGCCCCCTGCTTGAACACTCATGGTGTCAAGCTGTGCTTGTCGAGATTTGTCAGATGAGAATATATTTAACTGTTTCACTAAATCTAAACATACTGAAATATAACACTAAACCCCTAGGGTCTTATTTTGATGTTTTGATTGTTAATGATTAGTGCTGAGTGGGACTACTCAGGAAGCTGTGTCTGGGTACAGAGGTGCCTGTGATTGGGATGGAAACTGGGTCAAAACTATCAGCTTTTAAAAATCCCCTGAAGTGTCTGTTTGCCTTGCTGGCAAAATATTCATCTGTGAGGTTTGTTTCTGGATATCTGGTTTCAGTTCCTGAAATCTGTACTGGGATACTGCAGAGTCCTGCTTACATAGGAGGCAAATCAGGTCCACAAGAGGTCTTTTACCCTTTTTATTTTACTTACTGTACCTAAAATTTCAGAAGAAAATGTAACTTTGTGACCCAGTTGACCTAAGGACAACATTGTTGTTTAATATGATTATTGGTTGCACTAGTCTAAAGAGTTATCTATCTGTCTATCTATCTATATTTACCTATATCTCATAAGTGAATGTATACTCTTTGAACCCTAATACTTATATGGGAACTTACAGTGGCTAGATCACTGAATTAAGGTGAAAAACCCAAATCAGCTCAGGAAGCCCCAGGATCTCAGCACTAGAATATTTGCAATTTCTTTATTTTAATGCTTCCATTTATTTTTTTCCTGGTATTGACTAAGGGCCCCTTCACACCTACAGAAGGAAGAAAATGTTCTCACACTGTTAAACAGTGGTCACTAAACACAGGAATATATTTTTATAGTATGAGCAGTGTATTCCATTATATTTGTAAAACAATATTTCAATGGCTATTTGAAGTTCCCTATAAAGTCGCTCAAGATGTTGATTTAACTCTTGAAAACATCTGCTTTGGTATTAAAAATAATCTTGGAATGGATTAAAATAATGCAAATTTTAAGATTTTCTGCACCAGTAATATATAAATTTTTTTAAACTTGAACACCTCCATATTTCAACTATTCTATTACTCTACATGGATCTTTGATTCCATTCAAGGAAAAAAACCCCATGGAATATCTTTGGAATCACACCTCCTTCTACCAGAATCATTATAAGATTTGTTTTAGAGATTAGTATTAGTATCGATTATTCAAAGAAGGAGATATAAATAATTATAGTAAAAAAAAAAAGGAAAATGACAACTGAAGTTTAAGCACTTCAAGAAACTGTTGGGCATTGTTTCTGAGATAAGGTGTCCTTTACATTTCCATAATTTACTGTCAGGAGGCCTTCAGCTGCTCAGCACCCTTGAAAATCAAACCAGATTCATAAAGTTCAAAGTCTGAAGTTGCACTCCCTTTAATATATTTGCCAATAACTTATTGATATTTCATATGCATAATTATTTATCTCTTATTACTGTAACTCCTGCTGTTATGAAACTTTAAGCTACAATCATATAGTGAATAATCCAAAAAGAAAGCATAAAGGTCTTATCCTCTGCCTCCAAACTCCTGGGCATCTGCATTTTGCTTTCTGTCTAAAGGTTGTGGATGAGGATGTGAATTTGGGAGCTAAGCAAGCTGACAGATCCTTTTCAAAGTCATCCTTTCTGCAATTCATTTTCAGCCTTTTCAGTCTCCCTTGGACAGTCACAAAAGACAGCTTTATTATGCAGTTCTCTTCCCCTATTTTTGTACATATCATTTTCTGTTTGTCATGTTTAGGGCACCTTCATTTCCTCTGTCTCACAGAAGCAGAGATGATTACATTAAGTGTGGAAGTCTTCTCTTTTTACTTTTGGTCAGCAAACCATAGAATTCTTTTCCATTATTCTTCATAAATTTTGGTGGGGTGGTTCTGGTTGAGTGTTAATGTGGCAAGACCCACGTGGTAACAGAGAACTACTACTACAAGCTGAGGAAGGGTAAACTTGTATTAATAAAGTGACTTTATGTTGTCCTTGGGAGATGAATTAGGTACTTGCTGCCTCACAGCGTCTTCCTTCCATATAAATCCCCAGCAAAAGATGTAGGAGTTAGAAGAGGCTGGAATATGTTTTCAATCCTGTTTAATCACTGCAAGTAAAGGGAAGGTATTAGAAATACCCCTGAGGCTAATCCTGACAAATCACCCTCGTTCTGGAAGGTAGAGCTGATATGTGAGGCTGTGTTACATTGGAGTTTCCACCCATAGCAGACCCTGGGTGAGCCTGGAGCTGCCAGCCTTGCACAGAGACTTTGTGAACTTGATCATCTGTATGTCCAGTTGAAAGCTCTTAAGGAATTCAGGCATTGCAGTGGTGGGGATTATGTGGATAATTTATTGGCCAGGAGGTTAAATCTGCTCCTCAAGGTGAGAATGCCAAATTAATGATTACTTCAGAAATGTGTCTGTCTTGCGTTCCTGACACACAGAGCTCTGCCCTACAGCTGCCTTCCTGTCCCCTCTGTGTCCTCTCCTGCTGCCAGTGGTGCTCTTCCCCATGGGACTGAAGCTGAAGGGCTGAAGTCCCATTTTCCCAGCCTAAAACAACAGCACAGATTCCCAGCTAAAAATCCCCTGCTGCAAAGGCACCATGCTGTATGGAACAGCTGCTCCACAGCTCTGTCCTTCCTCTCTGTAGGTCCTCTCTCCTCAAAACATCCATGGCTCCATCTGAACGTGTGCAAAAACATGCCCACCTTTGTTTGTGGTGCCCATGTGGGGAGGGGGCTGCCTTTCCCAGAGAGCCTCACAGGGGTAGGAGAGGTGAAGCATCTGCCAGTCCATTTTTGGGGTTTTTTCTGCTCCACCCAGTGCCACATGGCAGATGGGAGCATCTGCCCTTGCTGTTGCAGCCATTCAGCAGCAGCTAAAGATGAGACTGCATATTCCAAAGTCACAAACGTGGCTCCAGAGGATAAATCAATTTTCAAATTGTTAATTTGAAAACAGAAAAAAACCCCACATATTTTCATGCACTGGACTTTGGGAAAAGCATTCTGGGTTGGAACCCTGTCAGTCACACTACCTGAGGACTTCAGAACTGCATCATGTTTGACAAACAGGTGCTGTCTTTGGAATCTCTACAGGATTTCCAGATGGCTCTGCATCCAACATGGCCATTAAGGAATAAAACTGTTCTTCCACTTGCACCAATTTCTAGGGAGTGGTATTTGGCTTTTACTGTAAACATGTGAGTCTCATACACGAATTGTGAAGAATCTTTCCTGGACTCAACCTGAAATTAATCCTTGATTTTTTAGAGGCTTTTTTCTTCTTTTGTTGGAGAAAAAGGTGTTAAGAGAGTTTAATGCCCTTCACCTTCAGCCCTCAAAATTCAACCATACGCAATTGCTGGGCAGTAATTTTGATTTCCTCACTGGAAAATAGTGTATTAAATAGTTCTTCACAAGGATATAATTTCCAGTCAAGGAAGCCTTAACAAGCTTAACAGAAACAGCCTCTCTGTTTCTTCCCACCCTTCCACTTTGCCTAGGAAGACCTCAGTGCACCTTTGACCTCCCTCTCTCCTTGTCTCTGCATCCTCTGAACCCTTACTTAAGACCTGTTTTGAATCTCATACTTCCCCTTGAAGCTCTTCCACATCCATCTGCTTGCACATCCCTGATAATCTCTCCCACGCACCTTGTGAGGGATAAAACAAGTTATAAATCCCATAACTGTACAGTACATGTGTGATCCCCCAAGTGTGAGCCAGGTCTGTTTCTCTTGGTCTTTCCCTGCCCTAGTTGGATGGAATGGACCCACATTTTGTCTCCATCACTCAGGGTGCCATGTTGTGACTCTCAATTTGTCAAGGAGAAAAAAACCCCAAACACCTGCTTTTCACTTGCTGAAATATGCAAATCATATGGCTATAAACCACTAGTAGTTAAGATGCTTGTGAACTTTTTATTTTGTTTTCCCTTTCTAGTCTGACTGCAAGCTTGTAAGGACTCACAGGAGACACTTGTTATGGTGCTGTAAACTGGGGCTTGCTCTAGTAACCCCGTGATCTACTGACATAAGTTATTCCCAAGGAACTTGTTTTCAAATTAAAAAAAAAAAAAAAAAAATCATAGAATAATTTCCCTAGAAAAGCCCTGGAAAACAAGACTGACCAATTCTGATTTAGCTTTTGCTATGCCTTCAGTTTGTAATTTGCTCCTCTCTGGATTTCTTCCCTCTCCAGCCCCTGCTGCCTCTGTTTACATCCCTGAACTGTATATTGCTGTTTGCCTAATGAAATGCTGCTCTGGAAGATTTATGGGTGCACATTAATAGAATAATTAAAGGTCTTGGAAAGTCTCAGATGAAATCTGTACTGGGTCAGGAGGGAAAAAAGAGAGACGGGGAAGTGAGAGATGGGGAAGTGAGATATAAGAGGTGATGTACCCATGGCCTGTTGGGGTGAGGAGAGTGGGCATGGGAAGAGCATCCCGGGATGAAGGGCAGGGAGCTCTGCTAGGAGCAGCTTCCTGGGGAATGTTTGCATCCTGGGATGCTTGGAGCAGCTTCCTGGGGAATGTTTGCATCCTGGGATGCTTGGAGCAGCTTCCTGGGAATGTTTGCATCCTGGGATGCTTGGAGCAGCTTCCTGGGAATGTTTGCATCCTGGGATGCTTGGAGCAGCTTCCTGGGAATGTTTGCATCCCGGGATGCTTGGAGCAGCTTCCTGGGAATGTTTGCATCCCGGAATGCTTGGAGCAGCTTCCTGGGGAATGTTTGCATCCCAGTATGCAGGGCGAGCAGCCCTGCCAGGGGAAGATTCCTAGGGAATGTTTGCATCCCGGGATGCAGGGCAGGGAGCTCTGCTAGGAGCAGCTTGCTGGGAATGTTTGCATCCCGGGATGCAGGAAGGCAGCCGTGCTAGGGGAAGGTTCCCGGGGAATGTTTGCACCCAGGGGCAATGTTTGCACTCAGGGGTGAAAGCCCAGGGCCAGCAGCTGTGTCTGACCTTTCCGAAGGCAGCGGGCACTGGGCTGCTCCGGGAGCTGCGGGCAGGCAGATGCGGGAGCAGAAGGAGCCCCGCCGCGGGGCGCTGACCGCACGCAGCGCGGCCGGAGGAGCTCCTCACCGGATCTCCCGCACCTCACCGCGGGCTCAGCGGGGCAAACTTTGCGCGGCCGCTCGGGCTCGAGCATCCCCCCGAGGCGCGCATCCCCCGGTCCCCGCGGGGGCGCGCACGGAGCGCAGGGAGCGCGCAGGTGGAGCGGAGCGCGCTTCACCGCAGCGGCGGCGCGGGGGGAGGCTGCTCGCCCGGCTGGCGGATGGATGGATAGATGGATGGATAGCTGGCTGGGAGACATCCCGCCATCCCATTTGCGCTCTCCTCACACGTCTTTCCTCCCTGCGTTTCTTTTTTTTTCTTTTTTTTTTTTTTTTTCCCTTCAAAATCTCCCTGGGAATTTTGACTTGCAGGGTTTTTTTCTCCTCTCTCTCTCCTTCCTGCTGAGGATACGTTTTGCTTGCCAAGTTTGTAGTGACACCTCTCAGATTCCCCCGCTCCCGGTTTTTTGGATCTATTACAGTGCCCGGTTGTATATAGACAGACTGTATTTTTTTGCCTTTTTTTTATTTTTTAATTTTTCCAAGAAAATGGGAATTCTTTGGGAAGCTAATGGATGCTGAGGAGGACGATCCTAAAAAATCTCCTTTTAATCTGTCAATGAGGTGTACGAAGAAATTCTTAAATTCAGCCATCAATTTAGCTCCATGTTAAGCACCTCGAAGTATTTATGATTGCAGAGCAGGTGCAAACAAGGATTAGGAATAAGGTAAGGGAGCTATTTCTGTCTTTGAGGCAGCAGCATTTGCTCAGGGTTATCAGCAGCTTTTCTTTTTTTTTTTTTTCCTCCATAGAATCTGAGCTGATTTATTTGCATTTTCCGTGCTGTTCTCCCGTCCTTCCGAGTCATTTCTAATACGTCTGCCTGCTTTCCATCACTAAAACATACATTCCTTCTCCCTGGCTGCTCAGGATTTGGGAGTTTCTTGACTGTGCACATGTTTTGGCTGTTATTTGGTAACTGCTTAAAACCACCAATCCTCTGTTTGAAATTATTTCTTACCTTGCACTTTCTCTACCCAGCAGCATTCCCGAAAAAAAGAAACCACCAAAGCCATAGAAAATTGCAACACAAAGGGTTTTTTTTTTTTTTTAAGGATTTGCCTTTAAAAAGGAGAGAGAAGTAGTTAAAATTCCCCGAGGGAAAAGCGGGGCGGGCGGAGGGTGGTATATAATAATCAGGTTCTCCCTCTAAAAGCAAAAGAATTCCCCTCCCTGTTCACTCCCCCTAAGCGGCAGCTCCCCGGGGCTGAGCCTGATTTCTGGCCATAGCGGGGCTCCCCGGGGTCGTGGGATGCCAGAGGGGAGAAATTCCCTTTGGGAAGGAGGGAAGGATCCCCTGCTTCCCTCCGGGATGCTGCAAGCTGCTCTCCAGCAGCACGCTTTACTAATTTTTGTTTTATCAGCTCTATTTAGGGATATAAATGGCACGAGCAAGGATATCAATTACCAGCTAACGGCGGCGATAGCCCGTGTTTTATGGGATTTAATGATTTCTCTTGTTTTGAAAAAGCTCCTGTGACGCTAACAATAAAGAACTCCATAAATCATCTAAATGAATTGTGTTCCAGCAAAAGCAATTTTGAGTCTTTTGCTGGGTATCTCCTTGTCCCAATAATTAATTACATTAACAGTTGTGAACATGTTTGAGCTAAGAAAGGTGCCATGACTAAAAAGTGGCTTTCTTGATGTGGGTCCCATGTTTCCTGAACTCCCACGGAGTGCCTCAGCTGTGGCTGGCTGCTGTCCTGTGCTCTGGAATCAGATGAGGTGACTGGGAATGGAGTATAGTGTGCGAAGGTCCCTGTGTGGGGAAGCGACATTCCCTGGCACTGGAAAGAGTGAAACCCCATTTAACAGGCTGCCTCAGTCACTTGGGCTGAAAGCAGGAGGTAATCATCACTTAGGCCTTCTGATTACATGCGTTGATTAAAAGACAAGCAAATGAGGTTTGTTCTGTCTTTTTCTTTTTTTGGTAATCTTGATGATTCTATCAGCAGCTTTTTAAACCCTCTTAAAAATAAGCAGGAGCTGTGGAGTTCAGTCTTTAGCAGAGTAGAGCTGTGTTCCTGCAGTGCTGTGAGGAAAGCTCCTCTTTCATGTTATCCTTTTCTGTTGCTTTATTTCCACCTCCTTCTGCTTTCATGATCACATTTTTTTCATCTGTTATTTACAGCCAGGCTGTACTAAAAAGGCTGCAATAAAATAATGGTGATCTCCTTATGAAGGAAAATGTGCTATGAGGAAAGGACTCTAGTTTAGCTGTTTTAACAGGTATTTTTAAGCCACAGGGCTTACATTGACTTGAGTTTTCTTTCTACTGCCTCTGATAGTCTTTAATGTGGTCTGCAACTGGTGATGTAACAAACACCTGTATTTACATGTATCACCCACGTAGCTCTCTGTGTGTTCAGTTAGACACCCATTTAATGCTGCCCATAAATCCTCCACTGTGCAAAAACTTTAATCAGAGGTTGAACAGGTGCTGGGGTCAGTTTACCACACATTGGGGTCAATAGTTGCTGAATATAATGCCTTTATAGAGATATGCTGAGTCCATCAGAAATTGTTACCATGGTTTTGATTTTATTTTGTTCAGTCTGGTAAGATTGAACTTCTTGTGGCTGCTGAGGAGGCATTCAAGTAAAGTTAATGGAACCAAATCTGAAAAGTTATTTCATGAAATGTATGTAGATTTTAGTGCTTTCTCTGAACCTCTCTGAATGGAGCATTTTATTACCATGAAATAGTTCAGAGATGCTGAGTTCAATCCTCTCCTTATTCAAGCAAAAATTTTCATAGACCTCATGAATCCATACATAAAGATGTTTTCAATGAGAATTTCTGACTGTGCAATTTAGATGGTAGCTCTGATGCCTGTGTTTCTTATTTAAAGTTAATTTGTCAGCGTTAGAAAGTTTGCTGTTTATCTCCATAAGATGGAAATGGTCAAGGAGTGTTTCCTGTTGTGTCATTGGTACTGCCCCTGTCATTCCCTCTTTGCCAAGAAACAGCCACTCAATGAGAACAGACTTGCATTTGAGCTTTTAAAATGTCTTTCCTCTGAGCATTAGGAACATTTAGAGAAGTGAATTGGTGACTCACTAGAAGGGCTGTCTGCATCCCTTGCTGCTATTCATTATCGTTCATATCGTGTGTGCGTTTGAGCATAATCTAGTTCTGGAATTGACAGGGCATTGCTTGAATAAGTTCTTTATTTTCCTGTTTGCTTTTCTATTTGAACATGCTTGTTCCCATGCACTGTAATAATGATAATTCCTCAAGCAACAGTGAGTTGCAAGCAAATGCTTGAGTTCATGGGTCAGCAGTGATTCGTGACTGGTTGGAGCCTACTGCTGATCAGGTTTATGGCAAATTAATTCTAAACCATCATTTCTGGTAGAGGTACCATACACCTCCTGTTTAGTTCTTGCTGTTAATTAGCCTTGGAATTTTTTTTCAGATGATCAACAATATTACAGAATTCATGTATTTTAATCTATAGGATCGGAGTCTGTAATTTTGCAATGGAAAACAAGGGTCTTCCAAAGAAATTCATTTATTGTACCCAAGTCCATGAGGTTACTAATAGTGGGTTTTGATCCCACTTCAATTTTTACTTGAAATCTCATAGTGCTTTTCAGCACCCTGAGGAACTACCAATATCCTGATTATTTCTGATGGAAAGCACGTGAAATGGGAGTAATCTGAGATTGTGCAGTGGTTTAGTAGTCAATGTAAGCAGTGGACCTGTGGCCTTTGTTGCTCCATTCCAGGCTGTAGCCACCAGATGGGTATGAAACTTTTACAAAAGTTGCAAATGTTTTTGAGGAAAAAGAATGAATGCTTAAAGAAATGAAATGTAAAGTACAATGTACTCAGTAGAGTACACAGAAGTTGGGACCATTCCATGTGGTATTCATGTTGGTTTAGAAATGCCAGGATTAATGAAAGCTCCTTTCCCAAAGATTTATGTCTAGTGGAATCAAACCCTTCCCCAGCTGAAACACCAATGAGTGCTTTCTCTCTTTCTTGTGCCCAGTAATGGGTTGCAGTTGTTCTTTTTTTTTTTTCTTTTAAGAGATGTTGACTGTAGCATTCAGAGTCTTGCAGAGCTCCTCGTGCCTGTTCTCTCACTTACTGTCAGCGAATTTACATGCTCCTCAGATAGTCTGGAGTGAATCACCAACTGATTAAGAAATGCCCAGAAGTGCACACAAAACCTGGTTGTGTAGATCGTGCTGAGTTAGAAAACCAGACCAAAACTGCAGCCTTGTATAGGACAGGTATTTTCTCATAGAACATGTTGGAAAACTCTATCTCTCTCATATTGAATCTTCTCAGTGCACCGGATAAAAGCTTTTTGCTGCTGACAGCTGGAGAGATTTCTCCTGGGCTCCATGTATTGGTGGTCCAAACTTTAAGTTCAACATCTGTCTGTGGAGGTCCTTGTGGGGGAGAGGAGTAATTGCCAGAAGTGTGCTGCATATCCAGTTAAGGGTATGGCTTTGCATAAATAGGATTAAAGTTTCACAAGAGACCAGTTTTAGTTATGGGAGAGATCAGGTTGTTGTGATAGCAGATGTGAGGTTGATTTCTGCAGCTTTCTAGGAAACAGCAATACCTGTGCATGAGTCTTGTGGGCTGCAGAACTTTTTGCAAAGTCAGGAAGAAGAAAGAAATTATTTCAAGCCTTTCTAGGCTTTTAACTATGTGTCTACCTCAAGCTATATTTCCAAAATGAAATTTTATAGTTATGTCAACGTGAACAAGTTCCTTGACTGTGGTTTGGGGGAAGTTTTGAGATATATTTATTTTCTCTGTGGAGGAAGGGACTGATCAGGTCACCTGCACAGTAGGAAGAGGAGGATGGGAAAGACAAGGGAACTGAAAATAGTGAGAATGAAGCTAGAAAGAAGAGGAGCCAAAAAAAGATGAAATGTTGAATTTTGTAATGATGAATTGCTACTAATTGAGCATAATAGTAGAAAGTGGTCAGCTATATTGTTAATCAGCTTACTAACTTCATATACAGTGAGAGTACCAACTTCAGGTACTATACAGAGGGGAAAAACACTGGGAAAGAAAGCATTTCTATTTGAGAATTCCAATAAAAGAATATAGACCCAACTATGTTTTCCAGAGCCTTAGTAACAGAACTGCAATTAGCATAAACTTTCCAAGGACTGGGATAAATAAATACCAGATGTGCTTATTTATTTATTTAGGATTTGATCCATTTCCTATCAAGAGGAACTTTATTATTCACAGGAAGGAAAAGAGGGAAGTGAATTGTTCCTCTGAAGTATATAAGAGACTTTCCATCCCAGTTGCTGGAAAACAGCACAGGAGGCTTCTGAATTTTGAAGTATAAATTTGAAGTATAAATTTTGTTAATGTTTTGTATAGTTATTTTCCAGCACTCAGTGGAAGTTTATCTTAAGGAAGTAGGGGTATACTTACAGGTATTTATTTTTGACTCCTGCCTTTTATTTTACTCAACAATAATTCAGAATTGGCTCATCTATTATTTTTGATAAAACATCACCTCTGACTGAGATATATTTGAATTTATTAAAAAAATCCAACCCAAATTCCCAAACTCAGAAAAATTTGGACTGGTGCCAATTAAACATATTTATTGGACAATTAAAATTAAAAGCAAATGAAGTTTTACTGAAAGACATAGCCAGGTAGAAATTTATGCTACAGTAAAATGAAAATTAGATGTTACTAAGTTATAGAACAGCTGAGTTCTGAGGTTTTATTCATTATTGTTTGTATTCCTTGCACAACCAGGAAGTTCAGCCAAAATCATCACCTTCTCGTGAAAGACAATGCGCGAGAAGGTGATGAAATGATAAATATTTCTTGTGTTCCAAGGAATTTAGGCTTCCCCTGAGTGCTTATCCCATGATTTACCACAGTTGCACTGAGTTTGGGTGTTCACAACATGGGAAAGCACTGTAAATTGCAGGAGAACTGGAATACTGTGTGACAGTAGAGTGGTCAGGAAGATAAATTCAGTGTGCTCAGGGAAATAAACATCTGGAGACACTTTAAAAAAGAGAATCACCAAGCATTGGAGAACTTTTATCACCTTTGGTAGGTTCAGTTAAAGTGTATGCAATCATATATAGATAAATAGCTGCACTGTGCTGTATGGTCATGCAAAACCACAACAGAAATGATGTGTGGTCTGCTTCAAACTTCAGTGTGAGTACATAGAGATTGCAGCAGTGTTATTGGAGTTAATATTTACAACATAAGATGCAGGATGAAGAAAGAGCATTTCATTTAATCATACAGTAATTTTCTCAATTTTTGTGTCTTTAATGAATTAATGGGAATGGATGGCCAACACTGCTTTTCCCTGCTATTTAATTTGCTTGCTCTCAAAAAAATCCACTTATAAAAATGTTGATTGACTTGTAGCCTATATTTGGAACATTTTAGCCTAGACACATACCATTTGGCAAGTGAAGGTCTTAGCACAGATTGACCAATATGGAACTACAAACATTACTTTAAAGAGACCATTAAAGAAAAAAAGATTTTCTGTTGTTTTGGAACATATGCTGCAATGGAACAATTTTGGAACAATTAAGAGCAGAGCAATTTTTAGAATATGCAAACCCTACTGATTTCATTGCTCTTTGCTCACATCCATCATTTTTGCACTCTTGCAACTCTTGATGTTTTTGAAGCTTGTTGCTGAGCCAAAGTTGACTCTTAACTTTCCATATTTTAGTAGGTTTGCTAGGATAATGAGAAGCAAGACCACTGCCTGAACAGAAATTTTGTGGCATTTGAAACCTTAATGATGGAGATGACCTTACAAGGTGCCACAGCTTTCCTTTTTGACTGTTTTAGCAACACTTTCCATAGCCCTCATTCTTGTCTCCATTTCTTTTCTTTGTCCTTTTTTTCCTGATTTTCCTTTTTTCCCCTCTTTATCACATCCAGTTCACTAGAAAGCGTGCAGAGGCTTTGCTTTCCCTACTTCCCACCCAGTTGCTGAGATGCAGCAATTATTCTCTGCCAGATTTCTGCAGCAGCCCTATGTCTGAGGCTTTAGCTGCTGCCTGTCCACAAGGAAGAAACACTGGGAGCACTTCCACTCTCATTCCTTTGCTTGGCACTTACATTAAAATGAATTCCAGCACTCAATCTATTTTGTTTTCCCATCCATAAATTGAACTGCTACCCTGAGATGCTGTGAGGATTAATGAATGCTTGGAAAGCTCACTGCAGATGGAAAAAAATACAGTGCTGCCTCTTGAAATCTTTATGTATAACACTGCATAGTTCAAAAGTTGGGAGAATTTGGATAGAGGCTGTGGCAGACGAAACAAGAAAATATTAAACCTCAGATTAATGGGAAGTTTAGTCTTCATTCATAGGTCTGTCTTCATTTAGCATCTCTTCTTGGTTCAGAAGTGCAAAGAGTGATCTCCTCTGGTGAGGCTGCCCCTCTGTAATGATTTTTGAAAATGAGGAGAGTTTGATGTGGGGGAGTTGTGTTGAGCTCTGATGGATGCTGTTCAGCTCTTGAGAAACAGCAGTACTTAATTCTTTCCAAGCGTGTTTTTTCCAAAATAACAAAGCACCCCTAAGTATGTGGGTCTGGCCATTCATAAAATTATTGTTTCTTTAAAAAAACCCCTCTAAATCTAGATTATATTTGTGAAAGAAATCAGCATTTGTGATGAGTTAGAATCCAGTAAGAGTTTTAAAATACTTTGTTAAAAGTATTTAAAATTTAATTTTCTCCTTGGATATTTCCCTGAGAATTCTAACTTCCCAGGTAGAGATTTATATACATAATTTTTTCACCTTTTAAAAATAGCTCTGAATAATTAGGAAAATGTAATGAAAATGGTGACACACCTTTAACTACCACAGAACTATGATGACAACATCTGTGATGCCAACTATTGCACCTCTTCTCCATATTTCCTGCAGGGTCAGGCAGCCTGTCAGAAATTCAGAGAAGTACTAACTGCTGTGCTACAGTGGCTTAGTTTCACAGAGTGTGAAAATTCTAGTAGAACTAAAAAAAATGTAAACACCAAGATGAGTAATTCTAAGCACAAAAAGTTGTACTTGGTACAAATGCAGCAAGCTACTTGACATTTGGCTGATAATAAACTTGAGCTGCTGCCTCACTTTAATTCAGAAAATATTTGATATTTCAAAGATTCAGGCTGATTCTAAACCAAAGCAGAGGGTTGTGTTTGGTTGTAAGATATCACATGATGATACCACAGTGAGCAGTGTGGAGCTTTCAGAGCTCTTTCTCTGAAGACAATTTCACTGCTTAGCTAAACCTAGGTATGAAAATAAATAATTTTACAGCCTATCAAAGCCAGTCTTTGGTAATGCTGAGTTTCCACAGTCAGATTCTGGACTGAAATGCAGAGAGCAAGGACTGTGAAACCTGGAGAGCCTCGTTGGTGTCAGCACCAGAGGGAGCCTCTTGCCCAGCTCTTGGCCATGTCAGGCTCAAAGGAAAGAATCAGTAAATCGGAAAAAAAAGGAAAAAGAGGACTTGTTAAACACTGCCCATGCGTGAAAAATAACATTTGAAAGTTGAAGCTATGTTTGGTGTGCTGATCTTTCTGAAAAATCTGACCTTTTATTTTTTTACATTGAACACTCCTAATTTATTATATTCAAATTCTAATCTAGCTATTTCCCCCCTTGATTGTTGCCAGAAAAATATTCCATGGCTTATGAATAGGATATTATAAAAATAAATTCTGATTGTCAATGGCAACTGTAACTTTGGATCTCTCTTTGCTATAATAATATAAACACAATGTTTGCATATGTGACGTTTCCATTTGTATTCTTAGCTGGTGTAGGGTGATACCTGGTAGGAATACAGATCATGCTAATTATCCTTTGCTCAACTACCATCCCCCTTTTTTTTTCTCTTAGTAATCCCCTACTTTATATGGCATTAATGTGTATTCTCTTAGAACACTGGGAACTGAAATGTGATACCACAGTTCTAGTCCTCATTTGTAAAGCATAATTATTTAAGTATTTGTGTGCCAACGAAATTCCTAGTGCAGGGCTGAGCTGTGCAGGATGCTGTATTTACCCAGAGAAAAGACCTCAGAGAGTAACCTCCCCCAAAAACCACCTCCCAGGAGCTGGTGCAAACTGTTTGTAATCCATGTGCAAGTACAAAGGAGGAGGGAAATGCAATATTGCCCTTCAGACAAAAGGTGTGTTGAACGTTTGCTTAACTGTGAGTTATCCGGGGTGGGGGAAGCAGCTCCTGGCAGAGGGAGAAATTGAACCTTGAATTGAGCCTCTGAAGTCCTAGTCCAGCACCTTGTTCATAAGATGTTCCTTCTCTTATCCTTGCCACCATAAAATGTGACCCCTGTGCACTGAAGATAATACTTTTAAAGCTAGACTTGTAGGTTCTGCTACCACTGTAGTAAAATTCCCTTATTTACAGGCGTGCACACACAGGCAGATAGATGCACACGCACCAAATCCTTTCCTTTGACAGGGGATTTGCTGATAAGGCAGTATAATAGCACTAAAATCAATTCATGTGGAGCTTCAAAGTTATTAAGCTGTTGCAATTTAAGTGTATTCAGTCTGTCTGCTTAAGAGATTGCCAAGGCAGGTGCCTACTCAGAGTATGCATGTAGAGAGTAGGTGTGTGTATGCACATACATACGTGGATTTTTAGAATGTATATATAAACATATATATACAAATAGTTACTTTGAATTCAAAATTAGGAGTTGAATTTAGCCGAGATGTTGTTGGAGGTGGAGCAGCTGAGAAATTTCAGTACTTATAGAGTGGTCTGGCTTTCTTTTACTTGACAAGAGAAATAAGAAAAGCCCAATTTATTAGCTGCTAGGGCCTGAGTGAATGGACATGTTTTTGGACCAAATTAATAAAATTCTTCTACAGTTCAATATTTTAGAAGTTATCCTTCCAGATATAAATGGCACATTAAATTAGTTTTTGAGTTCCCTCTTTGAGAAGATACAGAACAAAAGTTTCTTTCAACTTTGCATTTCCCCTTTTTTACATCCTGAAATTTGTCCCTTATTGCACCATTGGAAAGTATGTGTAACTGATAATTCAATTAGTTTGACTTGCAAATCAGGACTAGGGCAGCATAATGGTCTTATAATAAAGCTCAGTGTGAGATCCCTTTCTGGCTGAAACAGGGTCAGGGAATGCAGGTGACAAGAGGTATTTGGGTCTCGGTGACATCGACATCTTGAACTCAGGTAAGGCAGTCCTTAAGTGAACTCACACAGAAAAACTTGGCCAGAGGAGCAAACTGACCTTAGGCACCAGTTAATTCACCCAACTGGTTCCTTTTCTTTCCAAGGTCTCCTGGAACGTTGTTTGTGTTTCAGTACAACTTGCCACGATCCTGGATAGTGCAGCAGCCTTAGGATCAGTGATGGAGAAACCACAGATTTCATTACCTTTTCAATCTTGCTGAATTTCAAGAGCTAAAGTTTTCCCACTTTGAAACAAAAGAAAGATGTACTCTTTGACATTCTCTAAAATAAGAAAAATAAAAAAGAGTCATAACCTTAAAGCTGCAAATTTTGCTGTTGGGTCTTTCAAACACACTCTTTCACTCTGTTTGCAAGTTCAGAACCTAAAAGGTTGCCAGAAAGGGACTAAACAACCCAAAACAGTTGAGAGACACTCCTTGGTGTGTTCTTAATATGATTGATTTCATGTTTTTGGTCTTTGATTCAGTCTTTGCTTTCTTTTGGTTTCAAAGACCAAACACAAATAAACAATTCATTATGATTTAGCTGGTTGCCTGGAGGACATTTGGATTGGAAGTTCCAATACAAAGTCTTCAGCTTTGTGTCAGGTCAAGTACAGTGTTCTTAAAGCACCATTTGGAACTGTCATACACATGGCACTTTCTCAAAGGCTTTTGCAAATATGTTTTCTAAGTGAGGCTATTTATCCTAGAACCTTCTCCCAGCCAAGCTTTCAGAAAGCAGGAGCTGTTGTTTGCTTCTCAGAGGAAATTATTTATTACCAAGACAAAATGACTCTGCAATAACGTGCTTCCCAGTGCAGAGTGATATATTAAAATCTGGAGGATTTGGAAAAAATGGAGGTGGAATAACAGGGCAGCAGAATGGCACTTGAAATCCAATCAGTGTAATTGTAAATCGACACACTTCAGTGGAAGTGCTCGATACTGAGACAGAGCCTGGTTTGTGGGTTGGCTGGGGAAAGATCTTTAGGAATGTTATGACTCATTCCTTGGTGGTTCATCCGAATTTAAACAGGGCTGGGGATCATCTGTTACAGCTACAGCCCAAAGTAGGCAGTGTGACTGAGCTCTTCTGAGGCTCAGCCCAAAGTCCATTGAAATCCGTGGAAAATTTCCCATTGGTGTCACTGGGCTTTGGATCACTTTTCAGCAGTTCTGTCAGCATTACCTTTCCATTAAATAATGACCTGATGATGAAAAACTCTGCATCCCTGTCTGTAGTCTTTCTGTGAAGAAACTCTTTCTTTGCTTCCCTTTAAAAAGATCTCAAGGACAATTATCTGCTCTGTTATTCACCTGGATCTGTGAGGAATCTCCTTACCCTGAGCACAGCTGTGGAGCTCACACCTCCTGCTCTCCAAGAGCAAAGTGCACAAAAATTCTCAGATTTTGTACTCATATCCTGTGATATGAATGAATCCAGGTGACCACATGACAGCTCAGATTAAACAAAAGGAACATTGGGAATTTGCCACATGCAGAGGTCACCAAATCAAAATTTCAGGCTAATTTTTTTTTTTTTTTTTAAGGCTGGATGATTTTATGACCGTTAATAATATTTGTAGCTCCAGTATGCAAACCAAGATAAGAATAATCAAATCTCATGCTTCAGGGCATAAGCTAATCACCTGCTGGGTTTGGCATAATTGGTTTAGTGCATTGTACTTGGAAGGGAGGTTCACTTTCTCTGAAACTTAGCCACCCTCAGTGAAAGCATTTAAAAGGCCAGAGTCTCCTGATCCCCTTTGACAGCTCCTTTGTGTGTACAATGATGTGTAACCAGGGCCAGGGAATGTTAATATTGCAACCTTATTTTTTACTTCATGATTTAAAGCTGTTAGTGAGAATTACTGCATTTTGTGTGACAGAGTCTACATGTGTATTTAAGGGCTCCTTGATGTTTTTTTGCTGGTGGAAAGGATGCCAAATGATGTCAGAAACAGACTTGCCGATAAATTTCTGAATACTGTGTGCAGACACAGACACACATTCATTAATTCATGTGTTAAATTACAAAATAATCAATTTATCTATCTGCCCTGGTATCTGGCTATAGATAATTGGTGTGCTACTTACGAATAACTCGGAAATGTTTACAATGCTTTGCAGCCCTCAAATTAGACAAGTAATCAGTTATAATAACTATTTGATTAACTCCTTGGCAGTAGAAGTTGGATTTACCTGACATGGAGCCTGTTGCTGGCACTGGATTCACCAGAAACCACCTGCTTGAAAGGATTAATTCTGTAATTGAATCTCTGCTGATGTTAGGGAATGTGTTTCCTGGCATGTGGGGATGGAGCAGGGAAGCAGAAACATTTTCCCCTTCCAGTCCCCTCAATGGCAGCAGACCTTGTCTGCAGCCTGTGCACTCTAGTGAACAAAGACCAAGTTAAGACTGGTTGTCTTGTTAAAGAATAAAATAGAGTCTCCTGCCCCTTAGCAAAATCACATATAAACCAACAGGCAATGAGATACCCTAACCAGAGTTCTCTAATTTGCTCAAACCCCCCTAACTGATAAGATTCAATCCCATCGATTTTTGAGTAACTTCTGTTGAACTCTATTTGGTTTTTATTGTTAAATTAGATCTGGGGTTTCCCAGGCAGTGCAATATGTTCAGTGAAGGCAGTTTGCCCTGCAGCTCCAGTGCATTGGATGACAAAGTTTTACTGGGTTGCTTTATGCTCTAACACTTTGACAGGCAGCAGCCTTGGCTGCTGTGAACACTTGACTTTAGCTGGACTTTTCTCTTCCAGGAATTTATGAGCACCACCCAAGTTTTTACCACTACAAATGAGTTCCAGCTAAAAATAGGGCACCGTTTTTCTCCTGGGTTTCAGGATTAAGTGTAAGTGACTAAAATTTAATGTGGCTCTATAGTTTATCCTAGAGATCAGGAGAGAGAGGGAACAAATGATACAGGAGTTCTGAGCCTTCTGAAAGCCTGGTGCAAGGCATCTTCTCTGAGAGCCTCAGACAGCCCTGTAAACCCTGTATATATATAGATATATAGATATATGTGTGTGTATTTACAGAAGAGATTTTTTTTAAGCTGGGGAACAGAAAACCACAATATTGTGCTGGGATTTTCCACTGTCCTTGCAGGGCAGCAGGGTCAGGGGCTAATGGTAGATCTGGAACCCCTTTAGTACCTCAGCTGGACCTGCAGTAAATCCATACCTGTCACTGGAGGGAGGTTTGAGCTCAAAAAGTACAGGAGTAAGGTTATAGCTCATGTTACAGTTATTTTTCCTTTTGCATACAAGTCAAGATGTTGGCTGATACAGCAATAAGGAAGGAAATATTATTCTCTTAAGAAAGCAACAACAAAAGCACAAACAACTTCATGATCTGTGTGAAGCCCTCATATGCAGGCCTGCAGGCAAACCTATAACACTGCTGAAATGTATGCAGCAGGGTTGGTTTTTTTTTCCCCTCCAGATGAGCACTTTTAATATAACATTTTCATAATTTCCACACAGTGGTAATCATTTTATTGCTTTTCTTTATCTGTACCTATTACTGTTCATAGAGTAGCTGCTCAGTTCTGATAACTCAATGGAAATGCATTCCAAGTGTAACTCAAGATTTGCAGAATTTCATAAAATTCTCTGAATTTCCACTTCAAAGTACACTGGCACAGTTTACTATGGCTGCAAATAGACATTTTTAGGTTTAGTATTTTGATCTGAAAGCAGTTATTTAATTGCCTGGTGATTCATGTTTCCTCACTGAAAGAGTTTAGGGTTTTCAAAGTTATCAGTCCACAATTAAGATTTTACAATTAGCTGGCCCATCACTGCAGTAGCAAAGTATTGGCCTGTGGGATTACAGAGAACAGCACTGGATGAAATAATCAGCCTTGCAGAGCCAGACCCAACTGCACAGGCAAGATTTTGCTCAGAATTTCAATATGAGAAGTTGTTACCAGATCACAACATAAATAACTCTTGAAAGGGAAACTGACCCAGCCAGAAATGCGTTTATCTGTAGGCGTGCTTGCACTTGTTCTTATCCAAATTTTGTCTTTATTCAGTCAATTAATCCTTTAAACAGGACCTTCAGTTTCAAGGCTGAGGCTTGGTTTTTACCCTCTGGAGGTGCAGCAGTCACAAAAAAAGGTATCTGAAATGTGTGGAAGTGATAAACACAATTCCCACTGGTCACCACTGATATATATATTCAGGCCCTGTCTTGTGTTGAAATGAATTTATTGTGTTCATCTTCAGAAGTCAAATACTTTAAAAGTAAAGCCTAAATTATAAAAACAAGCTTCTACTTGAGTCTACAGCGGGCTGTTAATGATTGTAATGGTAGAGTTTCTTTCCAATAAACCTCAGAATAAAGCATTTTCTTGAGCTGGCTGTTCTCAGAACATCTTTTTATAAAGCCTTTTGGTCTCTGCTCAGGAGCTCTCTGTTGCCTTAGAGATACTCTTGTATATTGTGTACATGAAATAAACCCAACAGAACTGCCCAGGGATTCTGCCACAGTCAGTAAAATAGCACTCAGGTCCCACCACGAATGGCTCCAGCTCCTGATGGTGTGCCAGGCTGGTTTTGACAAGCAACATTGCAGATAAATGGAGGCATTTATTGTGTACTTTGAAGAAATTAGGAGTTAAGTATTTACTGTGATCCAAAGGTGGAATGATGGAGATTTCTGGTCTACAGATTTTTCATGTTTTTTTCCCCGCAGGTTACATTTGCTTTGATTGGGTGGTAGAAGCTATTTTGTATTTTTCTGTATTTTTTTACCTTGGATTTAAAGTTTTCATCGTTTCATGCAGTCAAAGAAATCCCTAAGGAATAAAGACATAAATCACTATTTGATACTGCCATGATGAGGGAAATAATTTTTCATTTTCCTTAATTTTGTTTGTTTCCACTAGAACTGCTTTTAAGGAAAAAAAACACCCCTGTAATTTGTGAATAAAACCCTTCTACATTCTCTACCTGTGCAGCTTCACTGATTCTGATGGCACTGCATGAATACACATAAAAGCCAAAAGCTGTCATGCTTATTTTAGCAGTACTTTGGTACCTTTTCAGACTATCAGAAATGATTGTGTATCTTTATTATCATGACTTGAAGACTGAAGCTCACATTAATTTCCACCTTTCACCCTGCAAATCTGAAAGCACTCTGCAGCAGAGCAGAGATATTCTCACATTCACATTTTTTAGGTGTGAAAACTAAGATGCAAGGAGACACAGAAGCTGCTGAAAGTCCCAGAGAGAATATTACCTAGTGTCCCAAAGAACAGATCTACCTACAGGGATGCATTAAATATGGCATTAACTCCTCAACCCACACTGACTTCAATGCAACTCAGCTTCAGTCCAAACTTTGCCTTTTCAATAAATTAAAAGTGAAGCTGGGAAAAATACATGCTTAAGGTTTTGACATTGGCAGGAAAGCCTTGCATTTACACAGAGTTCCTCCATAAAGTATGAGCAGCTGAAATTTGCTAGAAAGAGAAATATAAATATTCTTTCCTCCTTGAAAATTTTTCTTTAGGGTTCTCCCAAGAAATAATGATTTGTGTAAGATTTCTATGACCATATTACTAATAATTGAAGTATTTCAAACATTTATGAAAAATTTTCCATTGACCAAATATGGAAGAAAGCTATTTTTTTTTTCCTACCAGCTATGGAAAAGGTGTCAGGTCTTCCAATGAAATTGCCATAGGGTATGATTCTGCAAGGTGTCAAGTATCCTCAATCCTTGTATTCTCAATAAATGTAAAGATTTTTCCTATTTTATGGAAGGCTCTGTTTAGTTTTTAAGAAAATGTTACTGCTGTCTATAGGACTACTTATAAATATTTAAGGACTGTTACAACATAGGTATGTAGTTCAGTGGAAGCACAAAGCCTTTCACACACAATTAGTCAGGTTGTGGTCCAGGTTGGATAAGTACTACAGAAGAGTCTAAATATTGAGCAGCCAAAGCCAATCTGATTCTGATGCAAGCTGCTGTTGTTCTTCCAGGAGGAATATGTTCTTTGTTTCTCTCTGGTCTTGCATGTTTTTCTGTCTCTTTTATCCTTTTAAGTAAACACAGTGTATGAGAATCTGATTCTCCAAGTGCACATGTATAATTTAATTTTTACCAGAAATTTCACTCCTCCTAGCTCAAAGTTAAATGTATGCATGTATGCAGAATCAAAGCTTTGGATTACACTCAGAAAGTGTAAGTAGGAGTTGGGCTCTGGATTGAGTTTTAATCTACTCCTTTTATTTGACCTCACGTTTATTTTGATGCACAGAAATATTTTATACTTACAACAGGTTTGTACTGGAAGTATCCAGCTCCTCCATTATTTCTAACTGGCTTTATTACAGAAATTGCAGAGAACCTGTTGTTGTATGTACATCTGTGAGTTGCTATTTAAATAAACAATTAGAAATTGGAATAAAAATGATGACATATAAATATACAAGCTTCTATCCCCCCTGCATACACTACATACGTTCTTTGTTGATTTCTGAGGGGAATTAGGCCTCCAACTCTTTCCAATATGGAACTAACATGTCAGAGATTCATTCAGTGTACTCTGCTTCCCAATGCAGCCCAGTAACTTGAATGCAGGTTGCATTGGAGTTTCTTATCCTAGATAAGTGGTAAGAGCTATTAAAAATGTGGTTGGGCCTAGAAAACACTCTTCCAAAGATAAACCCACAAAAACCTGTCTGTCTCATCAGGTGGAGCTTACCCTGTTGGTGTGATCCTACAAGCCAACTCAGCTGACCCACCAACTATTCCTCTGCTTCAAAGGGAATTTCCAGGCTGATAAATCTGTGCTAGTAACCTGTACAGATATGAACTTTGTCCCTCCAGAGATGTGATTTTAATCTATCATTGAGAAGGTATTTGTAGCCAGCTTTTGTGCAGTAGATTATTGATGGTGCCTCTTCCTTTATGCTTGGGATGTCAAGTAAGTGAGGCAAACTCTACAGAATTTCAATGGACTGGCTCAGTCCTCTCTGAGACAGGAAATAAACTGCACAGTGGGCTGTGTTTTCATATATTTTGCAAATGCTTCAGAGAAAAATAGATCACCACAGATACCGAGACATGTATATGATTCAGTGTGAAACATGGACACGCTTCCAAAACTGCAATAAAGAGCTGTCCTTTTTATTTGGAGATGTCAGGCTCCTGGAAACGTGTGAGCTGTGGTGGTCTGACATCAGTCACATTATAGCTGCTTCCAGACTTCTCATATTTGGGTGGTATGATTGAAGCTTTAACACAGCGTGCTCTGTACAAATGACAGTACTTTGGGCAGAATATGACAGATTTTAGCAAACAGATTAAAGGAAAGTTTAAGTGACTTTCTGCTCTTCTTGATTATCTCTGTGCTCGTGGTCTCATCCTGTTGCAACACGTATGGAAATACGTTGTGTATCATAATCTCTGGTGGAAAAATGAAAGGCATGAAAATGAGTGGAGACGGTTCTTTTCATCACATGGAAATTGCTGAAACATGCTCTGTTGGTGATGGTTAATCACTCTGTGCTCTGCCTTATCAGTAGGGTTGAGCAGGGATGTATAAATTGTGGTTCAGTTTAAACAGCATTAGTTTCACAAGCTGACTGAGAAGAGCCATCCTCTATGCATGGCTTGGAAAACTAAACTTCCCAATGAATGTCTTAGTTTGCATGTGGTATCAGAAATCCATTTAAACATGAGAAACTCAGTTACTTAGTTGATTCCTCTCAGTCTGGGTGGTAATAGTGTTCAATATTTCAGGTGGGATTGGTGGGAAACTTAGGACTGTCTGTAGAGGCACCATGTGTATCTTCTGGCTCTGCAGTTTTTATTTTTCTTAGCCATGCAATAAAAAGAGCTTTTATTGGTGCAGTGTTTGTTGGAGACCTTCTGCAGAGTTCCACCACAGGAGGATAAATCAAGGTTGATGTATCTACTGTGTTCTTCCCTGGAAGGTTTTGTTCTATGACAGCATTCTGAATATCATATTTTTGTCACTCAGGAATTGAAAATCCCAAGAAACCTTGTTGTTTTAGCCACTGAGCCACCAGGGAGTTGCAGGTGATCCTGCTGCCCACACAGTGATGTCCAAGATATTCTCTCCATGCTGGTTGGTGTGATAAAGAGCCCAGGATGCATTGTAAGGATTGTGTCTCGTGCAGATACAATACAAATATCATCCCATTGCTGTAATTAATCAAGAGTGGGACAGTGGGATTTAATATCAGTTCAAAACCCATAATCTCTGTGCAATGTCAAGACTGCAAGCAGAGAAGCCAACCACTGACCAGCTGTGGCTGGAACACAGCTCTGACTATAGTGGAAAATGGTCAGGAGCAAGCCAGATCATTTCCTCATAACCCCAAGCACTTATTAATGTTAACACTATCATTCATTATTTACCTTTTCTGTATTTAATCTCTGACCTAAAGTGCTTTATAATCAGGAAGCATTTTTTTACCCCTCTAATCCCAGCTGGTATTTCAGGATCTACTTATACTCAATTTTTAATATTTAGGTTATATTTTTTACTCATTACAACTGCATTATAATTGTTAATGGCCAATTAAAGCAGACTAGGATTTTTCAACCTGAATGATACTAAAATAATTTCTTAGTGTGAAGATTAGAAACATTTTATCATTTGAGTCAACACTTAATTTGCCTCACGACCTGATCATATTAATTTTGAGAAAATCCATTGCTCAAAAAAAAGAAAAAAGAAAAAATGTTAACTCCAGGAAGTTTGATACTCAAAAAAAAATTAATAAAGGATTGCATGTTGCATATACTTTTGATAGCTCTGTTTTAGGTTTTGTTCCTCAACTGGAACAAATGTTTTTTGCTAGCCCTGTGAAGAGGTTTGTGGTATGATGGATAACGCATTGTGAATAATTAGACAATGTGAGGCTGTAAATCCCAACCAGAACAATGCATCTCTCCCATTAGTTGTTTCTCCTGCAAAGGGCAGTGCACAATGATGGAGCAGAGCCATTCATTTTAGATACATTCCATTTGCAAGTAATCTTTCATGTGAAAGGAAAACAAGACGTATGATAGTTTACATGTCAATTAAACCACGCTAGGAATGAAAGAGCAGTTTCAGCAGCCGGAAAACAAAGTTTTTCAGACGGAGAATTAGCTCTTGGCTAGAGACTAATACCTGTGCAAAAATCAGCAGTGGCCTCATTATGAACCTACCTTCCTTGGGTTCTGGCATTCAACAATGAAAATGAACGGGAAGGACTTGTCTTGTAATTAGTGTGGGTTGGGACATCTGAACTGTCCCAGCAAGAGCATCTGAACTTTCCCAGTGCAGTGAAAGAAAACTTCAAAGAAGTCATTATTCTTTCAGTTCAGTTGGCGGATTGGCTGATTGGGTTGGGGTTTTTTAAAGGATTAGCTCCCTGCTGTGGCAAATAAGTATTGAAATGCTGGAAATGCTGATTTTCAGAAAGACTGTTCAGAATGAAAGCTGCTTTCCCTTTCTATTAATCTTATTCCCATGTGTCACTAGAATGTAGAAGGTGGGGAAAATGGGGAGGAATCTGCATTATGATAGGAGTGCACTTTGACCTGCTTGTGATATCATCTCCTTTGTTGGGCTGTGAAGGTTTTCATGCTGGAATGTCAATCAGCTGTCTCAAATTCATGGGTCTTTAAAATAAGTGAAGTGGATGAAAATGCACCGATTAGGACGATATCCTGGAATGGAAGGATATATTCACAAGTAGAAGGTTCTTTACTTTTAGCTGCTGTGTCAATTCTCTTTAAAGCCACTATTCTCTGCTTCTTGTCCAAAGAAATAATTTTCTATAAGCTTCTCCAGGTTTTTGCCTTTAGCCACAAGGACAGGCATGCTGCATTTCCCAGTGCTGGTAGCATGCCAATAAACTAATAACACAGTGTTCTTCTTAATGAGGTGGCAGTTTTCCTACCTCTGAAAATTAAGAATGTCAGTCTGCAGCAATTTGGCATGAGGTAGCTCTGCTCATATCACTCTCGTCCAGTAGCAGCAAGAACAAAGTGTGGTTATTATCCATAAGCCCAGATCAAACTTGAAGTTCTATATGTAATATATCTCTAGTTCATCCCCTAATCAGCAGTTAACCTATAGAGGTGAGAGAGGCCTTCCCATAAGTATTTCTGCCCAATATCACACAACTGGCAGACAGGAATGGGAAGGACTAGACAAGAAATAAAACATTAATCACCTCCCTGCCGCAGCTTGTAGATATTTGAATAATATGCATATTATTGTGTAAGCAAAATGAAAGAGATCGAGTTACGAATGTTGAAAAATTAAATCAACCTTTACTCGGAAGACTTACTTGCATTTCTAAACTAACAAGACTCAGAAAAAGCAGGATGCTGCAAGGTGCAGTGCAAGAGAGCCAATAATTCTACGTGGATCTGGTGTGCTGTCTCTGACAAAACACCCCTTGGGTAAGGACAGCAAATGCTGTGGCAAGTGAAAAGAAAATATTTGTTATTTTAAAAAATGCACGTGGCCAGAGAAGTGACTGCAAGAAATGTCAGTAGATCTATGTCCTGTGTATTTTCAGTCTTTCTGCTGACTCTTGTGGAAAAATAACTATGTGCTATTCTTCACACCAGTTAGCCTTGCAGAGCCATCACATCTCTGGGAAGGGGTGAGCTGATTTCTGACCTGGCTGTATTAATTAAGTCCCAAATGTAGACTCTTTATTGTAGATGATGACGCATGGACCATAAACAGCTCAACCTGATGTTCAGATCTCAGGCAGATTTTTAGTGGTAGAAATGAGAAAACATTGTAAGTCAACTAAATCTCATCAGGAGTCACAACAATGAGCATTGAAGTCACTGACACCACTTAGAGACTCATTTTTTCATCATATAATTGCATTTTAACAGAAATTTCTTTTGGTCCTTGTCCTTGAAGTCCTCCCTGTTCATCTACAAAACAGATGCTCTTCAGTCTGTGGGTAGACCAGCTCAGCACAATGAAGACATGAATACTTCTGTAATCAGTTCCTTCCTAACCTTCCCCTACCTACAAATGGTGCTTAGGTATTAACAGAAAGGAGAGAAACTTCCTATTCAATAACTTTATCTACCTTTCTCCTTGTACGTTTGTCTTTTCTTTCCTCTTCCCATGATTACATCTTTTTTTCTTTCCTGGCTATTTAAAAACTGCAAGTGGTGATCATGTTTTAAGGATGTGAGACTATTTTTGAGGATACTAGGAAATTACTGTGTGTTTAAAAATGTGCATTTACAGTTTTCTCCACTGATAATGTTTGACTGTCCTGGCCTGCTAGGGGCTTCTTTCATTTTAACAGATGGCACTGTTTTTCATCATTGAAATCATAAACCTTTATGTCATTTACTTACATGTAATTTGTATTTATTTCCTAGCAGGTTCTTAATTTTCTGAAAGTAATAGTTCTCAGTGGAATCTGCCATGCAGCTCTGTGCTGTGCCAAACTGTGCCAGCATTGATTTTCATGTTGACTTACATCAATTGTGCCATTAGTGTAAAATGGATGGGAAAACACATTGAATATATCATTCTGAATGTTTTCATTCTTCAATCTGATATTAATAATTCAGAATGTTTTTAAGAGACAATATGCATTTAAATCTCTGCCAGGAATTGAAAATGTATTTACCAAAGGCCCTTTTGACTGTGTTGGTTATGTGTTGGCTTATTCACTGTAATTTTTCCTTTCTGTCCCTCTGCCATGTATATTCCCTCCTTCTATCCCATCCAAAGCAATGTTACAAAAGTCTGTCCTACTCAACCCCATGACTCATCAAACAAAATCACTCAAGGTCCCAGCTGATGTACTTGTATAATTTCAAATGATTCCTACTCTTGTTCTACCAAATACCTTCTGCTCTAGAACAAAAAAGCCATGCTCTTTGCAGCAAACTCTCTCTACACTGATGCAGCAAGTCTCCAAGTTTTCAGCCCTCCTGTGAGGCAGATGGGAAATTTTGTGACAATTTCAGTTACATTTAAAATGGCAGTTTTGGATGAATTAAATGTGAAGATTAAATTCTGATTGAAATAGTAATTCTCTGTTTTTATTTTCAGTTTATCCCGGATTGTATTTTCACTAGCTTTGTTGTTACAATTCAGCTCTGTCAACTACACTCTTGTGTTTTCCTGCTTACCTATCCTACTCCTTGCTGATAAAAAACAGTTTTCAAATGTAGATTTAATTGCTTAAATGCGAGCTGAACCTTCCTCTAGACTCCACCCCTATGGAGCAAACCTTTCCAGGTTATCTCCCTGTACTGTTATCTTTTCTGGTTCAAATTGTGTGGCTTTTGTCGTTCCTGTGCTCTGCTTGTTGTACATAGCTCTGTGCTCATCTCCCTCCTGCCATTTCCCTGTTTTTTCTCAAAATGTAGTCATGCCAGCAATCTTTCCTTCTCAGTTGAGTGTGCCAGTAATCACTCCTCATTCAACATGTTCTGACTGTCATTCTGTGTTTTCTCTCATGTTGGTTCTTCTTGTCTCCTTCTGCATTCAGGCATTTTGTGACAGCAGGTTATATTATTCCATATTGGTAAAACACCATGTGAATGTATAAACTTATATACACGATTTTCAACAATCATGCAGAGAGGAAGAAATGATATTTTAAAATTCTTTGGGATTGATTTCAGTTTGGCATGTGTTGACTTGTGCTGGAATTGCAAATGTTTTTTTTTTTCAAGTTGGTTGATACTTGAGTGGTTCAGATGGTGAATATCTGACAAGGAGCAGTACAAGGCAAAGTGAAGCTGAGGAGTGTTTGGGACAGAGAGGTGTGAAAATAATCATTTGTATAAATAACACAAGCAAATGATATTATGCCAGTTGATTTTGGTTTATTTGTGAGGTTACAGCTCTACATGAACAAGATTCTTTAGAGCATTTGTGTGTTTCTGCTGTTAAGCATATCTTTGATATTGATTTCAGAGGTGCTTTTTCTGCATCTTTCTTACCTTCCTGATATTACAATATTTTCCTTTTCATGGTGGATAACTTTTAAGCTAGCAGGTGTGTTGAAGTTAAGTGGACATTGTCATATTTCTGTACAATTTCTTAGTACTTCTTTCCTCCTAGAAGATGTCAAGGAAAGCTTTCGAGCCTTTTTTATGACAAATCCTTTATCTATTCATCGTGCATTTTCCCACCTGCTTTTCTGGTGGGATTTTGTGTTAATGGCTATTTGTTACCTTCCATGCTTGTGCCCCAAGATCAGAGATGATAATGGTTCTGTTTTGGGAGCTGGGCATGACAATTTGGTGCAAATAATATTGCTACAGAAAAAATGTGTTTGTCTCTTCTCTGCTCTGAAGGATATCCATGACCACTGCCATCCTAGGATGGGAGTTTTTACCCCAGCAATGTCTTCAGAAGGTCACCATGCATCTGCATGGATAAATCCATGGATTATCCAGTCTGACAATCACTCAGTAGTACCATTTCCTTATTTTTGGGTGTAGCTATGAGAGCAGAACCAGGCAAACTCTGCCAGGTTGAACCTCTACAAAAGTTAATGCCTCATGCTAAGGTGTGAGAAGTGCTGGCCTACAAAAAGCTTGATCTACAAAATTCTTAGATAGTCTTGAATCTACAGGAGAGAAATCAGCTGTTTCTGAGATGCTTATCCTTTCTCAAATCATACCTTTGAAACAGCTTTGACCAGATAAATTCAGCCAACTGTTTTTTTTAATAGCCTTAAGTTTTCAGTTTTCAGTTTTGCCTTGAATTATTTGAAACATAGATCCAGTTGCTTCTGAGTGTAGTCTTCTGAGAATAAGAATCAGGTAGAAGTCTGCTTATTAGTCACATTAAAATACCTTAAGTCTGAGCTGAATGTCTCTAATTCTGCTCCAAATTTTTCTTGATAGTAGACTATTGAAGCGCTAATTTTAAGTTAACTTTCATAAATAAAGGGGTTGATAATCAAGTTATATTTTCTGTGTGTAAATTGTAGTGTTATATTTATGTGTTGTGTCATTGTCTGATTTATGATTCAAGCAACTTTCCATTGTGCCTGCATTTCCTGAGTGGTTTTGTTTCCTGATGTGCAGAGTCACACAGCACAGTGCACAGCCAGAGTATTTACTTTTTTTTTTTTGACAGGGTAATATAGAACATTTTCTAACTTATCTCCAGAAAATTTCAGCGATCTGACAAGATAATAGCTTTTGCTTGTTTCCTGTGCCTTTTCCTCTTTCGTTATTTAGTCTCTTATCTGGTGCTGTGAGCTCCTTAGCTAAGTGCTACTTGATTGTTTAATAACTAAGGTGCTTTTCATAACGCCTATCATGCTGCCAGAAACCATGCTGTTTATTTCATTCATGTTCTGATCAATTGAGTATTAAGTAATTACTATTTTGGGCTATCTCCAAAGGCTCTTTGCCTCTGCAGTACCCTCCATTAGAAAGATGCTGTATCCTGGCACTCAGCTGGGTTGAGGTGTGTTGTAACTAATTAATGGAGAGCAGTAACAAATAAATTCTTTGGTCCACAGGACCTGAGTTGTGTAGACTGCCAGCAATGCTGAACCGTGCAAATGAAAGTGCTTGGTAGATCTTGAAAATTATTTTGCTTTTTCTTACGCTGAATATGGTATCATCCTGTATAAAATATTTAGTTTGGTGCCCTAGGCCAAACATCTCCTGTTGTTGGAGGCTATGGAAATGGCCAAGCACTCATTAGGGGTGAGAGCACTTGCTCTGCACCTGCACAAGTGCAACTGGTTTCCTCTCCTCTGCGGGGAGTTGAATTCACTCTCACCAAATCAAGCTCTGCGAGCCACACCAGCCTGCAGTAAGTGGGGAAGAGCAGGGGATTTGCTTCAAAATTGCTCTGCTGCTCTGGGCCTAAATGTGAATACAAAACCAGCCTTTGTATCTATATCTCTGCTGTCTTTTCTTCCTTTCCTCTTTGTGTTACTTGTAAGAAAGACAGATCTGACAGAGAGGTGGCTTTGTGATCACAAGCCTGTTAACTGTGGCTTGCTCGTTTGTTGGTTACAAGGAGTTCCCACGAGAGAAGTGACTCGGAGGGAGTTTTGGATCTTGTCCTCCAAAGTGTTTACTGGTTTTCTGCTTGTTGTGAAAAAGGTGGAAGAAAAAGCCCATTCAATTACAGCTGATCCTCAGTCATTGCAGGAGGCACCTGTAACCTCAAACTTTTAAAGGAATATTTGTCCTGCAAAGAAGCAGCAGTAATAAAAGCAAGTCACCTGTGGAGACAACCTGAAAGGTGAGCAGGGCATGCTTTTAGTGACAGCAAGTGTGCCTGCAGCTTCCATGGAGACAGACTGAGCGTCCAGGGAAGAGCAGCAGAGGTGGTGATGAGTTTAGAGCACATGATTGATGAGAAGCTGGGGAAACTGGGGGTGTTTAATCTGAAGAAGAGGAGGCTCAGGAGAGAATTTACCTCTCTACAACTCCCTGAAAGGAGGTTGTGGTGAGGGAGGGGTTGGTCTTTCCTCCCAGAAAACAAGCAACAGGACAAGAGGAAATGGGCTCTAGCTGTGCCAGGGGAGGTTTAAATTGGATATTAGGAAAAATGTCTTCACCGAAAGGGATGTTGGAACTGGAGCAGGCTGCCCAGGGAAGTGATGGAATCCCCATCCCTGGAGGGATTTAAAAGATGTGTGAATGTGGCACCTGGGGGCATGGTTTGGGGGTGGGCTTGGTAGTGCTGTATTAACAGGTCGACTTGATGATTTTAAAGTCTTTTCCAATCTGAATTATCCTGTGATTCTATGATTTATATTAGCAACTGAGATAGTAAATGGGATGTAAAAACCAAGCTCCAAACTCTGCATCTCCTTAACAGAGGAACAACAGAAATCTTAATGGAATTGGGAAATGCTTTGAATTTAGTTCTTTAGGGAGGAATCTAGTGATCTTCCTTCAGGCAGTTCATAAGAGAGGCTGCTAAGGAAAGAATAACAGGGAGTGATTTACATTATCACCAAATTCAATCTTGAAGCCAGTAATTTTGGTGTCAACCCACAATTACAGGCAATCACTTCCACTTGGCTGCTTGTTCCAGTCAGTTACTGTTTACAGTGTGTACTTACCTAATGCTCAGCATTGTGCTGAGTTGGTTCTGCTTTTGTTGCAGTTAATCAGCTATGTTATATTTTCTTTATGATGTGAAGTTGCTTCTGTGAAAAGTTAGAGGTAGATGAAAGTGTTTCTGGTTGAAAGTGGCTTTTTCAGTTCTTTTCCTGCTCTCCACTCCTCAGTAGCCTCACAGAGATTGTGTGTATCAGCATGTGATCTGGGAAGATTAAAAGGGTTTCTTAATATAGGTGTGATAGCCACGGAAAAATCCTGTCAGCACATCCCACCTGGCTGGGAAATTTCTGAAAGAATTTTTCAGAAACACTGCCACAGGGCTGGGATCCCCAAACCACCCCTCAGAGTGATTTCCAGGCAGTGCAGGTGATGGAATGAGCAGCAGAGGCTCACTGTGATCCAGCACAGGTCCTTGCAGGAGAGGAAAAGGACATGGCACATGCCAGATTTTAGGCTGCAGAGAGCATTCTAGGAGATCAGTCCTTCTGTTTCTGTACATAAGCACCAGATTTGACAGTGAATCTTTTTAAATGCTCTTTCACCAAAGGTAATTAATTGAGTTTGAGTATTACCAAGCTGTAAAATTAAGTTTGTTTCATTCTTGGCAAAAGGCTGATTCAGTTTCCACTGTTTTCCAGGTAGTCTTAGAGTGTGGAGACAGCCTCAAGAAAGGGCTTTTTCACTTCCCTTCTGGTCCTCAGAAAACCCTACAACAAAACTTATTGAATTGCTGGTGGTGCCAATTGCTCATGGATTTGTTTGCTTGCTTTTCTGGCAACATACCAGAGTTTAATGCCCTCCTGAAGCACACAGAGTGATGACACTGACATCACTATAACACCAATAATGGCACTGATGATCATGCTAAGACTGAAAGGAGACCACGAATATCTTAAGCACCTTGTGTTGGCAAATTGAAAAAGCTCGACCACTTTCATGTGAATAATTGCATTGCATCAGGTTAAAAAGTCCTCCAGCATTTTCAGTCCTTAGTTGTACATGTTTGGAGAAGTGAGAAAATAAAGAGATGCAGGTTTTAGGCTTTTCAGTGAAACAGCTTGCAGATAATATTGAAGTTTTTGATAATTTCTAAGAGTTCTGTGTGACACTTTTGATCCTTTTGTTTTCATAAGATTTTTTTAGCTTTCTCAGGAACAGAGGCCTTTGTGAATTTTTGCTGTTACAGCTTTGTGTTTAAAAAAAAAAACCCATCTAACCTTTTGCATACGTTTTCTGTAAATTCTTCTCATTAGGCAAAATGTTGTGTTTGATTCATTTAACCCATCTACTTGTGTGTATGGCAGCCACTTCATTAAACAGCTAGATCAGAATAAACAGAAAGAAAGCTGTCTGGCAAAAACAAGATTTTGTGTTATGTGTTAAAGTTTATTAATCGTTCCAGTTTTTCATATTAAAAGATGATTAGTGTTCATAGCATAAAAAATTATGGCATACAAAAAGATAAAAACATTTTTATAGCAGGCACACACAGAGAAACACACACTTAATTCTCACACAATGACTAAACAGCCATTATATATCAGCTGATATCTTCACATAATTTTCTTTCTCTTAAATAAAATCTCTTTCTTACCCAAATCTGCAACTTCTAAGTTATGCAGTGTAGCACTATGAAAATAAGGCCATAAGCATAAATTTAAGATGAAGAAATATAATCTTATAGTCAAAGAACAGCACTCCTTAGGGACCTATAGCTACCCAGGGATTTGGGGGAGGAAGGGCATATGGTCACTTTTTGGGGAGCTTTGCATCATGTCACTGCTGGGAATGGGGAGGTCAAGGCACTCCAGGTGGTGAATCCTCAGAAGAGTAGGAGTTTTGTGTCTCTTGGGGTCAGACATGGATGTCTGCACTGTTTTGGTTTTCACAATCTCTGTGCCTGACTGGCCACAGCTCCTTGCAGAGAGGTGTGTTGCTGTGTCTGGGAATATTTCTACTCTCAGCCTTGGTGTTCCTTGTTTTAGCCCACGAGTCTTGTGAGTCTTTGACTGCTTTGTGACAAAGGAGTAGGGACAAATTTAGGCCAGGGGAATTCAACCTTTGAGGCAGCAAATAATCTGCAAAACAGGTGAAGTGAAGGTATTGCAACTAATCCACCCTGAAGCGCCTGGGAGGACATGATTTTGTAATTCATGTGTCACACTCACCTTGCTCAGCCCTGCAGCCACCTCTGAACTCCTTTGTGGTGTGATGCACACCATGCTGAAGATCCTGCATGCCTTGTGTAGTATTTCAAAGCTGAACAGCCATGCCAGCTCCCTCTTTGATACCAACACAAGGCTCCTCCTTACTTTGCATCTAAGGTTGTTGTGTGAGTTGTATATATCTGCAAAAGAAGCTCTAAGGGTGATCATGGTGGCCTTGCTGTTGGCCAGGATGAATTCTGCGGAGCTGTTACTTACATAGATGCTCTCAAGCATTGATGGGTTGTTATTTACTAGAAATGCTTGCTGGTTTGGTGAGCACTTTTACTTTGATCCTGAACCTCTCACCATTGAGAGGTTGTTCCCATGTGGATGAATAATGCTCTGTAAAAATCTGGGGTTTGATGCAAAGCAGGTGCTCTGTGGTGAAGGGTGAGAGAATTCAGTCCCCCAGGACTGGGGTGTTACAAAGCAGTGAAGATAAAAGAAGCTCCACTGTATTATAACATTTTAAAAAATATTATCTTTATTCTTCACCTATGCAGATCCTGTCCAGGCTGTTGTGTTGCTGCTGCTTAATTCTAGGAAAAAACGCTTCACTCTTGTATTTCTGCTGCTTTGTTTTCTTGGGTTTTGGGGCTTTTTTTTTTTTTTTGTTTTGGGTTTTTTGAGTGGGAAGAAGGAAATTGCAAGAAACCAAGCTCACTGTTGTAAAATTTTAAACATTTATTAACAAAAAGACAATAGGGGACGGACAAAATGAAAAAAATTCGTTTCACAAAGTAGAGACCTCCCCTAGTCGAGCTTTACCTGAACCCCCCCTAGTCGAGTGCAATTTCACTGCACAGACGTTTTTTGGCTGCAAATGTAGGCAGCTGTTGGCTTATGATACCAGAGTGTAGCCAAAGTTTTCAGTGTGGTGGTTTGATGAGCGTTGGTATTCATCCTCAACTTTTTAAAACGCATAAAAATGTATCCCGTAGTGCAAAAAAAAATAAAGGTATCTTCCCTAATTAATAGGAATTGCACTAAAAATCAGACAACTTAACAAGTTTGGGTGAGTTTCTGTAGCCAGGCTTTTGAACATGTGCTTTTACAATAAATCAGCAGAAATATCATGGTCTAGCAAGTAGTGGATCTTGTGATTTAAAAGCAAAAATAGCAGATGTTGACACAATAACTGTAGTAAATACAGTGTCACTGAATGTATTATATATTAAATATTGGGTTATCTTTTAATTTGAGTCTTTACTCAGGCAAGAAGGTGTGCCAAAGGCATGAGTGTGTTCAGCTGAATAAAATTTTCTTTCAATAAGCTTTAAATTCTTTTAAATAAGAAGGGAAACTTCCCTCCTTATTTGGTTTACCTGCCCTCCAGTTTAACACTCAGTTATTTTTTTGCCAAGCAAAGCAAAAAGCCTTTTGGGCATTGTAAAGGCAGAGCACATAGACCCTTTGGGTGGCTTCTGGAATTTTTATGTGTGCACAGTTGTAAATGATGCACGATATCCTAATGAATGGGACCCAGGTAGCTCGAGTGGCACATCCCTGCCAGATGGAGCTCTTTACATTATTGGTCAATGGAGCAGAATTTCCATGAGATAAATGGGGCTAATAAAGCATAAAGCACTTGTAGCTAGTCAGTGGTTTGTGTATGCTTACAGTGTCAGTGTGAATTTTACAGTATTAAAGATTACCTAAACATGATCCAATTCAAAACTGTAGCTGGATGCAAGCATGACAGTAGATTAACTGGTTAAAACAGCCTCTGAAAAAACAAACATAAGGTAGTTCTCAGTTGTGGTAACTTGAGACCTTAAATTTATAGAAGTCAAACATTTGTCCTTTTTCATATGCAAGTTTAACAAGATAACTCAAGACAATTGTTCACTCCTAGTTTTTCTCTTCATTCTTATAAAAACTGCTAATAAATTTTAAAAAAAGCTCGCTCATTTTGCCAGTGTAAAAAAACCTATAATCTGTCTTTAATGTCATGTAGCCATCATTACCATTTATTATTTATATAAGGGATAAAAGAGCTGAGCTTACAGTAAGTTGTCTGGCAACAGAAGTTACACTTCTAGTGACAAACAGGAGGATTGTAACAGAAATGAGTAAATGAATTTCCTCTTCATTCTTACAATTTCTATTTTATTACAGAACCTATTTTTCCTTCATTTTCCTAAACAGCTGTGATAAATCACTATAAGAACATTCCTCTATTTTTTATTTAATTTAAAAAAAGAAATAACTTTCCTGTATTACACTTGAATTATTACCTTTTAAAAACTTGGCACCTTCTTGGTCTCCTTCAACTTAAGCTCATTCATTCTGCTTTTGTTCTCCCTTACAAACAGAATGAGACAAGTCAATACTGATGTGAAATAGCCCAAAGAAATACAAACTTAGTGTTGAAAAGCACTGCCTGGCATTTTCTTATTTAGAGTGACTACCAAGCACATGGTCACCCAGTTTGGGAATTCTCTACCAACAACTGCAGTGTCCTTGTTGAAATTTGTCGTGGTGCTGTTCCACTTGCGTTGTAGTGATGTAGAAACCTTGTTTAGTTCTGTGTTTATTCCCCCTGCTCCTGACATCTCCACAGCTATGTATCCATGTTCTTGTCTGTGGTCCTTCAGTAACAAAAACCAGTAGATTCTTTTCTTTTAAAGGCATTTTCATCCATTAATATTTGTTGGTGAGCCTTTTGTACAGCAAAATAATGCATATATTATGACAGCAGGATTTTTCCAACTTCCCCGAAGTGGCTATAGAGAGGTCATGGGATTCTTATTTCAATTTTTGGTCACGGGCATCTTGCTGAAATCCAAGCTTTCCTCTCTTACTGCTCTGTCTTTCTAACTTGTCAGCATCTTGTACACTAACCCTCCCTGAATCCCTCAGGGGCTGAGAACATCTCTTGCCAGTCTCAAGGACTTCTCTTGTTCTTGAGTTTGGAACTGTAATATTCAGGATCATCAGATAAGCTGTTATTTTGATACTGGTTTTGCATAATTTTAATGATGAAGTGTTAATTGGTCACAGTAAATTCTTTCCATCATGACAAATGATTGCCTGCAGCAGGGCTGCTCTTATGAGTGTAGAAAGCAGAGGATCTGTTCTGGTATTATTTGGACAAGTTACTTGGCCTGTCAGTTTCATTTGGTTATCACAGCAGCCATTAAAAATCAAATATTAAATGGCAGAAGATAACAGCCCCCTAAAATGCCATGTGAAGCAAGTGCTTTTCACATGCAAACCCTTTTCTCTGTGTAAAGCAATATTGACAAATACATAGATTTAAATATTCATCTTGCAGATTACATCAAGCAGTTAAAAGGATTCGAATCCTTCCCCTCGCCTATAACTTTTTCTGAATAAAATCTAGCCCAGTGTCCCAGTCTGATGGGTTTGAGTGGCACTAGGGTACCTTGAATACAGAGCTGATTACTGGTGAGAGTATGTGCTTAGGATAATCAGCATGTTGCACAGTTTAATTAAAGGGAGTGTGAAAGGGAGTGCAGCTTCCTTTTCCTTGCTGAAGTGGAGAGAGATCTTCCCTCATTTCTTCTGAACCTGTGCAAGCCTGCCGTCTGTTCCTCTTTTCCCCTCCTCTCCCTGTTAGTGCAGTTTACCTCTTGTGAAGCATTCTCTGCTCCTGGGAGCATTGGCTGTCCTGGACCTGAGCTGTTTCTGCTGTGGTAGATCATTAACTAACGAGCACTGACATGGGGAAAGTGCTGAGAGCTCTAAGCTCCCAGTTTTAAGGCACTGGGGAGCTATCACTGTCCTTGGCTGAGCTGAGGCACAAGCAGGGCCTTTGGAAAAACCTCAGGTAGCTCAGGGCAGGTGGAAGAGACCAGGGAGATGGACTGCAGGAGCTGTGGTGCTGTGTGCTGTTTCACCACGGAATGTGGAATAAAAATCCCCAAGAGGCTGACCTTGTGTCCGTGTCTAGCAGTGTGGTGCTGGTGTGCACTTGAGTTAATTGCTTTTAGAGCATTTAATTATGCTGCTTACCAACATAATGCCATTACTGTGTCACTGAAACTTCAACACAAGCAGGACTTAAGGATACATATCTGCTCACAAAGCCCCACCAAATTAAAAAAATATTAGTAATAGCTTTATTGTCTAGGAGATTTCCCTAAGGAAGGCTGGACTGCTGCTTGCACACTGTTTCTCTTCCCTAACACCATAAACAGATTATGAGTGAATGTACCTTATACTTATGCATAATAGATTTGTGTCAACACAGATAATACGTGGATATATCTCCTTCATTTGCAACTGCTCAATAGAGCATGGATCTCATTTGGAAAAGGATAATCCCCTCGAGGCGGGGAGGATGAGCAGTATCCACTGGGATGGCTGCCCTAATTATGGAGCAAGTCTTTGCTTCTCTTTGTGAACCACACTTGTATCTTCACCTTACATGAAGTCCTGACCCTCTGAGCCACTGGCCAGGCCCTGTGAGTGGATCTTTCCATCAAGCACCACTGCAATATCAGTGCCCTTGAAAGCCACAGGAAGAGAGGTGCAGTTTTCTGGCACTGGGAGGTCATTTCTGCACACTTTGCAGCTCTGTGCAGGCAGCAGGACAAAGGTAATGGCCTTGCTGCTGGTGGAGTGAGATTTTCAGGCTGTTCTTTTGATGGTAGAGTGGAATACATCAATTTTTAACCACTCCTAATACTGCTTTATCAACAGCACTACACTGTCTGTGCTCTGTATTTGAGTGTCTTTTTACCTGCTAAATACAGTATTAGTATATCTAATAGAAAGGAACATACTATAATGAGTATTAAAACAGTATCAAAATTATGAACACCTGGGACCAGCTCCTAGAACTTTGCCACATGTAAGTCTATTTCATATACTCAATTAAAACCATTAGTTCTCTTTTCTTTTTCATCTGAACAAATATATGTGACTTATACACAGCCATGACATGACTTGGAGGTGTTTTTCTTCTGAGAGCTAGAGCAGCCTTATAATTACAACCAAATCACTCAGTATAAACTGTGATAATAGTTTTAATAGTGTTGCCTTTGATACCTTTGTGCTATTCATTGTAGATGAGCACTTAATCCCTGGAATCTTCCACCAGTAAATTCAAGTGATTATCTTTTTTTTTTTAAGGAGAAGTCCTACATAGTTGCTTGCTGTACAATAAGCATTTTACTATCTCCAGGCAGTTTTATTACCCCACTGTGTTTTCCGTACAGAGCCATGACCCTGTACTGGGATAGAAGCCAAAGGATGAGCAGCATGAGATATTATAATTTGGTTTTATTTGAGACCCTTTTAACAATATAATAATTTATGATAGCTAAGCTTTCCTTTGGGAAAACATGTAGGAAACAATTTTCTCTTAAACTTACTTTCAAAAATACGGTTTTGGACAAATAATTTGTTCTTAAGAGGTATGTTTGTAGGCAGTGTGGCTAATTAATCTAAATATCCTTGGGTTTGTGGCATTTAGGTACAAATGAAGTTATATATCTCCTAGCAGGGATGTTGAGTGCTTTGTTTAGAAAAATGTTGGAGTCAGCACTGTTCTCTGACACGGTGTCTCGGTGCATCCGCAGTATTCACATACCCAGAACCTATTTTGCTGAATCTAATTGATTCACACATTCCTCTCTGAAATTATTTCATATCTCATGTTCACAAAGATAGCAACTTTTACAGATCATTTCATTTAAAATGTAGGATTCTAGTTTATACTTGATAAGCCACAATGCTGGCAAGCGCTGAATTTTCATGAATAATAGCTGGAGTACCTGAAACAGTTTTTTAAACAGCTTTTTTTTTAAAGCAGGTTTAATTGGAACTTCCTAATGCATGCACATACCATGAAAATTATGTTTTGTGGCATTCAGCTTTCAAGAGGGAGCTTTTAATTTGTTTTAAACCAGGACTCTACCCTGCTGATGGGTTGCAAATTGTTGTCTGCTGTACCCACAGATCATTCCAGCTTTTCTGTGCTCTAAATAGAAGATAAAGTGAAGCTTGAAATAAATCATCCAACTTCAGCATGCACTGGATTGTCTGTGCCACACTACTTCTAAATAAAGATAGGCATTCCAGGTCTGTACACAACTGAGTTTCAAATTGAATTTCAAATTTTTGGTCCCTTCCAAAAGAGAGCATCAAAAGATCTTGTTTTCTCTCATTAAAAAAAAAATTTGGGCCATTATAATTGTTAAGGAATGGCCTTAGCTATGCATGTCTTATTTGAATGACCATCTCTATTAACTTGTGATTTCTGAATTTGTAAATTTGATCTATTTTAGCTGATTTAACATGATCTTTAAAATCTTGTTGATACTTCAGAGGGCTATTTTTATAATATTGGCATTAAATCGTCTTCAAAAGTCCAATAGATAATGTTTTTACCAGTTGCAATCTTCTTGAATAGCAGTGCTGCCATATTTGAATGATTCTGCTCTGAGATTTCTGGCAGAAGCTGTTTTCTGGCTGAAATAACCAACGAGGTGTAGGTTTTGGCCACAAACCTTTTTATCAAAGTGTTCAGATGATCATCTGATTCCAGTTCCACTGTTATCTTCTGGAATCACCTGAAGTAAAGGAGATTGGCATTTTCTTTGCTTTAAAAAAAAATATATCCCACAGCAGTGCTTGCAGAGCGAGCTGTTCTTATATCAAATTATTCTTTAAAAATGTTAACCAAAGTTATTTTTAAACTTCTGAGATCCATTTTGTGTGTTCCATGGCATAAATCTATTATCTGTCTGTAGGAAGGTAATGAGACAGATATGGTAAAAGTCAGATTTGCTATTCATATAATTATATCATTATGTTGTGAGCATTTATATCCCTGGAGCTGGATGTACCACAGGGAAAATGTCTCATTTTCTGTAGATGGGCAGACTGTGCATGTGGAAGAGTAAAGAAAACAATTTAAAAATTGACACAGCTTGCCAAAAAGGTAGATGGCTTAGTCTCAGAGGAGCACAAGAAACAGGAAAACTGAAAGAGGTCACTGAACAGAAAGTTGATATGAACTTGTCTGGTGGTTTTTTTTCCCATGTAAGGCCAGATATGCTCTATATGGTGCCTTAGCATTTGTGATGTCAGTGAACCATACATGTCACAAAAATCTCAATGGACAACTTGAGTTGCCTAACAGCAGTTGAGAATTGACTTCCCTACATCCTCGTGCATTTCTGGAGTGCCCAGAAAAGCAAGGCTTTCATATGGAAATATTTAAAATTTCGGAAGTAAGGGCTTTTAACACTGGCAAGGCCCTGAGATGCACTAGATATCTAAGTGTGGATGCTCATGCTGATGCTGTGGAGTATCCTGCTACCTTCCCTCCACAGAGAAAAAAAAAAAAAAAAAAAAAAATCACAATTACAGGCATGAGGAAGCAAAATTGGCGAGTTTTATTGTACAGCTTGCTTATTTCAGTAGTGCTTAAAAATCAGCTGGGATCCTTCAGACTGGAAACATTGTGAAGTCAAAGCAGCAGACAGTTCCTGAGCTGAAGATTCACATTAATGGAGATAAAGCAGACAAATGTGGGAGCTGCTCCTTTTCCTTCTGCTGGGTTTTGAGCACAAGTTTATGGAACTCATCCTCAGCTGCTCTATTCTGTTATTACTGCAATGATGTGAATGAAATGATGGCAATTTTTATCAGTGCCAATGTGCCCCCATGTTTACTGGAATTTTCTTTTCTTTAGTAAAAGTACAGCTGAAAGAAAATTTCAGCTACAGAAGCACAACTTAGCCACATATTGGAAATGGAGCATATTAATTGGATATGTATGAAATGAAAATTGCCTTGCAGAGAAACAGAAATCAAACCTACCATTTCCCAAGTATTAATTTCGTCTGTTATTTTATTTCATCTGCAGTGATAGGGGATGTCTTTTTTGCATTTAAAAAGCCAGAATCCCTCTTTGGAGTTTCCAAATGAAAACATGCCTATCTTTTAATGTGGGTTGTTAAACTGAGACCTGAATGGCCTATTTATTTGCTTTGTTTGAGTGGAGACTGGATCTAATCTGTATGTACACCAAGGGCTCTTCCTCCCTCAATTTCTCTGAAAAACTGCAATTAAATTTTAGACATAATAGGATTAAAGCATTATATTGCATATGACATGACATTTGTGTGCAGAATTATTGGATTTTATATTCTCCCTGATATTTTACTTGAATATAGAGATAAAAAAGATGACCTAATTCGTCTTGTATATCTCTTTCAGGACCATCCCTCTGTTTTATGCTACTTATGCTTTTTCCAGTTTCATTTTAAGTCTGCCATTTCCTTGGAAGATTATTTCACAGCATATTCGACCTCACTGTTAGGTGATTTTTTTTTTTCTGATATACAGTTTTCTTATATCTTTAAAATACAGAAGGCAGCAATTTTTTAATCTATTTTGAGCACATGGAGCACAGTAAAAGCTGTAGCTAGGCACAATCCCACCAAAAAAAATCAAACATAACTGGAAAGTAAGTGTATTTAGAGAGAATATATTAATTAACTTTGATTTTAGGGTAAATAAGTACTAAATACTTGGGGGGAAAGTTGTGTTCTAGAACTTTTTTTTTTTTTCCCCTGTATTTCTGCCCATTTCTCTTGCCAGTTTACCTCCTGTACTGTATCAGGGAAACTAAGGGCCACTTAGAAACTCAGGGCCACTTCCCTACATATGGAAAATTCGCTGATTTATTAATCTTCAAAAATTTTTAGCCCCACAGCTCTGTGTACAGAGCATCAGTGGGGCAGTAAAAACCCCAAAAATTTGGGGCTAACATGCCAGAGCTGCTTCCCTTTCCCCAGCCAGGATGTACAAGTGCTGAGCCAACATGCCAATGCTGCTCTGATGAATGGGGAGGACAGAACAAAAATCTGTTGATTAAACACGCTGGCTGGGAGATGAGATTGCAGATGCACAGATAAAATGATTGCATGGAGGATTTATGTGGCTTGGTGTTAGGAATGGGTTTTTTTTTCTCCCTTTCCAAGTAGAAACGTGGGGCTGGTGCTCCCAGACCTGCAGAGGTGAATGTGAGCTGCTTGAGGAGGGCACAGGGAGGATTCCCAGCAATGTCTTGGCACCAACTTCCTCAACACATTTATCCTGCTGTTTCCATTCTGGAAGAGCCAAGTGTCAAAGGAATCCATTTGGCCAATGGCTGGGGAAGAAGGGATGTCCAAAAGCCATCCAGGTTTAGGAGCAGCAAAGTGAGATTGCACAGCCACGCCGTGAATCCCGGAATGAACTGGCAGAGCTGGAGGTCCCTTTGACACAGAGCTTGGGGAGAGCCAGGAACACCTCTTTGGGGAACAAGGAGTACATCTGATGGAAACGACAGGATTAGTCAGTATTTATGGGCTTTAATCGTGTTCCAAAGAGCCATTTTCAAAGAGGAGCCTTCAGATTTACCTTCCTGACAGAAAAATGATGGTCCGTGCCGAATCCCAGGGATGAAACTCTTGGTGGATTTTCCACTGGCTGGCAAATGAAAGTGATTTAAACCTCTGGGTTTGAGTTGAAAATACCAAGTTGAAAAGAAGCAACAAAATATTCAGTTGTAAATATTTAAGTCTTTTTTTACAGAAAGACTTGTTAATGATTAGAACAACAGAACAAGTGATTTTCAAACCTCGTATCTTTTGTTAAATATGGAGTTGATTTTGCTTAAGCAGAAATACATACCACATGCTCATACTCATCTATCTGTAAGTAATTTAACCCACAATTAGTCAGAGCATTAATTTTACAGTCTCAACACAATTTATATTATTTTAGTTTTAAGGTGTTAAAAATTACAAAAAAATGTAACAATTCAGTAGATTAACTTCTTGCTCTAGTTCAGTCATGCCATGTGTGAGCAGAAATTTGGTTTCAATGATAACATACAAAATATAATTTTAATTAGTTGCATAAAACTATCCTAAGAGTGCTGAGATGCATTAGGAATCAAGAGAAGTTAGATTTTTCAAAATTTATTTTGGGTTACATAACTATTAGTGAAAAAGGAAATTTCTATCAGTTTTGATCATAATTAGGGTTTTTTTTGGTCATCACTTGACAGAATTTCCGTGTTATTCTGATATCTAAATATGGCCATAGCACAGTTATCAGAAGAGCCAAATTAGACTAAAGAGGTAGGAAATGAATTGAGCAAAGGCTGAGCACCTAACAGGTACAGCAGGAACTCTACCTAACTGCTTGATATTCTGGAACCACTGCTTCCAAATTTTTGAATTAATAGATGACATATTTTTCCTCCTAGTTTCTTGTCATAAACTGAAAGAGGAAGCCTGCTGGCTTTTCAGCTCATAGCCATTTCTCCAACATTCAAGGAATTAATCTGAATGAGAAGATATTCCTCAGCTCATTAAGATTTGTGAGGCACTACTGGTTCAGTATAGTTTTAAATGAACATTTAAAGGATTTTAATAGGTTATCAGACATTTATATTTTAACATTACATTTTAACATTGCTAATCACAGTATCACGTAGAAATTTAGATGTGATAATTTTTAAAACAGAACTGCTTGTCGCCTAAATTAAGTAGCATTGATTCAAAATTGATTTTCCCTTCTGCTTGAGGTAAAAATACTGCTAAAAGTGAATTGGGAAAGGAAATAATACCTAAATTCTGCAGTGCAATCCTCCCATCCACATCTGCATGGTGCATCTGTAATTCTGCATAATTCTGCAGGTTCAGGGATATAAGTACCTCCTCATTACAATGATCCACGTGGTAATGAAGCATTGCATGTTGTAATGCAAACTTCCCTCCAGGGACAGGAGGCTCATTTTGAAGTCTCACATCACACCACCTCTCCAGGCTGCAAGCTCTGCAGAGATGAGATGGTTGTGCTATTCCCTGGCCTCCTATAAACTATTCCAAGGGATCAGCTGGCTTTGATGTTGCAGAATGTAGTGGAGAGGCGAGGAGGTGATATTTATACCAGCATTATACGTGATGCCATGTCTGCATTTCACATGTGGGTCACTGATTAAGTGGATTTGTGCTTTGGCTCACAAAGGTGTTTCGTGTTCCAGGTGGGTGGTGGTAGAACGTGTGAGTTAATCTCCTAGAAGTGCAGGTAAGCAATCCCATAATTTGTGTACTTTACAATGATCCAGCTGAGAAACTCATCCAGGAGCATAAAAGAGCCCTGATGAGAAAAAGATAAGCAACATATGTAAGTACAATCTTAGAACAGAGCCTTTAGCATTAATAGAATATTTTGCAGGAATCTCATTAGACTGTAACTAGAATTTACATACTGAACAATACTGTGCTAAATCTTCCCTTAAGGGGCAAAAATGAAATGTAAACCTGGCTTCTTCCAGCCTCAAGATATTAAATGAAAATAATTTTCTTCATCTTAGACAGCAGCCACAGCCTTTCCTTACTTTCCCCTGCTGCCTTGGCTCTGTGTTTCTGGTGCATTGAACCCACAGCCCTTTGGCCACATCTAAACCAGTCCTCTGTGATGCAATGTATACAATTCTAGCTAGTCTTCATTTTCTGTCATCCAAAAAGTGCTCGTCTCCCTTTCTGTGGGACATGTTTTTTGCCAGCCACTCTGTCCTCACTGATTTTCTGTCACTGGGAAACACTCTGTGCTATGAAGTTCTGGAAAATTAAGAGCTCTGCAATGAGAAAGGAATAAAAAAGATTTTAAATAATAATTATGAAAAGAGGTTATTTAAGGAACATAACTGAAATAGTGAAATGCACACACACTGCCTATGAGTTTCAGCGAACAGGAAATCAATTCCATAGTTACATTTCCAGGGTTTGCAGCAGTCTTGTGCATTACACCCATTGAATGCTCCATTTCTTTCAACTATCAAGGTTACTGAACTTCAGATACACTTCTCCTACTGCGTTTACAAATCAATTAAGTCAAAAGAACAAAGCTTTTTTCCATGCTAGAGAAGTAATGCTCATTAAATTTTGGGTAAGGTGCAAAGACAATTACTTCTAAAAATGGATGAAATTAATTGCACTCTTGCTTTCTTTTGATCTTGTGCAGCTTACATTATGCTTGTTGGTTTTCTTCCCCCTCTCTTCAATGTGCCAGTATTCCGGAGACAGACGTGGTTTACTGATTAAAACAATATTTTTTTGAATAAATTTCAGTGTGCCCTGTCTGCTCTAAACATAATAAGGCTGCATAAAAGAGTTTATCTGCAGTTTGATCAATCCTTGCTCATCACTGTGCATTAAGCACAGTATTATGCTTTGTGGTCATCTGAATCCTAGCACTGAATTTTCTATGATGCTCTTTTGGGGTTTTTTGAAGCTGTGATTTTGGATACCTGGTTGTTTAACCCTGGCTGTGCCTGTTCTCAACCCGAATTTGCCTTTTGTTCAGATTATTTGGACGCAAGCACACACTGAGGATTGGGCTCTGGGCAACCCATGTGGCTTGGCAGATGGGAAGGATGGAGATTTTGGTAATATTCCTGCAAAATGGGGTCAGGCAGCAAAGCCCAGATGACCAATGTTGATCTCCTGTGTAGTTCAGGGTGAGATTTGCAGACAGCTGATCCATGGTCATCCATTTGCCAGATTGGGGGTTTCAGAGATGGTCTGAGAATGCAGCCTGCTCTGACCTCCTCAGACCTGTCTGCCACGGGTCAGTCTCAGCACAGCTTTTAAATCTTAGTTTCTCTCACTCTAAAGGAATGAACACCCCTTATTTTCCAGGAAAAACAGTGAGGATTAATCAACGCTTTTGAATTTATGGTATTCACATTTGGTCCTAATTAGTGGTGTAGATACAACACACTGGCTTTGTTAGGAAGTTTTGCAGAAGTGACATCCACAAGTGCTGCTTGTTTAAACTTTCTTAGCTCCCTGTTGATGGCTGTTTCTTCAGAAATGCATAATGACCTAGCAAGTGCCTTTATGAAAGAGCACATTTTTGTTGTTGTTACATGCTGGTTTAGTACAAATATCTTTTGCAAACAAAAACACTCTTCTAATTTTTTCCCAGTGGTCAAAGTGTGGGGAAGTGGACACTTCTCAACTTAGCATGCAATTATTAAAAATCAAGACAATGTGCTTTTAATTATACACAAGAAGAGGAATAATATCAAAAAACCTACTGCTAGGAAGATAAATATTTTTTTTCTGAGAGTGGCTGCCTGTTGGAGTGTTCCTGCAGTGAACCCCATGCTTGATGAGCAAGTGCCTGTGGTCAGTAGAAATGTTGGCTGAGTATTTAACAAGATTGTGCTTTTGCTTTGCCTGCATATAGGCAAGATGTAGATTTCTGTGGGTACAAGTAGTTATTGATAAAAACTTGCAGATTGTTTCTCTTCTCTCCATGGAGCTGGGGATAGAAGCAGGAATAGGAACCTCAGTGGGTGTTGAGTGGGGAGGAGGGAGGCTTGGGGTTGCATGAGGAGCATTTCCCATCTGAGTGTTTGCCTGCTCAGAGAGGTTGAGGACCATGGTTGTCAGGATCACTTTTGAATCAGAGAGGAGACTTCTAGGAGAAAGAGTTGTGTTTAATTCCTTGGTCTGTCCAAGGATAACCTGTCCTCTCCATGATCTCATTCTGGACTCAGGAAATTCTGTGAGGTATTTTCCTAAAAGAAATTCTATTTATTTTCCTCTCATACAATTACATTAAGGCAGGGAAGAGAAGATACCTGATATTTCTCCTAGCGAATTTTTCACAGAAATAAGAATGTTTCACAATTAGGATATTTTCCTTATGAAGCACCAATCCAGACTAATGATGGGAATGGAACTTTTTCATTCATCTCAGGAACCCTTAGTCTACCAAACATGTAAAGGTTGATCATTTCATTCCAGTGATAGACCTTGAACCATACCAGTCCCCTTTTCTAAGGGTGGGGAAACCTAGGCAAAAGTGACTGTCCCACAGAGACATGGCTTAGTAGCACTAAAGTGATTGTAAAATCAGAGAGCCCTTGGGTTTGAGCCCAAACAGTGTGTTTTAATCTGTATTTGTGGTGAGGAGCTGCAGATGTAGGGCAAGGGCTGAATTCTCCTAATGCAGCTATTAATCACAGAGCTGCACAGATCACAGCTCCCTTTCCTCTACCAAATGGTTTCTGCAGGCAAGAGCATTAGATGAGTATGAGGCAAATGCCTGTTGATTAAGGGCTGATCCTGGAGTTCAAGTCTTCATCACCATGTTCTTTTGCTGTATGATTGATGAAGCTCAACTATAATTAAATTTAAAGCCATAGATTTGGCAAGGAACAGTATCCATTAACTGGACTGATGTCATTTTATCTCGTGTGATTCATTAACAAGTGGCAGTGTATGTTTCCTACAGCTTACCTGATGTCCTAGGGCGTTAAAGGTAATGGTAAAGGTCTTGGGACATTAGGTTTGTTTATTTTCTTAATATCAGGGAAGGTGTCAGCTTAGGTTTGACTAATTTTTGGCTGTTCACAGAAGAGGAATAATGTTCTTAGAAGGTTTAGTATTCTGTTTATGATTGTTTAACATTCAGCATCAATGATTTTATTGCACAGACGTTGACATTTTACTCATTATCACTTTGCTGTTCATGCCAGGTTCTTGCAAGGAGTGTATTTTATGCCAGGTGCCAAATAACCTTTTGTCATCTTGCTGAATGAGGCACTGCTTTTGTCCTACAGTCAGAATTGCATCCAGATCTTATGAACATTAAAAAATATCCATCTTCCCTTCTGCCTTCCCCTCTGACACACTCCCAATTTGGCAAGGACTAGCAGTACTTCAGAATCCATACGTTCTGCGCAAAGTGAGAAGAGAAATGCCCCTCATTTCTTAAGATCATCTCAGGCCAATTAAAGACCTGTGCAAACGAATAGATTTTTTCTGATTTATCCAACCCTTGGCTCTAAGGATGGTAACCAGACTGTACAGCCTTGAGGGCTACTTAAGTGAAAAATGTGTTAGATTTTGGGACTTGAGGAGGTCTAAGACATATGAAATTTTGCCTATAAATAGCTGTGTGCACTAAACCCACCCCTAAAGCTCCATGTGCCAGGATGTGTAGGATGAGCGTTCTGAGTCATGCTTTCAAAAAGAAAAGCCAGCAAAAAGAACATAAGACAAACCTGTAAATCCTTTAATTAATTCAAGAATTATTTATGTTAAATTATCATACATTTGCAGGATTACACATCTGCATTTTTCTTAACACACTCGACTATTTTAAACCTAGCAGCTAATTCCTAATTTGCTTTCATATATTCTTTGTAAAGGCAAAGAAAAGCTTAAGAATTCTTATGTAAACCAGATCATTCCAGTGCAATAATTTTATTACTGCAATCCATTACACAGCACTTTGGTGATAAAAGAGTATATCTTGGAAAAGCAAATCTTGGAATTGGTGGTGTTGTGGGAGGGGGCTGTTTTGTTTGAAACCTGTTTTATTAGCTTCCCTTTTCACTTGGCTTTATTCTAAATAAAATGAAGTGGGGGAAAAATCCTGCCCATGTATAAATCAACATGCTCTTTTTCTCTACTTAATTCAGCCAAAGAAATGACTTAAATACTCTTCTATAGTACTTTACTGCATTCCAAGAAAAAAAATTTTATGATGCAAATACTACCATTTCTTTCTGCAATAAACCTGTCATGGGATTTGAGTTATTTGCTCGCCCTTTCAGGAAAAATAAAATAATAATAAAAAAAAAAAATCAGAAGACCTTAACACAGAATGCAGATCTGATTCATTACGAATTCCACGTCCCTGTTTCTTAGCAGTTGAGCCAAGTTGAGGAAAACCTCTCATCAAATCAGGGCATAACCTGAAGTTATGAAGCAAGGGGCTTGGCTTCTGTAAATGGTTTTGCTTAGAGGAAATCAAAGGAATCAGATAAACTAAGCCCACTTGAGGATCTGGCCATCCTAGTTGCATGAAACACTTTTGTGTGTCATTTTTGTCTCCCACCTTTGTCAATAGGGAAGCATTTGAAATTTCCTTCTAAGTTAGCTTCTTGTTCCTCATTTCTGGGATATATTTTGCAGTTGTTTCCACAAGGACAGCTTCTCAATAATACAACAAAAATGCTAGGGACTGTTTGGGTGATAGCTGTCCATTGTCCCCAGTTCTGTCCTTCCAAACACAGTAATTTTCCCAATATTCCAGTACAACTGGTGGTCATGTCTAGTCATTTTCCATACATGTATGGATCATGTGCATAGCACAGTTAATAGAAATATTCACTCCTAGATAGCAGCTCTAATCTATACCTCTGGAAGCCTCCTGTTTTACTCAGAGTCCTTGCCTAAGAGTGTCAGAAATTGCTGGGTGGAGGTGAGCACAGACCAAAGGGTTACCTGAAATAATCCCTCACCTTCCTGCATGACGAAAAAATAATGCTGAAAGTTCTCTGACATGAATTAAGGATCCAGCACAAGTTTTAAGCAAATGCATAGTGATGCTGAAGCCAAGGCTTTATTATTTTTCTGCCCCCTCTCATTTTCTGTTAATATTTTCTGGAGGGAGTTCTCTTTGCCAGCTCCCTTGCTCGGATGGGCAGAGTGGCCTTGTGCAGGGTTTGGGTGAGAGGGCAGGGAGGACAGCAGTGCCAGCAGGGTTGTCACACACAGCCTGCACTCCCCACGGCCAGGGAGACATGGCTTTATTTCTTTCTCGCCCTGTTTTGGTGTTTGTGTTGCTGTTTGCTGCCATCCCTTCTGCAGAGCACAGCGACTCCCTCACCCCTCAGCCTCCCAGCTGCAGCCACAGACACTGTGTGTGGGAATAAGGAATAAAACATGCTGCCTTTTAAGCTGGCCCTGATGAGAGTACAGCTCAAATGCCACTGCACACTGCCCCGGGAGAGGCTTCTGTGCAAGGCAGGAGGCACCTTAATGTGCTCCTGCAAGATTTGCCTTTCCAGGGCTTTGATAAACTCAGGAAAGGGATTTAAACATATTTAATCATTGTGATCGGGCAGATAGTCATGTATAAAAGCCTTTTGTGATGAAGAAAAATAGGTATTCCTAGGTAAGTGTTTGAAATCCATTTCTGGATGCCTGCAATAATACAGCTCAAAGGGGTAGGGAGCCAACAGGTGTCAGCAGCACTCAAAGGTACAAACAGCCCTCGTTTACTGCAGCCTAAGAAAGGGTTTGTCCTGGAGAACAGGAAAAATCCATTATCCCATCATCAAGAAGGGCACCTATCTGCATCTCCCTGGAAGGCAGGAGCTGGTGTGCCAATGGTTGGTGCTGGAAGAATGTCCAGATTATATCTCTATCCATGTGAAAAGGGCAGGTCTGCATTCTCGCTGGACCAGTGGAAAACAACCCGAATCACTTCCCTCCAGGACCACCTCTGTGATCCCCAGTGTCCTCTTTTCACCTCTGCATCCTGCTTGTAACTAATTGGATCCACTTGTCAAGATGATGCAGCTCTAATTACCCTGGATCTAAATTCCCCTGGAGGGTGACTTCAGAAGAGCTCCTCACTCCTGTGAAGCATATCCAATCCGTAACCTTTCCTTTAGTCACACCTGGGCCAGTGTGGATTTTTCTTTGCCTGCTTTCACATTGGCTTCTAACACCTTGAACTCTGCAGTGGCACTGCATGCTTAATAACAACATTTTAGGACTTGCTGACACATTAGAGCTTATTGTCTGTTGGTTTATAACTCTGGTAAGTTCCTCCTCGATGTGGAGCTGTGTCAAATGTTTTCTGACAATCTAAATAACTAACACCTTTGACATTTACTGCACCCCTTTGCCAGGCTAGGCAGTAATAGGCTCAATGGAATCTGAGTTACTGAGGCATGACCTGAAACAATATTAGCTGTCCTTGATTATGCTCTGAATTTTCATGTTCCCCTCCTCCCCAGCCCCGGTGTGATCCTTTTAATGGTTGTCTAAGACTTGCTCGACAACTAATGGGAAATTAACTGACTGGTAATTTCTTGCTGTGTGTCTGCTTGGCCCCATGCCAGTCTCCTGAAATGATGGTACTAAATATAAATTTTCATTACACCTTCTTCAATTTCTGTGCTTACTTCATGTAGTAGTTTCAGATGAGCATTGTTCAGCTCTGGTCTCTTATGGCTTTTAAGAACAACAATCCAGTTAATTGACAGTTTGGGTATCATCACCTTTTCTTTTAATTCCTCACCATCATTTCCGTGTGTTGAGTCTTAGGCAACTGTCTGCCCTCCTCAGTTTTAGAGATAGGTAGGGGAATAATTGCTGTATAGGATTCCTGCTCCTTTACACTCCATCACCTTCCTTGCCTGTCAGTTGCTGGGTGTATAATTATGCTTAAAATACCTTTTGGTATTAGTTGAGATGCTTTGCACTATTTGATGCTCATTTTTCAATTTGGCTTTCTCAAGTATTTTTGATTGCCTCAGGCTCTTGTTATAATTTACATAATCCTCCTGTATTCTGGATGCTTTCTACCTTTTAATGCCATCATTTTATCCTTGATACTGTTTTCCTCATCCTTTGCTTCTGCACACCAGCTCCATTTCCCATTTGTGACACGTTCTGTAAATGTTTTATTGGAACAAGCATAGCCAGTAACACCATTCCTTTACTACACTTGATTTTCTGGACTCTATTTAATTCACATCAGCTTTCTTATTCTCACTTCTCCCAAAACCTACCCTTTGTAAAGCCCACTATTTTCCCATTTTTTTTCTTAGCATAAACTAATGAATATTTTGGGTATGCAGACATGGCTTGCTTTCTAAATCCATTGAGAGCCTTCAAGGAAATGCTACCTCTTCTCAACAGTTTATTTTTATTCAGAAACCAGAGTAAAGTGGGTTGCACATTAGGCTCTCCTGCTGTCTTAAATCATGAAATAATATTTGTTGCATGTGAACTAAAGCTGAAAGTGCCCTAGTCACCTACAGTAATTCACCTAAGGTGGTTTTAAATCCTAGTAGCTTTAAACAAAAGGCACGGTACAACAGTAAGTAGATTTTTTATAAAAAGCTTGACATCAGAGTTCATTCATAGTAGGACAGTTTTCCTACATCTGTTGGGATTAGATTAGCCACTGTCTTTCATCTAATATAGGAGTTTTTGTTAGAGCAAAGTGAGTATGGATTATTCCCAACCTGATGTGCAAGCAGCCTACTCTCATCTAGGAATATTTTGCCACAGTGGCTGGCCATGAGAAATACAGAACAGTGCTGAGTTTGATCCCAGCTCTCAGAATCAAACAAGTTTAGTTGTGAAGATAATTTAGTTGTAGATAATTTAAAAAAAAAAAAAAAAGAGTTCTAGCAAGTAAGAAGTACAACTCATGTAATAACACTGGCATTTCTTTCCTGCATTTCAAATCCCATTCTTGCTGTTGAGGTTCTGGGAGACCTTAATGATTCATTTTTACAACCAGTGTTAGGTCATTCAGCAGAGAGAGGTAAAATTCACACTGTTATCACCCATGATCTCTGTTTTCCTCTGGTCTGCTGCACTTCCATGACAGGTCACTGAGTGTGCTCAGAGATTTGTGTCTGAAATCTCTGCGGAGATTACTTTGATTTTGCTGTTTACTCTTGTAAAGTATCATGTGCTGAGTGAAAGAAAGAATAATTTTAACTTCCTTTGTGAAACATAATGAACGTTTGAGAACAAGAACCCTCAGAATTCGAAGTTCCCACTGAATCAGCAGCTTTGATGTCTTTGCAGAGCAATGTTAACAGCTCTAATTCCTGAGGCAGACCCAGTGTTTTTGCTCAGTGAATGTTTGTGTTGCTGCAGTTGGATGGTTGCTAGTGCCATTATTCTTTCAGATATGCTATTTTGAGGGATTTTCCCCTCAAAAATGAATATTTTGGTATAAGACAAGAGAAAAACAGCCTGCCTATCTCTAAAGAGAATATTCTAAGCTCGGTGCTTTTGCAGAGATGAAGGCAAAAGGGGAAGCAGGTGCTTCAGTCACTCGATGTTTGGTAGAGCTGTTTGTAGTAGCAACTTCCAAAATAATGAGGTGTCAGTAAGCTACTGCTGGTATGAGAGAAGGGCAAGTTTTGCCTTCTTTCTGTAATGAGAAATCAACCTCTTCCTGCCTTCCTACACTTCGTATTTTTCTGCTCTCTTCAAACCATTCTGTGCTGCCAAATAATTGTTGTAATTTATTGCCTGGGGGTTTTTGTTATTTTTATCCCACTCACCTATTTCTGTGGACAGAAAGCATATTCAGTACTCATCACCTGTCCACCTGGTCCTTCCTGTAATGTCACCTCAGCTCTAAACCATCTGCAAGTCGCATGGCTTTGCTCATTAGGGGCTTAGGTGGTCAATGGTTTAATCACTTGACCCTCAGTAGATCAAGAATTCCATCAATGAACTGTGAATTAACTCGTTTGTGCTTTACTCAATTTCCTTGTCTGTCTGAGAAAAACACATCTTTGTAATGAGGACATAAGGCTCAGCTCTGCATATGAGGATCAGTGTTACACCATTCCTTGAAATGTGAAAAATTTGCTTTTTCATAATTTCTTGTTTGCTTTGCTAGTTTTAGACATGCACTTCTAGGGAGCAGTTTTAATATTTACCCCAGTGGTTGATAGCACTGTATCTTGAACAGGAAGATGTATTTTCCTGTGCTACAAATGGGGACTAATACACTATTTTAGAGTAATTGGATATGATCTATTGCATGTGTCCCTATGTCTGCAATATCCAAGTATTTTTTACATCCTCCTGAGCTATTAGGCAAAGTATTTTACAGTGAAAGAGTGTTCCACAATTTAATTACACGTTTTGTACAAAATATTTCCATTTAACAGTTCCAAACTGTCTCTTCCCTTTAAGTATAACCACTTTGGCTCAGCTCCCATCCCTAACAATGGGAGTGTCACATGAAGTCCCTAAGTGTTTGAAAATGGTTTTGTTGGTTTTTTTTTTTTTTTTTTTTAGGTCTCCATTTATAAGGTGTGTCTTTCACTCTTTATCCTGCACTCACTGTTTAAATTGTGGTTTTGCCACAGTGTCTTTGCATTCCCAGCATGGTTTACAAATCCCAGCATCTTTGCTAGAAGCCTAATTCTTTTTTTGTTTATTCTAGATTAGTTCATTAGGCCAGATTAGAAGCCCTTATTCCTAACAACCATTCATAAGGAGGTGTTTTGCTACAGAAAACTGACTTGAAAGTAATTTTTCCTATCAGAGAGGGGAAAATTGGGTGGCTAACAGTAAATATGTCCCTAAAAATGAAGGCACCACTGATTTCCATCTCATGAGTTTTGGAGATGGAAGAAAGACTTTTTTTAGACCAATCCAATATCTCCATGAGGAAAGCTCTGGATGGAAAAAGGAAAATATTATATTCCAGTGCTGACAGAAAAGAAAAATATCATAGAGAGAATTATTTTTTATCTTCATGCATTCTTGAGCCTGGACAAAAGGAGGCTTGTGGGGGACTTTGCAACTACCTGAAAGAAGGTGTAGGTGAGGAGGAATTGGTCTCTTCTCCCAAGTCACAAGGGACTGAGTGAGAGGAGACAGCCTCAGGTTGCTCTCGTGGGTAAGTCTGTGTTTGGATGGGATACGAGGAAAAACTTCACTGAACAGGCTTGCAAGCATTGGAACAGGGGGAATGATGGAGTCACCATCCCTGGAGGTGTTTAAAAGCAGATGTGGCACTTGGGGACATGGTTTTGTGGTGGATGTGACAGTGCTGGGCTGACCGTTGGACTTGGCAATCTCAGAGGTCTTTTCCAACCTTAAGGATGCTCTGATTCTACAAAAGTGAGCTGCCTTAGCAAATCAGGGTACTAAGGCAATACTATGCTGTTGCTAAGCAATAAGTAGACAGGTTTTGTGCAATTTTCTGCCTTTGGATGGGTGAGGTAACTGGTCTGGGTTTGTTATCTCGCAGAAGTCCTTATCTGGACAGTTTGTGGCAAGGGACAAGGGCAGTGAGATAACAGGAGTGGTGCAATTAGTATTAATTGACCTAACACATCAAGAACACATGCCTTATGTTGTTTGTTTGACACATCCTGGCTGCTTGCTCCAGAATCAAAATGTAAACAATTTAAGGTATCACACTGCTTCCCAGATGAACCAATCACTCAATTGCAGATGCTAAAACTGCAATAAGATGGGAGGAAGGAAAATAATGAAGGAAGGAAAAGGAGACAAAGATGTGAAAATGTTTTAAGAATTGGGATTTTTTTTTTCAATGTAAGCACCTAGCTGTTTCCAAATATTAAGAATATAAAGTCCTCTATAATTTAGTAATGCCACATGTTGGACTATGTCACTCTGACTTCATCCTTAGTATATTATGAGCCCACAATATGTTCTTTACCTTTTGCAAACCAGCATTATTGGTGTTATTACATTTGCTGGTGCAGTGCTACGAAATCTAATGTACAACTTAGCAAATATTGAGTAAAATGGAAGTGATTCCAAAGATTATGGACTCACCGTAGCCAGCGGCAGGTAAAATGCACATCCAGTTGGCTTAAATTGTTATTTGTTGTGGTTATTTGATCCAAAGGACTAATTTCAGCCTGGACATGAGATGACCAGAGGGGTTTTCTTGCAGAACATGAACATCAGAAGGGCTTTATAAATCGGGGCTGGCGTGCAATTAAAGCTTTGGAGATACTAAGTAAACTTTCCACTTGGATGCAGAGCCGACTCCTCCTGACATCTGAGTGTGCCTTCTGTGAGGCTCATTTTTTTTAGTAGGTCAAGAGATCTAAGCCTTAAATGAAGCAAACTCTACGAGACACAGCTTTTCATCACCAGCAGGATCACGACCTTGCAGTGTATATTGAATTTAAGTTTAATACTGTAATGGATGGGACCTGTAATAAAAATTGCTAGATGTTTTGTGGATGAGTAATAAAGAGTAGATTAGAGCACAGGACTTCAAGAGTCCATTCAAACACCACTGAATTTATACTATCTTTTGGCATTGCTTTTATGGTTTGGAAAGCTTATAATAAAACTCAGGCCTTGTCCATTATTTAATTACTTTGCTACGTTTTTTGGCGCTTTCTTAGTAGCTTAATAGGTAGTTTGCATAAAATGCTACCACTGTTAAATATCTGTTTGTGCAGCAAGGAACGCAGTGGTGTTCCTTCTGTCCTAATGCATCACTTAAATGGAGATAAAATAGTGATTACACTTACTCTTTAGGACCATAGCCTTGGATTTACTTTCGGTTCCTGCTACATATGTAACCATTCTGGCAGACTCATTTAGGTTTTCAGAAGATCCCGGTACTTGCTGCTACGCTTACTCTGACTTTAAGTGGAGTTTTATTTTATGGTCCTGTCATTAACCTGCTCATCCCTCACCAGCTGGAAGTGTGAGCAATCCCTAGTGGGGGAAAAAAAGAAAAGAGAAAAAAAAAAAGAAGAAAAGAAAGTAGGATTTTTGAAGCCTAAGAAAGAGCATTTTTTAGGAATGTATTGCATTTTTTCTCTCATGATGACTGATGTGGAGGTTCCCTGGCAGTTACAGGTGTGAAGGCTAAGCAGGCAGATTTAAAATTAAGGATCTCAATTACTGGATTTCATCTGGAGTACTAGTGACAATGAAGCCTTCAGAATGCACAGGAGAAATGAAATAAAACAATTACATGGCAACAAAGGTTCTTCAGACATCAAACTCACATGCTTATATAGGATTTCCTATGATGCTGGTTAAATACTGCTAAAAACCAGCAAAAATAGGTGCCACTTCCTTGTGCAATACAGATACAGGCCTTGTTTTTATTTCTATTATTAATATTATTATTTTGTTATATTCTGCACTGCATTTCATGTCAGCAATCACACTAATGAAAACTCTGAAGTAAACAGTTATTAATTATTACTGTAATATAGTTCATCATAAATATAATACTTCTTGAATAGTAAAAACATGCCTAAGGAAGTTAGTGACTACCTTTGGCATGGCATGAAATCACAAAGGGAAAGGACATATTAACATCAGCAAGGTAGAGGGAAAAAAGCTTCAAGTTTCCAGTGTAAATTCTAGTAGCCATGACCTTTAAAAAGTTTTCAGAAATTTGTCTGTGCTCAGAACAGACATCCTGTGAGTATATCATAGTTCTTTATTTCACTTCTCCTTTCTCACCCTTTATCCATATACCTTTTCAGCTCTTGAAAAATGCCAGTGTAAATGTGCTGTGAAATATGTCTGCCACAGAAATGTTCCTTTTCTTTTTATCCTTCATTAGGACATTGTGATTTATGATGACCAGCCATTCTGGATTGTGTCAATTGCTCCGGAATGGTGGCATTACTCTTTGGATTGGAGAGTACAGCACAGGCACTGGCAGTAGAAAGCACATTTGGCTTGGCAAACATTGCTGAAGGATAGCTGTGTCCTCCTTTGGGACTGAAGTGAGAAGTTAAGATGTCCTTTCAGTTTTGGATAATTCTAGTAGGCTTTTTGTGATAAAACTGTGGCCTGTAAAAGGGAAAGGCTTGGAGAGGCAGAAGAGGGTTTGTTTTGGCAACTTTAAGGTGGATATCCTGTGGAAGATTCAAAAGCACTCCTGGAAAGGCACACTGTGCTGGAAGGAGGAAGCAGAGACCTCTCTAAGCCCCTCAACTCCCCTCCTGCAAAGAGCTGTGTTAGCAGCAGCACAAGGCATTTATCCTTCTGCAGGGTAAAGCACCGAAAAGAAGTTCCCTTGCATTTTGGACTGAAAGGGAAAGGTAGCTGCAAGCCAATTGCTCTGGTGGAGCTTCAGAGCAGCTGCTCATAACCAGCAGCACAGCCTGAGAGGTGAGGACCTCTGCAATCTGGTGGCAGCACTGCTCAGCTCCCAGCTGGAAGGGCCAGAATTCTGCTTTTGGGAATCCAATCTTCCTTCTCTGCAGCTAATTCTGTAGCTGTCATGTTTTGATGATAATGAATTGAGATGGCAACCAGTACCTTGGTCAAAAAGGGACAAAAATGTTGAGAGGAGGCAGTTGTGATGAGTGCTGTGTGAAGGATGAGGGAGGTCTGGGTCGTTAGTGATGACTGATGCTGGAGCAGAAGCATATAAATGATATAATAAAGTAATACATTAGGGCACAATATGCAGCCCCTCTCGACCTGGGAAATGTATCACCAGTCAAATTTCTTTTCTTTTGAAGGTCTTCTCTTAACCTTGCAAGGAGGGCTTGATGGGAATTTCTGTCTAGTCTCCACTTGCTTAAATGTCGCTGGATGTTTTAATTTACAGGCATTATCAGCCTGGGAGTGGTAATGGTCTGGCTGTTAGTGGGAAAGAAAGCTTGTTATCAATTTTAGGCTCTTTCTATTTGGGAGTATAGGCTTCTTTGATTTGGTTTGCTTTAGAAGAATAATTCTGAGATATTTAGAAAAGCACAACACAAGGTCATGATGAATTTCAACACAATTATTTCATGATTTAAGACAGCGGGAGAGCCTAATGTGCAGCCCATTTTACTTTGTTTTCTTGAATAAAAATGAACCGTTGAGAGGAGCAGGCTGAAGTTTCTGATGGCTTCTGTAAATCATCTCAGCTGTCAATGGCACACAGCAGCTCTCAAAGGAGAATATCAGCTGGTTTTTGTACTTGTTTAACTATTAAAATAAAGTCCTGCGGGCTCTGAGTGGAAGCTGTCCTGAAGTATTTTTATGCCCTTTCATGGCTCTATCACCATCCATGCTGCCTCCTTAGGTGAATTTAAAGCCAGAGGAAAAGGAGTATTTTTTCTCCCTTGGTTTGGCTGTCTGGTTTGTCAGGGACAGGAGGGTTTTGCTCATCCACCCCACTCAAGGCCATCCTCACTTGCCAAATGCTTGTGACCTTGTCCTTGGGAACACTGCAGAAGGGAGACTGTGCCTGAATTCTGGAGTCAGGCTGGAATTCAGACTCTGTGCAATGTGTTTTGGATTTCTGTCATAACGTCTGACAGTCATTTTGTGTCTGTCTCCTTGCTCACATGTAAAGCTCTCTGCTTCCTTAATAACTCAGTGTTTTCAGCTGTTAGCTGAGATCATTCCAAGCATCAAAGTGCCAGGAGAAGACATTTGTTGCCTCTCCTCACCTTTTGGACTTTTTCTTGTGGACTGTTATGCTCCATTCAATATTTTGGATATACTGAATAGCTATTATACCATCCTAACATTGTAAATCCATTGCTCCTTTTGGTATGTTTGATCTTACTCTATTATTTAGCTGCTAAGTTTCACTTCATCTGCCTGTTTTTGTTGCATTAAGGCCACTGGCTTTCATGAAGCTGGTGTCTTATTTTTGGTATGTTGCATAATCTGAGGAATTTAGTCTATTTAAAAATTGATACAGCATAAAAAACTGTCTTGTGCACATAATAACTTACAGTAGAAAATGAGGTGCGAGTTTGGTACACAGGTCCTAAATTATTTACATTTCCCATAAAAAGGAATGCAGAAAAAAAATCCTGCTTGTAACTTCTTCCTCTGAGTTTACCATTTTACTGTCTTCATCCCATTTTGCTTGCCTTACACAATTATATCATTGGAACAATCAAATAATAAATCTGGATGAGGGTAAGGATTTGTATCTTCCACTATATTTCCTTTAATATTTTAATTTTCTGTCCTTTTGAACCAAGTATTATCTTTAAAGAGCCGTGTTGTAGATGACTTCAGGAATCAGTGAAGACATTGGGGTTTAATCTGAGCAAGAGCCTATTTTCAGCCTGGTCATTTCATCACTACAGAGCTGAAAGGAAGAAGTTTGGGCTATGAATCACTGGAAACGCAATCTGTATTTTTAACAGGAAAAAAATACACAAAATCTGATCTTGTCTCAGCAGATGTGTTTCTTTCATTAGGAGCCAGAGGCCTCCAGGTGTCCTCTGGCCTTGCTTTTATTCAAGTCAAAAGCCAATTTAAGAACCATATGTTAATTGCAATAATGACTGGTCAGAGTGCCTTTTCCTTGATTTTGTGTGGGTTTTTTGCACTCAAGAATTTTATTACGAATTTAGCAAGGTCTGTGTGTAGGAGTGTGCTGCTGCCTTTTTTTTTCCCTGCAGCTGGTGAAGATATGTACCTTCATAAACTTCCAGTGTAGGCTAAGATATGTTTTAATCCTCCTTCAGTAACAAGTTCATGAATACCTTGAGCCTACCCTTCACTGCTAATGGTGCACAAATTCCTGGAGATCCAATAATGAGCTGATGGGTTTGGGAGAAAAGATGTTTTGTTTAGACAGGTTTGTTGAGAGAAATCTTTTTTTCTGGCCAAGTCAGATTGGACATGCTGTGAATAGTGAGAAGTTTGATCTAGGAGCTGCTTTGCTCTTTTATTTATAGAATGCTTGCTTTGGGGATGTTTCAGAAGGCAGGTGGGAGAGGGAGGATAATGTACACGTGTTGTTCAATATTGGTTTAAGGTTTTTTTCATGATTGCATAAGTTATATGACTAGTTTTTCCTTTTATTAGCTGTCTTTTTTTCTTTCACATAAAGTGTAGTTAATGTCACATCTGTATAAATCAATATAACAATGACATTGTGTATGTATATTATTATTTAACCATTGCTCTCTAGGGCATAGTTTTGTCAGCCATATTTTATAGACAGTTTCTGTAGACTGTTATAATCATTACAATCTATGCAGTGCAAAAATCCTGCAAATCCTCATTTTTGGGGAGTTTTGAGTAGTGATGGTGTTGTATAGATAAATAGTAAGAGGATCACTGAATAACACAGTCCTACAAACATTATAGGAAATAAAGTATGAAGAACATGCAACTAAAACACTGAACAAATGAATACTCTGTAGAGAGCATATTAATGCACAGAATTTTTCCAGTCATCTCCTGTGAGAGCCACCCTTGAATTTATGTCTGTAAATGCAAAAATCTTAAAATGCATTGGTGTCATTTGGAAGTCTGTCAAATGCACTTTTTATGCTGTCTTGAGTTATTACTTGTATGTATATTAACCAGGCATCAAACTGTGCTTAAATCAAAGATAAATGACTGCTGGTTTGGATGCCTTTTTCTGAGAACTGCCCAGAAAGGAGGCTGAAATTGGAAGTTGTGTGCAATCACCTTTCACCAATATACAATGACATAACCTTAAAATACATAAATCTCATTTTAGGTGATATCTAGTCAGAATGCAGTCTCTAAATTTTCCTTCTAGCAAAATTCTTTTATAAACCAGGTACAATTTATGTTAACGTTGATGTGATGAACAACATTTTGTAGATCTCAAAAAATTTTCACCCACCATGTTATTCACAGGCCCCAAACCAAAAGAGGACGTGAGATAAATAATTATTTGCCCCATTTCCCACTGTTATCTTATTCTATCAAGGCATTGTTAGGTGAACATGGTTAATTTAATGGCAGCAATATCTCTGCTAACCTGTACTACATGTAATCCTTTCTAGATTATGATACCATGATGGCACCTAATATAACCAAGAAGATGTGGTTAAGATTTGTTTTTCTTTTTTTATCTCTGGTGTTCTGCTTAATGATTTTGCTGCTTTAATGCATTTAAAAATTACATATTTAATTTTTAAAACGTATTGATACTGTCCTAACAAATGTGAGAACTTTTAGCCACAGTTATGTTTAATCCCTAATTATCACAAGTTTGTATTCCAACTTGTGGAATCACTGTCAAACCACAACTAAGGGCTAATCACCACTTCTTGCTATGCACATGATACTTGCAGCTTTAGGGTAAACTGTGATAAAAAAGGGAGGGTAAAGCATGGCTCTTTAGTCCACCTGCAGTGTATGGATTTCTGAGCATCAGATTTTCTTCTTACATTCACAGTATTTATTCAGCAACTTGCCCACTACATGTGAAATGACTGTTGTGTTTTCAGAAAGTTCAGACAACACAACTGCAAGTCTGTCCCTCCCAAATGCTCAGAATTAAGTATTTTATTCCCTGAGATGCTGTAGCTGTAGTTACAGCAGAGGAACATTGCTAATGAGCAAATCCATATTTGTAATCCATGCAACCCATGTGCACTTGAGTTACACTGGGTTTTTTGAAATAAATGCACTCAGGACCAAATGTAGAAGTGCTGTGGGATTTAAGCTGTGAGTCTTCACTCTGCAGACCCTGGGGATCTGGGAGGATTCCCTGAAGGAGATGTTCACATCAGATTTTAACCCCAGTTATATAAAAGGCAGAAGAGCATTTGAAGGGTTTCAAAGATAGTGATGCCCAGTGTGAAACTCTTTGTATGTTCCTTTCACAGGCTCCAGAAGGTCTAAAATGCCAAAGGTTCTGACCACAACTTCTGGCAGCCTAAGAAGTGTGGACATAAGCAGAGAGGGTGGGTTGGGACATGAGCAAGAGAAAAAGAAAAGAGAGAATGGAGTGGAATTGAGCAGCTGGAATTTAACACATTTCTCTAGGAAATGCTCATTATCAAATTATAGTAAGGAATTGCTTCTTTTACTTGAAAGACAATTTGTGTTGACAAGGCTTTTAGAGAGAGCACATGAACAGCATGAGGGAACTGAAACGTTCAGAAGGGATACTGTGTGTGACTGAATGTGTGAAAGGCTTAATGTGGCACCAGTGTGTTCAGTCTTTATTGCTACCTCAAAACCTGGTTTTTCTCTCTCTGTTGGCCATAAGAAATATCCTCAGAATCCTATAAGAGTGGTGCTCTAACTAGATATCCACTAATGAAAACAACAAGCAATTTAGCTTTACACCCTGCCACCTTAGTTTTCTTCAACAGTACTTTCTTAAGGCTCCTTCCAAATTTTCAGGGTGTTTCTGAGCTCCTCTTCCACCCAGATCAAGCTTTCCATTGCAGCTTCTCACAGCACAAACCTACTCCATATAGGTCCATTGCTGATGAGATCAACTCTGTAAATTTTCCTTTTGTTTACCATAAAACGAAAGGGCTGATGAGAATGTTTGGTGTAGAAACAGAGCTGCCAGCCTGAAATGCTGAAAAGTGATGGTTGTCAGCAACAAGCTTCAGTTCCTTCCCTCAGGATAATTCCACACATCACACTGACAGGACATTTCTGCTGATGCTCAGTCTAAATATTAATGTGCTGCCCTTAGTCCTTGCCAGCCCTCCCTCTGATGCTCCACGTTACTCCTGGGTTTCTGCACCTTTGGAATACATGAACTGCTGCTGTTTGCCATTCTCAGGACTTTTTTCCTTTCTTGATCAAAATACTTGGCCTTCTCATCTGGGCAGAAGGCTCAAATGATTCAGTATTTGGAAAACTGAGTGTATTCAAAGCTGATATTAGAACAAATCCTAGACAAACTGCCTGACAGTTTGTCCACACTCAAAATCCTGAACCTCCTGTTTTCCAAAGAATGAATGGAACATAGCAGAGCAAGGAAACTGGTTAGAGGATATAAAAATAGATAGAAAGTAACCTCATATTTTAAGCTTAATTTTTGAATAATATACAGTACTATGCACCTCTTTGGTATATCTTAATTGCAAATCCAAAGATAAAAATTCAAATAATGATGACAAGTGTCTATCCCTGAATAGATCAGGTTTTTTTTTTTTCATTCTCAAACACTGCCTCTGCATGCCATTCTAGGCTCCATATTTGCAAGAAACATCATAAAGGTGACTATCTTTGGATGTCTGGAGTTGCATGAATCAGTAAATTGTTTATTTTCTCAGTGGGAGTTCACTCAGGACATTGAGGAGCTATTTCCTCCTAATTAGTTCCCTAGAGTCCTCTTATAAAAAAACCACCTTAGGCTTCAAGGAGTCTGTTTGGGGTCATTATTTTCTTGATAAATGTACTCCCCACCACTCCAGATTTCCCAGAAGGGAGACTGCAGGGTAGAAGAATGTTGTGTTGCACAATATATTCCATGATTGGTTCAAATTACTCAATTTACCCAGTATTTTCGGAAAAACCAATCCGAAATCATCAGTCAGCCACATCCTACTTCCAGTGCTGATGCCAGACAGTCATTTTCCCTCAGAGCATCATTGAACATGAGCTCTCCTCAGCTTGTTTCTTCCTTTGATGAACTGGATGGCTGCAGGGACTGCACTGAGATTTGAGACATTTCATTTGAGATGTCTCTGGTTGTTTCCACTGCTGATAGCTCTGTAGGAAAGGAGTGGACAGCGCTGATTTTTGCTCATACCAGGCAGAGATTATTGACCTGTAAAATTTACCATCATATTTTATCCAACCACTCTGAGATGTCATTTTGTCAGATGGGTGTGCTAATGCAAGGTGCTTTATCTTCTCTAATCTTTGAAAGGTAACCTGCAATCAAACCTCAGACAATGCTGGAAGATGTTGTCAGTTATTTAGCACATGCTGAAGAGACGAGAATTTTTGTTTTGGTCTTTAGATCCAAATAAATTCTTGCTCAAAAAGAAAAGTATATCCTTCATTTTAGACTCGAATTTTAGCTTCATGTGGTGTAAATGTGTTCATTTTCACCTGTCATAAACCCTTTCATGCTCTGTATCTTGCGATTATTACACTGTGATCATTCTTTGATAGTTGCTCACCTCTATGACTCAGTGTTGCCAAGTTCAACGTTGTGTTTCCATTTATTCTGCTGGTGCTGAACTGACTCTAACAGAGTTTTAGGCTGATTGAAACACTGGGTTTAGGTTCCCATGGCCTAAATCCCCCCTAAATCCCAGTGCTTTATTTTGGCCTTAGCAGACTCTGAGACAGTTGGGTAGAGCAGGCATTGCAAAAGTGGAATTGCAGATGTGGAGCACTGGGCTGGAGCAGGGGTGTTCATGTGCTCCTGATCCTGTGCCAGCATCACTGAAAACATGGACAAAACTGGCCTGGGAAATGCTGCAGAGCTGTGACTGCCCAGCAATAGTCCTGTCACCCCAGGGGAACCCACAGGTGGCTGTGCAAGGGGGAAATGCTGCCTAATTGGGAATTGGGATAATTCCTCCCTAACAAGGGCTGCTGCAACATCCTCTCTGCACACAAATGCCTCTTAACCCCTCTCTGCCTGACATCACCTTCCCAAGCTAATATTCCCATTGTCAGAGAAACACTTCTGCTTTATTTCAGTGGAAGTTTGTCTGATTGAAGCCTGAATGGCAGAAATAAACCTTTCTATCGATAGGAAATGCCCCTTTTAAAATCCAGTGACTGTGAAAATACCACACAGACACGTCTCTTACGTTTGCAATGGGAGCTTGCAAGCCTCTCCTGCAGTCTGAATTTCACATGTGCAGCACAAGCCCAGCATCACTGTAAACACAGAGAACAGCTGTGAATAGAGAAAACCAAAAGCTGAGAAAAACAGATGCCTTTCAGTTTGTACCAATTATTTAATACTGAACTGACCCATAACATAACGTCAGGTGCTTTATTCTATTTGCCCACCTTAGAAAGAAGCTGAAGCAGCAGCAGTGGCCAGCTCAGGCATGTGGGGAATGCAGCCACAATCCCTGCACCCTCTACTGGCTGATGCACACACCTCAGAGGGGGCTGCAGGATTTTTCTTTTCCTCAGCTATAGGAATAAATTTCTCAGCTGGAATAATAACATTTGCCAGAAAAAATTTTATAGCATCATTATTAGTAGAAATGGAAAATTTGCGTGTTGTATTTGTCTGGAATAGGAAAGTAAGTGAAAGGTCTGAGAAACAGGAAAGTAATTAATTCTTTCATCTTGCCTAAGAAACTGTATGTTGAGAACCACAGTGCTCACTGTCTACGGCAAGGGAATGCCAAAGTTTGGCACACAGAAGGAGATTAAGCTGTATTGTGCTAATTCTGCATGCTAGAGACATTGTTCATTAAGTTCTGCAAATGCCAGATTGGGCAGGAGGAAGAAAAAGTAGTATTCTGCAATCAAGACCTAGAAATTTGAAAATTAAAATTCAAAGTCATGTCTTTCTGGGTGTGGGATTCACTTAAGCCACAGATTAGTATTACCAAGTATTTGTATAGATTTAACTTTCAGATGGTTGTAGCTGATAGTGTCTAAAAAGCCAGCTGCAGTTCCAAAGTCCATGTAGAGAGCACTCTGTGACATGACCACGGTGTAGAGAGGATCATGCACTCTCCTGGGTTATGACATCAATTAAATAATAGGCTTCCAGGGTGCTGCAGTTTCTCTAATGCTGTTTCTCTCTCTCTCTTTCTTTTTTTTTTTCAATTTTTTTTTCAATTTTTCTTTACTTTTACTTTTTGTCCGCCTACATGGATGCCAGCTAAGGCTTCCTGAGGCTGTATTGTTCCTGTCAGAGCAGACAGAGGTGTGCAGATATTTTACACGGAGCAGGGGTGCTGTTTTTCTTGCCATGCAGATCTGGTACTGTCATGTGTCTCTGTGCAGCCAGAGACTCAGAGGCACCTAACCTAACATGCACCCATTACACAGCTACAATGAAGAATTTTGTTGTTGCTACTCTGCTATTAAATCATTAGACCTACTAGATTTTACAGCAATAATATTATCGGGCTATAAAAATCAGCTCAGTTATATTACAGTGAGATTTTCAGAAATCACAAGTGATTTGATCTGCCTTCAGTTTACTTTCTTAAAAGTAATTGTATTTTCAGAAGGATTATTGCCCCTCTCATTGCCAGTTAAAGATGATGCTTCTTTGGGTCCTTCAGTTTAGGAGCTCTTCAGGTGCCTTTGCTTTGGAGATCCTTGGCAATTTCTGCTCTCTCTGCTTTGTCTGTGTGTTCTTGCCTGTACATGTCAATTTTGTGTCGTTTGTCATTGTGCAGTGAATCGGATTCGCAGACATGACAAGCTCTAAGAGCTACTAAGATAAGCAGGTGAATGTGTTACAATGTTTGCACAATTGTATTTTCATATTGATATTATCTCCCAGACTTCCCATCACCACTGATGCTGATTAATGCCTGTAAAATACAGGAATGCACCCTTTATAAAGTGGTTTTTTTGTTGGTTCATTATTTCCTATTGCTTATTTTGGCAGAATTTCATCAGCACTCCTCATATTGACTCCTCCACAAAGGCAGTGAGTCCCCCACAGCTCTCTGGGGTGCCTGGCCTGTCTCAGAGCTCTCTGCATTCCCTGCAGGAACATGGATGTGCTCCTGCACCTGCAGGCAGCTGTGTGGGTCAGTGCCAAACAGCTGGGGCTGCCAGAGGTTGCCTCTTGACCTCCCTCTCCTCCCCAGCCTGGGAATCCCTCCATGCCTTCCCCCTTCTCCGTGGGATGGGCAGATTGCCCTGGCGATTAGACAGAGTTAAAGGCAGAAAAGATAAAAGAGTTTGCTCAAGTTTGGCCACTGGCAAAGCCAGAGCAGAGCTCTGCCCCTGCTCCCAGCCCTGTACCAAACCCCAGCACACCCCAGCCTCTTTCACATGCAGCTCACACCAAGCAGATTGCAAGTGATTTACTGCTCTTTAGGAGTGTTTTCAAATTGCATCTTTTTCAGTTGTCAGGAATTAACTGCGACTGCCTGAGTTTTAATTAATGGATCACGTTATTTGGTGCATCCGAAAAGAAAATTTAAGAAACATCTTTGGCTCTTTTGGCCAGTGGCCATAATGACAGGCAGGCTAATTATATCGGTCACCAAGTTATCGGCGCAATCGTAACTGGAGGCAAACAGATGCCAAGAGAAGCTGGTAGTAAAATCATGATGTATTTCACAGTCATCTTATTACTGACTGATTTAAATAAGGACCTAAAATGCTCTGTCAGTACAGAGAGTGTCAAGGTTCCAGCAAGTCTTAATTCACAGAAGTTCAAGCTTTCCTGGCTCATGGAAAGTGACTGGTGAAAAAGGAAAAGGTGTGCCACAGTAAAAGCATGTGGAAAGCAATTCAATGTTTAGACTTGCAAATGCTAACAATCCAGGCTTATGTTCCTTTTTTTCTACTGAGTTTAAATATTAGGAAACAAAACTCTCTGATGAGGTTCTTCTAACTTCCATTTCATCACATCAGAGATGAAGTTGGCCCATAGTTCTCTGTCATTTGCTTCCTGGGTCTAAATGAATATGAACTGCGTGTAACAGTGACTCAGAGCAGCAGCTCCTTCAGGGAATGTCCCTGTGTGCTTTCAAACCCAGCACGGCGGATGTACAATACAGTTTGTACTCCTCTCAGTGTTAGGTTCAAACTAATTTAATTAGAAAAACGAGAAATTGGTTGGATTTCACATAGTACGAACAGAAAACGCTTTGTATAAATGCTTTTCATAATTTAAAAACCAAAGTCTAGCCCCATAGTTTCCTGTACTGGGTCACTGCAAACCAAGGTACTGCTGGATTATGACTTGAAATAATAACTGAAATTTTGGGAAGGAACAAAGTGATAAAACTCCTCTGGACTAAATGTATTCCCAGCCACATAAACAAGGAAATGGATTTTATAATTAATTCAGAGTTCCCTGGCAAGCACAGTGTTGTAATGTGTTGTAATCTACTGATTAAGTTCCAGTAAGAACACTGGCAATGGCTTTTTTTTATCAATATCCATTTTTTAACAGCACCCGAAAGGACCTGAAATTCTGAATATCAGAATAACCATGGGTGAATTGTGCTCATCTGAGCATCCAGCCAACACTTGGAGAGGGCTGAGTCTGGAGGAGCAGGGTTTGTGTCATCCTTGGGTCCTGTTTGCTTCCTCTCCCCACGTCCTCGAGCACTGTGTTTTGGAAACATGATACTTTATAGAAAACTGCTTTTGAGAAGTTCAGCCTGAATGGGTGTTTGAAACCTTCCAGCAAAGCTTTTAATCCAGTAGGATTCTACTTCACAGAATGCTTTACCATCCATCAGGCCACTGGTCATGGCTGTTAATTAAATGAAAATGCAAAATAAATCTACAGTGCAGAGATACCACATAGCCAATTAAACAGCCCAGTACAAGGTGCTAATGATAAAAAGCGAATGTCGCCAAGGACAACCTGCATGATGTCAGAATACAAATCCCATCAGATGACAAAATGCAAGATTCCCATCGTGAGCTGGGAGGAAGGAAATCAGTGTCCCTGAGCAGTGAGGAGCAGCAGAGGTGGTGGTGAAGCCATAGGGGATGGGAATAGAGGCTTGGGGACTTCAGTGGGCAGGAGGGAAGGCAGCTCAAGTTGGAACACTCAGACTAGTGCTGCTGATTTTCTTGACTTTGTATGTGAAACTCTGACCAGTCCTGAGAGTTCTTTGCCTTACAAGCAAAGCAATGTGGGGTTTTTTTAAATGGATGTATTTGTTTTAGTAGAAAAGAACAATGCTAAAGAAAGCGAATGATAAGCATGTTTGGGGTGATGGGAGAACTGTCAGTGTCCTGTATCCTTGCAGAGATGCTCTGTGAAGAGGGATGAGCTGTTTAAGTGGCTCTTCTTGGCAAGGTTAAACCAAATGAATGGCAATAACTCAGCAGTTACAGCTAACCACAGCAGCCCATAGACAGGCATTATAATTTCATTAAAGATCTGGCAATCGGGGCAATCTGAAGAATATAAATGCACAGAGATGAGTAATTTTAAGTTTTGTGAAATCAAAGAAAAATGTTTAACAAAGTTATTGCAAGACACAATTTAATGAGCTATCTTGAGATGAACAAATTAATGAATATTTAGTATCTTGTATATGTAAACAGTTCCACCTGTTCTACCGATTAGAAAGGTTAATTTTTTGAGAAACACAGTCTGATAAAATTTATACTTGAAAGAAAAATTTTACTGTCTTAAGCTACATATTTCAATAGCTCATGAAAT